>NC_142716.1:28259985-29594151 GCF_055471065.1 Atractosteus spatula
AGTGCCCTACCTCATTCCCTTCTACAGTATCTCTCAGTATAGTAAATATGACTAAATGTGACTTATATGACAAGATATAAGCTAATACGTCTTACTTCTTTTACAAGTAAAGTTATGAAAACCACTTTAGAACTAAACAACAGGATCGCTCATATGAAGACCCTAGCAGTAGTCAATATGGTTTTAGAAAAGGTCATTCTTCCTTTACCAACTTGTTAAAATTCTTCAAACAAGTCACAGCAGTAAACACACAGAACGTACAAAATGATATGATTAGATTTTAAAGATGCTTTTGATAGTGTTCTTCTTAAATTAAAGGCAATAGGCATTTAGGGAAATTCATGTATTGAACTGGTTAAGGGACAGGTAATAGTACAGATCAGGGGTGAATAGTCCAATAGAAGATGAGAGGAATTAAGAGTTATGAATGTGATTGAAATGACTGAAAAACAGTTGTCTAATAGCCAAATTACCACACACCTTTAATCAAATAGCTTCTTATTGAATAAACCTGACATTAAGATGCCGCTGGGAAGAACTGTATCCAAAGTCTATCTGACCCGCTGCCATGGAATAAAGAAACTCGAACAGTGACACGTCAAACCACTCTGTGTTTCCAGGGATCCCTGTAATTCCAAACTCCAGGAAGATGCCAAAAAAACCATCTTTGCTGTCGAAGATGTCGACCGCTTTATCCAGAGCCTTCCTGTAAGAATCAAAAAAGGAGTTCTATTGATGGGAACCTCATTTGCCTAGCTGATCTACTGTTTCTGAAATAAAAATAATTGCATTCATGTTTTTGTATAATGTTGTGTTATTCAAATAGGTGAGCACACTACCACATCCATGACCAGACACTTTTCAACTAAATCACAAAATGGTTTGTTAGTTTTAATGTTGTCTGTAAATATCTTATTGGTGTACTACACCATTAAAAAAATAAAACAGTCTTAGCCTTCATAATTCTATTCATAGTTATAGCAAGTAACTATTCAAACTATTCAAAATCCTCAAAGCTACTGACCTACAGTAGTGCACTTCATAAGATTGAGTAGTGAAACACGAACTAGGGGAAACTATTTGAATTTTTTTTAAATATAAGAGGTTTAAATAATCTACCAAACAGGGAAATGCATATTTTTATTCAAAGGGTTTGGGGCCTGGAACAAACTACCCAACTATGATGTGGACGCCGATATCCTGATGTCCTTGAAGAAAGGGTTAGACGAGTTACGTGAATGACTTAGCCACTGAATTAGCTACTGAAAAACCAAGCAAGCCAGATGAACTATCAACGTTCTACTGTGCAACAACAAGTGCACCTAATGAACTTTTGTGTGATTGGCAAGTTGCAATGCCTCACTGCACAAGCTGTATTGCTGGTCAGAGGGCTTAAAACAAATTGACAACTTTTTGTGAAAGTACATAAGCTATAACTATAATATTCTCATTCCAGAAAATGTTGCGTTTCTTTTTTCCATCTATACTGTATATATAGAACTAGGAACTTATGTACTCTGCGTCTTTGGTTTCCCTTCGGACCGCTTAGGGGAGCGAACGGTAAACGGACCGCGGTGAGCAACAAGTTTTTTTTTTTGCTTTTCTTTTAAATTTTTTTAAATTTTTATTTATGCTTAACAAAAGAACAAACATTACAATACAAACAAGAGTACATATAACAATTCAAAACAAAAATATCGTTAGGGGTACATACTACTACATCAATTCAAGTTATGAAAAAAGATTAAACAAATTAAATAAAAATAATGTCCGCACCGCTTTCATATTTTTGCATTTCGAAATAGTCTCCAAATACCCCTTTACTTCCATTTTAAAATACTCAAACACAGGGTACCTCCCAGACCACTTCATTTTATGTATGTGATAACGTGCCAGTATAATAATTAAATTTATTACAAACGAAATTTTTCTATTGTTTTCATTGGGGCTGAAACTTAACATGATATCTTTTTCAACAAAACAAATATCAATATTGGTCTCTTTTTTAATATAATTCTGCAACTTAGTCCAGAACATTTTTACCCTGGGACATAACCAAAACAAATGCTGAATAGTTTCAGGGCTATTGTCACAAAAAACACATTTGTCATCTATATTAATTTTAAATCGTTGGGTAAGAAGAGTTTTAACTGGGTAAATTTGATGAATTATTTTGTATGAAACCTCCTTAATTTTACTGGTTATACAATATTTATTGGGCATCATCCAAATTTTTCTCCAATCAATGCGTTTTCCAAATGCAGAATTCCAATATATTGAAGTCGCAAGTAAATTATCATTTTTTAACAGGGATCTCAAAAATTGGTTATTACATCCACAATTCGCAATATCCTTTCCTTGTAGTCTAATATGAGCTGTAAATTCTTCCAATGTTTCTAAAGGACTACTATTACAATTCCTTAAAAGAGTTCATATTTCCCCAGAAATCGCATTAATTACAGTAAAATACTGATCCAAAGTAATAGAAATATTGTATCTATTAACAAACTCGGTGTAACTATATATTTTACCATCAGCCTTGATTAATTGTTTAATCCAAATTATATCATTCTTGACCCAGTTTTCAAAAAATAAGGTTTTATTTCTAATTTTTATATATTTGTTGTTCCAGATAGTAAATCTATGTGGGGAAAAGTTGTTTATACATAAGTGACCACGTCAGAAGTACTTGTTTATGAAAACTGGCAAGTTTCAAGGGGATTTTTCCAATGTCAAAGTTACACTTTAGTAAAAACTCTAGACCCCCTACTTCTTGAAATATCAGATTGGGGATTATATGCCATATACTTTGCTTATTTTCTAAATAGTTTTGTATCCATTTAATCTTAAAAATAGCATTAGATGTCCTAAAGTCTAAAGCATTTAAGCCCCCTTCTGCCTGTGGACAACAAATCATTTCTCTTTTAAGATAATGGGGTTTATTCCTCCAGATAAATTTGAAAAGTTTGGAGTCAATTTTCCTAATAGTTGCAGGTGGTACGTCCAGAACCAGTGAAGCATAAACTAATCTAGATAAACCCTCAGATTTAGACAAAAGTATTCGACCATTTAAAGAAAGGTCTCTTAACAACCATAAGTCAAGTTTTTTTTCAAATGAATGCATAATTGGAGAAAAGTTTAGATCATTTCTAATTTTTGGATTTTTGGAAATCTTCATACCTAGATATTTAACTACATCTTTTACAGGAATATTACATATAGATGAAACATCACAGTTCCCAAGAGCCATCAGTTCACATTTTTTTAAATTAAGAGAAAGACCAGAAACAGAGGAAAAAACATTTATACACTTAATTGCCTTCTCAATCTCTGCATGGTTTCTTAAAAATAGCGTTGTGTCATCAGCTAATTGGGAACACTTAATCTCTCTATCCTGTATTTGAATACCCTGAAACACATCTTGTTTTATATGAATAGCCATAACTTGTGTGACCAGCAGGAATAAGAATGGGCTTATGGGACATCCTTGTCGAATTCCCCTACCAATTCTAAATCTATGAGAAGTTCCATGAGCCAATTTAACAGAGCTGTTACCTTGATTGTACAAAGTTCTAATTACCTTTTGAAAATACTCACCAAAGCCAAAAAAATGGAGAGTTTCAAAAATAAAAGAATGTTCAATTGTGTCAAAAGCCTTATAAAAGTCCACAAATAGAACAAAGCTATCCTGACTAATAAGTTCACCATAGTCTACAAGGTCCAACACCAAACGAATATTATTACATATATGTCTTCCTTTCATGAAACCCGACTGTGACTCATCAATAATTGAGTCAAGGCCTGTTTTCAGTCTCTCTGCAAAAACAGAAGCAGGAATCTTTCCATCATTATTAATCAAAGTGATAGGCCGCCAATTATCTATCAACAAATGATCTTTATCTGGTTTTGGAGTTATGGTTATTAAGCCCTGAGTCATCGAGGTTGGTAAGACTCCCTTGTCAATTGACTCCTTAAACACCAGAAGAAGAAATTCAGCCAAATCATCTCGAAAGGTCTTATAAAATCCAGTGGTAAGGCCATCATTACCAGGAGATTTGTTAACCTTGAGCTTATTAATAACTTTCTTAATTTCAAAGATGGATATCTCTTTATCACAGATGGCTTTAAACCCTTCGTCTATAGTTTTAAAGTCTTCTTTTAATGAGTTCAGAAAATCACACATTTTTTCTGTAGAACATGCCTTACTAGTATATAACTTACCATACAAATCTGATACATATCTTGAAATTTCTACAGGATTTTGAGTTTCACAGCCATCTATGTTAAGTTTACTAAGAGATGTATAATCTCCATTCTTGTTTTCCAAATTATAGAAGTATTTTGAGTTTTTTTCGCCTTCCTCCAACCATCGTCTCCTGGATCTAACAAAAGCTCCTTTTGCTTTTTCTATGTATAGTTCATCCAGTTCAGCTTGCAGTCCAATTAATTTACAAACATCTGTTTGATCAGTATTGCTGTCATCAGTAAGATCACAAATTGCCTTAATAACTTCCTCTTCCTTTATTTTATTAGAGCGGACAGCTTCTTTACTTCTTTTTATAGCAATCAATCTTATCTTATACTTCATAAATTCCCAGTTTTGGCTATATGAATTTGTTAATTGAGCTCGCCTCCAATATGTTTGTATAATTTCCTTCATTTCCATTTTAAAGCTGTCATTTTCCAAAATCATATTATTGAGTTTCCAATAAGTCTTAGGGACTTTAGAATCCTCATTGTTACTCAAGTTAACAGAAAGATAAATTGCTTTATGGTCAGATAGTACTAATGGTTCAATAGAAACCTTGTTAATCTGTCCTTCTAATGCATTTGAACTTAACCAAAAATCTATTCTTGATTGTTTAGATCTGTCCTTGTTACACCACGTGAACTCCTTTAGTCCTGGATGTTTACATCTCCATATATCACTAATTCCTAAGCCTTGACATAACCTGTGCAACTCCATATCAGGAGGGGGAGATCTAGCAGGTACAGGGTATCTATCCAACTTAACATCAAAGACTGTGTTAAAATCACCCCCTAAAATAATTTCAATATCCTGGAACTTGTCCTTCACCTTATTCACTTCTTCTTCAACTTCAAGAAACAAGTCTCTGCTATATTGTTCATTATTAAAAGCATATATATTCCCCAGCAAAAACATTTTCCCATTAAGAGCCACTACAAGAATTATCCATCTGCCCAAATGATGAACTCTACTACTAATAAATTTACCTTTAAATTTACCCTTTAATATTGCAACCCCCGCAGATTGATTACTACCAAATGATAACCAGACATCACTCCCCCATTGACTCTTCCAAAAATTCAAATCCGAAGAACAAGCGTGCGTCTCTTGTAAAAAATAAAAATCTGCATTAAACCTCTTGCAGTACAAAAAAAATAGCCTTTCGTTTTGTCAAATCACGAAAACCCCTGACGCCCTGCCCCCTGGTACAATGACCATCTGCGATCCATGAAGGCAGCCTCTCGCAAACTTGAGCGTAGGTGGCGTCTTTCCGGCCTACATGTACATTATCAGGTTTGGAGAGGTTACTTATCTGAATATAAGGTTACTATAGAGTCTGCTAGATCCACCTACTTCTCTCACATCATTGAAAATCACCAAAACAATCCCAGACATCTTTTCTCCACCATCAACACACTGCTCAAGCCAAACTGCCCCACCACATTACCTGCCTCATCACAACTTTGCAACACATTCTTACATTTCTTTAGTTCTAAGATTGACAACAGTATGTGTGCATTTGTTTTAACCACTTCCTTCACTGCTTTCATATCTGATCTTAAGTCTCTCACCTCCTCCAACGCGAAGTCCACTGACTTTTGTAAGGCAGCAACTGTCATCGTGTTCTTTCGAATCAATGCCTCCAAATGATCTGCTCTCTCATTAATCTTCCTGGAGAGAAGCACCACGATGTTATTCTGCATTTCCAGCAGAGACGGCTCATCTTTCATCCTCTTCATGAGGGGCTTTTCCGGAGTGTCGGGCTCAATGTCGCAGTCGGAGTCGAGCAGCTGTTCCAGCTGCGGCTCTCCGGAGCTCCTCTCGCTGTCGAGGGCGGACGAGTGCTCGGCCTCGGGGGCGCCCCGGCTCCGCCGCTCGCCCCTGCTGCAGGGTGCACCTGCCCTCCTGAAGGCCGCGGCATTTTCTAAACGTCCTTCTCTTTTCGCTTTTTTCCACCAGTGCTTTTTTCAGAGATCGAATCCATCCTAAAATAACGGGTTTTTTTTCCAGTAGTGCAATTCAGAGGAAAGAAAAAAAAATCGTATCCAAGTTTTAACTTTTTGGGTTAGAAATAAAATTAAAACTCTCCAAAAATTGACATAAAGTTAGTCAAAAATCATAGACATCCAAATCAAAGCAAATTTTCTCCTTTCACCAACAGTTTAAGGGAAAAAGACCCTTCTCAAAAAGAATTTTTCAGCGCTTAACAAAACACGTGCGAACTGGTCGCCATCTTGCCGACCTCTCCGCGGTGAGCAACAAGTCCTGAAACGATTAGCCAGCATCTTGGTACTGTCTGCATGAGAGAGTAATTTTAATATAATTTGTGTTCCTGAAGATCGATTTAGATTATTCGAGAAATACAAACTACGATCATAACATTTATATTTATAGCACATACTCCAAATATGGCGTCTCGCTCTCCATCGTCTTCCCCCGACTCTGCTACGGGTTCAGGTACCGACCCGGCTCGGCCGGACACAGGAGAGCCGCTCGGTGGTTCAGATTCGGACTCAGACGGGTCTCGGGGAGGAAGGTTGCGGTGCTGGTGACCTGGGGTATCGCCTGGAAGAGACAGAGCTCGAAGCCGAGTTTGAAGCGGCAGCTGAGCGGCTCCGTGGACTGGTGCAGACAGCGAGGTAGGTATAAACAGGTAAAGCAACCCCAAACCTTTGGCAACTCTTTAATAAACTGCAGCAAAGGCGTGTTTGATGTGTTTTCGGGCTCAGGATCAATTAGTTTGAAACCTTCCAAATGTGCACTCAGCATGTGCATAATCAGTTTCTGTCATATAGTTGGTGACAATGGGGGATAACCTTCGTGTTTATAAAGTACTGAGTACGTTTGGATGTAGAAACCACTAGCAATATTTTCTAGTTTCCCAAGGGATCGTTTTAACTGACGAACGTTGAATAGAAGTGTACAAAACGACTTTTCTGAAGTCGCGATTTGTGCGCAACAACGGGTTGGCTTGTTGCTTTTCTTGAAGTCTGTGACGGGGGAAAGTTCCCACTTTACATCTTCAAGACAACAACTGGCAAGAAGCAGTTTCCTCATGACATCTTGAAGTTGTCAGTCAAAGACTTATTAGGACCAAGATCTGATCGGCAGAAGACTCGGATGATACCTGTTTAAATTCGCAATTTTAATGTGAGGAATATGAAAGTGCTTTAAAAATCGTTAACAAGCTCTCGCGTGACATCAGATATATAAAAGTGCAGAAATAAATACTTTTACACAGCCATTTTAAAAGATATTTGGGTGGACACCAATAATAGAGTTTTCACTGGCATGATAAAAACATGCGACACAGGGATACGTACTATGATTGTAAGCTACTAAATGTGTATGAATCAGATGGGAAAGCAGCTCTGGTCTGGAGAATTTGGAACTAGCAGTAACAAGATGTGAATCCAGTCTGTGAATGCAAATTCATATTTGAACGTTAATCCTTATTTGAGCCAAATACGCCTATCTGAGACATGCTGACCTATTTAAATGGAATAAAATGAGCAACTATAAAGGCAATGACATCACACACTGTGTTTCCAAGGACACATTCTCATTTTGAGCATAATCTCAAAATGTTCTATTTCCGTGCTGCTGATGGCAGCAAGCTCTTGTGACGTACAGGAGAATAGAAGTTCAGGACTTGCTCTGCTTCATGAGATCGACATCGCTTAATAAATTCTTTAACCAGTTTTGTCTTAAATAATTATTGTTATATTTTATCACTTCAGTGCTTATTTTTTGTTTCTCTTAATTCCTGAAATTTGTAGAAAGTGCTTAAAATAAGATTTTTTAAAAAAAGTTTTCACCTTCTTACTGCCATTTTTAAATTCAGTCCTGTATTTCCTGCAGAATGACCTCAAACATTGTTTTCATAATCTTGATACAGTACAATGTTTGCCGCTTGGACTAAAATTTGTTAAGCACTTTATGATGATGCTTTCTAGCAATAGAAACTGTAAATTAATTGTATGTGATAAAACTTTTTTTCAGATTTCAAATTCTGTCTGGTTTGACTTTTCAGGTCAAAGTTGGAACATGTAACACAGCAAAACCAGGCTTCTTTGACTTTGAAGGACAAAGGAAATGGTAAGTTTGAATGAACTACAGTTAAACTGGTTTAATTGGAAACTGTCTTCTTAGATAATTGTTTGTAGAACTACGTTGTGATTATAAGCATAATCCATCTACAGTACCTCCTTGTAGTACTACATTGCACCTGTGACATTATTTCTCCTGGTAGTCCCCAAACATTTTGTATTACTGACAAACCTACTGGCCATGTATACTGAGTTATATACATTATTTATATGCAAAATTTAGAAATAAGCAGTTGGCATAAATGAACAGGGTAATACAATATATATCTATATATATCATATCAAGCACATTTAAAAAATAAATGGAATCATTTTCCACACAGTGAGCATATTGCCACTGTGAATTTAAAATAGGAATACAGTTAAATTCCAGTGTATTTGCTGTTTGAAACAGCCATTGTTATCCTCTGTTCACATGATGACTAGCTAATCATATTCTTAAAGTTTGCTTCTTCTCATTGATACCTTTTCAGTTGTTGAATATGTATTCCTTTTAGTAAGCGATAGCTAAAGTATTGTGCACAAACTCATTTTAAGTTACACGAGGCAAGAGACAAATCTGTGCGAGTCCACAAAACCCACACTAAATATAGGTTTCAGTGTTGTCCAGAAAAAAAGAAAGGTAAATGTGCGAACTTTTACAGTGATTGTAAGAAACCCAACAGACCAGGGACTGTAAGTAGGATTTCAGTTGTTAAAGGCTAAGTAACATCCTAGACAAGTAACATCTGTCTGTCAATTTATGGGATAGACTGTGACTAGATTACGTACCCGAGAAGATGAGTTCTAGCATTGACAGTCTCCTTGCCGAACTGTATTAAAAATAGAAAACAAAACATTTGTCCTACTGAAAAGCTGTTAAGAGTGTGGTTTCTACCAGCTGGGCTCTGTAAGGCTGCTGATGGGTTACACATTGTGCTGTGATGTTGCAGGCAGGCCTGGAAGCAGCTCGGGGACATGAGCAAAGAACAGGCCATGCAGGAGTATGTAGCGTGTGTGCATTCTCTGGACCCAGAAGGAGGCCAGAAGGTACTGTAGGAACTTCTGACTCAATATTGCTTAAACCTGCTATTTGTTTGGTGTCAGCTTTTGGGCGCCAGAATGACGTCATGCATTGAGAGGGTGAACTGTCTCTGGGACAAGCTATCAGATTTGTTCTAGAGATAAACCTGTTCCTGGGATTCCTACAGTACAAGAGACAGTTTCACATGATTCATCAGTAAACTACTAGCTACTAGCAACCTAATGAATACGGTCACTTGAGCAGCCCACTTGTGTCTGTAACCTCTCTTGCGTTTTTCTGTTCTTGGTAGTTTGTATATTGAAGTAATTCTGGCAGTAATTTGTAACATTAACCTCTCTCAACACAGCAACAACGATAGTGACAATCATCTTACCTAAAACAAACGTGAATATTGATGATCAGAAACTAAGGCCCACTTTAAAAATCACAAATATGCTCCTTAAAAAAAATCACAGAATCGGGTTCCAGATAGCAGCATGTTTTGCTTACTCAAAGAGCAAGAGGTCTGTTTTCTACCAAATGTTACCAAAAACATCCCTGCCCATTTGCAGCTGACAGGACTTGGCTGTTTCCCCATATATACTGTATGCCATATATATCCAGTGAGTATAATATGAAGAGGGGTGGATCAGGGATTTAGTGTTCACTGTTGTCCCTTTTGTGCTACATTTAAGAAAATAAAATAATTTTTCAGTATGCAGTGTCTTACCTTTATGACTACTGAGAATAAGTACTCTGGAACACAATCAAAAGAAAATTAAAATCTATATAAAGGGCCAGCATGGCTGTGGAGTGGATAGCGCTTCTGCCATGTAGCACTGGGGCCCTGGGTTCAATTCCAGACCTGGGGTGCTGTCTGCGTGGAGTTTGTATGTTCTCCCCATGTTTGCGTGGGTTTCCCCCCACAGTCCAAAGACACGCTGGTAGTTTAATTGGTTTCTGGGACAGTTGGCCTTGGTGTGAGGTTGTGTGTGTCTATCTGTGTGTGTCCTGTGATAGACTGCTGTCCCCTCCAGCGTGTATACTGTACCACCTTGCGCTCACTGCATGCCAGGATAAGCTGCAGCTCCCTGCAACCCTGTATTGGAAAAAGCAGTTAGAAAATGGTGGGATTTATAGTTTAAAGTGTGAAGAGTATGTAGATAGAACAGTTATATTTCAGAATAAACAAGTATTCCATGTCTATGTGGAACAATTATTTGTTTATATTTTGGGTATCAATTTTGAGGTGACTAAAGGATTTACAAAACAGTAGTGCCTGGATTTTAATGAAGAGGATATGGCATTAAGGAATTAAGTTGTTTGAATTCAGCATTAGCTCTTGTGTAGATTTAACAGCCCAGTTCATAGAGGCCACGCAGAGTGGCCTCGATGTGTCAGCGTCTCTTACGATCATTGGTGCTATTAGTTGCAGTTCATGCTTGGCAAATTTGACATCTTGCCCAGAGTGGTGAGTGCAGTATTGCAAGATTTTCTCTCTTCACAATTCTCATGACTATGCATTGAAGGACAATAATAATAGTATAATGTTAATTTATGAGTGTTTTTAAATAACCCTCAAAGCTCCTTACAGTAGTACACATAATACACAAAAAAATAATGGCACATATCAATATTATAGCATTAATTTTTCAGCTGTTGAGCTAATATCAGTCTTGTCACGGTTTGCTTTCAGAAATGTTTCTTTTGTATCTATATCTTAATTTCAGACAGACACCTGTAAAGTACAGAAACCAGAATAGTAGTAATCCAATTTGATTTTCAAATTAATCTGTCAGCAGGATAGCAGTGAAACCCAAGCCCATAATGGTAAAAACTTTGCCCAAGAGCCAGTGTATAAATATTAAATAGTTAAGTTTCCAGTACAAATCTCTATGTAATACCTCGGGTTAGTGCACTTTTAACTAGGATTGATGAATTTGTTTCTGGTTGTGGTATTGATAAATAAGAGCTAAACCAAGGAAGGGATGTGCCAGATATCCCAAGATAAGTTTCCATGTGATCCAGTGTGGGACTGTGATTGACACCAGCAGCATTTTAGTTGAATAAAGAGCACATTAAGTGATCCAGAAGCCACTGGAAAATCATTAACTGACTTAACAATGGTAGTTTCTGTACTGTGGATCCAAACTCCAACTGAAGAGGTTCAAAGAGCCATTAGATACAAGATGCAATTAGAATTGAGTCGCATTGTCCATTTCAGAGTTTTTGTGAGAAAAGGCAACTTGAGCACATAGTGGTAGTTAAGTGCTTGAGGTCCTAGGTCGGTTTTTTTGCAACAGGTGTCTGTTTCAGTCTATGAATTGAAGACCCAAATGTCTTAATTTCACAGTAACATTCTAGAGCTTAAGGATAGAGACAAAAATGTACAGACAAACCTCGAGTTACATAATAGTTCCGTTCCAGAAACCCTTACGTAACTAGAAATTTACATAAGTCGAAATGCCCGTTAATCACACCCCACGGGCTATGCATACATGTGTACAGTACATCAATATGTCAGTGAACATATGATGTTATTTCGGTCAGTTTCTTTCATATGAAGCACACATAGAAAATTAAGTTCAATAATTATTAATGCAGTGTTCTATAAATAGAAAAAATATCTAAACAAAAAAATAAATTCCAGTACTGAATAGTACATCGTTATGTCAATGAACATGTTGTAGAGGTTTTCTGTCATTTTTTTTCATATGATGCATACAGAAAGTTAAGCTCTATAATTTATAATGTAATGTGATATCAATAAAAAAATTGAAAAAACCTGTTTGCCCGGATCGTGGTCACTGGTGACCACGCCTGTCCCCCCAGATGACACTTTTTATTTTTAAGATAAACGCAAGATAAACAACATTTTTTTTAACTGCTCCACAAATTTTCTCACATGCACGTATTCTCCAATATCATCACAACAAAACCATAAAGTTTGTTTCCACAGATATGACACTGTTATGCAATAAACCAATAAATTAATGAACTAGCAGAATCCCAATAAAAACACCCGGCTAGCACAGCATGTCAATATCATACATTTTTACCAACAAAACAGCAAAAGCAAAAACCAGCGTATATATACAGTATATATATTCCATGTTTTTACCTTATTCTGAAGCATGATATATATCCAAAATAACCCAGACTAGTTTATCTCCAGTTTAACTCTTGAAGGTTATTGACTTCGTAGTAAATGTTTGAAGAACGACCGCTAGAACTAAGGCGATCTGATTGGGAAAAACCACTGTCATTCATTGTATTTTCAGCCATTTAGAGCCCTATGGGGGTAAGGCTTCCTCTAGAAGCCTCCAGCTGCATTCCGCCTGCCTTTTAGCTGTCAATCATTGACTCAGAAGGGGTAATCAATCAGTTTCTTATCAGTGCTCCTTTTTTTCACAGCAGAAGGCAACTCTGAGGTTTTTTTCCATTGCATAACAGCAGATAAAGGCTCTCTAGCAGTGTCTAATGGTTTTTATAGCAATTGCAATGGTTATTATTCTTATTTTCAATATTTTTATGATTTTTTATTATAGGCGTGAAATTTCATTCCAGGTTCAGTCTTCACAAAACATGATGTAGAATTTTTTCTAATTGATCAATTTTTCCCAGATTTGTATCCAAGCTAGTAGTCACCTAGAACAAGGTTTTCAAATCATTCCCAGGCCCTTGACATGCATATAGTTGAAAAATCTGACCTCTGAAGACCAAAAAAACATTTTCGCCTCCTGTTTTTTTTTCATATGTTTGTCTGCTGAGTGGACACATTAAGAAATATAAGAAATTTGACTGTTCACATTCAATGCCAAGGGGGTTACCTTCAATTTAAGACCTGAACCAGGCTCCTGCTATGTTCTGCTGCAGAGATATAACAAATGTTTAAGGAGGAGGAAATTGGCTAAATGTGTCAATGTTAATAACAGGTTAAACAAAAATTGGAAGTGTCAAACATTTTTCTCCTACATTTTTATGTGAGAAAAACAAAACAAAGAGTTTGTTACCTGTCAAGGTAGGTGGGGTGTTCACTACCTCATTATTTTTAAAGCAACTTAAAACGTAAGTGTACAAATGCATAAATTAAGATTCAAACAATCAAAAGACAGTACAACAATCAAACAGCAAACTGGAACTATTTCTGATCAAATAATCTGTTCTCTGATAATAAAATTGTTGTGAAAAAGTAATGTTACATTGATAGTTCAGGTGGGTAGCTGCGTCAGCATGAGTAGGCTGCAAAGGAACAAGTAATAGGTTTATTCCATGCTGAAAAAAAGAAGAAAGAGAACAACGTTTCGGCCGTGGAGCCTTCTTCAGGTGTGACTCCAGTATTCAATTATTCACCAGTTAAATGAATCTTCAATTCCAACTCGGCTCTTACCTACCCAATTAATCTAATTATTTGCTTAGCCACAACGGTTTAATGTCCTTCCCCAAATCTCTGGGTGCTTCAGAGATAAAAGCCATGTCCCAGTTCTCGACCTGCGCCCTAAGCCATTTCTACAAGTCCGCACTTCTGTGATGTAGCGCAAGTGTGAACTTCAAGTGCGCCAGTATTAAAGGGCGCACTAGTACAAAAAGGTAAAAAGCACCCTCGCGTGATGTCACTGTTTTGTCACACGGCTCAGGAGGGTCAAAATCCAAGTCGGCTGTTAATTTTTTCGTTGTCCGCTTGCAGTTTGATTAAATTGAATTTTATCTCGTCAATCCCTGTACAAATGTAGTGACACTGTGTTCATTCATGTTGAAAACTTAACCTCGATTCATAACAGGCGAAGTAAACTAAGGAATCACTGGCAATATTGCTGCTTATTCCAAGCTGTGTACCATTAAATACATTTCATATCGTCTGTCCCAGTACAAAAATGACAGTACGAGGAACATAACGCTTTCATTCAACTAAATAAGGTAAACTTGGCTATACCTCAAAGCTTGTACTATTAAATACGAGCACCATTAAATACTCCGTGTACAGAATACAAAGCAGGTAAATGAATAAATATACATCAGTCGAAATGGGGGTGACGAAATAAAAGCTTTATGTCAAAACTTCGTACGTAGAATACATACAGTTTGAATCTAAAGTAGCCTAATGAAGTTTGTTTTTTCAAAAAAATTGTAGCGCTCCGGTGTTCATGTGGGTATGCGCCCTCTCCTCTGCCGCCTCAGGTCGAACCCCCACCATCGGGGACTCGAACCCGGGCCTCCGGCGTCACTCAACAGGGACCCAGCCAGCTGAACTAAAGGGAAATCTCCCATCAGCCCGGCGGCTGCGGTCCCTGCTATTCACAGGGAAGGGCGGTGACGTCACCGCGCTGGTAAGCCGGCTCTCACAACCAATGGTGGCCGTATGCGTTACAATATTATGAGCTCTAAAACTTAAAAAAAGTTCAATTTTGCTAATACGTGAATGTTTTATTCTCCATGGCAACTTCTCTCCGCCTTGATACGTTAGAATGTGGAACGTCACCATTCCGCGAGCAATTGGGGGTAATTCCCTTCAGCGGAGTCCACTCCAATGCAACCCGAGATCTGCTGGATCATGGCATCCAGAACTATAGCTGGACACACATGCTTTAAGCTGGTTCTCTTTTTTCAGCTTTTATTTATTCTAAATTGTAATGTTTAATACACGCAATGAAAGAATGTGTCCATCTACTGTTTATTACAATTTACACCTCTTTGCTGTTGCATGTATACTGGGGAATTAGTAAAGGCAGAAAAACCACTCACCAGTCCACAGACTCCCCCTGCTCGTTCCTGCAGGACACGGCTGCACCAGCAGTGAGCCCACTGTGTACAAATATCATCAGCGGCCAGATCAGCAGCATCCAAACGGCATCCTAATGGAAACAAGGGCTCAAGAAATCTGGTTTGTCCTTCTCAATTGTCTACAATCAAACCATCGAATTTTACAGAAAAATGCAATAATAAATCAGTACCAAACTGTTTTCTTCATTATAAAATGCCCATCATTTTTTCAAACCTAGAAGCTTAACTTTCAAGACAAATTTGCATGTTGAGTCAAACCTTTCCAGCTTGTACTGTATCTCATGCTTAAGGCTGGCACACAAGACAAAGTAATATTTGGTGAAGAAAGACATTTCAGTTCACACTTCACTTCATACACAGCATTTATGGTCTATTTAAGTCTATTTATGGTCTATAAGTTACAGTGCAGTTCTTTCTTGGATTAATGTGTCATTTATTGTAGTGCAATATGGATGTAGTGCTATGCGATCAGTCATTAAATGGACATTCAGCATTTTCTATTATGCTTTCATTCCCAACAAACAAAGGTAAAAGTGTATGTGAATTCTTGAGAGATTTCCAATAAAGCCATCCCATAGTCATTTTCTAGTTTTTAAGTCCAGAACTACCACAATGGTAGAAAATGAAATGTAGGCTTGATGTTAATAGCTGCAAAAATAACAATGCAATAATGATGGAGTAATAAGGGACTCAAAGGCTACATAACTAAAGGCTAAAGTTAGGAGCCCAGATGCCAACTTAAGCAAGACAATCCCCAACTCGTACTGCAGAGGGTGAGTGAACACGGCTTGTGAACGATACTTCTTGTGTGACTAAATTCAATCACGGAACATTCTAATTCAATTTTCAAAACTAATGAAAGAAAACCAGACACTTACCATGAGTGTGGCCTTGAAGCAGGTTTTAGTCTTTCAAGACTAAGGAGAGACAATACAGGCAGCTACTTCAGTTTTCTCACTTCTCCAATTCAGGCCACGAAACCCGAAAGTGTTGCCAGACCAAAACTTGCCTAAAAGAATGCACAGAATGCCAAAAAAGGCATTTTGCAATTGACCTTGAAAGACAAGGAACTATTTGCAGTTCTGATTTTCCGGTATATCCAGTATTAGATACGTGAAAGGACACTGTAAATCAGACTATGATCTAGAGCAGAATTTCTCAGTTAGGTACTTTGATTATTTTGACATCATTAAAGCAGTTTAAAATAATATCATCACAAATGCTATTGCTACATTTGTGAAACAAAATAACATTCCAATGAGTGTTCATTTTATAACAGTCTTGATGTTCTTTCACCACAACAGGGTTTTAATTCAATAAAAAAAAATTCTGTATCCTAACTCCCAACATGCGAGGACATATGAGCATGGACAGTGATTTTGCCCGATCAGTGCAACTCACATAGGCTTAAAAAGACCTGCTGAGCGATTGCTGTATCCAGTTGTTCTTTCTTTACATCTGTGCTACTATTCATTTCAGGAACCAAAGAATTTGAATAGGACAGCGAGAGCACATTTCACCTCTATTTAAGGAAGCTCTCAAATACAACAGTGTGGTGGGTCAGCAGTGTTGATGCACTAGTTTCAGCTGAGGGGGTTCAAGCCTCAATCATGTGTACATAGACCCACGTGGGGGTGAATTAGCAAATTAGTTAAGGGTGAGAGGCACATTCTCACATGGTGTCAATTAGCCTAGGTTTGGTACAGTTTATAAATAGTTCTATGGGAGGATTTTGTTGTTGTTGTTGGTGGTGGGGCAGCTTGTGACTTAAATTTTTTCTGCAGTATTTCCTTTCTGTTGTGGCTTGTCCATATGCTGGGGCCTAATGAGGTCTGAAGAGGCTGGCTTGTCTCAAACCGCTATTTCAGTCTTCCTTTTATTAGCTTGTATTCATATTGTTTTTTAATACAGAGAACAATGACTTCATTGTATATTAGAAATGAGCATGTCTAAAAGCTAAAGATAAAATGTAGGAGTCCTTATATTAGAAGATCATTACAATAATTGACATTGGAAACAGTCTAAGGAAGAGAAACCGGAATAACTCCCACATTGAAAGGTACAGTATTGTGTTGTAAACTGAGAGGTTAAAACAACTTTATCACTTTTGGCTGGAGGATTGAAGATGTGGAGACTTGAGTATTCAAAATCCTGAAAAGAACTGAGAATTTGGACTCGGGCAGCTACAGTACTTCACATTCAACATGGGGGGAGAGAATGAAATTGAAGTCTGTGATGGAAAAGACATGCTGTGCAATCCAAATCACAGGAGTGTTACAAAGAATCTTTTATCAATAGTTATCAACCAAACAGAAAAGATGGGCAGAATATCTTTCTCTCGCTTGTAACCTTTTAACATTCCTGGGCTAGAACTTTATCAAAATTGGAAGTTTAAAACCGCACATTGAGGAAGCAGCTGTGATCAAGGTATAAGTCCCTTCACCCAGTTTTGCATAAGGGGAGTTTTTTCTGGGTTTACACTTTGTCAGACCAATATTTGAAATCTGATCCTACTTGGAATTTTGTTTAGACAGACCCACAAAATTAAGCTCAATAATTAATTGCTTACACTTACAGTATATTGCACTTTACAGGTAATGGGGACTCCCCTCCGCCACCACCAATGTGCAGCATCCACCTGGATGATCTTGGCAATCATCTCCAAACAGTGCAAAGCGGTTTTCACTTTCTTCAAATATCAGTGATGCATTAAAATTGGACTGAACACTATACTTCCAAGAACAGAAGTTAGTGTTTTGAGTGTTTTTCTTGGTGTGTAATAGTGATTCTATTTATCTAAGCAGGTACAGTGGGCTCAAGAATTATTGGCACCCTTGATAAAGTTAAACAAAATAAGCTGTATAAAATACACAGCACAGATAATGAGTCTATCTTATGCCCAGACAATGGGAATTATTTCAAAACAAATATTTAAAATGAGTAATACATGTTTTTTCCAGGAACATTAATGTCAAAATTATTAGATCCCCCACTTTTCTTTAAGAAAACTGAACTAAATAAAATCTGAAATGAAGTTCTGCTTTTTTAAATATAACTCAGTCAAAAGGAACATTTTCTGGACTTGCTGTTTCACCAGGGTATAAAAAGAGGTAAACACACATAATAAAAACTTTGGCCATCCACCACCATGGGGAAAGGCAAAGAAGTGACAAATTAAGAGACAAATTAGTATTAATCTTCACAAATGGTAAAGAAACCAAGGGTCACAGCTGGAGAACTGCAGAGTCTGGTTGCATCTTGGAGTCCTTGAGTCTCTAAATCAATAATTAGATGGTACATCCATGCCAAAAAGCTATTTGGAAGGGTTGCCAGAAGGAATTGATAACAAGAAACAAACTGAAGTGTCTGGAGTTTGCCAAATCCATTGGGACTTTGACTAGAACCCGGTGCTATGGTCAGGTGAGACCAAAATTGAAGTGTGTGGCCACTCACACCACCAGTACGTTTGGCGTTGGAGAGGGATGCATACTCACACAAAAAAACGTATATTCACTGTGAAATATGGGGGTGGAACATTGATGTTGTGGGGTGGTTGTGATGCCACTGGGGCCCTTGTTAAGGACAAAGGTATCATGATCTCTACTAAATATCAGGATATTCTGGGCAAAAATCTGGCTGCCTATGCCAGAAAGCTACAGCATGATTTGGTCTCTGGTGGACCTCCCAGCATGACAGTGATCCTAAACACACCATTTAAAAATCAACTAAGAAATGTTTGAGAGAAAACAAAATCAATGTTTTTCACTAGTTTACCCAGTTTTGGGGTATATAAAATATAAGTCATTATCTGTGCTGTTTATTTTATATGGGGTTTTTTGTTCTTCATTAAGGGTGACAATAATTTGTGAGCGCACTGTAAGGTGGTAGAAGAAAACGGGAAGAAAAACAGTGCCAACAGGAAAAATAAGACATTTGAGGAACACAGCACAAGATGCTAGTAGAAACGTTTTTTTTAGAAGAAATCATGTTGTGCACATTTTTTCCCAGGCAAATATGACCCAGCTCCACCAACAATGGAAGTCAGGAATATCTGCGTACCTCAGCAAATAATATGCTGTTATCTTAACTTATTGATTATAGATTAGATGCACACAACAAAAGAGTGCTGGTAGACCAGGAATTCCACTAATCTTAATATATTCAGAGCTGCGAGCACCATCATTTATTGGCTGTAGATGGGATTCGCACAACAGAAGACAAAAGCACAAAATGAGGAAAGATTTCACAGAACTGCTGGTGGTAACCCAACCAAACCTATAAAGAAAAAACATTTGCGCAACATAATTCTGATTGACATTTACAACCAGTGTCCTCTTATTTTAAATGAAGAGCTTTGCCACTACACTTCACAGGAAAAAAGCTGCTTTCTGATAATAGATGAATGGATTGATAATTGCAGTCGTTGGGTGTTTCTTTTGTGTTAGCCATCAACCCATGTTTAAACCTATACATTTTAGTTGTTCTGGAAAGAAGCACATTTGCATTTGAGCAACTTTTTTTCTTGCTTTTCAGCAAACATTAGCTTCAAAATATCAAACAGCATTTGCTAAACCTGAGCGCAATTAACACTGCTCTGCATCTGCAACAAATAGATACAGAAAGAGTCAGCGTAACTGAATTGCAACAACAGGGTCAAACATTCCCCCTCTTACAGCTTAAACATGTCTCTGCACCTAACAAACCAGGACACAGCCCCCCTGAAAGCGTAGTAGATAACAGGGTTTTGTGAGCAAATAAGTCCTCCACTTTTCCACTACTGGCAGTCCTCTCTGTTTAGATCTCCAGTGCAGATCCACTGGTCTCCATCCTTCTGGGATACACACCACTTGGCATGATCAAAGTGAGAGCAGAACTCCACAGGTCCCGGCAGTTTAATTCTTCTGATATTTAAAACGTGTTCAGGAAGGGAGCAGTTCGAAGGCAGTTCATGCTCTTTTCGTTGCCAGGTTTCCGTCAACAGAGTAGTCTTTAAAACTTGAGCAGCCCAACCAGTGTAGATGTCTGTAAAAGACAACCCTCAAGTATGTCAACAAAGTAGAAATATAAGGCATTTAACAGCATCTACAATGGCTCTCCAGACAGGGCTCTTTCTTGGCTTAAAGAGAAAGGAAACACTCTGTGAAAAGTAAAAAAAAAGCTCTTACCGGTCTGGAATTTAATTTTACTGCCATTTTCACATTGTATAATGAAACATTTCCCCTTACTAAATGGTTTTCAGTGCTTTGCTTTCCAATTAAGTTCTTTCAGAACTTTTTATGTTTTAATAACAATCACAACAGAACAACATAAAAGAGCTACTGGTAGTGATTGGAAAGCCCTTGTAGCAAGACAGTTTTAGAAGCGCAACATGTGTTTCTGCCCTACAGATGTGAACTACAAATGTGCAGTTTGTATGTTCTCCCTGTGTTTGCAGGGGTTTCCTCTGGGTGCTCCAGTTTTTGGTCCCACAGTCCAAAAACAACAGACTAGTTGGGTTAATTGGCTTTTGGGAAAATTGACTCTTGGGTAAGCACTGTGTGTTTTTGGCTCTGTATGCACTGTGATGTCCTGGCATCCTGTCCAGTGTGTATCCTGCCTTTTCCCCTTTGCTTGCTGGGATAGGCTCTGGCTCCCCAGTGACTTTATAGTGGATGTTGCGCACCTATCTGAGGGAATTGTGTAGATTTGTAAGTGATACAGAGCGCATTCCGGCCGTTCAGTTTCCCTGAGGACGGCCAGCTGTACCCCCTTTCTGGGAATGGAGGGAAGTGGGGGACACTGTGACTGAGCCAGAAACCCTGAGTCTGGTCAAAGTGTAGGGCTCCTGTGTGGACACACAAAGAGATATTACAACAGACCGAGATAACAGATCACATTCTATTCATTCATACTTGCAATGAACAGCAGTTAGCGATTTATGAAGAGTCAGTAGATGATGGATTGCAAGTTATTACCGTTAACACAGTACTTTGAAAAGGTCAATAATAATAATAATAATTCCTTACACTTTTATAGTGCTTTTCTGGACACTCCACTCAAAGCTCTTTCCAGGTATTGGGGACTCTCGTCCACCACCACCAATGTGAAGCCAAAGTGTACACAGAACACTCACCACACACCAGCTATTTAGTGGGGAGGAGAGCGGAGTAATGAAGCCAATTCAAAGATGGGGATTCTTAGGAGGCCATGACTGGTAAGGGCCAATGGGAAATTTGGCCAGGATGCTGGGGTAACACCTATACTCTTTTCGAGAAACGCCCTGGGATTTTCAATGACCACAGAGAGTCAGGACCTCGGTTTTATGTCTCATCCCAAGGACAGTGCCTTTTTAAAGTATAGTGTCCCCGTCACTATACTGGGGCATTAGGACTCACATAGACTGCAGCGTGAGCACCCCCTGCTGGCCCCACTTACACCTCTTCCAGCAGCAACCTTAGCTTTCCCAGGAGATCTCCCATCCAGATACTGACCAGGTTCACAGCTGCTGAGCTTTAGTGGGCTGCCAGTTGTGAGGTACATTGTGTTTAATTTAGTAGTGGCAATGATAAAGATGATACTGATGTTTGTATCCCTGGAAGCAATGGGCACAAGGAAGGTGACACATTGGACCGGAAGTCAATTAATCGCAGGGCAGATACAGACACTGAAGCTCACACTAGAGCTAATCTTTTCTCAGAAGCCAATCAGCCAACCAGTATATTTTTGGACGGGGGGAGGAAACTGGAGCACCCAGAGGAAACCCTGGGAGAAAAGACAATTTCTTCACAGATGGCATCCTGAGTCCAAAATCAAGCCCAGGGCCCCAGTGCTGTAAGATAGCAATGCTAACCACTGTACTACTGTGCTGCCTGGTTAGTAGTAGTAGTAGTAGTAGTGGTAATTTTATACCCACCCAAATTAGAATTGGCGATTTTATCTGTACATTTCTGCTCACGCCCATGACCTTTGACCCCAGGTTTGTCCAACCTCTCTTACACAGTCATACACCTATTGACCTTACACAGTGATGTACAGGACTTTTCCAGCCCATCAAAGAACGTGTATTCCCAGTGCTGAGCCACTTATACTCCACTACTTTCGAAATTCTAATTGCCATAACATGGTCTTTTATAATTAATAATTATAAGTCTTTAGCAGACATTAAATCTAATAAACAATAAATCCGTGTTAATTTTATACTGATTTTATTATAGAATTTTTATTATAGTTTAATATAGAAAAATTGATTATGTTTTTGAAAGAATATTCGTAATATAGTGATACAAATGCATCACTTTCTATGCCATGCTGTGCTGTTCTATGAAATGCTAAGATACACTTCCAAACAAAAATAATTAGTATCTAATTATCAGGGTCCTTACTAGTGTTATCTCGCTAACTTGCTAAAATATCCTGTAGAATTCTTTAAAACATCTTTCTCACAATGATTTCATTATCCTAAAAAAAACCAACAATACCTCTTTATCAAAAGAGGGGCAAGAAGAAAGTGATCAGGCAACTTTTTAAAGTTATTTAAAAGTGAGATGATTTGATGAGTTTTACCAAGAATACTTTATAAACAGTTCTTCTGATTGCTTTCTTACTACATTAATAGAAGCATATTACCAGGAATATATAGATACAGGCTTGCAAACACTTATATGTGCAAGTAGTTCAGGTGGGTAGCTGCGTCAGCATGTGTAGTCTTCAAAGGAACAAGTAATAGGTTTATTCCATGCTGAAAAGAGAAGAGAGAAACACATTTCGGCTGTGAAGCCTTCTTCAGGTGTGCTAAAGAAGAAGGCACACCTGCACACCTGAAGAAGGCTTCACAGCTGAAACGTTGTGTTTTCTCTTTTCTCTTTTCATCATGGAATAAACCTATTACTTGTCACTTATATGTGCATGTGTGTTTATTTGCTTGGACCTCATGATATTTCTGTAATGAAAGGACAGTGTTAACCTTAGAAACAAAGGCACAATCCTTATAAAAGAACTCTGAAAGCAATCAAATCCAGTTAAAAGATGTTATTGTTATTCTGCTATTATACAGTGTATTGTAATTATGTGTTTCAAGAAAATTAGTTTGAAGGCTTACCAAACCACACGACAAGGTTATGATCTAGTGTTGCTTACTGTAGTAAACTATGATAAGAACAGTAGATTAATTAGGGAAGCATCTGGGAACTTATTTTAACTTGATTTATCATGTTAATTGCAGGATTAGAGCACAAAATATTCTCATGGATTTGCCTTCACAAAAGTCAAACTATTCAATACCATTCAACATTCCTCATTCACACCCGATCATAACTATCCTAACTTTCTGTAAGTAAGGATTCCATTGTACCAGTACATGTACATGCAATAAGGTTCAAGTTCTATGTCAATATGCAAGAACAGATCAACTATTATCAAGGAAACAAGGCTTGATTAATACAGTGTAATACATTTAATACTGGTGTTAATTGAAGTCGCATACGTGCAGCTTTCAAGGGTGCCAGCCTGTAGAGGCAGCACCTGTATGGAGACTTTTCGGCAGCACCGGGAGCAGTGCGACGCATTACAGGGGAGGATTGGGAGGTTAGAGACACTCCTGAAGATGCAGAAGCCGGAGACAGTGTGTACCTGCAGTCAAACGCTTGAGCAGCTGTCTCCCGGTGAGTGCCTCCCCCCACTGCGCAGGTTGCAATGCCTGGCGGAAGCTCTGCCCCCCCCAGAGCACACACCGCCTCAGGACACTCCATCTGGCTTCTCTGCTCACCACCGCCCAGGACCTGGCTGACGCTGTCCCCGCCATCTATCTCCCCTCAGGAAGCACCGTTTACACAGCGGAATTCACAGACGCCAGTGGAACGAACAATTCTCCCAGATATCCAACTGTTGCCCATCACTCAAGAGAAGGAGGGGGGGTTGTACTTGCAGTGCATCGGTATAGATGGGAAAGCCAGAGCCGACCGCTACGCCGCCCTTGTGTTTGGGGTGCTTATCATTCTCAGTGCATAACAAGGAAGATTAATAAACATAAACATAATCTCATGGTTAAATAGTCAAGTCTAGCCATGTGTGAGTCTAGTGTCACAGAGCTTCAACAGCAGATGACAACTTGTGAGTTCGATTAAGAATGAATAAAAGCATTTCATTAATAACGCGTTTGCGTTTGTCTGGGTGCTGACAAAGTAAAAAACAATTACTTTTTGACAATGAAGAACTGTGTGTGTCTCTCTCTCTGCTGGTGTTTGTAATCGTTTTTATTTTTAAATACATTTTAGCAAAGTAATGTACCATAAAAGTATTGTGAGACATATTTGGGTTAACATGTTCAGTGTTCAGTGTGTGGTCATTTGTTTGGTGCGAGTGAAGTTTTATTTAATCTCTGACCCAGGGAAAAGTGTGGTGTGGACGGCTGAGGAGAGAATGCAGGCTCGCGCTGTGTCCGTTATTCTTTTTTTCTTTTTCTGGTTTGGTCGGATAGTTTTTGTTTTTGATTTATCAATAAAGTTTGATAATCGGCCAGTGAAAGCTCTGTTGTCCTTCACATGAATGCCTGAAACATTGTACCGAACCCAGGATTTTACAGTATTTTTTCTTTAAAATACCAATAACAGCAACATACAGTTTACATAATATATTGATGTTCCAAAATTAATATCGTTTATGACCTTTATGACCTTCATTATGCTCTTCGTTAATGTCTAAGCCGGAACACATCTTTATATCTCATTTTGTATGTCTTTTTTTAAAAAAATTGTTTGCCCAGCCTAACAGTATTGTTGTTATTGTTTTTATCCTGTAAAGCGCTTTGAGGAGCCACCTTTAAAGGCGCCATATACAATAAAGTTCATTATTATTACTATTGTTAATTTGCTGGACAGAGAGGTGAACATTATTACACAGAAGACAAAGATAGCGATTTACTTTGCATTGTGCATTGTGCTGCTGTAATACAGTTTTAAATAATTAAAAGTCTAAACAGTATCAGCTTTATTTATGGGTTGTAATTTAAAAAATTTAAAAAAAGTCAAAAACCGCACTCAAAATGCAATTTATAGGTTTCTGGCAAGAGGAGACACCCAAATTTAATAATGTAATATGCCACTATTTGTGCATGAATAAGGTTATACTGCTATTTCCTTAGATACTGTACGCGATTCCATGGGGTTTTTTTTTTAATCCCCGGCGGAACCGGGCATCCATAAGAATCAAGTAATAGGTTTATTCCATGCTGAAAAAAAGAAGAAAGAAAACACATTCCATAAGAATCAGCGCTTTTATATAGCGCCTTTAAAGGTGGCTTCTCAAAACGCTTTACAGGATAAAAACAACAATAACAACAACAATATTGTATTTCATTGCACTTTGACAGATCGTCCTTAAATCAATTGTTGATTTAGTTTGACAGTAACCCTAACACTAACCCTATTTTATTTTTTCAAAGAAATGTTTGTTAAAAAAAAAAGTAATGGCTCTGGCTGGATTCAAACACCCAACATGTGATGTGTGAGTCGGGAACCTAACCCACAGCGCCACTGGCAAGGTCACATGAGGAGTGTTGAAAAAGCCCTACAGAAACATTATCAACAGACATCGTACAGCATGTACTATTCTTGTGTTGCGGTACATGAATATAATTATATCGTTATTAATTTCTTTAGATACGCGATTCCATATTATATTCCATTTTAATCAAATTCTAAAAGTATGCTTGTTGACTCCGGTATCATGTTGGTTAAAGACTTCGATGCTTAAAATGTTTAGGGAGAAATGGAATACTGGTGTGTATTTTTTCTTTAAAGTACCGAGACCAGCCATATACTGTATGTTTATGTTCCAAAATTAATATCGGTTATGGCTTTCACACGCGTTACAGTATGCTCCTATTCTTTTTTATGCTCAGCTACTAAGATTTCCCTTCAGTGGTAAAATTCCATATAAATATTCAATACTTAAACGGGCACAGTAAAGACATTTAAATCTTTCTACGACCGACCAACGCACCACGAGTGCCCCTGTCGGTCAACCAATCACGTACCGCGGTATTCTGCGTCATCTCCCATCACGATGCGCAATGACGTAGCCAATTATCCCCAGTACGTGCCTGTGCTGCGCACTTTGAATGGCTGCATCTGTAAATCCAGGGTACATTGTCTATGATTTTTTTTTGTCATAAAGAAATTACTATTGGATTTTAAAGTTTTTTTTTCCTTTCAATAGTTCGTTTTGAAACGATTCACCAGAATGTATTCTTGAGGAGAGTAATGTTTGTGAGATGCTTGCCTTGCCTCGCTTCTTTTAGTCAACTGTTGACTCTTTGTCAACTGCTGCAGTTCAATTCTACAGAGCTCTGCTGGTTTAAAATGCAGAAAATGAGCTCTAATCGCATAAGATTATTCTAGTCTTGCCACAATGCTCATGTCAAACATGGGCGACCCCTAAAAACAAGAGCTATTTTCACTTTGTAGGCCACTACATCACCTAGAAATGATCAAGGCTGCTTGACCCATCTTCTCTTGCCACAGGTTCTGTTCATCTCCCAGAAGCACCAGTGCACCCACAGACTGGCAACAGACACTAGTATTGTTTAAGTGCCCTTTTTATTTTCTAGTGATCACAACAGTTAACACTGTCTGTCCAACACCCAGGACACATTGTACAGTGTCACAGTTCTAGAGCAGTATACAGTATGTAATACTCTTTTATGTGTTTTTGGAATCATACAGGTTTATTCTGTATAAGCTGCCAGACCACGATGAAGGAAGAGGTCTGCGATACCTCTACATGGATGACCATACCAATGGCTGGGTATATGGGAAGAAATTGGTGAATGACTCCAAGAGTGCAGTGGGGCAGACTTTGCAGCCTTTTTTGTCTTACATTCATAAAAAGGTAAGAAACCTTTATTTATAATCTGTGTCATCTCCCAGAAAGTGAGGTCAGGATATACATTGTCTTTTCGATCTGTTTATTTTCACAGGCTTCTCTTATAATTCAAAAGCCTTTTGTGCAATACAAATACAGACTTTGTATTGATATTTTTTATATTCCTTCCTAAAAGACTGTGGACTTTGGGTATCTTCTATACAACGATCAACCTCCAAAGTCATTTAAACCTGCTCCTTCATCTTTTGGACACAGCAAAGGTAAGTAACATTTTATAATGTACAGATGCAGCCATTCAAAGTGCACGTTACAGACACGTACTGCAGGTGGCGTCGCGCATTGTGACGCAAGATGACACGCGGCACCGCAGTATGTGATTGGCTGACCGACAGGGGCCCTCGTGGTCCGTTGGTCTGTCGTAGAAAGACTTACAGTAAACGTCTTTGCTGTGCCCGTTGTAGATATTGAATTTTACCACTGAAGGGAAATCTTAGTAGCTGAGCATAAAAAGAATAGGAGCATACTGTAACGCGTGTGAAGGCCATAAACGATATTAATTTTGGAACATAAACATACAGTATATGGCTGGTCTTGGTACTTTAAAGAAAAATACACACCAGTATTCCATTTCTCCCTAAACATTTTAAGCATCGAAGTCTTTAACTAAAGAGATACCGGAGTCAACAAGCATACTTTTAGAATTTGCTTAAAAGGGAATATAATATGGAATCGCGTATCTAAAGAATTTAATAACGATATGATTATATCCGTGTACTGCGACAGGGCTGTGTAGGGCTGTTTCGCCTCTCTCTTCATGCGACTTCCCTTGTAGCCTACTGGTCTACGTGCCTGACTACCAACTCATGGGTTGTGTGTTCAAATCCAGCTGGTGCTGGATTTTTCTTTTAACAAACATTTCTTCGAAAAAATAGAATAGCGATATTATGGACAATCAATTGACTTTTATATTTCAAAATATCACAACATGATCGATTCTAAGTCATTTTTGATAACAATGAATAGTCGCCTTCTTCCCTTCTTACAACGGTCCCTGCTTCTGCTTCCTGCTTCTATTGTGTGTGTGTGTGTGTGTGTGTGTGTGTGTGTGTGTGTGTGTGTGTGTGTGTGTGTGTGTGTGTGTGTGTGTGTGTGTGTGTGTGTGTGTGTGTGTGTGATAGAGTAAATGGCGACTGTCAGAAGATAGGACACAGCGGCTCAGGCGCCCGCTGAATGGAAAAGTGGCACTTTAATGTTCTGTATGGCTAATACTAAAGCCAATACTAATATTCAATACTTTAATATCCTTTTCTGTATGTTTAACAATAGTGGGTACTGGCCTAATTCGTCCCTGCTCCCGTTGTTAGGTGTTAATGTGTTGTTAAGTGTGAATTTGTACCTGTTTCCCTGAGGTCTGGTTTTTTTTCTGGAAAACCATAACTCTGGTCTTGTCCAGATTGACTGTCGGCGCCCAGGTCTGACAGTGCTGCTCCAGCAGTGCCAGGTTCTGGCGCAGCCTCTGTTCTGTGGGCGACAGCGGGACCAGGTCGTCTGCACAGAGCAGGAACTCGATTTCCATAATTAATGCAGATCAGTAAATCAAGGGACAAAACAATTATTGCGCCCGGGTCCTCAATGGGCTTTGACATGCTAATGGGTTGGTTTAACAGTCCGGGTGTGGCAAGCCTCCAATGTCTCCCGACTTCGGCAAAAGGCACCTAGCCTTCCTAGGATTGTTGACCGGGGCGGGGGACATTCGGGGATGTAAGTCTGAGAAAGACAGTCTCACGTTTGTGGACAGTCTGTCCACAAACAAAACATGTAAAAAAAACAATTACTTTTTGTCAATGGAATCCGGTGTGTGTGTCTCTCTCTGCTGGATGTCCCTCTCACTCTCTGCTGAATGAATAAAAGCATTTTATTAAAAACGCGTTTGCGTTTGTCTGGTATTTACTTTGGTCCCTTTTAACTGTTTTTCGATCTACTGTATTGCTTTGAGATGCCACTTTTAAAGGTGATATGTAAAATAAAGTTTTTTATTATTGTTATAGAGAAACATGATCAGATTTTCCCTGGTTCAGAAAAAAAGATCTAAAGTGCTACACCTAACATTCTTAATTCGATGTATTTAAAGCAGTGAACTACTGTAGGTGTAACATAACATTCAGAAATACAATCGAGAATAGTTTTGTGGTGTTTGTTTAGATGAAACGTTCCTAAAACGTATAACGTAACAAAATTAAAGACGATTAAAATCTGTAATCTTTCCACTTGTACCGTATGTCATCGGAAAGTTTCTGCTTTGTGTAAGGATAGTATCAAAAAGTAATCTTAAGTGGTGAGAAAGCTGTGCTCAATGTATTTAAGGGACTTAAAAGTAAAAGGAGATGCTTCATATTGCTTGACTAATTTTAAAAACTACAGATGCAGCCATTCAAAGTGCGCGTTACAGACACGTACCGCAGGTGGCGTCGCTCAGTGTGACGCAAGATGACGCGTGGCACCGCAGTACGTGATTGGTTGACCAACAGGGGCACTCGTGGTCCGTTGGTCTGTTGTAGAAAGACTTACAGTAAACGTCTTTGCTGTGCCCGTTGTAGATATTGAATTTTACCACTGAAGGGAAATCTTAGTAGCTGAGCATAAAAAGAATAGGAGCATACTGTAACGCGTGTGAAGGCCATAAACGATATTAATTTTGGAACATAAACATACAGTATATAGCTGGTCTTGGTACTTTAAAGAAAAAAATACACACCAGTATTCCATTTCTCCCTAAACATTTTAAGCTTTGAAGTCTTTAACTAACGTTCAACAAGCATACTTTTAGAATTTGCTTAAAAGGGAATATAATATGGAATCACGTATCTAAAGAATTTAATAACGGTATTCGTGTGCTGCGACAGGGCTGTGTAGGGCTGTTTCGCCTGCCTGTTCATGCGAGCTGTCTTGTAGCCGACTGGTCTAGGTGCGTGACTACCAGCTGGCAGGTTGTGTGTTCGAATCCAGCTGGTGCTGGACATTTCTTTTAACAAACATTTCTTCAAAAAAATAGAATAGCGATATTATGGACAATCAATTGACTTTTATATTTCAAAATATCGCAACATGATCGATATTTGCGATATTTTGAACATATCTTCCCTTCTGACAGCGGTTCCTACTTCTATTGTGTGTGTGTGTGCAACAGAGTAAATTTTTATAGAGAAATGGAGGCTGGACAGTATGCGTTACAATATAAACATTTATATTGATTTAAATCGTGTTCTGATTTAAATCGCAAACGCGTGTTTAATTATATGTGTTTTTTAATCATAATCAGGCTAATGCAACATAAATTGATACAGTATCTTTGTCTTCTAAGTATCTTAATAAACTTTCAGCATAGCTTTCTACCCGTCAAGATTTATATTTCTTGGGATTTTGGGATCAAACGTGGAAGGATTAGATTATAATCGTTTTTATTTGTCAAATACGTGATTGTATTTCTGAATGTTATGTGACACCTACAGTAGTTCACTGCTTTAAATACATCGAATTAAGAAAGTTATGTGTAGCACTTTAGATCTTTTTTCTGAACCAGGGAAAATCTGATCATGTTTCTCTATAACAATAATAAAAAACTTTATTTTACATATCGCCTTTAAAAGTGGCATCTCAAAGCAATACAGTAGATCGAAAAACAGTTAAAAGGGACCAAATTAAATACCAGACAATCGCAAACGCGTTTTCAATAAAATTATTTTATTCATTCAGCAGTTTGTGAGAGGGACATCCAGCAGGGAGAGACACACACACCAGTTTTCATTGACAAAATTGTTTTTTTTTCAATTCCTCTTGTCTAACAGGAATGTTTTGTTTGTGGACAGACTGTTAGACAAGAGGAAAAGACCGCCTCCTCCTACGAAGCATTAATCGCGTATCTAAGGAAACTTTGCAGTATACCTTTGTTCATGCACATCATTATACAGTACAGTATCTCAATTTGTATTTCGATAAAAAAAATCGTTTGCCCAGCCACTACTGTTGTTATTGTTTTTATCCTGTAAAGCGTTTCCTTTTTCTGCGTTTTCCATTTCCTTTTTCTGATCACTCGCTTTCTGGATACACATCTCACCTGTCCTGTTCTTTGTTTTCCTGGTTTGCTGATTATGCCTGCTGCGGTCCACTCCTACCCTCACACCTAAAGAATACTATTTTAAATTTCTTGGCGCAGTTCATTAACCCTTGTATGTGCTGTCCGCGCCGAAAATGCAATTAAAAAAAAGTCAAAAAACGCACTCAAAATACAATTTATAGCTTAATAAGATACACTCCACAGGCAAAATTAAAGACAAAATTAAAGACGATTAAAATCTGTAATCTTTCCACTTGTACTGTGAGTCATCGGACAGTTTCTGCTTTGTGTAAGGATGGTGAGAAAGCTGTGCTCAATGTATTTAAGGGACTTAAAAGTTAAAGGAGATGCTTCATATTGCTTGACTAATTTTAAAAACCAAGTTATAAATGCAGACGCTCCCTCGGTGCCGCGCCGGGTGTAAATATCAAAGTATACATTCCCAACAAGAATTGTACCCATCTGTCATGCAAATAAAACACCTTGAATTGAATTGAATTGAGGGAGAGAGGGGGGTAGTGTTCTGATTTAAATCGCAAACGCGTGTTTAATTATGTGTGTTTTTTAATCATAATCAGGCTAATGCATTTCTACATTTTCTGTATGAACCAGCTTAGAGGTTCATACAGAAAGACAGCTTGTGTTTAAATTGAGTGTAAGGTAATTTATGCTTCTAAAGTCATGGTCAGCATTTATTATTGTACTGTGCTGTAAACTTTTTCTGTGTCTAGTCACATTATTTTATAGCGTTTTTATTGCGTTATTAAATCCGGTGGCGCTGTGTGTTAGTTTCCTGACTCCCATTATTTAAACTGCGACACTGATCATTCATCTCTAAATAAACTTTATTTTATATAGCGTTTTAAGCGAATAGGTAATTAGATTGCTCATAAACCTAATCGCTTTTTCTACATAAACACAGCGTGATTGCTCTCTGAAAATGCTTTTCCTTTATTTTTAAAGTAGGCTCAGATTTCAACTATAGATCGTATTATTATAAACTTTCTTGGAAAAATGTATTTTATGTAAACCATGTTTGCTATTAATTCATTTAGGGCTAAAATACGTTCATTGTCTTCCAATCGAGTCGAGTTGACATTGGAAGCCTGCCACACCCGGACTGTTAAACCAACGCATTAGCACGTCAAAGCCCGTATTGGTATTGAGCCAGTATTGTCTTTAGTATTCCCCCCCTCTCCCCTCAATTCAATTCAATTCAAGGTGTTTTATTTGCATGACAGATGGGTACAAGCAGTGTTGGGTATGTATATTGTAACGCTTACGGCAGACAGGCACTGTGTAAGAGCCGGCGCACCAGAGCAGCGCACCGAGGGAGCGTCTGCATTTATAACTTAGTTTTTAAAATTAGTCAAGCAATATGAAGCATCTCCTTTTACATTTAAGTCCCTTAAATACATTGAGCACAGCTTTCTCACCACTTAAGATTGCTTTTGATACCATCCTTACACAAAGCAGAAGGGAGATCTTAGTGCCTGAGCATAAAAAGAATAGGAGCATACTGCAACGCGTGTGAAGTCCATAAACGATATTAATTTTGGAACTTAAACATACAGTATATGGCTGGTCTCGGTACTTTAAAGAAAACATACACACCAGTTTTCCATTTCTCCCTAAACATTTTAAGCATCGAAGTCTTTAACTAACGCGATACCGGAGTCAACAAGCATACTTTTAGAATTTGATTAAAAGGGAATATAATATGGAATCGCGTATCTCAAGAAATTAATAACGATATAATTATATTCATGTTGCAAAAGAACTGCAACGGACATAAAAACTCCCTTGCTTTTAACAGAGCGTTCCATAATTTCTAACTACGAAAATGCCAGGTGAAAGGATTTGTAAACATATTTTGTTAAAGCGAGTCAGTTTTTTCCGCAACACATAAAAGACATTTTTCCAAGAAAGTTTAGCCTTTGTCACTAATGAAACCACTAAATAAAGACATAAATATAGAAATCTTAAGATTTGTTCTATTTAATGTTGGTAGCAGGATGAACTGTCAGAGTGTATATTTTGTCGCAGAGTTGCTGCAAGATGTTAACAGTGAAAAGGTATTTAGAAATGAGTTATTTCAAGATGAAAATTTTCAGAATAATTGGAAATCTAGCAGGATAGAGAAAGCACAGAAAACTGGCAGTTAGATTGATCAGATTAGTATGAAAAGTCATTTAGCAAAGGGAATGAGAAGAGTGACAAACTAGTATACTTTAGATCTTTTTAAATCTGATCATGTTTCCCTATAACAATAATAAAAAACTTTATTTGATATATCACCATTAAAGGTGGCATCTCAAAGCAATACAGTAGATGTAAAAACAGATAAAAGGACCACAGATTACAAAGTAAATGCATATAAGAAAGACAAGCAGTTAGAGGTGCTACCAAAATTAGAAAATGAAGCAGATACAGACACTAAGTCTTCTGAAAAGAAAGGTTCTGAGGTTAGATTTAAACTGGCCCTGGTGTGTGTGTGTTTGTGTCTGTCTGTCCTGTGATGGACTGGCGCTATGTCCAGGGTGTATTCTGCCTTGTGTCCGTCGCTTACTGGGATAGGCTCCAAATCCTCTGTACTGGATAAAGAGATTAGAAATGGATGGAAGTAAAGGCACTGTGTGGATGGAACTATACACAGTGTTAGAAACCCACTATGAAATGGCAGCATCTCACTGAGAATAAAACATTTTATAGGGCTGGCTTAAGGAAACAGCCTTTCCACCTCTCTTGCACATCAGTATCCATACCTAGTTATTTAAACAAATTGCCTCTAATTATAAACATCTTAATATGCTGGCTCTGTGGATCCACATCAGCTATGTTTGCCCATTCCTTCAATTCATGTGCATCCAACACACAGTTCAAAGCTAGAAACTACACAAAATCTAAAATATGAGCTCTACTTGCCACTTACAATACCAACAGTACCAGCTAACTTTAGTAGTGACATTTTCATGGATCTTTTTAACAATAAAATTTACAACATCAGACTTCAGACACAATTAAACAGGCCTCAAAAAAGTCTGGTACAAACATTTTCAGCATGGAATAAACCTTTACTTTAATGGTATAAACCTTAAATGGATTCATATTCTCAATAAGATTTGGTGCTCAGTAACATGACTTAGAAAATGACAGAAGACATACGTATCATGCTTATCCTTCTATTTTTCATAATCGTAAACTCCTTAAGGCAGTTACATTTTCTCTGTTCTGACCTGGAGTTACAGAGAAATTTAAATTCTAATAAGAGATTTGTAATGAGGAAAGTCATACCAATCACTCATACCAGGATTTGCAATTACAATACAAATACTTTCTTTCTGTATGTGTTTATTTTGCAGTTTGAGTCTATGGCATTCCTTTGGGGGTCTATACTCCAAGGCATGACTTTTTTATGGGAACATGACATTTTTTTAAAGTCTTTTAATGCAAGCTTCATATAAACCCTTAGCAGTGGTTACTGTCTGGAGCAGGTACTTGAATGGCACAGATTCATTGAAATGATTCAATTTCTTTTGAAAATATTTGGGATAATACATATTCCAGAAATCACAGCCGTTGAATTATCCAGAAATTAATTTCTCTCAGGGTGTATTTAACCCCTCATGGATGGCATTGTATGAAATGAGTTTGTAGTTCCCCATTTGCCTCTATTATGAGATGCTGTGGACACTATTTTATACATTTTAGGAGTGTCCATAGGAAGGTATGTTCTAGAAAGAGTGAACTTCTGTTTTGCCATTATTTTTAATAGGGGCGTTACATGTTTACACTTGGTGCTCCTACTAGAGGAGAGGATATGATTAATCTAGGCTTATCACAGAAACTGAAACACATCTGGTTGGTGAGTCTACTGTGGGTAAAATGTTACTGGTACCGCATGTTGTAAAGCTCGGTATTTTCTCTCTTGGCCTGACTTTTTTTAATGTCTGAGTGTTAGAATCCATGTTGTTGCTGGTAAGGGAATGGTAGGTGCTGTGATTGACACAGTCAAAGCCTTGTACAGAGATACCATTGTAGCTGTTTGACAGTATTTTAGATGCCCTTAGTTAAAAGCATGGGAGGAAGTACTGCCAAGGGAAGGGGGGGGAGCAAGGATTTTTTCTTTGAGTTTGTGAGGTTATTTTTTGTTATATTGTGTTTCAGAAAGCAAGAAAATAAGATTTACTGTATGATAAAAAGAGAAAGAGCTGGAGTAGATCCTCAGATCAGTTTGCTACCAGCAATCAAACAAAAAAATGGAAAGAATTGTCTCCTCCTGATTGGAACCTTTCTTACTGTCTTATTATAATTTATCAGGCTACCTTTTAATTTCCACTGAGAGAAGGAAGTCACTTGTCATGCAGCTATTTTATTCTTCATTGCACAATATGCTCTAAGTTAGCAAATGAAACATGAAATAAATCAAGAATACGATTAACATGAATGTATAAACATCCAAACTATACTTTATCACATTTAATTATTGGGTTAGCTTTTTATTGAGCCAAAATGTTATAAATGTGTGAACGTCTGTAAAATGGAAATATTTATATTTTTCTCTTTTCTGTTACCTGCCTGACAGCATTTTGTATCCCATTCTGTATATTACTGGAAAATATTAGACCCAACCTAAAGAATTCATGGGGGTAGTGGGACACAGTACTGCAAAGAGTCTCCTAAAGGGACAGAGCTATTAGTACTTATGTGTTTGAGTCTGGAGAATATAGTAAACTCTAAACATTAAGGGAATGCATGGAATCGGAAAATATAAATTGCATAGTACACAAGACTTAACTGGTTTTATTCTAGGAAAGCAGACAAGACTGAGTCATGGGACTCAGAGGATCCAAGGCTAGACTAAGTATAATAGGCTTCGGGCTTCTATTGTGACATCTACTGTAAATTACAGAAATGTTAAAAGTAAACAAAATAAAGTAACTAAAATGTGGTCTGAAATCACCCCTTTAGACACCCCTTTTACTTCACTGGTGTCAGATATGAAAGGCAATAGTCTCCCGTTCTGTCTGCTGTGTGTTGCAGCAGAGGGACTCCCTGCAGCTGAAAGGGGCAGAGTAACTTGCATGCCCTCTAGTACAGTTTACACATGCACGACTTTAAAAACTAGCAAGACAGGTTTCAATTCACATTAGCTGGCGAGCCTTGTTAAAAAAACGAATGATAATGTAACATGCCACTGTTCATGAACAAAGTTATACTGAGATTTCCTAAGATACGCGATTAAAAAATAAATAAATAAAAATTTGAATCTCCTGCGGAACACATTCCATAAGAATCAGCGGTTTTACAGTATATATCGCCTTTAAAGGTGGCTTCTCAAAACGCTTTACGGGATAAAAACAACCAGAACAGCAGCAACAACAATATTGTATTTCGTTGCATTTTGAAAACCAAGTAATAACTTAACTATACAGTACGTGCAAACGTTTTGTATGTTGCTGTCGTGAATGCCTGCGTACCCATAAGTATCTTATTTGCCTTGAGTCTGTCTACAGTATCTCTGTCCCACTACCCCCCTCTCTCCCTCAATTCAATTCAATTCAAGGTGTTTTATTTGCATGAAAGATGGGTACAATTCTTGTTGGGAATGTATACTTTGATATTTACACCCGGCGCGGCACCGAGGGAGCGTCTGCATTTATAACTTGGTTTTTAAAATTAGTCAAGCAATATTAAGCATCTCCTTTAACTTTTAAGTCCCTTAAATACATTGAGCACAGCTTTCTCACCATCCTTACACAAAGCAGAAACTGTCCGATGACTCACAGTACAAGTGGAAAGATTACAGATTTTAATCGTCTTTAATTTTGTCTTTAATTTTGCCTGTGGAGTGTATCTTATTAAGCTATAAATTGTATTTTGAGCGCGTTTTTTGACTTTTTTTTAATTGCATTTTTGGCGCGGACAGCACATACAAGGGTTAATGAACTGCGCCAAGAAATTTAAAATAGTATTCTTTAGGTGTGAGGGTAGGAGTGGACCGCAGCAGGCATAATCAGCAAACCAGGAAAACAAAGAACAGGACAGGTGAGATGTGTATCCAGAAAGCGAGTGATCAGAAAAAAGAAATGGAAAACGCAGAAAAAGGAAACGCTTTACAGGATAAAAACAATAACAACAGTAGTGGCTGGGCAAACGATTTTTTTTATCGAAATACAAATTGAGATACTGTACTGTATAATGATGTGCATGAACAAAGGTATACTGCAATTTTCCTTAGATACGCGATTAATGCTTCGTAGGAGGAGGCGGTCTTTTCCTCTTGTCTAACAGTCTGTCCACAAACAAAACATTCCTGTTAGACAAGAGGAATTGAAAAAAAACAATTTTGTCAATGAAAACCGGTGGGTGTGTCTCCCCTGCTGGATGTCCCTCTCACAAACTGCTGAATGAATAAAATAATTTTATTGAAAACGCGTTTGCGATTGTCTGGTATTTAATTTGGTCCCTTTTAACTGTTTTTCGATCTACTGTATTGCTTTGAGATGCCACTTTTAAAGGCGATATGTAAAATAAAGTTTTTTATTATTGTTATAGAGAAACATGATCAGATTTTCCCTGGTTCAGAAAAAAGATCTAAAGTGCTACACATAACTTTCTTAATTCGATGTATTTAAAGCAGTGAACTACTGTAGGTGTCACATAACATTCAGAAATACAATCACGTATTTGACAAATAAAAACGATTATAATCTAATCCTTCCACGTTTGATCCCAAAATCCCAAGAAATATAAATCTAAACGGGTAGAAAGCTATGCTGAAAGTTTATTAAGATACTTAGAAGACAAAGATACTGTATCAATTTATGTTGCATTAGCCTGATTATGATTAAAAAACACATATAATTAAACACGCGTTTGCGATTTAAATCAGAACACGATTTAAATCAATATAAATGTTTATATTGTAACGCATACTGTCCAGCCTCCATTTCTCTATAAAAATTTACTCTGTTGCACACACACACACAATAGAAGCAGGAACCGCTGTCAGAAGGGAAGATATGTTCAAAATATCGCAAATATCGATCATGTTGCGATATATTGAAATATAAAAGTCAATTGATTGTCCATAATATCGCTATTCTATTTTTTCGAAGAAATGTTTGTTAAAAGAAAAGTCCAGCACCAGCTGGATTTGAACACACAACCTGCCAGCTGGTAGTCACGCACCTAGACCAGTCGGCTACAAGACAGCTTGCATGAATAGGCAGGCGAAACAGCCCTACACAGCCCTGTCGCAGCACACGAATACCGTTATTAAATTCTTTAGATACGCAATTCCATATTATATTAGCAGAAAAGCTTAAAACTACCACTTTTTCACACGCTATTTCACATGCTAGTTAAATACTTCGATGCTTAAAATCGTTAGGGAGAAATGGAATACTGGTGTGTATTTTTCCTTTAAAGTGCCGATTCCTGGAATCTGACTGGCTGACACCCCTCTGAAGTGGTTCCATAAAATCTGGTATACGGAAAAGAAAGCGTTGATAAATACAAGTGTCTTTTAATACACTCTTTGCTGTGCTGTTGAGGATCCTTGTGATATTTTAAGCTCTAGTTGAATGATAGGTGTCGCATTTTAAATCATTTTCGTAGTTAGAAATTATGAAACGCCCTGTTAAAAGCAAGGAAGTTTTTATGCCCGTTGAAGTAAAACAAAATGCCTGACAAAGTATGGCTTGGACAGATTCCAAGCGCTTGTACAAATGTGCTAAAGAAATTATACTTTGAGTATACAGCTTGTCCAAAGTCATCCATTATTAATACTATTAGTAATATCTTCAGTAAAGGCTTTGATGCATAAATATTTCTGATAAAGGTAGGTTGTGTACTTTTGTCCAACTGAGCAATCTTGCTTTCATAAAATATACCAACATTTTAATGACTGATGATTAACATGCTGTAATACACAGTTCAAAATTAAAGGCTCGAAAGCTGTACATGAGAGTTAAGCTCCCCCTGGCGGTTTTACAAGGCGACGCCGGATAGTTAACCACGTGACACCACGTTAACTGCGTCATACCGCGTGATACTGCGACACGCCCACCGGGGTATGCCGCGAAATACCTCACTCATTTTGAATGGCTGCATCTGTAAGTTATAAATGCAGACGCTCCCTCGGTGCCGCGCCGGGTGTAAATATTAAAATATACATTCGTCCCGGTCACAGGCCGAAGAGCGCCCGGCTGGGGTGCGCGGGGAAGAGCAGGACACTAGTGAAAGGCGGGGTTTAGGAAGGCGTACAGTCTGGGCAGGTATAGATTACACTTTTCTAAAACGTATTTGAAAAATAAAAACGATTACAATCTAATCCTTCCACGTTTGATCCCAAAATCTCAAGAAATATAAATCTAAACGGGTAGAAAGCTATGCTGAAAGTTTATTAAGATACCTAGAAGACAGAGATACTGTATCAATTTATGTTGCATTAGCCTGATTATGATTAAAAAAACACATATAATTAAACACGCGTTTGCGATTTAAATCAAAACACGATTTAAATCAATATAAATGTTTATATTGTATCGCATACTGTCCAGCCTCCATTTCTCTATAAAAATTTACTCTATTACACACACACACACACAATAGAAGCAGGAAGCAGAAGCAGGGACCGTTGTCAGAAGGGAAGAAGGTGACTATTCATTGTTATCAAAAATGACTTAGAATCGATCATGTTGTGATATTTTGAAATATAAAAGTCAATTGATTGTCCATAATATCGCTATTCTATTTTTTCGAAGAAATGTTTGTTAAGAGAAAAGTCCAGCACCAGCTGGATTTGAACACACAACCCGTGAGTTGGTAAGCGGGCACGTAGACCAGTAGGCTACAAGGGAAGTCACATGAAGAGAGAGGCGAAACAGCCCTACACAGCCCTGTCGCAGTACACGAATATAATCATATCGTTATTAAATTCTTTAGATACGCGATTCCATATTATATTAGCAGAAAAGCTTAAAACTACCACTTTTTCACACGCTATTTCACATGCTAGTTAAATACTTTGATGCTTGAAATGTTTAGGGAGAAATGGAATACCGGTGTGTATTTTTCCTTTAAAGTACCGATTCCTGGAATCTGACTGGCTGACACCCTTCTGAAGTGGTTCCATAAAATCTGGTATACGGAAAAGAAAGCATTGATAAAAAAAGCCTGGATTCTCATGTATCTCATACAAGTATCTTTTAATACAGTCTTTGCTGTGCTCTTGAGGATCCTTGTGATATTTTGAGCTCTAGTTGAATGATAAGTGTCGCATTTTAAATCATTTTCGTAGTTAGAAATTATGAAACGCCCTGTTAAAAGCAAGGGAGTTTTTATGCCCGTTGAAGTAAAACAAAATGCCTGACAAAGTATGGCTTGGGCAGATTCCAAGCGCTTGTACAAATGTGCTAAAGAAATTATACTTTGAGTATACAGCTTGTCCAAAGTCATTCATTATTAATACTATTAGTAATATCTTCGGTAAAGGCTTTGATGCATAAATATTTCTGATAAAGGTAGGTTGTGTACTTTTGTCCAACTGAGCAATCTTGCTTTCATAAAATATACCAACATTTTAATGACTGATGATTAACATGCTGTAATACACAGTTCAAAATTAAAAGCTCAAATGCTGTACATGAGAGGTTAAGCTCCCCCTGGCGGTTTTACAAGGTGATGCTGGATAGTTTCCGGCATGACGTCAAATGACGTCGATTAACCGCGTGATACCGCGTGATACCGCGACACGCCCACCGGGGTATGCCGTGAAATACCCCACCCATTTTGAATGGCTGCATCTGTACAAGACAGAAGGACACAGAAAATGGGGGGGGGAAAAAACATCACAGACAGCACAACAAACAATATAATTGTATCTGTAATACTTGCTGGGTTTGCTTGCTTATTCCTATGATTAAAGCCAAGTGCAATGTTTGCTACATATGCAGGATGTGAATTGTTCATTTTATATATATCTAAAATAAAATATTTTAAAATTTACACTATTTCAGGGTAGAACATTTACATGTGTGATTCTGCAGATTTTGTCCAAATCATTGATTCAGTAGAAAACATTTATTTGATGATTTAGACATGATGGAACGTCCGAAGTATATACTGTGTCTGAAGAATACCAACACAAGCTTTCTGTGTTTTCTGGTTTTAAAACTTGAATCATAAAGCTTTAAAGTATATATTTCCATCTTGTTTTTGTTCATTATTTTTTTTCCCATTTACATTTCTTTGACTGAGGCATCACATAAGCTAAGAACAAATCTGTTGCCATCAGAGCTTTTTCTCCTGGTGAAAATCACTGAGTTTAAAAACACTTCTGTAAGTCAATATAATACTGATGTTTATAATAAAAGATTCATCTGCTGGGTAAAACAAAACTAAAGATGCTTGTTTTGGGCTCTAGGTTTCTATTGAATTGAATTTACAGTAGCCCATTTCTAAATGAATACAGTAAATTAAATTGTTGAGATTAAGAAATAAATCTACATACTTCATGGCCAATTGTCAGTTCAAGAGAACTGAAAATAATTAATAGGATTAAGAATAGTCCTATTTTGGACTATGGTTTTCAATTCTCTTAATCTGACTTTTGATCTGAATTGATTAATTGACTTCGTCAGCTGGGAACAGGCTTGATAATGGACTCTGTTCAAAAAGAGCAGACTTGTCCTTTAAAAACATTGAAACTGAAAAACCAGACGGATCAAAAACGATCAAATTTTGAGATTTGAATGTATCTTGTGTGACCTTTTTCAGGGATTGTGATGTTAGACAGACAGACAGGAGTGTGGCTGGTTCACAGCACCCCGGAGCTTCCAGATGTGAAAAATCATTCTACATCATTCTGGCCCTCCAGTGGGCATGAAAATGCACAGACCTTCTTCTGCGGGACTTACACATACAGCACCTTCAAGGACATAGGTAGGTGTTCACATGTACATACAGCTGTGTGAAGCTTTTCTTGAACAACTTTGATTGCTGAGCTTTAGTATGTCCATGGCATTGACATCGCAGCTGTCTATCACTTTCTGAAAGCCTTTGGTACAATTTTTCCAGATTTTAAGATTCAAGTATTGGTTATTTGCAGTTTTTGTTCTGGTTTGGTGCACCTTTTCTTTTCCTATTCTAAATTTACCTGTGGGGCAAAAACCAGTCTATTCTGTTATTTTCTGTTGGTGGTTCAATTACATATGAACGCTTAATATAACCCTGAGAATAGGTGGACACTAATAGACTTACACCTCATTGTGTATACAGATGAAAATAAATATCGAAATAGCCTTAGACTTTCTAATTGAATCTAAATGATGTGTATTGTGGCTGCTGAAAATGTATGTCAACATTTTAGAACTTGGAGGATAGTTTAACAAATGAAAATAAATAAAAGTAACTCTCCAAACTAATGGAAAAAGAAAGGGGGCATTTGACCTGGATGTATGAAAATGCCATACTTACTCTTGGTTATTTTTCATTCTTGTCTCTACAGCTGTGCAACTCCAGTATATCCATGTATACTCTTTTGACTATCACATCCCCCAAACCTTCCACAGAGACCTTCAGTGTGTGGCTCAGAGAACATGCTATCCCAGGAAAGAGCCTTGGTTTAAGCAGCTGCCCCTGACATCTTTAGCAGGGGAAACTTTCACCAGCTTTGCAAAATACTCTAGATTTAACGACGGTGAGCACCACTTCTTCCCTCTCGAATCTCAATTCCTTTTCATGAAGTTTCTGATAAATGCAAGTCGATCTGAAATTTCCCTTATGCAAATGGCACTACCACCCATACCAATGCCAGATATTGGTTTTAAGATTAAACAAAACGTATTTTTCTGTTCTACAACTTACTTCAGACATCCCCCTTCATTCGCATTTCTTTTCAAAAGCTGCTCAAACAATGTGTGAGATGGGGGGAAAACAACATTGCGAAGGCACAAAACCTGTCAGTGTTCAGAAAAAGAAAGCCAAGGCAGAGCTAGAGTCTGCAAAACAAAAAAATCAGTAAAGTCTATGGATCACGGTTTTTTCCCAACTGATCGCTTCTTTAGAAACTATTCTCCAATTCAAAATACAGAAACAGTAGTGAACAACACAGTTGCCATGATCCATATACAATCTCTGTGCTTCATTATTGCAGTTTGTTCCTGGAGAAGTGAAAATGTCACATCAGTTATTTTTCTCATTTTAGATATTTGGAATCAATAGTTTGCTGGTTAACTAATTTTTTGCATGCCTCTACATTTTAAAATCACAAATGAATTATCACAGTTCCAGACCAGTACCAGCTTGGAATAGATGACGAAATGTACTTATTCCTTCAAAATATGTGCTATAACAGCCCCACAGTGATGCTAAGTGTCGGAGTTGGCATAAGTTGTACCAATGATGTTTCTTTCACTGACAACACTACAAGGTCATAGAGGTTGCAGTTATTGGACGCGTTTGAGATCGCTTGGATATCCCAAAGTGCCCAATCTTGTTGTGTTGGTGTTGGTATTCAGTGAATTATGTATCACTGCTGAAACTCGGTCAACAGTGTCTGATTTACTCTGAACAAGCACTTATTGAGCCTCTCAGAATCTGAATTTATTTAATTTTTACAAAGTCTAACTCTATGGTATGTTGGCCGTTTCTAGCCAGCAAGACCCACTTTCTCACAAAGATTTTGTTGGAACAATATCCAGTTTATTTTTAGTCAAAGCCTTTCCCAATTGAAGATGTATTTATATAAAAAAGCAGACTTCGTTTTGGTGAAACTTTCTCAATCTGCCACCTGGCAACTGAACTTTCCTACATGGTTCTGCGGTTACACTTTAGATTTAAGGTTTCATAGCATCGCTTTCTTTCAACAGAGATTTTATGGGATGTTAGTAAAGCATTCATTTATATTCAGTAGTAATTTAGGTTTAGGATTTGTGTCTGAGGTAGTTTGTAGGTGCTTTATTAACATTCTGTAAAGCCCAATTCTTGAGCAAATTGATTAATAGAATATTTCAATCTTTTATTCATACAACAATCTAAAACAAATGTTTTTCTCTTGGTATGTTGATTTAAACACAAGAAAGGATAAAAATATAACTTGTGTAGCTTCTTTAGATACCATTTAATACCTAAGAACACGAGAGGTTACATTTGGCCCATTTAGCTAATTTCTTAGTAGTTGATTCAAGGATCTCATCCTGCTGTTTCTTGAAAGGAACCAGGACTTAAATAACATGTGCAGTTTGTTCCATTAATCTCAACTAGTTTTGAAAAGAAATTGATTAATTGATCCAAGGATCTCATTCTGCTGTTACTTTAAAGGTTATTGGAAACGGTTGTCATATTTTATTTAAATACATTTAAAAAAATGTTATGTAGAAAAGGAACAATCCAGTAAGTTTTAAACACCGCCCTTCAAAAGCAATATGTCACACTTCACACTTGATCTACTGTATATTGGTGGTGTTGATTTAAAAAAGAACGTTCTGGGTAGCAGCCAGTACAGTACAGCATTCAGAGAGGGGGGGGAGAAATACACATTCACTTGTTCTTGGGTAGAAAGTGTGCCTGGGACAGATTCTAACATGGAACCTGTGACTCTGTTCCGTTTCAGATCTCTACTCGGGTTTGCTGGTTAACTATTTAGGAGACGACTTCTTTGCCAAAAGTTGGGGGAAGCTTCATCGGCCTCTGCTGCCGAATTGCTCCGTGGTGCACAAGGTGTACAACGTGACGACGATGCAGCTGCCAGAGGCCAGGCCTTTCGGCATCATGGTGGACCACTCCAAGTGGTGTGTGACGAAGGGCGGGGGTCCGCACTGGACCTGCATCGCGGACACGAACCGAGAGATCAGTCAAACGAGAAGAGGAGGCGGGGCTGTGTGCACAAGCAGGCCTGGAGTGTGGAAGGCCTTCCTCACAGTAGTTGACACATTTGAGGACTGCCAGTAACACGTGGCTGGCAGAAATAGACGAACAAGAAAGGGCTGCTTTTCAAAAGATACTGCATAGTTTTTCCAAGTCAAAGCAAATGGTGGTAAGTAATATGTAAGAAAACTCTGCAGTAGCTCAAGTAGGTAGTGCGTCAACACGCGTAGGCTGCAAAAGAGAAGAAAAGAAACGGGAACTGACACCTGAAGAAGACTCTACAGCTGAAATATTGTTTCTTTTCTTCTCTTTTCAGCATGGAATAAACCTTTACATGTTCCTAAACTATTCAGTACTGACCTTAATAGCAAAAGTAAAATGTATTTAGAAAGGATATGTATCATGAGGAAGTCATGCATCTAAAAAAACATTTTTTGAATGAAGTACTGAATATATCGGGGGGGAATATACGTGTGTATTAGCTTTCAACACTACACTTTTCTCAAAATATTGCAAATGCAAGTGATCTCCAGTGTCTTTTAAACATAATCAATAAGTTTGTTTTCACAGCAGTATTGTAATACATTAATAGTGTAATGCTGACAACACTTTACACAGAAACCACACAATGGATGAGTAATATATATATTTTTACTAGCTAAATCAATAACACCACAGACTACGTATTGCAAAACACAAGACAACCTATGCTTTTCAGAACAGGTGGATAAGGTTAAATAAAAACAATCACCACATCTTCATATACAGTACAGTTACTACATTATTGATCAACTTGAAGCATTGGATTATATGACTGTTTACTCTGTGGAGCTGTCCACTTCGACTGGCTTTGTAATAGGCCTGTACAGTTTAAAAGAGAGAGTTTATGTTCACATTTTTATAAAGAATAAGGTTACAGTGCCGTGCTGGTGTTTCGATCTGGTAAGAATATCTTAAGTCTATTAAACCTTACAGCATTCTTTAATGATTTACTGATTTTTAAGTCAAAGGCCATACACCTACCTGAAGTTAAAAAATATCTGAGGAACTTAAACCATTATCAAGCTAGCACTTGCAAAAGCAGGCATGTCTCTAATGTTGGGTAGGATTGAGTCTCCCCTTGCAGTCTTGATTTTCTGACCTGCTCAATGCCTATGACCTCACAGTGATGTCACTCACAGTCGTGTTCTTCTCCAGTGGGTGATCTCTCTTTTATAAGCTCAAAGCATGTCAAGCGGGGAAAGACTCTCTCTCATGAGTATGTCAGAGGAGTGTGTGCACATTTCCTCATCCTGTTTCAATTGTGTTATTTTAATCCGATAGGTAAATATTAACCCACATATAAGCCGTGCCCGGGAATGTAGACAGTGGAAACCGAAAAATGAACTTCACATGGCACAATTTACCATTCTTACCACTTAAAAAGAAGCTCTTAGTTTTTAAATAAATAAAGTAAAATGTAAAGGTGCTTTTTTTTCTGCACAAAACTGTCTTTCATAATGTAATATTATGCTGTGGATTAAAAACAAAAGATTCTTTAAAAAATCCCAAGTATAAGTTGTTATAATTAGATGCCATTGTATGCTATATTCGTTTATAGTAGTGCAGGTGGGTAGCTGCGTCAGCATGCGTAGTCTGTAAAGGAACAATGGGTTTATTCCATGCTGAAAAGAGAAGAGAGAAAACACAACGTTTCGGCTGTGAAGCCTTCTTCAGATGTGTCTCCACACACCTTAAGAAGACTTCACAGCCAAAACGTCATATTAGTTTATAGCCGTATCTTTAATTTGTAAAAAGCAGTTTTTGAGCAAAAAAAGATGTATTTCTAATATCACACTTAAAGAGGGAGTAGACACTCCACTGAAACAGATGCCCACAGCCACAATTTAACGGCAGCTGATTGTCGGAGCCACCTGAGAAGTGACAGAGAAAAGCCTAATTTTGCAGGGAAATGGTTGTTCTCTTTGAAAGATTCAATTGAATATATGGAATTAATATTCTGTTTGAATGTATCTCATGAATGCTGTTAAATGATAGTACCTATACAGTACTAACTACATGCTTCAAGACTAACATTGAGCAAATTAAATTCTAGAGGCTAAATACTGTATGCAGTACAGTGGTAAATATTGAATTGTTTTGGGAAATAAAAGACAAATTATATTTACAGTGACTACTGTTCAGGGGATAAAGTGAGTTCCTGAAGTGATTATCCAGAAATAACTAATTTATATACCATAAATATACAGTGTTGCCAAAGCAGGACAGTTTAGTCCAAAAACCTACTGTTCCCCCTAGTGGAAATATAGTGTTTGTACCGCTTTCCTTGTGCTACAAGAATATTTGCCAGTATCAAATGATCATAATGTATCTCTTCCAGGCTAAAATAAGCAACAGTAAACACTGGTATTTAACTGGAATATAGTAGCATAAAAAAGTGGTGCAGTGGTGCTGTCTCAGAGCACTGGGGCCATGAGTTCATCCTCATACCTGGGGTTTGTATGTTCTACATGTGTTTGCTTGGGTTGTCTTCAGGTAATTGGCTTTTGTGAAAATTGTCCCTGGTGTGAGTGTGCGCTGTGATGGACAGGTGTCCAGTTCAGGGTAAATCATGCCTCTGGCTCCCCTGCAACCCTGTAGTGGATAATGCAGTTAGAAAATGGATGGATTAAAACCTTCATTACCTTTATAGAATTCTTTCCTTTTAACATTATTTTACTACTGGAAACCACTGTAATTTTAAATCATATCCATTCAGCTATCAACTATTTTACCACAATATTACAGTACATTTTACCTTTTGTATATCCTTCTGAAACAGTGCTGCTGTGCATTCCATTGCAAAAAACGCTACACACATTCTGCTACCAGAAAGTTTCATTAAAACACTAAAGAAAACATACTCATTAAGTGCAATTTGAGACTTTACATCTCATTTAATATGGAGACCGTAAACTGACACTGACTCAATACATACAGTGAAAGTGGTTCAAGCTTTTAGAGACAACCTGTAAAATCTCACTGTCAGCCTCTGAGTCTGCAGATTGATTAAGACGCACAGTCTTTGGGGTGGGAATTCTTTCTTATTGGCTTATTTGCTGACAAGGGAGAGTTGACACATTCAAGAACACCATCCACAATTCAGAGGCAAGGTTATTAGATCTGCAGCAGGTGATTAAGAGACTCTTCTCCGGCTCCTCTTTTCATTGTACAGGGAGATGGCTGGGAGCAGCACTCTGATAATGGACACTGCCACCCACGCCACTATATTCTCCGCCATGTCATTCAGTTCTTCCGTTGTTATCTGTTTTAAAGCAACAGCATAAATGTAGGTTAACCACGGAGGACTAACATTGTCTTTTATTGCTATTAACAGAGTGTAAGCTGAGCATTAGACAGGATTCATCCATTCTCCCAGCAAACAGTGATAGGTTGATTTCTTTTTAAGGTCTTATTTTTGTTTTGACTTCACCTTGGAATATGTCATATTCTATTCTCATTTTTTCTACAGCCTATTCTGGACTTTTCTTTCGTTTGCTTTCCCTTCTTACCTCTCTCCCTCCTATTCCTTCTCTCTCCCAAAACCAAACCATTGTGCATTTTACTACACTGTATTACAATTAAAACACGAGATGAAAGGTTCTTATAAAATAGCTACAAATTATTTGTTTCTGGTACTAAATCTGGGTTTTGAAAATCATACTGCTTGGGGCACATTGCATTCTCTTCTTCTGACAAGATACCAAGGGTTTTGAGTCCCAGCTGGGTTTCTTCACAAGTCTTTTTCATAGGAACCCAATTCAAACAGATTACATACAGTAATTTCTAATTTTCTCGGGCAATGCAATAGATGCTGTTAATGGAATACAAGTACATTTTAAAAGACAACCTTAGATAATGTGACAATCAGTGCACTTCTTTTCAGTCCTTCAGATATCCCTTGTGGTGCCTCCGGGGGAAAGTTTATGTAAATGAGAGAAGTACTCACACCACACTTTTCTTTCCTGAGTTTCGTGGCGTTTCTTCCTCCAATTATCTTCCAAATCCAGTCCGTAATCCGCTCTCTTAATCCTGTTCCGATCCGAGTTACTAAAATCCGTAATAAAGCCAATCCGCGATGTATCCTTATCCACTATCCGCAATCCAAAAACCATAAACCTTTTCTCCTTTCAGTAGTCCGTTATTCATTAGTCCGATCTTTATCATAAACCTCTTTCCTCTCTCTTCCTCCAAACCGCATTCACCTGATCGGCTTCCGCCCTGTTCTTATATTCACTTATATTTCACTTCAATTTCGGTTCCTGATGCGGCTCAGCTGTGTCTCATTGTTTCTCAGGGTAGACCCTTTCCATATACCGGTCAGCTGATTCTTTTTGGCAGCCATTTTACTGAGGTCCATATCTAGTATTTTAAGTAGGTCATTCCGAAAATACCTGTTATGAATGACCCTTCCCCTGGTCATCTTACACCCTTTACTTGGCTGGCCTGTTGTGTGGGTGTTATATTCTATGATTTTCTCCTTGTTTTATTTATTACCTTGTCCAGTAGGTGGCAGAATTAGCACAGTAAGGAACTAGGCTTAAGGAGCAATATTTGTTTAATCAAGCTGACATCTTCCTCTAAAATATGTTTTTTTTTTTCGGTAGTGGTATGAAAAACACAACGTGAAAATATAGTAATGAAAATGAAAAGTCAAAGCTTGTGCAACCAGGTGATGAGCAGCTGGGCCCGGGAATCGGGAACAGCGCCTCGTGCAGGCTGGTAGACCCTCGCTACCAGCCTGCTGTACGCCTGACTTGTACGTATCTCTGGAAACTCTCCCATGGCTCTTTCTAATTTTTTAGGTAAGATCTGAAGTAATAAGGCTTTTTTAAAAGGTCTGTAAATTTATGTTTACTGATGTCATAGTTTCGGTTTAAGGTTTACGCGTTTATATTTGTTTTAAGAGTATCAAAAGTGTATTCGGGCTCTGCGGGTTATCAGAGACGAAATTGAACTTCGTTAGCTAACTGTGTGAAGTCGCTAGATGAAAACTGTCTGTGTGTTGTGAGTTAAGTTCTTAGTGAGTTGAGTTGTTATGTTGTGTCGCGTTTAAATGGTGTTATAGTAAACGTCTTAAACAGGGGAAAACAACATGTACGAGGGTAGGAGTCAGACTCTCGCTACCAGCCTGCTGTAAACCTGACTTGTACATATCTCTGGAAACCCTCCCATGTTTTTTTCTATTTTTGTAGAAAATAAACTTTAAAAAAGGAAACTGTGTGTGAGTTCCTCTTGCGCGCGCCGGTGAGTGCACACGATCAACGGTAAAGCTGCCAGAACTGAGAGGGCCCCGCTAGAGGTCACCACAGCCAGGCAGAATAGGGACTGTGACGTAAACTTGAGTATTGCATTATGGGAGTTGTAGTTCATAAAGCCAACGCTATGTCCGTGAGCAACTATAGCCAGTTCTAAAACCCGGCTCCCCTTAAGTGAGGATTACAATTGCATTCCAGGCTTTTCTATGGAAGCCTGTTTCCGCCAGGGAGTAAAAAAAACGCGCTATGGTATCTCAGAATTCCGACTTAGTAACTCAGAATTCCGACTTAGTATCTCAGAATTCCGACTTAGCAACTCAGAATTGCGACTTAGCAACTCAGAATTGCGACTTAGCAACTCAGAAAGTACCTCAGTTGGCAGGACCTGGGTTCGAGCCAATGCAGTGAGGCACAAACTAGGGTGGGAGCGGCGAGGGCACAAGCCCTAGAACCCGAATCCGTTACAATAACAAAAGGACAGACAATGAAATATGGGCTGTTTCGAAGTCGCAAATGTGAGATATAAAGTCAGAATTCTGAGTTACTTAGTCGGAGTTCTGAGTTACTAAGTCGGAATTCTGAGTTGCTAAGTCGGAATTCTGAGATACTAAGTCGCAATTCTGAGATACTGTCGGAATTCTGAGATACTAAGTCGCAATTCTGAGTTGCTAAGTCACAATTCTGAAATACTAAGTCGGAATTCTGAGTTACTAAGTCGCAATTCTTAGATACTGTCGGAATTCTGAGATACTAAGTCGCAATTCTGATTTGCCAAGTCGCAATTCTGAGATACTGTCGGAATTCTGAGTTACTAAGTCGCAATTCTGAGATACTAAATCGGAATTCTGAGATACCATAGCGCGTTTTTTTGACTCCCTGGCGGAAACGGGCTTCCATACTTTTCAACCATCTTTTCCTTTTCCAACATTTCCTAAAATATTGATTTTTTTAGTGCGTTTGATTGAAACAGTTCTTACATAAAAATAACACCATTTTTAAAAATCATTTAGAATAATATTTTAATAAACACGAAGGTGCATTCATCATTTATCATAATGCAGAAAGTTATCTTTTTAGAAATAAAATTGGTGAACGTGTTTGGGGGTCATTGAATTTGATTCCAGACGTGTGCACCTTATGTAGGGGGTTTGCGTCTTCTCCCTGCTTTCACATAATCTTCCTTTGGGTGATTCCCTCCATCTTCCATCTTCAACACATGCTTGTTCGGTTCACTGGAATGTCTACATCGCCCTGTGTGTTTGTGTATGTACCCTACAAGGGGACAAGTATACTACTAATGCCGAGTTACACCTCTGGTATTCTGGGATAGACTCCTGGTCAGCAAACCCTTAAACAGGAATAAGCAGCCTTCTGATAAAGGGTGGATAAAAGACAATTAATCAAATAGATCTTAATTTCACGACCTGTTGTTCACCAGACTGCAGAATAAACACAAGCAGGACTAACAGTTCCCAACAGACAGTCAAGTAATGAGAGAGACTACTGGAAATGAATCAGATGCCAGTTCTTCAAAGACAAAATATTATAGAAACGGAGTTCTCGTATCCTGCAGGTGATCAGACCAGCAATGTGATTGTCAGCAAGACTAGGCTAAAAACAAGCATGTGCTTATTTCATACATTCAGGGTATTAAAATAATAATAATAATAATAATTGCTTACACTTATATAGCGCTTTTCTGGACACTCCATTCAAAGCGCTTTACAGGTAATGGGGACTCCCCTCCACCACCACCAATGTGCAGCATCCACCTGGATGATGCGACGGCAGCCAAAGTGCACCAGAACACTCACCACACATCAGCTATCAGTGGGGAGGAGAGCAGAGTAATGAAGCCAATTCATAGATGGGGATTACTAGGAGGTCATGACTGGTAAGGGCCAATGGGAGATCCTACACCCCTACTCTTTTCAAGAAACGTCCTGGGATTTTTAATGACCACAGAGAGTCAGGACCTCGGTTTTATGTCTCATCCGAAGGACGGCGCCTGTTTACAGTATAGTGTCCCCGTCACTATACTGGGGCATTAGGACCCACATAGACTGCAGGGTGAGCGCCCCCTGCTGGCCCCACTAACACCTCTTCCAGCAGCAACCTTAGTTTTTGCCAGGAGGTCTCACAACCAGGTACTGACCAGGCTCACACCTGCTGAGCTTCAGTGGGTTGCCAGTTGTGAGTTGCAGAGTGATATGGCTGCTGGATAAAATGGATTGTATTCTCTTTTTTTACTAGGGATTTGAATTTGAAGGACTGTATCCACATCTTATTGCACCCAGCCTGACCGTGTGGCTCTGCAGATCAATCAGTGAACACACATTTAGTTAGCAAATTTGATCCCTCTGTCATCCACTGAGTCTTTTTCAGACGTTCCAAGCTTTGGCATTTGTATTATGTAATCTTGGTCACAAATCCGAATGCAGATTCTGTCCAAAAGAAAGGATAATCCTCTTGCAACTAAACAGATAAGCAGTATAATTGTTGATGACTGTAATTTTCTTTGCTCTCACACTGCAACAGAAATGAAGAAACTGACCTCTGGTAATTGCAGAGCCCTTCTCCACAGCATTGAATTGGATCAAGTGATTAGACAATGGATGGATAATATTCCATGTGTCATGCTGCTGTGACTGAAAATATTGAGGACAAGACCTGTATAACTATAAATGGCTGCAATACCATAATTGACCATAATTAAAATTGCATTTCTACACTTCTTTTCCATCCCAAAGGATCCCAAAGTCCATCACGCATTGTCCACCACTATACCAGCAGTTCCTTGGAGCTACAGATGAAAAGTGGTTGAAAAGTGAGAAATGTCTTCACCAATTGTTTTAAGGAAAAACTTTAGGAAGGCCAGATTAAGAATTCCAGAGTGAAATCTAGCTAGAATACAGAGGGGTTAACACACCTATTCTTATAAACAGGGATCTTAAATAACCAAGTATGAAATTTAAAGCACGGCATTGCTACGGTACAAATACCTTCAGCCAAACCGAAAACAACCAGAACACATCTCGAGGCTGAGGAGTTAGGAACCTCGTGAAATGGCCGTTCCGTTGTGACGTCATCCTACCGTCGCGCCCAGATTTGTTTTTAAAAAGTTTCTGTCGGTGCGTTTTCAATCCCTTTCTGCAGCTACACAGCTACAGATACCAGTTTACCAATTTAACAGCTTCTTCCTGCAGATTAGGTGCCGTTTTAGACATATCTAGAACAGACACATCAACCGCCAAAAAGCAAGACTGGGCAGAGAGAGGATGTTTTCATCCTTATTTCACCAGTGAAGCCCAACTGAAAGGAACTAGGACACAGCAGAGTGCAAGATTAGCATTATAAAACGCTTAGAAAAAAAGTGTTTTATAAGACTATAAAACCTACTGTATTTACAATATACTGTAGCGTTTACAGGTTCTTTTCAGAACAAAGGACCAGTGGAGACGTGATTAACAAACCAAGCGATAGCTTTATTCATTAACAACCACAAAACCAAACACAGGATATACATGCACATGAGGAGACTGACGGAACACGTACACATCTTTAGGGTGGTAATTACTTAACAACACGCTATACACTTATAAGTGTGGAGCCTCCCCCACGGCTCCTCCTCCCGGGCCCGGTAGGGGGCCAGGCGGCCTCGGTGCAGGACCACCACTCTCCCACCACTCTTCGCAACCGGACACGGTAGCAGACCTCGCCCACCACCCCGAGTACCTCAGCGGGCCCCTCCCACGACAGCGCCAGCTTAGGGCTGAGTCCCTGGGCTGGAAGGCAGGCCCCCTGCAGCGCAGGTCGTAGTGCCGCTTCTGCCGGACCCCCATCTGAGTCAGGTGGGTCCGTGCAAAGCTGTGCACCCGCCGCATCCGCTGCCGCAGGTCCCACTCGTAGTCCGGTCCAGCCGGCGGTGCCGACCCGTCTCCGGGCGGCGGGCCAAAGACCAGGTCCACCGGGGTTCGCATTTCCCGGCCCAGCATGAGCGAGGCCGGGGTGCACCCGGTGTATTCCTGGACCGCGGTCCGATACGCCCAGACCGCAAGGGGGAGGTGGCGGTCCCAGTCCCGTTGGTGCTGGGACACCAGGGTGGCCAGCTGGGTGGCGAGCGTCCGATTAAACCGCTCCACCAAACCGTCGCTCTGGGGATGCAGCGGGGTGGTCCGCGTCTTAGTGATCCCCAGGCGCTGGCACACTCTGGCGAAGACCTGGGACTCGAACTTACACCCCTGGTCACTGTGTAACTCCTCCGGCACCCCCAGCCTGGCAAACATCCCCTCCAGTAGTGCATCGGCCACCGTGGGGGCACTCTGGTCCGGGAGGGCGTAGGCCTCCGGCCACTTCGTAAAATAGTCCATGGCCACCAAGACGAGTACACTAAAGAGTACACTAAAAGTAACCGCAGAGAATATTCTGTTAAACGTTTCCCACCCATAAATGTGCCTGGGATGGTGATTGATTCTTATACAGATGACACAGAAGTCATGAGTCGGGACACTCCCTATAGAGCCCTGACTGATGCTTCATCAAAACTTAAGGATCAACCTACTCCTACAGCAGAACAAGAAAATGAATTGACATGTAAAAGCAATCGAGTTCCCCGGTCCTGGGTTTGGAAGAAACCCTCTACTTCAAATGACATGGGACTGGGTGAACAAGAGTTCATGGAACTTCCTTGCAAAAGCAATGTGATAGAAGATTCATTTACAGATCAAAACAGCTTAAATGCTGCAGAACAAAAGAGAGGCTCAGAGAAAACAACACTTGACAATGTTGAGGAAGGAGACCAGCCAAGCCCTCTCATTTCACCAAAGCTTGACTTCTCAGCAGAACACATAGCATGTGCAGAGTCTGCAGTGTCTGACACTGAAATTGTTGCCATGGGTATTGTTGACATTATTATGGGCGAACTTGATGTAATGGAGGCCTCAGATACAAAAAGCAAGTCTAGAGTAAGCCAAAAGAAATCAGAGTGTGCAGCTGGTCTCGTCACTGAGAATATAGCATTTCAAACCCACTCCAATAATGTTAACTTGAACATTGAAAAGCTTTCAGCTGAAGAGGTGTCCTGTGCATCTCAAGTACCAGGAGCCACAGCAAAGCACAATCTCCCCCCACTGCAGACAAGGGTTTCAGAATAGCCTAAGGACCAAGTCAGGACCTCCACAGAGAGTTCTACAATGAGTCCTATTGAAAGGAAAGTGGAACAACTTGTCTCGAATGGATCTCTGCGTGTATTTTCAGAAGAACTTGTCAAAAATGTTTTCCATTTAATTTTGAAATCGGGAATTGCAGTACAATTCGGCACAGCTCACAAATCTAATTCAGATCCAACTTTAAAGAGCCATCTAGTTGTTCAGGATTTATCCCATCCAAAGTCCTCAGAGCTTTCTATGCAGTTGTTGTATTCATTTACTGAGAAATCAGTGAAAAAGCTGTTGAAGCAGTGCCTCAGTTTTCCCGATTCTCCAACTTTTGACGAAAATGAGAAAGATGTTTCACTTTTTCAAGATTGTGATACAAATCCGGAATTTAAGTCTTCCCAAAGGATTTCAGAGAAAGTGTCTCTGACTGCCAAGGATCACAGACCACAGAAAAGTACTGAACCATCAGTGCCCAGTTCACAGATGTACCATGATGCAATTAATCAGCTTTCCAGCTTGCTTGTAAAGTCTGTCATGGATGTTTTGTCTGCTGTGTGTGATTTATCAATGAAGCCTGAAGACAGTGAAAATCAAGGTAAGAAGGAAATCAAATCAAATCATTTAATAGTGTATTAACCTTTTAGTTGCTATGAAGTACAAGTTAAAAAATGTAGTGACTGCACTTTAACTTGTTTCTTGAATATACTGCGTTTCTATACTGTAAATTGGAACAATTACAGAAATGGACACTTAAAAATTGTGTTTATACACATAAGATTATTAAAATATAGCTCCCAATATATGTGTTATTTCAAAGATATGTGTAATATTGAGCAATTTCTCATAGAAAGATGTGAAAACAGAACTGAAACTATGAACGATAGAAAAAAATACAAATGTATTGATTGCTACAGTATATTGTAAGATGTTAACACAATATAAGTTGGGGGTAATTCTTGTGTTGTATTGTAAATATACAGTACCTTGATTTTCTATCTCTTGTATCTTTTAAAAGTTTTTGATGTATTTAGACTAAGATAGTGTAGGCCATGACTATGAATGAGAGAATGAGTGAATATAGCCATATATTCAGTAGCCATATATACAGTATCTGTGAATATGGCTGCTTGTTTGTATGTAGTTACCTGAGCTCCAAGATGTAATAGTTTTACAGGAACATGAAGCTTTATACTCAAATATTTTGTGATGCCTGTCATTCGTTACTTCTCAATATAATTTAGTTTTTGTTTCAATTCTACATACTTTCTGATATTTTGTTTTACTATCATTAAATGAAAAGCTCTTTGTTACCATAGGTAATATACCAGCAGCCAGGGTGACATCAGAAATTGAGAAGAGTTCTTCTGAGGAACTGAAAAGAGACTCCCACCTTGAAAACAGTTCTGAAATCAAACCACTCAGTGTCCCTGTAGAACTGTTGAATATTGAACCGGTTTCCTCAGTTGGGCTCCAGGAAAGTTCTATGGCTAAATCAACAGAATCACTTAATATGACTTTAGTGTGTACTGAGACTGTGGAAAACATCATAACACAGCTGCTATTACAGATATACCCTACTTTGATAAAAGAGGAAACTTCTACAGAAATCCCAGGGAAGATGTCTGTGTCTTTGCTGAGTCAGATAGCTGTGGACCTCTTTGACAGTGTGTTGCAGGACTTGTCCGAAAACCAGGAGATAACAGTTGTGAAACAGGATAATGATGTGTTTCATGAACCACACAAGATTCAGCAGGTTGCCAGCTCTGTTCACAATGAATTGCTGTGTCAAACTGGATCCCAACAAGTTCTACAGAAAGCTGTAGCCTCCAGAAATGAGACAGTGGTCAAAACCATAATCAGCTCTATGGTGACCAACATTTCCAAGCTGACACATTCAGCTTCCCGATGTTCATCCCTTTCACCAGAAACCAGTATTAGCAGAGAAGCAAGTGAGATCGTTGATGAGGTGATGGGTGATATTAGAATCACTAGTGAGCACAACAAAGAGGCAACACCCAGTGCTCAGTCTTCTGAAGTTTCTCTTGTTTCTTCTGAAATAGTACATGGAGTCACAAATAATCTGCTAAAGGAAATTCAGCTAAACTGTTCCAGCCCTGAGTCCAGTACTCCTCAAGCTGCCATTGATATGGAAACCCGGAGCACTGAGCAGCTCATGTACACCAAAACGGACCAGTTAGAACCTTCACCTGTTATTGGTCGAACAGTCAGAAGTAAAAAACTGCAGTCTTCTATGACAAAGTCTCCAAAAGGCTTTTCTCCAACAGTCCCAAGTGGTTTTGAAAACAGTTTCCAGCCAGAAGACACTATGGATAAGCCCTGCTCATCACGTTCCCTAGGAGAAGCTGTTGGTGTGACACCTTGTTCTAATAAGAAAAAAGATTGCTTAGCTTCTGAGACCCCAGACAAGCCTGGAGATTATCTGGTTCAAAGAGTCCAGGATGTAGAAGGAGTACAGCAGTGTAAGGCATCAGGGAAGACAGTTAAGAAGACTAAGAAGAGCTCCTCGAGGCCAGGCTGTATGAAAACACAACCTCTGGAGTCCTCTTCGCATGATGTGAAGGTTGATGAGGTGATGAGTGATATTAGAATCACTAGTGAGCACAACAAAGAGGCAACACCCAGTGCTCAGTCTTCTGAAATTTCTCTTGTTTCTTCTGAAATAGTACATGGAGTCACAGATAATCTGCTAAAGGAAATTCAGCTAAACTGTTCCAGCCCTGAGTCCAGTACTCCTCAAGCTGCCATTGATATGGAAACCCGGAGCACTGAGCAGCTCATGTGCACCAAAACGAACCAGTTAGAACCTTCACCTGTTATTGGTCGAATAGATGTATTGAAAGATATCATTGCAAAACTGCTTTTGAAAATTCGCCCTGGATTCCCCAAACCAGAAGATTATTCTGGGGAATTGGAAGAGCTGTCTGAGTCTCAGGTCAGGGACCTGGCACTGAAACTCACCAAAGATGCGCTGAAGGAATTGTCAAAGGTTTCCACTCTAACCATCAGTGAACCAAAGGCTGAAGGACATTTTCCATCACAGCAAGCCATCAAGAAAACTGTTAGCTCTGTTTACAGCAAACTGATGGAATCCAATGGCAACAAGAAAGTGTTACAAGTAGGAATTGCCTCAGAGAATCCAGAAATGATCAAGGAAATGGCCTGTTGTGTGGCTAAAGAAACTATTGCAATTCATGGTTTACGAAGCGGGTGTTCAATTCCATCTTCACAATCTCTCATTTCTCAGAAAACCAGTGAGTCCACACAGGACAAAATTGTGGACACAAATGTAACTACAGTCAGAAGTAAAAAACTACAGTCTTCTATGAAAAAGTCTCCAAAGGGCTTTTCTCCAACAGTCCAAAGTGTTTTTGAAAACAGTTTCCAGCCAGAAGACACTATGGATAAGCCCTGCTCATCGCGTTCCCTAGGAGAAGCTGTTGGTGTGACACCTTGTTCTAATAAGAAAAAAGGTTGCTCTGCTTCTGAGACCCCAGAGAAGCCTGGAGATTATTTGGCTCAAAGAGTCCAGGATCAAGAAGTAGTACAGCAGTGTAAGGTTTCAGGGAACAAAGTTAAGAAGACTAGGAAGAGCTCCTCGAGGCCAGACAGTATGAAAACACGACTTCTGGAGTCCTCTTCGCATGATGTGGTTGATGAGGTATGACCAACAGTTCCAAACCTGTAAAAATTTCTCTTACCAAAGTAGGATGGACCTGTTCTGTACCTAATTAACAGACATTTGTGTAGAAAGTACTGGAAGATGGAACTCATTTTGTAAATATGATTATAGTTATGTTGTGCATTTTCCTTTACAATGCAATAAAACTACAAATCCAGATTTGTTTTCCCTAATATTGTATAACATCTCAGAAATATCCCTATTGTCAGTTCATAGCGTACGTACAGTACCAAACTCACCTGTCTGTGGATTTCAGCTTTATCACTTTCTTATTAAATTAGTACAAAAGCAATCAGGTGAGTTATTGCTGTTATAGAGAGACTTGCTCACAGTATTGTCTACATTTCCAAACTGATGTCTGATTATTTTAAACTGATTATTTTATATTTCATTGTTTGCCTTTATTCTAGTGTTAACGTCAGTGCTAAAATCATATACACACCCCATAATCCTTATCTTTTTTTCCGTAAGAGAAGTGTTACTTGTTTTGATTTACTTCTAAAACTGAAACAACAATCACTGAACTGTAACTTTTTGTTTTTTTGTGACAGGAGTTGCCTGGACACTCATCTTGGTATGTGTACAATCCCAGCCTTAATAAGGACAAAAATGTCAGTCCAGCCCAAAGCAAGAGTGGTCTGCGCATTGACATAGCAAAACATTACATGACCCCAATGCAACTGACCAAAACGTCTGAGAGCGAAGGGCTTCTCTCGCTCAGCAACATCCCCTTTGCAGTTAATACGCCGGATGAAGATGTGAATGTGAGCCAGAAAGTCAAGAAACATCCTTTGAAAAAGTTTGGCTCCATGATAAAGCATAAGATCATGGGTAATAGGTCAAAAGACTTCAGAATTCAGAATGAAACAAATCCATCTTTGGAAAACTTAAGAGCCCAGGGAACATCCAGTGGACGTGGGAGCTGTGAAAGCTTTGGACCTTTTAAAGTGCCTGATGAGTACAACAAGCCTCAAAAACACAAGGTATGGATTAGTTACCCAAACTTTAATTATTAATTAATTTGGGCATTATTGTATTTTTAATATTAGCACTACAGAAATTATTGGAATAGAATGACATTTCTATTAATTGCAATCAACAAGAATAGCAACTGCTATGGTGGCCAATGCTGAATATTCTGTATGAATAATGACTACAAATTTATCAAGATCAATACAGTACGTAACAGTTCAATTATAATACCTGTGGAAGAAATATTCCTTAATTGTTTTCTTTGTGTGCTCATAGTTCTTCAAAAAAGAAGTTTTTAGTTTGGACAGATTCAGTAGGAACAAGCCTCAGAACACTCCAGATGGTGAGTATTTAGTTTGTGACTGTGATTTTATTTTGTGTAGCACATTAGTGACCAGTGTGGTTCAGAATTAGACATTGGATGGAATTTATGTAGAATGGGGGAATTCATCCTAAATTTAGAATCCTTTAATAACAAACTGATTTTTACACAAATTGGCCTTAGTCTTCTGCAAATGTCACTTTTTATTGACACTGCTACCTCCATGGGAATGGTGAGGCAGAACTCTAAACTCCACTCTGATCTAGTGGTTAACTGTGCAGCTCTACTCTTACCTGATCTCTCTTCTTCTAAATAGTCCATTGTCCAGTGCATCAATCTTTGGCAGTCCTCTTCAGCAGTACTCTGTTTTCTCCATTTTCAGTGCCCTACCTCATTCCCTTCTACAGTATCTCTCGGTATAGTAAATATGACTAAATGTGACTTATATGACAAGATATAAGCTAATACGTCTTACTTCTTTTACAAGTAAAGTTATGAAAACCACTTTAGAACTAAACAACAGGATCGCTCATATGAAGACCCTAGCAGTAGTCAATATGGTTTTAGAAAAGGTCATTCTTCCTTTACCAACTTGTTAAAATTCTTCAAACAAGTCACAGCAGTAAACACGCAGAACGTACAAAATGATATGATTAGATTTTAAAGATGCTTTTGATAGTGTTCTTCTTAAATTAAAGGCAATAGGCATTTAGGGAAATTCATGTATTGAACTGGTTAAGGGACAGGTAATAGTACAGATCAGGGGTGAATAGTCCAATAGAAGATGAGAGGAATTAGAGTTATGAATGTGATTGAAATGACTGAAAAACAGTTGTCTAATAGCCAAATTACCACACACCTTTAATCAAATAGCTTCTTATTGAATAAACCTGACATTAAGATGCCGCTGGGAAGAACTGTATCCAAAGTCTATCTGACCTGCTGCCATGGAATAAAGAAACTCGAACAGTGACATGTCAAACCACTCTGTGTTTCCAGGGATCCCTGTAATTCCAAACTCCAGGAAGATGCCAAAAAAAACATCTTTGCTGTCGAAGATGTCGACCGCTTTATCCAGAGCCTTCCTGTAAGAATCAAAAAAGGAGTTCTAATGATGGGAACCTCATTTGCCTAGCTGATCTACTGTTTCTGAAATAAAAATAATTGCATTCATGTTTTTGTATAATGTTGTGTTATTCAAATAGGTGAGCACACTGCCACATCCATGACCAGACACTTTTCAACTAAATCACAAAATGGTTTGTTAGTTTTAATGTTGTCTGTAAATATCTTATTGGTGTACTACACCATTAAAAAAATAAAACAGTCTTAGCCTTCATAATTCTATTCATAGTTATAGCAAGTAACTATTCAAACTATTCAAAATCCTCAAAGCTACTGACCTACAGTAGTGCACTTCATAAGATTGAGTAGTGAAACACGAACTAGGGGAAACTATTTGAATTTTTTTTAAATATAAGAGGTTTAAATAATCTACCAAACAGGGAAATGCATATTTTTATTCAAAGGGTTTGGGGCCTGGAACAAACTACCCAACTATGATGTGGACGCCGATATCCTGATGTCCTTGAAGAAAGGGTTAGACGAGTTACGTGAATGACTTAGCCACTGAATTAGCTACTGAAAAACCAAGCAAGCCAGATGAACTATCAACGTTCTACTGTGCAACAACAAGTGCACCTAATGAACTTTTGTGTGATTGGCAAGTTGCAATGCCTCACTGCACAAGCTGTATTGCTGGTCAGAGGGCTTAAAACAAATTGACAACTTTTTGTGAAAGTACATAAGCTATAACTATAGTATTCTCATTCCAGAAAATGTTGCGTTTCTTTTTTCCATCTATACTGTATATATAGAACTAGGAACTTATGTACTCTGCGTCTTTGGTTTCCCTTCGGACCGCTTAGGGGAGCGAACGGTAAACGGACCGCGGTGAGCAACAAGTTTTTTTTTTTTGCTTTTCTTTTAAATTTTTTTAAATTTTTATTTATGCTTAACAAAAGAACAAACATTACAATACAAACAAGAGTACATATAACAATTCAAAACAAAAATAGCATCAGGGGTACATACTACTACATCAATTCAAGTTATGAAAAAAGATTAAACAAATTAAATAAAAATAATGTCCGCACCGCTTTCATATTTTTGCATTTCGAAATAGTCTGCAAATACCCCTTTACTTCCATTTTAAAATACTCAAACACAGGGTACCTCCCAGACCACTTCATTTTATGTATGTGATAACGTGCCAGTATAATAATTAAATTTATTACAAACGAAATTTTTCTATTGTTTTCACTGGGGCTGAAACTTAACATAATATCTTTTTCAACAAAACAAATATCAATATTGGTCTCTTTTTTAATATAATTCTGCAACTTAGTCCAGAACATTTTTACCCTGGGACATAACCAAAACAAATGCTGAATAGTTTCAGGGCTATTGTCACAAAAAACACATTTGTCATCTATATTAATTTTAAATCGTTGGGTAAGAAGAGTTTTAACTGGGTAAATTTGATGAATTATTTTGTATGAAACCTCCTTAATTTTACTGGTTATACAATATTTATTGGGCATCATCCAAATTTTTCTCCAATCAATGCGTTTTCCAAATGCAGAATTCCAATATATTGTAGTCGCAAGTAAATTATCATTTTTTAACAGGGATCTCAAAAATTGGTTATTACATCCACAATTCACAATATCCTTTCCTTGTAGTCTAACATGAGCTGTAAATTCTTCCAATGTTTCTAAAGGACTACTATTACAACTCCTTAAAAGAGTTCATATTTCCCCAGAAATCGCATTAATTACAGTAAAATACTGATCCAAAGTAATAGAAATATTGTATCTATTAACAAACTCGGTGTAACTATATATTTTACCATTAGCCTTGATTAATTGTTTAATCCAAATTATATCATTCTTGACCCAGTTTTCAAAAAATAAGGTTTTATTTCTAATTTTTATATATTTGTTGTTCCAGATAGTAAATCTATGTGGGGAAAAGTTATGTTTATACATAAGTGACCACGTCAGAAGTACTTGTTTATGAAAACTGGCAAGTTTCAAGGGGATTTTTCCTATGTCAAAGTTACACTTTAGTAAAAACTCTAGACCCCCTACTTCTTGAAATATCAGATTGGGGATTATATGCCATATACTTTGCTTATTTTCTAAATAGTTTTGTATCCATTTAATCTTAAAAATAGCATTAGATGTCCTAAAGTCTAAAGCATTTAAGCCCCCTTCTGCCTGTGGACGACAAATCATTTCTCTTTTAAGATAATGGGGTTTATTCCTCCAGATAAATTTGAAAAGTTTGGAGTCAATTTTCCTAATAGTTGCAGGTGGTACGTCCAGAACCAGTGAAGCATAAACTAATCTAGATAAACCCTCAGATTTAGACAAAAGTATTCGACCATTTAAAGAAAGGTCTCTTAACAACCATAAGTCAAGTTTTTTTTCAAATGAATGCATAATTGGAGAAAAGTTTAGATCATTTCTAATTTTTGGATTTTTGGAAATCTTCATACCTAGATATTTAACTACATCTTTTACAGGAATATTACATATAGATGAAACATCACAGTTCCCAAGAGCCATCAGTTCACATTTTTTTAAATTAAGAGAAAGACCAGAAACAGAGGAAAAAACATTTATACACTTAATTGCCTTCTCAATCTCTGCATGGTTTCTTAAAAATAGCGTTGTGTCATCAGCTAATTGGGAACACTTAATCTCTCTATCCTGTATTTGAATACCCTGAAACACATCTTGTTTTATATGAATAGCCATAACTTGTGTGACCAGCAGGAATAAGAATGGGCTTATGGGACATCCTTGTCGAATTCCCCTACCAATTCTAAATCTATGAGAAGTTCCATGAGCCAATTTAACAGAGCTGTTACCTTGATTGTACAAAGTTCTAATTACCTTTTGAAAATACTCACCAAAGCCAAAAAAATTGAGAGTTTCAAAAATAAAAGAATGTTCAATTGTGTCAAAAGCCTTATAAAAGTCCACAAATAGAACAAAGCTATCCTGACTAATAAGTTCACCATAGTCTACAAGGTCCAACACCAAACGAATATTATTACATATATGTCTTCCTTTCATGAAACCCGACTGTGACTCATCAATAATTGAGTCAAGGCCTGTTTTCAGTCTCTCTGCAAAAACAGAAGCAGGAATCTTTCCATCATTATTAATCAAAGTGATAGGCCGCCAATTATCTATCAACAAATGATCTTTATCTGGTTTTGGAGTTATGGTTATTAAGCCCTGAGTCATCGAGGTTGGTAAGACTCCCTTGTCAATTGACTCCTTAAACACCAGAAGAAGAAATTCAGCCAAATCATCTCGAAAGGTCTTATAAAATCCAGTGGTAAGGCCATCATTACCAGGAGATTTGTTAACCTTGAGCTTATTAATAACTTTCTTAATTTCAAAGATGGATATCTCTTTATCACAGATGGCTTTAAACCCTTCGTCTATAGTTTTAAAGTCTTCTTTTAATGAGTTCAGAAAATCACACATTTTTTCTGTAGAACATGCCTTACTAGTATATAACTTACCATACAAATCTGATACATATCTTGAAATTTCTACAGGATTTTGAGTTTCACAGCCATCTATGTTAAGTTTACTAAGAGATGTATAATCTCCATTCTTTTTTTCCAAATTATAGAAGTATTTTGAGTTTTTTTCGCCTTCCTCCAACCATCGTCTCCTGGATCTAACAAAAGCTCCTTTTGCTTTTTCTATGTATAGTTCATCCAGTTCAGCTTGCAGTCCAATTAATTTACAAACATCTGTTTGATCAGTACTGCTGTCATCAGTAAGATCACAAATTGCCTTAATAACTTCCTCTTCCTTTATTTTATTAGAGCGGACAGCTTCTTTACTTCTTTTTATAGCAATCAATCTTATCTTATACTTCATAAATTCCCAGTTTTGGCTATATGAATTTGTTAATTGAGCTCGCCTCCAATATGTTTGTATAATTTCCTTCATTTCCATTTTAAAGCTGTCATTTTCCAAAATCATATTATTGAGTTTCCAATAAGTCTTAGGGACTTTAGAATCCTCATTGTTACTCAAGTTAACAGAAAGATAAATTGCTTTATGGTCAGATAGTACTGATGGTTCAATAGAAACCTTGTTAATCTGTCCTTCTAATGCATTTGAACTTAACCAAAAATCTATTCTTGATTGTTTAGATCTGTCCTTGTTACACCACGTGAACTCCTTTAGTCCTGGATGTTTACATCTCCATATATCACTAATTCCTAAGCCTTGACATAACCTGTGCAACTCCATATCAGGAGGGGGAGATCTAGCAGGTACAGGGTATCTATCCAACTTAACATCAAAGACTGTGTTAAAATCACCCCCTAAAATAATTTCAATATCCTGGAACTTGTCCTTCACCTTATTCACTTCTTCTTCAACTTCAAGAAACAAGTCTCTGCTATATTGTTCATTATTAAAAGCATATATATTCCCCAGCAAAAACATTTTCCCATTAAGAGCCACTACAAGAATTATCCATCTGCCCAAATGATGAACTCTACCACTAATAATTTTACCTTTAAATTTACCCTTTAATATTGCAACCCCCGCAGAATGATTACTACCAAATGATAACCAGACATCACTCCCCCATTGACTCTTCCAAAAATTCAAATCCGAAGAACAAGCGTGCGTCTCTTGTAAAAAATAAAAATCTGCATTAAACCTCTTGCAGTACAAAAAAAATAGCCTTTCGTTTTGTCAAATCACGAAAACCCCTGACGCCCTGCCCCCTGGTACAATGACCATCTGCGATCCATGAAGGCAGCCTCTCGCAAACTTGAGCGTAGGTGGCGTCTTTCCGGCCTACATGTACATTATCAGGTTTGGAGAGATTACTTATCTGAATATAAGGTTACTATAGAGTCTGCTAGATCCACCTACTTCTCTCACATCATTGAAAATCACCAAAACAATCCCAGACATCTTTTCTCCACCATCAACAGACTGCTCAAGCCAAACTGCCCCACCACATTACCTGCCTCATCACAACTTTGCAACACATTCTTACATTTCTTTAGTTCTAAGATTGACAACAGTATGTGTGCATTTGTTTTAACCACTTCCTTCACTGCTTTCATATCTGATCTTAAGTCTCTCACCTCCTCCAACGCGAAGTCCACTGACTTTTGTAAGGCAGCAACTGTCATCGTGTTGTTTCGAATCAATGCCTCCAGATGATCTGCTCTCTCATTAATCTTCCTGGAGAGAAGCACCACGATGTTATTCTGCATTTCCAGCAGAGACGGCTCGTCTTTCATCCTCTTCATGAGGGGCTTTTCCGGAGTGTCGGGCTCAATTTCTCTGTCGGAGTCGAGCAGCTGTTCCAGCTGCGGCTCTCCGGAGCTCCTCTCGCTGTCGAGGGCGGACGAGTGCTCGGCCTCGGGGGCGCCCCGGCTCCGCCGCTCGCCCCTGCTGCAGGGTGCACCTGCCCTCCTGAAGGCCGCGGCATTTTCTAAACGTCCTTCTCTTTTCGCTTCTTTCCACCAGTGCTTTTTTCAGAGATCGAATCCATCCTAAAATAACGGGGTTTTTTTTCCAGTAGTGCAATTCAGAGGAAAGAAAAAAAATCGTATCCAAGTTTTAACTTTTTTTGGGTTAGAAATAAAATTAAAACTCTCCAAAAATTGACATAAAGTTAGTCAAAAATCATAGACATCCAAATCAAAGCAAATTTTCTCCTTTCACCAACAGTTTAAGGGAAAAAGACTCCAAATTTTTCAGCGCTTAACAAAACACGTGCGAACTGGTCGCCATCTTGCCGACCTCCCCGCGGTGAGCAACAAGTCCTGAAACGATTAGCCAGCATCTTGGTACTGTCTGCATGAGAGAGTAATTTTAATATAATTTGTGTTCCTGGAGATCGATTTAGATTATTCGAGAAATACAAACTACGATCATAACATTTATATTTATAGCACATACTCCAAATATGGCGTCTCGCTCTCCATCGTCTTCCCCCGACTCTGCTACGGGTTCAGGTACCGACCCGGCTCGGCCGGACACAGGAGAGCCGCTCGGTGGTTCAGATTCGGACTCAGACGGGTCTCGGGGAGGAAGGTTGCGGTGCTGGTGACCTGGGGTATCGCCTGGAAGAGACAGAGCTCGAAGCCGAGTTTGAAACGGCAGCTGAGCGGCTCCGTGGACTGGTGCAGACAGCGAGCAGTGAACAGCTGCTTTACCTGTACGCCAGGTATAAACAGGTAAAGCAACCCCAAACCTTTGGCAACTCTTTAATAAACTGCAGCAAAGGCGTGTTTGATGTGTTTTCGGGCTCAGGATCAATTAGTTTGAAACCTTCCAAATGTGCACTCAGCATGTGCATAATCAGTTTCTGTCATGTAGTTGGTGACAATGGGGGATAACCTTCGTGTTTATAAAGTACTGAGTACGTTTGGATGTAGAAACCACTAGCAATATTTTCTAGTTTCCCAAGGGATCGTTTTAATTGACGAACGTTGAATAGAAGTGTACAAAACGACTTTTCTGAAGTCGCGATTTGTGCGCAACAACGGGTTGGCTTGTTGCTTTTCTTGAAGTCTGTGACGGGGGAAAGTTCCCACTTTACATCTTCAAGACAACAACTGGCAAGAAGCAGTTTCCTCATGACATCTTGAAGTCGTCAGTCAAAGACTTATTAGGACCAAGATCTGATCGGCAGAAGACTCGGATGATACCTGTTTAAATTCGCAATTTTAATGTGAGGAATATGAAAGTGCTTTAAAAATCGTTAACAAGCTCTCGCGTGACATCAGATATAGAAAAGTGCAGAAATAAATACTTTACACAGCCATTTTAAAAGATATTTGGGTGGACACCAAAAATATAGTTTTCACTGGCATGATAAAAACATGCGACACAGGGATACGTACTATGATTGTAAGCTTCTAAATGTGTATGAATCAGATGGGAAAGCAGCTCTGGTCTGGAGAATTTGGAAGTAGCAGTAACAAGATGTGAATCCAGTCTGTGAATGCAAATTCATATTTGAACGTTAATCCTTATTTGAGCCAAATACGCCTATCTGAGACATGCTGACCTATTTAAATGGAATAAAATGAGCAACTATAAAGGCAATGACATCACACACTGTGTTTCCAAGGACACATTCTCATTTTGAGCATAATCTCAAAATGTTCTATTTCCGTGCTGCTGATGGCAGCAAGCTCTTGTGACGTACAGGAGAATAGAAGTTCAGGACTTGCTCTGCTTCATGAGATCGACATCGCTTAATAAATTCTTTAACCAGTTTTGTCTTGAATAATTATTGTTATATTTTATCACTTCAGTGCTTATTTTTTGTTTCTCTTAATTCCTGAAATTTGTAGAAAGTGCTTAAAATAAGATTTTTTTAAAAAAGTTTTCACCTTCTTACTGCCATTTTTAAATTCAGTCCTGTATTTCCTGCAGAATGACCTCAAACATTGTTTTCATAATCTTGATACAGTACAATGTTTGCCGCTTGGACTAAAATTTGTTAAGCACTTTATGATGATGCTTTCTAGCAATAGAAACTGTAAATTAATTGTATGTGATAAAACTTTTTTTCAGATTTCAAATTCTGTCTGGTTTGACTTTTCAGGTCAAAGTTGGAACATGTAACACAGCAAAACCAGGCTTCTTTGACTTTGAAGGACAAAGGAAATGGTAAGTTTGAATGAACTACAGTTAAACTGGTTTAATTGGAAACTGTCTTCTTAGATAATTGTTTGTAGAACTACGTTGTGATTATAAGCATAATCCATCTACAGTACCTCCTTGTAGTACTACATTGCACCTGTGACATTATTTCTCCTGGTAGTCCCCAAACATTTTGTATTACTGACAAACCTACTGGCCACGTATACTGAGTTATATACATTATTTATATGCAAAATTTAGAAATAAGCAGTTGGCATAAATGAACAGGGTAATACAATATATATCTATATATATCATATCAAGCACATTTAAAAAATAAATGGAATCATTTTCCACACAGTGAGCATATTGCCACTGTGAATTTAAAATAGGAATACAGTTAAATTCCAGTGTATTTGCTGTTTGAAACAGCCATTGTTATCCTCTGTTCACATGATGACTAGCTAATCATATTCTTAAAGTTTGCTTCTTCTCATTGATACCTTTTCAGTTGTTGAATATGTATTCCTTTTAGTAAGTGATAGCTAAAGTATTGTGCACAAACTCATTTTAAGTTACACGAGGCAAGAGACAAATCCGTGCGAGTCCACAAAACCCACACTAAATATAGGTTTCAGTGTTGTCCAGAAAAAAAGAAAGGTAAATGTGCGAACTTTTACAGTGATTGTAAGAAACCCAACAGACCAGGGACTGTAAGTAGGATTTCAGTTGTTAAAGGCTAAGTAACATCCTAGACAAGTAACATCTGTCAGTCAATTTATGGGATAGACTGTGACTAGATTACGTACCCGAGAAGATGAGTTCTAGCATTGACAGTCTCCTTGCCGAACTGTATTAAAAATAGAAAACAAAACATTTGTCCTACTGAAAAGCTGTTAAGAGTGTGGTTTCTACCAGCTGGGCTCTGTAAGGCTGCTGATGGGTTACACATTGTGCTGTGATGTTGCAGGCAGGCCTGGAAGCAGCTCGGGGACATGAGCAAAGAACAGGCCATGCAGGAGTATGTAGCGTGTGTGCATTCTCTGGACCCAGAAGGAGGCCAGAAGGTACTGTAGGAACTTCTGACTCAATATTGCTTAAACCTGCTATTTGTTTGGTGTCAGCTTTTGGGCGCCAGGATGACGTCATGCATTGAGAGGGTGAACTGTCTCTGGGACAAGCTATCAGATTTGTTCTAGAGATAAACCTGTTCCTGGGATTCCTACAGTACAAGAGACAGTTTCACATGATTCATCAGTAAACTACTAGCTACTAGCAACCTAATGAATACGGTCACTTGAGCAGCCCACTTGTGTCTGTAACCTCTCTTGCGTTTTTCTGTTCTTGGTAGTTTGTATACTGAAGTAATTCTGGCAGTAATTTGTAACATTAACCTCTCTCAACACAGCAACAACGATAGTGACAATCATCTTACCTAAAACAAACGTGAATATTAATGATCAGAAACTAAGGCCCACTTTAAAAATCACAAATATGCTCCTTAAAAAAAATCACAGAATCGGGTTCCAGATAGCAGCATGTTTTGCTTACTCAAAGAGCAAGAGGTCTGTTTTCTACCAAATGTTACCAAAAACATCCCTGCCCATTTGCAGCTGACAGGACTTGGCTGTTTCCCCATATATACTGTATGCCATATATATCCAGTGAGTATAATATGAAGAGGGGTGGATCAGGGATTTAGTGTTCACTGTTGTCCCTTTTGTGCTACATTTAAGAAAATAAAATAATTTTTCAGTATGCAGTGTCTTACCTTTATGACTACTGAGAATAAGTACTCTGGAACACAATCAAAAGAAAATTAAAATCTATATAAAGGGCCAGCATGGCTGTGGAGTGGATAGCGCTTCTGCCATGTAGCACTGGGGCCCTGGGTTCAATTCCAGACCTGGGGTGCTGTCTGCGTGGAGTTTGTATGTTCTCCCCATGTTTGCGTGGGTTTCCCCCCACAGTCCAAAGACACGCTGGTAGTTTAATTGGTTTCTGGGACAGTTGGCCTTGGTGTGAGGTTGTGTGTGTCTATCTGTGTGTGTCCTGTGATAGACTGCTGTCCCCTCCAGCGTGTATACTGTACCACCTTGCGCTCACTGCATGCCAGGATAAGCTGCAGCTCCCTGCAACCCTGTATTGGAAAAAGCAGTTAGAAAATGGTGGGATTTATAGTTTAAAGTGTGAAGAGTATGTAGATAGAACAGTTATATTTCAGAATAAACAAGTATTCCATGTCTATGTGGAACAATTATTTGTTTATATTTTGGGTATCAATTTTGAGGTGACTAAAGGATTTACAAAACAGTAGTGCCTGGATTTTAATGAAGAGGATATGGCATTAAGGAATTAGAATTGTTTGAATTCAGCATTAGCTCTTGTGTAGATTTAACAGCCCAGTTCATAGAGGCCACGCAGAGTGGCCTCGATGTGTCAGCGTCTCTCACGATCATTGGTGCTATTAGTTGCAGTTCATGCTTGGCAAATTTGACATCTTGCCCAGAGTGGTGAGTGTAGTATTGCAAGATTTTCTCTCTTCACAATTCTCATGACTATGCATTGAAGGACAATAATAATAGTATAATGTTAATTTATGAGTGTTTTTAAATAACCCTCAAAGCTCCTTACAGTAGTACACATAATACACAAAAAAATAATGGCACATATCAATATTATAGCATTAATTTTTCAGCCGTTGAGCTAATATCAGTCTTGTCACGGTTTGCTTTCAGAAATGTTTCTTTTGTATCTATGTCTTAATTTCAGACAGACACCTGTAAAGTACAGAAACCAGAATAGTAGTAATCCAATTTGATTTTCAAATTAATCTGTCAGCAGGATAGCAGTGAAACCCAAGCCCATAATGGTAAAAACTTTGCCCAAGAGCCAGTGTATAAATATTAAATAGTTAAGTTTCCAGTACAAATCTCTATGTAATACCTCGGGTTAGTGCACTTTTAACTAGGATTGATGAATTTGTTTCTGGTTGTGGTATTGATAAATAAGAGCTAAACCAAGGAAGGGATGTGCCAGATATCCCAAGATAAGTTTCCATGTGATCCAGTGTGGGACTGTGATTGACACCAGCAGCATTTTAGTTGAATAAAAAGCACATTAAGTGATCCAGAAGCCACTGGAAAATCATTAACTGACTTAACAATGGTAGTTTCTGTACTGTGGATCCAAACTCCAACTGAAGAGGTTCAAAGAGCTCATTAGATACAAGATGCAATTAGAATTGAGTCGCATTGTCCATTTCAGAGTTTTTGTGAGAAAAGGCAACTTGAGCACATAGTGGTAGTTAAGTGCTTGAGGTCCTAGGTCAGTTTTTTTGCAACAGGTGTCTGTTTCAGTCTATGAATTGAAGACCCAAATGTCTTAATTTCACAGTAACATTCTAGAGCTTAAGGATAGAGACAAAAATGTACAGACAAACCTCGAGTTACATAATAGTTCCGTTCCAGAAACCCTTACGTAACTAGAAATTTACATAAGTCGAAATGCCCATTAATCACACCCCACGGGCTATGCATACATGTGTACAGTACATCAATATGTCAGTGAACATATGATGTTATTTCGGTCAGTTTCTTTCATATGAAGCACACATAGAAAATTAAGTTCAATAATTATTAATGCAGTGTTCTATAAATAGAAAAAATATCTAAACAAAAAAATAAATTCCAGTACTGAATAGTACATCGTTATGTCAATGAACATGTTGTAGAGGTTTTCTGTCATTTTTTTTCATATGATGCATACAGAAAGTTAAGCTCTATAATTTATAACGTAATGTGATATCAATAAAAAAATTGAAAAAACCTGTTTGCCCGGATCGTGGTCACTGGTGACCACGCTTGTCCCCCCAGATGACACTTTTTATTTTTAAGATAAACGCAAGATAAACAACATTTTTTTTAACTGCTCCACAAATTTTCTCACATGCACATATTCTCCAATATCATCACAACAAAACCATAAAGTTTGTTTCCACAGATATGACACTGTTATGCAATAAACCAATAAATTAATGAACTAGCAGAATCCCAATAAAAACACCCGGCTAGCACAGCATGTCAATATCATACATTTTTACCAACAAAACCGCAAAAGCAAAAACCAGCGTATATATACAGTATATATATTCCATGTTTTTACCTTATTCTGAAGCATGATATATATCCAAAATAACCCAGACTAGTTTATCTCCAGTTTAACTCTTGAAGGTTATTGACTTCATAGTAAATGTTTGAAGAACGACCGCTAGAACTAAGGCGATCTGATTGGTAAAAACCACTGTCATTCATTGTATTTTCAGCCATTCAGAGCCCTTAGGGGGTAAGGCTTCCTCTAGAAGCCTCCAGCTGCATTCCGCCTGCCTTTTAGCTGTCAATCATTGACTCAGAAGGGGTAATCAATCAGTTTCTTATCAGTGCTCCTTTTTTTCACACCAGAAGGCAACTCTGAGTTTTTTTTCCATTGCATAACAGCAGATAAAGGCTCTCTAGCAGTGTCTAATGGTTTTTATAGCAATTGCAATGGTTATTATTCTTATTTTCAATATTTTTATGATTTTTTATTATAGGCGTGAAATTTCATTCCAGGTTCAGTCTTCACAAAACATGATGTAGAATTTTTTCTAATTGATCAATTTTTCCCAGATTTGTATCCAAGCTAGTAGTCACCTAGAACAAGGTTTTCAAATCATTCCCAGGCCCTTGACATGCATATAGTTGAAAAATCTGACCTCTGAAGACCAAAAAAACATTTTCGCCTGCTGTTTTTTGGGGGTTTTTTTCATATGTTTGTCTGCTGAGTGGACACATTAAGAAATATAAGAAATTTGACTGTTCACACTCAAAGCCAAGGGGGTTACCTTCAATTTAAGACCTGAACCAGGCTCCTGCTATGTTCTGCTGCAGAGATATAACAAATGTTTAAGGAGGAGGAAATTGGCTAAATGTGTCAATGTTAATAACAGGTTAAACAAAAATTGGAAGTGTCAAACATTTTTCTCCTACATTTTTATGTGAGAAAAACAAAACAAAGAGTTTGTTACCTGTCAAGGTAGGTGGGGTGTTCACTACCTCATTATTTTTAAAGCAACTTAAAACGTAAGTGTACAAATGCATAAATTAAGATTCAAACAATCAAAAGACAGTACAACAATCAAACAGCAAACTGGAACTATTTCTGATCAAATAATCTGTTCTCTGATAATAAAATTGTTGTGAAAAAGTAATGTTACATTGATAGTTCAGGTGGGTAGCTGCGTCAGCATGCGTAGGCTGCAAAGGAACAAGTAATAGGTTTATTCCATGCTGAAAAAAAGAAGAAAGAGAACACAACGTGGAGCCTTCTTCAGGTGTGACTCCAGTATTTAATTATTCACCAGTTAAATGAATCTTCAATTCCAACTCGGCTCTTACCTCCCAATAATCTAATTATTTGCTTAGCCACAACGGTTTAATGTCCTTCCCCAAATCTCTGGGTGCTTCAGAGATAAAAGCCATGTCCCAGTTCTCGACCTGCGCCCTAAGCCATTTCTACAAGTCCGCACTTCTGTGATGTAGCGCAAGTGTGGACTTCAAGTGCGCCAGTATTAAAGGGCGCACTAGTACAAAAAGGTAAAAAGCACCCTCGCGTGATGTCACTGTTTTGTCACACGGCTCAGGAGGGTCGAAATCCAAGTCGGCTGTTAATTTTTTCGTTGTCCGCTTGCAGTTTGATTAAATTGAATTTTATCTCGTCAATTCCTGTACAAATGTAGTGACACTGTGTTCATTCATGTTGAAAACTTAACCTCGATTCATAACAGGCGAAGTAAACTAAGGAATCACTGGCAATATCGCTGCTTATTCCAAGCTGTGTACCATTAAATACATTTCATATCGTCTGTCCCAGTACAAAAATGACAGTACGAGGAACATAACGCTTTCATTCAACTAAATAAGGTAAACTTGGCTATACCTCAAAGCTTGTACTATTAAATACGAAATAAATACTCTGTGTACAAAATACAAAGCAGGTAAATGAATAAATATACATCAGTCGAAATGGGGGTGACGAAATAAAAGCTTTATGTCAAAACTTTGTACGTAGAATACATACAGTTTGAATCTAAAGTAGCCTAATGAAGTTTGTTTTTTCAAAAAAATTGTAGCGCTCCGGAGTTCACGTGGGTATGCGCCCTCTCCTCTGCCGCCTCAGGTCGAACCCCCACCATCGGGGACTCGAACCCGGGCCTCCGGCGTCACTCAACAGGGACCCAGCCAGCTGAACTAAAGGGAAATCTCCCATCAGCCCGGCGGCTGCGGTCCCTGCTATTCACAGGGAAGGGCGGTGACGTCACCGCGCTGGTAAGCCGGCTCTCACAACCAATGGTGGCCGTATGCGTTACAATATTATGAGTTCTAAAACTTAAAAAAAGTTCCATTTTGCTAATACGTGAATATTGTATTCTCCATGGCAACTTCTCTCCGCCTTGATATGTTAGAATGTGGAACGTCACCATTCCGCGAGCAATTGGGGGTAATTCCCTTCAGCGGAGTCCACTCCAATGCGGACTTCAGAGAAGTCTGCATTGGCGGTGCTGGTGAGCACCCTTGTGACAAATTTAGAAATGAAACACCCTAAGCCCTTGCATATTGGGACACGGCCAAAGCAACCCGAGATCTGCTGGATCAGGGCATCCAGAACTATAGCTGGACACACATGCTTTAAGCTGATTCTCTTTTTTCAGCTTTTATTTATTCTAAATTGTAATGTTTAATACACGCAATGAAAGAATGTGTCCATCTACTGTTTATTACAATTTACACCTCTTTGCTGTTGCATGTATACTGGGGAATTAGTAAAGGCAGAAAAACCACTCACCAGTCCACAGACTCCCCCTGCTCGTTCCTGCAGGACACGGCTGCACCAGCAGTGAGCCCACTGTGTACAAATATCATCAGCGGCCAGATCAGCAGCATCCAAACGGCATCCTAATGGAAACAAGGGCTCAAGAAATCTGGTTTGTCCTTCTCAATTGCCTACAATCAAACCATCGAATTTTACAGAAAAATGCAATAATAAATCAGTACCAAACTGTTTTCCTTCATTATAAAGTGCCCATCATTTTTTCAAACCTAGAAGCTTAACTTTCAAGACAAATTTGCATGTAGTAACAAATGTATTCATGTTGAGTCAAACCTTTCCAGCTTGTATTGTATCTCATGCTTAAGGCTGGCACACAAGACAAAGTAATATTTGGTGAAGAAAGACATTTCAGTTCACACTTCACTTCATTCACAGCATTTATGGTCTATTTAAGTCTATTTATGGTCTATAAGTTACAGTGCAGTTCTTTCTTGGATTAATGTGTAATTTATTGTAGTGCAATATGGATGTAGTGCTATGCGATCAGTCATTAAATGGACATTCAGCATTTTCTATTATGCTTTCATTCCCAACAAACAAAGGTAAAAGTGTATGTGAATTCTTGAGAGATTTCCAATAAAGCCATCCCATAGTCATTTTCTAATTTTTAAGTCCAGAACTACCGGTATATCCAGTATTAGATACGTGAAAGGACACTGTAAATCAGACTATGACCTAGAGCAGAATTTCTCAGTTAGGTACTTTGATTATTTTGACATCATTAAAGCAGTTTAAAATAATATCATCACAAAGTGCTATTGTTACATTTGTGAAACGCAATAACATATCAATGAGTGTTCATTTTATAACAGTCTTGATGTTCTTTCACCACAACAGGGTTTTAATTCAATAAAAATAAAAATTCTGTGTCCTAACTCCCGACATACGAGGACATATGAGCATGGACAGTGATTTTGCCCGATCAGTGCAACTCACATAGGCTTAAAAAGACCTGCTGAGCGATTGCTGTATCCAGTTGTTCTTTCTTTACATCTGTGCTACTATTCATTTCAGGAACCAAAGAATTTGAATAGGACAGTGAGAGCACATTTCACCTCTATTTAAGGAAGCTCTCAAATACAACAGTGTGGTGGGTCAGCAGTGTTGATGCACTAGTTTCAGCTGAGGGGGTTCAGGCCTCAATCATGTGTACATAGACCCACGTGGGGGTGAATTAGCAAATTAGTTAAGGGTGAGAGGCACATTCTCACATGGTGTCAATTAGCCTAGGTTTGGTACAGTTTATAAATAGTTCTATGGGAGGATTTTGTTGTTGTTGGTGGTGGTGGGGCAGCTTGTGACTTAACTTTTTTCTGCAGTATTTCCTTTCTGTTGTGGCTTGTCCATATGCTGGGGCCTAATGAGGTCTGAAGAGGCTGGCTTGTCTCAAACCGCTATTTCAGTCTTCCTTTATTAGCTTGTATTCATATTGTTTTTTAATACAGAGAACAATGACTTCATTGTATATTAGAAATGGGCATATTGGAAAGCTAAAGATAAAATGTAGGAGTCCTTATATTAAAAGAGCATTACAATAATTGACATTGGAAACAGTCTAAGGAAGAGAAACCAGAATAACTCCCACATTGAAAGGTACAGTATTGTGTTGTAAACTGAGAGGTTAAAACAACTTTATCACTTTTGGCTGGAGGATTGAAGATGTGGAGACTTGAGTATTCAAAATCCTGAAAAGAACTGAGAATGTGGACTCGTTGCTACAAAGAATCTTTTATCAATAGTTACTATCAACCAAACAGAAAAGATGGGCAGAATATCTTTCTCTCGCTTGTAACCTTTTAACATTCCTGGGCTAGAACTTTATCAAAATTGAAAGTTTAAAACCGCACATTGAGGAAGCAGTTGTGATCAAGGTATAAGTCCCTTCACCCAGTTTTGCATAAGGGGAGTTTTTTCTGGGTTTACACTTTGTCAGACCAATATTTGAAATCTGATCCTACTTGCAATTTTGTTTATACAGACCCACAAAATTAAGCTCAGTAATTAATTGCTTACACTTATATTGCACTTTACAGGTAATGGGGACTCCCCTCCGCCACCACCAATGTGCAGCATCCACCTGGATGATCTTAGCAATCATCTCCAAACAGTGCAAAGCGGTTTTCACTTTCTTCAAATATCAGTGATGCATTAAAATTGGACTGAACACTATACTTCCAAGAACAGAAGTTAGTGTTTTTCTTTGTGTGTAATAGTGATTCTATTTATCTAAGCAGGTATAGTGGGCTCAAGAATTATTGGCACCCTTGATAAAGTTGAACAAAACAAACTGTATAAAATACACAGCACAGATAATGAGTCTATCTTATGCCCAGACAATGGGAATTATTTCAAAACAAATGTTGAAAATGAGTAATACATGTTTTTTCCAGAAACGTTAATGTCAAAATTATTAGATCCCCCACTTTTCTTTAAGAAAACTGAACAAAATAAAATCTGAAATGAATTTATGGTTTTTTAAATATAACTCAGTCAAAAGGAACATTTTCTGGACTTGCTGTTTCACCAGGGTATAAAAAGAGGTAAACACTCATAATAAAAACTTTGGCCATCCACCACCATGGGGAAAGGCAAAGAAGTGACAAATTAAGAGACAAATTAGTATTGATCTTCACAAATGGTAAAGAATCCAAGGGTCACAGCTGGAGAACTGCAGAGTCTGGTTGCATCTTGGAGTCCTTGAGTCTCCAAATCAATAATTAGATGGTACATCCATGCCAAAAAGCTGTTTGGAAGGGTTGCCAGAAGGAATTGATAACAAGAAACAAACTGAAGTGTCTCGAGTTTGCTAAATGCCATTGGGACTTTGACTAGAACCCGGTGCTATGGTCAGGTGAGACCAAAATTGAAGTGTGTGGCCACTCACACCACCAGTATGTTTGGCGTTGGAGAGGGATGCATACTCACACGAAAAAATGTATATTCACTGTGAAATATGGGGGTGGAACATTGATGTTGTGGGGTGGTTGTGATGCCACTGGGGCCCTTGTTAAGGACAAAGGTATCATGATCTCTACTAAATATCAGGATATTCTGGGCAAAAATCTGGCTGCCTATGCCAAAAAGCTACAGCATGATTTGGTCTCTGGTGGACCTCCCAACATGACAATGATCCTAAACACACCATTTAAAAATCAACTAAGAAATGTTTGAGAGAAAATAAAATCAGTGTTTTTCACTAGTTTACCCAGTATCTGTGCTGTTTATTTTATATGGGGTTTTTTGTTCTTCATTAAGGGTGACAATAATTTGTGAGCGCACTGTAAGGTGGTAGAAGAAAACGGGAAGAAAAACAGTGCCAACAGAAAAATAAGACATTTGAGGAACACAGCACAAGATGCTAGTAGAAACGTTTTTTTAGAAGAAATCATGTTGTGCACATTTTTTCCCAGGCAAATATGACCCAGCTCCACCAACAATGGAAGTCAGGAATATCTGCGTACCTCAGCAAATAATATGCTGTTATCTTAACTTATTGATTATAGATTAGATGCACACAACAAAAGAGTGCTGGTAGACCAGGAATTCCACTAATCTTAATATATTCAGAGCTGCGAGCACCATCATTTATTGGCTATAGATGGGATTCGCACAACAGAAGATAAAAGCACAAAATGAGGAAAGATTTCACAGAACTGCTGGTGGGAACCCAACCAAACCTATAAAGAAAAAACATTTGCGCAACGTAATTCTGATTGACATTTACAACCAGTGTCCTCTTATTTTAAATGAAGAGCTTTGCCACTACACTTCACAGGAAAAAAAGCTACTTTCTGATAATAGATGAATGGATTGATAATTGCAGTCGTTGGGTGTTTCTTCTTTTGTGTTAGCCATCAACCCATGTTTAAACCTATACATTTTAGTTGTTCTGGAAAGAAGCACATTTGCATTTGAGCAACTTTTTTTCTTGCTTTTCAGCAAACATTAGCTTCAAAATATCAAGCGGCATTTGCTAAACCTGAGCGCAATTAACACTGCTCTGCATCTGCAACAGATAGATACAGAAAGAGTCAGCGTAACTGAATTGCAACAACAGGGTCAAACATTCCCCCTCTTACAGCTTAAACATGTCTCTGCACCTAACAAACCAGGACACAGCCCCCCTGAAAGCGTGGTAGATAACAGGGTTTTGTGAGCAAATAAGTCCTCCACTTTTCCACTGCTGGCAGTCCTCTCTGTTTAGATCTCCAATGCAGATCCACTGGTCTCCATCCTCCTGGGATACACACCACTTGGCATGATCAAAGTGAGAGCAGAACTCCACAGGTCCCGGCAGTTTAATTCTTTTGATATTTCAAACCTGTTCAGGAAGGGAGCAGTTCGAAGGCAGTTCATGCTCTTTTCGTTTGCCAGGTTTCCGTCAACAGAGTAGTCTTTAAAACTTGAGCAGCCCAGCCAGTGTAGATGTCTGTAAAAGACAACCCTCAAGTATGTCAACAAAGTAGAAATATAAGGCATTTAACAGCATCTACAATGGCTCTCCAGACAGGGCTCTTTCTTGGTTTAAAGAGAAAGGAAACACTCTGTGAAAAGTAAAAAAAAAAGCTCTTACCGGTCTGGAATTTAATTTTACTGCCATTTTCACATTGTATAATGAAACATTTCCCCTTACTAAACGGTTTTCAGTGCTTTGTTTTCCAATTGAGTTCTTTCAGAACTTTTTATGTTTTAATAACAATCACAACAGAACAACATAAAAGAGCTACTGGTAGTGATTGGAAAGCCCTTGTAGCAAGACAGTTTTAGAAGCGCAACATGTGTTTCTGCCCTACAGATGTGAACTACAATGTGCAGTTTGTATGTTCTCCCCGTGTTTGCAGGGGTTTCCTCTGGGTGCTCCAGTTTTTGGTCCCACAGTCCAAAAACAACAGACTAGTTGGGTTAATTGGCTTTTGGGAAAATGGACTCTTGGGTAAGTGCTGTGTGTTTTTGTCTCTGTGTGCACTGTGATGTCCTGGCATCCTGTCCAGTGTATATCCTGCCTTTTCCCCTTTGCTTGCTGGGATAGGCTCTGGCTCCCCAGTGACTTTATAGTGGATAAAGTGGTTAGAAGACTGATGGATGATTCACTGTAGGTGGAGTGGATTTTTCATCTCAAAACTATGCGAACTCTGTTAAATGATTATTTTGGACCTAGGTCTTGTTTTCTTGGGATGTATTCTGCTTCTAGCAATATTACACACTTTGCAGTTTATTTCTGGTGATATACTATGGAATATGATGTTTTATGTTATTGCAAGATTATGAAAACAGACACATATACTGTATGGTTTAAATATTTTTCCATTCTGATATTATTATTGCATCTAATCTGAAATTGATATTTAACTAAGCTTAGTTAAAAATGATCAAACTAAGATTGTTTTTTGCCAAATCTGAAAAGTTTGTTTCAGTTTATGTATTATATTGGTGGCTAATATACCATTATATAAACTCATTGTACCATGTAATGGATAGCTTTGAATAAAGTCAAGACCAAATTGTTTTCCCTTTTCGCTGTCTGCATTTTATTTTTAATGTTTGTCTGGGATGAAGAAATGTAATTTGTCTCGTTCTTCTTTTGTCATTTTCATGTTTGGCTCTTAACAATGTGCGGCCTTTTGCAAACCTGTACATGCAACCACTGGCCAAAATATAAGCAAAGCCCGTCATCATGCTGTAAAGAGTAAAAACTATGACCAGGAAGTTGCATGTACAGTATCTCACTGGTTCTGAAATATCTGTAGCATCTTGCAGTCGCATTGCTTTACAGGATTTGCAATCTTTACAATAACAATTGCAGCAGAGGTTGTGATGACAGTAAGGTGTGCAGGACTGAGCTATGTTTTTAATAGGAGCAAAATCTGGGCAATTTTGTGGCCTGTGAAAGGTGATGGAAGTCTCTGTCATGCTTCTCAAGACAGCCAAGCCACACTTTTAATGTGAGAGCACAGGAATTCAAAGGGAATTTAGCTAGCTTGTTTTTAGGACTTAAAAGTGCATTTACTTGGGTTGCCTCCACACTTCCATAAAGAAGAGAATACGTGCTAAAAATGAATATGCATTTGGCAGTGGCCTGGCAACAGACGACTGCAAGGACAGAAGACTGTAATACATCGCTAAGACAACACATTAAATCTGAGTAAGTTCAAAGGGGCCACTTGTCCACACTGGTGAATTGCAAATCACTGGAACGTAAGCATAACTATCATGGAGTATTTCAACATCTTTAAATGTGAATGTATTTCTGGACGTTTCGAGAGTCGGAGTCGACTGTTTTTATCCGACTCTTCTCCTCAGTGCAGAATGAAAATCAGTGCTGTCCAGGAAGGTTTCTGAACTTTAACCAGCTCCAGAATCAATGGGAAACCTACGTGACCAAACAAATGCTCAATTCCAGGAAAAAGATTCCAAATGCATATCCTGGTACAGAACCTTTGATAAGGACAGCTGATATGTCAGATTGTAGTTGGTGTTTCATCACAGATCTTTTTGTACAGTCTGCGTGGTTTTAAAAGAAAACCACTCTCACCATCCACAAAGAAGCGAGACTTGGCAAGGCTGAGGAAGGTTTCTCCCCGAGCTGACAGCAGTTTCCCCATCCTCCTTCCCTGCACCCAGGGCTTTACAGAGCCCTCGCAAATGCAGCTCATTCTGGGCAGTTCGTGGCGAAAGACTTCAGGCAAGGAGCAGTTGTACACGCGGGGGTTATAATACAACAGCTGCTCGGCTGAGGAAAAAGAAAGGAAAACAACTTTATTGTTGGCTAAATCGCATCCTCTCACTTGCAATGCAAACACCTTATGTTGTTACAACAGTAACCATTATACCCGGGCCGGAACACCCACAGCCCACAGAGGTGCTGGAGGGCTTCGGTTTTATTTTTTCATACCTTCATGTCACTGAACTGTGAGGAAAAATAAACTGTTCATTTTTGTATGATTAAAATCAATAAATACAAAACTGAGGAAGGTAACACTACAAACCATCTTCTGTGGAATAAGGAGACAAAGAAGCTAGAAGGGGAAATTGAGAAGAGAGACATTAAGTTTTCTGATGCAGAAGCAGTTAATTTGGATTTCCCCAGCTTCTTAACACTGCCTGCTATATCTGAAGACCCGCCACACTCAATAATTCCATTGTAGTGCTGGGCTACAGCACAAGTCTGCAGTCCTATGAAGCAAGGACTACACATTCAATTTACCCCACACATTCCATTCTATGGCTCGGCTCACGGTTAAAAAACAAAAACAAAAATCCGGCCCAACAAATATTGAATCTGGTAAATGGCCTCGCATTGTCGTCTCTTTCAATTTGAACTGAGCAATACAAATAAAAATAAAATGGTATTTTGCTATTAGCATAATGCTAGCTTCCCTATGTTGCGCACCTATCTGAGGGAATTGTGTAGACTTGTAAGTGATACAGAGCGCGGTCCGGCCGTTCAGTTTCCCCGAGGACGGCCAGCTGTACCCCCTTTCTGGGAATGGAGGGAAGTGGGGGACACTGTGACTGAGCCAGAAACCCTGAGTCTGGTCAAAGTGTAGGACTCCTGTGTGGACACACAAAGAGATATTACAACACACCGAGATAACAGATCACATTCTATTCATTCATACTTACAATGAACAGCAGTTATCGATTTATGAAGAGTCAGTAGATGATGGATTGCAAGTTATTACTGTTAACACAGTACTTTGAAAAGGTCAATAATAATAATAATTCCTTACACTTTTATAGTGCTTTTCTGGACACTCCACTCAAAGCTCTTTCCAGGTATTGGGGACTCTCGTCCACCACCAGCACCAATGTGAAGCCAAAGTGTACACAGAACACTCACCCCACACCAGCTATTTAGTGGGGAGGAGAGTGGAGTAATGAAGCCAATTCAAAGATGGGGATTCTTAGGAGGCCATGACTGGTAAGGGCCAATGGGAAATTTGGCCAGGATGCTGGGGTAACACCTATACTCTTTTCGAGAAACGCCCTGGGATTTTCAATGACCACAGAGAGTCAGGACCTCGGTTTTATGTCTCATCCGAAGGACAGTGCCTTTTTAAAGTATAGTGTCCCCGTCACTATACTGGGGCATTAGGACTCACATAGACTGCAGAGTGAGCACCCCCTGCTGGCCCCACTTACACCTCTTCCAGCAGCAACCTTAGCTTTCCCAGGAGGTCTCCCATCCAGATACTGACCAGGCTCACAGCTGCTGAGCTTTAGTGGGCTGCCAGTTGTGAGGTACATTGTGTTTAATTTAGTAGTGGCAATGATAAAGATGATACTGATGTTTGTATCCCTGGAAGCAATGGGCACAAGGAAGGTGACACCCTGGACAAGAAGCCACTTAATCGCAGGGCAGATACAGACACTGAAGCGCACACTAGAGCTAATCTTTTCTCAGAAGCCAATGAGCCAACCAGTATATTTTTGGACTGGGGGAGGAAACCGGAGCACCCAGAGGAAACCCTGGGAGAAAAGACAGTTTCTTCACAGATGGCATCCTGAGTCCAAAATCAAGCCCAGGGCCCCAGTGCTGTAAGGTAGCAATGCTAACCACTGTACTACTGTGCTGCCTGGTAAGTAGTAGTAGTAGTAGTAGTAGTAGTAATAATAATAATTATAATAATAATAATTTTATACCCACCCAAATTAGAATTGGCCATTTTATCTGTACATTTCTGCTCACGCCCATGACCTTTGACCCCAGGTTTGTCCAACCTCTCTTACACAGTCATACACCTATTGACCCTACACAGTGATGTACAGGACTTTTCCAGCCCATCAAAGAACGTGTATTCCCAGTGCTGAGCCACTTATACTCCACTACTTTCGAAATTCTAATTGCCATAACATGGTCTTTTATAATTAATAATTATAAGTCTTTAGCAGACATTAAATCTAATGAACAATAAATCCGTGTTAATTTTATACTGATTTTATTATAGAATTTTTCTTATAGTTTAATATAGAAAAATTGATTATGATTTGAAAGAATATTCGTAATATAGTGATACAAATGCATCACTTTCTATGCCATGCTGTGCTGTTCTCTGAAATGCTAAGATACACTTCCAAACAAAAATAACTAGTATCTAATTATCAGGGTCCTTACTAGTGTTATCTCGCTAACTTGCTAAAATATCCTGTAGAATTCTTTAAAACATCTTTCTCACAATGATTTCATTATCCTAAAAAAAACAACAATACCTCTTTATCAAAAGAGTAGCAAGAAGAAAGTGATCAGGCAACTTTTTTAAGTTATTTAAAAGTGAGATGATTTGATGAGTTTTACCAAGAATACTTTATAAAAAGTTCTTCTGATTGCTTTCTTACTACATAAATAGAAGCATATTACCAGGAATATATAGATACAGACTTGCAAACACTTACTGTATATGTGCAAGTAGTTCAGGTGGATAGCTGCGTCAGCATGTGTAGTCTTCAAAGGAGCAAGTAATAGGTTTATTCCATGCTGAAAAGAGAAGAGAGAAACACGTTTCGGCTGTGAAGCCTTCTTCAGGTGTGCTAAAGAAGAAGGCACACCTGCACACCTGAAGAAGGCTTCACAGCTGAAACGTTGTGTTTTCTCTCTTCTCTTTTCGTCATGGAATAAACCTATTACTTGTCACTTATATGTGCATGTGTGTTTATTTGCTTGGACCTCATGATACTTCTGTAATGAAAGGACAGTGTTAACCTTAGAAACAAAGGCACAATCCTTATAAAAGAACTCTGAAAGCAATCAAATCCAGTTAAAAGATGTTATTGTTATTCTGCTATTATACAGTGTATTGTAATTATGTGTTTCAAGAAAATTAGTTTGAAGGCTTACCAAACCACACGACAAGGTTATGATCTAGTGTTGCTTACTGTAGTAAACTATGATAAGAACAGTAGATTAACTAGGGAAGCATCTGGGAACTTATTTTAACTTGATTTATCATGTTAAATGCAGGATTAGAGCACAAAATATTCTCATGGATTTGCCTTCACAAAAGTCAAACTATTCAATACCATTCAACATTCCTCATTCACACCCGATCATAACTATCATAACTTTCTGTAAGTAAGGATTCCATTGTACCAGTACATGTACAGTGGTGTGACAAAGTGTTTGCCCCCTTCCTGATTTCTTTTTTTTTTGCATGTTTGTCACACTGAAATGTTTCAGATCATCAAACAAATTGAAATATTAGACAAAGATAACACAAGTAAACACAAAATGCAGTTTTTAAATGAAGGTTTTTATTATTAAGGGAAAAAAAAATCCAAACCTACATGGACCTGTGTGAAAAAGTGATGGCCCCCCTGTTAAAACATAAATCAACTGTGGTTTATCACATCTTTGGAAAGCTGAGTTCAATTTCTCTAGCCACACCCAGGCCTGATTACTGCCACACCTGTTCTCAATCAAGAAATTACTTAAATAGGACCTGCCTGACAAGGTGAAGTAGACCAAAAGATCCTCAAAAGCTAGACATCATGCTGCGATCCAAACAAATTCAGGAACAAATGAGAAACAGAGTAATTGAGATTTATCAGTCTGGAAAAGGTTATAAAGCCATTTCTAAAGTTTTGGGACTCCAGCGAACCACAGTGAGAGCCATTATCCAGAAATGGCGAAAACATGGAACAGTGGTGAACCTTCCCAGGAGTGGCCAGCCGACCAAAATTACCCCAAGAGCGCAGCGATGACTCATCCAAGAGGTCACAAAAAACCCCACAACAACATCCAAAGAACTGCAGGCTTCACTTGCCTCAGTTAAGGTCAGTGTTCATGACTCCACCATAAGAAAGAGACTGGGCAAAAACGGCCTGCATGGCAGAGTTCCAAGATGAAAACCACTGCTGAGAAAAAAGAGCATAAAGGCTCGTCTCAGTTTTGCCAGAAAACATCTTGATGATCCCCAAGACTTTTGGGAAAATACTCTGTGGACTGACGAGACAAAAGTTGAACTTTTTGGAAGGTGTGTGTCCCAATACATCTGGCGTAAAAGTAACACAGCATTTCAGAAAAGGAACATCATACCAACAGTAAAATATGGTGGTGGTAGTGTGATGGTCTGGGGCTGTTTTGCTGCTTCAGGACCTGGAAGACTTGCTGTGGTAAATGAAACCATGAATTCTGCTGTCTACCAAAAAATCCTGAAGGAGAATGTCCGGCCATCTGTTCGTGACATCTGTTCGAACCAAGCGCACTTGGGTTCTGCAGCAGGACAATGATCCAAAACACACCAGCAAGTCCACCTCTGAATGGCTTAAGAAAAACAAAATGAAGACTTTGGAGTGGCCTAGTCAAAGTCCTGACCTGAATCCGATTGAGATGTTGTGGCATGACCTTAAAAAAGCGGTTAAGGCTTGAAAACCCTCCAATGTGGCTGAATTACAACAATTCTGCAAAGATGAGTGGGCCAAAATTCCTCCACAGCGCTGTAAAAGACTCATTGCCAGTTATCGCAAACGCTTGATTGCAGTTGTTGCTGCTAAGGGTGGCCCAACCAGTTATTAGATTTAGGGGGCAATCACTTTTTCACACAGGGCCATGTAGGTTTGGATTTTTTTTTCTTTAATAATAAAAACCTTCATTTAAAAACTGCATTTTGTATTTACTTGTGTTATCTTTGTCTAATATTTCAATTTGTTTGATGATCTGAAACATTTCAGTGTGACAATCATGCAAAAAAATAAGAAATCAGGAAGGGGGCAAACACTTTTTCACACCACTGTACATGCAGTAAGGTTCAAGTTCTATGTCAATATGCAAGAACAGATAAACTATTATCAAGGAAACAAGGCTTGATTAATACAGTGTAATACATTTAATACTGGTGTTAATTGAAGTCGCATACGTGCAGCTTTCAAGGGTGCCAGCCTGTAGAGGCAGCACCGGTATGGAGACTTTTCGGCAGCAGCGGGAGCAGTACGACGCATTACAGGGGAGGATTGGGAGGTTAGAGACACTCGTGAAGATGCAGAAGCCGGAGACAGTGTGTACCGGCAGTCAAACGCTTGAGCAGCTGTCTCCCGGTGAGTGCCTCCCCCCACTGCGCAGGTTGCAATGCCTGGCGGAAGCTCTGCCCCCCCCAGAGCACACACCGCCTCAGGACACTCCATCCCGGCTTCTCTGCTCACCACCGCCCAGGACCTGGCTGACGCTGTCCCCGCCGTCTGTCTCCCCTCAGGGAGCACCGTTTACACAGCGGAATTCACAGACGCCAGTGGAACGAACAATTCTCCCAGATATCCAACTGTTGCCCATCACTCAAGAGAAGGAGGGGGGGTTGTACTTGCAGTGCATCGGTATAGATGGGAAAGCCAGAGCCGACCTCTACGCCGCCCTCGTGTTTGGGGTGCTTATCATTCTCAGTGCATAACAAGGAAGATTAATAAACATAAACATAATCTCATGGTTAAATAGTCAAGTCTAGCCATGTGTGAGTCTAGTCTCACAGAGCTTCAACAGCAGATGACAACTTGTGAGTTCGATTAAGAATGAATAAAAGCATTTCATTAATAACGCGTTTGCGTTTGTCTGGGTGCTGACAAAGTAAAACACAATTACTTTTTGACAATGAAGAACTGTGTGTGTCTCTCTCTCTGCTGGCGTTTGTAATCGTTTTTATTTTTAAATACATTTTAGCAAAGTAATGTACCATAAAAGTATTGTGAGACATATTTGGGTTAACATGTTCAGTGTTAAGTGTGTGGTAATTTGTTTGGTGCGAGTGAAGTCTTATTTAATCTCTGACCCAGGGAAAAGTGTGGTGTGGACGGCTGAGGAGAGAATGCAGGCTCGCGCTGTGTCCGTTATTCTTTTTTTCTTTTTCTGGTTTGGTCGGATAGTTTTTGTTTTTGATTTATCAATAAAGTTTGATAATCGGCCAGTAAAAGCTCTGTTGTCCTTCACATGAATGCCTGAAACATTGTACCGAACCCAGGATTTTACAGTATTTTTTCTTTAAAATACCAATAACAGCAACATACAGTTTACATAATATGTTGATGTTCCAAAATTAATATCGTTTATGACCTTTATGACCTTCATTATGCTCTTCGTTAATGTCTAAGCCGGAACACATCATTATATCTCATTTTGTATTTCTTTTTAAAAAAAAAATCGTTTGCCCAGCCAACAGTATTGTTGTTATTGTTTTTATCCTGTAAAGCGCTTTGAGGAGCCACCTTTAAAAGCGCTATATACAATAAAGTTCATTATTATTACTATTGTTAGTTTGCTGGACAGAGAGGTGAACATTATTACGCAGAAGACAAAGATAGCGATTTACGTTGCATTGTGCATTGTGCTGCTGTAATACAGTTTTAAATAATTAAAAGTCTAAACAGTATCAGCTTTATTTATGGGTTGTAATTTAAAAAAAGTCAAAAACCGCACTCAAAATGCAATTTATAGCTTTCTGGCAAGAGGAGACACCCAAATTAATAATGTAACATGCCACTGTTTGTGCATGAATAAGGTTATACTGCTATTTCCTTAGATACTGTACGCGATTCCATGGGGTTTTTTTTGAATCCCCGGCGGAACCGGGCATCCATAAGAATCAAGTAATAGGTTTATTCCATGCTGAAAAAAAGAAGAAAGAAAACACATTCCATAAGAATCAGCGCTTTTATATAGCGCCTTTAAAGGTGGCTTCTCAAAACGCTTTACAGGATAAAAACAACAATAACAACAACAACAATATTGTATTTCATTGCACTTTGACAGATCGTCCTTAAATCAATTGTTGATTTAGTTTGACAGTAACCCTAACACTAACCCTATTTTATTTTTTCAAAGAAATGTTTGTTAAAAAAAGAGTCATGGCTCCAGCTGGATTCAAACACCCAACGTTTGATGTGTGAGTCGGGAACCTAACCCACAGCGCCACTGGCAAGGCCACATAAGGAGTGTTGAAAAAGCCCTACAGAAACATTATCAACAGACATCGTACAGCGTTCTTACACATTTTTGTGTTGCGGTACATGAATATAATTATATCGTTATTAATTTCTTTAGATACGCGATTCCATATTATATTCCCTTTTAAGCAAATTCTAAAAGTATGCTTGTTAACTGCGGTATCACGTTAGTTAAGGACTTCGATGCTTAAAATGTTTAGGGAGAAATGGAATACTGGTGTGTATTTTTTCTTTAAAGTACAGAGACCAGCCATATACTGTATGTTTATGTTCCAAAATTAATATCGTTTATGGCCTTCACACGCGTTACAGTATGCTCCTATTCTTTTTATGCTCAGCTACTAAGATTTCCCTTCAGGGGTAAAATTCCATATAAATATTCAATACTTAAACGGGCACAGTAAAGACATTTAAATCTTTCTACGACCGACCAATGCACCACGAGTGCCCCTGTCGGTCAACCAATCACGTACCGCGGTATTTTGCGTCATCTCGCGTCACGATGCGCGATGACGTAGCCAATTACCCCCGGTATGTGCCTGTGCCGCGCACTTTGAATGGCTGCATCTGTAAATCCAGGGTACAGTGTCTATGATTTTTTTTTGTCATAAAGAAATTACTATTGGATTTTAAAGTGTTTTTTTCCTTTCAATAGTTCGTTTTGAAACGATTCACCAGAATGTATTCTTGAGTTGAGTAATGTTTGTGAGATGCTTGCCTTGCCTCGCTTCTTTTAGTCAACTGTTGACTCTTTGTCAACTGCTGCAGTTCAGTTCTACAGAGCTCTGCTGGTTTAAAATGCAGAAAATGAGCTCTAATCGCATAAGATTATTCCAGTTTTTCCACAATGCTCATGTCAAACATGGGCGACCCCTAAAAACAAGAGCTATTTTCGCTTTGTAGGCCACTACATCACCTAGAAATGATCAAGGCTGCTTGACCCTTCTTCTCTTGCCACAGGTTCTGTTCATCTCCCAGAAGCACCAGTGCACCCACAGACTGGCAACAGACACTAGTATTGTTTAAGTGCCCTTTTTATTTTCTAGTGATCACAACAGTTAACACTGTCTGTCCAACACCCAGGACACATTGTACAGTGTCACAGTTCTAGAGCAGTATACAGTATGTAATACTCTTTTATGTGTTTTTGGAATCATACAGGTTTATTCTGTATAAGCTGCCAGACCACGATGAAGGAAGAGGTCTGCGATACCTCTACATGGATGACCATACCAATGGCTGGGTATATGGGAAGAAATTGGTAAATGACTCCAAGAGTGCAGTGGGGCAGACTTTGCAGCCTTTTTTGTCCTACATTCATAAAAAGGTAAGAAACCTTTATTTATAATCTGTGTCATCTCCCAGAAAGTGAGGTCAGGATATACATTGTCTTTTCGATCTGTTTATTTTCACAGGCTTCTCTTATAATTCAAAAGCCTTTTGTGCAATACAAATACAAACTTTGTATTGATATTTTTTATATTCCTTCCTAAAAGACTGTGGACTTTGGGTATCTTCTATACAACGATCAACCTCCAAAGTCATTTAAACCTGCTCCTTCATCTTTTGGACACAGCAAAGGTAAGTAACATTTTATAATGTACAAGACAGAAGGACACAGAAAATGGGGGGGGGGGGGAAAAACATCATAGACAGCACAACAAACAATATAATTGTATCCGTAATACTTGCTGGGTTTGCTTGCTTATTGCTATGATTAAAGCCAAGTGCAATGTTTGCTACATATGCAGGATGTGAATTTTATATATATCTAAAATAAAATATTTTAAAATTTACACTATTTCAGGGTAGAACATTTACATGTGTGATTCTGCAGATTTTGTCCAAATCATTGATTCAGTAGAAAACATTTATTTTATGATTTACTCAATATGGTCAAGACATGATGGCACGTCCGAAGTATATACTGTACTGTTTCTGAAGAATACCAACACCAGCTTTCTGTGTTTTCTGGTTTTAAAACTTGAATCATAAAGCTTTAAAGTATATATTTCCATCTTGTTTTTGTTCATTATTTTTTTCCCCATTTACATTTCTTTTACTGAGGCATCACATAAGCTAAGAACAAATCTGTTGCCATCAGAGCTTTTTCTCCTGGTGAAAATCACTGAGTTTAAAAACACTTCTGTAAGTCAATATAATACTGATGTTTATAATAAAAGATTCATCTGCTGGGTAAAACAAAACTAAAGATGCTTGTTTTGGGCTCTAGGTTTCTATTGAATTGAATTTACAGTAGCCCATTTCTAAATGAATACAGTAAATTAAATTGTTGAGATTAAGAAATAAATCTACATACTTCATGGCCAATTGTCAGTTCAAGAGAACTGAAAATAATTAATAGGATTAAGAATAGTCCTATTTTGGACTATGGTTTTCAATTCTCTTAATCTGACTTTTGGCCATGAAGTATGTTCAGTTAAATTCGGTTGGACAAAAAAGCCAAAAGTCAGATTAAGAGAATTGAAATTAGCCCAAAATAGAAGTTTTTTTGTTTAGTTTGATCAATTATACAGTTCTTGTTTGATTCTTGAACTGAATTGATTAATTGAATTCGTCAGCTGGAAGCAGGCTTGATAATGGACTCTGTTCAAAAAGAGCAGACTTGTCCTTTAAAAAGATTGAAACTGAAAAAACAGACGGATCAAAAACGATCAAATTTTGAGATTTGAATGTATCTTGTGTGACCTTTTTCAGGGATTGTGATGTTAGACAGACAGACAGGAGTGTGGCTGGTTCACAGCACCCCAGAGCTTCCAGATGTGAAAAATCATTCTACATCATTCTGGCCCTCCAGTGGGCATGAAAATTCACAGACCTTCTTCTGCGGGACTTACACATACAGCACCTTCAAGGACATAGGTAGGCGTTCACATGAACATACAGCTTTAGTATGTACATGGCATTGACATCGCAGCTGTCTATCACTTTCTGAAAGCCTTTGGTACAATTTTTCCAGATTTTAAGATTCAAGTATTGGCAGTTTTTGTTCTGGTTTGGTGCACCTGTTCTTTTCCTATTTTAAATTTACCTGTGGGGCAAAAACCAGTCTATTCTGTTATTATCTGTTGGTGGTTCAATTTCATATGCACGCTTAATATAACCCTGAGAATAGGTGGACACTAATAGACTTACACCTCATTGTGTATACAGATGAAAATAAATACCGAAATAGCCTTAGACTTTCTAATTAAATCTAAATGATGTGTATGGTGGCTGCTGAAAATGTATGTCAACATTTCAGAACTTGGAGGATAGTTTAACAAATGAAAATAAATAAAGGAAACTCTCCAAACTAATGGAAAAAGAAAGGGGGCATTTGACCTGGATGTATGAAAATGCCATGCTTACTCTTGGTTATTTTTCATTCTTGTCTCTACAGCTGTGCAACTCCAGTATATCCATGTATACTCTTTTGACTATCACATCCCCCAAACCTTCCACAGAGACCTTCAGTGTGTGGCTCAGAGAACATGCTATCCCAGGAAAGAGCCTTGGTTTATGCAGCTGCCCCTGACATCTTTAGCAGGGGAAACTTTCACCAGCTTTGCAAAATACTCTAGATTTAACGACGGTGAGCACCACTTCTTCCCTCTCGAATCTCAATTCCTTTTCATGAAGTTTCTGATAAATGCAAGTTGATCTGAAATTTCCCTTATGCAAATGGCACTACCACCCATACCAATGCCAGATATTGGTTTTAAGATTAAACAAAACGTATTTTTCTGTTCTACAACTTACTTCAGACATCCCCCTTCATTCGCATTTCTTTTCAAAAGCTGCTCAAACAATGTGTGAGATGGGGGGAAACAACATTGCGAAGGCACAAAACCTGTCAGTGTTCAGAAAAAGAACGCCAAGGCAGAGCTAGAGTCTGCAAAAAAAATCAGTTAAGTCTATGGATCACGTTTTTTTCCCAACTGATCGCTTCTTTAGAAACTATTCTCCAATTCAAAATACAGAAACAGTAGTGAACAACACAGTTGCCATGATCCATAAACAATCTCTGTGCTTCATTATTGCAGTTTGTTCCTGGAGAAGTGAAAATGTCACATCAGCTATTTTTCTCATTTTAGATATTTGGAATCAATAGTTAATTTTTTGCATGCCTCTACATTTTAAAATCACAAATGAATTATCACAGTTCCAGACCAGTACCAGCTTGGAAGAGATGACGAAATGTACTTATTCCTTCAAAATATGTGCTATAACAGCCCCACAGTGATGCTAAGTGTCGGAGTTGGCATAAGTTGTACCAATGATGTTTCTTTCACTGACAACACTACAAGAGCACTGGTGCCCAGCTGGTCATAGAGGTTGCAGTTATCGGACGCGTCTGAGATCGCTTGGATATCCCAAAGTGCCCAGCCCTGTTGGTGTTGGTATTCTGTGAATTATGTATCACTGCTGAAACTCGGACAACAATGTCTGATTTACTCTGAACAAGCACTTATTGAGCCTCTCAGAATCTGAATTTATTTAATTTTTACAAAGTCTAACTCTATTGTATGTTGGCCGTTTCTAGCCAGCAAGACCCACTTTCTCACAAAGATTTTGTTGGAACAATATCCAGTTTATTTTTAGTCAAAGCCTTTCCCAATTGAAGATGTATTTATATAAAAAAGCAGACTTCGTTTTGGTGAAACTTTCTCAATCTGCCACCTGGAAACTGAACTTTCCTACATGTTTCTGCGGTTACACTTTAGATTTAAGGTTTCATAGCATCGCTTTCTTTCAACAGAGATTTTATGGGATGTTAGTAAAGCATTCATTTATATTCAGTAGTAATTTAGGTTTAGGATTTGTGTCTGAGGTAGTTTGTAGGTGCTTTATTAACATTCTGTAAAGCCCAATTCTTGAGGAAATTGATTAATAGAATATTTCAATCTTTTATTCATACAACAATCTAAAACAAATGTTTTTTTCTTGGTATGTTGATTTAAACATAAGAAAGGATAAAAATATAAATTGTGTAGCTTCTTTAGATACCATTTAATACCTAAGAACACGAGAGGTTACATTTGGCCCATTTAGCTAATTTCTTAGTAGTTCATTCAAGGATCTCATCCTGCTGTTTCTTGAAAGGAACCAGGACTTAAATAACACGTGCAGTTTGTTCCATTAAACTCAACTAGTTTTGAAAAGAAATTGATTAATTGATCCAAGGATCTCATTCTGCTGTTACTTTAAAGGTTATTGGAAACGGTTGTCATATTTTATTTAAATACATTTAAAATAAAGGTTATGTAGAAAAGGAACAATCCAGTAAGTTTCAAACACCGCCCTTCAAAAGCAATATGTCACACTTCACACTTGAACTACTGTATATTGGTGGTGTTGATTTAAAAAAGAACGTTCTGGGTAGCAGCCAGTACACTACAGCATTCAGAGAGGGGGGGGAGAAATACACATTCACTTGTTCTCGGTTCCAGTTTGACGTTTTGGTAGCAAGTGCACTTCCTGTTTTTGGTTGGGTAGAAAGTGTGCCTGGGACAGATTCTAACATGGAACCTGTGACTCTGTTCCGTTTCAGATCTCTACTCGGGTTTGCTGGTTAACTATTTAGGAGACGACTTCTTTGCCAAAAGTTGGGGGAAGCTTCATCGGCCTCTGCCGTCGAATTGCTCCGTGGCGCACAAGGTGTACAACGTGACGACGATGCAGCTGCCAGAGGCCAGGCCTTTCGGCATCATGGTGGACCACTCCAAGTGGTGTGTGACGAAGGGCGGGGGTCCGCACTGGACCTGCATCGCGGACACGAACCGAGAGATCAGTCAAACGAGAAGAGGAGGCGGGGCTGTGTGCACAAGCAGGCCTGGAGTGTGGAAGGCCTTCCTCACAGTAGTTGACACATTTGAGGACTGCCAGTAACACGTGGCTGGCAGAAATAGACGAACAAGAAAGGGCTGCTTTTCAAACGATACTGCATAGTTTTTCCAAGTCAAAGCAAATGGTGGTAAGTAATATGTAAGAAAACTCTGCAGTAGCTCAAGTAGGTAGTGCGTCAACACGCGTAGGCTGCAAAAGAGAAGAAAAGAAACGGGAACTGACACCTGAAGAAGACTCTACAGCTGAAATATTGTTTCTTTTCTTCTCTTTTCAGCATGGAATAAACCTTTACATGTTCCAAAACTATTCAGTACTGACCTTAATAGCAAAAGTAAAATGTATTTAGAAAGGATATGTATCATGAGGAAGTCATGCATCTAAAAAAAAATTTTTTGAATGAAGTACTGAATATATCGGGGGGGAATATACGTGTGTATTAGCTTTCAACACTACACTTTTCTCAAAATATTGCAAATGCAAGTGATCTCCAGTGTCTTTTAAACATAATCAATAAGTTTGTTTTCACAGCAGTATTGTAATATATTAATAGTGTAATGCTGACAACACTTTACACAGAAACCACACAATGGATGAGTAATATATATATTTTTACTAGCTAAATCAATAACACCACAGACTACGTATTGCAAAACACAAGACAACCTATGCTTTTCAGAACAGGTGGATAAGGTTAAATAAAAACAATCACCACATCTTCATATACAGTACAGTTACTACATTATTGATCAACTTGAAGCATTGGATTATATGACTGTTTACTCTGTGGAGCTGTCCACTTCGACTGGCTTTGTAATAGGCCTGTACAGTTTAAAAGAGAGAGTTTATGTTCACATTTTTATAAAGAATAAGGTTACAGTGCCGTGCTGGTGTTTCGATCTGGTAAGAATATCTTAAGTCTATTAAACCTTCCAGCATTCCTTAATGATTTACTGATTTTTAAGTCAAAGGCCATACGCCTAGCTGAAGTTAAAAAATATCTGAGGAACTTAAACCATTATCAAGCTGGCACTTGCAAAAGCAGGCATGTCTCTAATGTTGGGTAGGATTGAGTCTCCCCTTGCAGTCTTGATTGTCTGACCTGCTCAATGCCTATGACCTCACAGTGATGTCACTCACAGTCGTGTTCTTCTCCAGTGGGTGATCTCTCTTTTATAAGCTCAAAGCATGTCAAGTGGGGAAAGACTCTCTCTCATGAGTATGTCAGAGGAGTGTGTGCACATTTCCTCATCCTGTTTCAGTTGTGTTATTTTAACCTTTGCTAATCCGATAGGTAAATATTAACCCACGTATAAGCCGTGCCCGGGAATGTAGACAGTGGAAACTGAAAAATGAACTTCACATGGCACAATTTACCATTCTTACCACTTAAAAAAAAGCTCTTAGTTTTTAAATAAATAAAGGAAAATGTAAAGGTGCTTTTTTTTCTGCACAAAACTGTCTTTCATAATGTAATATTATGCTATGGATTAAAAACAAAAGATTCTTTAAAAAATCCCAAGTATAAGTTGTTATAATTAGATGCCATTGTATGCTATATTCGTTTATAGTAGTGCAGGTGGGTAGCTGCGTCAGCATGCGTAGTCTGTAAAGGAACAATAGGTTTATTCCATGCTGAAAAGAGAAGAGAGAAAAGGTTTCGGCTGTGAAGCCTTCTTCAGGTGTGTCTCCACACACCTTAAGAAGGCTTCACAGCCAAAACGTCATATTAATTTATAGCCGTATCTTTAATTTGTAAAAAGCAGTTTTTGAGCAAAAAAAGATGTATTTCTAATATCACACTTAAAGAGGGAGTAGAAACTCCATTGAAACAGATGCCCACAGCCACAATTTAACGGCAGCTGATTGTCAGAGCCACCTGAGAAGTGACAGAGAAAAGCCTAATTTCACAGGGAAATGGTTGTTCTCTTTGAAAGGTTCAATTGAATATATGGAATTAATATTCTGTTTGAATGTATCTCATGAATGCTGTTAAATGATATTACCTATACAGTACTAACTACATGCTTCAAGACTACCATTGAGCAAATTAAATTCTAGAGGCTAAATACTGTATGCAGTACAGTGGGAAATATTGAATTGTTTTGGGAAGTAAAAGACAAATTATATTTACAGTGACTACTGTTCAGGGGATAAAGTGAGTTCCTGAAGTGATTATCCAGAAATAACTCATTTATATACCATAAAAATACAGTGTTGCCAAAGCAGGACAGTTTAGTCCAAAAACCTACTGTTCCCTCTAGTGGAAATATAATGTTTGTACCGCTTTCCTTGTGCCACAAGAATATTTGCCAGTATCAAATGATCATAATGTATCTCTTCCAGGCTAAAATAAGCAACAGTAAACTCTGGTATTTAACTGGAATATAGTAGCATAAAAAAGTGGGGCAGTGGTGCTGTCTCAGAGCACTGGGGCCATAAGTTCATCCTCAGACCTGTGGTTTGTATGTTCTACATGTGTTTGCTTGGGTTGTCTTCAGGTAATTGGCTTTTGTGAAAATTGTCCCTGGTGTGAGTGTGCGCTGTGATGGACAAGTGTCCAGTTCAGGGTAAATCATGCCTCTGGCTCCCCTGCAACCCTGTATTGGATAATGCAGTTAGAAAATGGATGGATTAAAACCTTCATTACCTTTATAGAATTCTTTCCTTTTAACATTATTTTACTACTGGAAACCACTGTAATTTTAAATCATATCCATTCAGCTATCAACTATTTTACCACAATATTACAGTACATTTTACCTTTTGTATATCCTTCTGAAACAGTGCTGCTGTGCATTCCATTGCAAAAAACGCTACATACATTCTGCTACCAGAAAGTCTCATTAAAACACTAAAGAAAACATACTCATTAAGTGCAATTTGAGACTTTACATCTCATTTAATATGGAGACCGTCGACTGACACTGACTCAATACATACAGTGAAAGTGGTTCAAGCTTTTAGAGACAACCTGTAAAATCTCACGGTCAGTCTCTGAGTCTGCAGATTGATTAAGACGCACAGTCTTTGGGGTGGGAATTCTTTCTTATTGGCTTATTTGCTGACAAGGGAGAGTTGACACATTCAAGAACACCATCCACAATTCAGAGGCAAGGTTATTAGATCTGCAGCAGGTGATTAAGAGACTCTTCTCCGGCTCCTCTTTTCATTGTACAGGGAGATGGCTGGGAGCAGCACTCTGATAATGGACACTGCCACCCACGCCACTATATTCTCCGCCATGTCATTCAGTTCTTCCATTGTTATCTGTTTTAAAGCAACAGCATAAATGTAGGTTAACCACGGAGGACTAACATTGTCTTTTATTGCTTTTAACAGAGTGTCAGCTGAGCATTAGACAGGATTCATCCATTCTCCCAGCAAACAGTGATAGGCTGATTTCTTTTTAAGGTCTTATTTTGTTTCGACTTCTCCTTGGAATATGTCATATTCTATTCTCATTTTTTCCCAACAGCCTACAGCCTATTCTGGACTTTTCTTTCATTTGCTTTCCCTTCTTACCTCTCCCTCCTATTCCTTCTCTCTCCCAAAACCAAACCATTGTGCATTTTAATACACTGTATTACAATTAAAACACAAGATGAAAGGTTCTTATAAAATAGCTACAAATTATTTGTTTCTGGTACTAAATCTGTTTTGAAAATCATACGGCTTGGGGCACATTGCATTCTCTTCTTCTGACAAGATACCAAGGGTTTTGAGTCCCAGCTGGGTTTCTTCACAAGTCTTTTTCATAGGAACCCAATTCGAACAGATTACATACAGTAATTTCTCATTTTCTCGGGCAGTGCAATAGATGCTGTTAATGGAATACAAGTACATTTTAAAAGACAACCTTAGATAATGTGACAATCAGTGCACTTCTTTTCAGTCCTTCAGATATCCCTTGTGGTGCCTCCGGGGGAAAGTTTATGTAAATGAGAGAAGTACTCACACCACACTTTTCTTTCCTGAGTTTCGTGGCGTTTCTTCCTCCAATTATCTTCCAAATCCAGTCCGTAATCCGCTCTATTAATCCTGTTCCGATCCAAGTTACAAAAATCCATAATAAAGCCAATCCGCGATGTATCCTTATCCACTATCCGCAATCCAAGAACCATAAACCTTTTCTCCTTTCAGTAGTCCGTTATTCCTTAGTCCGATCTTTAACATAAACCTCTTTCCTCTCTCTTCCTCCAAACCGCATTCACCTTATCGGCTTCCGCCTTGTCCACTGCCTCCGGGGCACTTATATTTCAGTTCCTGATGCGGCTCAGCTGTGTCTCATTGTTTCTCAGGGTAGACCCTTTCCATATACGGGTCAGCTGATTCTTTTTGGCAGCCATTTTGCTTAGGTCCATATCTAGTATTTTAAGTAGGTCATTCCGAAAATACCTGTTATGAATGACCCTTCCCCAGGTCATCTTACACCCTTTACTTGGCTGGCCTGTAATGTGGGTGTTATATTCTATGATTTTCTCCTTGTTTTATTTATTACCTTGTCCAGTAGGTGGCAGAATTAGCACAGTAAGGAACTAGGCTTAAGGAGCAATATTTGTTTAATCAAGCTGACATCTTCCTCTAAAATATGTTTTTTTTTCCGTAGTGGTATGAAAAACACAACCTGAAAATATAGTAATGAAAATGAAAAGTCAAAGCTTGTGCAACCAGGTGATGAGCAGCTGGGCCCGGGAATCGGGAACAGCGCCTCGTGCAGGCTGGTAGACCCTCGCTACCAACCTGCTGTACGCCTGACTTGTACGTATCTCTGGAAACTCTCCCATGGTTCTTTCTAATTTTTTAGGTAAGATCTGAAGTAATAAGGCTTTTTTAAAAGGCCTGTAAGTTTATGTTTACTGATGTCATAGTTTCGGTTTAAGGTTTACACGTTTATATGTTTTAAGAGTATCAAAAGTGTATTCGGGCTCTGCGGGTTATCAGAGACGAAATTGAACTTCGTTAGCTAACTGTGTGAAGTCGCTAGATGAAAACTGTCTGTGTGTTGTGAGTTAAGTTCTTAGTGAGTTGAGTTGTTATGTTGTCGCGTTTAAATGGTGTTATAGTAAACGTCTTAAACAGGGGAAAACAACATGTATGAGGGTAGGAGTCAGACTCTCGCTACCAGCCTGCTGTAAACCTGACTTGTACATATCTCTGGAAACCTTCCCATGTTTTTTTCTATTTTTGTAGAAAATAAACTTTAAAAAAGGAAACCGTGTGTGAGTTCCTATTGCGTGCATCGGTGAGTGCACACGATCAACGGTAAAGCTGCCAGAACTGAGAGGGCCCCGCTAGAGGTCACCACAGCCAGGCAGAATAGGGACTGTGACGTAAACTTGAGCAGTGCGTTATGGGAGTTGTAGTTCATAAAGCCAACGCTATGTCCGTGAGCAACTATAGCCAGTTCTAAAACCCGGCTCCCCTTAAGTGAGGATTACACTTGCATTCCAGGCTTTTCTATAGAAGCCCGTTTCGAAGTCGCAAATGTGAGATATAAAGTCGGAATTCTGAGTTACTAAGTCGCAATTCTGAGATACTAAGTCGCAATTCTGAGTTGCTAAGTTGGAATTCTGAGATACTAAATCGGAATTCTGAGATACCATAGCGCGTTTTTTTTTTCTCCCTGGCGGAAACGGGCTTCCATACTTTTCAACTATCTTTTCCTTTTCCAACATTTCCTAAAATATTGATTTTTTCTTGTACGTTTGATTGAAACAGTTCTTACATAAAAATAACACAATTTTTAAAAATCATTTAGAATAATATTTTAATAAACACGAAGGTGCATTCATCATTTAGCATAATGCAGAAAGTTATCTTTTTAGAAACAAAATTGGTGAACGTGTTTGGGGGTCATTTAATTTGATTCCAGACGTGTGCACCTTATGTAGGGGGTTTGCGTCTTCTCCCTGCTTTCACATTATCTTCCTTTGGGTGATTCGCTCCATCTTCCATCTTCAACACATGCTTGTTCGGTTCACTGGAATGTCTACATCGCCCTGTGTGTTTGTGTATGTACCCTACAAGGGGACAAATATACTACTAATGCTGAGTTACACCTCTGGGATTCTGGGATAGACTCCTGGTCAGCAAACCCTTAAACAGGAATAAGTAGCCTTCTGATAAAGGGTGGATAAAAGACAATTAATCAAATAGATCTTAATTTCACGACCTGTTGTTCACCAGACTACAGAATAAACACAAGCAGGACTAACAGTTCCCAACAGACAGTCAAGTAATGAGAGAGACTACTGGAAATGAATCAGATGCCAGTTCTTCAAAGACAAAATATTATAGAAATGGAGTTCTCGTATCCTGCAGGTGATCAGACCAGCAATGTGATTGTCAGTAAGACTAGGCTAAAAACAAGCATGTGCTCATTTCATACATTAAAATTAGAAAGAAAAGTCCAGTATTAAAATAATAATAATAATAATAATTGCTTACACTTATATAGCGCTTTTCTGGATACTCCATTCAAAGTGCTTTACAGGTAATGGGGACTCCCCTCCACCACCACCAATGTGCAGCATCCACCTGGATGATGCGACGGCAGCCATAGTGCGCCAGAACACTCACCACACATCAGCTATTAGTGGGGAGGAGAGCAGAGTAATGAAGCCAATTCATAGATGGGGATTACTAGGAGGCCATGACTGGTAAAGGCCAATGGGAAATCCTATACCCCTACTCTTTTCAAGAAACGCCCTGGGATTTTTAATGACCACAGAGAGTCAGGACCTCGGTTTTATGTCTCATCCGAAGGACGGCGCCTGTTTACAGTATAGTGTCCCCGTCACTATACTGGGGCATTAGGGCCCACATGGACCGCAGGGTGAGCGCCCCCTGCTGGCCCCACTAACACCTCTTCCAGCAGCAACCTTAGTTTTTGCCAGGAGGTCTCACAACCAGGTACTGACCAGGCTCACACCTGCTGAGCTTCAGTGGGTTGCCAGTTGTGAGTTGCAGAGTGATATGGCTGCTGGATAAAATGGATTGTATTCTCTTTTTTTACTAGGGATTTGAATTTGAAGGACTGTATCCACATCTTATTGCACCCAGCCTGACCGTGTGGCTCTGCAGATCAATCAGTGAACACACATGTTGTCAGGAAATTTGATCCCTCTGTCATCCACTGAGTCTTTTTCAGACGTTCCAAGCTTTGGTATTTGTATTATGTAATCTTGGTCACAAATCCAAATGCAGATTCTGTCCAAAAGAAAGGATAATTCTCTTCCAACTAAACAGATAAGCAGTATAATTGTTGATGACTGTAATTTTCTTTGCTCTCACACTGCAACAGAAATGAAGAAACTGACCTCTGGTAATTGCAGAGCCCTTCTCCACAGCATTGGATTGGATCAAGTGATTAGACAATGGATGGATAATATTCCATGTGTCATGCTGCTGTGACTGAGAATATTGAGGACAAGACCTGTATAACTATAAATGGCTGCAATACCATAACTGACCATAATTAAAATTGCATTTCTACACTTCTTTTCCATCCCAGATCTACAGAGCTACAGATGAAAAGTGGTTGAAAAGTGAGAAATTTCTTCACCAATTGTTTTAAGGAAAAACTTTAGGAAGGCCAGATTAAGAATTCCAGAGTGAAATCTAGCCAGAATACAGAGGGGTTAACACACCTATTCTTATAAACAGGGATCTTAAATAACCAAGTATGAAATTTAAAGCACGGCATTGCTACGGTACAAATACCTTCAACCAAACCGAAAACAACCAGAACACATCTCGAGGCTGAGGAATTAGGAACCTCGTGAAATGGCCGTTCCGTTGTGACGTCATCCTACCATCGCGCCCAGATTTGTTTTTAAAAAGTTTCTGTCGGTGCGTTTTCAATCCCTTTCTGCAGCTACCCAGCTACAGATACCAGTTTACCAATTTAACAGCTTCTTCCTACAGATTAGGTGCCTTTTTAGACATATCTAGAAAAGACACATACAGACACATCAACCGCCAAAAAGCAAGACTGGGCAGAGAGAGGATGTTTTCATCGTTATTTCACCAGTGAAGCCCAACTGAAAGGAACTAGGACACAGCAGAGTGCAAGATTAGCATTATAAAACGCTTCGAAAAAAATGTTTTATAAGACTATAAAACCTACTGTACTGTATATACAATATACTGTAGCGTTTACAGGTTCTTTTCAGAACAAAGGACCAGTGGAGACGCGATTAACAAACCAAGGGATAGCTTTATTCATTAACAACCACAAAACCAAACACAGGATATACATGCACATGAGGAGACTGATGGAACACGTACACATCTTTAGGGTGGTAATTACTTAACAACACGCTATACACTTATAAGTCTGGAGCCTCCCCACACGGCTCCTCCTCCCGGGCCCGGTAGGGGGCCAGGTGGCCTTGGTGCAGGACCACCACTCTCCCACCACTCTTCGCAACCAGACACGGTAGCAGACCTCGCCCACCACCCCGAGTACCTCAGCGGGTTCCTCCCACGATGGCGCCAGCTTAGGGCTGAGTCCCCGGGCTGGAAGGCAGGCCCCCTGCAGCGCAGGTGGTAGTGCCGCTTCTGCCGGACCCCCATCTGAGTCAGGTGGGTCCGTGCAAAGCTGTGCACCCGCCGCATCCGCTGCCGCAGGTCCCACTCGTAGTCCGGTCCAGCCGGCGGTGCCGACCCGTCTCCGGGCGGCGGGCCGAAGACCAGGTCCACCGGGGTTCGCATTTCCCGGCCCAGCATGAGCGAGGCCGGGGTGCACCCGGTGTATTCCTGGACCGCGGTCCGATACGCCCAGAGCGCAAGGGGGAGGTGGCGGTCCCAGTCCCGTTGGTTCCGGGACACCAGGGTGGCCAGCTGGGTGGCGAGCGTCCGATTAAACCGCTCCACCAACCCGTCGCTCTGGGGATGCAGCGGGGTGGTCCGCGTCTTAGTGATCCCCAGGCGCTGGCACACTCTTGCGAAGACCTGGGACTCGAACTTACACCCGTGGTCACTGTGTAACTCCTTCGGCACCCCCAGCCTGGCAAACATCCCCTCCAGAAGTGCATCGGCCACCGTGGGGGCACTCTGGTCCGGGAGGGCGTAGGCCTCCGGCCACTTCGTAAAATAGTCCATGGCCACCAAGACGAGTACACTAAAGAGTACACTAAAAGTAACCGCAGAGAATATTCTGTTCAACGTTTCCCACCCATAAATGTGCCTGGGATGGTGATTGATTCTTATACAGATGACACAGAAGTCATGAGTCGGGACACTCCCTATAGAGCCCTGACTGATGCTTCATCAAAACTTCAGGATCAACCTACTCCTACAGCAGAACAAGAAAATGAATTGACATGTAAAAGCAATCGAGTTCCCCGGTCCTGGGTTTGGAAGAAACCCTCTACTTCAAATGACATGGGACTGGGTGAACAAGAGTTCATGGAACTTCCTTGCAGAAGCAATGAGATAGAAGATTCATTTACAGATCAAAACAGCTTAAATGCTGCAGAACAAAAGAGAGGCTCAGAGAAAACAACACTTGACAATGTTGAGGAAGGAGACCAGCCAAGCCCTCTCATTTCACCAAAGCTTGACTTCTCAGCAGAACACATAGCATGTGCAGAGTCTGCAGTGTCTGACATTGAAATTGTTTCCATGGGTATTGTTGACATTATTATGGGCGAACTTGATGTAACGGAGGCCTCAGATACAAAAAGCAAGTCTAGAGTAAGCCAAAAGAAATCAGAGTGTGCTGCTGGTCTCGTCACTGAGAATAAAGCATTTCAAACCCACTCCAATAACGTTAACTTGAACATTGAAAAGCTTTCAGCTGAAGAGGCGTCCTGTGCATCTCAAGTACCAGGAGCCACAGCAAAGCACAATCTCCCCCCACTGCAGACAAGGGTTTCAGAAGAGCCTAAGGACCAAGTCAGGACCTCCACAGAGAGTTCTACAATGAGTCCTATTGAAAGGAAAGTGGAACAACTTGTCTCGAGTGGTTCTCTGCGTGTATTTTCAGAAGAACTTGTCAAAAATGTTTTCCATTTAATTTTGAAATCGGGAATTGCAGTACAATTGGGCACAGCTCACAAATCTAATTCAGATCCAACTTTAAAGAGCCCTCTAGTAGTTCAGGATTTATCCCATCCAAAGTCCTCAGAGCTCTCTATGCAGTTGTTGTATTCATGTACTGAGAAATCAGTGAAAAAGCTGTTGAAGCAGTGCCTCAGTTTTCCTGATTCTCCAATTTTTGCCACAAATGAGAAAGATGTTTCACTTTTTCAAGATTGTGATACAAATACGGAATTTAAGTCTTCCCAAAGGATTTCAGAGAAAGTGTCTGTGACTGCCAAGGATCACAGACCACAGAAAAGTACTGAACCATCAGTGCCCAGTTCACAGATCTACCATGATGCAATTAATCAGCTTTCCAGCTTGCTTGTAAAGTCTGTCATGGATGTTTTGTCTTCTGCGTGTGATTTATCAATGGAGCCTGAAGACAGTGAAAATCAAGGTAAGAAGGAAATCAAATCAAATCATTTAATAGTGTATTAACATTTTAGTTGTTATGAAGTACAATTTAAAAAATGTAGTGACTGTATATAAATATACAGTACCTTGATTTTCTATCTGTTGTATCTTTTAAATGTTTTTGATGTATTTAGACAAGATAGTGTAGGCCATGACTATGAATGAGAGAATGAGTGAATATAGCCATATATTCAGTAGCCATATATACAGTATCTGTGAATATGGCTGCTTCTTTGTATGTAGTTACCTGAGCTCCAAGATGTAATAGTTTTACAGGAACATGAACCTTTATACTCAAATATTTTGTGATGCCTGTCATTCGTTACTTCTCAATATAATTTAGTTTTTGTTTCAATTGTACATACTTTCTGATATTTTGTTTTACTATCATTAAATAAAAAGCTCTTTGTTATCATAGGTAATATACCAGCAGCCAGGATGACATCAGAAATTGAGAAGAGTTCTTCTGAGGAACTGAAAAGAGACTCCCACCTTGAAAACAGTTCTGAAATCAAACCACTCAGTGTCCCTGTAGAACCGTTGAATATTGAACCGGTTTCCTCAGTTGGGCTCCAGGAAATTTCTATGGCTAAATCAACAGAATCACTTAATATGACTTTAGTGTGTACTGAGACTGTGGAAAACATCATAACACAGCTGCTATTGCAGATATACCCTACTTTGATAAAAGAGGAAACTTCTACAGAAATCCCAGGGAAGATGTCTGTGTCTTTGCTGAGTCAGCTAGCTGTGGACCTCTTTGACAGTGTGTTGCAGGACTTGTCAGAAAACCAGGAGATAACAGTTGTGAAACAGGATAATGATGTGTTTCATGAACCACACAAGATTCAGCAGGTTGCCAGCTCTGTTCACAATGAATTGCTGTGTCAAACTGGATCCCAACAGGTTCTACAGAAAGCTGCAGCCTCCAGAAATGAGACAGTGGTCAAAACCATAATCAGTTCTATGGTGACCAACATTTCCAAGCTGACACATTCAGCTTCCCAATGTTCATCCCTTTCACCAGAGACCAGTATTAGCAGAGAAGCAAGTGAGATCGTTGATGAGGTGATGGGTGATATTAAAATAACTAGTGAGCACAACAAAGAGGCAACACCCAGTGCTCAATCTTCTGAAGTTTCTCTTGTTTCTTCTGAAATAGTACATGGAGTCACAGATAATCTGCTAAAGAAAATTCAGCTAAACTGTTCCAGCCCTGAGTCCAGTACTCCTCAAGCTGCCATTGATATGGAAACCCGGAGCACTGAGCAGCTCATGTGCACCAAAACGGACCAGTTAGAACCTTCACCTGTTATTGGTCGAACAGTCAGAAGTAAAAAAACTGCAGTCTTCTATGACAAAGTCTCCAAAAGGCTTTTCTCCAACAGTCCCAAGTGGTTTTGAAAACAGTTTCCAGCCAGAAGACACTATGGATAAGCCCTGCTCATCACGTCTCCTAGGAGAAGCTGTTGGTGTGACACCTTGTTCTAATAAGAAAAAAGATTGCTTAGCTTCTGAGACCCCAGACAAGCCTGGAGATTATCTGGTTCAAAGAGTCCAGGATCTAGAAGGAGTACAGCAGTGTAAGGCTTCAGGGAAGACAGTTAAGAAGACTAAGAAGAGCTCCTTGAGGCCAGACTGTATGAAAACACAACCTCTGGAGTCCTCTTCGCATGATGTGAAGGTTGATGAGCTGATGAGTGATATTAGAATCACTAGTAAGCACAATAAAGAGGCAACACCCAGTGCTCAGTCTTCTGAAGTTTCTCTTGTTTCTTCTGAAATAGTACATGGAGTCACAGATAATCTGCTAAAGAAAATTCAGCTAAACCGTTCCAGCCCTGAGTCCAGTACTGAAGATCTGAAGAGACCTCTGCAAACCTTGAGTGAAATGGTTATAAGTATTACTGAATCTGTGATCATGCAGTTATCAGCTGTTCCAGGAATTACTATAGGCACAGCTGAGCATGACAGATGCATCTTTCTTCAGCCTTCGGATGCAGACCAAATGATTGAAAAAGTGTACAATGACTTGCTGCAAGAAAATGGCTCCCTTATTGCATTATACAAAGCAGTAATGTCCAAAAATCATGAAGTGTCCAATGCCATTATTGTATCTTTGGTTAAAGAGCTCTCAAAGCTCTACTTTTCAACAGCTGAGTCTTCAGCCTCAGGTGTTGGACGCATTGTGCAGTTGACTGTTCATTAATTGTATGTCTGGCAGGATGGTGGCACTGCTTCACACCAGAGAAAATGATAGAAAGCAACTCAGGGGTAGCACTAGGTACCTGTACATCTGGGTTGTCCTGGGGTTGCACCCTTTGAGTCTGCTGAAGCTCGACAGGTGCAGTTGGAGGGAGACATTCTGTCTGTGGAAAACCAGGTGTCAAATAAGCTTTCAGACGGTTGTGATGAACAACTTGGGTAGGTCCATCAGGGGAGTCTTTCTGTCTAATGACATACAGCACCCCATCTCCATCAGCAGGACGTATTAACTGTATGATACAGTATGGCCCTTTCCAACGTGGCGCCAGTTTACACCGTAAATGAGCTGGATCGTTCAACCAAACTAAGTCTCCCTTGTGGTAAGGTGAGTACTTTACTTTTTTGTCATACTGGGTCTTTTGTTGTAGATGTGCAGCTTCACAATGTTCCTGGCTGGACTGATAAGCATGCTGGAGTTTACGACAAACAAATGCAGCATATTCAGCTGGTGTTTCTGGAGATGCAGATGATAGTTCAGCCTTAGGCAAAAATAATAGATGAACTGGCAACCGAGCCTCACGACCATGCACCAGATAGAATGGTGTATACCCAGTGCTAGCATGTACACTTGTATTGTAGGCAAACTGAATGGATCTCAGCAACGTGTCCCAAGCTTCATTTGTCTGATGATGGCCTGACACCTGCCGGTCCCAGCGTAAAGGTTCATGATAACCGTGGTGTTGTTGGTATGACCTGGCACCAGGACTGGGGCTTGCGAAAAGGTCGGCTTTGACTGATGCAGCTGCGTGAAGGAGATCTGCCTCTGCTGTGGTCTGGGGACTGTGGTCTCCTATGTGCAGCAGATGAAGACTGGACCTCCGGGGAATGAGAATGGGTACATGCCTGGGTGCGAGTCAGTGATGTTACAGCTGACTGCAATCTGTCCACTTGAAGTGTAAGTTTGTCTAGCTGGGCTGCTAGCTTGTCAACACTGGTATTAGTCAAGCTATGGACTGGGGTGGAGAGAGCAGGCGGTGGAGTAGTCATTGACACTGCTGCTGGGAAGATGCCATGGAATGTGGAACACGCTCTCTCACACTGGCCAGCTACCTTAAGAGCTTCATCAAGAGTGGTAACGCCAAACTTGAGTACAATTTTGCTTGTAACTCAAGGTCAAGTCCAGCAATGAAACGCCTCAGGATTTCTCATGTAATGGCAGTTTGCCCATAATCTGGGAAAGCTTGCAGTACAAGGCGACGCAACTCTGCTGCATACACCTCCAAAGGTTCATTAGGCTGACGCGGCCGTGCATTCAGATATGTTTGAAATGTCCTGAGTTCCTGTTTTTGTCCGAAAACGGATTGCATGTGCTTGCAAGTGTTATCATAATCACATTTCACTGTATCTGGGAGACTGTCACAATAACTAAATGCAGCACCCGCCAATCTCGATGGAAGAATTTTAGCTATTTGTGTTTTATCCATACCTGAAGTCTCACAGCACACTTGAAAACGTCTAACCCACTGTGAAAAACTTTCGGTTCCTTCACCAGTGAAATCCGCCGGCAAAACGGCTTTCAAGTGCACCACAGCAGTGAATGTGTCATCGTCAGACATGTCTGTAGACATTCTCAGTTTCAAAACTGTGACTTTCTCCTAACGGATTCACTCCAATAATCTTCAGAAATATTATAGTGATTTTGGCCGGACGAAAAAAAAAACCCCAACAAATCCGTATGCAAAGTACAGAATAACACAAAGCCAAAAAAAAATATCCAAAATGTGATCGGAGATGGCAGTATTAAAGTTAAAAGTTCTTAACTTGAAGATTTTACTTGAGGCGAACAAGTAACGAATTGCAGTATGTTTCGTTTCAAGGTAATATTGATAAAAACATATATCCTAAAGTCATTAAAATACTCAGTCAGATAATGATGCTCATCCTACTGAATCCATGAAATGCCAAAGCAGTGTAGTAAACTCACGTGTAGTCCTTTTGCGAACAGCGAATCATCCAAAAGAAATGTCCAAACGGCAAGGCACGGTGCTGAAGTTTTTGTCCGTGAAGACCACACACACACACAAATAAAATAAACCCGCCGCTGCCACCAAATATGTAAAATCCTGGGTTCGGTAAAATGTTTCGGGCATTCAGGTGAAGGACAACAGAGCTTTTACTGGCCGATTATCAAACTTTATTGGTAAAACAAAAAAAGTAAACTAGCCGATCAAGCAAGAAGAAGACAAAGAATCAAAATAACGGACACAGCGCGAGCCTGCATTCTGTCCTCAGCCGTCCACACCACACTTTTCCCTGGGTCAGAGATTAAATAAGACTTCACTCGCACCAAACAAACTACCACACACTGAACACTGAACATGTTAAACCAAATATGTCTCACATTAGACCCACCGTGGAAAAAGAAACGTCCACGTTTCTAAGTAACATTCCTATAAGTAAATAAAACCTTTATTTTATTTTAAAACCTAGGGGGGACCTAGGTGGCAGATGAAGAGCAGCCCTTTCTGTATGTAAACCATTTTGGGATCTCTTGGATGAAAAGCACTAACAAAGACATTATTTATCAAGTAATAATTGCAGTAATAGTAATTAATTAATGCAGAGCAAGAAAAGATTAAGTGACAGCCATATGGATATTAGAGCTGATATTGTTATGAAGTTCTCTGTATTATAACTTCTCCAGAATACTGTAATTTGAAGCTTAGGAGATACTCTTATCAAAGGTGACTTGATCCTTCTCCAGAAGGTAATTACTATACTGTATGTTTACTTGCTAGAGCTTTATTGCCATTGTCTCTTCAGTTTGACTTTTACATGTCCCATGGTAGCATCTTTTAATGCATATAATGTGAAACAAATGTAGTGGTGACTTTTAAGTTCTATGCTGTTAAGATTTGTCTGTTCTGCCTCTTGCATTTTTAACATACATTTGACAAACATTGCTTTAATATTAAAGAGAAGCTCGCTGCCAACACCAAGGTTGAATTTGATACTCAATGTAACTCAAGGTGATACTCAACGAGACATTTTCAAGAAAAGTCAGGAAAAGTCTCAGACCTCATAACCTCAGTGAGCAGGTGCCCTATCCCATCTGGACAAAAAGAACTCATACACAAGACTACTATTCATCGACTTCAGTTCAGCTTTTTACACTATCATCCCAGAGAAACTAGTCAAGAAACTCAGTGCACTGGGTCTCAACACCACCCTCTCCAACTGGATTCGGGACTTTCTGACAGGCAGACCTCAGGCTGTCAGGCTTGGAAACCACACCTCCGGCACACTAACTCTGAACACTGGGGTCCCCCAGGGGTGTGTGCTTAGTCCATTGCTCTACTCCCTCTACACCCACGACTGTAAGGCCAAACACAACACCAACTCCATCATCAAGTTTGCCGATGACGCCACAGTTGTAGGTCTGATCACAGACAATGATGAGAGGGCCTACAGGGAGGAGGTCAATCTCCTTACAACGTGGTGTGATGACAACAACCTCACCCTCAACGTCAGCAAAACCAAGGAGCTGATCGTTGATTTCAGGAAACTGCAAACCGGACATGCCCCTATCCACATCAACGGGACTGAAGTGGAAAGGGTCAGTAACTTGAAATTCCTTGGCGTCCATATCACCGAGGACCTCACATGGTCTCTCAATGCCACCTGCCTGATCAAGAAAGCGCAACAGCGCCTGTACTTCCTAAGACGGTTGAAGAAAGCTAAGATATGTCCCCAGATCCTCACTAACTTTTACAGATGCACTACAGAAAGCACACTGACAGGCTGCATCACAGTGTGGTATGGCAACTGCAGTGCTGCTGACCGCAAAGCCCTACAGCGGGTGGTGAGAACTGCCCAGTCCATCACTGGGGCTGCCCTCCCATCTATACAGGACATTTATGAGAGACCGTGCTTGAGGAAAGCTCTAAGCATCATCAAAGACCCCACACACCCCAGCTACAGACTTTATGATCTCCTACCATCTGGAAAACGGTACTGGAGCATTCGGGCCCGGACTACCAGACAGAGACAGTTTTTACTCCCGCACTATCAAACTATTAAACTCCCAGCCTCTCTCACTCTCACCTCACCTCTCACCCATGATCTGAACCTCACAGTGCCTTCTTTCTTTCTTACCAAAAACCACAAACACACATTGAAAATCTATCTCTACCATACATCTCAAAAGCTCACTCCCCATAATTTCTATCCCTTTATTTCATTCTGTTGATGCATGTTTTTGCACATAACCGGCTACCTTTTTGCTGTTTTGCACACTGCCTGTTGTCTCTGTCTTTCTTTTGTTATACAATTGTATTGTTGTTGTTGTTTTTTCTTTGTAGTACTTATGTCTGAGAGCTAGCTAAATAGCATTTCGTTATACCATATACCTGTATATGAGTATAATGACAATAAACTTGAACTTGAACTTGAGGTACTGAGGTTATGTGCTGAGCAGTTCTGTACTGTATTTCATTATGTTTTCAATATGTGTATGAATCAGCAGAAATTACCCAGAATTGGGGAAACAGGTAACAGTCATGCCACTTGCAAAACACAAATGCCCCAAGATTAAATGATTTCAGAGCAGTGGCATTGTCCTTTTTAGTTATAAAATGATTTGAGTAAATTGTTAAAAGGCATGTTCCCCACCACTTAGAGCACCTGCTGGTCAAAGATGCTACCCTAACATTACTGAATCTCTTATTAATTAATTCACATCTGAAAGGTCCCAAGACACATGCCAGAGATTGATTTATACAGCAGATTTCGGATCAGCCTTTAGCACCATTCAACCATGCTTGTTAGTGGAGCGATTACTCTCAAATTTTAATCTGGACTTTAATACTGTAGTCTGGATCTTAGACTTTTGACCAACAGATCACAAAGAGTGAGGGTAAGTGGTCTTGTATCAGGGCAGCTTTGTTCTTCCACGGGGTCTCCTCAGGGCTGTGTGCTGTCCCCTATCCTGAACATTCTGTATACAGACAGCTGTAGAAGCCCTTTAGTGGACAGGCACATCATTAGGTTTGCTGATGACTTGTCAATTTCAGTCTCCTCCAAGACACAGACACTGATCATTGGCCTGTCGTGGGTTATTTTGTTGATTGGTGTAACAGCTCCTTCCTTCAGCATAGTGTGTCAAAAACCAAAGACATGATCATTGATTAGAGAAAGCAACCACCAGCTGCAAAACCAACAGTTATTGAAGAGCAAGAAATTGAAGTTGTCAACAGTTACAAATATCTTGGCACTGTTGTTAATTACAAACTAACCTTTGAGGAAAACACAGATTCCATATGTAAAAAGAAACAACAGTGATAGTTCCTCCTAAGAAAAATCTGCTCTTTTAATGCATGTACTACAACAATGACTTTGTTCTTTAGAACTTTCTTTGAATCCGTCTTAACATTCATTCATACAGGTGTAATAAAACCAAACTGAGCAGGATTGTGAAGCTAGCTAACAAAATTATTGGTGTACAACTACAGCTTTCAGACAACTACATCAAGCAAATAGCGCTAAAGGCCAATATAATCATTGATTGTCATGACCACCCCTTGAACAGTGAATTTCACTTCCTTCCATCTGGATGTTGATTTAGATGGCCCAGATTCTAGACCAATAGAACTAAGTCATCTTTTATTCACACAGTTATCTACCTGCTTAATTTAGATAACTCACTGTACATTTATTTTATATATAATACAGTCCGTAAGTATTTGGACAGTGACAATTTTTCTTGTTTTGGCTCTGTACTCCAGCACATTGGGTTTGAAATGAAACAATGGATATGAGGTTAAAGTGCAGGATGTCAGCTTTAATTCGAGGATATTTACGTCTATATTGGGTGAACCATATAGGAATCACAGCCCTTTTTATACATAGTCCTCCCATTTTAGGGGACCAAAAGTATTTGGACATTTGGCTGCTCTGTTTCTTGGCCAGCTGTGTGTATTTGCATCATTAGTTCATGCGCAAGAGAGCTAACAAAAGGTCTAGAGCTGGTTCTAGATGTAGCATTTGCATCGAGTCTGTTCCTGCTGTCTCTCAACATGAGGACCAAAGAAGTGTTAATGCCATTAAAGTGGGTCATCGTGAGGCTGGAAAATCAGAATAAATCAATCGGAGACATAGTCTTAATTTCAAAGTAACAATTTTACATTTCAAAATGAAAAACTAATTGAATACAGATGCAGCCATTCAAAGTTCGCGGTACAAACCCCATACCGCACGCAACTATGCACAAGCCCCCGCGCCGTACCGCGGTACGTGATTGGCTGGCCAAAATGACCGACAGGGGCACTCGTGGGGCATTGGTCGGTAGTGAAAAGATTGAATCATTTCATCTCTTTACTGTGCACGTTTTAATCCGCTTAGTATTGAATATTTACATGGAATTTTACCACTAAAGGGAAATTTTAGTAGCTGAGCATAAAAAAAAAATAGGAGCATAATGCATCTGGTTATAGGTCATAAACGATATTAATTTAGTAACATAAACATTATGTAAAGTGTATATTGCTGGTATTGGTAGTTTAAAGAAAAAATACACACCAGTATTCCATTTCTCCCTAAACATTTTAAGCAAAGTCTCACATGTGGTTATTTCGGAAACGTTTTTACGTGCTCCTTCTGACCATATTGTTTATATACTTTGTGAGAAAAGTGATATTTTAACCTTTTCTGCGAATACGCTCGCTATCGGAGTAAACAAAAGCATACTTTCAGAATTTGATTAATAGGGAATATAATATGGATTCACGTATCTAAATAAATTAATAACTATACTCATGTACTGTTGCACAAACAGTAGTATAAGACTTTCTATTGGTATGTGTATGGCTCAGAGCACTGGGGCCATGAGTTCGTCCTCAGACCTGGGGTTTGCATGTTCTACATGTGTTTGCTTGGGTTGTCTTCAGCTAATTGGCTTTTGTGAAAATTGTCCCTGGTGTGAGTGAATCCTGCTTCTGGCTCCCCTGTGTTGGATAAAGCAGTTAGAAAATGGATGGATTAAAACCTTCATAACCTTTAGAGAATTCTTTCCTTTTAACACTAATTTTACTACTGGAAACCACTGTAATTTTAAATCATATCCATTCAGCTATCAACTATTTTACCACAATATTACATTTTACCTTTTGTACTGTATATCCTTCTGAAACAGTGCTGCTGTGCATTCCATTGCAAAAAACACCACATACAGTACATTCTGCTGCCCAAAAGTCTCATTGAAACACTAAAGAAAACATGCTCATTAAGTGCAATTTGAGACTTTACATCTCATTTAATATGGAGACCGTAGACTGACACTGACTCAATACATACAGTGAAAGTGGTTCAAGCTTTTAGAGACAACCTGTAAAATCTCACTGTCAGTCTCCGAGTCTGCAGATTGATTAAGACGCACAGTCTTTGGGGTGGGAATTCTTTCGTATTTGCTGACAAGGGAGAGTTGACACATTCAAGAACACCATCCACAATTCAGAGGCAAGGTTATTAGATCTGCAGCAGGTGATTAAGAGACTCTTCTCCGGCTCCTCTTTTCATTGTACAGGGAGATGGCTGGGAGCAGCACTCTGATAATGGACACTGCCACCCACGCCACTATATTCTCCGCCATGTCATTCAGTTCTTCCATTGTTATCCGTTTTAAAGCAACAGCATAAATGTAGGTTAACCACGGAGGACTAACATTGTCTTTTATTGCTTTTAACAGGGTGTCAGCTGAGCATTAGACAGGATTCATCCATTCTCCCAGCAAACAGTGATAGGCTGATTTCTTTTTAAGGTCTTATTTTGTTTCAAATTCTCCTTGGAATATGTCATATTCTATTCTCATTTTTTCTACAGCCTACAGCCTATTCTGGACTTTTCTTTCATTTGCTTTCCCTTCTTACCTCTCTCCCTCCTATTCCTTCTCTCTCCCAAACCAAACCATTGTGCATTTTAATACACTGTATTACAATTAAAACACGAGATGAAAGGTTCTTATAAAATAGCTACAAATTATTTGTTTCTGGTACTAAATCTGTGTTTTGAAAATCATACTGCTTGGGGCACATTGCATTCTCTTCTTCTGACAACATACCAAGGGTTTTGAGTCCCAGCTGGGTTTCTTCACAAGTCTTTTTCATAGAAACCCAATTCGAACAAATTACAAACAGTAATTTCTGATTTTCTCAGGCAATGCAATAGATGCTGTTAATGGAATACAAGTACATTTTAAAAGACAACCTTAGATAATGTGACAATCAGTGCACTTCTTTCCAGTCCTTCAGATATCCCTTGTGGTGCCTCCGGGGGAAAGGTTATGTAAATGAGAGAAGTACTCACACCACACTTTTCTTTCCTGAGTTTCGTGGCGTTTCTTCCTCCAATTATCTTCCAAATCCAGTCCGTAATCCGCTCTCTTAATCCTGTTCCGATCCGAGTTACAAAAATCCGTAATAAAGCCAATCCGCGATGTATCCTTATCCACTATCCGCAATCCAAAAACCATAAACCTTTTCTCCTTTCAGTAGTCCGTTATTCCTTAGTCCGATCTTTAACATAAACCGCTCTCCACTCTCACCTGATCGGTTTCCGCCCTGTCCACTGCCTCCGGGCCACTTATATTTCGGTTCCTGATGCGGCTCAGCTGTGTCTCATTGTTTCTCAGGGTAGACCCTTTCCATATACGGGTCAGCTGGTTCTTTTTGGCAGCCATTTTGCTTAGGTCCATATCTAGTATTTTAAGTAGGTTATTCCGAAAATACCTGTTATGAATGACCCTTCCCCTGGTCATCTTACACCCTTTACTTGGCTGGCCTGTAATGTGGGTGTTATATTCTATGATTTTCTCCTTGTTTTATTTATTACCTTGTCCAGTAGGTGGCAGAATTAGCACAGTAAGGAACTAGGCTTAAGGAGTAATATTTTTTTAATCAAGCTGACATCTTCCTCTAAAATATGTTTTTTTTTCGGTAGTGGTATGAAAAACACAACGTGAAAATATAGTAATGAAAATGAAAAGTCAAAGCTTGTGCAACCAGGTGATGAGCAGCTGGGCCCGGGAATCGGGAACAGCGCCTCGTGCAGGCTGGTAGACCCTCGCTACCAGCCTGCTGTACGCCTGACTTGTACGTATCTCTGGAAACTCTCCCGTGGTCTTTCTAATCTTTTAGGTAAGATCTGAAGTAATAAGGCTTTTTTAAAAGGTCTGTAAATTTATGTTTACTGATGTCATAGTTTCGGTTTAAGGTTTACGCGTTTATATTTGTTTTAGGAGTATCAAAAGTGTATTCGGGCTCTGCGGGTTATCAGAGACGAAATTGAACTTCGTTAGCTAACTGTGTGAAGTCGCTAGATGAAAACTGTCTGTGTGTTGTGAGTTAAGTTCTTAGTGAGTTGAGTTGTTATGTTGTGTCGCGTTTAAATGGTGTTATAGTAAACGTCTTAAACAGGGGAAAACAACATGTATGAGGGTAGGAGTCTGACTCTCGCTTCCAGCCTGCTGTAAACCTGACTTGTACATATCTCTGGAAACCCTCCCGTGTTTTTTTCTATTTTTTTAGAAAATAAACTTTAAAAAAGGGAGCCGTGTGTGAGTTCCTCTTGCGCGCGCCGGTGAGTGCACACGATCAACGGTAAAGCTGCCAGAACTGAGAGGGCCCCGCTAGGGGTCACCACAGCCAGGCAGAATAGGGACTGTGACGTAAACTTGAGCAGTGCGTTATGGGAGTTGTAGTTCATAAAGACAACGCGACGTCCGTGAGCAACTATAGCCAGTTCTAAATCCCGGCTCCCCTTAAGTGAGGATTACACTTGCATTCCAGGCTTTTCAACCATCTTGCATTTCCTAAAATATTGTTTTTCTTTTTCTAGTGCGTTTGATTGAAATAGTTCTTACATGAAAATAACACAATTTTTAAAAATCATTTAGAATTAAATTTTAATAAACACGAGGGTGCATTCATCATTTATCATAATGCAGAAAGTTATCTTTTTAGAAATAAAATTGGTGAACGTGTTTGGGGGTCATTGAATTTGATTCCAGACGTGTGCACCTTATGTAGGGGGTTTGTGTCTTCTCCCTGCTTTCACATAATCTTCCTTTGGGTGATTCCCTCCATCTTCCATCTTCAACACATGCTTGTTCGGTTCACTGGAATGTCTACATCGCCCTGTGTGTTTGTGTATGTACCCTACAAGGGGACAAGTATACTACTAATGCCGAGTTACACCTCTGGGATTCTGGGATAGACTCCTGGTCAGCAAACCCTTAAACAGGAATAAGTAGCCTTCTGATAAAGGGTGGATAAAAGACAATTAATCAAATAGATCTTAATTTCACGACCTGTTGTTCACCAGACTGCAGAATAAACACAAGCAGGACTAACAGTTCCCAACAGACAGTCAAGTAATGAGAGAGACTACTGGAAATGAATCAGATGCCAGTTCTTCAAAGACAAAATATTATAGAAACGGAGTTCTCGTATCCTGCAGGTGATCAGACCAGCAATGTGATTGTCAGTAAGACTAGGCTAAAAACAAGCATGTGCTCATTTCATACATTCAGGGTATTAAAATAATAATAATAATAATTGCTTACACTTATATAGCGCTCTTCTGGACACTCCACTCAAAGCGCTTTACAGGTAATGGGGACTCCCCTCCAGCACCACCAATGTGCAGCCCCACCTGGATGATGCGACAGCAGCCATAGTGCGCCAGAACACTCACCACACACCAGCTATCAGTGGGGAGGAGAGCAGAGTATTGAAGCCAATTCATAGATGGGGGTTATTAGGAGGCCATGATTGGTAAGGGCCAATGGGAAATTTGGCCAGGACACCGGGGTTACACCCCTACTCTTTTCGAGAAATGCCCTGGGATTTTTAATGACCACAGAGAGTCAGGACCTCAGTTTTACGTTTCATCCGAAGGATGGCGCCTGTTTACAATATAGTGTCCCTGCTTAGCTTCAGTAGGTTGCCAGTTGTGAGTTGTAGAGTGATATGGCTGCTGGATAAAATGGATTGTATGCTCTTTTTTTTTACTAGGGGTGTGAATTTGAAGGACTGTATCCACATCTTATTGCACCCAGCCTGACGGCGCGACTCTGCAGATCAATCAGTGAACACACATTCAGTTAGCTAATTTGATCCCTCTGTCATCCACTGAGTCTTTTTCAGACGTTCCAAGCTTTGGCATTTGTATTATGTAATCTTGGTCACAAATCCGAATGCATATTCTGTCCAAAAGAAAGGATAATCCTCTTGCAACTTAACAGATAAGCAGTATAATTGTTGATGACTGTAATTTTCTTTGCTCTCACACTGCAACAGAAATGAAGAAACTGACCTCTGGTAATTGCAGAGCCCTTCTCCACAGCATTGAATTGGATCAAGTGATTAGACAATGGATGGATAATATTCCATGTGTCATGCTGTGACTGAGAATATTGAGGACAAGACCTGTATAACTATAAATGGCTGCAATGCCATAATTGACCATAATTAAAATTGCATTTCTACACTTCTTTTCCACCCCAAAGGATCCCAAAGTCCATCACGCATTGTCCACCACTATACCAGCAGTTCCTCAGAGCTACAGATGAAAAGTGGTTGAAAAGTGAGAAATGTCTTCACCAATTGTTTTAAGGAAAAACTTTAGGAAGGCCAGATTAAGAATTCCAGAGTGAAATCTAGCCAGAATACAGAGGGGTTAACACACCTATTCTTATAAACAGGGATCTTAAATAACCAAGTATGAAATTTAAAGCACGGCATTGCTACGGTACAAATACCTTCAGCCGAACCGAAAACAACCAGAACACATCTCGAGGCTGAGGAGTTAGGAACCTCGTGAAATGGCCGTTCCGTTGTGACGTCATCCTACCGTCGCGCCCAGATTTGTTTTTAAAAAGTTTCTGTCGGTGCGTTTTCAATCCCTTTCTGCAGCTACCCAGCTACAGATACCAGTTTACCAATTTAACAGCTTCTTCCTGCAGATTAGGTGCCGTTTTAGACATATCTAGAAAAGACACATCAACCGCCAAAAAGCAAGACTGGGCAGAGAGAGGATGTTTTCATCCTTATTTCACCGGTGAAGCCCGACTGAAAGGAACGAGGAGACAGCAGAGTGCAAGAGTAGCGTTATAAAACGCTTCGAAAAAAAGGGTTTTATCAGACTGTAAAACCTACTGTATATACAATATACTTATATAAGAAATTAAGTCTGAAGGTGAACCGGACCCCTCGTCACATTACGGACACTACAAAAAGTAGTTATTTTTAGGATATTTTCTTCAGCAGCGCCACTTGCTTTCTATAACAAAGTAAGGAATTGAAGGGCGTATCGCGGTAGTCACTGAAAACTAGGTCTTGATATACAGAAAAAAGATAGTTTTTAAATATAGTATAGTTGGAGATTTCCGTATGTACTGTGGCCACTGTCTTGTTATGTTGCTCTGTACAAATTACTAATCAGTCCGCGCTTTTCAAACAAGGTGTTTATTACTTTGTATTATTATTATTATTATTAATAATAATAATATTATTAGAGGTGTAATTTATTAAAAGGCAAAACGTGTGTTATATTTTTGGGGTCTCCAGGCTCCACTGGCAGAGCCAGACTGTTTGGGACGTGCGACCACACAGGTTTGATACCGTGAAGGCTTTGAGTTAGAATGGCGACATTCAAATTAAACATTAAATCGGACATCGCCCTTTTGTCTGGATTTTCTAATGAAAACCTAATTATAAATATATATATATAAAAAACAAGTCCGTACAGGGACGAATACTGTAGCTTCCCTGCGGCAGCTTTTAATGACGTCTTTACTTAACTTGTACACGCTGGATACGTCAGATAAGGCAACTGCTTTGCAGATCTGACGTAATAATAGACAACATTTTGGTTATACGGTGGTTTATGCTCAAGTCCGTATTATACAAAATAAAGTTGAAACGCTCACGAACACGACGGAATTGTTTTCTCAAAATAGATTAATTGATTAATGGATTAATGGAACGAGATCAGGGATAAAAATGGAGAGAAAGAAACCGGGATCTGGAGCTGTGAGTGTACTATCCATACGTTTATATATTTCAACTTTTAGGTAGTGAATTGTAAAAAAAAATCAGCATTAGTTTAGCTTTAAAATGTAAGGTTTGGTAAAACAGTAAAAACGTAGTAATATTTCTAATACTGTTTTAAAAGCTCTAGAAGGTAAAATAAATGGAACGTGATTTTAAAATTCCAGCTATGTGTTCTATTTCTGAAATCGTGGTATAATAATTTATTGTTAACCCTTTCTGTATTTTATGGGAATATACGTACTGTACTTTTCTTTTGTTGTCTTAAAATGTCTTGCGTGAGAATATGCCTTCCTAATCTAAACCTCTAAACAGACTTAGATCCTTAGCCCAGATGCAGAGAATCAACTCGTTTGTGCAGAAGAAAAAAAAAAGAATGTTATGAACTGATTTAGCCCTCTAAACACCCTAGGGTAACTCTTCTTACTTATCTATAAAAAGATATGTCAGGAACCGTGACCCTTAAATGCAGGGACTGCTTTTAAAAGGTAGTTTTGTAGCTGATTATACCACCTAGCAATTCTAAAGACCTTTTCCCCCAGCAACAAGTTCTTTTTATCTTCCAGAACCACCAGTGCATCCACAGACCAGACAAGACAGTCATCCTACATAATTTCCATTTTTATTACAGTACTTTGCAATTCCAGTATCTATTATAGCCTAATCCACAGAACACATATGACAACTTATCCACTAGAGGTACTTACTTACTCACAGAACACATTGCAGACCAGCTCAAGAGCCCCATTTGAGCCCAGTTACCAAAACCAGAGTTCCAAAGGAAAAGTCCAGCTGCAAATATTCTCCCAAACCCAGTCCCAGTTGGAGACCTGGTGTGCCTGCTTCTGTCATAGCAAAGACACTCTGTGTAGTCTTAGGGATCCTCCTCAGTCCTGGCTGAGTCTGGTTTTTAATATGCCCCCCCCATTTGTCTCTGAGTCAATTTTTTGAGTGGAGAGGGGAGGAAGACAATGCTAAAGCCTTCCTCCCTTGCTCACTGTAGAGAGTCCCTGGTGTCCAAACCCTCTCCTGGGTGCTGTGGTACAAATTGGTTATTCCTGTTTCTTCTGTTTCTGTGTGCTCTGTCACTGGGGTTATTAAAGCCTCCCTACCTTTCTTGGGGGAGGTGGGGGTTGATAGTTTTGGGTTTAAGCAGAGCTAACTTCTTGGGGCTCATTGATCAAATGGCTATATACAGATGGCCAAGTGTAACATTGCTCTAGAACATTCTAGATTTTCTAGAATTGTTATGTTCTAGACCCACCTCCTCAGTCTGAGGCTCAGCTAGGCCAGTTTTGACATTCCATGTGTCTTCTCTGAACTGTGTGGTAATTAACAAGCATCTTTGATCATTAGGAAGCCCCAGAACAAAGAAAGACACATATTACCACCCTCATCGAAGTCACTGGTCATTCTATGCAAACTTCAAGTCAACATTGTCCTTGATACCTGCTGTTGCCCCCACAGCCATTTTATTTCACTCTGTGACAGATGAAATAATTTCTGCCATCAGCTCTGCTTGTTTTTTCTGGCGTTTTGGCTGTGGTTCTGTGAAGTACGATAGCTATGTTCTGTGTTTCAGGGCTGCTACACCATGCTGTATGCACTGCGGGGAGAGCAGCAGCTGTTGGAGAGACCCGTCGGCACTAAACTGCCGTTAATCCCAGGGTCTAAACCTCAATTTTGCAGGACTGCTCTTTCGGAGAAAGTAAGTGTAACCTAAAATGAAAAGCATGAATACATTTATTCTCATTTAATTCTAAACATTTAAATTGTAAAAAATGACATGTTTATTCATGGTTTTCTTTCTTTTTAGGGGTAAACCAACATGTAAAATGTTATAATATGAAATGATACCTGGGACACATTAACACATTTCTGTGTGTGTTAGTATAATGTGGTTGCTGTAATGATTAAACTGTAAGCAAGCTGTCCTCCCTTGGCATCTTTGTGCATATAACATCAGAAGTAAGGTTATATATTTTTCTAGACGCAGTATATTGATCACATTATTGAAATTCAGCTGTACTGTATGCCTTAAAGCTTATTGTGCTTATTGTCTTTTTGAAATTCAGTCATTTTTAGTTGGCTACAATGACTGAGAAATTGGAATTTGATGTTGAAGAACGTAGGAAAAATGGTAACAGTGATTCTGGAGTAGTCTTCCAAGAAACTGGCGACAGCCTTCGGAGGGGGGAGAAAAAAAACATTCTCATTTTTATGTTCAGAAACATAGGGGGATACATATCTGTGTTTACCTATACATATCATGTTTTAATAAAATACTTACCTTCTATTTCAGCTGCACCAGCCATCTCCTGACTTCACTCTGACTGATCCCCGCGGTTTCCTTTTGGATTCGAAGTACAACAGCCTCCATGACCCCCACCTGCGCACCTATTACCATCGCAAGGGCATGCAGGAGTCTCTGCAGAACAGAGGCTTAATCAATGAGCAGAAGAAAGTAAGGCTGTTTGGAGTTTGTGCAAAGAATGAGGCTTTTTTGGTATGGTGAAGGAGTGAGGTGTTGTCAAAAAAAAAAACATAGACCAGGTTCTAGCTCATTTAGCTGTAATAGTTTCCAGTAGTGTGATTTAACTCATGTCTGCACTACAGCATAGATGTATTCGGTGTGCAGGCCTATGGTTGTAATCAAAGCATGTAATAATAGATGTAATCAAAGCAGGCCTATGGTTTGTGCTAAAGTCCTTATGCTCAATAAGTACTTGACTGTGCTCTAGATTTGTAAAATAAAAATAAAAACATTTTCTTTAACCTCCTAGACAGTACTTGAAACATGTTTTGTCTGTTTTCAGGTCCTCTGCTCTTTGAAAGAATACAATCAATATCATAACTACCTAAGCAATGTGAAGTTGCAGTATGACAAAAATTATGCGACTAAACAGGTAAGTGTGATGTTTTTAAACAACCATCCATCTGATTCTGACTCTTCATCATAGACTTCTGCCTTTATCCAGCCCTCAATCAGTAACGTTTCTGGATGAAGGCTTCCATAAGATCTCTCCATTATGCACCTTTGAATATATTGCTGTCATCATGTCTTCTTCAAGGAGGTCTCTACCTTGACTGTGTTTGTATTCTAAGGATCAATTTCAGTTTTTTCTTTCAGTTTCTTCTCTAATTGCTATAAAGCTCATTTCTGTTTTAGTGTTTTGACGCTGATGATGTTGTTGCTTATGTTTGTCACTGCTCTAGCCTATTTTAGCTTCTTCTTGTTAGTTCAACCATACTGTACATCTTTTCATGCTACTTTGTGTTGTTTATAGCCCATATAGTCCTTTCTGCATGCAGGATATGGGTTTCATATCATAAGAATAGTTACGAATGAGAGGAAGCTCCTTAGCCTGTTTGGTAATTACTTGCTAATTGGTCTGTGAGTCTCATCCAGCTGTTTCTTGAAAGAAGTCAGCGTTCAACAAGCAGACTTGTCTGTGAGGATTTTGAATATTTGAAACAGGTCTCCTTGTAGTCGTCTCTGTTCAAGATAACAGAGTTAAAAAAAAGAGAGTTTTTTTTATTCATTGAGGCTGGGCAATATATCTGGATGTCTTTCTTTGTGGTAAACCACTAATTGTACCACCCCAATCGGAGCATTCAGTGCTTATCTGTACTGCTCTGTAGAGTTTAATCCATTTTCAGTGCAAACAAACATATTTTTCCAAACACGTTAATACAGGCAGCTTTTGTGTGTAGTCCAAAACAGAATTTATAAGTCTTCTTTGCCAGACAAGGCTGAAAAACGACTTGAACTTCCATCCATCCCTTTCCATCCACGTCATCTAATCTAACTGCCTCATCTAAGGGCTGCAGGGAGCCGGGGCCTATCCCAGAAAGCAACGGGCTTAAGGCGATATACACCCTTGACCAGAATTTAGTCCATTGCACGGCACACACAGACACAAATTCACACTAGAACCAATTTTCCTAGAAACCTTTTTTTCTACCAGTATAGTATGGCTTTGGACTGTGGGAGCAAACCAGAGCAAACCGTGAAAAACCCATGTGAATATGGGGAGACCATACAAACTCCACACAGATAACAACACCTCAGGCCCAGAATAGAGCCCCTGGCCCCAGTGTTGCGAGATAACAAGGTTAACCACTGTATCCAAGATGTACATCTTAAATCGAAATGTTTAGATCAACAAACTACAGTAGCTCAGCCTTCACTCTTATACATATACAAACACATTCTATCGGTGTGAGTTCAAATGAAAAATCTAATGGAAAAAGTCAGTGTTGGTTTTGAAGTGCACACTCGGCTATAATAGTGCTTAGGAGAACTCTGCAATGAAGGGAGTGTGGCGCTCTAGTAAAAGGCTGTGCTGGCTTTCAGAAAACAATAGTGAAGAAGTTCTTGGAGCTCCAGGAGCAGAACAAGATTCCCAGGGATATCAGCTTCACCGATGTGAGGGAATGGCTCCTGGAGGAAGGATCCAAGAATATTTCAGACCAGATTATGGCTAACAGAGACAGGTAATAACATACGGAAGCTCCTCACTCTTTAACAGCAAGTTCCTGCCTTTTAGATTCCCTGATTTGTTATATTTGTATCACTTTTTTTTTTGTTTCGCTGTAAATATTACTGTTATGTGGAAACATTGGATGTCAAGAATACAACTGTAAGTAAAGGTTTGCCTTAAGTGAATTAATTGTGCAAGCAAGTGGAAGTCTTGACTGAGTCAAAGTTTTCCAAAAGATGAACATTTGCTCTACGGAAATACCACATTCACAAATTCCTCTGCTGCTGTCTGACATTTTGACCTTGCCTTGTGGATTAAGCTTTCTTTGCTGTTGTTGTTTATGAAGGCACCAGGCAGGAGCTCCGAAAACCGAGGAGATATGCAGTGGTGAAATACAGCGTATGAAAGGTCTGCAGTACACCGGACAGGATGAGGTATGAGAATACAGTTTGATTTATTTTGACCAAGGGCTGCTCCTGGTCATCACCTGGATGGGAGATCTTTAATAGCTGGTTTCCTTCTGCATCTTAAACTGATTAGAGACATTTATATCTACTCTGGCAAGTGACCTTGTGACACCTCTGTAAATACAGCTTGATTGGGGAGCAAGCAAAAGAAAACAGGATCTCTAGCATAACTATTTTAAAAGATGTTGTCTTTCTGACAAGTAATTAAGCATTAATGTTGCAAAATGCTAATTAAAAAAATTCTCTCACCTTATTCTGTATATGCCTCTTCCAGCCGAACAGATTTCTGCAGAGTAGATACCCTTAGTAAATCATGTTACTTTATTGTCACACTTAGACTTCAGACACTTTTCATATGCTTTTATGAATCTTACATTTCACACTGTAGCTTAACTCACTTTTAAAACACATAGTTTATTCACCCCTTTCATTGATTTATCAGCTTTCAAATCACCAGCATTATCTATATACAGTATTTAGCCTCATCGGTTTTCTACATCAGCTTAATCATGTTTCTTAATCATGTTTTTTTTTTCACATTCTCACTGTACATTACTGTATGGTATGTTATTTTCCCAGTTATTTTGTCTTTGGGCTTCCCAGACCACATTCAGCTGCTGAATGCTCCTAATATGCTGACAAATACCCAAAGGCCTCATTTGCTAGATTGTAAAAAGGGGAGAGATTCAGCTCCACATGATCTAACAGAATCCTCAATATTTAATGTACCACCTATAAGCAGGTGACATATATAAATATAAAAGTCTGGTAGCGTAGCTGTTTTGTGCTTAACACAATCTAGCTTTCTGCTGTTTCTCATCGGCTTTGCCTTTTCACTGACGGCTCTACAGATGTGGAAAATCAGAGAGAGAGCTTTTCAGATGAGGATAGAGGAAGATGCCCGGAGGGAGGTGCGACAGGCCCAGCAGAAGAAAGAGATCAGAGCTAGAAGGCACAAAAAGGTACTGGAGTAATGGATGTTTGGATTCATCCTCTTAAGGTGTACTTTTCTTTATGCAAATTCCGGACTTGACACTGAGCTTGCAGCTATATTTTGTTGTATTTCCAAGATGACCACCTATAGGTTGAAATTAATAACCTAAACTAATACTTTTTGGATCCTCAGTGTCCACAATGAGCGTGGTATGTTGGCACCTCTTATATTGTGCATCTTCTCTAGGGTGGTCATGCCAAGATATGCTACAGAGGTGCCAAAGCACCATATTCTGGTAGTGTTTGGTGCCTCCAATTCATGGTTATAGCACTGCATCTCCAAAGCCCATGGTTTATCTCCAGCCTTGGGCACCTGCCTGTGTGGCATTTATTCTGCGTGTAGTGGGTTTTAATTCCAAGTACCATCCCAGAGACATGCTGCTTTGCATAATTGGCTGTTCTAACGTATCCCTCAGGGGTATCTCCAAGAGGGTGGTTGATGATCTCTCCTCTTCATTACCTAAGCATTAGAGGAGAGATGTTGCTGCTTCAGCCTCTTATACCCAGCCTGCAAGGTTCTGAACTACCCACAGAGTCTTTCATCCAAGTAATGTCGGACCCAGCCTTTCTTCTTCTGAGCTCTGACCAGACCCAGCTTCCCAGCTTCAGGGTGCTGTAGATTGAGATGAGATTGGAGTCTCCTGTAGTTTTTACTTGAGCTGGAATTTCGGTGGTGCCCAACAGCTTCTGTCTGATACTAAATTAAAATGTGACCTTATGGACGGGAAGTTTTCTACTAGCAACATGTTGGGTTGCAAGCTAGTTCATTTGTCATTAAATACTAGAGTAATGGAAAAACATGTGCTTTTTAATACAAGATGTTCAACAATGAGATGGACCTTTTCATCTTTTGTTGAGAAGCTTTCCTTTTTCTTTAAAGAATAGCCACTTGTGAAAGGTTTTCTGTCATTCTCAGGCATTTGAACTCTATGAAAGGAAGGTTGCTCTCCAGCAGCAAAAGCTAAATGAGAGTTTACAGGAAAGGAAGGATTTTGAGAGAGAAATGCAAGACAGTATTAAAAGGCAATATTTTAATGAAATACTTCAGTCTGGAAAACAGGGTAAGCTTCTAGATCCAATAATTTGCAGTGGTACAACTGTGATTTAGTTCACAATTTAATGTGTTTTAGTTTGTTGGCCAGAAGGAATGATGCAGGTTGACAACATCTTCAGGTTTACTACTGATTACAGAACTGTAGAATTTGTTTAATAAACACCTACAATTACAAAATTCCAAAGCTTTTCAATCATATGGCTGTTTGAAAAGAATAATATGTATGTACTGAGATCAAAACGTTTTAAAGGGAAACGCGCAATAAGTTGCAGGCATCATAAAATAATACATTAAGAAGGAATCCTTCATTATCTTCAGATTGTTTAATTTCCAGCCACAACATGTAAATACATTATATTCAACATTTCTGTAATCCATATTTTGTATTTTGTGATAAAAACATTTACAGTATCTATTGATCTAAACTATCTGAAAGGACTGTTCAACTAAAATGATGTTTTCTTTGTGGCACAGCTTCAACTGAGATCATTAGCAAGGAGAATAGAGATGTTACCATTGCTAATGAGAAGAGTTCTAAAATCACCAAAGGTCAGTATTTTAATTTGTTTCTAGAAAAAATAAAGGTTTTGAAAAAAGTTATGTTTTGACAAATTTTCCAATGCAGCTGCAGAGAAATTCAGTGGGTGCTGATATACTGAAAGATATTGTGAAAGACAATGGAACATATAATCCCAAAAATCCGTTTAATTCAATTCAGTTTTATTTGTATAGCTTATTCAGATAAAAACATGTCAATTGTTTTGTGTCATTTAATCAATATTAAATGATTAATGCACAAGTGTTGGGTTTTGAAAGCTTGGTAACATCTACTGTTAAGGTTGAAGAAGGTTCCAATTAAGTCTGGGGATCTCTGGGCAGCCATTGTGCCACAGTCTGGTGCAGTAAAATTGTTGTGAGCTAAGGTGTGAAAATGATTGAAATTATATGGGTAAACAGAGAAATAAATCCTAATCGGCATCCTATTTTTTCTATGAATAAATCCATGTTTTCTGCCTTTTTTGGATGTTAATTGGATTGATCACTTTTTTATGCATGTCATGAGAATTCTAATGCGACAATAATTCTTTTCTCTTGGGTCAGTTCATATTTCACCTGACTCCACTGAAGAGGTGACTACTGATTCCAAATGGTTTCATGAAGTCCCTCTGATCAGTCAGCTGTCTGATGGGTAAGTCCTACATTCTGCAGTTGTGGTATGTTAAGCATCAGTGCGTACAGTACATAAAGTTTTTATTTTAATCATTTTAGTATGGTGATATGTAAATGTTTAAAGAGCAACTGTTTTCTGTTTTGAGCTCACTTCTCCAGCTGAGTTTGTGAAATTGCTTTTTCTCTCTTTGCGAATGCGTGAATCAGTCTGTTAACAGTACAGTACATGTGCACATCTTTGTGTTAGCTCATGTGCATTTTTTCCAAATCCTAGATATAGTTTACCATAAACTGGCTTTGTAGTAATGACTAGAACATTGACATTGAATATTGATATTGACGATGACTAGAGCAGCAGTCAAAATACACTAACTGAACCTTCGCAAAAATAAACTGTTGTATTGTACTTATGTATAACTCTGATCATACTGCATTACAACAATAATATATTAGTCATATTAAAACAAATTTCTATCATAATAACTAACAATATGTTGTGGCACCGGTATAAAATGTGAAGTTTTGCTGAAGTATTGACAGTGGGAGAAATGTCTGGTCGTGTTTGAATGGATGTTATGTTTCAATCAACAACCACCAGAGGGCAGTAACAACTAAGTAACACTAAGTCATGAAATGTGTTGAAAACGCATTTTGGGCTTTGTCCTGAATGATGCAGCAGCAACATACAGTTGTATGCAAAAGTTTGGGCACCTCTGGTCAAACTGCATGTTTCACAGAATCTCTAAATTCTCTAAGGTCTAATCTCTACGAAGTTAACACAATGTCTGCAGGGTACAAACATAAACATGACATATTTCTGCACATTTCAATGCAGAATTACTATTTATTTTCTGAATTTAACTGTATTTGTCATGTGTCAATTATGAAGTACCCAGTATGAAACTGGTTAGATACATTGCGCCTGACCAAGTAGTTGTTGTTGAAAACACAATGATGTAAATTAGCAGTGATCTTGCTTCACATAGGAACACAATTGTACCATACTTGCTAAAGTGTTATGGAACAGTTGCAGTTTGAAGTTTAAGATTTATCATTTCCAATGTGCTATTTTGTTGTGGTGATTTTTATTTTATAAGCCTCTCATATTAAAGTGAAAAACCTAAGCAAGTTTTAGACATTCAGTAGGTAAATTGAAAAAGTACGAACATAATCATGGTTAGGAGGCCATCTTTTTTACACAGAAATGTGCTTTAAAATAGATTAATTGTTCTGCCACTAGAAAAGATGCCTATATATTGTTAATTAGTCACCATTTTTTAAGATTGCAAAATATAGTTAGCATTTTGTCCATGTAGTAGCAATGTCACACTAATTAATTTTTATGATAATGTTTTTTAGTGAAAGAAAGGTGATTGAGAACAGTTTATATGGACAGGTAAGGTACACTGCTTGTCTGAATGTAATGGATGCATTTTATTTTTCCAGATAGCTCCTTGAGGTTAAAATGCACAGTGTCATAACTAAAGAAGAAATGTAAAGAAATATGTTAATGTGTTCCTTCAGTACAGTAAATCCTGAAATTTAGTCCACCTAGCTGTTGCTTAGTGGTTCCTTCCCTGACATGTTCAGCTCAGCTCCCACTAGGTTTTGATTGTGGCTGCCCTGGCGTCAGAGCCACATAGCCACTCCCCAGAGCAGAGATATTCCACTATGCCAAAGGTCTGCGCCTCTTTGCCAGAGAATATTAAGCTGTCCAGGTTCCAAGGGGGTGACTTCACTTTCTACCATAGACTCGATGCCAAAAGAACCCTTTGACACTGCCTCCTCTGGAATGAAACAGGGGTCTGCACATTTAATTATTTATAAATTAAGGGATCCACTTAAAATATCCAATACTGACCATTCTATTTCTTTGGTTAGACTGGTATTCTGTTGTTCTTGCTTCATTTATATATTAGAAATACTGTACTGTATATATTTTTCTATACATACAACAGTATATCTATAATAGATTTTTACTATACTGTATAGACAACAGTATATTTGTATTAGTTGCATCTGTGCTGGCATTCAAAATTTGGTTGCAAATTTCTAAATGTTAACATGGGAAACAATGAACCCTGACAAGTAAGTAAAAGTAGGTCTTATATTGATAGGTGTACTGTATATTGAACATTTTAGTGCTCTGTGGTTACTTTTGTACTATTGCTTTAAAACAGATAACAACAGAAGAACTTAATGGCATGGCGGAGAATATAGTGGTGTGGGTGGCAGCATCCATTATCAGAGTGCTGCTCCCAGCCATCTCCCTTTACAACGAAGAGAGGAGCAGGAGCGTGTCTCACTGCTCCTTTGAGTCCCCGGTTTACTTCAGCAGTAGTGAGGAGACACTACAGGCCACCCTGAGTTCTCATTCTCTACTTGGTACTGAGTCGGGGTCCACATGGCAGTCCCAGAGTAGGAGCAGTAGCTTCATGTCAACGAGATGCAGGATCTCCACTCCCTTCCCTTCACCCCTCTCGTCCTCGGGTAGTTCAGGAGAAGAAACGGGGAAAAATACACCCTGCAGATTAAAATCCAGAACATCCTCGAAGGAGATTGTGGTTGCTGATGGAGGAGAAGATGCTGGAAAGCCCCTCTCAGAACCTTTGAAGGACCTTTTTGGAATCACTAAGTCTAGTATAATTACAAAAGCAGAACGTATAGTACAGGATGTCCTTAGCAGAGCCTTCATTGAAGCACAGCTTCCTGCTCAGCTGATGGAACCCCAGTGTTGTGCGTTAGGTGTCTTGATTACCCACTACAGATCCAATAACCTTGCCACTGAACTTGTGGATGGTGTTATTGGACGTGTCAAGTCTGCCTTGTCAGAAAATAAGCAAAGAATTCCCACCCCAAAGACTGTGCGTGTTAATCTAGAAGCCCAGACAGAATCTGTAGCCTCAGAGGTTGCCAGTGAGATTATACAAGTTGTCTCTGGAAGACTCCAGCCTTTTTTCACGAGCGCTGTTGAGTCAGGGTCAACCTGTAGACTCCTGGGTGGCCATGGTGGTGACCTACATGCCTTAGGACAATCCCAGAGACTCCACTCAGAAGAATATGATGAGGCGGAGTTAGCGGTTACGGCAACAGAAATAATCAGTACTGTCTTACAAGAAGTCAAGAGTGAATTCTGCAAAGCAAATACTGAAAATGAGATGAGTGACGTGAAGGAAACATATTCAGGCGATAACCAGTCAATGAGTGACTTTGTGTCAGCAATTCTGAAAAATTTAGAAACGATTTCACCCTCCTCCAGCTTATCTGTGGAGAAGAACTACCTTCTTCAGAGTCCTGATGCCCAGCAGAATGAGAGAGATGAGGCAAAAGTGACTAAGAAAAGAACAAATGGCAGTAGGCCCCCATCTGTCAAATTAAAGTCTCACGCCTCGGAATCAAGTGTGGGAATGAAAAGAGCAAACAGTGATATTGCTTTTGGGATCTCTAAAGCCAAAATCATTGAAATTGCTGATCAGATAGTATCTCAGATCATTGAAAAAACAAAGCGGGATTTCACCCCTGTGGGTAACAATTTACATGAGAGTAACTCAAAAGAGTCATTATTGCTCCCAGAAGCTGCAGAAATCTCCATTTTGGAAAAAATAAGTCCAAAATCTCAGATTCCCAACAATAGGGTCACTGTTATTGCCAAGGACATTGTAAATTCTGTTTTTGAAAATGTTTCGTTTGCACTGAATTGTATTGAAACAAATACATATCTGCAAGAATCCAATAAAAATGTTGCTGCTGCTCCGCAAACTTCTAGAGGCAGCACAGAAACAGGATCCATTGATGATACTTTTGACTTTAGTTCAGCTGCAAAAGGCATTGTAAGGACTATATTTGGAAAGCTCAAATCTTTACTCACCCAGACTGAAGAAGATGTATCTAGTTCCAGTTCTCCTGCTCAAAGCAATGCAAAGAGCTCAAGTGTCAGCTCTTCACCAAAAAATTCAGTGTTTTCTGATTCTGTGTCAGATATTTCAGATTTGTGCACCTATACAGTAGAAACTGCTGGAGCCATTTGTGAAGCAATGAAAAAAGAGTTAGACCAGGAGATTTATTGCACAACAGTGGCAAAGAAGGCTTCAGATGAAAGCCTTCTGGCTAGAGAGGTTGTTACTTCAGTTTTGGAGTACCTTGAAGAGCAATATATTTTTGACACCATTAAAAGCCCTTCACCATATCCTAAAGACTGGGAGAGAGATGCTTCTACATTTATAAGAGAGGAGAGTAATCCAGATCAATCAAAATCCCAGATATCTCCTGTTGAAGAAATCATATTATCTGATATTGATAAGGCAACAGGACAAGTCCCTAATCAAATTACAATGGAGATTTGTAGATATCCTCCAAAGATGGTGTCATCTGAGAACATTTCTTCAAAACAGCAAATTGGGCAAATGGACATGAACTTGATTGAGGACAATTTAAGTGTTTCCTCTTCTGGAGAGAGCATCATATCAGATGCAGAAAGTGAAGGATCAGAGAAGATGCCGAGGACCTCCAGCTCTGTATTCCATAGTACAGCAACAAGGATAATAAGTGAAATTATTGAAAAAGCAGCTGCAAAATGTATATCTTCTGGACTTGCCCATCTCCCAGAGCAACCAAACAGTACAGCTGATGATGTATGTAAAACACCAGATGCAACAAAACATGCTCAAGAAGCAATGTCCTCAGACTCTTCTTCTCATATGCAAACCACTGAACTGGCTTCGGAGATTGTTGTTGATGTTTTAGAAAAACTACATTACGCTACATGCTTTGAGAAGATTTCTTTCTCAACAGACTACAAAAATAAATTCGAAAGTTGTGATACAGCCCTGTTACCAGGAACATCAGGAATTAAAACTGAGACTAGAACAGCTGAGCACCTTAGGACAATGACTGTGGAACTCTTCAAAACTGTGAAGAACAAACTGAAACACTTTTGGAATCAGAAGAGCCTGTCTTTGTTCAAAGCAAGGAAAGTTTTATCTGCTAAAGAGCAGAGATCAGCAGATTCACTTGAGATGTTTCCTTCTTCAGTCCAAGTTTCACACCTGAGCTTTAGTGAACCACACTTGACTAAGAAAAGCATGTCAGTATCAAACTCAGCACCCCGTAAGCATCTTAGTGAAGATTCAGAACCTTTAGGTGTGTTAATGAACGTTGATTTCTCAAGGCAAAGCAGGACTAATCAGGAAAATCAGGCAAATTTAATCATCTGTGCCAAGGATGTTGGCAGTCAGATATTGCAAACAATCAGGAGTGAAATAAATAGGGGTGATGACAAAGGATGTTGCTCAGGAGCAAGAGCAAAACCCTCAGAAGAAACCCTTCAAGCAAGTGAACTGGTGGATTCTGTTTTATCTACATTTGAAAATCTTAAAGTTTCAGATGTGGTCTTAAAGCCAGATTATGAAACAATGCACCTCTCTGGTGAACAATATGGGAAAGACAGGATGTCTAGTGCAGAAGACACTGTCCATAAAGAGTACACTAAAAGTAACCGTAGAGAATATTCTGCTCAACGTTTCCCACCCGTAAATGTGCCTGGGATGGTGATTGATTCTTATACAGATGACACAGAAGTCATGAGTCGGGACAGTCCCTATAGAGCCCTGACTGATGCTTCATCAAAGCTTCAGCATCAACCTACACCTACAGCAGAACAAGAAAATGAATTGACATGTAAAAGCAATCGAGTTCCCCGGTCCCGGGTTTGGAAGAAACCCTCTACTTCAAATGACATGGGACTGGGTGAACAAGAGTTCATGGAACTTCCTTGCAGAAGCAATGTGATAGAAGATTCATTTACAGATCAAAACAGCTTAAATACCGCAGAACAAAAGAGAGGCTCAGAGAAAACAACACTTGACAATGTTGAAGAAGGAGACCAGCCAAGCCCTCTCATTTCACCAAAGCTTGACTTCTCAGCAGAACACATAGCCCGTGCAGAGCCTGCAGTGTCTGACATTGAAATTGTTGCCATGAGTATTGTCGACATTATTATGGGCGAACTTGGTGTAACGGAGGCCTCAGATACAAAAAGCAAGTCTAGAGCAAGCCAAAAGAAATCAGAGTGTGCTGCTGGTCTCGTCACTGAGAATATAGCATTTCAAACCCACTCCAATAATGTTAACTTGAACATTGAAAAGCTTTCAGCTGAAGAGGCATCCTGTGCATCTCAAGTACCAGGAGCCACAGCAAAGCACAATCTCCCCCCACTACAGACAAGGGTTTCAGAAGAGCCTAAGGACCACGTCAGGACCTCCACAGAGAGTTCTACAATGAGTCCTATTGAAAGGAAAGTGGAACAACTTGTCTCGAGTGGATCTCTGCGTGTATTTTCAGAAGAACTTGTCAAAAATGTTTTCCATTTAATTTTGAAATCGGGAATTGCAGTACAATTGGGCACAGCTCACAAATCTAATTCAGATCCAACTTTAAAGAGCCGTCTAGTTGTTCAGGATTTATCCCATCCAAAGTCCTCAGAGCTTTCTATGCAGTTGTTGTATTCATTTACTGAGAAATCAGTGAAAAAGCTGTTGAAGCAGTGCCTCAGTTTTCCCGATTCTCCAACTTTTGACGAAAATGAGAAAGATGTTTCACTTTTTCAAGATTGTGATACAAATCCGGAATTTAAGTCTTCCCAAAGGATTTCAGAGAAAGTGTCTCTGACTGCCAAGGATCACAAACCACAGAAAAGTACTGAACCATCAGTGCCCAGTTCACAGATGTACCATGATGCAATTAATCAGCTTTCCAGCTTGCTTGTAAAGTCTGTCATGGATGTTTTGTCTGCTCTGTGTGATTTATCAATGAAGCCTGAAGACAGTGAAAATCAAGGTAAGAAGGAAATCAAATCAAATCATTTAATAGTGTATTAACCTTTTAGTTGCTATGAAGTACAAGTTAAAAAATGTAGTGACTGCACTTTAACTTGTTTCTTGAATATACTGCGTTTCTATACTGTAAATTGGAACAATTACAGAAATGGACACTTAAAAATTGTGTTTATACACATAAGATTATTAAAATATAGCTCCCAATATTTTATATGTGTTATTTCAAAGATATGTGTAATATTGAGCAATTTCTCATAGAAAGATGTGAAAACAGAACTGAAACTATGAACGATAGAAAAAAATACAAATGTATTGATTGCTACAGTATATTGTAAGATGTTAACACAATATAAGTTGGGGGTAATTCTTGTGTTGTATTGTAAATATACAGTACCTTGATTTTTTATCTCTTGTATCTTTTAAAAGTTTTTGATGTATTTAGACTAAGATAGTGTAGGCCATGACTATGAATGAGAGAATGAGTGAATATAGCCATATATTCAGTAGCCATATATACAGTATCTGTGAATATGGCTGCTTGTTTGTATGTAGTTACCTGAGCTCCAAGATGTAATAGTTTTACAGGAACATGAAGCTTTATACTCAAATATTTTGTGATGCCTGTCATTCGTTACTTCTCAATATAATTTAGTTTTTGTTTCAATTGTACATACTTTCTGATATTTTGTTTTACTATCATTAAATGAAAAGCTCTTTGTTACCATAGGTAATATACCAGCAGCCAGGGTGACATCAGAAATTGAGAAGAGTTCTTCTGAGGAACTGAAAAGAGACTCCCACCTTGAAAACAGTTCTGAAATCAAACCACTCAGTGTCCCTGTAGAACCGTTGAATATTGAACCGGTTTCCTCAGTTGGGCTCCAGGAAAGTTCTATGGCTAAATCAACAGAATCACTTAATATGACTTTAGTGTGTACTGAGACTGTGGAAAACATCATAACACAGCTGCTATTGCAGATATACCCTACTTTGATAAAAGAGGAAACTTCTACAGAAATCCCAGGGAAGATGTCTGTGTCTTTGCTGAGTCAGATAGCTGTGGACCTCTTTGACAGTGTGTTGCAGGACTTGTCCGAAAACCAGGAGATAACAGTTGTGAAACAGGATAATGATGTGTTTCATGAACCACACAAGATTCAGCAGGTTGCCAGCTCTGTTCACAATGAATTGCTGTGTCAAACTGGATCCCAAGAAGTTCTACAGAAAGCTGTAGCCTCCAGAAATGAGACAGTGGTCAAAACCATAATCAGCTCTATGGTGACCAACATTTCCAAGCTGACACATTCAGCTTCCCAATGTTCATCCCTTTCACCAGAAACCAGTATTAGCAGAGAAGCAAGTGAGATCGTTGATGAGGTGATGGGTGATATTAGAATCACTAGTGAGCACAACAAAGAGGCAACACCCAGTGCTCAGTCTTCTGAAGTTTCTCTTGTTTCTTCTGAAATAGTACATGGAGTCACAAATAATCTGCTAAAGGAAATTCAGCTAAACTGTTCCAGCCCTGAGTCCAGTACTCCTCAAGCTGCCATTGATATGGAAACCCGGAGCACTGAGCAGCTCATGTGTACCAAAACGGACCAGTTAGAACCTTCACCTGTTATTGGTCGAACAGTCAGAAGTAAAAAACTGCAGTCTTCTATGACAAAGTCTCCAAAAGGCTTTTCTCCAACAGTCCCAAGTGGTTTTGAAAACAGTTTCCAGCCAGAAGACACTATGGATAAGCCCTGCTCATCACGTTCCCTAGGAGAAGCTGTTGGTGTGACACCTTGTTCTAATAAGAAAAAAGATTGCTTAGCTTCTGAGACCCCAGACAAGCCTGGAGATTATCTGGTTCAAAGAGTCCAGGATGTAGAAGGAGTACAGCAGTGTAAGGCATCAGGGAAGACAGTTAAGAAGACTAAGAAGAGCTCCTCGAGGCCAGACTGTATGAAAACACAACCTCTGGAGTCCTCTTCGCATGATGTGAAGGTTGATGAGGTGATGAGTGATATTAGAATCACTAGTGAGCACAACAAAGAGGCAACACCCAGTGCTCAGTCTTCTGAAATTTCTCTTGTTTCTTCTGAAATAGTACATGGAGTCACAGATAATCTGCTAAAGGAAATTCAACTAAACTGTTCCAGCCCTGAGTCCAGTACTCCTCAAGCTGCCATTGATATGGAAACCCGGAGCACTGAGCAGCTCATGTGCACCAAAACGAACCAGTTAGAACCTTCACCTGTTATTGGTCGAATAGATGTATTGAAAGATATCATTGCAAAACTGCTTTTGAAAATTCGCCCTGGATTCCCCAAACCAGAAGATTATTCAGGGGAAGTGGAAGAGCTGTCTGAGTCTCAGGTCAGGGACCTGGCACTGAAACTCACCAAAGATGCGCTGAAGGAATTGTCAAAGGTTTCCACTCTAACCATCAGTGAACCAAAGGCTGAAGGACATTTTCCATCACAGCAAGCCATCAAGAAAACTGTTAGCTCTGTTTACAGCAAAATGATGGAATCCAATGGCAACAAGAAAGTGTTACAAGTAGGAATTGCCTCAGAGAATCCAGAAATTATAAAGGAAATGGCCTGTCGTGTGGCTAAAGAAACAATTGCAATTCAAGGTTTAAGAAGTGGGCGTTCAATTCCATCTTCACAATCTCTCATTTCTCAGAAAACCAGTGAGTCCACACAGGACAAAATTGTTGATACAAACGTAACTACAGTCAGAAGTAAAAAACTACAGTCTTCTATGACAAAGTCTCCAAAAGGCTCTTCTCCAACAGTCCCAAGTGGTTTTGAAAACAGTTTCCAGCCAGAAGACACTATGGATAAGCCATGCTCATCAAGTTCCCTAGGAAAAGCTGTTGGTGTGACACCTTCTTCTAATAAGAAAAAAGATTGCTTAGCTTCTGAGACCCCAGAGAAGCCTGGAGATTATCTGGTTCAAAGAGTCCAGGATCTAGAAGGAGTACAGCAGTGTAAGGCTTCAGGGAAGACAGTTAAGAAGACTAAGAAGAGCTCCTCGAGGCCAGACTGTATGAAAACACAACCTCTGGAGTCCTCTTTGCATGATGTGAAGGTTGATGAGCTGATGAGTGATATTAGAATCCCTAGTGAGCACAACAAAGAGGCAACACCCAGTGCTCAGTCTTCTGAAGTTTCTCTTGTTTCTTCCGAAATAGTACATGGAGTCACAGATAATCTGCTAAAGGAAATTCAGCTAAACTGTTCCAGCCCTGAGTCCAGTACTCCTCAAGGTGCCATTGATATGGAAACCCGGAGCACTGAGCAGCTCATGTGTACCAAAACGGACCAGTTAGAACCTTCACCTGTTATTGGTCGAACAGTCAGAAGTAATAAACTGCAGTCTTCTATGACAAAGTCTCCAAAAGGCTTTTCTCCAACAGTCCCAAGTGGTTTTGAAAACAGTTTCCAGCCAGAAGACACTATGGATAAGCCCTGCTCATCACGTTCCCTAGGAGAAGCTGTTGGTGTGACACCTTGTTCTAATAAGAAAAAAGATTGCTTAGCTTCTGAGACCCCAGAGAAGCCTGGAGATTATCTGGTTCAAAGAGTCCAGGATGTAGAAGGAGTACAGCAGTGTAAGGCATCAGGGAAGACAGTTAAGAAGACTAAGAAGAGCTCCTCGAGGCCAGGCTGTATGAAAACACAACCTCTGGAGTCCTCTTCGCATGATGTGAAGGTTGATGAGCTTATGAGTGATATTAGAATCACTAGTGAGCACAACAAAGAGGCAACACCCAGTGCTCAGTCTTCTGAAGTTTCTCTTGTTTCTTCCGAAATAGTACATGGAGTCACAGATAATCTGCTAAAGGAAATTCAGCTAAACTGTTCCAGCCCTGAGTCCAGTACTCCTCAAGCTGCCATTGATATGGAAACCTGGAGCACTGAGCAGCTCATGTGCACCAAAACGGACCAGTTAGAACCTTCACCTGTTATGTGTCGAACAGATGCAGTGAAAGATATCATGGCAAAACTGCTTTTGAAAATTCGCCCTGGTTTCCCCAACCCAGAAAATTATTCAGGGGAAGTGGAAGAGCTGTCCGAGTCTCAGGTCAGGGACCTGGCACTGAAACTCACCAAAGATGCGCTGAAGGAATTGTCAAAGGTTTCCACTCTAACCATCAGTGAACCAAAGGCTGAAGAACATCTTCCATTACAACAAGCCATCAAGAAAACTGTTAGCTCTGTTTACAGCAAACTGATGGAATCCATTGGCAGCAAGAAAGTATTACAAGTAGGAATTGCCTCACAGAATCCAGAAATGATCAAGGAAATGGCCTGTTGTGTGGCTAAAGAAACTATTGCAATTCATGGTTTACGAAGCGGGTGTTCAATTCCATCTTCACAATCTCTCATTTCTCAGAAAACCAGTGAGTCCACACAGGACAAAATTGTGGACACAAATGTAACTACAGTCAGAAGTAAAAAAGTACAGTCTTCTATGAAAAAGTCTCCAAAGGGCTTTTCTCCAACAGTCCAAAGTGTTTTTGAAAACAGTTTCCAGCCAGAAGACACTATGGATAAGCCCTGCTCATCGCGTTCCCTAGGAGAAGCTGTTGGTGTGACACCTTGTTCTAATAAGAAAAAAGGTTGCTCTGCTTCTGAGACCCCAGAGAAGCCTGGAGATTATTTGGCTCAAAGAGTCCAGGATCAAGAAGTAGTACAGCAGTGTAAGGCTTCAGGGAACAAAGTTAAGAAGACTAGGAAGAGCTCCTCGAGGCCAGACAGTATGAAAACACGACTTCTGGAGTCCTCTTCGCATGATGTGGTTGATGAGGTATGACCAACAGTTCCAAACCTGTAAAAATTTCTCTTATCAAAGTAGGATGGACCTGTTCTGTACCTAATTAGCAGACATTTGTGTAGAAAGTACTGGAAGATGGAACTCATTTTGTAAATATGATTATAGTTATGTTGTGCATTTTCCTTTACAATGCAATAAAACTACAAATCCAGATTTGTTTTCCCTAATATTGTATAACATCTCAGAAATATCCCTATTGTCAGTCCATAGCGTACGTACAGTACCAAACTCACCTGTCTGTGGATTTCAGCTTCATCACTTTCTTATTAAATTAGTACAAAAGCAATCAGGTGAGTTATTGCTACTATAGAGAGACTTGCTCACAGTATTGTCTACATTTCCAAACTGATGTCTGCATCATAAAAAAAATTGAGATGCATTATTTTCTATACATGCAATTGTAAACATTCACATTGCTTTATTATTTTATATTTCATTGTTTGCCTTTATTCTAGTGTTAACGTCAGTGCTAAAATCATATACACACCCCATAATCCTTATCTTTTTTTCCGTAAGAGAAGTGTTACTTGTTTTGATTTACTTCTAAAACTGAAACAACAATCACTGAACTGTAACTTTTTGTTTTTTTGTGACAGGAGTTGCCTGGACACTCATCTTGGTATGTGTACAATCCCAGCCTTAATAAGGACAAAAATGTCAGTCCAGCCCAAAGCAAGAGTGGTCTGCGCATTGACATAGCAAAACATTACATGACCCCAAGGCAACTGACCAAAACGTCTGAGAGCGAAGGGCTTCTCTCGCTCAGCAACATCCCCTTTGCAGTTAATAAGCCGGATGAAGATGTGAATGTGAGCCAGAAAGTCAAGAAACATCCTTTGAAAAAGTTTGGCTCCATGATAAAGCATAAGATCATGGGTAATAGGTCAAAAGACTTCAGAATTCAGAATGAAACAAATCCATCTTTGGAAAACTTAAGAGCCCAGGGAACATCCAGTGGACGCGGGAGCTGTGAAAGCTTTGGACCTTTTAAAGTGCCTGATGAGTACAACAAGCCTCAAAAACACAAGGTATGGATTAGTTACCCAAACTTTAATTATTAATTAATTTGGGCATTATTGTATTTTTAATATTAGCACTACAGAAATTATTGGAATAGAATGCTCATTTGTACATCAAATAATATTCTTAAGACATTTCTATTAATTGCAATCAACAAGAATAGCAACTGCTATGGTGGCCAATGCTGAATATTCTGTATGAATAATGACTACAAATTTATCAAGATCAATACAGTACGTAACAGTTCAATTATAATACCTGTGGAAGAAATATTCCTAAATTGTTTTCTTTGTGTGCTCATAGTTCTTCAAAAAAGAAGTTTTTAGTTTGGACAGATTCAGTAGGAACAAGCCTCAGAACACTCCAGATGGTGAGTATTTAGTTTGTGACTGTGATTTTATTTTGTGTAGCACATTAGTGACCAGTGTGGTTCAGAATTAGACATTGGATGGAATTTATGTAGAATGGGGGAATTCATCCTAAATTTAGAATCCTTTAAAAACAAACTGATTTTTACACAAATTGGCCTTAGTCTTCTGCAAACATCACTTTTTATTGACACTGCTACCTCCATGGGAATGGTGAGGCAGAACTCTAAACTCCACTCTGATCAAGTGGTTAACTGTGCAGCTCTACTCTTACCTGATCTCTCTTCTTCTAAATAGTCCATTGTCCAGTGCATCGATCTTTGGCAGTCCTCTTCAACAGTACTCTGTTTTCTCCATTTTCAGTGCCCTCCCTCATTCCCTTCTACAGTATCTCTCGGTATAGTAAATATGACTAAATGTGACTTATATGACAAGATATAAGCTAATACGTCTTACTTCTTTTACAAGTAAAGTTATGAAAACCACTTTAGAACTAAACAACAGGATCGCTCATATGAAAATAAGACCCTAGCAATATGGTTTTAGAAAAGGTCATTCTTCCTTTACCAACTTGTTAAAATTCTTCAAACAAGTCACAGCAGTAAACACACAGAACGTACAAAATGATATGATTAGATTTTAAAGATGCTTTTGATAGTGTTCTTCTTAAATTAAAGGCAATAGGCATTTAGGGAAATTCATGTATTGAACTGGTTAAGGGACAGGTAATAGTACAGATCAGGGGTGAATAGTCCAATAGAAGATGAGAGGAATTAGAGTTATGAATGTGATTGAAATGACTGAAAAACAGTTGTCTAATAGCCAAATTACCACACACCTTTAATCAAATAGCTTCTTACTGAATAAACCTGACATTAAGATTCCGCTGGGAAGAACTGTATCCAAAGTCTATCTGACCTGCTGCCATGGAATAAAGAAACTCGAACAGTGACACGTCAAACCACTCTGTGTTTCCAGGGATCCCTGTAATTCCAAACTCCAGGAAGATGCCAAAAAAAACATCTTTGCTGTCGAAGATGTCGACCGCTTTATCCAGAGCCTTCCTGTAAGAATCAAAAAAGGAGTTCTATTGATGGGAACCTCATTTGCCTAGCTGATCTACTGTTTCTGAAATAAAAATAATTGCATTCATGTTTTTGTATAATGTTGTGTTATTCAAATAGGTGAGCACACTACCACATCCATGACCAGACACTTTTCAACTAAATCACAAAATGGTTTGTTAGTTTTAATGTTGTCTGTAAATATCTTATTGGTGTACTACACCATTAAAAAAATAAAACAGTCTTAGCCTTCATAATTCTATTCATAGTTATAGCAAGTAACTATTCAAACTATTCAAAATCCTCAAAGCTACTGACCTACAGTAGTGCACTTCATAAGATTGAGTAGTGAAACACGAACTAGGGGAAACTATTTGAATTTTTTTTAAATATAAGAGGTTTAAATAATCTACCAAACAGGGAAATGCATATTTTTATTCAAAGGGTTTGGGGCCTGGAACAAACTACCCAACTATGATGTGGACGCCGATATCCTGATGTCCTTGAAGAAAGGGTTAGACGAGTTACGTGAATGACTTAGCCACTGAATTAGCTACTGAAAAACCAAGCAAGCCAGATGAACTATCAACGTTCTACTGTGCAACAACAAGTGCACCTAATGAACTTTTGTGTGATTGGCAAGTTGCAATGCCTCACTGCACAAGCTGTATTGCTGGTCAGAGGGCTTAAAACAAATTGACAACTTTTTGTGAAAGTACATAAGCTATAACTATAATATTCTCATTCCAGAAAATGTTGCGTTTCTTTTTTCCATCTATACTGTATATATAGAACTAGGAACTTATGTACTCTGCGTCTTTGGTTTCCCTTCGGACCGCTTAGGGGAGCGAACGGTAAACGGACCGCGGTGAGCAACAAGTTTTTTTTTTTGCTTTTCTTTTAAATTTTTTTAAATTTTTATTTATGCTTAACAAAAGAACAAACATTACAATACAAACAAGAGTACATATAACAATTCAAAACAAAAATATCGTTAGGGGTACATACTACTACATCAATTCAAGTTATGAAAAAAGATTAAACAAATTAAATAAAAATAATGTCCGCACCGCTTTCATATTTTTGCATTTCGAAATAGTCTCCAAATACCCCTTTACTTCCATTTTAAAATACTCAAACACAGGGTACCTCCCAGACCACTTCATTTTATGTATGTGATAACGTGCCAGTATAATAATTAAATTTATTACAAACGAAATTTTTCTATTGTTTTCATTGGGGCTGAAACTTAACATGATATCTTTTTCAACAAAACAAATATCAATATTGGTCTCTTTTTTAATATAATTCTGCAACTTAGTCCAGAACATTTTTACCCTGGGACATAACCAAAACAAATGCTGAATAGTTTCAGGGCTATTGTCACAAAAAACACATTTGTCATCTATATTAATTTTAAATCGTTGGGTAAGAAGAGTTTTAACTGGGTAAATTTGATGAATTATTTTGTATGAAACCTCCTTAATTTTACTGGTTATACAATATTTATTGGGCATCATCCAAATTTTTCTCCAATCAATGCGTTTTCCAAATGCAGAATTCCAATATATTGAAGTCGCAAGTAAATTATCATTTTTTAACAGGGATCTCAAAAATTGGTTATTACATCCACAATTCGCAATATCCTTTCCTTGTAGTCTAATATGAGCTGTAAATTCTTCCAATGTTTCTAAAGGACTACTATTACAATTCCTTAAAAGAGTTCATATTTCCCCAGAAATCGCATTAATTACAGTAAAATACTGATCCAAAGTAATAGAAATATTGTATCTATTAACAAACTCGGTGTAACTATATATTTTACCATCAGCCTTGATTAATTGTTTAATCCAAATTATATCATTCTTGACCCAGTTTTCAAAAAATAAGGTTTTATTTCTAATTTTTATATATTTGTTGTTCCAGATAGTAAATCTATGTGGGGAAAAGTTGTTTATACATAAGTGACCACGTCAGAAGTACTTGTTTATGAAAACTGGCAAGTTTCAAGGGGATTTTTCCAATGTCAAAGTTACACTTTAGTAAAAACTCTAGACCCCCTACTTCTTGAAATATCAGATTGGGGATTATATGCCATATACTTTGCTTATTTTCTAAATAGTTTTGTATCCATTTAATCTTAAAAATAGCATTAGATGTCCTAAAGTCTAAAGCATTTAAGCCCCCTTCTGCCTGTGGACAACAAATCATTTCTCTTTTAAGATAATGGGGTTTATTCCTCCAGATAAATTTGAAAAGTTTGGAGTCAATTTTCCTAATAGTTGCAGGTGGTACGTCCAGAACCAGTGAAGCATAAACTAATCTAGATAAACCCTCAGATTTAGACAAAAGTATTCGACCATTTAAAGAAAGGTCTCTTAACAACCATAAGTCAAGTTTTTTTTCAAATGAATGCATAATTGGAGAAAAGTTTAGATCATTTCTAATTTTTGGATTTTTGGAAATCTTCATACCTAGATATTTAACTACATCTTTTACAGGAATATTACATATAGATGAAACATCACAGTTCCCAAGAGCCATCAGTTCACATTTTTTTAAATTAAGAGAAAGACCAGAAACAGAGGAAAAAACATTTATACACTTAATTGCCTTCTCAATCTCTGCATGGTTTCTTAAAAATAGCGTTGTGTCATCAGCTAATTGGGAACACTTAATCTCTCTATCCTGTATTTGAATACCCTGAAACACATCTTGTTTTATATGAATAGCCATAACTTGTGTGACCAGCAGGAATAAGAATGGGCTTATGGGACATCCTTGTCGAATTCCCCTACCAATTCTAAATCTATGAGAAGTTCCATGAGCCAATTTAACAGAGCTGTTACCTTGATTGTACAAAGTTCTAATTACCTTTTGAAAATACTCACCAAAGCCAAAAAAATGGAGAGTTTCAAAAATAAAAGAATGTTCAATTGTGTCAAAAGCCTTATAAAAGTCCACAAATAGAACAAAGCTATCCTGACTAATAAGTTCACCATAGTCTACAAGGTCCAACACCAAACGAATATTATTACATATATGTCTTCCTTTCATGAAACCCGACTGTGACTCATCAATAATTGAGTCAAGGCCTGTTTTCAGTCTCTCTGCAAAAACAGAAGCAGGAATCTTTCCATCATTATTAATCAAAGTGATAGGCCGCCAATTATCTATCAACAAATGATCTTTATCTGGTTTTGGAGTTATGGTTATTAAGCCCTGAGTCATCGAGGTTGGTAAGACTCCCTTGTCAATTGACTCCTTAAACACCAGAAGAAGAAATTCAGCCAAATCATCTCGAAAGGTCTTATAAAATCCAGTGGTAAGGCCATCATTACCAGGAGATTTGTTAACCTTGAGCTTATTAATAACTTTCTTAATTTCAAAGATGGATATCTCTTTATCACAGATGGCTTTAAACCCTTCATCTATAGTTTTAAAGTCTTCTTTTAATGAGTTCAGAAAATCACACATTTTTTCTGTAGAACATGCCTTACTAGTATATAACTTACCATACAAATCTGATACATATCTTGAAATTTCTACAGGATTTTGAGTTTCACAGCCATCTATGTTAAGTTTACTAAGAGATGTATAATCTCCATTCTTTTTTTCCAAATTATAGAAGTATTTTGAGTTTTTTTCGCCTTCCTCCAACCATCGTCTCCTGGATCTAACAAAAGCTCCTTTTGCTTTTTCTATGTATAGTTCATCCAGTTCAGCTTGCAGTCCAATTAATTTACAAACATCTGTTTGATCAGTATTGCTGTCATCAGTAAGATCACAAATTGCCTTAATAACTTCCTCTTCCTTTATTTTATTAGAGCGGACAGCTTCTTTACTTCTTTTTATAGCAATCAATCTTATCTTATACTTCATAAATTCCCAGTTTTGGCTATATTAATTTGTTAATTGAGCTCGCCTCCAATATGTTTGTATAATTTCCTTCATTTCCATTTTAAAGCTGTCATTTTCCAAAATCATATTATTGAGTTTCCAATAAGTCTTAGGGACTTTAGAATCCTCATTGTTACTCAAGTTAACAGAAAGATAAATTGCTTTATGGTCAGATAGTACTAATGGTTCAATAGAAACCTTGTTAATCTGTCCTTCTAATGCATTTGAACTTAACCAAAAATCTATTCTTGATTGTTTAGATCTGTCCTTGTTACACCACGTGAACTCCTTTAGTCCTGGATGTTTACATCTCCATATATCACTAATTCCTAAGCCTTGACATAACCTGTGCAACTCCATATCAGGAGGGGGAGATCTAGCAGGTACAGGGTATCTATCCAACTTAACATCAAAGACTGTGTTAAAATCACCCCCTAAAATAATTTCAATATCCTGGAACTTGTCCTTCACCTTATTCACTTCTTCTTCAACTTCAAGAAACAAGTCTCTGCTATATTGTTCATTATTAAAAGCATATATATTCCCCAGCAAAAACATTTTCCCATTAAGAGCCACTACAAGAATTATCCATCTGCCCAAATGATGAACTCTACTACTAATAAATTTACCTTTAAATTTACCCTTTAATATTGCAACCCCCGCAGATTGATTACTACCAAATGATAACCAGACATCACTCCCCCATTGACTCTTCCAAAAATTCAAATCCGAAGAACAAGCGTGCGTCTCTTGTAAAAAATAAAAATCTGCATTAAACCTCTTGCAGTACAAAAAAAATAGCCTTTCGTTTTGTCAAATCACGAAAACCCCTGACGCCCTGCCCCCTGGTACAATGACCATCTGCGATCCATGAAGGCAGCCTCTCGCAAACTTGAGCGTAGGTGGCGTCTTTCCGGCCTACATGTACATTATCAGGTTTGGAGAGGTTACTTATCTGAATATAAGGTTACTATAGAGTCTGCTAGATCCACCTACTTCTCTCACATCATTGAAAATCACCAAAACAATCCCAGACATCTTTTCTCCACCATCAACACACTGCTCAAGCCAAACTGCCCCACCACATTACCTGCCTCATCACAACTTTGCAACACATTCTTACATTTCTTTAGTTCTAAGATTGACAACAGTATGTGTGCATTTGTTTTAACCACTTCCTTCACTGCTTTCATATCTGATCTTAAGTCTCTCACCTCCTCCAACGCGAAGTCCACTGACTTTTGTAAGGCAGCAACTGTCATCGTGTTCTTTCGAATCAATGCCTCCAAATGATCTGCTCTCTCATTAATCTTCCTGGAGAGAAGCACCACGATGTTATTCTGCATTTCCAGCAGAGACGGCTCATCTTTCATCCTCTTCATGAGGGGCTTTTCCGGAGTGTCGGGCTCAATGTCTCTGTCGGAGTCGAGCAGCTGTTCCAGCTGCGGCTCTCCGGAGCTCCTCTCGCTGTCGAGGGCGGACGAGTGCTCGGCCTCGGGGGCGCCCCGGCTCCGCCGCTCGCCCCTGCTGCAGGGTGCACCTGCCCTCCTGAAGGCCGCGGCATTTTCTAAACGTCCTTCTCTTTTCGCTTTTTTCCACCAGTGCTTTTTTCAGAGATCGAATCCATCCTAAAATAACGGGTTTTTTTTCCAGTAGTGCAATTCAGAGGAAAGAAAAAAAAATCGTATCCAAGTTTTAACTTTTTGGGTTAGAAATAAAATTAAAACTCTCCAAAAATTGACATAAAGTTAGTCAAAAATCATAGACATCCAAATCAAAGCAAATTTTCTCCTTTCACCAACAGTTTAAGGGAAAAAGACCCTTCTCAAAAAGAATTTTTCAGCGCTTAACAAAACACGTGCGAACTGGTCGCCATCTTGCCGACCTCTCCGCGGTGAGCAACAAGTCCTGAGACGATTAGCCAGCATCTTGGTACTGTCTGCATGAGAGAGTAATTTTAATATAATTTGTGTTCCTGAAGATCGATTTAGATTATTCGAGAAATACAAACTACGATCATAACATTTATATTTATAGCACATACTCCAAATATGGCGTCTCGCTCTCCATCGTCTTCCCCCGACTCTGCTACGGGTTCAGGTACCGACCCGGCTCGGCCAGACAGGAGAGCCGCTCGGTGGTTCAGATTCGGACTCAGACGGGTCTCGGGGAGGAAGGTTGCGGTGCTGGTGACCTGGGGTATCGCCTGGAAGAGACAGAGCTCGAAGCCGAGTTTGAAGCGGCAGCTGAGCGGCTCCGTGGACTGGTGCAGACAGCGAGCAGAGAACAGCTGCTTTACCTGTACGCCAGGTATAAACAGGTAAAGCAACCCCAAACCTTTGGCAACTCTTTAATAAACTGCAGCAAAGGCGTGTTTGATGTGTTTTCGGGCTCAGGATCAATTAGTTTGAAACCTTCCAAATGTGCACTCAGCATGTGCATAATCAGTTTCTGTCATATAGTTGGTGACAATGGGGGATAACCTTCGTGTTTATAAAGTACTGAGTACGTTTGGATGTAGAAACCACTAGCAATATTTTCTAGTTTCCCAAGGGATCGTTTTAACTGACGAACGTTGAATAGAAGTGTACAAAACGACTTTTCTGAAGTCGCGATTTGTGCGCAACAACGGGTTGGCTTGTTGCTTTTCTTGAAGTCTGTGACGGGGGAAAGTTCCCACTTTACATCTTCAAGACAACAACTGGCAAGAAGCAGTTTCCTCATGACATCTTGAAGTTGTCAGTCAAAGACTTATTAGGACCAAGATCTGATCGGCAGAAGACTCGGATGATACCTGTTTAAATTCGCAATTTTAATGTGAGGAATATGAAAGTGCTTTAAAAATCGTTAACAAGCTCTCGCGTGACATCAGATATATAAAAGTGCAGAAATAAATACTTTTACACAGCCATTTTAAAAGATATTTGGGTGGACACCAATAATAGAGTTTTCACTGGCATGATAAAAACATGCGACACAGGGATACGTACTATGATTGTAAGCTACTAAATGTGTATGAATCAGATGGGAAAGCAGCTCTGGTCTGGAGAATTTGGAACTAGCAGTAACAAGATGTGAATCCAGTCTGTGAATGCAAATTCATATTTGAACGTTAATCCTTATTTGAGCCAAATACGCCTATCTGAGACATGCTGACCTATTTAAATGGAATAAAATGAGCAACTATAAAGGCAATGACATCACACACTGTGTTTCCAAGGACACATTCTCATTTTGAGCATAATCTCAAAATGTTCTATTTCCGTGCTGCTGATGGCAGCAAGCTCTTGTGACGTACAGGAGAATAGAAGTTCAGGACTTGCTCTGCTTCATGAGATCGACATCGCTTAATAAATTCTTTAACCAGTTTTGTCTTAAATAATTATTGTTATATTTTATCACTTCAGTGCTTATTTTTTGTTTCTCTTAATTCCTGAAATTTGTAGAAAGTGCTTAAAATAAGATTTTTTAAAAAAAGTTTTCACCTTCTTACTGCCATTTTTAAATTCAGTCCTGTATTTCCTGCAGAATGACCTCAAACATTGTTTTCATAATCTTGATACAGTACAATGTTTGCCGCTTGGACTAAAATTTGTTAAGCACTTTATGATGATGCTTTCTAGCAATAGAAACTGTAAATTAATTGTATGTGATAAAACTTTTTTTCAGATTTCAAATTCTGTCTGGTTTGACTTTTCAGGTCAAAGTTGGAACATGTAACACAGCAAAACCAGGCTTCTTTGACTTTGAAGGACAAAGGAAATGGTAAGTTTGAATGAACTACAGTTAAACTGGTTTAATTGGAAACTGTCTTCTTAGATAATTGTTTGTAGAACTACGTTGTGATTATAAGCATAATCCATCTACAGTACCTCCTTGTAGTACTACATTGCACCTGTGACATTATTTCTCCTGGTAGTCCCCAAACATTTTGTATTACTGACAAACCTACTGGCCATGTATACTGAGTTATATACATTATTTATATGCAAAATTTAGAAATAAGCAGTTGGCATAAATGAACAGGGTAATACAATATATATCTATATATATCATATCAAGCACATTTAAAAAATAAATGGAATCATTTTCCACACAGTGAGCATATTGCCACTGTGAATTTAAAATAGGAATACAGTTAAATTCCAGTGTATTTGCTGTTTGAAACAGCCATTGTTATCCTCTGTTCACATGATGACTAGCTAATCATATTCTTAAAGTTTGCTTCTTCTCATTGATACCTTTTCAGTTGTTGAATATGTATTCCTTTTAGTAAGCGATAGCTAAAGTATTGTGCACAAACTCATTTTAAGTTACACGAGGCAAGAGACAAATCTGTGCGAGTCCACAAAACCCACACTAAATATAGGTTTCAGTGTTGTCCAGAAAAAAAGAAAGGTAAATGTGCGAACTTTTACAGTGATTGTAAGAAACCCAACAGACCAGGGACTGTAAGTAGGATTTCAGTTGTTAAAGGCTAAGTAACATCCTAGACAAGTAACATCTGTCTGTCAATTTATGGGATAGACTGTGACTAGATTACGTACCCGAGAAGATGAGTTCTAGCATTGACAGTCTCCTTGCCGAACTGTATTAAAAATAGAAAACAAAACATTTGTCCTACTGAAAAGCTGTTAAGAGTGTGGTTTCTACCAGCTGGGCTCTGTAAGGCTGCTGATGGGTTACACATTGTGCTGTGATGTTGCAGGCAGGCCTGGAAGCAGCTCGGGGACATGAGCAAAGAACAGGCCATGCAGGAGTATGTAGCGTGTGTGCATTCTCTGGACCCAGAAGGAGGCCAGAAGGTACTGTAGGAACTTCTGACTCAATATTGCTTAAACCTGCTATTTGTTTGGTGTCAGCTTTTGGGCGCCAGAATGACGTCATGCATTGAGAGGGTGAACTGTCTCTGGGACAAGCTATCAGATTTGTTCTAGAGATAAACCTGTTCCTGGGATTCCTACAGTACAAGAGACAGTTTCACATGATTCATCAGTAAACTACTAGCTACTAGCAACCTAATGAATACGGTCACTTGAGCAGCCCACTTGTGTCTGTAACCTCTCTTGCGTTTTTCTGTTCTTGGTAGTTTGTATATTGAAGTAATTCTGGCAGTAATTTGTAACATTAACCTCTCTCAACACAGCAACAACGATAGTGACAATCATCTTACCTAAAACAAACGTGAATATTGATGATCAGAAACTAAGGCCCACTTTAAAAATCACAAATATGCTCCTTAAAAAAAATCACAGAATCGGGTTCCAGATAGCAGCATGTTTTGCTTACTCAAAGAGCAAGAGGTCTGTTTTCTACCAAATGTTACCAAAAACATCCCTGCCCATTTGCAGCTGACAGGACTTGGCTGTTTCCCCATATATACTGTATGCCATATATATCCAGTGAGTATAATATGAAGAGGGGTGGATCAGGGATTTAGTGTTCACTGTTGTCCCTTTTGTGCTACATTTAAGAAAATAAAATAATTTTTCAGTATGCAGTGTCTTACCTTTATGACTACTGAGAATAAGTACTCTGGAACACAATCAAAAGAAAATTAAAATCTATATAAAGGGCCAGCATGGCTGTGGAGTGGATAGCGCTTCTGCCATGTAGCACTGGGGCCCTGGGTTCAATTCCAGACCTGGGGTGCTGTCTGCGTGGAGTTTGTATGTTCTCCCCATGTTTGCGTGGGTTTCCCCCCACAGTCCAAAGACACGCTGGTAGTTTAATTGGTTTCTGGGACAGTTGGCCTTGGTGTGAGGTTGTGTGTGTCTATCTGTGTGTGTCCTGTGATAGACTGCTGTCCCCTCCAGCGTGTATACTGTACCACCTTGCGCTCACTGCATGCCAGGATAAGCTGCAGCTCCCTGCAACCCTGTATTGGAAAAAGCAGTTAGAAAATGGTGGGATTTATAGTTTAAAGTGTGAAGAGTATGTAGATAGAACAGTTATATTTCAGAATAAACAAGTATTCCATGTCTATGTGGAACAATTATTTGTTTATATTTTGGGTATCAATTTTGAGGTGACTAAAGGATTTACAAAACAGTAGTGCCTGGATTTTAATGAAGAGGATATGGCATTAAGGAATTAAGTTGTTTGAATTCAGCATTAGCTCTTGTGTAGATTTAACAGCCCAGTTCATAGAGGCCACGCAGAGTGGCCTCGATGTGTCAGCGTCTCTTACGATCATTGGTGCTATTAGTTGCAGTTCATGCTTGGCAAATTTGACATCTTGCCCAGAGTGGTGAGTGCAGTATTGCAAGATTTTCTCTCTTCACAATTCTCATGACTATGCATTGAAGGACAATAATAATAGTATAATGTTAATTTATGAGTGTTTTTAAATAACCCTCAAAGCTCCTTACAGTAGTACACATAATACACAAAAAAATAATGGCACATATCAATATTATAGCATTAATTTTTCAGCTGTTGAGCTAATATCAGTCTTGTCACGGTTTGCTTTCAGAAATGTTTCTTTTGTATCTATATCTTAATTTCAGACAGACACCTGTAAAGTACAGAAACCAGAATAGTAGTAATCCAATTTGATTTTCAAATTAATCTGTCAGCAGGATAGCAGTGAAACCCAAGCCCATAATGGTAAAAACTTTGCCCAAGAGCCAGTGTATAAATATTAAATAGTTAAGTTTCCAGTACAAATCTCTATGTAATACCTCGGGTTAGTGCACTTTTAACTAGGATTGATGAATTTGTTTCTGGTTGTGGTATTGATAAATAAGAGCTAAACCAAGGAAGGGATGTGCCAGATATCCCAAGATAAGTTTCCATGTGATCCAGTGTGGGACTGTGATTGACACCAGCAGCATTTTAGTTGAATAAAAAGCACATTAAGTGATCCAGAAGCCACTGGAAAATCATTAACTGACTTAACAATGGTAGTTTCTGTACTGTGGATCCAAACTCCAACTGAAGAGGTTCAAAGAGCCATTAGATACAAGATGCAATTAGAATTGAGTCGCATTGTCCATTTCAGAGTTTTTGTGAGAAAAGGCAACTTGAGCACATAGTGGTAGTTAAGTGCTTGAGGTCCTAGGTCGGTTTTTTTGCAACAGGTGTCTGTTTCAGTCTATGAATTGAAGACCCAAATGTCTTAATTTCACAGTAACATTCTAGAGCTTAAGGATAGAGACAAAAATGTACAGACAAACCTCGAGTTACATAATAGTTCCGTTCCAGAAACCCTTACGTAACTAGAAATTTACATAAGTCGAAATGCCCGTTAATCACACCCCACGGGCTATGCATACATGTGTACAGTACATCAATATGTCAGTGAACATATGATGTTATTTCGGTCAGTTTCTTTCATATGAAGCACACATAGAAAATTAAGTTCAATAATTATTAATGCAGTGTTCTATAAATAGAAAAAATATCTCAACAAAAAAATAAATTCCAGTACTGAATAGTACATCGTTATGTCAATGAACATGTTGTAGAGGTTTTCTGTCATTTTTTTTCACATGATGCATACAGAAAGTTAAGCTCTATAATTTATAATGTAATGTGATATCAATAAAAAAATTGAAAAAACCTGTTTGCCCGGATCGTGGTCACTGGTGACCACGCCTGTCCCCCCAGATGACACTTTTTATTTTTAAGATAAACGCAAGATAAACGACATTTTTTTTAACTGCTCCACAAATTTTCTCACATGCACGTATTCTCCAATATCATCACAACAAAACCATAAAGTTTGTTTCCACAGATATGACACTGTTATGCAATAAACCAATAAATTAATGAACTAGCAGAATCCCAATAAAAACACCCGGCTAGCACAGCATGTCAATATCATACATTTTTACCAACAAAACAGCAAAAGCAAAAACCAGCGTATATATACAGTATATATATTCCATGTTTTTACCTTATTCTGAAGCATGATATATATCCAAAATAACCCAGACTAGTTTATCTCCAGTTTAACTCTTGAAGGTTATTGACTTCGTAGTAAATGTTTGAAGAACGACCGCTAGAACTAAGGCGATCTGATTGGGAAAAACCACTGTCATTCATTGTATTTTCAGCCATTTAGAGCCCTATGGGGGTAAGGCTTCCTCTAGAAGCCTCCAGCTGCATTCCGCCTGCCTTTTAGCTGTCAATCATTGACTCAGAAGGGGTAATCAATCAGTTTCTTATCAGTGCTCCTTTTTTTCACAGCAGAAGGCAACTCTGAGGTTTTTTTCCATTGCATAACAGCAGATAAAGGCTCTCTAGCAGTGTCTAATGGTTTTTATAGCAATTGCAATGGTTATTATTCTTATTTTCAATATTTTTATGATTTTTTATTATAGGCGTGAAATTTCATTCCAGGTTCAGTCTTCACAAAACATGATGTAGAATTTTTTCTAATTGATCAATTTTTCCCAGATTTGTATCCAAGCTAGTAGTCACCTAGAACAAGGTTTTCAAATCATTCCCAGGCCCTTGACATGCATATAGTTGAAAAATCTGACCTCTGAAGACCAAAAAAACATTTTCGCCTCCTGTTTTTTTTTCATATGTTTGTCTGCTGAGTGGACACATTAAGAAATATAAGAAATTTGACTGTTCACATTCAATGCCAAGGGGGTTACCTTCAATTTAAGACCTGAACCAGGCTCCTGCTATGTTCTGCTGCAGAGATATAACAAATGTTTAAGGAGGAGGAAATTGGCTAAATGTGTCAATGTTAATAACAGGTTAAACAAAAATTGGAAGTGTCAAACATTTTTCTCCTACATTTTTATGTGAGAAAAACAAAACAAAGAGTTTGTTACCTGTCAAGGTAGGTGGGGTGTTCACTACCTCATTATTTTTAAAGCAACTTAAAACGTAAGTGTACAAATGCATAAATTAAGATTCAAACAATCAAAAGACAGTACAACAATCAAACAGCAAACTGGAACTATTTCTGATCAAATAATCTGTTCTCTGATAATAAAATTGTTGTGAAAAAGTAATGTTACATTGATAGTTCAGGTGGGTAGCTGCGTCAGCATGAGTAGGCTGCAAAGGAACAAGTAATAGGTTTATTCCATGCTGAAAAAAAGAAGAAAGAGAACAACGTTTCGGCCGTGGAGCCTTCTTCAGGTGTGACTCCAGTATTCAATTATTCACCAGTTAAATGAATCTTCAATTCCAACTCGGCTCTTACCTACCCAATTAATCTAATTATTTGCTTAGCCACAACGGTTTAATGTCCTTCCCCAAATCTCTGGGTGCTTCAGAGATAAAAGCCATGTCCCAGTTCTCGACCTGCGCCCTAAGCCATTTCTACAAGTCCGCACTTCTGTGATGTAGCGCAAGTGTGAACTTCAAGTGCGCCAGTATTAAAGGGCGCACTAGTACAAAAAGGTAAAAAGCACCCTCGCGTGATGTCACTGTTTTGTCACACGGCTCAGGAGGGTCAAAATCCAAGTCGGCTGTTAATTTTTTCGTTGTCCGCTTGCAGTTTGATTAAATTGAATTTTATCTCGTCAATCCCTGTACAAATGTAGTGACACTGTGTTCATTCATGTTGAAAACTTAACCTCGATTCATAACAGGCGAAGTAAACTAAGGAATCACTGGCAATATTGCTGCTTATTCCAAGCTGTGTACCATTAAATACATTTCATATCGTCTGTCCCAGTACAAAAATGACAGTACGAGGAACATAACGCTTTCATTCAACTAAATAAGGTAAACTTGGCTATACCTCAAAGCTTGTACTATTAAATACGAGCACCATTAAATACTCCGTGTACAGAATACAAAGCAGGTAAATGAATAAATATACATCAGTCGAAATGGGGGTGACGAAATAAAAGCTTTATGTCAAAACTTCGTACGTAGAATACATACAGTTTGAATCTAAAGTAGCCTAATGAAGTTTGTTTTTTCAAAAAAATTGTAGCGCTCCGGTGTTCATGTGGGTATGCGCCCTCTCCTCTGCCGCCTCAGGTCGAACCCCCACCATCGGGGACTCGAACCCGGGCCTCCGGCGTCACTCAACAGGGACCCAGCCAGCTGAACTAAAGGGAAATCTCCCATCAGCCCGGCGGCTGCGGTCCCTGCTATTCACAGGGAAGGGCGGTGACGTCACCGCGCTGGTAAGCCGGCTCTCACAACCAATGGTGGCCGTATGCGTTACAATATTATGAGCTCTAAAACTTAAAAAAAGTTCAATTTTGCTAATACGTGAATGTTTTATTCTCCATGGCAACTTCTCTCCGCCTTGATACGTTAGAATGTGGAACGTCACCATTCCGCGAGCAATTGGGGGTAATTCCCTTCAGCGGAGTCCACTCCAATGCAACCCGAGATCTGCTGGATCATGGCATCCAGAACTATAGCTGGACACACATGCTTTAAGCTGGTTCTCTTTTTTCAGCTTTTATTTATTCTAAATTGTAATGTTTAATACACGCAATGAAAGAATGTGTCCATCTACTGTTTATTACAATTTACACCTCTTTGCTGTTGCATGTATACTGGGGAATTAGTAAAGGCAGAAAAACCACTCACCAGTCCACAGACTCCCCCTGCTCGTTCCTGCAGGACACGGCTGCACCAGCAGTGAGCCCACTGTGTACAAATATCATCAGCGGCCAGATCAGCAGCATCCAAACGGCATCCTAATGGAAACAAGGGCTCAAGAAATCTGGTTTGTCCTTCTCAATTGTCTACAATCAAACCATCGAATTTTACAGAAAAATGCAATAATAAATCAGTACCAAACTGTTTTCTTCATTATAAAATGCCCATCATTTTTTCAAACCTAGAAGCTTAACTTTCAAGACAAATTTGCATGTTGAGTCAAACCTTTCCAGCTTGTACTGTATCTCATGCTTAAGGCTGGCACACAAGACAAAGTAATATTTGGTGAAGAAAGACATTTCAGTTCACACTTCACTTCATACACAGCATTTATGGTCTATTTAAGTCTATTTATGGTCTATAAGTTACAGTGCAGTTCTTTCTTGGATTAATGTGTCATTTATTGTAGTGCAATATGGATGTAGTGCTATGCGATCAGTCATTAAATGGACATTCAGCATTTTCTATTATGCTTTCATTCCCAACAAACAAAGGTAAAAGTGTATGTGAATTCTTGAGAGATTTCCAATAAAGCCATCCCATAGTCATTTTCTAGTTTTTAAGTCCAGAACTACCACAATGGTAGAAAATGAAATGTAGGCTTGATGTTAATAGCTGCAAAAATAACAATGCAATAATGATGGAGTAATAAGGGACTCAAAGGCTACATAACTAAAGGCTAAAGTTAGGAGCCCAGATGCCAACTTAAGCAAGACAATCCCCAACTCGTACTGCAGAGGGTGAGTGAACACGGCTTGTGAACGATACTTCTTGTGTGACTAAATTCAATCACGGAACATTCTAATTCAATTTTCAAAACTAATGAAAGAAAACCAGACACTTACCATGAGTGTGGCCTTGAAGCAGGTTTTAGTCTTTCAAGACTAAGGAGAGACAATACAGGCAGCTACTTCAGTTTTCTCACTTCTCCAATTCAGGCCACGAAACCCGAAAGTGTTGCCAGACCAAAACTTGCCTAAAAGAATGCACAGAATGCCAAAAAAGGCATTTTGCAATTGACCTTGAAAGACAAGGAACTATTTGCAGTTCTGATTTTCCGGTATATCCAGTATTAGATACGTGAAAGGACACTGTAAATCAGACTATGATCTAGAGCAGAATTTCTCAGTTAGGTACTTTGATTATTTTGACATCATTAAAGCAGTTTAAAATAATATCATCACAAATGCTATTGCTACATTTGTGAAACAAAATAACATTCCAATGAGTGTTCATTTTATAACAGTCTTGATGTTCTTTCACCACAACAGGGTTTTAATTCAATAAAAAAAAATTCTGTATCCTAACTCCCAACATGCGAGGACATATGAGCATGGACAGTGATTTTGCCCGATCAGTGCAACTCACATAGGCTTAAAAAGACCTGCTGAGCGATTGCTGTATCCAGTTGTTCTTTCTTTACATCTGTGCTACTATTCATTTCAGGAACCAAAGAATTTGAATAGGACAGTGAGAGCACATTTCACCTCTATTTAAGGAAGCTCTCAAATACAACAGTGTGGTGGGTCAGCAGTGTTGATGCACTAGTTTCAGCTGAGGGGGTTCAAGCCTCAATCATGTGTACATAGACCCACGTGGGGGTGAATTAGCAAATTAGTTAAGGGTGAGAGGCACATTCTCACATGGTGTCAATTAGCCTAGGTTTGGTACAGTTTATAAATAGTTCTATGGGAGGATTTTGTTGTTGTTGTTGGTGGTGGGGCAGCTTGTGACTTAAATTTTTTCTGCAGTATTTCCTTTCTGTTGTGGCTTGTCCATATGCTGGGGCCTAATGAGGTCTGAAGAGGCTGGCTTGTCTCAAACCGCTATTTCAGTCTTCCTTTTATTAGCTTGTATTCATATTGTTTTTTAATACAGAGAACAATGACTTCATTGTATATTAGAAATGAGCATGTCTAAAAGCTAAAGATAAAATGTAGGAGTCCTTATATTAGAAGATCATTACAATAATTGACATTGGAAACAGTCTAAGGAAGAGAAACCGGAATAACTCCCACATTGAAAGGTACAGTATTGTGTTGTAAACTGAGAGGTTAAAACAACTTTATCACTTTTGGCTGGAGGATTGAAGATGTGGAGACTTGAGTATTCAAAATCCTGAAAAGAACTGAGAATTTGGACTCGGGCAGCTACAGTACTTCACATTCAACATGGGGGGAGAGAATGAAATTGAAGTCTGTGATGGAAAAGACATGCTGTGCAATCCAAATCACAGGAGTGTTACAAAGAATCTTTTATCAATAGTTATCAACCAAACAGAAAAGATAGGCAGAATATCTTTCTCTCGCTTGTAACCTTTTAACATTCCTGGGCTAGAACTTTATCAAAATTGGAAGTTTAAAACCGCACATTGAGGAAGCAGCTGTGATCAAGGTATAAGTCCCTTCACCCAGTTTTGCATAAGGGGAGTTTTTTCTGGGTTTACACTTTGTCAGAGCAATATTTGAAATCTGATCCTACTTGGAATTTTGTTTAGACAGACCCACAAAATTAAGCTCAATAATTAATTGCTTACACTTACAGTATATTGCACTTTACAGGTAATGGGGACTCCCCTCCGCCACCACCAATGTGCAGCATCCACCTGGATGATCTTGGCAATCATCTCCAAACAGTGCAAAGCGGTTTTCACTTTCTTCAAATATCAGTGATGCATTAAAATTGGACTGAACACTATACTTCCAAGAACAGAAGTTAGTGTTTTGAGTGTTTTTCTTGGTGTGTAATAGTGATTCTATTTATCTAAGCAGGTACAGTGGGCTCAAGAATTATTGGCACCCTTGATAAAGTTAAACAAAATAAGCTGTATAAAATACACAGCACAGATAATGAGTCTATCTTATGCCCAGACAATGGGAATTATTTCAAAACAAATATTTAAAATGAGTAATACATGTTTTTTCCAGGAACATTAATGTCAAAATTATTAGATCCCCCACTTTTCTTTAAGAAAACTGAACTAAATAAAATCTGAAATGAAGTTCTGCTTTTTTAAATATAACTCAGTCAAAAGGAACATTTTCTGGACTTGCTGTTTCACCAGGGTATAAAAAGAGGTAAACACACATAATAAAAACTTTGGCCATCCACCACCATGGGGAAAGGCAAAGAAGTGACAAATTAAGAGACAAATTAGTATTAATCTTCACAAATGGTAAAGAAACCAAGGGTCACAGCTGGAGAACTGCAGAGTCTGGTTGCATCTTGGAGTCCTTGAGTCTCTAAATCAATAATTAGATGGTACATCCATGCCAAAAAGCTATTTGGAAGGGTTGCCAGAAGGAATTGATAACAAGAAACAAACTGAAGTGTCTGGAGTTTGCCAAATCCATTGGGACTTTGACTAGAACCCGGTGCTATGGTCAGGTGAGACCAAAATTGAAGTGTGTGGCCACTCACACCACCAGTACGTTTGGCGTTGGAGAGGGATGCATACTCACACAAAAAAACGTATATTCACTGTGAAATATGGGGGTGGAACATTGATGTTGTGGGGTGGTTGTGATGCCACTGGGGCCCTTGTTAAGGACAAAGGTATCATGATATCTACTAAATATCAGGATATTCTGGGCAAAAATCTGGCTGCCTATGCCAGAAAGCTACAGCATGATTTGGTCTCTGGTGGACCTCCCAGCATGACAGTGATCCTAAACACACCATTTAAAAATCAACTAAGAAATGTTTGAGAGAAAACAAAATCAATGTTTTTCACTAGTTTACCCAGTTTTGGGGTATATAAAATATAAGTCATTATCTGTGCTGTTTATTTTATATGGGGTTTTTTGTTCTTCATTAAGGGTGACAATAATTTGTGAGCGCACTGTAAGGTGGTAGAAGAAAACGGGAAGAAAAACAGTGCCAACAGGAAAAATAAGACATTTGAGGAACACAGCACAAGATGCTAGTAGAAACGTTTTTTTTAGAAGAAATCATGTTGTGCACATTTTTTCCCAGGCAAATATGACCCAGCTCCACCAACAATGGAAGTCAGGAATATCTGCGTACCTCAGCAAATAATATGCTGTTATCTTAACTTATTGATTATAGATTAGATGCACACAACAAAAGAGTGCTGGTAGACCAGGAATTCCACTAATCTTAATATATTCAGAGCTGCGAGCACCATCATTTATTGGCTGTAGATGGGATTCGCACAACAGAAGACAAAAGCACAAAATGAGGAAAGATTTCACAGAACTGCTGGTGGTAACCCAACCAAACCTATAAAGAAAAAACATTTGCGCAACATAATTCTGATTGACATTTACAACCAGTGTCCTCTTATTTTAAATGAAGAGCTTTGCCACTACACTTCACAGGAAAAAAGCTGCTTTCTGATAATAGATGAATGGATTGATAATTGCAGTCGTTGGGTGTTTCTTTTGTGTTAGCCATCAACCCATGTTTAAACCTATACATTTTAGTTGTTCTGGAAAGAAGCACATTTGCATTTGAGCAACTTTTTTTCTTGCTTTTCAGCAAACATTAGCTTCAAAATATCAAACAGCATTTGCTAAACCTGAGCGCAATTAACACTGCTCTGCATCTGCAACAAATAGATACAGAAAGAGTCAGCGTAACTGAATTGCAACAACAGGGTCAAACATTCCCCCTCTTACAGCTTAAACATGTCTCTGCACCTAACAAACCAGGACACAGCCCCCCTGAAAGCGTAGTAGATAACAGGGTTTTGTGAGCAAATAAGTCCTCCACTTTTCCACTACTGGCAGTCCTCTCTGTTTAGATCTCCAGTGCAGATCCACTGGTCTCCATCCTTCTGGGATACACACCACTTGGCATGATCAAAGTGAGAGCAGAACTCCACAGGTCCCGGCAGTTTAATTCTTCTGATATTTAAAACGTGTTCAGGAAGGGAGCAGTTCGAAGGCAGTTCATGCTCTTTTCGTTGCCAGGTTTCCGTCAACAGAGTAGTCTTTAAAACTTGAGCAGCCCAACCAGTGTAGATGTCTGTAAAAGACAACCCTCAAGTATGTCAACAAAGTAGAAATATAAGGCATTTAACAGCATCTACAATGGCTCTCCAGACAGGGCTCTTTCTTGGCTTAAAGAGAAAGGAAACACTCTGTGAAAAGTAAAAAAAAAGCTCTTACCGGTCTGGAATTTAATTTTACTGCCATTTTCACATTGTATAATGAAACATTTCCCCTTACTAAATGGTTTTCAGTGCTTTGCTTTCCAATTAAGTTCTTTCAGAACTTTTTATGTTTTAATAACAATCACAACAGAACAACATAAAAGAGCTACTGGTAGTGATTGGAAAGCCCTTGTAGCAAGACAGTTTTAGAAGCGCAACATGTGTTTCTGCCCTACAGATGTGAACTACAAATGTGCAGTTTGTATGTTCTCCCTGTGTTTGCAGGGGTTTCCTCTGGGTGCTCCAGTTTTTGGTCCCACAGTCCAAAAACAACAGACTAGTTGGGTTAATTGGCTTTTGGGAAAATTGACTCTTGGGTAAGCACTGTGTGTTTTTGGCTCTGTATGCACTGTGATGTCCTGGCATCCTGTCCAGTGTGTATCCTGCCTTTTCCCCTTTGCTTGCTGGGATAGGCTCTGGCTCCCCAGTGACTTTATAGTGGATGTTGCGCACCTATCTGAGGGAACTGTGTAGATTTGTAAGTGATACAGAGCGCATTCCGGCCGTTCAGTTTCCCTGAGGACGGCCAGCTGTACCCCCTTTCTGGGAATGGAGGGAAGTGGGGGACACTGTGACTGAGCCAGAAACCCTGAGTCTGGTCAAAGTGTAGGGCTCCTGTGTGGACACACAAAGAGATATTACAACAGACCGAGATAACAGATCACATTCTATTCATTCATACTTGCAATGAACAGCAGTTAGCGATTTATGAAGAGTCAGTAGATGATGGATTGCAAGTTATTACCGTTAACACAGTACTTTGAAAAGGTCAATAATAATAATAATAATTCCTTACACTTTTATAGTGCTTTTCTGGACACTCCACTCAAAGCTCTTTCCAGGTATTGGGGACTCTCGTCCACCACCACCAATGTGAAGCCAAAGTGTACACAGAACACTCACCACACACCAGCTATTTAGTGGGGAGGAGAGCGGAGTAATGAAGCCAATTCAAAGATGGGGATTCTTAGGAGGCCATGACTGGTAAGGGCCAATGGGAAATTTGGCCAGGATGCTGGGGTAACACCTATACTCTTTTCGAGAAACGCCCTGGGATTTTCAATGACCACAGAGAGTCAGGACCTCGGTTTTATGTCTCATCCCAAGGACAGTGCCTTTTTAAAGTATAGTGTCCCCGTCACTATACTGGGGCATTAGGACTCACATAGACTGCAGCGTGAGCACCCCCTGCTGGCCCCACTTACACCTCTTCCAGCAGCAACCTTAGCTTTCCCAGGAGATCTCCCATCCAGATACTGACCAGGTTCACAGCTGCTGAGCTTTAGTGGGCTGCCAGTTGTGAGGTACATTGTGTTTAATTTAGTAGTGGCAATGATAAAGATGATACTGATGTTTGTATCCCTGGAAGCAATGGGCACAAGGAAGGTGACACATTGGACCGGAAGTCAATTAATCGCAGGGCAGATACAGACACTGAAGCTCACACTAGAGCTAATCTTTTCTCAGAAGCCAATCAGCCAACCAGTATATTTTTGGACGGGGGGAGGAAACTGGAGCACCCAGAGGAAACCCTGGGAGAAAAGACAATTTCTTCACAGATGGCATCCTGAGTCCAAAATCAAGCCCAGGGCCCCAGTGCTGTAAGATAGCAATGCTAACCACTGTACTACTGTGCTGCCTGGTTAGTAGTAGTAGTAGTAGTAGTAGTAGTAGTGGTAATTTTATACCCACCCAAATTAGAATTGGCGATTTTATCTGTACATTTCTGCTCACGCCCATGACCTTTGACCCCAGGTTTGTCCAACCTCTCTTACACAGTCATACACCTATTGACCTTACACAGTGATGTACAGGACTTTTCCAGCCCATCAAAGAACGTGTATTCCCAGTGCTGAGCCACTTATACTCCACTACTTTCGAAATTCTAATTGCCATAACATGGTCTTTTATAATTAATAATTATAAGTCTTTAGCAGACATTAAATCTAATAAACAATAAATCCGTGTTAATTTTATACTGATTTTATTATAGAATTTTTATTATAGTTTAATATAGAAAAATTGATTATGTTTTTGAAAGAATATTCGTAATATAGTGATACAAATGCATCACTTTCTATGCCATGCTGTGCTGTTCTATGAAATGCTAAGATACACTTCCAAACAAAAATAATTAGTATCTAATTATCAGGGTCCTTACTAGTGTTATCTCGCTAACTTGCTAAAATATCCTGTAGAATTCTTTAAAACATCTTTCTCACAATGATTTCATTATCCTAAAAAAAACCAACAATACCTCTTTATCAAAAGAGGGGCAAGAAGAAAGTGATCAGGCAACTTTTTAAAGTTATTTAAAAGTGAGATGATTTGATGAGTTTTACCAAGAATACTTTATAAACAGTTCTTCTGATTGCTTTCTTACTACATTAATAGAAGCATATTACCAGGAATATATAGATACAGGCTTGCAAACACTTATATGTGCAAGTAGTTCAGGTGGGTAGCTGCGTCAGCATGTGTAGTCTTCAAAGGAACAAGTAATAGGTTTATTCCATGCTGAAAAGAGAAGAGAGAAACACATTTCGGCTGTGAAGCCTTCTTCAGGTGTGCTAAAGAAGAAGGCACACCTGCACACCTGAAGAAGGCTTCACAGCTGAAACGTTGTGTTTTCTCTTTTCTCTTTTCATCATGGAATAAACCTATTACTTGTCACTTATATGTGCATGTGTGTTTATTTGCTTGGACCTCATGATATTTCTGTAATGAAAGGACAGTGTTAACCTTAGAAACAAAGGCACAATCCTTATAAAAGAACTCTGAAAGCAATCAAATCCAGTTAAAAGATGTTATTGTTATTCTGCTATTATACAGTGTATTGTAATTATGTGTTTCAAGAAAATTAGTTTGAAGGCTTACCAAACCACACGACAAGGTTATGATCTAGTGTTGCTTACTGTAGTAAACTATGATAAGAACAGTAGATTAATTAGGGAAGCATCTGGGAACTTATTTTAACTTGATTTATCATGTTAATTGCAGGATTAGAGCACAAAATATTCTCATGGATTTGCCTTCACAAAAGTCAAACTATTCAATACCATTCAACATTCCTCATTCACACCCGATCATAACTATCCTAACTTTCTGTAAGTAAGGATTCCATTGTACCAGTACATGTACATGCAATAAGGTTCAAGTTCTATGTCAATATGCAAGAACAGATCAACTATTATCAAGGAAACAAGGCTTGATTAATACAGTGTAATACATTTAATACTGGTGTTAATTGAAGTCGCATACGTGCAGCTTTCAAGGGTGCCAGCCTGTAGAGGCAGCACCTGTATGGAGACTTTTCGGCAGCACCGGGAGCAGTGCGACGCATTACAGGGGAGGATTGGGAGGTTAGAGACACTCCTGAAGATGCAGAAGCCGGAGACAGTGTGTACCTGCAGTCAAACGCTTGAGCAGCTGTCTCCCGGTGAGTGCCTCCCCCCACTGCGCAGGTTGCAATGCCTGGCGGAAGCTCTGCCCCCCCCAGAGCACACACCGCCTCAGGACACTCCATCTGGCTTCTCTGCTCACCACCGCCCAGGACCTGGCTGACGCTGTCCCCGCCATCTATCTCCCCTCAGGAAGCACCGTTTACACAGCGGAATTCACAGACGCCAGTGGAACGAACAATTCTCCCAGATATCCAACTGTTGCCCATCACTCAAGAGAAGGAGGGGGGGTTGTACTTGCAGTGCATCGGTATAGATGGGAAAGCCAGAGCCGACCGCTACGCCGCCCTTGTGTTTGGGGTGCTTATCATTCTCAGTGCATAACAAGGAAGATTAATAAACATAAACATAATCTCATGGTTAAATAGTCAAGTCTAGCCATGTGTGAGTCTAGTGTCACAGAGCTTCAACAGCAGATGACAACTTGTGAGTTCGATTAAGCTCTGTTGTCCTTCACATGAATGCCTGAAACATTGTACCGAACCCAGGATTTTACAGTATTTTTTCTTTAAAATACCAATAACAGCAACATACAGTTTACATAATATATTGATGTTCCAAAATTAATATCGTTTATGACCTTTATGACCTTCATTATGCTCTTCGTTAATGTCTAAGCCGGAACACATCTTTATATCTCATTTTGTATGTCTTTTTTTAAAAAAATTGTTTGCCCAGCCTAACAGTATTGTTGTTATTGTTTTTATCCTGTAAAGCGCTTTGAGGAGCCACCTTTAAAGGCGCCATATACAATAAAGTTCATTATTATTACTATTGTTAATTTGCTGGACAGAGAGGTGAACATTATTACACAGAAGACAAAGATAGCGATTTACTTTGCATTGTGCATTGTGCTGCTGTAATACAGTTTTAAATAATTAAAAGTCTAAACAGTATCAGCTTTATTTATGGGTTGTAATTTAAAAAATTTAAAAAAAGTCAAAAACCGCACTCAAAATGCAATTTATAGGTTTCTGGCAAGAGGAGACACCCAAATTTAATAATGTAATATGCCACTATTTGTGCATGAATAAGGTTATACTGCTATTTCCTTAGATACTGTACGCGATTCCATGGGGTTTTTTTTTTAATCCCCGGCGGAACCGGGCATCCATAAGAATCAAGTAATAGGTTTATTCCATGCTGAAAAAAAGAAGAAAGAAAACACATTCCATAAGAATCAGCGCTTTTATATAGCGCCTTTAAAGGTGGCTTCTCAAAACGCTTTACAGGATAAAAACAACAATAACAACAACAATATTGTATTTCATTGCACTTTGACAGATCGTCCTTAAATCAATTGTTGATTTAGTTTGACAGTAACCCTAACACTAACCCTATTTTATTTTTTCAAAGAAATGTTTGTTAAAAAAAAAAGTAATGGCTCTGGCTGGATTCGAACACCCAACGTGTGATGTGTGAGTCAGGAACCTAACCCACAGCTCCACTGGCAAGGTCGCATGAGGACTGTTGAAAAAGCCCTACAGAAACATTATCAACAGACATCGTACAGCATGTACTATTCTTGTGTTGCGGTACATGAATATAATTATATCGTTATTAATTTCTTTAGATACGCGATTCCATATTATATTCCATTTTAATCAAATTCTAAAAGTATGCTTGTTGACTCCGGTATCATGTTGGTTAAAGACTTCGATGCTTAAAATGTTTAGGGAGAAATGGAATACTGGTGTGTATTTTTTCTTTAAAGTACCGAGACCAGCCATATACTGTATGTTTATGTTCCAAAATTAATATCGGTTATGGCTTTCACACGCGTTACAGTATGCTCCTATTCTTTTTTATGCTCAGCTACTAAGATTTCCCTTCAGTGGTAAAATTCCATATAAATATTCAATACTTAAACGGGCACAGTAAAGACATTTAAATCTTTCTACGACCGACCAACGCACCACGAGTGCCCCTGTCGGTCAACCAATCACGTACCGCGGTATTCTGCGTCATCTCCCATCACGATGCGCAATGACGTAGCCAATTATCCCCAGTACGTGCCTGTGCTGCGCACTTTGAATGGCTGCATCTGTAAATCCAGGGTACATTGTCTATGATTTTTTTTTGTCATAAAGAAATTACTATTGGATTTTAAAGTTTTTTTTTCCTTTCAATAGTTCGTTTTGAAACGATTCACCAGAATGTATTCTTGAGGAGAGTAATGTTTGTGAGATGCTTGCCTTGCCTCGCTTCTTTTAGTCAACTGTTGACTCTTTGTCAACTGCTGCAGTTCAATTCTACAGAGCTCTGCTGGTTTAAAATGCAGAAAATGAGCTCTAATCGCATAAGATTATTCTAGTCTTGCCACAATGCTCATGTCAAACATGGGCGACCCCTAAAAACAAGAGCTATTTTCGCTTTGTAGGCCACTACATCACCTAGAAATGATCAAGGCTGCTTGACCCATCTTCTCTTGCCACAGGTTCTGTTCATCTCCCAGAAGCACCAGTGCACCCACAGACTGGCAACAGACACTAGTATTGTTTAAGTGCCCTTTTTATTTTCTAGTGATCACAACAGTTAACACTGTCTGTCCAACACCCAGGACACATTGTACAGTGTCACAGTTCTAGAGCAGTATACAGTATGTATTACTCTTTTATGTGTTTTTGGAATCATACAGGTTTATTCTGTATAAGCTGCCAGTCCACGATGAAGGAAGAGGTCTGCGATACCTCTACATGGATGACCATACCAATGGCTGGGTATATGGGAAGAAATTGGTAAATGACTCCAAGAGTGCAGTGGGGCAGACTTTGCACCCTTTTTTGTCCTACATTCATAAAAAGGTAAGAAACCTTTATTTATAATCTGTGTCATCTCCCAGAAAGTGAGGTCAGGATATACATTGTCTTTTCGATCTGTTTATTTTCACAGGCTTCTCTTATAATTCAAAAGCCTTTTGTGCAATACAAATACAGACTTTGTATTGATATTTTTTATATTCCTTCCTAAAAGACTGTGGACTTTGGGTATCTTCTATACAACGATCAACCTCCAAAGTCATTTAAACCTGCTCCTTCATCTTTTGGACACAGCAAAGGTAAGTAACATTTTATAATGTACAGATGCAGCCATTCAAAGTGCACGTTACAGACACGTACTGCAGGTGGCGTCGCGCATTGTGACGCAAGATGACACGCGGCACCGCAGTACGTGATTGGCTGACCGACAGGGGCCCTCGTGGTCCGTTGGTCTGTCGTAGAAAGACTTACAGTAAACGTCTTTGCTGTGCCCGTTGTAGATATTGAATTTTACCACTGAAGGGAAATCTTAGTAGCTGAGCATAAAAAGAATAGGAGCATACTGTAACGCGTGTGAAGGCCATAAACGATATTAATTTTGGAACATAAACATACAGTATATGGCTGGTCTTGGTACTTTAAAGAAAAATACACACCAGTATTCCATTTCTCCCTAAACATTTTAAGCATCGAAGTCTTTAACTAAAGAGATACCGGAGTCAACAAGCATACTTTTAGAATTTGCTTAAAAGGGAATATAATATGGAATCGCGTATCTAAAGAATTTAATAACGATATGATTATATCCGTGTACTGCGACAGGGCTGTGTAGGGCTGTTTCGCCTCTCTCTTCATGCGACTTCCCTTGTAGCCTACTGGTCTACGTGCCTGATTACCAACTCACGGGTTGTGTGTTCAAATCCAGCTGGTGTTGGATTTTTCTTTTAACAAACATTTCTTCGAAAAAATAGAATAGCGATATTATGGACAATCAATTGACTTTTATATTTCAAAATATCACAACATGATCGATTCTAAGTCATTTTTGATAACAATGAATAGTCGCCTTCTTCCCTTCTTACAACGGTCCCTGCTTCTGCTTCCTGCTTCTATTGTGTGTGTGTGTGTGTGTGTGTGTGATAGAGTAAATGGCGACTGTCAGAAGATAGGACACAGCGGCTCAGGCGCCCGCTGAATGGAAAAGTGGCACTTTAATGTTCTGTATGGCTAATACTAAAGCCAATACTAATATTCAATACTTTAATATCCTTTTCTGTATGTTTAACAATAGTGGGTACTGGCCTAATTCGTCCCTGCTCCCGTTGTTAGGTGTTAATGTGTTGTTAAGTGTGAATTTGTACCTGTTTCCCTGAGGTCTGTTTTTTTTTCTGGAAAACCATAACTCTGGTCTTGTCCAGATTGACTGTCGGCGCCCAGGTCTGACAGTGCTGCTCCAGCAGTGCCAATTCTGGCGCAGCCTCTGTTCTGTGGGCGACAGCGGGACCAGGTCGTCTGCACAGAGCAGGAACTCGATTTCCATAATTAATGCAGATCAGTAAATCAAGGGACAAAACAATTATTGCGCCCGGGTCCTCAATGGGCTTTGACATGCTAATGGGTTGGTTTAACAGTCCGGGTGTGGCAAGCCTCTAATGTCTCCCGACTTCGGCAAAAGGCACCTAGCCTTCCTAGGATTGTTGACCGGGGCGGGGGACATTCGGGGATGTAAGTCTGAGAAAGACAGTCTCACGTTTGTGGACAGTCTGTCCACAAACAAAACATGTAAAAAAAACAATTACTTTTTGTCAATGGAATCCGGTGTGTGTGTCTCTCTCTGCTGGATGTCCCTCTCACTCTCTGCTGAATGAATAAAAGCATTTTATTAAAAACGCGTTTGCGTTTGTCTGGTATTTACTTTGGTCCCTTTTAACTGTTTTTCGATCTACTGTATTGCTTTGAGATGCCACTTTTAAAGGTGATATGTAAAATAAAGTTTTTTATTATTGTTATAGAGAAACATGATCAGATTTTCCCTGGTTCAGAAAAAAAGATCTAAAGTGCTACACCTAACATTCTTAATTCGATGTATTTAAAGCAGTGAACTACTGTAGGTGTAACATAACATTCAGAAATACAATCGAGAATAGTTTTGTGGTGTTTGTTTAGATGAAACGTTCCTAAAACGTATAACGTAACAAAATTAAAGACGATTAAAATCTGTAATCTTTCCACTTGTACCGTATGTCATCGGAAAGTTTCTGCTTTGTGTAAGGATAGTATCAAAAAGTAATCTTAAGTGGTGAGAAAGCTGTGCTCAATGTATTTAAGGGACTTAAAAGTAAAAGGAGATGCTTCATATTGCTTGACTAATTTTAAAAACTACAGATGCAGCCATTCAAAGTGCGCGTTACAGACACGTACCGCAGGTGGCGTCGCTCAGTGTGACGCAAGATGACGCGTGGCACCGCAGTACGTGATTGGTTGACCAACAGGGGCACTCGTGGTCCGTTGGTCTGTTGTAGAAAGACTTACAGTAAACGTCTTTGCTGTGCCCGTTGTAGATATTGAATTTTACCACTGAAGGGAAATCTTAGTAGCTGAGCATAAAAAGAATAGGAGCATACTGTAACGCGTGTGAAGGCCATAAACGATATTAATTTTGGAACATAAACATACAGTATATAGCTGGTCTTGGTACTTTAAAGAAAAAAATACACACCAGTATTCCATTTCTCCCTAAACATTTTAAGCTTTGAAGTCTTTAACTAACGTGATACCGGAGTCAACAAGCATACTTTTAGAATTTGCTTAAAAGGGAATATAATATGGAATCACGTATCTAAAGAATTTAATAACGGTATTCGTGTGCTGCGACAGGGCTGTGTAGGGCTGTTTCGCCTGCCTGTTCATGCGAGCTGTCTTGTAGCCGACTGGTCTAGGTGCGTGACTACCAGCTGGCAGGTTGTGTGTTCGAATCCAGCTGGTGCTGGACGTTTCTTTTAACAAACATTTCTTCAAAAAAATAGAATAGCGATATTATGGACAATCAATTGACTTTTATATTTCAAAATATCGCAACATGATCGATATTTGCGATATTTTGAACATATCTTCCCTTCTGACAGCGGTTCCTACTTCTATTGTGTGTGTGTGTGCAACAGAGTAAATTTTTATAGAGAAATGGAGGCTGGACAGTATGCGTTACAATATAAACATTTATATTGATTTAAATCGTGTTCTGATTTAAATCGCAAACGCGTGTTTAATTATATGTGTTTTTTAATCATAATCAGGCTAATGCAACATAAATTGATACAGTATCTTTGTCTTCTAAGTATCTTAATAAACTTTCAGCATAGCTTTCTACCCGTCAAGATTTATATTTCTTGGGATTTTGGGATCAAACGTGGAAGGATTAGATTATAATCGTTTTTATTTGTCAAATACGTGATTGTATTTCTGAATGTTATGTGACACCTACAGTAGTTCACTGCTTTAAATACATCGAATTAAGAAAGTTATGTGTAGCACTTTAGATCTTTTTTCTGAACCAGGGAAAATCTGATCATGTTTCTCTATAACAATAATAAAAAACTTTATTTTACATATCGCCTTTAAAAGTGGCATCTCAAAGCAATACAGTAGATCGAAAAACAGTTAAAAGGGACCAAATTAAATACCAGACAATCGCAAACGCGTTTTCAATAAAATTATTTTATTCATTCAGCAGTTTGTGAGAGGGACATCCAGCAGGGAGAGACACACACACCGGTTTTCATTGACAAAATTGTTTTTTTTTCAATTCCTCTTGTCTAACAGGAATGTTTTGTTTGTGGACAGACTGTTAGACAAGAGGAAAAGACCGCCTCCTCCTACGAAGCATTAATCGCGTATCTAAGGAAACTTTGCAGTATACCTTTGTTCATGCACATCATTATACAGTACAGTATCTCAATTTGTATTTCGATAAAAAAAATCGTTTGCCCAGCCACTACTGTTGTTATTGTTTTTATCCTGTAAAGCGTTTCCTTTTTCTGCGTTTTCCATTTCCTTTTTCTGATCACTCGCTTTCTGGATACACATCTCACCTGTCCTGTTCTTTGTTTTCCTGGTTTGCTGATTATGCCTGCTGCGGTCCACTCCTACCCTCACACCTAAAGAATACTATTTTAAATTTCTTGGCGCAGTTCATTAACCCTTGTATGTGCTGTCCGCGCCGAAAATGCAATTAAAAAAAAGTCAAAAAACGCACTCAAAATACAATTTATAGCTTAATAAGATACACTCCACAGGCAAAATTAAAGACAAAATTAAAGACGATTAAAATCTGTAATCTTTCCACTTGTACTGTGAGTCATCGGACAGTTTCTGCTTTGTGTAAGGATGGTGAGAAAGCTGTGCTCAATGTATTTAAGGGACTTAAAAGTTAAAGGAGATGCTTCATATTGCTTGACTAATTTTAAAAACCAAGTTATAAATGCAGACGCTCCCTCGGTGCCGCGCCGGGTGTAAATATCAAAGTATACATTCCCAACAAGAATTGTACCCATCTGTCATGCAAATAAAACACCTTGAATTGAATTGAATTGAGGGAGAGAGGGGGGTAGTGTTCTGATTTAAATCGCAAACGCGTGTTTAATTATGTGTGTTTTTTAATCATAATCAGGCTAATGCATTTCTACATTTTCTGTATGAACCAGCTTAGAGGTTCATACAGAAAGACAGCTTGTGTTTAAATTGAGTGTAAGGTAATTTATGCTTCTAAAGTCATGGTCAGCATTTATTATTGTACTGTGCTGTAAACTTTTTCTGTGTCTAGTCACATTATTTTATAGCGTTTTTATTGCGTTATTAAATCCGGTGGCGCTGTGTGTTAGTTTCCTGACTCCCATTATTTAAACTGCGACACTGATCATTCATCTCTAAATAAACTTTATTTTATATAGCGTTTTAAGCGAATAGGTAATTAGATTGCTCATAAACCTAATCGCTTTTTCTACATAAACACAGCGTGATTGCTCTCTGAAAATGCTTTTCCTTTATTTTTAAAGTAGGCTCAGATTTCAACTATAGATCGTATTATTATAAACTTTCTTGGAAAAATGTATTTTATGTAAACCATGTTTGCTATTAATTCATTTAGGGCTAAAATACGTTCATTGTCTTCCAATCGAGTCGAGTTGACATTGGAAGCCTGCCACACCCGGACTGTTAAACCAACGCATTAGCACGTCAAAGCCCGTATTGGTATTGAGCCAGTATTGTCTTTAGTATTCCCCCCCTCTCCCCTCAATTCAATTCAATTCAAGGTGTTTTATTTGCATGACAGATGGGTACAAGCAGTGTTGGGTATGTATATTGTAACGCTTACGGCAGACAGGCACTGTGTAAGAGCCGGCGCACCAGAGCAGCGCACCGAGGGAGCGTCTGCATTTATAACTTAGTTTTTAAAATTAGTCAAGCAATATGAAGCATCTCCTTTTACGTTTAAGTCCCTTAAATACATTGAGCACAGCTTTCTCACCACTTAAGATTGCTTTTGATACCATCCTTACACAAAGCAGAAGGGAGATCTTAGTGCCTGAGCATAAAAAGAATAGGAGCATACTGCAACGCGTGTGAAGTCCATAAACGATATTAATTTTGGAACTTAAACATACAGTATATGGCTGGTCTCGGTACTTTAAAGAAAACATACACACCAGTATTCCATTTCTCCCTAAACATTTTAAGCATCGAAGTCTTTAACTAACGCGATACCGGAGTCAACAAGCATACTTTTAGAATTTGATTAAAAGGGAATATAATATGGAATCGCGTATCTCAAGAAATTAATAACGATATAATTATATTCATGTTGCAAAAGAACTGCAACGGACATAAAAACTCCCTTGCTTTTAACAGAGCGTTCCATAATTTCTAACTACGAAAATGCCAGGTGAAAGGATTTGTAAACATATTTTGTTAAAGCGAGTCAGTTTTTTCCGCAACACATAAAAGACATTTTTCCAAGAAAGTTTAGCCTTTGTCACTAATGAAACCACTAAATAAAGACATAAATATAGAAATCTTAAGATTTGTTCTATTTAATGTTGGTAGCAGGATGAACTGTCAGAGTGTATATTTTGTCGCAGAGTTGCTGCAAGATGTTAACAGTGAAAAGGTATTTAGAAATGAGTTATTTCAAGATGAAAATTTTCAGAATAATTGGAAATCTAGCAGGATAGAGAAAGCACAGAAAACTGGCAGTTAGATTGATCAGATTAGTATGAAAAGTCATTTAGCAAAGGGAATGAGAAGAGTGACAAACTAGTATACTTTAGATCTTTTTAAATCTGATCATGTTTCCCTATAACAATAATAAAAAACTTTATTTGATATATCACCATTAAAGGTGGCATCTCAAAGCAATACAGTAGATGTAAAAACAGATAAAAGGACCACAGATTACAAAGTAAATGCATATAAGAAAGACAAGCAGTTAGAGGTGCTACCAAAATTAGAAAATGAAGCAGATACAGACACTAAGTCTTCTGAAAAGAAAGGTTCTGAGGTTAGATTTAAACTGGCCCTGGTGTGTGTGTGTTTGTCTGTCTGTCCTGTGATGGACTGGCGCTATGTCCAGGGTGTATTCTGCCTTGTGTCCGTCGCTTACTGGGATAGGCTCCAAATCCTCTGTACTGGATAAAGAGATTAGAAATGGATGGAAGTAAAGGCACTGTGTGGATGGAACTATACACAGTGTTAGAAACCCACTATGAAATGGCAGCATCTCACTGAGAATAAAACATTTTATAGGGCTGGCTTAAGGAAACAGCCTTTCCACCTCTCTTGCACATCAGTATCCATACCTAGTTATTTAAACAAATTGCCTCTAATTATAAACATCTTAATATGCTGGCTCTGTGGATCCACATCAGCTATGTTTGCCCATTCCTTCAATTCATGTGCATCCAACACACAGTTCAAAGCTAGAAACTACACAAAATCTAAAATATGAGCTCTACTTGCCACTTACAATACCAACAGTACCAGCTAACTTTAGTAGTGACATTTTCATGGATCTTTTTAACAATAAAATTTACAACATCAGACTTCAGACACAATTAAACAGGCCTCAAAAAAGTCTGGTACAAACATTTTCAGCATGGAATAAACCTTTACTTTAATGGTATAAACCTTAAATGGATTCATATTCTCAATAAGATTTGGTGCTCAGTAACATGACTTAGAAAATGACAGAAGACATACGTATCATGCTTATCCTTCTATTTTTCATAATCGTAAACTCCTTAAGGCAGTTACATTTTCTCTGTTCTGACCTGGAGTTACAGAGAAATTTAAATTCTAATAAGAGATTTGTAATGAGGAAAGTCATACCAATCACTCATACCAGGATTTGCAATTACAATACAAATACTTTCTTTCTGTATGTGTTTATTTTGCAGTTTGAGTCTATGGCATTCCTTTGGGGGTCTATACTCCAAGGCATGACTTTTTTATGGGAACATGACATTTTTTTAAAGTCTTTTAATGCAAGCTTCATATAAACCCTTAGCAGTGGTTACTGTCTGGAGCAGGTACTTGAATGGCACAGATTCATTGAAATGATTCAATTTCTTTTGAAAATATTTGGGATAATACATATTCCAGAAATCACAGCCGTTGAATTATCCAGAAATTAATTTCTCTCAGGGTGTATTTAACCCCTCATGGATGGCATTGTATGAAATGAGTTTGTAGTTCCCCATTTGCCTCTATTATGAGATGCTGTGGACACTATTTTATACATTTTAGGAGTGTCCATAGGAAGGTATGTTCTAGAAAGAGTGAACTTCTGTTTTGCCATTATTTTTAATAGGGGCGTTACATGTTTACACTTGGTGCTCCTACTAGAGGAGAGGATATGATTAATCTAGGCTTATCACAGAAACTGAAACACATCTGGTTGGTGAGTCTACTGTGGGTAAAATGTTACTGGTACCGCATGTTGTAAAGCTCGGTATTTTCTCTCTTGGCCTGACTTTTTTTAATGTCTGAGTGTTAGAATCCATGTTGTTGCTGGTAAGGGAATGGTAGGTGCTGTGATTGACACAGTCAAAGCCTTGTACAGAGATACCATTGTAGCTGTTTGACAGTATTTTAGATGCCCTTAGTTAAAAGCATGGGAGGAAGTACTGCCAAGGGAAGGGGGGGGAGCAAGGATTTTTTCTTTGAGTTTGTGAGGTTATTTTTTGTTATATTGTGTTTCAGAAAGCAAGAAAATAAGATTTACTGTATGATAAAAAGAGAAAGAGCTGGAGTAGATCCTCAGATCAGTTTGCTACCAGCAATCAAACAAAAAAATGGAAAGAATTGTCTCCTCCTGATTGGAACCTTTCTTACTGTCTTATTATAATTTATCAGGCTACCTTTTAATTTCCACTGAGAGAAGGAAGTCACTTGTCATGCAGCTATTTTATTCTTCATTGCACAATATGCTCTAAGTTAGCAAATGAAACATGAAATAAATCAAGAATACGATTAACATGAATGTATAAACATCCAAACTATACTTTATCACATTTAATTATTGGGTTAGCTTTTTATTGAGCCAAAATGTTATAAATGTGTGAACGTCTGTAAAATGGAAATATTTATATTTTTCTCTTTTCTGTTACCTGCCTGACAGCATTTTGTATCCCATTCTGTATATTACTGGAAAATATTAGACCCAACCTAAAGAATTCATGGGGGTAGTGGGACACAGTACTGCAAAGAGTCTCCTAAAGGGACAGAGCTATTAGTACTTATGTGTTTGAGTCTGGAGAATATAGTAAACTCTAAACATTAAGGGAATGCATGGAATCGGAAAATATAAATTGCATAGTACACAAGACTTAACTGGTTTTATTCTAGGAAAGCAGACAAGACTGAGTCATGGGACTCAGAGGATCCAAGGCTAGACTGAGTATAATAGGCTTCGGGCTTCTATTGTGACATCTACTGTAAATTACAGAAATGTTAAAAGTAAACAAAATAAAGTAACTAAAATGTGGTCTGAAATCACCCCTTTAGACACCCCTTTTACTTCACTGGTGTCAGATATGAAAGGCAATAGTCTCCCGTTCTGTCTGCTGTGTGTTGCAGCAGAGGGACTCCCTGCAGCTGAAAGGGGCAGAGTAACTTGCATGCCCTCTAGTACAGTTTACACATGCACGACTTTAAAAGCTAGCAAGACAGGTTTCAATTCACATTAGCTGGCGAGCCTTGTTAAAAAAACGAATGATAATGTAACATGCCACTGTTCATGAACAAAGTTATACTGAGATTTCCTAAGATACGCGATTAAAAAATAAATAAATAAAAATTTGAATCTCCTGCGGAACACATTCCATAAGAATCAGCGGTTTTACAGTATATATCGCCTTTAAAGGTGGCTTCTCAAAACGCTTTACGGGATAAAAACAACCAGAACAGCAGCAACAACAATATTGTATTTCGTTGCATTTTGAAAACCAAGTAATAACTTAACTATACAGTACGTGCAAACGTTTTGTATGTTGCTGTCGTGAATGCCTGCGTACCCATAAGTATCTTATTTGCCTTGAGTCTGTCTACAGTATCTCTGTCCCACTACCCCCCTCTCTCCCTCAATTCAATTCAATTCAAGGTGTTTTATTTGCATGAAAGATGGGTACAATTCTTGTTGGGAATGTATACTTTGATATTTACACCCGGCGCGGCACCGAGGGAGCGTCTGCATTTATAACTTGGTTTTTAAAATTAGTCAAGCAATATTAAGCATCTCCTTTAACTTTTAAGTCCCTTAAATACATTGAGCACAGCTTTCTCACCATCCTTACACAAAGCAGAAACTGTCCGATGACTCACAGTACAAGTGGAAAGATTACAGATTTTAATCGTCTTTAATTTTGTCTTTAATTTTGCCTGTGGAGTGTATCTTATTAAGCTATAAATTGTATTTTGAGCGCGTTTTTTGACTTTTTTTTAATTGCATTTTTGGCGCGGACAGCACATACAAGGGTTAATGAACTGCGCCAAGAAATTTAAAATAGTATTCTTTAGGTGTGAGGGTAGGAGTGGACCGCAGCAGGCATAATCAGCAAACCAGGAAAACAAAGAACAGGACAGGTGAGATGTGTATCCAGAAAGCGAGTGATCAGAAAAAAGAAATGGAAAACGCAGAAAAAGGAAACGCTTTACAGGATAAAAACAATAACAACAGTAGTGGCTGGGCAAACGATTTTTTTTATCGAAATACAAATTGAGATACTGTACTGTATAATGATGTGCATGAACAAAGGTATACTGCAATTTTCCTTAGATACGCGATTAATGCTTCGTAGGAGGAGGCAGTCTTTTCCTCTTGTCTAACAGTCTGTCCACAAACAAAACATTCCTGTTAGACAAGAGGAATTGAAAAAAAACAATTTTGTCAATGAAAACCGGTGGGTGTGTCTCCCCTGCTGGATGTCCCTCTCACAAACTGCTGAATGAATAAAATAATTTTATTGAAAACGCGTTTGCGATTGTCTGGTATTTAATTTGGTCCCTTTTAACTGTTTTTCGATCTACTGTATTGCTTTGAGATGCCACTTTTAAAGGCGATATGTAAAATAAAGTTTTTTATTATTGTTATAGAGAAACATGATCAGATTTTCCCTGGTTCAGAAAAAAGATCTAAAGTGCTACACATAACTTTCTTAATTCGATGTATTTAAAGCAGTGAACTACTGTAGGTGTCACATAACATTCAGAAATACAATCACGTATTTGACAAATAAAAACGATTATAATCTAATCCTTCCACGTTTGATCCCAAAATCCCAAGAAATATAAATCTAAACGGGTAGAAAGCTATGCTGAAAGTTTATTAAGATACTTAGAAGACAAAGATACTGTATCAATTTATGTTGCATTAGCCTGATTATGATTAAAAAACACATATAATTAAACACGCGTTTGCGATTTAAATCAGAACACGATTTAAATCAATATAAATGTTTATATTGTAACGCATACTGTCCAGCCTCCATTTCTCTATAAAAATTTACTCTGTTGCACACACACACACAATAGAAGCAGGAACCGCTGTCAGAAGGGAAGATATGTTCAAAATATCGCAAATATCGATCATGTTGCGATATATTGAAATATAAAAGTCAATTGATTGTCCATAATATCGCTATTCTATTTTTTCGAAGAAATGTTTGTTAAAAGAAAAGTCCAGCACCAGCTGGATTTGAACACACAACCTGCCAGCTGGTAGTCACGCACCTAGACCAGTCGGCTACAAGACAGCTTGCATGAGTAGGCAGGCGAAACAGCCCTACACAGCCCTGTCGCAGCACACGAATACCGTTATTAAATTCTTTAGATACGCAATTCCATATTATATTAGCAGAAAAGCTTAAAACTACCACTTTTTCACACGCTATTTCACATGCTAGTTAAATACTTCGATGCTTAAAATCGTTAGGGAGAAATGGAATACTGGTGTGTATTTTTCCTTTAAAGTGCCGATTCCTGGAATCTGACTGGCTGACACCCCTCTGAAGTGGTTCCATAAAATCTGGTATACGGAAAAGAAAGCGTTGATAAATACAAGTGTCTTTTAATACACTCTTTGCTGTGCTGTTGAGGATCCTTGTGATATTTTAAGCTCTAGTTGAATGATAGGTGTCGCATTTTAAATCATTTTCGTAGTTAGAAATTATGAAACGCCCTGTTAAAAGCAAGGAAGTTTTTATGCCCGTTGAAGTAAAACAAAATGCCTGACAAAGTATGGCTTGGACAGATTCCAAGCGCTTGTACAAATGTGCTAAAGAAATTATACTTTGAGTATACAGCTTGTCCAAAGTCATCCATTATTAATACTATTAGTAATATCTTCAGTAAAGGCTTTGATGCATAAATATTTCTGATAAAGGTAGGTTGTGTACTTTTGTCCAACTGAGCAATCTTGCTTTCATAAAATATACCAACATTTTAATGACTGATGATTAACATGCTGTAATACACAGTTCAAAATTAAAGGCTCGAAAGCTGTACATGAGAGTTAAGCTCCCCCTGGCGGTTTTACAAGGCGACGCCGGATAGTTAACCACGTGACACCACGTTAACTGCGTCATACCGCGTGATACTGCGACACGCCCACCGGGGTATGCCGCGAAATACCTCACTCATTTTGAATGGCTGCATCTGTAAGTTATAAATGCAGACGCTCCCTCGGTGCCGCGCCGGGTGTAAATATTAAAATATACATTCGTCCCGGTCACAGGCCGAAGAGCGCCCGGCTGGGGTGCGCGGGGAAGAGCAGGACACTAGTGAAAGGCGGGGTTTAGGAAGGCGTACAGTCTGGGCAGGTATAGATTACACTTTTCTAAAACGTATTTGAAAAATAAAAACGATTACAATCTAATCCTTCCACGTTTGATCCCAAAATCCCAAGAAATATAAATCTAAACGGGTAGAAAGCTATGCTGAAAGTTTATTAAGATACCTAGAAGACAGAGATACTGTATCAATTTATGTTGCATTAGCCTGATTATGATTAAAAAAACACATATAATTAAACACGCGTTTGCGATTTAAATCAAAACACGATTTAAATCAATATAAATGTTTATATTGTATCGCATACTGTCCAGCCTCCATTTCTCTATAAAAATTTACTCTATTACACACACACACACAATAGAAGCAGGAAGCAGAAGCAGGGACCGTTGTCAGAAGGGAAGAAGGTGACTATTCATTGTTATCAAAAATGACTTAGAATCGATCATGTTGTGATATTTTGAAATATAAAAGTCAATTGATTGTCCATAATATCGCTATTCTATTTTTTCGAAGAAATGTTTGTTAAAAGAAAAGTCCAGCACCAGCTGGATTTGAACACACAACCCGTGAGTTGGTAATCAGGCACGTAGACCAGTAGGCTACAAGGGAAGTCACATGAAGAGAGAGGCGAAACAGCCCTACACAGCCCTGTCGCAGTACACGAATATAATCATATCGTTATTAAATTCTTTAGATACGCGATTCCATATTATATTAGCAGAAAAGCTTAAAACTACCACTTTTTCACACGCTATTTCACATGCTAGTTAAATACTTTGATGCTTGAAATGTTTAGGGAGAAATGGAATACCGGTGTGTATTTTTCCTTTAAAGTACCGATTCCTGGAATCTGACTGGCTGACACCCTTCTGAAGTGGTTCCATAAAATCTGGTATACGGAAAAGAAAGCATTGATAAAAAAACCCTGGATTCTCATGTATCTCATACAAGTATCTTTTAATACAGTCTTTGCTGTGCTCTTGAGGATCCTTGTGATATTTTGAGCTCTAGTTGAATGATAAGTGTCGCATTTTAAATCATTTTCGTAGTTAGAAATTATGAAACGCCCTGTTAAAAGCAAGGGAGTTTTTATGCCCGTTGAAGTAAAACAAAATGCCTGACAAAGTATGGCTTGGGCAGATTCCAAGCGCTTGTACAAATGTGCTAAAGAAATTATACTTTGAGTATACAGCTTGTCCAAAGTCATTCATTATTAATACTATTAGTAATATCTTCGGTAAAGGCTTTGATGCATAAATATTTCTGATAAAGGCAGGTTGTGTACTTTTGTCCAACTGAGCAATCTTGCTTTCATAAAATATACCAACATTTTAATGACTGATGATTAACATGCTGTAATACACAGTTCAAAATTAAAAGCTCAAATGCTGTACATGAGAGGTTAAGCTCCCCCTGGCGGTTTTACAAGGTGATGCTGGATAGTTTCCGGCATGACGTCAAATGACGTCGATTAACCGCGTGATACCGCGTGATACCGCGACACGCCCACCGGGGTATGCCGCGAAATACCCCACCCATTTTGAATGGCTGCATCTGTACAAGACAGAAGGACACAGAAAATGGGGGGGGGGAAAAACATCACAGACAGCACAACAAACAATATAATTGTATCTGTAATACTTGCTGGGTTTGCTTGCTTATTCCTATGATTAAAGCCAAGTGCAATGTTTGCTACATATGCAGGATGTGAATTGTTCATTTTATATATATCTAAAATAAAATATTTTAAAATTTACACTATTTCAGGGTAGAACATTTACATGTGTGATTCTGCAGATTTTGTCCAAATCATTGATTCAGTAGAAAACATTTATTTGATGATTTACTGTGTATGGTCAAGACATGATGGAACGTCCGAAGTATATACTGTGTCTGAAGAATACCAACACAAGCTTTCTGTGTTTTCTGGTTTTAAAACTTGAATCATAAAGCTTTAAAGTATATATTTCCATCTTGTTTTTGTTCATTATTTTTTTTCCCATTTACATTTCTTTGACTGAGGCATCACATAAGCTAAGAACAAATCTGTTGCCATCAGAGCTTTTTCTCCTGGTGAAAATCACTGAGTTTAAAAACACTTCTGTAAGTCAATATAATACTGATGTTTATAATAAAAGATTCATCTGCTGGGTAAAACAAAACTAAAGATGCTTGTTTTGGGCTCTAGGTTTCTATTGAATTGAATTTACAGTAGCCCATTTCTAAATGAATACAGTAAATTAAATTGTTGAGATTAAGAAATAAATCTACATACTTCATGGCCAATTGTCAGTTCAAGAGAACTGAAAATAATTAATAGGATTAAGAATAGTCCTATTTTGGACTATGGTTTTCAATTCTCTTAATCTGACTTTTGATCTGAATTGATTAATTGACTTCGTCAGCTGGGAGCAGGCTTGATAATGGACTCTGTTCAAAAAGAGCAGACTTGTCCTTTAAAAACATTGAAACTGAAAAACCAGACGGATCAAAAACGATCAAATTTTGAGATTTGAATGTATCTTGTGTGACCTTTTTCAGGGATTGTGATGTTAGACAGACAGACAGGAGTGTGGCTGGTTCACAGCACCCCGGAGCTTCCAGATGTGAAAAATCATTCTACATCATTCTGGCCCTCCAGTGGGCATGAAAATGCACAGACCTTCTTCTGCGGGACTTACACATACAGCACCTTCAAGGACATAGGTAGGTGTTCACATGTACATACAGCTGTGTGAAGCTTTTCTTGAACAACTTTGATTGCTGAGCTTTAGTATGTCCATGGCATTGACATCGCAGCTGTCTATCACTTTCTGAAAGCCTTTGGTACAATTTTTCCAGATTTTAAGATTCAAGTATTGGTTATTTGCAGTTTTTGTTCTGGTTTGGTGCACCTTTTCTTTTCCTATTCTAAATTTACCTGTGGGGCAAAAAACAGTCTATTCTGTTATTTTCTGTTGGTGGTTCAATTACATATGAACGCTTAATATAACCCTGAGAATAGGTGGACACTAATAGACTTACACCTCATTGTGTATACAGATGAAAATAAATATCGAAATAGCCTTAGACTTTCTAATTGAATCTAAATGATGTGTATTGTGGCTGCTGAAAATGTATGTCAACATTTTAGAACTTGGAGGATAGTTTAACAAATGAAAATAAATAAAGGTAACTCTCCAAACTAATGGAAAAAGAAAGGGGGCATTTGACCTGGATGTATGAAAATGCCATACTTACTCTTGGTTATTTTTCATTCTTGTCTCTACAGCTGTGCAACTCCAGTATATCCATGTATACTCTTTTGACTATCACATCCCCCAAACCTTCCACAGAGACCTTCAGTGTGTGGCTCAGAGAACATGCTATCCCAGGAAAGAGCCTTGGTTTAAGCAGCTGCCCCTGACATCTTTAGCAGGGGAAACTTTCACCAGCTTTGCAAAATACTCTAGATTTAACGACGGTGAGCACCACTTCTTCCCTCTCGAATCTCAATTCCTTTTCATGAAGTTTCTGATAAATGCAAGTCGATCTGAAATTTCCCTTATGCAAATGGCACTACCACCCATACCAATGCCAGATATTGGTTTTAAGATTAAACAAAACGTATTTTTCTGTTCTACAACTTACTTCAGACATCCCCCTTAATTCGCATTTCTTTTCAAAAGCTGCTCAAACAATGTGTGAGATGGGGGGAAAACAACATTGCGAAGGCACAAAACCTGTCAGTGTTCAGAAAAAGAAAGCCAAGGCAGAGCTAGAGTCTGCAAAACAAAAAAATCAGTAAAGTCTATGGATCACGGTTTTTTCCCAACTGATCGCTTCTTTAGAAACTATTCTCCAATTCAAAATACAGAAACAGTAGTGAACAACACAGTTGCCATGATCCATATACAATCTCTGTGCTTCATTATTGCAGTTTGTTCCTGGAGAAGTGAAAATGTCACATCAGTTATTTTTCTCATTTTAGATATTTGGAATCAATAGTTTGCTGGTTAACTAATTTTTTGCATGCCTCTACATTTTAAAATCACAAATGAATTATCACAGTTCCAGACCAGTACCAGCTTGGAATAGATGACGAAATGTACTTATTCCTTCAAAATATGTGCTATAACAGCCCCACAGTGATGCTAAGTGTCGGAGTTGGCATAAGTTGTACCAATGATGTTTCTTTCACTGACAACACTACAAGGTCATAGAGGTTGCAGTTATTGGACGCGTTTGAGATCGCTTGGATATCCCAAAGTGCCCAATCTTGTTGTGTTGGTGTTGGTATTCAGTGAATTATGTATCACTGCTGAAACTCGGTCAACAGTGTCTGATTTACTCTGAACAAGCACTTATTGAGCCTCTCAGAATCTGAATTTATTTAATTTTTACAAAGTCTAACTCTATTGTATGTTGGCCGTTTCTAGCCAGCAAGACCCACTTTCTCACAAAGATTTTGTTGGAACAATATCCAGTTTATTTTTAGTCAAAGCCTTTCCCAATTGAAGATGTATTTATATAAAAAAGCAGACTTCGTTTTGGTGAAACTTTCTCAATCTGCCACCTGGCAACTGAACTTTCCTACATGGTTCTGCGGTTACACTTTAGATTTAAGGTTTCATAGCATCGCTTTCTTTCAACAGAGATTTTATGGGATGTTAGTAAAGCATTCATTTATATTCAGTAGTAATTTAGGTTTAGGATTTGTGTCTGAGGTAGTTTGTAGGTGCTTTATTAACATTCTGTAAAGCCCAATTCTTGAGCAAATTGATTAATAGAATATTTCAATCTTTTATTCATACAACAATCTAAAACAAATGTTTTTCTCTTGGTATGTTGATTTAAACACAAGAAAGGATAAAAATATAACTTGTGTAGCTTCTTTAGATACCATTTAATACCTAAGAACACGAGAGGTTACATTTGGCCCATTTAGCTAATTTCTTAGTAGTTGATTCAAGGATCTCATCCTGCTGTTTCTTGAAAGGAACCAGGACTTAAATAACATGTGCAGTTTGTTCCATTAATCTCAACTAGTTTTGAAAAGAAATTGATTAATTGATCCAAGGATCTCATTCTGCTGTTACTTTAAAGGTTATTGGAAACGGTTGTCATATTTTATTTAAATACATTTAAAAAAATGTTATGTAGAAAAGGAACAATCCAGTAAGTTTTAAACACCGCCCTTCAAAAGCAATATGTCACACTTCACACTTGATCTACTGTATATTGGTGGTGTTGATTTAAAAAAGAACGTTCTGGGTAGCAGCCAGTACAGTACAGCATTCAGAGAGGGGGGGGAGAAATACACATTCACTTGTTCTTGGGTAGAAAGTGTGCCTGGGACAGATTCTAACATGGAACCTGTGACTCTGTTCCGTTTCAGATCTCTACTCGGGTTTGCTGGTTAACTATTTAGGAGACGACTTCTTTGCCAAAAGTTGGGGGAAGCTTCATCGGCCTCTGCCGTTGAATTGCTCCGTGGCGCACAAGGTGTACAACGTGACGACGATGCAGCTGCCAGAGGCCAGGCCTTTCGGCATCATGGTGGACCACTCAAAGTGGTGTGTGATGAAGGGTGGGGGTCCGCACTGGACCTGCATCGCGGACACGAACCGAGAGATCAGTCAAACGAGAAGAGGAGGCGGGGCTGTGTGCACAAGCAGGCCTGGAGTGTGGAAGGCCTTCCTCACAGTAGTTGACACATTTGAGGACTGCCAGTAACACGTGGCTGGCAGAAATAGACAAACAAGAAAGGGCTGCTTTTCAAAAGATACTGCATAGTTTTTCCAAGTCAAAGCAAATGGTGGTAAGTAATATGTAAGAAAACTCTGCAGTAGCTCAAGTAGGTAGTGCGTCAACACGCGTAGGCTGCAAAAGAGAAGAAAAGAAACGGGAACTGACACCTGAAGAAGACTCTACAGCTGAAATATTGTTTCTTTTCTTCTCTTTTCAGCATGGAATAAACCTTTACATGTTCCTAAACTATTCAGTACTGACCTTAATAGCAAAAGTAAAATGTATTTAGAAAGGATATGTATCATGAGGAAGTCATGCATCTAAAAAAACATTTTTTGAATGAAGTACTGAATATATCGGGGGGGAATATACATGTGTATTAGCTTTCAACACTACACTTTTCTCAAAATATTGCAAATGCAAGTGATCTCCAGTGTCTTTTAAACATAATCAATAAGTTTGTTTTCACAGCAGTATTGTAATACATTAATAGTGTAATGCTGACAACACTTTACACAGAAACCACACAATGGATGAGTAATATATATATTTTTACTAGCTAAATCAATAACACCACAGACTACGTATTGCAAAACACAAGACAACCTATGCTTTTCAGAACAGGTGGATAAGGTTAAATAAAAACAATCACCACATCTTCATATACAGTACAGTTACTACATTATTGATCAACTTGAAGCATTGGATTATATGACTGTTTACTCTGTGGAGCTGTCCACTTCGACTGGCTTTGTAATAGGCCTGTACAGTTTAAAAGAGAGAGTTTATGTTCACATTTTTATAAAGAATAAGGTTACAGTGCCGTGCTGGTGTTTCGATCTAGTAAGAATATCTTAAGTCTATTAAACCTTCCAGCATTCCTTAATGATTTACTGATTTTTAAGTCAAAGGCCATACACCTAGCTGAAGTTAAAAAATATCTGAGGAACTTAAACCATTATCAAGCTGGCACTTGCAAAAGCAGGCATGTCTCTAATGTTGGGTAGGATTGAGTCTCCCCTTGCAGTCTTGATTTTCTGACCTGCTCAATGCCTATGACCTCACAGTGATGTCACTCACAGTCGTGTTCTTCTCCAGTGGGTGATCTCTCTTTTATAAGCTCAAAGCATGTCAAGCGGGGAAAGACTCTCTCTCATGAGTATGTCAGAGGAGTGTGTGCACATTTCCTCATCCTGTTTCAATTGTGTTATTTTAACCTTTGCTAATCCGATAGGTAAATATTAACCCACATATAAGCCGTGCCCGGGAATGTAGACAGTGGAAACTGAAAAATGAACTTCACATGGCACAATTTACCATTCTTACCACTTAAAAAAAAGCTCTTAGTTTTTAAATAAATAAAGGAAAACGTAAAGGTGCTTTTCTTCTGCACAAAACTGTCTTTCGTAATGTAATATTATGCTGTGGATTAAAAACAAAAGATTCTTTAAAAAATCCCAAGTATAAGTTGTTATAATTAGATGCCATTGTATGCTATATTCGTTTATAGTGGTGCAGGTGGGTAGCTGTGTCAGCATGTGTAGTCTGTAAAGGAACAATGGGTTTATTCCATGCTGAAAAGAGAAGAGAGAAAACAACGTTTCGGCTGTGAAGCCTTCTTCAGGTGTGTCTCCACACACCTTAAGAAGGCTTCACAGCCAAAACGTCATATTAATTTATAGCCATATCTTTAATTTGTAAAAAGCACTTTTTGAGCAAAAAAATATGTATTTCTAATATCACACTTAAAGAGGGAGTAGAAACTCCATTGAAACAGATGCCCACAGCCACAATTTAACGGCAGCTGATTGTCAGAGCCACCTGAGAAGTGACAGAGAAAAGCCTAATTTTGCAGGGAAATGGTTGTTCTCTTTGAAAGGTTCAGTTGAATATATGGAATTAATATTCTGTTTGAATGTATCTCATGAATGCTGTTAAATGATAGTACCTATACAGTACTAACTACATGCTTCAAGACTAACATTGAGCAAATTAAATTCTAGAGGCTAAATACTGTATGCAGTACAGTGGGAAATATTGAATTGTTTTGGGAAATAAAAGACAAATTATATTTACAGTGACTACTGTTCAGGGGATAAAGTGAGTTCCTGAAGTGATTATCCAGAAATAACTAATTTATATACCATAAATATACAGTGTTGCCAAAGCAGGACAGTTTAGTCCAAAAACCTACTGTTCCCCCTAGTGGAAATATAATGTTTGTATCGCTTTCCTTGTGCTACAAGAATATTTGCCAGTATCAAATGATCATAATGTATCTCTTCCAGGCTAAAATAAGCAACAGTAAACACTGGTATTTAACTGGAATATAGTAGCATCAAAAAGTGGCGCAGGGGTGCTGTCTCAGAGCACTAGGGCCATGAGTTCATCCTCAGACCTGGGGTTTGTATGTTCAACATGTGTTTGCTTGGGTTGTCTTCAGGTAATTGGCTTTTGTGAAAATTGTCCCTGGTGTGAGTGTGCACTGTGATGGACAGGTGTCCAGTTCAGGGTAAATCATGCCTCTGGCTCCCCTGCAACCCTGTATTGGATAATGCAGTTAGAAAATGGATGGATTAAAACCTTCATTACTTTTATAGAATTCTTTCCTTTTTACATTATTTTACTACTGGAAACCACTGTAATTTTAAATCATATCCATTCAGCTATCAACTATTTTACCACAATATTACAGTACATTTTACCTTTTGTATATCCTTCTGAAACAGTGCTTCTGTGCATTCCATTGCAAAAAAACACCACATACATTCTGCTACCAGAAAGTTTCATTGAAACATTAAAGAAAACATACTCATTAAGTGCAATTTGAGACTTTACATCTCAAATAATATGGAGATACATACAGTGACAGTGGCTCAAGCTTTTAGAGACAACCTGTAAAATCTCACTATCAGCCTCTGAGTCTGCAGATTGATTAAGACGCACAGTCTTTGGGGTGGGAATTCTTTCTTATTGGCTTATTTGCTGACGAGGGAGAGTTGACACATTCAAGAACACCATCCACAATTCAGAGGCAAGGTTATTAGATCTGCAGCAGGCGATTAAGAGACTCTTCTCCGGCTCCTCTTTTCATTGTACAGGGAGATGGCTGGGAGCAGCACTCTGATAATGGACACTGCCACCCACGCCACTATATTCTCCGCCATGTCATTCAGTTCTTCCATTGTTATCTGTTTTAAAGCAACAGCATAAATGTAGGTTAACCACAGAGGACTAACATTGTCTTTTATTGCTTTTAACAGGGTGTCAGCTGAGCATTAGACAGGATTCATCCATTCTCCCAGCAAACAGTGATAGGCTGATTTCTTTTTAAGGTCTTATTTTGTTTCGACTTCTCCTTGGAATATGTCATATTCTATTCTCATTTTTCCTACAGCCTACAGCCTATTCTGGACTTTTCTTTCATTTGCTTTCCCTTCTTACCTCTCTCCCTCCTATTCCTTCTCTCTCCCAAAACCAAACCATTGTGCATTTTACTACACTGTATTACAATTAAAACACAAGATGAAAGGTTCTTATAAAATAGCTACAAATTATTTGTTTCTGGTACTAAATCTGTGTTTTGAAAATCATACTGCTTGGGGCACATTGCATTCTCTTCTTCTGACAAGATACCAAGGGTTTTGAGTCCCAGCTGGGTTTCTTCACAAGTCTTTTTCATAGGAACCCAATTCGAACAAATTACATACAGTAATTTCTAATTTTCTCAGGCAATGCAATAGATGCTGTTAATGGAATACAAGTACATTTTAAAAGACAACCTTAGATAATGTGACAATCAGTGCACTTCTTTTCAGTCCTTCAGATATCCCTTGTGGTGTCTCCGGGGGAAAGTTTATGGAAATGAGAGAAGTACTCACACCACACTTTTCTTTCCTGAGTTTTGTGGCGTTTCTTCCTCTAGTTATCTTCCAAATCCAGTCCGTAATCCGCTCTCTTAATCCTGTTCCGATCCGAGTTCCAAAATACCGTAATAAAGCCAATCCGCGATGTATCCTTATCCACTATCCGCAATCCAAAAACCATAAACCTTTTCTCCTTTCAGTAGTCCGTTATTCCTTAGTCCGATCTTTAACATAAACCTCTTTCCTCTCTCTTCCTCCAAACCACATTCACCTGATCGGCTTCCGCCCTGTTCACTGCCTCCGGGGCACTTATATTTTGGTTCCTGATGCGACTCATCTGTGTCTCATTGTTTCTCAGGGTAGACCCTTTCCATATACCGGTCAGCTGATTCTTTTTGGCAGCCATTTTGCTTAGGTCCATATCTAGTATTTTAAGTAGGTCATTCCGAAAATACCTGTTATGAATGACCCTTCCCCTGGTCATCTTACACCCTTTACTTGGCTGGCCTGTAATGTGGGTGTTATATTCTATGATTTTCTCCTTGTTTTATTTATTACCTTGTCCAGTAGGTGGCAGAATTAGCACAGTAAGGAACTACCCAGTGGGCAAAAGACATATAATATACGTCTATTAAACGCATACCTTAGACGTCTAAATGTGGTCTGCAATTCGTCTAGAATGAAATTCTAATATACGTCTAAAGTTATACGTCAATTATACGTCTATGTTTAGACGTTCATTATACATAAATGGTTGGAGTTCTATTATACGGATAAATTTAGAGGTCTATTATACGGATAACTTTAGAGGTCTATTATACGTATATGGGTAGAGGTCTATTATACATCAAAGATAGGTTTTATAGGTGTAGAAACAAGTAAACCAAGCCAATGATTTGGTTTAGAAATTTATTCTGAAAATACACATTCACACCTGAAAAATTAAATTATTATACATTGTATGCAATCAATCAACAATCAACATATGGGCAATAATCATAAAAAAACACAACTAGTCTTAAACTTCAGCTACAAATTCTGGTAACATCAATATACAGTATAGTAATGACAAACACAAACTAATTACATTAACACACTATCTAACTCAAAACCACATTTTGATTCAAATATAAATTTTAAAATGTACAACTTATATATTTCCAAAAAAAAAACAAATATTACAATGGAAGTTAAGACGATTTTTGTCCACCATTTGCAAACCCTGTCTAATTGTCCTAACAGGACCAGAAACCAATTATTTTCAGTGTCCAGATCTCCTGGCCCCCTGCCTTGCATATGCATTCTTCAAGTAACACATTGCGTGCTCCTTTATATCTTTTTCTTTCGATGTAGGGTGGGACTTCAGCACCGCAGCTAGGAGAAAATTATATAATATTACTACTCAAATAAATGATGGTTAATATCTTCTTGAGTACAATCTCAAAAATGAACCATTAAGGTTTACTAAGCTCAAAGCTGAAATAAACGGATAAAATTAGAGAAACGGCAAAACGATTTTGTGTAATCTTCCCCTTCACACTATTTTTATGTGCCATTTTTTGCTTATTAACATACTATTTTAATCAAAATAATATTAAGTAAGATCCGTATGTATTCAGATAGTATTATTATTATTATTATTATTTATACTTACTCGTCAAAAGAGGATTGCTGAGATATTCGCGGACTTCTTCTACGATTGAAAAACGTGGCCAAAGTGGCGACCAACGAATACTAGCAATGCATTGTGGTATATAACCGGAAAATATGTTGGGTTAGATATTTTCTCAACGTATGCGTTTATTAATGTTGTCGATATTATGGTTGAAATTTAACATTGATAATACATTGCGGCTATGTGCCCCCTGCTATGTGCTGATGTCCAATTTTAACGCATACAGTTAGTAAGGATCGGTCACTGTTGTATGGTATTATATACAGTATAATGACATTATGGAATAGGATGGGGACAGGCCTGGCGTCACGGGGGGAGGGAGGAGTGTCGCCCCTTCAGTTTTGGGCAAAAGGATTTACTTAACTTAACTTGCGCCCTAAAAAAATAGTTGTACTTTGTCAGTGGTCAGACAACACTAAATGACACTAACAGTCACTCGGACTGTTTGATGTGCACAGTGTACGAAGTAAATTATTTTCGCAGTAATTAATTTACACGTGTATAATAAATATAGTAAATATAATAAATTAATTACTGCGAAAATAATTTACTTCGTACACTGTGCAGAGTGCCGTATACTCCTAGTTCCGGCACACACGATACATACAGTAAAAAGCCTCAGGCACTGTTTTAGATGTGTTTTCGAAGTTATATATGCGTTTATTAATGTCGTCGATTTTACGGTTGCAATTCGACGTTGATTATACATCGAGGCGACGTATATATACGTATAGCCGTATTTTCGCCGTGAATATACGTATATTCGACGAATCAATGCCCACTGGGTAGGCTTAAGGAGCAATATTTTTTTAATCAAGCTGACATCTTCCTCTAAGATATGTTTTTTTTTCGGTAGTGGTATGAAAAACACAACCTGAAAATATAGTAATGAAAATGAAAAGTCAAAGCTTGTGCAACCAGGTGATGAGCAGCTGGGCCCGGGAATCGGGAACAGCGCCTCGTGCAGGCTGGTAGACCCTCGCTACCAGCCTGCTGTACGCCTGACTTGTACGTATCTCTGGAAACTCTCCCATGGCTCTTTCTAATTTTTTAGGTAAGATCTGAAGTAATAAGGCTTTTTTAAAAGGTCTGTAAATTTATGTTTACTGATGTCATAGTTTCGGTTTAAGGTTTACGCGTTTATATGTGTTTTTAGAGTATCAAAAATGTATTCGGGCTCTGCGGGTTATCAGAGACGAAATTGAACTTCGTTAGCTAACTGTGTTAAGTCGCTAGATGAAAACTGTCTGTGTGTTGTGAGTTAAGTTCTTAGTGACTTGAGTTGTTATGTTGTGTCGCGTTTAAATGGTGTTATAGTAAACGTCTTAAACAGGGGAAAACAACATGTACGAGGGTAGGAGTCAGACTCTCGCTACCAGCCTGCTGTAAACCTGACTTGTACATATCTCTGGAAACCTTCCCATGTTTTTTTCTATTTTTGTAGAAAATAAACTTTAAAAAAGGAAGCCGTGTGTGAGTTCCTCTTGCGCGCGCCGGTGAGTGCACACGATCAACGTTAAAGCTGCCAGAACTGAGAGGGCCCCGCTAGAGGTCACCACAGCCAGGCAGAATACGGACTGTGACGTAAACTTGAGCAGTGCGTTATGGGAGTTGTAGTTCATAAAGCCAACGCGATGTCCATGAGCAACTATAGCCAGTTCTAAAGCCCGGCTCCCCTTAAGTGAGGATTACACTTGCATTCCAGGCTTTTCAACCATCTTGCATTTCCTAAAATATTGTTTTTTCTTTTTCTAGTGCGTTTGATTGAAATAGTTCTTACATAAAATAACACAATTTTTTAAAATCATTTAGAATTATATTTTAATAAACACGAGGGTGCATTCATCATGTATCATAATGCAGAGAGTTATCTTTTTAGAAATAAAATTGGTGAACGTGTTTGGGGGTCATTGAATTTGATTCCAGACGTGTGCACCTTATGTAGGGGGTGCCTGCTTTCACATAATCTTCCTTTGGGTGATTCCCTCCATCTTCCATCTTCAACACATGCTTGTTCGGTTCACTGGAATGTCTACATCGCCCTGTGTGTTTGTGTATGTACCCTACAAGGGGACAAGTATACTACTAATGCCGAGTTACACCTCTGGGATTCTGGGATAGACTCCCGGTCAGCAAACCCTTAAACAGGAATAAGTAGCCTTCTGATAAAGGGTGGATAAAAGACAATTAATCAAATAGATCTTAATTTCACGACCTGTTGTTCACCAGACTGCAGAATAAACACAAGCAGGACTAACAGTTCCCAACAGACAGTCAAGTAATGACAGAGACTACTGGAAATGAATCAGATGCCAGTTCTTCAAAGACAAAATATTATAGAAACGGAGTTCTCGTATCCTGCAGGTGATCAGACCAGCAATGTGATTGTCAGCAAGACTAGGCTAAAAACAAGCATGTGCTCATTTCATACATTCAGGATATTAAAATAATAATAATAATAATTGCTTACACTTATATAGCGCTCTTCTGGACACTCCACTCAAAGCGCTTTACTGGTAATGGGGACTCCCCTCCACCACCACCAATGTGCAGCCCCACCTGGATGATGCGACAGCAGCCATAGTGCGCCAGAACGCTCACCACACACCAGCTATCAGTGGGGAGGAGAGCAATTTAGCCAATTCATAGATGGGGGTTATTAGGAGGCAAATTACAAATCAGTCCGTGCTTTTCAAACAAGGTGTTTATTACTTTGTATTATTATTATTATTATTATTATTATTAGAGGTGTAAATTATTAAAAGGCAAACCGTGTGTCATATTTTTGGGGTCTCCAGGCTCCACTGGCAGAGCCAGACTGTTTGGGACGTGCGACCACACAGGTTTGATACCGTGAAGGCTTTGAGTTAGAATGGCGACATTCAAATTAAACATTAAATCGGACATCGCCCTTTTGTCTGGATTTTCTAATGAAAACCTAATTATAAATATATATATAAAAAAACAAGTCCGTACAGGGACGAATACTGTAGCTTCCCTGCTGCAGCTTTTAATGACGTCTTTACTTAACTTGTACACGCTGGATACATCAGATAAGGCAACTGCTTTGCAGATCTGACGTAATAATAGACAACATTTTGGTTATACAGTGGTTTATGCTCAAGTCCGTATTATACAAAATAAAGTTTAAACGCTCACGAATACGACGGAATTGTTTTCTCAAAATAGATTAATTGATTAATGGATTAATGGAACGAGATCAGGGATAAAAATGGAGAGAAAGAAACAGGGATCTGGAGCTGTGAGTGTACTATCCATACGTTTATATATTTGAACTTTTAGGTAAATTGTAAAAAAAAATCAGCATTAGTTTAGCTTTAAAATGTAAGGTTTAGTAAAACAGTAAAAACGTAGTAATATTTCTAATACTGTTTTAAAAGCTCTAGAAGGTAAAATAAATGGAACGTGATTTTAAAATTCCAGCTATGTGTTCTATTTTTGAAATCGTGGGTTAATAATTTCTTGTTAACCCTTTCTGTATTTTATGGGAATATACATACTGTACTTTTCTTTTGTTGTCTTAAAATGTCTTGCGTGAGAATATGCCTTCCCAATCTAAACCTCTAAACAGACTTAGATCCTTAGCCCAGATGCAGAGAATCAACTCTTTTGTGCAGAAGAAAAAAAAAAGAATGTTATGAACTGATTTAGCCCTCTAAACACCCTAGGGTAACTCTTCTTACCTATCTATAAAAAGATATGTCAGGAACCGTGACCCTTAAATGCAGGGACTGCTTTTAAAAGTTAGTTTTGTAGCTGATTATGCCACCTAGCAATTCTAAAGACCTTTTCCCCCAGCAACAAGTTCTTTTTATCTTCCAGAACCACCAGTGCATCCACAGACCAGACAAGACAGTCATCCTACATAATTTCCATTTTTAGTACAGTACTTTGCAATTCCAGTATCTATTATAGCCTAATCCACAGAACACATATGACAACTTATCCACTAGAGGTACTTACTTACTCACAGAACACATTGCAGACCAGCTCAAGAGCCCCATTTGAACCCAGTTACCAAAACCAGAGTTCCAAAGGAAAAGTCCAGCTGCAAATATTCTCCCAAACCCAGTCCCAGTTGGAGACCTGGTGTGCCTGCTTCTGTCATAGCAAAGACACTCTGTGTAGTCTTAGGGATCCTCCTCAGTCCTGGCTGAGTCTGGTTTTTAATATGCCCCCCCCCCATTTGTCTCTGAGTCAATTTTTTGAGTAGAGAGGGGAGGAAGACAATGCTAAAGCCTTCCTCCCTTGCTCACTGTAGAGAGTCCCTGGTGTCCAAACCCTCTCCTGGGTGCTGTGGTACAAATTGGTTATTCCTGTTTCTTCTGTTTCTGTGTGCTCTGTCACTGGGGTTATTAAAGCCCCCCTACCTTTCTTGGGGGAGGTGGGGGTTGATAGTTTTGGGTGTAAGCAGAGCTAACTTCTTGGGGCTCATTGATCAAATGGCTAAATACAGATGGCCAGGTGTAACATTGCTCTAGAACATTCTAGATTTTCTAGAATTGTTATGTTCTAGACCCACCTCCTCAGTCTGAGGCTCAGCTAGGCCAGTTTTGACATTCCATGTGTCTTCTCTGAACTGTGTGGTAATTAACAAGCATCTTTGATCAGTAGGAAGCCCCAGAACAAAGAAAGACACATATTACCACCCTCATCGAAGTCACTGGTCATTCTATGCAAACTTCAAGTCAACATTGTCCTTGATACCTGCTGTTGCCCCCACAGCCATTTTATTTCACTCTGTGACAGATGAAATAATTTCTGCCATCAGCTCTGCTTGTTTTTTCTGGCGTTTTGGCTGTGGTTCTGTGAGGTACGATAGCTATGTTCTGTGTTTCAGGGCTGCTACACCATGCTGTATGCACTGCGGGGAGAGCAGCAGCTGTTGGAGAGACCCGTCGGCACTAAACTGCCGTTAATCCCAGGGTCTAAACCTCAATTTTGCAGGACTGCTCTTTCGGAGAAAGTAAGTGTAACCTAAAATGAAAAGCATGAATACATTTATTCTCATTTAATTCTAAACATTTAAATTGTAAAAAATGACATGTTGATTCATGGTTTTCTTTCTTTTTAGGGGTAAACCAACATGTAAAATGTTATAATATGAAATGATACCTGGGACACATTAACACATTTCTGTGTGTGTTAGTATAATGTGGTTGCTGTAATGATTAAACTGTAAGCAAACTGTCCTCCCTTGGCATCTTTGTGCATATAACATCAGGAGTAAGGTTATATATTTTTCTAGACGCAGTATATTGATCACATTATTGAAATTCAGCTGTACTGTATGCCTTAAAGCTTATTGTGCTTACTGTCTTTTTGCAATTTAGTCATTTTTAGTTAGCTACAATGACTGAGAAATTGGAATTTGATGTTCAAGAACGTAGGAAAAATGGTAACAGTGATTCTGGAGTAGTCTTCCAAGAAACTGGCGACAGCCTTCGGAGGGGGGAGAAAAAAAACATTCTAATTTTTATGTTCAGAAACATAGGGGGATACATATCTGTGTTTACCTATACATATCATGTTTTAATAAAATACTTACCTTCTATTTCAGCTGCACCAGCCATCTCCTGACTTCACTCTGACTGATCCCCGCGGTTTCCTTTTGGATTTGAAGTACAACAGCCTCCATGACCCCCACCTGCGCACCTATTACCATCGCAAGGGCATGCAGGAGTCTGCAGAAGAGGCTTAATCAATGAGCAGAAGAAAGTAAGGCTGTTTGGAGTTTGTGCAAAGAATGAGGCTTTTTTGGTATGGTGAAGGAGTGAGGTGTTGTCAAAAAAAAACATAGACCAGGTTCTAGCTCATTTAGCTGTAATAGTTTCCAGTAGTGTGATTTAACTCATGTCTGCACTACAGCATAGATGTATTCGGTGTGCAGGCCTATGGTTGTAATCAAAGCATGTAATAGTAGATGTAATCAAAGCAGGCCTATGGTTTGTGCTAAAGTCCTTATGCTCAATAAATATTCAAAAACACAGAGTACTTGACTGTGCTCTAGATTTGTAAAATAAAACTAAAAACATTTTCTTTAACTTCCTAGACAGTACTTGAAACATGTTTTGTCTGTTTTCAGGTCCTCTGCTCTTTGAAAGAATACAATCAATATCATAACTACCTAAGCAATGTGAAGTTGCAGTATGACAAAAATTATGCGACTAAACAGGTAAGTGTGATGTTTTTAAACAACCGTCCATCTGATTCTGACTCTTCATCATAGACTTCTGCCTTTATCCAGCCCTCAATCAGTAATGTTTCTTGATGAAGGCTTCCATAAGATCTCTCCATTATGCACCTTTGAATATACTGCTGTCATCATGTCTTCTTCAAGGAAGTCTCTACCTTGACTGTGTTTGTATTCTAAGGATCAATTTCAGTTTTTTCTTTCAGTTTCTTCTCTAATTGCTATAAAGCTCATTTCTGTTTTAGTGTTTTGACGCTCTGATGTTGTTGCTTATGTTTGTCACTGCTCTAGCCTATTTTAGCTTCTTCTTGTTAGTTCAACCATACTGTACATCTTTTCATGCTACTTTGTGTTGTTTATAGCCCATATAGTCCCTTCTGCATGCAGGATATGGGTTTCATATCATAAGAATAGTTACGAATGAGAGGAAGCTCCTTAGCCTGTTTGGTAATTACTTGCTAATTGGTCTGTGAGTCTCATCCAGCTGTTTCTTGAAAGAAGTCAGCGTTCAACAAGCAGACTTGTCTGTGAGGATTTTGAATATTTGAAACAGGTTTCCTTGTAGTCTTCTCTGTTCAAAATAACAGAGTTAAAAAAAAGAGAGTTTTTTTTATTCATTGAGGCTGGGCAATATATCTGGATGTCTTTCTTTGTGGTAAACCACTAATTGTACCACCCCAATCGGAGCATTCAGTGCTTATCTGTACTGCTCTGTAGAGTTTAATCCATTTTCAGTGCAAACAAACGTATTTTTCCAAACACATGTTAATACAGGCAGCTTTTGTGTGTAGTCCAAAACAGAATTTATAAGTCTTCTTTGCCAGACAAGGCTGAAAAACGACTTGAACTTCCATCCATCCCTTTCCATCCACGTCATCTAATCTAACCGCCTCATCTAAGGGCTGCAGGGAGCCAGGGCCTATCCCAGAAAGCAACGGGCTTAAGGCGATATACACCCTTGAGCAGAATTTAGTCCATTGCACGGCACACACAGACACAAATTCACACTAGAACCAATTTTCCTAGAAACCTTTTTTTCTACCAGTATAGTATGGCTTTGGACTGTGGGAGCAAACCAGAGCAAACCGTGAAAAACCCATGTGAATATGGGGAGACCATACAAACTCCACACAGATAACAACACCTCAGGCCCAGAATAGAGCCCCTGGCCCCAGTGTTGCGAGATAACAAGGTTAACCACTGTATCCAAGATGTACATCTTAAATCGAAATGTTTAGATCAACAAACTACAGTAGCTCAGCCTTCACTCTTATACATATACAAACACATTCTATCGGTGTGAGTTCAAATGAAAAATCTAATGGAAAAAGTCAGTGTTGGTTTTGAAGTGCACACTCGGCTATAATAGTGCTTAGGAGAACTCTGCAATGAAGGGAGTGTGGCGCTCTAGTAAAAGGCTGTGCTGGCTTTCAGAAAACAATAGTGAAGAAGTTCTTGGAGCTCCAGGAGCAGAACAAGATTCCCAGGGATATCAGCTTCACCGATGTGAGGGAATGGCTCCTGGAGGAAGGATCCAAGAATATTTCAGACCAGATTATGGCTAACAGAGACAGGTAATAACATACGGAAGCTCCTCACTCTTTAACAGCAAGTTCCTGCCTTTTAGATTCCCTGATTTGTTATATTTGTATCACTTTTTTTTTTGTTTCGCTGTAAATATTACTGTTATGTGGAAACATTGGATGTCAAGAATACAACTGTAAGTAAAGGTTTGCCTTAAGTGAATTAATTGTGCAAGCAAGTGGAAGTCTTGACTGAGTCAAAGTTTTCCAAAAGATGAACATTTGCTCTACGGAAATACCACATTCACAAATTCCTCTGCTGCTGTCTGACATTTTGACCTTGCCTTATGGATTAAGCTTTCTTTGCTGTTGTTGTTTATGAAGGCACCAGGCAGGAGCTCCGAAAACCGAGGAGATATGCAGTGGTGAAATACAGCGTATGAAAGGTCTGCAGTACACCGGACAGGACGAGGTATGAGAATACAGTTTGATTTATTTTGACCAAGGGCTGCTCCTGGTCATCACCTGGATGGGAGATCTTTAATAGCTGGTTTCCTTCTGCATCTTAAACTGATTAGAGACATTTATATCCACTCTGGCAAGTGACCTTGTGACACCTCTGTAAATACAGCTTGATTGGGGATCAAGCAAAAGAAAACAGGATCTCTAGCATAACTATTTTAAAAGATGTTGTCTTTCTGACAAGTAATTAAGCATTAATGTTGCAAAATGCTAATTAAAAAAATTCTCTCACCTTATGCTGTATATGCCTCTTCCAGCCGAACAGATTTCTGCAGAGTAGATACCCTTAGTAAATCATGTTACTTTATTGTCACACTTAGACTTCAGACACTTTTCATATGCTTTTATGAATCTTACATTTCACACTGTAGCTTAACTCACTTTTAAAACACATAGCTTATTCACCCCTTTCATTGATTTATCAGCTTTCAAATCACCAGCATTATCTATATACAGTATTTAGCCTCATCGGTTTTCTACATCAGCTTAATCATGTTTCTTAATCATGTTTTTTTTTCACATTCTCACTGTACATTACTGTATGGTATGTTATTTTCCCAGTTATTTTGTCTTTGGGCTTCCCAGACCACATTCAGCTCTTATACCCAGCCTGCAAGGTTCTGAACTACACACAGAGTCTTTCATCCAAGTAATGTCGGACCCAGCCTTTCTTCTTCTGAGCTCTGACCAGACCCAGCTTCCCAGCTTCAGGGTGCTGTAGATTGAGATGAGATTGGAGTCTCCTGTAGTTTTTACTTGAGCTGGAATTTCAGTGGTGCCCAACAGCTTCTGTCTGATACTAAATTAAAATGTGACCTTATGGACGGGAAGTTTTCTACTAGCAACATGTTGGGTTGCAAGCTAGTTCATTTGTCATTAAATACTAGAGTAATGGAAAAACATGTGCTTTTTAATACAAGATGTTCAACAATGAGATGGACCTTTTCATCTTTTGTTGAGAAGCTTTCCTTTTTCTTTAAAGAATAGCCACTTGTGAAAGGTTTTCTGTCATTCCCAGGCATTTGAACTCTATGAAAGGAAGGTTGCTCTCCAGCAGCAAAAGCTAAATGAGAGTTTACAGGAAAGGAAGGATTTTGAGAGAGAAATGCAAGACAGTATTAAAAGGCAATATTTTAATGAAATACTTCAGTCTGGAAAACAGGGTAAGCTTCTAGATCCAATAATTTGCAGTGGTACAACTGTGATTTAGTTCACAATTTAATGTGTTTTAGTTTGTTGGCCAGAAGGAATGATGCAGGTTGACAACATCTTCAGGTTTACTACTGATTACAGAACTGTAGAATTTGTTTAATAAACACCTACAATTACAAAATTCCAAAGCTTTTCAATCATATGGCTGTTTGAAAAGAATAATATGTATGTACTGAGATCAAAACGTTTTAAAGGGAAACACGCAATAAGTTGCAGGCATCATAAAATAATACATTAAGAAGGAATCCTTCATTATCTTCAGATTGTTTAATTTCCAGCCACAACATGTAAATACATTATATTCAACATTTCTGTAATCCATATTTTGTATTTTGTGATAAAAACATTTACAGTATCTATTGATCTAAACTATCTGAAAGGACTGTTCAACTAAAATGATGTTTTCTTTGTGGCACAGCTTCAACTGAGATCATTAGCAAGGAGAATAGAGATGTTACCATTGCTAATGAGAAGAGTTCTAAAATCACCAAAGGTCAGTATTTTAATTTGTTTCTAGAAAAAATAAAGGTTTTGAAAAAAGTTATGTTTTGACAAATTTTCCAATGCAGCTGCAGAGAAATTCAGTGGGTGCTGATATACTGAAAGATATTGTGAAAGACAATGGAACATATAATCCCAAAAATCTGTTTAATTCAATTCAGTTTTATTTGTATAGCTTATTCAGATAAAAACATGTCAATTGTTTTGTGTTATTTAATCAATATTAAATGATTAATGCACAAGTGTTGGGTTTTGAAAGCTTGGTAACATCTACTGTTAAGGTTGAAGAAGGTTCCAATTAAGTCTGGGGATCTCTGGGCAGCCATTGTGCCACAGTCTGGTGCAGTAAAATTGTTGTGAGCTAAGGTGTGAAAATGATTTAAATTATATGGGTAAACAGAGAAATAAATCCTAATCAGCATCCTATTTTTTTCTATGAATAAATACATGTTTTCTGCCTTTTTTGGATGTTAATTGGATCGATCACTTTTTTATGCATGCCATGAGAATTCTAATGCGACAATAATTCTTTTCTCTTGGGTCAGTTCATATATCACCTGACTCCACTGAAGAGGTGACTACTGATTCCAAATGGTTTCATGAAGTCCCTCTGATCAGTCAGCTGTCTGATGGGTAAGTCCTACATTCTGCAGTTGTGGTATGTTAAGCATCAGTGCGTACATAAAGTTTTTATTTTAATCATTTTAGTATGGTGATATGTAAATGTTTAAAGAGCAACTGTTTTCTGTTTTGAGCTCACTTCTCCAGCTGAGTTTGTGAAATTGCTTTTTCTCTCTTTGCGAATGCGTGAATCAGTCTGTTAACAGTACAGTACATGTGCACATCTTTGTGTTAGCTCATGTGCATTTTTTCCAAATCCTAGATATAGTTTACCATAAACTGGCTTTGTAGTAATGACTAGAACATTGACATTGAATATTGATATCGACGATGACTAGAGCAGCAGTCAAAATACACTAACTGAACCTTCGCAAAAATAAACTGTTGTATTGTACTTATGTATAACTCTGATCATACTGCATTACAACAATAATATATTAGTCATATTAAAACAAATTTCTATCATAATAACTAACAATATGTTGTGGCACCGGTATAAAATGTGAAGTTTTGCTGAAGTATTGACAGTGGGAGAAATGTCTGGTCGTGTTTGAGTGGATGTTATGTTTCAGTCAACAACCACCAGAGGGCAGTAACAACTAAGTAACACTAAGTCATGAAATGTGTTGAAAACGCATTTTGGGCTTTGTCCTGAATGATGCAGCAGCAACATACAGTTGTATGCAAAAGTTTGGGCACCTCTGGTCAAACTGCATGTTTCACAGAATCTCTAAATTCTCTAAGGTCTAATCTCTACGAAGTTAACACAATGTCTGCAGGGTACAAACATAAACATGACATATTTCTGCACATTTCAATGCAGAATTACTATTTATTTTCTGAATTTAACTGTATTTGTCATGTGTCAATTATGAAGTACCCAGTATGAAACTGGTTAGATACATTGCGCCTGACCAAGTAGTTGTTGTTGAAAACACAATGATGTAAATTAGCAGTGATCTTGCTTCACATAGGAACACAATTGTACCATACTTGCTAAAGTGTTATGGAACAGTTGCAGTTTGAAGTTTAAGATTTATCATTTCCAATGTGCTATTTTGTTGTGGTGATTTTTATTTTATAAGCCTCTCATATTAAAGTGAAAAACCTAAGCAAGTTTTAGACATCCAGTAGGTAAATTGAAAAAGTACGAACATAATCATGGTTAGGAGGCCATCTTTTTTACACAGGGATGTGCTTTAAAATAGATTAATTGTTCTGCCACTAGAAAAGATGCCTATATATTGTTAATTAGTCACCATTTTTTAAGATTGCAAAATATAGTTAGTATTTTGTCCATGTAGTAGCAATGTCACACTAATTAATTTTTATGATAATGTTTTTTAGTGAAAGAAAGGTGATTGAGAACAGTTTATATGGACAGGTAAGGTACACTGCTTGTCTGAATGTAATGGATGCATTTTATTTTTCCAGATAGCTCCTTGAGGTTAAAATGCACAGTGTCATAACTAAAGAAGAAATGTAAAGAAATATGTTAATTTGTTCCTTCAGTACAGTAAATCCTGAAATTTAGTCCACCTAGCTGTTGCTTAGTGGTTCCTTCCCTGACATGTTCAGCTCAGCTCCCACTAGGTTTTGATTGTGGCTGCCCTGGCGTCAGAGCCACATAGCCACTCCCCAGAGCAGAGATATTCCACTATGCCAAAGGTCTGCGCCTCTTTGCCAGAGAATATTAAGCTGTCCAGGTTCCAAGGGGGTGACTTCACTTTCTACCATAGACTCGATGCCAAAAGAACCCTTTGACACTGCCTCCTCTGGAATGAAACAGGGGTCTGCACATTTAATTATTTATAAATTAAGGGATCCACTTAAAATATCCAATACTGACCATTCTATTTCTTTGGTTAGACTGGTATTCTGTTGTTCTTGCTTCATTTATATATTAGAAATACTGTACTGTATATATTTTTCTATACATACAACAGTATATCTATAATAGATTTTTACTATACTGTATAGACAACAGTATATTTGTATTAGTTGCATCTGTGCTGGCATTCAAAATTTGGTTGCAAATTTCTAAATGTTAACATGGGAAACAATGAACCCTGACAAGTAAGTAAAAGTAGGTCTTATATTGATAGGTGTACTGTATATTGAACATTTTAGTGCTCTGTGGTTACTTTTGTACTATTGCTTTAAAACAGATAACAACAGAAGAACTTAATGGCATGGCGGAGAATATAGTGGTGTGGGTGGCAGCATCCATTATCAGAGTGCTGCTCCCAGCCATCTCCCTTTACAACGAAGAGAGGAGCAGGAGCGTGTCTCACTGCTCCTTTGAGTCCCCGGTTTACTTCAGCAGTAGTGAGGAGACACTACAGGCCACCCTGAGTTCTCATTCTCTACTTGGTACTGAGTCGGGGTCCACATGGCAGTCCCAGAGTAGGAGCAGTAGCTTCATGTCAACGAGATGCAGGATCTCCACTCCCTTCCCTTCACCCCTCTCGTCCTCGGGTAGTTCAGGAGAAGAAACGGGGAAAAATACACCCTGCAGATTAAAATCCAGAACATCCTCGAAGGAGATTGTGGTTGCTGATGGAGGAGAAGATGCTGGAAAGCCCCTCTCAGAACCTTTGAAGGACCTTTTTGGAATCACTAAGTCTAGTATAATTACAAAAGCAGAACGTATAGTACAGGATGTCCTTAGCAGAGCCTTCATTGAAGCACAGCTTCCTGCTCAGCTGATGGAACCCCAGTGTTGTGCGTTAGGTGTCTTGATTACCCACTACAGATCCAATAACCTTGCCACTGAACTTGTGGATGGTGTTATTGGACGTGTCAAGTCTGCCTTGTCAGAAAATAAGCAAAGAATTCCCACCCCAAAGACTGTGCGTGTTAATCTAGAAGCCCAGACAGAATCTGTAGCCTCAGAGGTTGCCAGTGAGATTATACAAGTTGTCTCTGGAAGACTCCAGCCTTTTTTCACAAGCGCTGTTGAGTCAGGGTCAACCTGTAGACTCCTGGGTGGCCATGGTGGTGACCTACATGCCTTAGGACAATCCCAGAGACTCCACTCAGAAGAATATGATGAGGCGGAGTTAGCGGTTACGGCAACAGAAATAATCAGTACTGTCTTACAAGAAGTCAAGAGTGAATTCTGCAAAGCAAATACTGAAAATGAGATGAGTGACGTGAAGGAAACATATTCAGGCGATAACCAGTCAATGAGTGACTTTGTGTCAGCAATTCTGAAAAATTTAGAAACGATTTCACCCTCCTCCAGCTTATCTGTGGAGAAGAACTACCTTCTTCAGAGTCCTGATGCCCAGCAGAATGAGAGAGATGAGGCAAAAGTGACTAAGAAAAGAACAAATGGCAGTAGGCCCCCATCTTTCAAATTAAAGTCTCACTCCTCGGAATCAAGTGTGGGAATGAAAAGGGCAAACAGTGATATTGCTTTTGGGATCTCTAAAGCCAAAATCATTGAAATTGCTGATCAGATCTCAGATCATTGAAAAAACAAAGCGGGATTTCACCCCTGTGGGTAACAATTTACATGAGAGTAACTCAAAAGAGTCATTATTGCTCCCAGAAGCTGCAGAAATCTCCATTTTGGAAAAAATAAGTCCAAAATCTCAGATTCCCAACAATAGGGTCACTGTTATTGCCAAGGCATTGTAAATTCTGTTTTTGAAAATGTTTCGTTTGCACTGAATTGTATTAAAACAAATAAATATCTGCAAGAATCCAATAAAAATGTTGCTGCTGCTCTTCAAACTTCTAGAGGCAGCACAGAAACAGGATCCATTGATGATACTTTTGACTTTAGTTCAGTTGCAAAAGGCATTGTAAGGACTATATTTGGAAAGCTCAAATCTTTACTCACCCAGACTGAAGAAGATGTATCTAGTTCCAGTTCTCCCGCTCAAAGCAATGCAAAGAGCTCAAGTGTCAGCTCTTCACCAAAATATTCAGTGTTTTCTGATTCTGTGTCAGATATTTCAGATTTGTGCACCTATACAGTAGAAACTGCTGGAGCCATTTGTGAAGCAATGAAAAAAGAGTTAGACCAGGAGATTTATTGCACAACAGTGGCAAAGAAGGCTTCAGATGAAAGCCTTCTGGCTAGAGAGGTTGTTACTTCAGTTTTGGAGTACCTTGAAGAGCAATATATTTTAGACACCATTAAAAGCCCTTCACCATATCCTAAAGACTGGGAGAGAGATGCTTCTACATTTATAAGAGAGGAGAGTAATCCAGATCAATCAAAATCCCAGATATCTCCTGTTGAAGAAATCATATTATCTGATATTGATAAGGCAACAGGACAAGTCCCTAATCAAATTACAATGGAGATTTGTAGATATCCTCCAAAGGTGGTGTCATCTGAGAACATTTCTTCAAAACAGCAAATTGGGCAAATGGATATGAACTTGGTTGAGGACAATTTAAGTGTTTCCTCTTCTGGAGAGAGCATCATATCAGATGCAGAAAGTGAAGGATCAGAGAAGATGCCGAGGACCTCCAGCTCTGTATTCCATAGTACAGCAACAAGGATAATAAGTGAAATTATTGAAAAAGCAGCTGCAAAATGTATATCTTCTGGACTTGCCCATCTCCCAGAGCAACCAAACAGTACAGCTGATGATGTATGTAAAACACCAGATGCAACAAAACATGCTCAAGAAGCAATGTCCTCAGACTCTTCTTCTCATGTGCAAACCACTGAACTGGCTTCGGATATTGTTGTTGATGTTTTAGAAAAACTACATTACGCTACATGCTTTGAGAAGATTTCTTTCTCAACAGACTACAAAGATAAATTCGAAAGTTGTGATACAGCCCTGTTACCAGGAACATCAGAAATTAAAACTGATACTAGAACAGCTGAGCACCTTAGGACAATGACTGAGGAACTCTTCAAAACTGTAAAGAACAAACTGAAACACTTTTGGAATCAGAAGAGCCTGTCTTTGTTCAAAGCAAGGAAAGTTTTATCTGCTAAAGAGCAGAGATCAGCAGATTCACTTGAGATGTTTCCTCCTTCAGTCCAGGTTTCACACCTGAGCTTTAGTGAACCACACTTGACTAAGAAAAGCATGTCAGTACCAAACTCGGCACCCCGTAAGCATCTTAGTGAAGATTCAGAACCTTTAGGTGTGTTAATGAACGTTGATTTCTCAAGGCAAAGCAGGACTAATCAGGAAAATCAGGCAAATTTAATCATCTGTGCCAAGGATGTTGGCAGTCAGATATTGCAAACAATCAGGAGTGAAATAAATAGGGGTGATGACAAAGGATGTTGCTCAGGAGCAAGAGCAAAACCCTCAGAAGAAACCCTTCAAGCAAGTGAACTGGTGGATTCTGTTTTATCTACATTTGAAAATCTTAAAGTTTCAGATGTGGTCTTAAAGCCAGATTATGAAACAATGCACCTCTCTGGTGAACAATATGGGAAAGACAGGATGTCTAGTGCAGAAGACACTGTCCATAAAGAGTACACTAAAAGTAACCGTAGAGAATATTCTGCTCAACGTTTCCCACCCGTAAATGTGCCTGGGATGGTGATTGATTCTTATACAGATAACACAGAAGTCATGAGTCAGGACAGTCCCTATAGAGCCCTGACTGATGCTTCATCAAAGCTTCAGCATCAACCTACACCTACAGCAGAACAAGAAAATGAATTGACATGTAAAAGCAATCGAGTTCCCCGGTCCCGGGTTTGGAAGAAACCCTCTACTTCAAATGACATGGGACTGGGTGAACAAGAGTTCATGGAACTTCCTTGCAGAAGCAATGTGATAGAAGATTCATTTGCAGATCAAAACAGCTTAAATGCCGCAGAACAAAAGAGAGGCTCAGAGAAAACAACACTTGACAATGTTGAAGAAGGAGACCAGCCAAGCCCTCTCATTTCACCAAAGCTTGACTTCTCAGCAGAACACATAGCCTGTGCAGAGCCTGCAGTGTCTGACATTGAAATTGTTGCCATGAGTATTGTTGACATTATTAAGGGCGAACTTGGTGTAACGGAGGCCTCAGATACAAAAAGCAAGTCTAGAGCAAGCCAAAAGAAATCAGAGTGTGCTGCTGGTCTCGTCACTGAGAATATAGCATTTCAAACCCACTCCAATAATGTTAACTTGAACATTGAAAAGCTTTCAGCTGAAGAGGCATCCTATGCATCTCAAGTACCAGGAGCCACAGCAAAGCACAATCTCCCCCCACTGCAGACAAGGGTTTCAGAAGAGCCTAAGGACCAAGTCAGGACCTCCACAGAGAGTTCTGCAATGAGTCCTATTGAAAGGAAAGTGGAACAACTTGTCTCGAGTGGATCTCTCCGTGTATTTTCAGAAGAACTTGTCAAAAATGTTTTCCATTTAATTTTGAAATCGGGAATTGCAGTACAATTGGGCACAGCTCACAAATCTAATTCAGATACAACTTTAAAGAGCTGTCTAGTTGTTCAGGATTTATCCCATTCAAAGTCCTCAGAGCTTTCTATGCAGTTGTTGTATTCATTTACTGAGAAATCAGTGAAAAAGCTGTTGAAGCAGTGCCTCGGTTTTCCCGATTCTCCAACTTTTGACGAAAATGAGAAAGATGTTTCACTTTTTCAAGATTGTGATACAAATCCGGAATTTAAGTCTTCCCAAAGGATTTCAGAGAAAGTGTCTCTGACTGCCAAGGATCACAGACCACAGAAAAGTACTAATCCATCAGTGCCCAGTTCACAGATGTACCATGATGCAATTAATCAGCTTTCCAGCTTGCTTGTAAAGTCTGTCATGGATGTTTTGTCTGCTTCGTATGATTTATCAATGGAGCCTGAAGACAGTGAAAATCAAGGTAAGAAGGAAATCAAATCAAATCATTTAGTAGTGTATTAACCTTTTAGTTGCTATGAAGTACAAGTTAAAAAATGTAGTGACTGCACTTTAACTTGTTTCTTGAATATACTGCGTTTCTATACTGTAAATTGGAACAATTACAGAAATGGACACTTAAAAATTGTGTTTATACACATAAGATTATTAAAATATAGCTCCCAATATTTTATATGTGTTATTTCAAAGATATGTGTAATATTGAGCAATTTCTCATAGAAAGATGTGAAAACAGAACTGAAACTATGAACGATAGAAAAAAATACAAATGTATTGATTGCTACAGTATATTGTAAGATGTTAACACAATATAAGTTGGGGGTAATTCTTGTGTTGTATTGTAAATATACAGTACCTTGATTTTCTATCTGTTGTATCTTTTAAAAGTTTTTGATGTATTTAGACTAAGATAGTGTAGGCCATGCCTATGAATGAGAGAATGAGTGAATATAGCCATATATTCAGTAGCCATCTATACAGTATCTGTGAATATGGCTGCTTCTTTGTATGTAGTTACCTGAGCTCCAAGATGTAATAGTTTTACAGGAACATGAAGCTTTTTTACTCAAATATTTTGTGATGCCTGTCATTCGTTACTTCTCAATATAATTTAGTTTTTGTTTCAATTCTACATACTTTCTGATATTTTGTTTTACTATCATTAAATGAAAAGCTCTTTGTTACCATAGGTAATATACCAGCAGCCAGGGTGACATCAGAAATTGAGAAGAGTTCTTCTGAGGAACTGAAAAGAGACTCCCACCTTGAAAACAGTTCTGAAATCAAACCACTCAGTGTCCCTGTAGAACCGTTGAATATTGAACCGGATTCCTCAGTTGGGCTCCAGGAAATTTCTTTGGCTAAATCAACAGAATCACTTAATATGACTTTAGTGTGTACTGAGACTGTGGAAAACATCATAACACAGCTGCTATTGCAGATATACCCTACTTTGATAAAAGAGGAAACTTCTACAGAAATCCCAGGGAAGATGTCTGTGTCTTTGCTGAGTCAGCTAGCTGTGGACCTCTTTGACAGTGTGTTGCAGGACTTGTCCGAAAACCAGGAGATAACAGTTGTGAAACAGGATAATGATGTGTTTCATGAACCACACAAGATTCAGCAGGTTGCCAGCTCTGTTCACAATGAATTTCTGTGTCAAACTGGATCCCAACAAGTTCTACAGAAAGCTGTAGCCTCCAGAAATGAGACAGTGGTCAAAACCATAATCAGCTCTATGGTGACCAACATTTCCAAGCTGACACATTCAGCTTCCCGATGTTCATCCCTTTCACCAGAGACCAGTATTAGCAGAGAAGCAAGTGAGATCGTTGATGAGGTGATGGGTGATATTAGAATCACTAGTGAGCACAACAAAGAGGCAACACCCAGTGCTCAGTCTTCTGAAGTTTCTCTTGTTTCTTCTGAAATAGTACATGGAGTCACAGATAATCTGCTAAAGGAAATTCAGCTAAACTGTTCCAGCCCTGAGTCCAGTACTCCTCAAGCTGCCATTGATATGGAAACCCAGAGCACTGAGCAGCTCATGTGCACCAAAACGGACCAGTTAGAACCTTCACCTGTTATTGGTCGAACAGTCAGAAGTAAAAAACTGCAGTCTTCTATGACAAAGTCTCCAAAAGGCTTTTCTCCAACAGTCCCAAGTGGTTTTGAAAACAGTTTCCAGCCAGAAGACACTATGGATAAGCCCTGCTCATCACGTTCCCTAGGAGAAGCTGTTGGTGTGACACCTTGTTCTAATAAGAAAAAAGATTGCTTAGCTTCTGAGACCTCAGAGAAGCCTAGAGATTATCTGGTTCAAAGAGTCCAGGATCTAGAAGGAGTACAGCAGTGTAAGGCATCAGGGAAGACAATTAAGAAGACTAAGAAGAGCTCCTCGAGGCCAGACTGTATAAAAACACAACCTCTGGAGTCCTCTTCGCATGATGTGAAGGTTGATGAGCTGATGAGTGATATTAGAATCACTAGTGAGCACAACAAAGAGGCAACACCCAGTGCTCAGTCTTCTGAAGTTTCTCTTGTTTCTTCTGAAATAGTACATGGAGTCACAGATAATCTGCTAAAGAAAATTCAGCTAAACTGTTCCAGCCCCGAGTCCAGTACTGAAGATCTGAAGAGACCTCTGCAAACCTTGAGTGAAATGGTTATAAGTATTACTGAATCTGTGATCATGCAGTTATCAGCTGTTCCAGGAATTATTATAGGCACAGCTGAGCATGAGAGATGCATCTTTCTTCAGCCTTCGGATGCAGACCAAATGATTGAAAAAGTGTACAATGACTTGCTGCAGGAAAGTGGCTCCCTTATTGCATTATACAAAGCAGTAATGTCCAAAAATCAGGAAGTGTCCAATGCCATTATTGTATCTTTGGTTAAAGAGCTCTCAAAGCTCTACTTTTCAACAGCTGAGTCTTCAGCCTCAGGTCCTTCTCCTTCCTCCATTACAAATGAAGCCACTAATGATGTGAACAGCAGTGAAAATGACACCTTGAACCTTGGTTGCCAAAAAAAGGGAATGTCAGCTTCAGAGCCCCCTTCTGATATTCACCCACCATATTCAGATATTGTGAAAAAAATTGTAACTAAGCTGCTCTTAAGAATTCATCCTATTTCTCCAAAGCGGGAGGAGAAACAAGAACAGATTATGGAAAGTTTATCTTGTTGGGAGCTCAGTGAATTTGCTGTGGGCATTATTGACAATGTGCTGACGAAACTATTTACAGCCCCAGATACCTCAGAATGTAATCCAACAATGGGAAGCAATATCCAATGTGAGCTGGTTTCTGTCAAACAAGTGGCCAGCTGTATTTACAGAGAACTGCTGCAGAGTGCTGGTTCCAAAGACAACTTACAACAAGCAGAAGCAGCCAAGAGTGAGGCCAAAAAGATAGTTAATTCTCTTGTGAGAGAAATTATGAAGTTCCAACATTCAGATATCAAGTCTTCAGATGCTCCTCAAGCTGCCATTGATATGGAAACCCAGAGCACTGAGCAGCTCATGTGCACCAAAATGGACCAGTTAGAACCTTCACCTGTTATGTGTCGAACAGATGCAGTGAAAGATATCATGGCAAAACTGCTTTTGAAAATTCGCCCTGGTTTCCCCAACCCAGAAAATTATTCAGGGGAAGTGGAAGAGCTGTCCGAGTCTCAGGTCAGGGACCTGGCACTGAAACTCACCAAAGATGCGCTGAAGGAATTGTCAAAGGTTTCCACTCTAACCATCAGTGAACCAAAGGCTGAAGAACATCTTCCATTACAACAAGCCATCAAGAAAACTGTTAGCTCTGTTTACAGCAAACTGATGGAATCCATTGGCAGCAAGAAAGTATTACAAGTAGGAATTGCCTCACAGAATCCAGAAATGATCAAGGAAATGGCCTGTTGTGTGGCTAAAGAAACTATTGCAATTCATGGTTTACGAAGCGGGTGTTCAATTCCATCTTCACAATCTCTCATTTCTCAGAAAACCAGTGAGTCCACACAGGACAAAATTGTGGACACAAATGTAACTACAGTCAGAAGTAAAAAAGTACAGTCTTCTATGAAAAAGTCTCCAAAGGGCTTTTCTCCAACAGTCCAAAGTGTTTTTGAAAACAGTTTCCAGCCAGAAGACACTATGGATAAGCCCTGCTCATCGCGTTCCCTAGGAGAAGCTGTTGGTGTGACACCTTGTTCTAATAAGAAAAAAGGTTGCTCTGCTTCTGAGACCCCAGAGAAGCCTAGGGATTATTTGGCTCAAAGAGTCCAGGATCAAGAAGTAGTACAGCAGTGTAAGGCTTCAGGGAACAAAGTTAAGAAGACTAGGAAGAGCTCCTCGAGGCCAGACAGTATGAAAACACGACTTCTGGAGTCCTCTTCGCATGATGTGGTTGATGAGGTATGACCAACAGTTCCAAACCTGTAAAAATTTCTCTTATCAAAGTAGGATGGACCTGTTCTGTACCTAATTAACAGACATTTGTGTAGAAAGTACTGGAAGATGGAACTCTGATTTTGTAAATATGATTATAGTTATGCTGTGCATTTTCCTTTACAATGCAATAAAACTACAAATCCAGATTTGTTTTCCCTAATATTGTATAACATCTCAGAAATATCCCTATTGTCAGTCCATAGCGTACGTACAGTACCAAACTCACCTGTCTGTGGATTTCAGCTTCATCACTTTCTTATTAAATTAGTACAAAAGCAATCAGGTGAGTTATTGCTACTATAGAGAGACTTGCTCACAGTATTGTCTACATTTCCAAACTGATGTCTGCATCATAAAAAAAATTGAGATGCATTATTTTCTATAAATGCAATTGTAAACATTCACATTGCTTTATTATTTTATATTTCATTGTTTGCCTTTATTCTAGTGTTAACGTCAGTGCTAAAATCATATACTGTACACACCCCATAATCCTTATCTTTTTTTTCGTAAGAGAAGTGTTACTTGTTTTGATTTACTTCTAAAACTGAAACAACAATCACTGAACTGTAACTTTTTGTTTTTTTGTGACAGGAGTTGCCTGGACACTCATCTTGGTATGTGTACAATCCCAGCCTTAATAAGGACAAAAATGTCAGTCCAGCCCAAAGCAAGAGTGGTCTGCGCATTGACATAGCAAAACATTACATGACCCCAATGCAACTGACCAAAACGTCTGAGAGCGAAGGGCTTCTCTCGCTCAGCAACATCCCCTTTGCAGTTAATACGCCGGATGAAGATGTGAATGTGAGCCAGAAAGTCAAGAAACATCCTTTGAAAAAGTTTGGCTCCATGATAAAGCATAAGATCATGGGTAATAGGTCAAAAGACTTCAGAATTCAGAATGAAACAAATCCATCTTTGGAAAACTTAAGAGCCCAGGGAACATCCAGTGGACGCGGGAGCTGTGAAAGCTTTGGACCTTTTAAAGTGCCTGATGAGTACAACAAGCCTCAAAAACACAAGGTATGGATTAGTTACCCAAACTTTAATTATTAATTAATTTGGCCATTATTGTATTTTTAATATTAGCACTACAGAAATTATCTGAATAGAATGCTCATTTGTACATCAAATAATATTCTAGAAGACATTTCTATTAATTGCAATCAACAAGAATAGCAACTGCTATGGTGGCCAATGCTGAATATTCTGTATGAATAATGACTACAAATTTATCAAGATCAATACAGTACGTAACAGTTCAATTATAATACCTGTGGAAGAAATATTCCTAAATTGTTTTCTTTGTGTGCTCATAGTTCTTCAAAAAAGAAGTTTTTAGTTTGGACAGATTCAGTAGGAACAAGCCTCAGAACACTCCAGATGGTGAGTATTTAGTTTGTGACTGTGATTTTATTTTGTGTAGCACATTAGTGACCAGTGTGGTTCAGAATTAGACATTGGATGGAATTTATGTAGAATGGGGGAATTCATCCTAAATTTAGAATCCTTTAAAAAACAAACTGATTTTTACACAAATTGGCCTTAGTCTTCTGCAAACGTCACTTTTTATTGACACTGCTACCTCCATGGGAATGGTGAGGCAGAACTCTAAACTCCACTCTGATGAAGTGGTTAACTGTGCACCTCTACTCTTACCTGATCTCTCTTCTTCTAAATAGTCCATTGTCCAGTGCATCGATCTTTGGCAGTCCTCTTCAACAGTACTCTGTTTTCTCCATTTTCAGTGCCCTCCCTCATTCCCTTCTACAGTATCTCTCGGTATAGTAAATATGACTAAATGTGACTTATATGACAAGATATAAGCTAATATGTCTTACTTCTTTTACAAGTAAAGTTATGAAAACCACTTTAGAACTAAACAACAGGATCGCTCATATGAAAATAAGACCCTAGCAGTAGTCAATATGGTTTTAGAAAAGGTCATTCTTCCTTTACCAACTTGTTAAAATTCTTCAAACAAGTCACAGCAGTAAACACACAGAACGTACAAAATGATATGATTAGATTTTAAAGATGCTTTTGATAATGTTCTTCTTAAATTAAAGGCAATAGGCATTTAGGGAAATTCATGTATTGAACTGGTTAAGGGACAGGTAATAGTACAGATCAGGGGTGAATAGTCCAATAGAAGATGAGAGGAATTAGAGTTATGAATGTGATTGAAATGACTGAAAAACAGTTGTCTAATAGCCAAATTACCACACACCTTTAATCAAATAGCTTCTTACTGAATAAACCTGACATTAAGATGCCGCTGGGAAGAACTGTATCCAAAGTCTATCTGACCCGCTGCCATGGAATAAAGAAACTCGAACAGTGACATGTCAAACCACTCTGTGTTTCCAGGGATCCCTGTAATTCCAAACTCCAGGAAGATGCCAAAAAAAAACATCTTTGCTGTCGAAGATGTCGACCGCTTTATCCAGAGCCTTCCTGTAAGAATCAAAAAAGGAGTTCTAATGATGGGAACCTCATTTGCCTAGCTGATCTACTGTTTCTGAAATAAAATAATTGCATTCATGTTTTTGTATAATGTTGTGTTATTCAAATAGGTGAGCACACTACCACATCCATGACCAGACACTTTTCAACTAAATCACAAAATGGTTTGTTAGTTTTAATGTTGTCTGTAAATATCTTATTGGTGTACTACACCATTAAAAAAATAAAACAGTCTGAGCCTTCATAATTCTATTCATAGTTATAGCAAGTAACTATTCAAACTATTCAAAATCCTCAAAGTTACTGACCTACAGTAGTGCACTTCATAAGATTGAGTAGTGAAACACGAACTAGGGGAAACTATTTGAATTTTATTTAAATATAAGAGGTTTAAATAATCTACCAAACAGGGAAATGCATATTTTTATTCAAAGGGTTTGGGGCCTGGAACAAACTACCTAACTATGATGTGGACGCCGATATCCTGATGTCCTTGAAGAAAGGGTTAGATGAGTTACATGAATGACTTAGCCACTGAATTAGCTACTGAAAAACCAAGCAAGCCAGATGAACTATCAACGTTCTACTGTGCAACAACAAGTGCACCTAATGAACTTTTGTGTGATTGGCAAGTTGCAATGCCTCACTGCACAAGCTGTATTGCTGGTCAGAGGGCTTAAAACAAATTGACAACTTTTTGTGAAAGTACATAAGCTATAACTATAGTATTCTCATTCCAGAAAATGTTGCGTTTCTTTTTTCCATCTATACTGTATATATACTGTAGAACTAGGAACTTATGTACTCTGTGTTTTTGGTTTCCCTTCGGACCGCTTAGGGGAGCAAACGGTAAACGGACCGCGGTGAGCAACAAGTTTTTTTTGCTTTTTTTAAAATCTTTTTTAATTTTTATTTATGCTTAACAAAAGAACAAACATTACAATACAAACAAGAGTACATATAAGAATTCAAAACAAAAATATCATCAGGGGTACATACTACTACATCAATTCAAGTTATGAAAAAAGATTAAACAAATTAAATAAAAATAATGTCCGCACCGCTTTCATATTTTTGCATTTCGAAATAGTCTGCAAATACCCCTTTACTTCCATTTTAAAATACTCAAACACAGGGTACCTCCCAGACCACTTCATTTTATGTATGTGATAACGTGCCAGTATAATAATTAAATTTATTACAAACAAAATTTTTATATTGTTTTCACTGGGGCTGAAACTTAACATAATATCTTTTTCAACAAAACAAATATCAATATTGGTCTCTTTTTTAATATAATTCTGCAACTTAGTCCAGAACATTTTTACCCTGGGACATAACCAAAACAAATGCTGAATAGTTTCAGGGCTATTGTCACAAATTGGTTATTACACTCACAATATCCTTTCCTTCTAATATGAGCTGTAAATTCTTCCAGTGTTTCCAAAGGACTACTATTACAACTCCTTAAAAGAGTTCATAGTTCATATTATGTCTTCCTTTCATGAAACCCGACTGTGACTCATCAATAATTGAGTCAAGGCCTGTTTTCAGTCTCTCTGCAAAAACAGAAGCAGGAATCTTTCCATCATTATTTATCAAAGTGATAGGCCGCCAATTATCTATCAACAAATGATCTTTATCTGGTTTTGAAGTTATGGTTATTAAGCCCTGAGTCATCGAGGTTGGTAAGACTCCCTTGTCAATTGACTCCTTAAACACCAGAAGAAGAAATTCAGCCAAATCATCTCGAAAGGTCTTATAAAATCCAGTGGTAAGGCCATCATTACCAGGAGATTTGTTAACCTTGAGCTTATTAATAACTTTCTTAATTTCAAAGATGGATATCTCTTTATCACAGATGGCTTTAAACCCTTCGTCTATAGTTTTAAAGTCTTCTTTTAATGAGTTCAGAAAATCACACATTTTATCTGTAGAACATGCCTTACGAGTATATAACTTACCATACAAATCTGATACATTTCTACAGGATTTTGAGTTTCACAGCCATCTATGTTAAGTTTACTAAGAGATGTATAATCTCCATTCTTTTTTTCCAAATTATAGAAGTATTTTGAGTTTTTTTCACCTTCCTCCAACCATCATCTCCTGGATCTAACAAAACCTCCCTTTGCTATTTCTATGTATAGTTCATCCAGTTCAGCTTGCAGTCCAATTAATTTACAAACATCTGTTTGATCAGTATTGCTGTCATCAGTAAGATCACAAATTGCCTTAATAACTTCCTCTTCCTTTATTTTATTAGAGCGGACAGCTTCATTACTTCTTTTTATAGCAATTTCTCCCGTCTCTCACCCGGGGCCACAGCAGCCTGCGCGCCGCCGCGTCCAGCGCGCTCAGGTCCTCCGCGAGCCGCAGCCGCTCCGACCGGAGAAACTCGCAGGTCTTCGCTCGCCTCCACAGCACATCGCGCGTAGATCTGCTGATGAACTGAATAATCGTGGTTCTCGGGTTTTTGCCCTGCTCCTTCCGCCCCAGCCTGTGGACAATGTCTACCTCTGTCTTAAATCGCTCCTTGAGCTCAGGAACCACAGCCCCACAGATATTGATCACTGTGTCTTTAATGTGCTTTTTTCAGAGATCGAATCCATCCTAAAATAACGGATTTTTTTTTTCAGTAGTTCTTCAGCCATCTTGCCGACCTCCCCGCGGTGAGCAACAAGTCCTGAAACGATTAGCCAGCATCTTGGTACTGTCTGCATGACAGAGTAATTTTAATATAATTTGTGTTCCTGGAGATCGATTTAGATTATTCGAGAAATACAAACTACGATCATAACATTTATATTTATAGCACATACTCCAAATATGGCGTCTCGCTCTCCATCGTCTTCCCCCGACTCTGCTACGGGTTCAGGTACCGACCCGGCTCGGCCGGACACAGGAGAGCCGCTCGGTGGTTCAGATTCGGACTCAGACGGGTCTCGGGGAGGAAGGTTGCGGTGCTGGTGACCTGGGGTATCGCCTGGAAGAGACAGAGCTCGAAGCCGAGTTTGAAGCGGCAGCTGAGCGGCTCCGTGGACTGGTGCAGACAGCGAGCAGAGAACAGCTGCTTTACCTGTACGCCAGGTATAAACAGGTAAAGTAACCCCAAACCTTTGGCAACTCTTTAATAAACTGCAGCAAAGGCGTGTTTGATGTGTTTTCGGGCTCAGGATCAATTAGTTTGAAACCTTACAAATGTGCACTCAGCATGTGCATAATCAGTTGCTGTCATGTAGTTGGTGACAATGAGGGATAACCTTCGTGTTTATAAAGTACTGAGTATGTTTGGATGTAGAAACCACTAGCAATATTTTCTAGTTTCCCAAGGGATCGTTTTAACTGACGAACGTTGAATAGAAGTGTACAAAACGACTTTTCTGAAGTCGCGATTTGTGCGCAACAACGGGTTGGCTTGTTGTTGCTTTTCTTGAAGTCTGTGACGGGGGAAAGTTCCCACTTTACATCTTCAAGACAACAACTGGCAAGAAGCAATTTCCTCATGACATCTTGAAGTCGTCAGTCAAAGACTTATTAGGACCAAGATTTGATCGGCAGAAGACTCGGATGATACCTGTTTAAATTCGCAATTTTAATGTAAGGAATATGAAAGTGCTTTAAAAATCGTTAATGAAAACAAAGTCTCGCGTGACATCAGATATAGAAAAGTGCAGAAATAAATACTTTACACAGCCATTTTAAAAGATACTTGTGTGGACACCAATAATAGAGTTTTCACTGGCATGATAAAAACATGTGACACAGGGATAAGTACTATGATTGTAAGCTACTAAATGTGTATGAATCAGATGGGAAAGCAGCTCTGGTCTGGAGAATTTGGAAGTAGCAGTAACAAGATGTGAATCCAGTCTGTAAATGCAAATTCATATTTGAACGTTAATCCTTATTTGAGCCAAATTCGCCTATCTGAGACATGCTGACCTATTTAAATTGAATAAATTAGCAACGATAAAGGCAATGACATCACACACTGTTTGTGTTTCCAAGGACACATTCTCATTTTGAGCATAATCTCAAAATGTTCTGTTTCCGTGCTGCTGATGGCAGCAAGCTCTTGTGACGTACAGGAGAATAGAAGTTCAGGACTTGCTCTGCTTCATGAGATCGACATCGCTTAATAAATTCTTTAACCAGTTTTGTCTTGAATAATTATTGTTATATTTGTTCACTTCAATGCTTATTTTTTCTTTCTCTTAATTCCTGAAATTTGTAGAAAGTGCTTAAAATAAGATTTTTTAAAAAAGTTTTCACCTTCTTACTGCCATTTTTAAATTCAGTCCTGTATTTCCTGCAGAATGACCTCAAACATTGTTTTCATAATCTTGATACAGTACAATGTTTGCCGCTTGGACTAAAATATGTTAAGCACTTTATGATGATGCTTTCTACAATAGAAACTGTAAATTAATTGTATGTGATAAAACTTTTTTTCAGATTTCAAATTCTGTCTGGTTTGACTTTTCAGGTCAAAGTTGGAACATGTAACACAGCAAAACCAGGCTTCTTTGACTTTGAAGGACAAAGGAAATGGTAAGTTAGAATGAACTACAGTTAAACTGCTTTAATTGGAAACTGTCTTCTTAGATAATTGTTTGTATAACTACATTGTGATTATAAGCATAATCCATCTACAGTACCTCCTTGTAGTACTACATTGCACCTGTGACATTATTTCTCCTGGTAGTCCCCAAACATTTTGTATTACTGACAAACCTACTGTCCACGTATACTGAGTTACATACATTATGTATATACAAAATTTAGAAATAAGCAGTCGGCATAAATGAACAGGGTAATAAAATGATCAATTTCATATCGAGCAATTTAAAAAAATAAATTGAATCATTTTCCACACAGTGAGCATATTGCCACTGTGGATTTAAAATAGGAATACAGTTATATTCCAGTGGATTTGCTGTTTGAAACAGCCATTGTTATCCTGTGTTCACATGATGACTAGCTAATCATATTCTTAAAGTTTGCTTCTTCTCATTGATACCTTTTCAGTTGTTGAATATGTATTCCTTTTAGTAAGCGATAGCTAAAGTATTGTGCACAAACTCATTTTAAGTTACACGAGGCAAGAGACAAATCTGTGCGAGTCCACAAAACCCACACTAAATATAGGTTTCAGTGTTGTCCAGAAAAAAAGAAAGGTAAATGTGCGAACTTTTACAGTGATTGTAAGAAACCCAACAGACCAGGGACTGTAAGCAGGATTTCAGTTGTTAAAGGCTAAATAACATCCTAGGCAAGTAACATCTGTCAGTCAACTTATGGGATAGACTGCGACTAGATTACGTACCCGAGAAGATGAGTTCTAGCATTGACAGTCTCCTTGCCGAACTGTATCAAAAATAGAAAACAAAACACTTGCCCTACTGAAAAGCGGTTAAGAGTGTGTTTTCTACCAGCTGGGCTCTGTAAGGCTGCTGATGGGTTACACATTGTGCTGTGATGTTACAGGCAGGCCTGGAAGCAGCTCGGGGACATGAGCAAAGAACAGGCCATGCAGGAGTATGTAGCGTGTGTGCATTCGCTGGACCCAGAAGGAGGCCAGAAGGTAGGGACTTCTGACTCAATATCACTTAAACCTGCTATTTGTTTGGTGTCAGCTTTTGGGCGCCAGGATTATGTCATGCATTGAGAGGGTGAACTGTCTCTGGGACAAGCTGTCAGATTTGTTCTAGAGATAAACCTGTTCCTGGGATTCCTACAGTACAAGAGACAGTTTCACATGATTCATCAGTAAACTACTAGCTACTAGCAACCTAATGAATACGGTCACTTGAGCAGCCCACTTGTGTCTGTAACCTCTCTTCCGTTTTTCTGTTCTTGGTAGTTTGTATACTGAAGTAATTCTGGCGGTAATTTGTAACATTAACCTCTCTCAACACAGCAACAACAATAGTGACAATCATCTTACCTAAAACAAACGTGAATATTAATGATAAGAAACTTAGGCCCACTTCAAAAATCACAAATATGCTCCTTAAAAAAATCAGAGAATCGGGTTCCAGATAGCAGCATGTTTTGCTTACTCAAAGTCAAAAGGTCTGTTTTCTACCAAATGTTACCAGAAACATCCCTGCCCATTTGCAGCTGACAGGACTTGGCTGTTTCCCCAAATATACTGTATGTCATATATATCCAGTGAGTATAATATGAAGAGGGGTGGATCAGGGATTTAGTGTTCACTGTTGTCCCTTTTGTGCTACATTTAAGAAAATAAAATAATTTTTCAGTATGCATTGTCTTACCTTTATGACTACTGAGAATAAGTACTCTGGAACACAATCAAAAGAAATTAAAATCTATATAAAGGGCCAGCATGGCTGTGGAATGGATAGCGCTTCTGCCATGTAGCACTGGGGCCCTGGGTTCAATTCCAGACCTGGGGTGCTGTCTGCGTGGAGTTTGTATGTTCTCCCCATGTTTGCGTGGGTTTCCCCCCACAGTCCAAAGACACGCTGGTAGTTTAATTGGCTTCTGGGACAGTTGGCCTTGGTGTGAGGTTGTGTGTGTCTATCTGTGTGTGTCCTGTGATAGACTGCTGTCCCCTCCAGCGTGTATACTGTACCACCTTGCGCTCACTGCATGCCAGGATAAGCTGCAGCTCCCCTGCAACCCTGTATTGGAAAAAGCAGTTAGAAAATGGTGGGATTTATAGTTTAAAGTGTGAAGAGTATGTAGATAGAACAGTTATATTTCAGAATAAACAAGTATTCCATGTCTATGTGGAACAATTATTTGTTTATATTTTGGGTATCAATTTTGAGGTGACTAAAGGATTTACAAAACAGTAGTGGCTGGACTTTAATGAAGAGGATATGGCATTAAGGAATTAGAATTGTTTGAATTCAGCATTAGCTCTTGTGTAGATTTAACAGCCCAGTTCATAGAGGCCACGCAGAGTGGCCTCGATGTGTCAGCGTCTCTTATGATCATTGGTGCTATTAGTTGCAGTTCATGCTTGGCAAATTTGCCATCTTGCCCAGAGTGGTGAGTGCAGTATTGCAAGATTTTCTCTCTTCACAATTCTCGTGACTATGCATTGAAGGACAATAATAATAGTATAATGTTAATTTATGAGTGTTTTTAAATAACCCTCAAAGCTCCTTACAGTAGTACACATAATACACAAAAAAATAATGGCACATATCAATATTATAGTATTAATTTTTCAGCTGTTGAGCTAATATCAGTCTTGTCACGGTTTGCTTTCAGAAATGTTCGGTTGTATCTATATGGAAAATCATTAACTGACTTAACAATGGTAGTTTCTGTACTGTGTATCCAAACTCCAACTGAAGAGGTTCAAAGAGCTCATTAGATACAAGACGCAATTAGAATTGAGTCGCATTGTCCATTTCAGAGTTTTTGTGAGAAAAGGCAACTTGAGCACAGTGGTAGTTAAGTGCTTGAGGTCCAAGGTCAGTTTTTTTTGCAACAGGTGTCTGTTTCAGTCTATGAATTGAAGACCCTAATGTCTTAATTTCACAGTAACATTCTAGAGCTTAAGGATAGAGACAAAAATGTACAGACAAACCTCGAGTTACATAATAGTTCCGTTCCAGAAACCCTTACGTAACTAGGAATTTACATAAGTCGAAATGCCCATTAATCACACCCCACGGGCTATGCATACATGTATACAGTACATCAATATGTCAGTGAACATATGATGTTATTTCGGTCAGTTTCTTTCATATGAAGCACACATAGAAAATTAAGTTAAATAATTATTAATGCAGTGTTCTATAAATAGAAAAAATATCTAAACAAAAAAATAAATTCCAGTACTGAATAGTACATCGTTATGTCAATGAACATATTATAGAGGTTTTCTGTCATTTTTTTTCATATGATGCATACAGCAAGTTAAGCTCTATAATTTATAACGTAATGTGATATCAATAAAAAAATTGGAAAAACCTGTTTGCCCGGTGGTCACTGGTGACCACGGCTGTCCCCCCAGATGACACTTTTTATTTTTATTTTTAAGATAAACGCAAGATAAAGAACGTTTTTTTTAAACCGCTCCACAAATTTTCTCACATGCACGTAATAATTAATAATTAATTATAATAATTGCTTACACTTATATAGCGCTTTTCTGGACACTCCACTCAATGGGGACTCCCCTCCACCAATGTGCAGCCCCACCTGGATGATGCAACGGCAGCCATAGTGCGCCAGAACGCTCACCACACACCAGCTATCAGTGGGGAGGAGAGCAGAGTAATGAAGCCAATTCATAGATGGGATTATTAGGAGGCCATGACTGGTAAAGGCCAATGGGAAATTTGGCCAGGACACTGGGGTTACACCCCTACTCTTTTCGAGAAATGCCCTGGGATTTTTAATGACCACAGAGAGTCAGGACCTCCGTTTTACATCTCATCCGAAGGACGGCGCCTGTTTACAGCATAGTGTCCCCATCGCTATACTGGGGCATTAGGACCCACATAGACCGCAGGGTGAGCGCCCCCTGCTGACCCCACTAACACCTCTTCCAGCAGCAACCTTAGTTTTTCCCAGGAGGTCTCCCATCCAGGTACTGACCAGGCTCACACCTGCTTAGCTTCAATGGGCTGCCAGTTGTGAGTTGCAGGGTGATATGGCTGCTGGTGTAATTCTCCACGTATTCTCCAATATCATCACAAGAAAACCATAAAGTTTGTTTCCACAGATATGACACTGTTATGCAATAAACCAATAAGTTAATGAACTAGCAGAATCCCAATAAAAATACCCGGCCAGCACAGCATGTCATTATCATACATTTTTACCAACAAAACCGCAAAAGCAAAAACCAGCAAATATATATATATATCCCATGTTTTTACCTTATTCTGAAGCATGATATATATCCAAAATAACCCAGACTAGTTTATCTCCAGACCTATAGACTCTTGAACGTTATTGACTTCATAGTAAATGTTTGAAGAACGACCGCTAGAAATAAGGCGATCTGATTGGTAAAAACAGCTGTCATTCATTGTATTTTCAGCCATTCAGAGCCCTTAGGGGGTAAGACTTCCTCTAGAAGCCTCGAGCTGCATTCCGCCTGCCTTTTAGCTGATCACACAAATTTGCATGTAGTAACAAATGTATTCATGTTGAGTCAAACCTTTCCAGCTTGTACTGTATCTCATGCTTAAGGCTGGCACACAAAACAAAGTAATATTTGGTGAAGAAAGACATTTCAGTTCACACTTCACTTCATACACAGCATTTATGGTCTATTTAAGTCTATTTATGGTCTATAAGTTACAGTGCAGTTCTTTCTTGGATTAATGTGTCATTTATTGTAGTGCAATATGGATGTAGTGCTATGCGATCAGTCATTAAATGGACATTCAGCATTTTCTATTATGCTTTCATTCCCAACAAACAAAGGTAAAAGTGTATGTGAATTCTTGAGAGATTTCCAATAAAGCCATCCCATAGTCATTTTCTAGTTTTTAAGTCCAGAACTACCACAATGGTAGAAAATGAAATGTAGGCTTGATGTTAATAGCTGCAAAAATAACAATGCAATAATGATGGAGTAATAAGGGACTCAAAGGCTACATAACTAAAGGCTAAAGTTAGGAGCCCAGATGCCAACTTAAGCAAGACAATCCTCAACTCGTACTGCTGAGGGTGAGTGAACACGGCTTGTGAACGATACTTCTTGTGTGACTAAATTCAATCACGGAACATTCTAATTCAATTTTCAAAACTAATGAAAGAAAAACAGACACTTACCATGAGTGTGGCCTTGAAGCAGGTTTTAGTCTTTCAAGACTAAGGAGAGACAATACAGGCAGCTACTTCAGTTTTCTCACTTCTCCAATTCAGGCCACGAAACCCGAAAGTGTTGCCAGACCAAAACTTGCCTAAAAGAATGCACAGAATGCCAAAAAAGGCATTTTGCAATTGACCTTGAAAGACAAGGAACTATTTGCAGTTCTGATTTTCCGGTATATCCAGTATTAGATACGTGAAAGGACACTGTAAATCAGACTATGATCTAGAGCAGAATTTCTCAGTTAGGTACTTTGATTATTTTGACATCATTAAAGCAGTTTAAAATAATATCATCACAAATGCTATTGCTACATTTGTGAAACAAAATAACATTCCAATGAGTGTTCATTTTATAACAGTCTTGATGTTCTTTCACCACAACAGGGTTTTAATTCAATAAAAAAAAAATTCTGTGTCCTAACTCCCAACATGCGAGGACATATGAGCATGGACAGTGATTTTGCCCGATCAATGCAACTCACATAGGCTTAAAAAGACCTGCTGAGCGATTGCTGTATCCAGTTGTTCTTTCTTTACATCTGTGCTACTATTCATTTCAGGAACCAAAGAATTTGAATAGGACAGTGAGAGCACATTTCACCTCTATTTAAGGAAGCTCTCAAATACAACAGTGTGGTGGGTCAGCAGTGTTGATGCACTAGTTTCAGCTGAGGGGGTTCAGGCCTCAATCATGTGTACATACAGATGCAGCCATTCAAAGTGCGCGGTACAGACACCGCGGTACAGATACCGCAGGTATGATGACACGGGATACCGCGGTGCGTGATTGGTTGACCGACAGGGGCACTCGTGGTCCGTTGGTCTGTCGTAGAAAGACTTATTGTAAACGTCTTTACTGTGCCCGTTGTAGATATTGAATTTTACCACTGAAGGGAAATCTTAGTAGCTGAGCATAAAAAGAATAGGAGCATACTGTAACGCGTGTGAAGGCCATAAACGATATTAATTTTGGAACGTAAACATACAGTATATAGCTGGTCTTGGTACTTTAAAGAAAAAAATACACACCGGTATTCCATTTCTCCCTAAACATTGTAAGCTTCGAAGTCTTTAACTAACGTGATACCGGAGTCAACAAGCATACTTTTAGAATTTGATTAAAAGGGAATATAATATGGAATCGCGTATCTCAAGAATTTAATAACGGTATGATTATATCCGTGTACTGCGGCAGGGCTGTGTAGGGCTGTTTCGCCTGCCTGGGCATGCGAGCTCTCTTGTAGCCTACTGGTCTAGGTGCGTGACTACCAACTGGCAGGTTGTGTGTTCGAATCCAGCTGGTGCTGGACTTTTATTTTAACAAACATTTCTTCGAAAAAATAGGTAAGCGATATTATGGACAATCAGTTGACTTTTATATTTCAAAATATCGCAACATGATCGATATTTGCGATATTTTGAACATATCTTCCCTTCTGACAGCGGTTCCTGCTTCTATTGTGTGTGTGTGTGCAACAGTAAATTTTTATAGAGAAATGGAGGCTGGACAGTATGCGTTACAATATAAACATTTATATTGATTTAAATCGTGTTCTGATTTAAATCGTAAACGCGTGTTTAATTATGTGTTTTTAATCATAATCAGGCTAATGCATTTCTACATTTTCTGTATGAACCAGCTTAGAGGTTCATACAGAAAGACAGCTTGTGTTTAAATTGAGTGTAAGGTAATTTATGCTTCTAAAGTCATGGTCAGTATTATTGTACTGTGCTGTACTGTGTCACATTATTTTATAGCGTTTTTATTGCGTTATTAAATCCGGTGGCGCTGTGTTAGTTTCCTGACTCACATTGTTTAAACTACCACACTGATCATTCATCTCTAAATAAACTTTATTTTATATAGCGTTTTAAGCGATTAGGTAATTAGATTGCTCATAAACCTAATCGCTTTTTCTACATAAACACAGCGTGATTGCTCTCTGAAAATGCTTTTCCTTTATTTTTAAAGTAGGCTCAGATTTCAACTATAGATCGTATTATTATAAACTTTCTTGGAAAAATGTATTTTATGTAAACCATGTTTGCTATTAATTCATTTAGGGCTAAAATACGTTCATTGTCTTCCAATCGAGTCGAGTTGACACTGGAAGCCTGCCACACCCGGACTGTTAAACCAACGCATTAGCACGTCAAAGCCCATTGAGCCAGTATTGGCTTTAGTATCCCCCCCTTCTCCCCTCAGTTCAATTCAATTCAAGGTGTTTTATTTGCATGACAGATGGGTACAAGCAGTGTTGGGTATGTATATTGTAACGCTTACAGCAGACAGGCACTGTGTAGGAGCCGACGCACCAGAGCAGCGCCTGCATTTATAACTTAGTTTTTAAAATTAGTCAAGCAATACGAAGCATCTCCTTTTACTTAGTGCCTGAGCATACTGCAACGCGTGTGAAGCCCATAAACGATATTAATTTTGGAACTTAAACATACAGTATATGGCTGGTCTCGGTACTTTAAAGAAAACATACACACCAGTATTCCATTTCTCCCTAAACATTTTAAGCATCGAAGTCTTTAACTAACGCGATACCGGAGTCAACAAGCATACTTTTAGAATTTGATTAAAAGGGAATATAATATGGAATCGCGTATCTCCAGAATTTAAAGACCAGACAATCGCAAACTCGTTTTCAATAAAATTATTTTATTCATTCAGCAGTTTGTGAGAGGGACATCCAGCAGGGAGAGACACACACACCGGTTTTCATTGACAACATTGTTTTTTTTTCAATTCCTCTTGTCTAACAGGAATGTTTTGTTTGTGGACAGACTGTTAGACAAGAGGAAAAGACCGCCTCCTCCTACGAAGCATTTCGTTGATCCGATCACGAATTCTTTTCCAGTCGTACGCAGCAAGGGTTGAGAATCTCCGATTCACCATCGTACTAATGGTTTCCCGGAGATTGCAAGGCAAGGCACTTTTGCCTCTGGACCCATCGAAATTTACAGACGTGGTCCACCCCCAGTAAATTTCAAAAGTCACAAGATTTCGAAACACGAGGGCGGCGTAGCGGTCGGCTCTTGCTTTCCCGTCTATGCCGATGCACTGCAAGTACAACCCCCCCTCCATCTCCTGGGTGATGGGTAGCAGTTGGACATCTGGGAGAATTATTCGTCCCACTGGCATCTGTGAATTCCGCTGTGCTTCCTGGGGGGAGATAGCCGGCGGGGACAGCATCAACAGAGTCCTGCGCGGTGGTGAACTGAGAGGCCGGGATGGAGTTTTTTAATTTGTTAGACAAATTTCCTCTTGTCTAACAGTCTGTCCACAAACAAAACATTCCTGTTAGACAAGAGGAATTGAAAAAAAAACAATGTTGTCAATGAAAACCGGTGTGTGTGTCTCTCCCTGCTGGATGTCCCTCTCACAAACTGCTGAATGAATAAAATAATTTTATTGAAAACGAGTTTGCGATTGTCTGGTCTTTAAATTCTGGAGATACGCGATTCCATATTATATTCCCTTTTAATCAAATTCTAAAAGTATGCTTGTTGACTCCGGTATCGCGTTAGTTAAAGACTTCGATGCTTAAAATGTTTAGGGAGAAATAATTTAATTTTGAAAGCCACTGAGACATCAGGTACTACTGTTGTATTTATGAAAAAGAAACAAAACAAAAAACATACTAACAACTGTGCCATCCTACTCCTTAGTTAATACATTTTATTATTCATAAACAGTTAACATTGTTAGCAAAATATTTTGAATTATATTTAACCCTATTTTTTCTTTAGTTTTGTATTTAACTTATTATATGATAGTCAGACTTAATGTATATTTGAACAATGAAAATATATTTTTACAAGATTTTACATTAAGCACTTAAAATTAATATGGTTAATAATAGTAAACTGTAACATGCTGTAACAAGATCGGTTAAACTGCGAAGAAAATGCTTTCAGAGAAAATGTTTCAGGTGTGAAGAACATAGATCTCCAATGCAATTTCAACCAAACCTGTTCCCACACACCCTGCCCCCACTACCATTAGAATATACACAAACATTTTAGCGTTTCATTCTGAGCAGAAGACCCTCACACCTGAAGAGTGCTGGCTGTGACGAATTAAACCGGTTTTTCCGGTTTCAATCACAGACCATGTGACATGGGACTCAGTAAACTAACAGCGCCACTGGATTTGATAATACCTAACCAAAATCCGCAATATGGAAACAAAACCTGTGTGATTGTTGATAGATGATGTACTCGTAACATTTTTTCAAGACGAACTACAACATTTAAAAAATGACTTGTATGTACTTGATATCTCTAATCAATCCATGGCTCCCAGCACAAAACGAAAGTAAAACGCATACCGTTTCGCGCTTCTTATTAGTTGCTCAAAAGTAATTTGACCGTATGAAATGCATAATATAAACCTAGAAACATATACGTGAGCAGTACTTAAGCACTGTAGTATCGGTGTTAAGACATACCTCTCAAATACTGTAAATCAAGTTAAAAATATCTCAAGACCGATTCTGGTCGTAATGAAACCATGTTTCGTGTATGTTTTCTTTTTCATCTTGAAATAACTCATTTCTAAATACCTTTTTCACTGTTAACATCTTGCAGCAACTTTGCGACAAAATATACACTCTGACAGTTCATCCTGCTACCAACATTAAATAAAACAAATCTTAAGATTTCTATATTTATGTCTTTATTTAGTGGTTTCATTAGTGACAAAGGCTAAACTTTCTTGGAAAAATGTATTTTATGTGTTGCAGAAAAAACTGACTTGCTTTAACAAAATATGTTTACAAATCCTTTCACCTGGCATTTTCGTAGTTAGAAATTATGGAACGCTCTGTTAAAAGCAAGGGAGTTTTTATGTCCGTTGCAGTTCTTTTGCAACATGAATATAATTATATCGTTATTAATTTCTTGAGATACGCGATTCCATATTATATTCCCTTTTAATCAAATTCTAAAAGTATGCTTGTTGACTCCGGTATCACGTTAGTTAAAGACTTCGAAGCTTACAATGTTTAGGGAGAAATGGAATACTGGTGTGTATTTTTTTCTTTAAAGTACCGAGACCAGCCATATACTGTATGTTTATGTTAAGATTTCCCTTCAGTAGTAAAATTAGATATGAATATTCAATACTTAAACGGGCACAGTTAAGACATTAAATATACATATACATATTGTATACAGTACAGTTTGCATACGGTAATATGTTTATGTTACGTGATTAAAAAATAAATAAATAAAACTGGAAGGTCCAGCACCAGCTGGATTTGAACACACAACCTGCCAGTTGGTAGTCACGCACGTAGACCAGTAGGCTACAAGACAGCTCCCATGAACAAGCAGGCGAAACAGCCCTACACAGCCCTGCCGCAGTACACGGATATAATCATACCGTTATTAATTTCTTGAGATACGCGATTCCATATTATATTCCCTTTTAATCAAATTCTAAAAGTATGCTTGTTGACTCCGGTATCACGTTAGTTAAAGACTTCGAAGCTTACAATGTTTAGGGAGAAATGGAATACCGGTGTGTATTTTTCCTTGTGATATTTTAAGCTCTAGTTGAATGATAGGTGTCGCATTTTAAATCATTTTCGTAGCTAGAAATTATGAAACGCCCTGTTAAAAGCAAGGAAGTTTTTATGCCCGTTGAAGTAAAACAAAATGCCTGACAAAGTATGGCTTGGACAGATTCCAAGTGCTTGTACAAATGTGCTAAAGAAATTATACTTTGAGTATACAGCTTGTGCAAAGTCATCCATTATTAATACTATTAGTAATATCTTCAGTAAAGGCTTTGATATTTCTGATAAAGGTAGGTTGTGTACTTTTGTCCAACTGAGCAATCTTGCTTTCATAAAATATACCAACATTTTAATGACTGATGATTAACATGCTGTAATACACAGTTCAAAATTAAAGGCTCAAATGCTGTACATGAGAGGTTAAGCTCCCCCTGGCGGTTTTACAAGGCGACGCCGGATAGTTAACCACGTGACACCACGTTAACTGCGTCATACCGCGTGATACTGTGACACGCCCACCGGGGTATGCCGCGAAATACCTCACGCATTTTGAATGGCTGCATCTGTAGACCCACGTGGGGGTGAATTAGCAAATTAGTTAAGGGTGAGAGGCACATTCTCACATGGTGTCAATTAGCCTAGGTTTGGTACAGTTTATAAATAGTTCTATGGGAGGATTTTGTTGTTGTTGTTGGTGGTGGGGCAGCTTGTGACTTAAATTTTTTCTGCAGTATTTCCTTTCTGTTGTGGCTTGTCCATATGCTGGGGCCTAATGAGGTCTGAAGAGGCTGGCTTGTCTCAAACCGCTATTTCAGTCTTCCTTTTATTAGCTTGTATTCATATTGTTTTTTAATACAGAGAACAATGACTTCATTGTATATTAGAAATGGGCATATTGGAAAGCTAAAGATAAAATGTAGGAGTCCTTATATTAAAAGAGCATTACAATAATTGACATTGGAAACAGTCTAAGGAAGAGAAACCAGAATAACTCCCACATTGAAAGGTACAGTATTGTGTTGTAAACTGAGAGGTTAAAACAACTTTATCACTTTTGGCTGGAGGATTGAAGATGTGGAGACTTGAGTATTCAAAATCCTGAAAAGAACTGAGAATTTGGACTCGGGCAGCTACAGTACTTCACATTCAACATGGGGGGAGAGAATGAAATTGAAGTCTGTGATGGAAAAGACATGCTGTGCAATCCAAATCACAGGAGTGTTACAAAGAATCTTTTATCAATAGTTACTATCAACCAAACAGAAAAGATGTGCAGAATATCTTTCTCTCACTTGTAACCTTTTAACATTCCTGGGCTAGAACTTTATCAAAATTGGAAGTTTAAAACCGCACATTGAGGAAGCAGCTGTGATCAAGGTATAAGTCCCTTCGCCCAGTTTTGCATAAGGGGAGTTTTTTCTGGGTTTACACTTTGTCAGACCAATATTTGAAATGTGATCCTACTTGCAATTTTGTTTATACAGACCCACAAAATTAAGCTCAATAATTAATTGCTTACACTTATATTGCACTTATATTGCACTACAGGTAATGGGGACTCCCCTCCGCCACCACCAATGTGCAGCATCCACCTGGATGATCTTAGCAATCATCTCCAAACAGTGCAAAGCGGTTTTCACTTTCTTCAAATATCAGTGATGCATTAAAATTGGACTGAACACTATAGTTCCAAGAACAGAAGTTAGTGTTTTGAGTGTTTTTCTTGGTGTGTAATAGTGATTCTATTTATCTAAGCAGGTACAGTGGGCTCAAGAATTATTGGCACCCTTGATAAAGTTGAACAAAACAAGCTGTATAAAATACACAGCACAGATAATGAGTCTATCTTATGCCCAGACAATGGGAATTATTTCAAAACAAATGTTGAAAATGAGTAATACATGTTTTTTCCAGAAACGTTAATGTCAAAATTATTAGATCCCCCACTTTTCTTTAAGAAAACTGAACAAAATAAAATCTGAAATGAAGTTCTGCTTTTTTAAATATAACTCAGTCAAAAGGAACATTTTCTGGACTTGCTGTTTCACCAGGGTATAAAAAGAGGTAAACACACATAATAAAAACTTTGGCCATCCACCACCATGGGGAAAGGCAAAGAAGTGACAAATTAAGAGACAAATTAGTATTGATCTTCACAAATGGTAAAGAATCCAAGGGTCACAGCTGGAGAACTGCAGAGTCTGGTTGCATCTTGGAGTCCTTGAGTCTCCAAATCAATAATTAGATTGTACATCCATGCCAAAAAGCTATTTGGAAGGGTTGCCAGAAGGAACTGATAACAAGAAACAAACTGAAGTGTCTGGAGTTTGCCAAATGCCATTGGGACTTTGACTAGAACCCGGTGCTATGGTCAGGTGAGACCAAAATTGAAGTGTGTGGCCACTCACACCACCAGTACTTTTGGCGTTGGAGAGGGATGCATACTCACACAAAAAAACGTATATTCACTGTGAAATATGGGGGTGGAACATTGATGTTGTGGGGTGGTTGTGATGCCACTGGGGCCCTTGTTAAGGACAAAGGTATCATGATATCTACTAAATATCAGGATATTCTGGGCAAAAATCTGGCTGCCTATGCCAGAAAGCTACAGCATGATTTGGTCTCTGGTGGACCTCCCAGCATGACAATGATCCTCAACACACCATTTAAAAATCAACTAAGAAATGTTTGAGAGAAAACAAAATCAATGTTTTTCACTAGTTTACCCAGTTTTGGGGTATATAAAATATAAGTCATTATCTGTGCTGTTTATTTTATATGGGTTTTTTTGTTCTTCATTAAGGGTGACAATAATTTGTGAGCGCATTGTAAGGTGGTAGAAGAAAACGGGAAGAAAAACAGTGCCAACAGGAAAATAAGACATTTGAGGAACACAGCACAAGATGCTAGTAGAAACGTTTTTTTAGACGAAATCATGTTGTGCACATTTTTTCCCAGGCAAATATGACCCAGCTCCACCAACAATGGAAGTCAGGAATATCTGCGTACCTCAGCAAATAATATGCTGTTATCTTAACTTATTGATTATAGATTAGATGCACACAACAAAAGAGTGCTGGTAGACCAGGAATTCCACTAATCTTAATATATTCAGAGCTGCGAGCACCATCATTTATTGGCTGTAGATGGGATTCGCACAACAGAAGACAAAAGCACAAAATGAGGAAAGATTTCACAGAACTGCTGGTGGGAACCCAACCAAACCTATAAAGAAAAAACATTTGTGCAACGTAATTATGATTGACATTTACAACCAGTGTCCTCTTATTTTAAATGAAGAGCTTTGCCACTACACTTCACAGGAAAAAAAGCTACTTTCTGATAATAGATGAATGGATTGATAATTGCAGTCGTTGGGTGTTTCTTCTTTTGTGTTAGCCATCAACCCATGTTTAAACCTATACATTTTAGTTGTTCTGGAAAGAAGCACATTTGCATTTGAGCAACTTTTTTTCTTGCTTTTCAGCAAACATTAGCTTCAAAATATCAAACAGCATTTGCTAAACCTGAGCGCAATTAACACTGCTCTGCATCTGCAACAAATAGATACAGAAAGAGTCAGCGTAACTGAATTGCAACAACAGGGTCAAACATTCCCCCTCTTACAGTTTAAACATGTCTCTGCACCTAACAAACCAGGACACAGCCCCCCTGAAAGCGTGGTAGATAACAGGGTTTTGTGAGCAAATAAGTCCTCCACTTTTCCACTGCTGGCAGTCCTCTCTGTTTAGATCTCCAGTGCAGATCCACTGGTCTCCATACTCCTGGGATACACACCACTTGGCATGATCAAAGTGAGACCAGAACTCCACAGGTCCCGGCAGTTTAATTCTTCTGATATTTAAAACGTGTTCAGGAAGGGAGCAGTTCGAAGGCAGTTCATGCTCTTTTCGTTGCCAGGTTTCCGTCAACAGAGTAGTCTTTAAAACTTGAGCAGCCCAGCCAGTGTAGATGTCTGTAAAAGACAACCCTCAAGTATGTCAACAAAGTAGAAATATAAGGCATTTAACAGCATCTACAATGGCTCTCCAGACAGGGCTCTTTCTTGGCTTAAAGAGAAAGGAAACACTCTGTGAAAAGTAAAAAAAAAGCTCTTACCGGTCTGGAATTTAATTTTACTGCCATTTTCACATTGTATAATGAAACATTTCCCCTTACTAAATGGTTTTCAGTGCTTTGTTTTCCAATTAAGTTCTTTCAGAACTTTTTATGTTTTAATAACAATCACAACAGAACAACATAAAAGAGCTACTGGTAGTGATTGGAAAGCCATTGTAGCAAGACAGTTTTAGAAGCGCAACATGTGTTTCTGCCCTACAGATGTGAACTACAAATGTGCAGTTTGTATGTTCTCCCCGTGTTTGCAGGGGTTTCCTCTGGGTGCTCCGGCTTTTGGTCCCACAGTCCAGAAACAACAGACTAGTTGGGTTATTTGGCTTTTGGGAAAATGGACTCTTGGGTAAGTGCTGTGTGTTTTTGTCTCTGTATGCACTGTGATGTCCTGGCATCCTGTCCAGTGTGTATCCTGCCTTTTCCCCTTTGCTTGCTGGGATAGGCTCTGGCTCCCCAGTGACTTTATAGTGGATAAAGTGGTTAGAAGACTGATGGATGATTCACTGTAGGTGGAGTGGGTTTTTCATCTCAAAACTATGCGAACTCTGTTAAATGATTATTTTGGACCTAGGTCTTGTTTTCTTGGGATGTATTCTGCTTCTAGCAATATTACACACTTTGCAGTTTATTGCTGGTGATATACTATTGAATATGATGTTTTATGTTATTGCAAGATTATGAAAACAGACACATATACTGTATGGTTTCAATATTTTTCCATTCTGATATTATTATTGCATCTAATCTGAAATTGATTTTTAACTAAGCTTAGTTAAAAATGATCAAACTAAGATTGTTTTTTGCCAAATCTGAAAAGTTTGTTTCAGTTTATGTATTATATTGGTGGCTAATATACCATTATATAAACTCATTGTAACATGTAATGGATAGCTTTGAATAAAGTCAAGACCAAATTGTTTTCCCTTTTCGCTGTCCGCATTTTATTTTTAATGTTTGTCTGGGATGAAAACATGTAATTTGTCTCGTTCTTCTTTTGTCATTTTCATGTTTGGCTCTGAACAATGTGCGGCCTTTTGCAAACCTGTACATGCAACCACTGGCCAAAATATAAGCAAAGCCCGTCATCATGCTGTAAAGAGTAAAAACTATGACCAGGAAGTTGCATGTACAGTATCTCACTGGTTCTGAAATATCTGTAGCATCTTGCAGTCGCATTGCTTTACAGGATTTGCAATCTTTACAATAACAATTGCAGCAGAGGTTGTGATGACAGTAAGGTGTGCAGGACTGAGCTATGTTTTTAATAGGACCAAAATCTGGGCAATTTTGTGGCCTGTGAAAGGTGATGGAAGTCTCTGCCATGCTTCTCAAGACAACCAAGCCACACTTTTAATGTGAGAGCACAGGAATTCAAAGGGAATTTAGCTAGCTTGTTTTTAGGACTTAAAAGTGCATTTACTTGGGTTGCCTCCACACTTCCATAAAGAAGAGAATACGTGCTAAAAATGAATATGCATTTGGCAGTGGCCTGGCAACAGACGACTGCAAGGACAGAAGACTGTAATACATCGCTAAGACAACACATTAAATCTGAGTAAGTTCAAAGGGGCCACTTGTCCACACTGGTGAATTGCAAATCACTGGAACGTAAGCATAACTACCATGGAGTATTTCAACATCTTTAAATGTGAATGTATTTCTGGACGTTTCAAGAGTCGGAGTCGACTGTTTTTATCCGACTCTTCTCCTCAGTGCAGAATGAAAATCAGTGTTGTCCAGGAAGGTTTCTGAACTTTAACCAGCTCCAGAATCAATGGGAAACCTACGTGACCAAACAAATGCTCAATTCCAGGAAAAAGATTCCAAATGCATATCCTGATACAGAACCTTTGATAAGGACAGCTGATATGTCAGATTGTAGTGGGTGTTTCATCACAGATCTTTTTGTACAGTCTGCATGGTCTTAAAAGAAAACCACTCTCACCATCCACAAAGAAGCGAGACTTGGCAAGGCTGAGGAAGGTTTCTCCCTGAGCTGACAGCAGTTTCCCCATCCTCCTTCCCTGCACCCAGGGCTTTACAGAGCCCTCGCAAATGCAGCTCATTCTGGGCAGTTCGTGGCGAAAGACTTCAGGCAAGGAGCAGTTGTACACGCGGGGGTTATAATACAACAGCTGCTCGGCTGAGGAAAAAGAAAGGAAAACAACTTTATTGTTGGCTAAATCGCATCCTCTCACTTGCAATGCAAACACCTTATGTTGTTACAACAGTAACCATTATACCCGGGCCGGAACACCCACAGCCCACAGAGGTGCTGGAGGGCTTCGGTTTTGTTTTTCTATGCTAGCTTCCCTATGTTGCGCACCTATCTGAGGGAATTGTGTAGATTTGTAAGTGATACAGAGCGCGGTCCGGCCGTTCAGTTTCCCCGAGGACGGACAGCTGTACCCCCTTTCTGGGAATGGAGGGAAGTGGGGGACACTGTGACTGAGCCAGAAACCCTGAGTCTGGTCAAAGTGTAGGACTCCTGTGTGGACACACAAAGAGATATTACAACACACCGAGATAACAGATCACATTCTATTCATTCATACTTACAATGAACAGCAGTTATCGATTTATGAAGAGTCAGTAGATGATGGATTGCAAGTTATTACCGTTAACACAGTACTTTGAAAAGGTCAATAATAATAATTCCTTACACTTTTATAGTGCTTTTCTGGACACTCCACTCAAAGCTCTTTCCAGGTATTGGGGACTCTCGTCCACCACCACCAATGTGAAGCCAAAGTGTACACAGAACACTCACCACACACCAGCTATTTAGTGGGGAGGAGAGCGGAGTAATGAAGCCAATTCAAAGATGGGGATTCTTAGGAGGCCATGACTGGTAAGGGCCAATGGGAAATTTGGCCAGGATGCTGGGGTAACACCTATACTCTTTTCGAGAAACGCCCTGGGATTTTCAATGACCACAGAGAGTCAGGACCTCGGTTTTATGTCCCATCCGAAGGACAGTGCCTTTTTAAAGTATAGTGTCCCCGTCACTATACAATGATAAAGATGATTCTGATGTTTCTATCCCTGGAAGCAATGGGCACAAGGAAGGTGACACCCTGGACAAGAAGCCAATTAATCGCAGGGCAGATACAGACACTGAAGCGCACACTAGAGCTAATCTTTTCTCAGAAGCCAATCAGCCAACCAGTATAGTTTTGGACCGGGGGAGGAAACCGGAGCACCCAGAGGAAACCCTGGGAGAAAAGACAATTTCTTCACAGATGGCATCCTGAGTCCAAAATCAAGCCCAGGGCCCCAGTGCTGTAAGGTAGCAATGCTAACCACTATACGTCTGTGCTGCCTGGTTAGTAGTAGTACTAGTAGTAGTGGCAATTTTATACCCACCCAAATTAGAATTGGCGATTTTATCTGTACATTTCTTCTCACGCCCATGACCTTTGACCCCAGGTTTGTCCAACCTCTCTTACACAGTCATACACCTATTGACCCTACACAGTAATGTACAGGACTTTTCCAGCCCATCAAAGAACGTGTATTCCCAGTGCTGAGCCACTTATACTCCACTACTTTCGAAATTCTAATTGCCATAACACGGTCTTTTATAATGAATAATTATAAGTCTTTAGCAGACATTAAATCTAATAAACAATAAATCCGTGTTAATTTTATACTGATTTTATTATAGAATTTTTAATATAGAAAAATTGATGATGTTTTTGAAAGAATATTCGTAATATAGTGATACAAATGCATCACTTTCTATACCATGCTGAGCTGTTCTATGAAATGCTAAGATACACTTCCAAACAAAAATAACTAGTATCTAATTATCAGGGTCCTTACTAGTGTTATCTCGCTAACTTGCTAAAATATACTGTAGAATTCTTTAAAACATCTTTCTCACAATGATTTCATTATCCTAAAAAAAACAACAATACCTCTTTATCAAAAGAGGGGCAAGAAGAAAGTGATCAGGCAACTTTTTTAAGTTATTTAAAAGTGAGATGATTTGATGAGTTTTACCAAGAATACTTTATAAATAGTTCTTCTGATTGCTTTCTTACTACATAAATAGAAGTATATTACCAGGAATATATAGATACAGGCTTGCAAACACTTATATGTGCAAGTAGTTCAGGTGGATAGCTGCGTCAGCATGTGTAGTCTTCAAAGGAACAAGTAATAGGTTTATTCCATGCTGAAAAGAGAAGAGAGAAACACGTTTCGGCTGTGAAGCCTTCTTCAGGTGTGCTAAAGAAGAAGGCACACCTGCACACCTGAAGAAGGCTTCACAGCTGAAACGTTGTGTTTTCTCTCTTCTCTTTTCATCATGGAATAAACCTATTACTTGTCACTTATATGTGCATGTGTGTTTATTTGCTTGGACCTCATGATACTTCTGTAATGAAAGGACAGTGTTAACCTAGAAACAAAGGCACAATCCTTATAAAAGAACTCTGAAAGCAATCAAATCCAGTTAAAAGATGTTATTCTGCTATTATTCAGTGTATTGTAATTATGTGTTTCAAGAAAATTAGTTTGAAGGCTTACCAAACCACACGACAAGGTTATGATCTAGTGTTGCTTACTGTAGTAAACTATGATAAGAACAGTAGATTAACTAGGGAAGCATCTGGGAACTTATTTTAACTTGATTTATCATGTTAAATGCAGGATTAGAGCACAAAATATTCTCATGGATTTGCCTTCACAAAAGTCAAACTATTCAATACCATTCAACATTCCTCATTCACACCCGATCATAACTATCCTAACTTTCTGTAAGTAAGGATTCCATTGTACCAGTACATGTACATGCAATAAGGTTCAAGTTCTATGTCAATATGCAAGAGCAGATCAACTATTATCAAGGAAACAAGGCTTGATTAATACAGTGTAATACATTTAATACTGGTGTTAATTGAAGTCGCATACGTGCAGCTTTCAAGGGTGCCAGCCTGTAGAGGCAGCACCGGTATGGAGACTTTTCGGCAGCAGCGGGAGCAGTACGACGCATTACAGGGGAGGATTGGGAGGTTAGAGACACTCGTGAAGATGCAGAAGCCGGAGACAGTGTGTACCGGCAGTCAAACGCTTGAGCAGCTGTCTCCCGGTGAGTGGCTCCCCCCACTGCGCAGGTTGCAATGCCTGGCGGAAGCTCTGCCCCCCCCAGAGCACACACCGCCTCAGGACACTCCATCTGGCTTCTCTGCTCACCACCACCCAGGACCTGGCTGACGCTGTCCCCGCCGTCTGTCTCCCCTCAGGAAGCACCGTTTACACAGCGGAATTCACAGACGCCAGTGGAACGAACAATTCTCCCAGATATCCAACTGTTGCCCATCACTCAAGAGAAGGAGGGGGGGTTGTACTTGCAGTGCATCGGTAAAGATGGGAAAGCCAGAGCCGACCGCTACGCCGCCCTCGTGTTTGGGGTGCTTATCATTCTCAGTGCATAACAAGGAAGATTAATAAACATAAACATAATCTCATGGTTAAATAGTCAAGTCTAGCCATGTGTGAGTCTAGTGTCACAGAGCTTCAACAGCAGATGACAACTTGTGAGTTCGATTAAGAATGAATAAAAGCATTTCATTAATAACGCGTTTGCGTTTGTCTGGGTGCTGACAAAGTAAAAAATAATTACTTTTTGACAATGAAGAACTGTGTGTGTGTCTCTCTCTCTGCTGGCGTTTGTAATTGTTTTTATTTTTAAATACATTTTAGCAAAGTAATGTACCATAAAAGTATTGTGAGACATATTTGGGTTAACATGTTCAGTGTTCAGTGTGTGGTAATTTGTTTGGTGCGAGTGAAGTCTTATTTAATCTCTGACCCAGGGAAAAGTGTGGTGTGGACGGCTGAGGAGAGAATGCAGGCTCGCGCTGTGTCCGTTATTCTTTTTTTCTTTTTCTGGTTTGGTCAGATCGTTTTTGTTTTTGATTTATCAATAAAGTTTGATAATCGGCCAGTGAAAGCTCTGTTGTCCTTCACATGAATGCCTGAAACATTGTACCTAACCCAGGATTTTACAGTATTTTTTCTTTAAAATACCAATAACAGCAACATACAGTTTACATAATAAGCCGGAACACATCATTATATCTCATTTTGTATTTCTTTTTTAAAAAAAATAAAAATCGTTTGCCCAGCCTAACAGTATTGTTGTTATTGTTTTTATCCTGTAAAGCGCTTTGAGGAGCCACCTTTAAAGGCGCCATATACAATAAAGTTCATTATTATTACTATTGTTAATTTGCTGGACAGAGAGGTGAACATTATTACGCAGAAGACAAAGAGCGATTTACGTTGCATTGTGCATTGTGCTGCTGTAATACAGTTTTAAATAATTAAAAGTCTAAACAGTATCAGCTTTATTTATGGGTTCTAATTTAAAAAAAGTCAAAAACCGCACTCAAAATGCAATTTATAGCTTTCTGACAAGAGGAGACACCCAAATTAATAATGTAACATGCCACTGTTTGTGCATGAATAAGGTTATACTGCTATTTCCTTAGATACTGTACAAGATTCCATGGGTTTTTTTTTTTTAATCCCCGGTGGAACCGGGAATCCGTAAGAATCAAGTAATAGGTTTATTCCATGCTGAAAAAAAGAAGAAAGAAAACACATTCCATAAGAATCAGCGCTTTTATATAGCGCCTTTAAAGGTGGCTTCTCAAAACGCTTTACAGGATAAAAACAACAATAACAACAACAACAATATTGTATTTCATTGCACTTTGACAGATCGTCCTTAAATCAATTGTTGATTTAGTTTGACAGTAACCCTAACACTAACTCTATTTTATTTTTTCAAAGAAATGTTTGTTAAAAAAAAAAGTAATGGCTCTGGCTGGATTCGAACACCCAACGTGTGATGTGTGAGTCAGGAACCTAACCCACAGCTCCACTGGCAAGGTCGCATGAGGACTGTTGAAAAAGCCCTACAGAAACATTATCAACAGACATCGTACAGCGTGTACTATTCTTGTGTTGCGGTACATGAATATAATTATATCGTTATTAATTTCTTTAGATATGCGATTCCATATTATATTCCCTTTTAATCAAATTCTAAAAGTATGCTTGTTGACTCTGGTATCACGTTAGTTAAAGACTTCGATGCTTAAAATGTTTAGGGAGAAATGGAATACTGGTGTGTATTTTTTCTTTAAAGTACCGAGACCAGCCATGTACTGTATGTTTATGTTCCAAAATTAATATCGTTTATGGCCTTCACACGCGTTACAGTATGCTCCTATTCTTTTTATGCTCAGCTACTAAGATTTCCCTTCAGTGGTAAAATTCCATATAAATATTCAATACTTAAACGGGCACAGTAAAGACATTTAAATCTTTCTACGACCGACCAACGCACCACAAGTGCCCCTGTCGGTCAACCAATCACGTACCGCGGTATTCTGCGTCATCTGGCGTCATGATGCGCGATGACGTAGCCAATTACCCCCGGTACGTGCCTGTGCCGCGCACTTTGAATGGCTGCATCTGTAAATCCAGGGTACAGTGTCTATGATTTTTTGTTGTCATAAAGAAATTACTATTGGATTTTAAAGTTTTTTTTTCCTTTCAATAGTTCGTTTTGAAACGATTCACCAGAATGTATTCTTGAGGAGAGTAATGTTTGTGAGATGCTTGCCTTGCCTCGCTTCTTTTAGTCAACTGTTGACTCTTTGTCAACTGCTGCAGTTCAGTTCTACAGAGCTCTGCTGGTTTAAAATGCAGAAAATGAGCTCTAATCGCATAAGATTATTCCAGTTTTTCCACAATGCTCATGTCAAACATGGGCGACCCCTAAAAACAAGAGCTATTTTCGCTTTGTAGGCCACTACATCACCTAGAAATGATCAAGGCTGCTTGACCCTTCTTCTCTTGCCACAGGTTCTGTTCATCTCCCAGAAGCACCAGTGCACCCACAGACTGGCAACAGACACTAGTATTGTTTAAGTGCCCTTTTTATTTTCTAGTGATCACAACAGTTAACACTGTCTGTCCAACACCCAGGACACATTGTACAGTGTCACAGTTCTAGAGCAGTATACAGTATGTAATACTCTTTTATGTGTTTTTGGAATCATACAGGTTTATTCTGTATAAGCTGCCAGACCACGATGAAGGAAGAGGTCTGCGATACCTCTACATGGATGACCATACCAATGGCTGGGTATATGGGAAGAAATTGGTGAATGACTCCAAGAGTGCAGTGGGGCAGACTTTGCAGCCTTTTTTGTCCTACATTCATAAAAAGGTAAGAAACCTTTATTTATAATCTGTGTCATCTCCCAGAAAGTGAGGTCAGGATATACATTGTCTTTTCGATCTGTTTATTTTCACAGGTTTCTCTTATAATTCAAAAGCCTTTTGTGCAATACAAATACAAATTTTGTATTGATATTTTTTATATTCCTTCCTAAAAGACTGTGGACTTTGGGTATCTTCTATACAATGATCAACCTCCAAAGTCATTTAAACCTGCTCCTTCATCTTTTGGACACAGCAAAGGTAAGTAACATTTTATAATGTACAAGACAGAAGGACACAGAAAATGGGGGGGAAAAATACATCATAGACAGCACAACAAACAATTTAATTGTATCTGTAATACTTGCTGGGTTTGCTTGCTTATTGCTATGATTAAAGCCAAGTGCTGTCACGGAACCTATACGTGGAATAGGAGGATCCTTATGCGTGACCGGAATCCCACGGGGCACAGAGTAGCAAAGGGACAATCCAAAAGACAAAATCCAAAGGCTGGGTCGATAAGGGAGGCAGAGAGTTCGGTAACGAGAGATATTCAAAACAATACAAAGGCAAAATCCAGAAGGCGAGGTCAAGAGGCAGAAGCAGAAGATTCGTAACGGGAGATCAGTCAAAAGGTTTGGAAACGCACACTGGAGAATACTAAGAAAGGCTTCTCAATAGTGAGCGTGGGAAGGTGTGCGAAGGGGGTTTAAATACTGAAGGAAAGGGGTGTGATTGGATGATTGGTTAGGGAGTGAGAATTTGAGGAATCTGATGCATGTGAGAATGTGCTGGGTTCAATCAGGGATGAGATTGGGAAGCAGAGGTTCCGGGAATGTAACGTCGTTTGCGAGGGAGAGTGTGGGGCGTGACAGTACCCCCCCCTCTAGGGTCGGCTCCTGACGACCCCAGAGAGCGAGTACGAACGAAGTCATCAATGAGGCTGTGATCCAAAATATCTTTCTCGCAGACCCAGGAACGTTCCTCAGGACCATAGCCCTCCCAGTCGACTAGAAATTGTCGGCGACCTCGGAGCCAGCGGGCATCCAAGATCTTATTGACCGTGTAGGAAGGTAGACCGTCAATGAGTCGTGGTGGGGGTGGAGGTGGCCGAGGCCGGGAGAGGGGGGATCTGTGGTAGGGTTTCAGGAGAGAGACATGGAAGGAGGGGTGCACCCTGAGAGTTGGAGGAAGAGCAAGACGATAGGTTACAGGGGTTAGCTGGGAGAGGATGCGAAAAGGTCCAATAAAACGGGGCCCCAACTTATGTGAAGGCTGTCTAAGGGGTAAGTTTCTAGTAGACAGCCAGACAAACTGTCCTCGTCGTAGTCTGGGCACAGGTCGTCGATGACGGTCAGCGTTGGTCTTCTGCCGCAAGGAGGTCTTTAGGAGGGCGGATCTGGCTTGTCTCCAAATCCTCTTGAGGAAAGTGAGGCGCGTCTGGAGGCAGGGAATATCCGAATCAGGGATAGAGTCCGGGAGAAGAGAGGGTTGGTATCCTAGAGAGCAATAGAAGGGAGACATCCCAGTGGTGGCGGAAGAGAGAGAGTTATGGGCATACTCAGCCCAGGGGAGGAGAGAGACCCAGTCATCTTGAGAAGCAGAGACGTAAGATCGAAGGTAAGTAAGAAGGTCCTGGTTGGTTCTTTCCGTCAGTCCATTGGATTCAGGATGATAGCCAGACGTGAGAGATGTGGAAGTCCCAAGAGATTTGCAAAAAGTTCTCCAGAATCTTGAAATGAACTGAGGTCCTCGATCTGATACGATATCCTCAGGAATGCCGTGAAGTCTGAAGACATGAAGAATGAAGAGGTCAGCCATGTCTTGAGCAGATGGAAGGGCAGGAAGAGGAATGAAATGAGCCGACTTCGAGAACCTATCTACCACGACCATAATGGTAGTTTTGCCTTGACTCTCAGGAAGATCCGTAAGAAAGTCCACTGAGATGTGGGACCAAGGTCTTCTAGGGGTTGGGAGTGGTTGGAGTAAACCGGGCTTCTTAAGACGGGAGGATTTGGACATGGCACAGATGGGACAGGCCTGCACGTACCCAGTAACATCAGTCCTCATAGAAGGCCACCAGAAATGTCTAGAGATGAATTCCAAGGTACGTTTGACACCGGGGTGACCTGCAAATAGTGAGTCATGACCCCAGCGAAGAACAGTGGAGCGTATGGTATCAGGAACAAAGAGTCTGTCTGGAGGACATTGGGAGGGGACGGTTTGGTTGTGAAGTGCACGTTTGATTTGGTTCTCCAGGTCCCATCTAATAGCAGCCACAATTCTCTCAGGGGGTATAATAGGTTCAGGAGGGTCCAAAAAGCCAGGAGGATCATGGAAGCGAGATAGGGCGTCAGCCTTTATGTTCTTGGATCCCGGTGTATAAGTAATGAAAAAATGGAACCTAGAAAAGAAAAGTGACCAGCGGGCCTGGCGTGGATTCAAACGTTTGGCAGTTTGTAGGTAAGAGAGATTTTTATGATCCGTAAGAATAGTAAAAGGGTGTAGGGCCCCCTCCAACCAGTGTCTCCACTCCTCCAGGGCGAGCTTGATAGCCAGTAGTTCTCGGTCTCCAACATCATAATTAGTCTCGGCACGGGACAACTTTTTGGAGAAAAAGGCGCAGGGGTGGAGGATACCCTTCTCTCCATGACGTTGAGATAATATGGCACCGACTCCGTTGGCTGAGGCATCCACCTCGAGAATGAATGGAAGGTTGGGGTCTGGGTGACGGAGGAGGGGTGCTGTGGTGAACAGTCTCTTGAGATGAAGGAAAGCTTGGTCTGCCTCAGGAGTCCATTTCCCTTGATCAGGACCTTTTCGGGTCAGGGCTGTAATGGGGGAGACGACAGAGCTGAAATTCCTAATAAAACGGCGGTAAAAATTGGAAAAACCCAGGAAGCGTTGAATTTGTTTTAAATTCTGGGGAGTTGGCCAGTTCTGTATGGATTCAGTCTTGGCAGGGTCAATTTCAATGCCCAGGGGTGAGAGGATGTAACCAAGGAAGTGGATTCTGGTAACATGGAAAGTACACTTTTCCAATTTGGCGTAGAGTTTGTTCTGAATCAAACGATGAAGGACCTCGCGCACATGAGAGACATGCTCCTGGGGACTTCGGGAAAAGATTAAAATATCATCCAGGTATACCAGGGCATATTTGTGCAAGATATCCCTAAAGATGTCATTCATGAACCCCTGAAAGACAGCAGGAGCATTAACCAGTCCAAACGGCATTACTTGGTATTCATAATGACCGTGGGTAGTAATGAATGCCGTCTTCCATTCGTCACCCTCCCGAATGCGGATCAAATTATAAGCACCGCGGAGATCCAGTTTAGAAAAAATAGTGGCGCCCCGGAGTGATTCCAAAGCCGATGAAATCAGAGGAAGGGGATAACTGTTCTTGATAGTTATGTTATTCAGACCGCGATAATCAATGCAGGGTCTGAGAGAGCCGTCTTTCTTTTTAACAAAGAAGAAACCGGCGCAGGCAGGTGAGGAAGAGGGGCGGATGAAACCAGATTCCAAGGACTCCTGGATATAATCTTCCATAGCCTGAGTCTCCTCGTTGGAGAGTGAATAGACATGGCCCTTAGGGGGTAGAACCCCTGGAATTAGGTCTATAGGACAGTCAGATGGGCGATGAGGAGGGAGGGATAGGGCCTTCTGTTTACTGAAGGCTAGGTGTAGATCCGAGTACTGGGAAGGGATATTGGGGAGGTTATCTTGAGATATGCAGGAGACGGAAACTTTCTGAGGAAGCTGACAACAATGCGAAAGGCAATGGGAACCCCAGGCTGTGAGTTCCCTTTGTGACCAGGAGATGTGTGGGTTGTGAATCTGTAACCAAGGGAAACCAAGAACCAATGGGTGAGAAGGGGATTGAATGAGAAAGAATCGAATGACTTCCTGGTGGGTGGCGCCGATGCGAAGAGTGAGGGGAGGGGTCTGCCACTTCACCAGACCAGGGGAGAGGGGGGAGCCATCAAGAGTGAGGAGCCGAATGGGTTGGGTGACTGGCAACCGGGGAATATTCCAGGACGAAGCGAGTCCAGAGTCTAGGAAGTTCTCTTCGGAGCCCGAATCAACAAAAGCAGAGAGAGAGGTCCGTCCAGTAGTCCATGACAGGGTGGCTGGGAGAAAGAGTCCAGATCTGGGAGAGGAAGAAGTGACACTGGCCATAACAGCGGGTGGATAGGAGCGAGGATGGCGACCGGGGCAGGCGGCTCGGAGGTGATCAGGGGAGCCGCAGTAAAGGCATCGCCCCTCACGAAGTCGGCAATCTCTCTCCTCAGAGGTCAGTCTATGGAAGGAAGGCAGTTGGGAGGGTGTGGGAGGGGTTCGATTGTCCGACCTTCGCTGTTGAAGCCTGAGCTCTAGTTCAAAGACTCGAGAAATGAAGGAGTCCAGTGATGGGAAGTCCAGGGGCAGGTGCACAATGTGATCCTTGAGTTCATCAGATAATCCGAGGCGGAAGTAGTGAATCAGGGCATTGTGATCCCAAGCGAGTTGAGCAGCCAGAAAACGGAATTCGGAAGAGTAGTCCTGAAAAGAGCGAGATCCTTGAGTAAGGGAAGTGAGGCGTGCAACAATGAGGTGGTGAGAGTGCAACTGCCCAAAGGTAGACTGTAGAGCTGTCTGAAAAAGGTGGAAGTTGGCAGTCTCAGGAGCGTTTCGAGAGAGGAGATGTCCAGCCCATTCCAGAGCTCGTCCAGAGAGGCAAGATAACATAAAAGCAATTCTTTCTCCATCGGTGGGGAAGCAGTCTGGGCGGATGTGGAAAGCCATCTGACATTGAGTCAGAAAGCCCTGACAACTGGAGGAGTCGCCATCAAATTTTTCCGGGAGGGGAGGGGGTAGAAGATTAGTTCGTGTTTGAAGCGGGGGTGCGGGAGCAGGAGCTGCAGGTGGGGGAGACGGTGGAAGTGCAAAGTGGTCAGCTAGTTGCTGGACTGCCGTAGTTAGCAGGTCCAGGTTCCGGGAGTGTTCAAGGAGAATAGAAAGTTGACTCTGGTCCGCTGGATCCATTTTAATATGGCTCACTATTCTGTCACGGAACCTATACGTGGAATAGGAGGATCCTTATGCGTGACCGGAATCCCACGGGGCACAGAGTAGCAAAGGGACAATCCAAAAGACAAAATCCAAAGGCTGGGTCGATAAGGGAGGCAGAGAGTTCGGTAACGAGAGATATTCAAAACAATACAAAGGCAAAATCCAGAAGGCGAGGTCAAGAGGCAGAAGCAGAAGATTCGTAACGGGAGATCAGTCAAAAGGTTTGGAAACGCACACTGGAGAATACTAAGAAAGGCTTCTCAATAGTGAGCGTGGGAAGGTGTGCGAAGGGGGTTTAAATACTGAAGGAAAGGGGTGTGATTGGATGATTGGTTAGGGAGTGAGAATTTGAGGAATCTGATGCATGTGAGAATGTGCTGGGTTCAATCAGGGATGAGATTGGGAAGCAGAGGTTCCGGGAATGTAACGTCGTTTGCGAGGGAGAGTGTGGGGCGTGACAAGTGCAATGTTTGCTACATATGCAGGATGTGAATTGTTCATTTTATATATATCTAAAATAAAATATTTTAAAATTTACAGTATTTCAGGGTAGAACATTTACATGTGTGATTCTGCAGATTTTGTCCAAATCATTGATTCAGTAGAAAACCTCTATTTTATGATTACTGTGTATGGTCAAGACATGATGGCACGTCCGAAGTATATACTGTGTCTGAAGAATACTAACACCAGCTTTCTGTGTTTTCTGGTTTTAAAACTTGAATCATAAAGCTTTAAAGTATATATTTCTATCTTGTTTTTGTTCATTTGTTTTTTTTCCAATTTACATTTCTTTGACTGAGGCATCTCATAAGCTAAGAACAAATCTGTTGCCTTCAAAGCTTTTTCTCCTGGTGAAAATCACTGAGTTTAAAAACACCTCTGTAAGTCAATATAATACTGATGTTAATAATAAAAGATTCATCTGCTGGGTAAAACAAAACTAAAGATGCTTGTTTTGGGCTCTAGGTTTCTATTGAATTGAATTTACAGTAGCCCATTTCTAAACGAGTAAATTAAATTGTTGAGATTAAGAAATAAATCTACATACTTCATGGCCAATTGTCAGTTCCAGAGAACTGAAAATAATTAATAGGATTAAGAATAGTCCTATTTTGGACTATGGTTTTCAATTCTCTTAATCTGACTTTTGGCCATGAAGTATGTTCAGTTAAATTCGGTTGGACAAAAAAGCCAAAAGTCAGATTAAGAGAATTGAAAACTAGCCCAAAATAGAAGTTTTTTTGTTTAGTTTGATTAATTATACAGTTCTTGTTTGATTCTTGAACTGAATTGATTAATTGACTTCGTCAGCTGGAAGCAGGCTTGATAATGGACTCTGTTCAAAAAGAGCAGACTTGTCCTTTAAAAACATTGAAACTGAAAAACCAGACGGATCAAAAACGATCAAATTTTGAGATTTGAATGCATCTTGTGTGACCTTTTTCAGGGATTGTGATGTTAGACAGACAGACAGGAGTGTGGCTGGTTCACAGCACCCCGGAGCTTCCAGATGTGAAAAATCATTCTACATCATTCTGGCCCTCCAGTTGGCATGAAAATGCACAGACCTTCTTCTGCAGGACTTACACATACAGCACCTTCAAGGATATAGGTAGGCGTTCACATGTACATACAGCTGTGTGAAGCTTTTCTTGAACAACTTTGATTGCTGAGCTTTAGTATGTCCATGGCATTGACATTGCAGCTGTCTATCACTTTCTGAAAGCCTTTGGTACAATTTTTCCAGATTTTAAGATTCAAGTATTGGCAGTTTTTGTTCTGGTTTGGTGCACCTGTTCTTTTCCTATTTTAAATTTACCTGTGGGGCAAAAACTAGTCTATTCTGCTATTTTCTGTTGCAGTGGTTCAATTTCATATGCATGCTTAATATAACCCTGAGAATAGGTAGACACTAATAGACTTACACCTCATTGTGTATACAGATGAAAATAAATACCGAAATAGCCTTAGACTTTCTAATTAAATCTAAATGATGTGTATTGTGGCTGCTGAAAATGTATGTCAACATTTTAGAACTTGGAGGATAGTTAAACAAATGAAAATAAATAAAGGAAACTCTCCAAACTAATGGAAAAAGAAAGGGGGCATTTGACCTGGATGTATGAAAATGCCATGCTTACTGTTGGTTATTTTTCATTCTTGTCTCTACAGCTGTGCAACTCCAGTATATCCATGTATACTCTTTTGACTATCACATCCCCCAAACCTTCCACAGAGACCTTCAGTGTGTGGCTCAGAGAACATGCTATCCCAGGAAAGAGCCTTGGTTTAAGCAGCTGCCCCTGACATCTTTAGCAGGGGAAACTTTTACCAGCTTTGCAAAATACTCTAGATTTAACGACGGTGAGCACCACTTCTTCCCTCTCGAATCTCAATTCCTTTTCATGAAGTTTCTGATAAATGCAAGTCGATTTGAAATTTCCCTTATGCAAATGGCACTACCACCCATACCAATGCCAGATATTGGTTTTAAGATTAAACAAAACGTATTTTTCTGTTCTACAACTTACTTCAGACATCCCCCTTCATTCGCATTTCTTTTCAAAAGCTGCTCAAACAATGTGTGAGATGGGGTAAAACAACATTGCGAAGGCACAAAACCTGTCAGTGTTCAGAAAAAGAAAGCCAAGGCAGAGCTAGAATCTACAAAAAAAAAATCAGTAAAGTCTATGGATCACGTTTTTTTCCCAACTGATCGCTTCTTTAGAAACTTTTCTCCAATTCGAAATACAGAAACAGTAGTGAACAACACAGTTGCCATGATCCATAAACAATCTCTGTGCTTCATTATTGCAGTTTGTTCCTGGAGAAGTGAAAATGTCACATCAGCTATTTTTCTCATTTTAGATATTTGGAATCAATAGTTAATTTTTTGCATGCCTTATGAATTATCACAGTTCCAGACCAGTACCAGCTTGGAAGAGATGACGAAATGTACTTATTCCTTCAAAATATGTGCTATAACAGCCCCACAGTGATGCTAAGTGTTGGAGTTGGCATAAGTTGTACCAATGATGTTTCTTTCACTGACAACACTACAAGAGCACTGGTGCCCAGCTGGTCATAGAGGTTGCAGTTATCGGACGCGTTTGAGATCACTTGGATATCCCAAAGTGCCCAGCCTTGTTGTGTTGGTGTTGGTATTCAGTGAATTATGTATCACTGCTGAAACTCGGACAACAATGTCTGATTTACTCTGAACAAGCACTTATTGAGCCTCTCAGAATCTGAATTTATTTTATTTTTACAAAGTCTAACTCTATTGTATGTTGGCCGTTTCTAGCCAGCAAGACCCACTTTCTCACAAAGATTTTGTTGGAACAATATCCAGTTTATTTTTAGTCAAAGCCTTTCCCAATTGAAGATGTATTTATATAAAAAAGCAGACTTCGTTTTGGTGAAACTTTCTCAATCTGCCACCTGGCAACTGAACTTTCCTACATGTTTCTGCGGTTACACTTTAGATTTAAGGTTTCATAGCATCGCTTTCTTTCAACAGAGATTTTATGGGATGTTAGTAAAGCATTCATTTATATTCAGTAGTAATTTAGGTTTAGGATTTGTGTCTGAGGAAGTTTGTAGGTGCTTTATTAACATTCTGTAAAGCCCAATTCTTGAGCAAATTGATTAATAGAATATTTCAATCTTTTATTCATACAACAATCTAAAACAAATGTTTTTTTCTTGGTATGTTGATTTAAACATAAGAAAAGATAAAAATATAACTTGTGTAGCTTCTTTAGATACCATTTAATACCTAAGAACAGGAGAGGTTACATTTGGCCCATTTAGCTAATTTCTTAGTAGTTCATTCAGGGATCTCATCCTGCTGTTTCTTGAAAGGAACCAGGACTTAAATAACACGTGCAGTTTGTTCCATTAAACTCAACTAGTTTTGAAAAGAAATTGATTAATTGATCCAAGGATCTCATTCTGCTGTTACTTTAAAGGTTATTGGAAACGGTTGTCATATTTTATTTAAATACATTTAAAAAAATGTTATGTAGAAAAGGAACAATCCAGTAAGTTTTAAACACCGCCCTTCAAAAGCAATATGTCACACTTCACACTTGATCTACTGTATATTGGTGGTGTTGATTTAAAAAAGAACGTTCTGGGTAGCAGCCAGTACAGTACAGCATTCAGAGAGGGGGGGGAGAAATACACATTCACTTGTTCTTGGGTAGAAAGTGTGCCTGGGACAGATTCTAACATGGAACCTGTGACTCTGTTCCGTTTCAGATCTCTACTCGGGTTTGCTGGTTAACTATTTAGGAGACGACTTCTTTGCCAAAAGTTGGGGGAAGCTTCATCGGCCTCTGCCGTTGAATTGCTCCGTGGCGCACAAGGTGTACAACGTGACGACGATGCAGCTGCCAGAGGCCAGGCCTTTCGGCATCATGGTGGACCACTCAAAGTGGTGTGTGATGAAGGGTGGGGGTCCGCACTGGACCTGCATCGCGGACACGAACCGAGAGATCAGTCAAACGAGAAGAGGAGGCGGGGCTGTGTGCACAAGCAGGCCTGGAGTGTGGAAGGCCTTCCTCACAGTAGTTGACACATTTGAGGACTGCCAGTAACACGTGGCTGGCAGAAATAGACAAACAAGAAAGGGCTGCTTTTCAAAAGATACTGCATAGTTTTTCCAAGTCAAAGCAAATGGTGGTAAGTAATATGTAAGAAAACTCTGCAGTAGCTCAAGTAGGTAGTGCGTCAACACGCGTAGGCTGCAAAAGAGAAGAAAAGAAACGGGAACTGACACCTGAAGAAGACTCTACAGCTGAAATATTGTTTCTTTTCTTCTCTTTTCAGCATGGAATAAACCTTTACATGTTCCTAAACTATTCAGTACTGACCTTAATAGCAAAAGTAAAATTTATTTAGAAAGGATATGTATCATGAGGAAGTCATGCATCTAAAAAAACATTTTTTGAATGAAGTACTGAATATATCTGGGGGAATATACGTGTGTATTAGCTTTCAACGCTACACTTTTCTCAAAATATTGCAAATGCAAGTGATCTCCAGTGTCTTTTAAACATAATCATTAAGTTTGTTTTCACAGCAGTTTTGTAATACATTAATAGTGTAATGCTGACAACACTTTACACAGAAACCACACAATGGATGAATAATATATATATATTTTTACTAGCTAAATCAATAACACCACAGACTACGTATTGCAAAACACAAGACAACCTATGCTTTTCAGAACAGATGGATAAGGTTAAATAAAAACAATCACCACATCTTCATATACAGTACAGTTACTACATTATTGATCAACTTGAAGCATTGGATTATATGACTGTTTACTCTGTGGAGCTGTCCACTTCGACTGGCTTTGTAATAGGCCTGTACACTTTAAAAGAGAGAGTTTATGTTCACATTTTTATAAAGAATAAGGTTACAGTGCCGTGCTGGTGTTTCGATCTGGTAAGAATATCTTAAGTCAATTAAACCTTCCAGCATTCCTTAATGATTTACTGATCTTTAAGTCAAAGGCCATACGCCTAGCTGAAGTTAAAAAATATCTGAGGAACTTAAACCATTATCAAGCTGGCACTTGCAAAAGCAGGCATGTCTCTAATGTTGGGTAGGATTGAGTCTCCCCTTGCAGTCTTGATTTTCTGACCTGCTCAATGCCTATGACCTCACAGTGATGTCACTCACAGTCGTGTTCTTCTCCAGTGGGTGATCTCTCTTTTATAAGCTCAAAGCATGTCAAGCGGGGAAAGACTCTCTCTCATGAGTATGTCAGAGGAGTGTGTGCACATTTCCTCATCCTGTTTCAATTGTGTTATTTTAACCTTTGCTAATGCGATAGGTAAATATTAACCCACATATAAACCGTGCCCGGGAATGTAGACAGTGGAAACTGAAAAATGAACTTCACATGGCACAATTTACCATTCTTACCACTTAAAAAAAAGCTCTTAGTTTTTAAATAAATAAAGGAAAATGTAAAGGTGCTTTTTTTCTGCACAAAACTGTCTTTCATAATGTAATATTATGCTGTGGATTAAAAACAAAAGATTCTTTAAAAAATCCCAAGTATAAGTTGTTATAATTAGATGCCATTGTATGCTATATTCGTTTATAGTAGTGCAGGTGGGTAGCTGCGTCAGCATGCGTAGTCTGTAAAGGAACAATGGGTTTATTCCATGCTGAAAAGAGAAGAGAGAAAACACAACGTTTCGGCTGTGAAGCCTTCTTCAGGTGTGTCTCCACACACCTTAAGAAGGCTTCACAGCCAAAACGTCATATTAATTTATAGCCGTATCTTTAATATGTAAAAAGCAGTTTTTGAGCAAAAAAAGATGTATTTCTAATATCACACTTAAAGAGGGAGTTGAAACTCCATTGAAACAGATGCCCACAGCCACAATTTAACGGCAGCTGATCAGAGCCACCTGAGAAGTGACAGAGAAAAGCCTTATTTCACAGGGAAAGGGTTGTTCTCTTTGAAAGAGTCAATTGAATATATGGAATTAATATTCTGTTTGAATGTATCTCATGAATGCTGTTAAATGATAGTACCTATACAGTACTAACTACATGCTTCAAGACTACCATTGAGCAAATTAAATTCTAGAGGCTAAATACTATATGCAGTACAGTGGGAAATATTGAATTGTTTTGGGAAATAAAAGACAAATTATATTTACAGTGACTACTGTTCAGGGGATAAAGTGAGTTCCTGAAGTGATTATCCAGAAATAACTAATTTATATACCATAAATATACAGTGTTGCCAAAGCAGGACAGTTTAGTCCAAAAACCTACTGTTCCCCCTAGTGGAAATATAATGTTTGTACCGCTTTCCTTGTGCTACAAGAATATTTGCCAGTATCAAATGATGATAATGTATCTCTTCCAGGCTAAAATAAGCAACAGTAAGGACTGGTATTTAACTGGAATATAGTAGCATAAAAAAGCAGTGGTGCTGTCTCAGAGCACTGGGGCCATGAGTTCATCCTCAGACCTGGGGTTTGTATGTTCTACATGTGTTTGCTTGGGTTGTCTTCAGGTAATTGGCTTTTGCGAAAATTGTCCCTGGTGTGAGTGTGCGCTGTGATGGACAGGTGTCCGGTTCAGGGTATATCATGCCTTTGGAAATGGATTAGAAAATGGATGGATTAAAACCTTCATAACCTTTATAGAATTCTTTCCTTTTAACATTATTTTACTATTGGAAACCACTGTAATTTTAAATCATATCCATTCAGCTATCAACTATTTTACCACAATATTACAGTACATTTTACCTTTTGTATATCCTTCTGAAACAGTGCTGCTGTGCATTCCGTTACAAAAAAACGCTACATATATTCTGCTACCAGAAAGTCTCATTAAAACACTAAAGAAAGCATACTCATTAAGTGCAATTTGAGATTTTACATCTCATTTAATATGGAGACTGTAGACTGACACTGACTCAGTACATACAGTTAAAGTGGTTCAAGCTTTTAGAGACAACCTGTAAAATCTCACTGTCAGTCTCTGAATCTGCAGATTGATTAAGACGCACAGTCTTTGGGGTTGGAATTCTTTCTTATTGGCTTATTTGCTGACAAGGGAGAGTTGACACATTCAAGAACACCATCCACAATTCAGAGGCAAGGTTATTAGATCTGCAGCAGGTGATTAAGAGACTCTTCTCCGGCTCCTCTTTTCATTGTACAGGGAGATGGCTGGGAGCAGCACTCTGATAATGGACACTGCCACCCACGCCACTATATTCTCCGCCATGTCATTCAGTTCTTCCGTTGTTATCTGTTTTAAAGCAACAGCATAAATGTTGTTAACCACGGAGGACTAACATTGTCTTTTATTGCTTTTAACAGGGTGTCAGCTGAGCATTAGACAGGATTCATCCATTCTCCCAGCAAACAGTGATAGGCTGATTTCTTTTTAACGTCTTATTTTGTTTCGACTTCTCCTTGGAATATATCATATTCTATTCACATTTTTTCTACAGCCTACAGCCTATTCTGGACTTTTCTTTCATTTCCTTTCCCTTCTTACCTCTCTCCCTCCTATTCCTTCTCTCTCCCAAAACCAAACCATTGTGCATTTTACTACACTGTATTACAATTAAAACACAAGATGAAAGGTTCTTATAAAATAGCTACAAATTATTTGTTTCTGGTACTAAATCTGTGTTTTGAAAATCATACTGCTTGGGGCACATTGCATTCTCTTCTTCTGACAAGATACCAAGGGTTTTGAGTCCCAGCTGGGTTTCTTCACAAGTCTTTTTCATAGGAACCCAATTCGAACAAATTACAAACAGTAATTTCTGGTTTTCTCAGGCAATGCAATAGATGCTGTTAATGGAATACAAGTACATTTTAAAAGACAACCTTAGGTAATGTGACAATCAGTGCACTTCTTTCCAGTCCTTCAGATATCCCTTGTGGTGCCTCCGGGGGAAAGTTTATGTAAATGAGAGAAGTACTCACACCACACTTTTCTTTCCTGAGTTTCGTGGCGTTTCTTCCTCCAATTATCTTCCAAATCCAGTCCGTAATCCGCTCTCTTAATCCTGTTCCGATCCGAGTTCCAAAAGTCTGTAATAAAGCCAATCCGCGATGTATCCTTATCCACTATCCGCAATCCAAAAACCATAAACCTTTTCTCCTTTCAGTAGTCCGTTACTCCTTAGTCCGATCTTTAACATCAACCTCTTTCCTCTCTCATCCTCCAAACTGCATACACCTTATCAGCTTCCGCCCTGTTCACTGCCTCCGGAGCACTTATATTTCTGTTCCTGATGCGGCTCAGCTGTGTCTCATTGTTTCTCAGGGTAGACCCTTTCCATATACCGGTCAGCTGATTCTTTTTGGCAGCCATTTTGCTTAGGTCCATATCTAGTATTTTAAGTAGGTAATTCCGAAAATACCTGTTATGAATGACCCTTCCCCTGGTCATCTTACACCCTTTACTTCGCTGGCCTGTAATGTGGGTGTTATATTCTATGATTTTCTCCTTGTTTTATTTATTACCTTATCCAGTAGGTGGCAGAATTAGCACAGTAAGGAACTAGGCTTAAGGAGCAATATTTTTTTAATCAAGCTGACATCTTCCTCTAAAATATGTTTTTTTTTCGGTAGTGGTATGAAAAACACAACCTGAAAATATAGTAATGAAAATGAAAAGACAAAGCTTGTGCAACCAGGTGATGAGCAGCTGGGCCCGGGAATCGGGAACAGCGCCTCGTGCAGGCTGGTAGACCCTCGCTACCAGCCTGCTGTACGCCTGACTTGTACGTATCTCTGGAAACTCTCCCATGGCTCTTTCTAATTTTTTAGGTAAGATCTGAAGTAATGAGGCTTTTTTAAAAGGTCTGTAAATTTATGTTTACTGATGTCATAGTTTCGGTTTAAGGTTTACGCGTTTATATTTGTTTTAAGAGTATCAAAAGTGTATTCGGGCTCTGCGGGTTATCAGAGACGAAATTGAACTTCGTTAACTAACTGTGTTAAGTCGCTAGATGAAAACTGTCTGTGTGTTGTGAGTTAAGTTCTTAGTTGAGTTGTTATGTTGTGTCGCGTTTAAATGGTGTTTTAGTAAACGTCTTCAACAGGGGAAAACAACATGTACGAGGGTAGGAGTCAGACTCTCGCTACCAGCCTGCTGTAAACCTGACTTGTACATATCTCTGGAAACCCTCCCATGTTTTTTTTCTATTTTTGTAGAAAATAAACTTTAAAAAAGGAAACCGTGTGTGAGTTCCTCTTGCGCGCGCCGGTGAGTGCACACGATCAACGGTAAAGCTGCCAGAACTGAGAGGGCCCCGCTAGAGGTCACCACAGCCAGGCAGAATAGGGACTGTGACGTAAACTTGAGCAGTGCGTTATGGGAGTTGTAGTTCATAAAGCCAACGCTATGTCCGTGAGCAACTATAGCCAGTTCTAAATCCCGGCTCCCCTTAAGTGAGGATTACACTTGCATTCCAGGCTTTTCTATGGAAGCCCGTTGCCGCCAGGGAGTAAAAAAATCGCGCTATGGTATTTCAGAATTCCGACTTAGCAACTCAGAATTGCGACTTAGCAACTCAGAAAGTACCTCAGTTTGCAGGACCTGGGTTCGAGCCAATGCAGTGAGGCACAAACTAGGGTGGGAGCGGCGAGGGCACAAGCCCTAGAACCCGAATCCGTTACAATAACAAAAGGACAGACAATGAAATATGGGCTATTTCGAAGTCGCAAATGTGAGATATAAAGTCGGAATTCTGAGATACTTAGTCGGAATTCTGAGTTACTAAGTCGGAATTCTGAGATAATAAATCGGAATTCTGAGATACCATAGCGCGTTTTTTTTTTACTCCCTGGCGGAAACGGGCTTCCATACTTTTCAATCATCTTTTCCTTTTCCAACATTTCCTAAAATATTGATTTTTTCTTGTGCATTTGATTGAAACAGTTCTTACATAAAAATAACAGCATTTTTAAAAATCATTTAGAATAATATTTTAATAAACACGAAGGTGCATTCATCATTTAGCATAATGTAGAAAGTTATCTTTTTAGAAACAAAATTGGTGAACGTGTTTGGGGGTCATTTAATTTGATTCCAGCTTTCACATAATCTTCCTTTGGGTGATTCCCTCCATCTTCCATCTTCAACACATGCTTGTTCGGTTCACTGGAATGTCTACATCGCCCTGTGTGTTTGTGTATGTACCCTACAAGGGGACAAGTATACTACTAATGCCGAGTTACACCTCTGGGATTCTGGGATAGACTCCTGGTCAGCAAACCCTTAAACAGGAATAAGTAGCCTTCTGATAAAGGGTGGATAAAAGACAATTAATCAAATAGATCTTAATTTCACGACCTGTTGTTCACCAGACTGCAGAATAAACACAAGCAGGACTAACAGTTCCCAACAGACAGTCAAGTAATGACAGAGACTACTGGAAATGAATCAGATGCCAGTTCTTCAAAGACAAAATATTATAGAAACGGAGTTCTCGTATCCTGCAGGTGATCAGACCAGCAATGTGATTGTCAGCAAGACTAGGCTAAAAACAAGCATGTGCTCATTTCATACATTCAGGGTATTAAAATAATAAAATAATAATAATAATAATAATAATTGCTTACACTTATATAGCGCTTTTCTGGACACTCCATTCAAAGCGCTTTACAGGTAATGGGGACTCCCCTCCACCACCACCAATGTGCAGCATCCACCTGGAAATCCTACACCCCTACTCTTTTCAAGAAACGCCCTGGGATTTTTAATGACAACAGAGAGTCAGGACCTCGGTTTTATGTCTCATCCGAAGGACGGCGCCTGTTTACAGTAAAGTGTCCCCGTCACTATACTGGGGCATTAGGGCCCACATGGACCGCAGGGTGAGCGCCCCCTGCTGGCCCCACTAACACCTCTTCCAGCAGCAACCTTAGTTTTTGCCAGGAGGTCTCACAACCAGGTACTGACCAGGCTCACACCTGCTGAGCTTCAGTGGGTTGCCAGTTGTGAGTTGCAGAGTGATATGGCTGCTGGATAAAATGGATTGTATTCTCTTTTTTTACTAGGGATTTGAATTTGAAGGACTGTATCCACATCTTATTGCACCCAGCCTGACCGTGTGGCTCTGCAGATCAATCAGTGAACACACATTTTGTCAGCAAATTTGATCCCTCTGTCATCCACTGAGTCTTTTTCAGACGTTCCAAGCTTTGGCATTTGTATTATGTAATCTTGGTCACAAATCCGAATGCATATTCTGTCCAAAAGAAAGGATAATCCTCTTGCAACTAAACAGATAAGCAGTATAATTGTTGATGACTGTAATTTTCTTTGCTCTCACACTGCAACAGAAATGAAGAAACTGACCTCTGGTAATTGCAGAGCCCTTCTCCACAGCATTGAATTGGATCAAGTGATTAGACAATGGATGGATAATATTCCATGTGTCATGCTGCTGTGACTGAGAATATTGAGGACAAGACCTGTATAACTATAAATGGCTGCAATACCATAATTGACCATAATTAAAATTGCATTTCTACACTTCTTTTCCATCCCAAAGGATCCCAAAGTCCGTCACGCATTGTCCACCACTATACCAGCAGTTCCTCGGAGCTACAGATGAAAAGTGGTTGAAAAGTGAGAAATTTCTTCACCAATTGTTTTACGGAAAAACTTTAGAAGGCCAGATTAAGAATTCCAGAGTGAAATCTAGCCAGAATACAGAGGGGTTAACACACCTATTCTTATAAACAGGGATCTTAAATAACCAAGTATGAAATTTAAAGCACGGCATTGCTACGGTACAAATACCTTCAGCCAAACCGAAAACAACCAGAACACATCTCGAGGCTGAGGAATTAGGAACCTCGTGAAATGGCCGTTCCGTTCTGACGTCATCCTACCGTCGCACCCAGATTTGTTTTTAAAAAGTTTGTCTGTGCGTTTTTAATCCCTTTCTGCAGCTACCCAGCTACAGATACCAGTTTACCAATTTAACAGCTTCATCCTGCATATTAGGTGCCGTTTTAGACATATCTAGAAAAGACACATACAGACACATCAACCGCCAAAAAGCAAGACTGGGCAGAGAGAGGATGTTTTCATCCTTATTTCACCAGTGAAGCCCAACTGAAAGGAACTAGGAGACAGCAGAGTGCAAGATTAGCATTATAAAACGCTTCGAAAAAAAGTGTTTTATAAGACTATAAAACCTACTGTATATACAATATACTGTAGCGTTTACAGGTTCTTCTCAGAACAAAGGACCAGTGGAGACGCGATTAACAAACCAAGCGATAGCTTTATTCATTAACAACCACAAAACCAAACACAGGATATACATGCACATGAGGAGACTGACGGAACACGTACACATCTTTAGGGTGGTAATTAGTTAACAACACGCTATACATTTATAAGTCTGGAGCCTCCCCACACGGCTCCTCCTCCCGGGCCCGGTAGGGGGCCAGGCAGCCTCGGTGCAGGACCACCACTCTCCCACCACTCTTCGCAACCGGACACGGTAGCAGACCTCGCCCACCACCCCGAGTACCTCAGCGGGCCCCTCCCACGACGGCGCCAGCTTAGGGCTGAGTCCCCGGGCTGGAAGGCAGGCCCCCTGCAGCGCAGGTCGTAGTGCCGCTTCTGCCGGACCCCATCTGAGTCAGGTGGGTCTGTGCAAAGCTGTGCACCCGCCGCATCCGCTGCCGCAGGCCCCACTCGTAGTCCAGTCCAGCCCGCGGTGCCGACCCGTCTCCTGGCGGCGGGCCAAAGACCAGGTCCACTGAGGTTTGCATTTCCCGGCCCAGCATGAGCGAGGCCGGGGTGCACCCGGTGTATTCCTGGACCGCGGTCCGATACGCCCAGACCGCAAGGGGGAGGTGGCGGTCCCAGTCCCGTTGGTTCCGGGACACCAGGGTGGCCAGCTGGGTGGCGAGCGTCCGATTAAACCGCTCCACCAACCCGTCGCTCTGGGGATGCAGCGGGGTGGTCCGTGTCTTAGTGATCCCCAGGCGCTGGCACACTCTGGCGAAGACCTGGGACTCGAAGTTACACCCCTGGTCACTGTGTAACTCCTCCGGCACCCCCAGCCTGGCAAACATCCCCTCCAGTAGTGCATCGGCCACCGTGGGGGCACTCTGGTCCGGGAGGGCGTAGGCCTCTGGCCACTTCATAAAATAGTCCATGGCCACCAAGACGAGTACACTAAAAAGTACACTAAAAGTAACCGCAGAGAATATTCTGTTCAACGTTTCCCACCCATAAATGTGCCTGGGATGGTGATTGATTCTTATACAGATGACACAGAAGTCATGAGTCAGGACACTCCCTATAGAGCCCTGGCTGATGCTTCATCAAAACTTCAGGATCAACCTACTCCAACAGCAGAACAAGAAAATGAATTGACATGTAAAAGCAATCGAGTTCCCCGGTCCTGGGTTTGGAAGAAACCCTCTACTTCAAATGACATGGGACTGGGTGAACAAGAGTTCATGGAACTTCCTTGCAGAAGCAATGTGATAGAATATTCATTTACAGATCAAAACAGCTTAAATGCTGCAGAACAAAAGAGAGGTTTAGAGAAAACAACACTTGACAATGTTGAGGAAGGAGACCAGCGAAGCCCTCTCATTTCACCAAAGATTGACTTCTCAGCAGAACACATAGCATGTGCAGAGTCTGCAGTGTCTGACATTGAAATTGTTGCCATGGGTATTGTTGACATTATTATGGGCGAACTTGATGTAACGGAGGCCTCAGATACAAAAAGCAAGTCTAGAGCAAGCCAAAAGAAATCAGAGTGTGCTGCTGGTCTCGTCACTGAGAATAAAGCATTTCCAATTTTTTAAAATGTTTTCCATTTAATTTTGAAATCAGGAATTGCAGTACAATTGGGCACAGCTCACAAATCTAATTCAGATCCAACTTTAAAGAGCCCTCTAGTAGTTCAGGATTTATCCCATCCAAAGTCCTCAGAGCTTTCTATGCAGTTGTTGTATTCATGTACTGAGAAAAAAGCTGTTGAAGCAGTGCCTCAGTTTTCCTGATTCTCCAACTTTTGACGAAAATGAGAATGTTTCACTTTTTCAAGATTGTGATACAAATACGGAATTTAAGTCTTCCCAAAGGATTTCAGAGAAAGTGTCTCTGACTGCCAAGGATCACAGACCACAGAAAAGTACTGAACCATCAGTGCCCAGTTCACAGATCTACCATGATGCAATTAATCAGCTTTCCAGCTTGCTTGTAAAGTCTGTCATGGATGTTTTGTCTGCTGCATGTGATTTATCAATGGAGCCTGAAGACAGTGAAAATCAAGGTAAGAAGGAAATCAAATCAAATCATTTAATAGTGTATTAACCTTTTAGTTGTTATGAAGTACAATTTAAAAAATGTAGTGACTGTAATAAATATACAGTACCTTTATTTTCTATCTGTTGTATCTTTTAAATGTTTTTGATGTATTTAGACCAAGATAGTGTAGGCCATGACTATGAATGAGAGAATGAGTGAATATAGCCATATATTCAGTAGCCATATATACAATATCTGTGAATATGGCTGCTTCTTTGTATGTAGTTACCTGAGCTCCAAGATGTAATAGTTTTACAGGAACATGAAGCTTTATACTCAAATATTTTGTGATGCCTGTCATTCGTTACTTCTCAATATAATTTAGTTTTTGTTTCAATTGTACATACTTTCTGATATTTTGTTTTACTATCATTAAATGAAAAGCTCTTTGTTACCATAGGTAATATACCAGCAGCCAGGATGACATCAGAAATTGAGAAGAGTTCTTCTGAAGAACTGAAAAGAGACTCCCACCTTGAAAACAGTTCTGAAATCAAACCACTCAGTGTCCCTGTAGAACCGTTGAATATTGAACTGGTTTCCTCAGTTGGGCTCCAGGAAAGTTCTATGGCTAAATCAACAGAATCACTTAATATGACTTTAGTGTGTACTGAGACTGTGGAAAACATCATAACACAGCTGCTATTGCAGATATACCCTACTTTGATAAAAGAGGAAACTTCTACAGAAATCCCAGGGAAGATGTCTGTGTCTTTGCTGAGTCAGCTAGCTGTGGACCTCTTTGACAGTGTGTTGCAGGACTTGTCCGAAAACCAGGAGATAACAGTTGTGAAACAGGATAATGATGTGTTTCATGAACCACACAAGATTCAGCAGGTTGCCAGCTCTGTTCACAATGAATTGCTGTCAAACTGGATCCCAACAGGTTCTACAGAAAGCTGTAGCCTCCAGAAATGAGACAGTGGTCAAAACCATAATCAGTTCTATGGTGACCAACATTTCCAAGCTGACACATTCAGCTTCCCGATGTTCATCCCTTTCACCAGAGACCAGTATTAGTAGAGAAGCAAGTGAGATCGTTGATGAGGTGATGGGTGATATTAAAATAACTAGTGAACACAACAAAGAGGCAACACCCAGTGCTCAGTCTTCTGAAGTTTCTCTTGTTTCTTCTGAAATAGTACATGGAGTCACAGATAATCTGCTAAAGGAAATTCAGCTAAACTGTTCCAGCCCTGAGTCCAGTACTCCTCAAGTTGCCATTGATATGGAAACCTGGAGCACTGAGCAGCTCATGTGCACCAAAACGGACCAGTTAGAACCTTCACCTGTTATTGGTCGAACAGTCAGAAGTAAAAAACTGCAGTCTTCTATGACAAAGTCTCCAAAAGGCTTTTCTCCAACAGTCCCAAGTGGTTTTGAAAACAGTTTCCAGCCAGAAGACACTATGGATAAGCCCTGCTCATCACGTTCCCTAGGAGAAGCTGTTGGTGTGATACCTTGTTCTAATAAGAAAAAAGATTGCTTAGCTTCTGAGACCCCAGACAAGCCTGGAGATTATCTGGTTCAAAGAGTTCAGGATGTAGAAGGAGTACAGCAGTGTAAGGCTTCAGAGAAGACAGTAAAGAAGACTAAGAAGAGCTCCTTGAGGCCAGACTGTATGAAAACACAACCTCTGGAGTCCTCTTCGCATGATGTGAAGGTTGATGAGCTGATGAGTGATATTAGAATCACTAGTGAGCACAACAAAGAGGCAATACCCAGTGCTCAGTCTTCTGAAGTTTCTCTTGTTTCTTCTGAAATAGTACATGGAGTCACAGATAATCTGCTAAAGAAAATTCAGCTAAACTGTTCCAGCCCTGAGTCCAGTACTGAAGATCTGAAGAGACCTCTGCAAACCTTGAGTGAAATGGTTATATTACTGAATCTGTGATCATGCAGTTATCAGCTGTCCCAGGAATTAATATAGGCACAGCTGAGCATGACAGATGCATCTTTCTTCAGCCTTCGGATGCAGACCAAATGATTGAAAAAGTGTACAATGACTTGCTGCAAGAAAATGGCTCCCTTATTGCATTATACAAAGCAGTAATGTCCAAAAATCAGGAAGTGTCCAATGCCATTATTGTATCTTTGGTTAAAGAGCTCTCAAAGCTCTACTTTTCAACAGCTGAGTCTTCAGCCTCAGGTGTTGGACGCGTTGTGCAGTTGACTGTTCATTAATTGTATGTCTGGCAGGATGGTGGCACTGCTTCACACCAGAGAAAATGATGGAAGGCAACTCAGGGGTAGCACTAGGTACCTGTACATCTGGGTTGTCCTGGGGTGGCACCCTTTGAGTCTGCTGAAGCTCGACAGGTGCAGTTGGAGGGAGACATTCTGTCTGTGGAAAACCAGGTGTCAAATAAGCTTTCAGACGGTTGTGATGAACAACTTGGGTAGGTCCATCAGGGGAGTCTTTCTGTCTAATGACATACAGCACCCCATCTCCATCAGCAGGACGTATTAACTGTATGATACAGTATGGCCCTTTCCAACGTGGCGCCAGTTTACACCGTAAATGAGCTGGATCGTTCAACCAAACTAAGTCTCCCTTGTGGTAAGGTGAGTACTTTACTTTTTTGTCATACTGGGTCTTTTGTTGTAGATGTGCAGCTTCACAATGTTCCTGGCTGGACTGATAAGCATGCTGGAGTTTACGACAAACAAATGCAGCATATTCAGCTGGTGTTCCTGGAGATGCAGATGATAGTTCAGCCTTAGGCAAAAATAACAGATGAACTGGCAACCGAGCCTCACGACCATGCACCAGATAGAATGGTGTATACCCAGTGCTAGCATGTACACTTGTATTGTAGGCAAACTGAATGGATCTCAGCAACGTGTCCCAAGCTTCATGTGTCTGATGATGGCCTGACACCTGCCGGTCCCAGTGTAAAGGCTCATGATAACCGTGGTGTTGTTGGTATGACCTGGCACCAGGACTGGGGCTTGCGAAAAGGTCGGCTTTGACTGATGCAGCTGTGTGAAGGAGATCTGCCTCTGCTGTGGTCTGGGGACTGTGGTCTCCTACGTGCAGCAGATGAAGACTGGACCTCCGGGAAATGAGAATGGGTACATGCCTGGGTGCGAGTCAGTGATGTTACAGCTGACTGCAATCTGTCCACTTGAAGTGTAAGTTTGTCTAGCTGGGCTGCTAGCTTGTCAGCACTGGTATTAGTCAAGCTATGGACTGGGGTGGAGAGAGCAGGCGGTGGAGTAGTCATTGACACTGCTGCTGGGAAGATGCCATGGAATGTGGAACACGCTCTCTCACACTGGCCAGCTACCTTAAGAGCTTCATCAAGAGTGGTAACGCCAAACTCGTACAATTTTGCTTGTAACTCAAGGTCAAGTCCAGCAATGAAACGCCTCAGGATTTCTCCTGTAATGGCAGTTTGCCCATAATCTGAGAAAGCTTGCAGTACAAGGCGACACAACTCTGCTGCATACACCTCCAAAGGTTCATTAGGCTGACGCGGCCGTGCATTCAGATATGTTTGAAATGTCCTGAGTTCCTGTTTTTGTCCGAAAACGGATTGCATGTGCTTGCAAGTGTTATCATAATCACATTTCACCTATCTGGGAGATTGTCCCAATAACTAAATGCAGCACCCGCCAATTTCGATGGAAGAATTTGAGCTATTTGTGTTTTATCCATACCTGAAGTCTCACAGCACACTTGAAAACGTCTAACCCACTGTGAAAAACTTTCGGTTCCTTCACCAGTGAAACCCGCCGGCAAAACGGCTTTGAAGTGCACCACAGCAGTGAATGTGTCATCGTCAGACATGTCTGTAGACATCCTCAGTTTCAAAACTGTGACTTTCTCCTAACGGATTCACTCAAAGAATCTTCAGAAATATTATAGTGATTTTGGCCGGACGAAAAAAAAAACCAACAAATCCGTATGCAAAGTACAGAATAACACAAAGCCAAAAAAAATATCCAAAATGCGATCGGAGATGGCAGTATTAAAGTTAAAAGTTCTTAACTTGAAGATTTTACTTGAGGCGAACAAGTAACGAATTGCAGTACGTTTCGTTTCAAGGTAATATTGATAAAAACATATATCCTAAAGTCATTAAAATAATCAGTCAGATAATGATGCTCATCCTACTGAATCCATGAAATGCCAAAGCAGTGTAGTAAACTCACGTGTAGTCCTTTTGCGAACAGCGAATCATCCAATCATGTCCAAACGGCAAGGCACGGTGCTGAAGTTTTTGTCCGTGAAGACCACACACACACAAATAAAATAAACCCGCCGCTGCCACCAAATATGTAAAATCCTGGGTTCGGTAAAATGTTTCGGGCATTCAGGTGAAGGACAACAGAGCTTTTACTGGCCGATTATCAAACTTTATTGGTAAAACAAAAAAAGTAAACTAGCCGATCAAGCAAGAAGACAAAGAGAATCAAAATAACGGACACAGCGCGAGCCTGCATTCTGTCCTCAGCCGTCCACACCACACTTTTCCCTGGGTCAGAGATTAAATAAGACTTCACTCGCACCAAACAAACTACCACACACTGAACACTGAACATGTTAAACCAAATATGTCTCACATTAGACCCACCGTGGAAAAAGAAACGTCCACGTTTCTAAGTAACATTCCTATAAGTAAATAAAACCTTTATTTTATTTTAAAACCTAGGGGGGACCTAGGTGGCAGATGAAGAGCAGCCCTTTCTGTATGTAAACCATTTTGGGATCTCTTGGATGAAAAGCACTAACAAAGACATTATTTATCAAGTAATAATTGCAGTAATAGTAATTAATTAATGCAGAGCAAGAAAAGATTAAGTGACAGCCATATGGATATTAGAGCTGATATTGTTATGAAGTTCTCTGTATTATAACTTCTCCAGAACACTGTAATTTGAAGCTTAGGAGATACTCTTATCAAGGGTGACTTGATCCTTCTCCAGAAGGTAATTACTATACCGTATGTTTACTTGCTAGAGCTTTATTGCCATTGTCTCTTCAGTTTGACTTTTACATGTCCCATGGTAGCATCTTTTAATGCTTATAATGTGAAACAAATGTAGTGGTGACTTTTAAGTTCTATGCTGTTAAGATTTGTCTGTTCTGCCTCTTGCATTTTTAACATACATTTGACAAACATTGCTTTAGTATTAAAGAGAAGCTCGCTGCCAACACCAAGGTTGAATTTGATACTCAATGTAACTCAAGGTGATACTCAACGAGACATTTTCAAGAAAAGTCAGGAAAAGTCTCAGACCTCATAACCTCAGTGAGCAGGTGCCCTATCCCATCTGGACAAGAAGAACTCATACACAAGACTACTATTCATCGACTTCAGTTCAGCTTTTTACACTATCATCCCAGAGAAACTAGTCAAGAAACTCAGTGCACTGGGTCTCAACACCACCCTCTCCAACTGGATTCGGGACTTTCTGACAGGCAGACCTCAGGCTGTCAGGCTTGGAAACCACACCTCCGGCACACTAACTCTGAACACTGGGGTCCCCCAGGGGTGTGTGCTTAGTCCATTGCTCTACTCCCTCTACACCCACGACTGTAAGGCCAAACACAACACCAACTCCATCATCAAGTTTGCCGATGACGCCACAGTTGTAGGTCTGATCACAGACAATGATGAGAGGGCCTACAGGGAGGAGGTCAATCTCCTTACAACGTGGTGTGATGACAACAACCTCACCCTCAACGTCAGCAAAACCAAGGAGCTGATCGTTGATTTCAGGAAACTGCAAACCGGACATGCCCCTATCCACATCAACGGGACTGAAGTGGAAAGGGTCAGTAACTTGAAATTCCTTGGCGTCCATATCACCGAGGACCTCACATGGTCTCTCAATGCCACCTGCCTGATCAAGAAAGCGCAACAGCGCCTGTACTTCCTAAGACGGTTGAAGAAAGCTAAGATATGTCCCCAGATCCTCACTAACTTTTACAGATGCACTACAGAAAGCACACTGACAGGCTGCATCACAGTGTGGTATGGCAACTGCAGTGCTGCTGACCGCAAAGCCCTACAGCGGGTGGTGAGAACTGCCCAGTCCATCACTGGGGCTGCCCTCCCATCTATACAGGACATTTATGAGAGACCGTGCTTGAGGAAAGCTCTAAGCATCATCAAAGACCCCACACACCCCAGCTACAGACTTTATGATCTGCTACCATCTGGAAAACGGTACTGGAGCATTCGGGCCCGGACTACCAGAGACAGTTTTTACTCCCGCACTATCAAACTATTAAACTCCCAGCCTCTCTCACTCTCACCTTACCTCTCACCCATGATCTGAACCTCACAGTGCCTTCTTTCTTTCTTACCAAAAACCACAAACACACATTGAAAATCTACCTCTACCATACATCTCAAAAGCTCACTCCCCATAATTTCTATCCCTTTATTTCATTCTGTTGATGCATGTTTTTGCACATAACCGGTTACCTTTTTGCTGTTTTGCACATTGCCTGTTGTTGTTTTTTTGCACACTGCCTGTTGTCTCTGTCTTTCTTTTGTTATACAATTGTATTGTTGTTGTTGTTGTTGTTTTTTCTTTGTACTACTTATGTCTGAGAGCTAGCTAAATAGCATTTCGTTATACCATATACCTGTATATGAGTATAATGACAATAAACTTGAACTTGAACTTGAGGTACTGAGGTTACATGCTGAGCAGTTCTGTACTGTATTTCATTATGTTTTCAATATGTGTATGAATCAGCAGAAATTACCCAGAATTGGGGAAACAGGTAACAGTCATGCCACTTGCAAAACACAAATGCCCCAAGATTAAATGATTTCAGAGCAGTGGCATTGTCCTTTTTAGTTATAAAATGATTTGAGTAAATTGTAAAAAGGCATGTTCCCCACCACTTAGAGCACCTGCTGGTCAAAGATGCTACCCTAACATTACTGAATCTCTTATGAATTAATTCACATTTGAAAGGTCCCAAGACACATGCCAGAGATTGATTTATACAGTAGATTTCGGATCAGCCTTTAGCACCATTCAACCATGCTTGTTAGTGGAGCGATTACTCTCAAATTTTAATCTGGACTTTAATATTGTAGTCTGGATCTTAGACTTTTTGACCAACAGATCACAAAGAGTGAGGGTAAGTGGTCTTGTATCAGGGCAGCTTTGTTCTTCCACGGGGTCTCCTCAGGGCTGTGTGCTGTCCCCTATCCTGAACTTTCTGTATACAGACAGCTGTAGAAGCCCTTTAGTGGACAGGCACATCATTAGGTTTGCTGATGACTTGTCAATTTCAGTCTCCTCCAAGACACAGACACTGATCATTGGCCTGTCGTGGGTTATTTTGTTGATTGGTGTAACAGCTCCTTCCTTCAGCATAGTGTGTCAAAAACCAAAGACATGATCATCAATTAGAGAAAGCAACCACCAGCTGCAAAACCAACAGTTATTGAAGAGCAAGAAATTGAAGTTGTCAACAGTTACAAATATCTTGGCACTGTTGTTAATTACAAACTAACCTTTGAGGAAAACACAGATTCCATATGTAAAAAAAAACAACAGTGATAGTTCCTCCTAAGAAAAATCTGCTCTTTTAATGCGTGTACTACAACAATGACTTTGTTCTTTAGAACTTTCTTTGAATCCGTCTTAACATTCATTCATACAGGTGTAATAAAACCAAACTGAGCAGGATTGTGAAGCTAGCTAACAAAATTATTGGTGTACAACTACAGCTTTCAGACAACTACATCAAGCAAATAGCGCTAAAGGCCAATATAATCATTGATTGTCATGACCACCCCTTGAACAGTGAATTTCACTTCCTTCCATCTGGATGTTGATTTAGATGGCCCAGATTCTAGACCAATAGAACTAAGTCATCTTTTATTCACACAGTTATCTACCTGCTTAATTTAGATAACGCACTGTACATTTATTTTATATATAATACAGTCCGTAAGTATTTGGACAGTGACAATTTTTCTTGTTTTGGCTCTGTACTCCAGCACATTGGGTTTGAAATGAAACAATGGATATGAGGTTAAAGTGCAGGATGTCAGCTTTAATTCGAGGATATTTACGTCTATATTGGGTGAACCATATAGGAATCACAGCCCTTTTTATACATAGTCCTCCCATTTTAGGGGACCAAAAGTATTTGGACATTTGGCTGCTCAGTTGTTTCTTGGCCAGCTGTGTGTATTTGCATCATTAGTTCATGCGCAAGAGAGCTAACAAAACGTCTAGAGCTGGTTCTAGATGTAGCATTTGCATCGAGTCTGTTGCTGCTGTCTCTCAACATGAGGACCAAAGAAGTGTTAATGCCATTAAAGTGGGTCATCGTGAGGCTGGAAAATCAGAATAAATCAATCGGAGACAGTCTTAATTTCAAAGTAACAATTTTACATTTCAAAATGAAAAACTAATTGAATACAGATGCAGCCATTCAAAGTTCACGGTACAAACCCCATACCGCACGCAACTATGCACAAGCCCCCGCGCCGTAGCGCGGTACGTGATTGGCTGGCCAAAATGCCCAACAGGGGCACTCGTGGGGCATTGATCGGTAGTGAAAAAATGTAATCATTTCATCTCTTTACTGTGCACGTTTTAATCCGCTTAGTATTGAATATTTATATGGAATTTAACCACTAAAGGGAAATTTTAGTAGCTGAGCATAAAAAAAATAGGAGCATAATGCATCTGGTTATAGGTCATAAAAGATATTAATTTAGTAACATAAACATTATGTAAAGTGTATATTGCTGGTACTGGTAGTTTAAAGAAAAAATACACACCAGTATTCCATTTCTCCCTAAACATTTTAAGCATCAAAGTCTTACATGTGGTTATTTCGGAAACGTTTTTACGTGCTCCTTCTGACCATATTGTTTATATACTTTGTGAGAAAAGTGATATTTTAACCTTTTCTGCGAATACGCTCGCTATCGGAGTAAACAAAAGCATACTTTCAGAATTTGATTAATAGGGAATATAATATGGATTCACGTATCTAAATAAATTAATAACTATACTCATGTACTGTTGCAGAAACAGTAGTATAAGACTTTCTATTGGTATGTGTATGGCTCAGAGCACTGGGGCCATGAGTTCGTCCTCAGACCTGGGGTTTGTATGTTCTACATGTGTTTGCTTGGGTTGTCTTCAGCTAATTGGCTTTTGTGAAAATTGTCCCTGGTGTGAGTGAATCCTGCTTCTGGCTCCCCTGTGTTGGATAAAGCAGTTAGAAAATGGATGGATTAAAACCTTCATAACCTTTAGAGAATTCTTTCCTTTTAACACTAATTTTACTACTGGAAACCACTGTAATTTTAAATCATATCCATTCAGCTATCAACTATTTTACCACAATATTACATTTTACCTTTTGTACTGTATATCCTTCTGAAACAGTGCTGCTGTGCATTCCATTGCAAAAAACACCACATACAGTACATTCTGCTGCCCAAAAGTCTCATTGAAACACTAAAGAAAACATGCTCATTAAGTGCAATTTGAGACTTTACATCTCATTTAATATGGAGACCGTAGACTGACACTGACTCAATACATACAGTGAAAGTGGTTCAAGCTTTTAGAGACAACCTGTAAAATCTCACTGTCAGTCTCCGAGTCTGCAGATTGATTAAGACGCACAGTCTTTGGGGTGGGAATTCTTTCGTATTTGCTGACAAGGGAGAGTTGACACATTCAAGAACACCATCCACAATTCAGAGGCAAGGTTATTAGATCTGCAGCAGGTGATTAAGAGACTCTTCTCCGGCTCCTCTTTTCATTGTACAGGGAGATGGCTGGGAGCAGCACTCCGATAATGGACACTGCCACCCACGCCACTATATTCTCCGCCATGTCATTCAGTTCTTCCATTGTTATCTGTTTTAAAGCAACAGCATAAATGTTGTTAACCACGGAGGACTAACATTGTCTTTTATTGCTTTTAACAGGGTGTCAGCTGAGCATTAGACAGGATTCATCCATTCTCCCAGCAAACAGTGATAGGCTGATTTCTTTTTAAGGTCTTATTTTGTTTCGACTTCTCCTTGGAATATGTCATATTCTATTCACATTTTTTCTACAGCCTACAGCCTATTCTGGACTTTTCTTTCATTTGCTTTCCCTTCTTACCTCTCTCCCTCCTATTCCTTCTCTCTCCCAAAACCAAACCATTGTGCATTTTAATACACTGTATTACAATTAAAACACGAGATGAAAGGTTCTTATAAAATAGCTACAAATTATTTGTTTCTGGTACTAAATCTGTGTTTTGAAAATCATACTGCTTTGGGGCACATTGCATTCTCTTCTTCTGAGAAGATACCAAGGGTTTTGAGTCCCAGCTGGGTTTCTTCACAAGTCTTTTTCATAGAAACCCAATTCGAACAAATTACATACAGTAATTTCTGATTTTCTCAGGCAATGCAATAGATGCTGTTAATGGAATACAAGTACATTTTAAAGACAACCTTAGATAATGTGACAATCAGTGCACTTCTTTTCAGTCCTTCAGATATCCCTTGTGGTGCCTCCGGGGGAAAGTTTATGTAAATGAGAGAAGTACTCACACCACACTTTTCTTTCCTGAGTTTCGTGGCGTTTCTTCCTCCAATTATCTTCCAAATCCAGTCCGTAATCCGCTCTCTTAATCCTGTTCCGATCCGAGTTACAAAAGTCCGTAATAAAGCCAATCCGCGATCCAAAAACCATAAACCTTTTCTCCTTTCAGTAGTCCGTTATTCCTTAGTCCGATCTTTAACATAAACCTCTCTTCTCTCTTCTCTCTTCTCTCTTCTCTCTTCTCTCTTCTCTCTTCTCTCTTCTCTCTTCTCTCTTCTCTCTTCTCTCTTCTCTCTTCTCTCTTCTCTCTTCTCTCTTCTCTCTTCTCTCTTCTCTCTTCCTCCAAACCGCATTCACCTGATCGACTTCCGCCTTGTCCACTGCCTCCGGGCCACTTATATTTCGGTTCCTGATGCGGCTCAGCTGTGTCTCATTGTTTCTCAGGGTAGACCCTTTCCATATACGGGTCAGCTGGTTCTTTTTGGCAGCCATTTTACTGAGGTCCATATCTAGTATTTTAAGTAGGTTATTCCGAAAATACCTGTTATGAATGACCCTTCCCCTGGTCATCTTACACCCTTTACTTGGCTGGCCTGTAATGTGGGTGTTATATTCTATGATTTTCTCCTTGTTTTATTTATTACCTTGTCCAGTAGGTGGCAGAATTAGCACAGTAAGGAACTAGGCTTAAGGAGTAATATTTTTTTAATCAAGCTGACATCTTCCTCTAAAATATGTTTTTTTTTTCGGTAGTGGTATGAAAAACACAACGTGAAAATATAGTAATGAAAATGAAAAGTCAAAGCTTGTGCAACCAGGTGATGAGCAGCTGGGCCCGGGAATCGGGAACAGCGCCTCGTGCAGGCTGGTAGACCCTCGCTACCAGCCTGCTGTACGCCTGACTTGTACGTATCTCTGGAAACTCTCCCATGGCTCTTTCTAATTTTTTAGGTAAGATCTGAAGTAATAAGGTTTTTTTAAAAGTAAATTTATGTTTACTGATGTCATAGTTTCGGTTTAAGGTTTACGCGTTTATATTTGTTTTAAGAGTATCAAAAGTGTATTCGGGCTCTGCGGGTTATCAGAGACGAAATTGAACTTCGTTAGCTAACTGTGTGAAGTCGCTAGATGAAAACTGTCTGTGTGTTGTGAGTTGAGTTGTTATGTTGTGTCGCGTTTAAATGGTGTTATAGTAAACGTCTTAAACAGGGGAAAACAACATGTATGAGGGTAGGAGTCAGACTCTCGCTTCCAGCCTGCTGTAAACCTGACTTGTACATATCTCTGGAAACCCTCCCGTGTTTTTTTCTATTTTTTTAGAAAATAAACTTTAAAAAAGGGAGCCGTGTGTGAGTTCCTCTTGCGCGCGCCGGTGAGTGCACACGATCAACGGTAAAGCTGCCAGAACTGAGAGGGCCCCGCTAGAGGTCACCACAGCCAGGCAGAATAGGGACTGTGACGTAAACTTGAGCAGTGCGTTATGGGAGTTGTAGTTCATAAAGACAACGCGACGTCCGTGAGCAACTATAGCCAGTTCTAAAACCCGGCTCCCCTTAAGTGAGGATTACACTTGCATTCCAGGCTTTTCAACCATCTTGCATTTCCTAAAATATTGTTTTTCTTTTTCTAGTGCGTTTGATTGAAATAGTTCTTACATAAAAATAACACAATTTTTTAAAATCATTTAGAATTAAATTTTAATAAACACGAGGGTGCATTCATCATTTATCATAATGCAGAAAGTTATCTTTTTAGAAATAAAATTGGTGAACATGTTTGGGGGTCATTGAATTTGATTCCAGACGTGTGCACCTTATGTAGGGGGTTTGCGTCTTCTCCCTGCTTTCACATAATCTTCCTTTGGGTGATTCCCTCCATCTTCCATCTTCAACACATGCTTGTTCGGTTCACTGGAATGTCTACATCGCCCTGTGTGTTTGTGTATGTACCCTACAAGGGGACAAGTATACTACTAATGCCGAGTTACACCTCTGATATTCTGGGATAGACTCCTGGTCAGCAAACCCTTAAACAGGAATAAGTAGCCTTCTGATAAAGGGTGGATAAAAGACAATTAATCAAATAGATCTTAATTTCATGACCTGTTGTTCACCAGACTGCAGAATAAACACAAGCAGGACTAACAGTTCCCAACAGACAGTCAAGTAATGAGAGAGACTACTGGAAATGAATCAGATGCCAGTTCTTCAAAGACAAAATATTATAGAAACGGAGTTCTCGTATCCTGCAGGTGATCAGACCAGCAATGTGATTGTCAGTAAGACTAGGCTAAAAACAAGCATGTGCTCATTTCATACATTCAGGGTATTAAAATAATAATAATAATAATTGCTTACACTTATATAGCGCTCTTCTGGACACTCCACTCAAAGCGCTTTACAGGTAATGGGGACTCCCCTCCAGCACCACCAATGTGCAGCCCCACCTGGATGATGCGACAGCAGCCATAGTGCGCCAGAACACTCACCACACACCAGCTATCAGTGGGGAGGAGAGCAGAGTAATGAAGCCAATTCATAGATGGGGGTTATTAGGAGGCCATGATTGGTAAGGGCCAATGGGAAATTTGGCCAGGACACCGGGGTTACACCCCTACTCTTTTCGAGAAATGCCCTGGGATTTTTAATGACCACAGAGAGTCAGGACCTCAGTTTTACGTTTCATCCGAAGGATGGCGCCTGTTTATAATATAGTGTCCCTGCTTAGCTTCAGTAGGTTGCCAGTTGTGAGTTGTAGAGTGATATGGCTGCTGGATAAAATGGATTGTATGCTCTTTTTTTTTACTAGGGGTGTGAATTTGAAGGACTGTATCCACATCTTATTGCACCCAGCCTGACGGCGCGACTCTGCAGATCAATCAGTGAACACACATTCAGTTAGCTAATTTGATCCCTCTGTCATCCACTGAGTCTTTTTCAGACGTTCCGAGCTTTGGCATTTGTATTATGTAATCTTGGTCACAAATCCGAATGCATATTCTGTCCAAAAGAAAGGATAATCCTCTTGCAACTAAACAGATAAGCAGTATAATTGTTGATGACTGTAATTTTCTTTGCTCTCACACTGCAACAGAAATGAAGAAACTGACCTCTGGTAATTGCAGAGCCCTTCTCCACAGCATTGAATTGGATCAAGTGATTAGACAATGGATGGATAATATTCCATGTGTCATGCTGCTGTGACTGAGAATATTGAGGACAAGACCTGTATAACTATAAATGGCTGCAATGCCATAATTGACCATAATTAAAATTGCATTTCTACACTTCTTTTCCATCCCAGATCTACAGAGCTACAGATGAAAAGTGGTTGAAAAGTGAGAAATTTCTTCACCAATTGTTTTAAGGAAAAACTTTAGGAAGGCCAGATTAAGAATTCCAGAGTGAAATCTAGCCAGAATACAGAGGGGTTAACACACCTGTTCTTATAAACAGGGATCTTAAATAACCAAGTATGAAATTTAAAGCACGGCATTGCTACGGTACAAATACCTTCAGCCGAACCGAAAACAACCAGAACACATCTCGAGGCTGAGGAGTTAGGAACCTCGTGAAATGGCCGTTCCGTTGTGACGTCATCCTACCGTCGCGCCCAGATTTGTTTTTAAAAAGTTTCTGTCGGTGCGTTTTCAATCCCTTTCTGCAGCTACCCAGCTACAGATACCAGTTTACCAATTTAACAGCTTCTTCCTGCAGATTAGGTGCCGTTTTAGACATATCTAGAAAAGACACATCAACCGCCAAAAAGCAAGACTGGGCAGAGAGAGGATGTTTTCATCCTTATTTCACCGGTGAAGCCCGACTGAAAGGAACGAGGAGACAGCAGAGTGCAAGAGTAGCGTTATAAAACGCTTCGAAAAAAAGGGTTTTATCAGACTGTAAAACCTACTGTATATACAATATACTAATATAAGAAATTAAGTCTGAAGGTGAACCGGACCCCTCGTCACATTACGGACACTACAAAAAGTAGTTATTTTTAGGATATTTTCTTCAGCAGCGCCACTTGCTTTCTATAACAAAGTAAGGAATTGAAGGGCGTATCGCGGTAGTCACTGAAAACTAGGTCTTGATATACAGAAAAAAGATACAGTTTTTAAATATAGTATAGTTGGAGATTTCCGTATGTACTGTGGCCACTGTCTTGTTATGTTGCTCTGTACAAATTACTAATCAGTCCGCGCTTTTCAAACAAGGTGTTTATTACTTTGTATTATTATTATTATTATTATTAATAAAAATATTATTAGAGGTGTAATTTATTAAAAGGCAAAACGTGTGTTATATTTTTGGGGTCTCCAGGCTCCACTGGCAGAGCCAGACTGTTTGGGACGTGCGACCACACAGGTTTGATACCGTGAAGGCTTTGAGTTAGAATGGCGACATTCAAATTAAACATTAAATCGGACATCGCCCTTTTGTCTGGATTTTCTAATGAAAACCTAATTATAAATATATATATATAAAAAACAAGTCCGTACAGGGACGAATACTGTAGCTTCCCTGCGGCAGCTTTTAATGACGTCTTTACTTAACTTAACTTAGCTGGAAACGTCAGATAAGGCAACTGCTTTGCAGATCTGACGTAATAATAGACAACATTTTGGTTATACATTGGTTTATGCTCAAGTCCGTATTATACAAAATAAAGTTTAAACGCTCACGAACACGACGGAATTGTTTTCTCAAAATAGATTAATTGATTAATGGATTAATGGATCGAGATCAGGGATAAAAATGGAGAGAAAGAAACCGGGATCTGGAGCTGTGAGTGTACTATCCATACGTTTATATATTTGAACTTTTAGGTAGTGAATTGTAAAAAAAAAATCAGCATTAGTTTAGCTTTAAAATGTAAGGTTTAGTAAAACAGTAAAAACGTAGTAATATTTCTAATACTGTTTTAAAAGCTCTAGAAGGTAAAATAAATGGAACGTGATTTTAAAATTCCAGCTATGTGTTCTATTTCTGAAATCGTGGGTTAATAATTTATTGTTAACCCTTTCTGTATTTTATGGGAATATACGTACTGTACTTTTCTTTTGTTGTCTTAAAATGTCTTGCATGAGAATATGCCTTCCCAATCTAAAACTCTAAACAGACTTAGATCCTTAGCCCAGATGTAGAGAATCAACTCGTTTGTGCAGAAGAAAAAAAAAAGAATGTTATGAACTGATTTAGCCCTCTAAACACCCTAGGGTAACTTTTCTTACCTATCTATAAAAAGATATGTCAGGAACCGTGACCCTTAAATGCAGGGACTGCTTTTAAAAGTTAGTTTTGTAGCTGATTATGCCACCTAGCAATTCTAAAGACCTTTTCCCCCAGCAACAAGTTCTTTTTATCTTCCAGAACCACCAGTGCATCCACAGACCAGACAAGACAGTCATCCTACATAATTTCCATTTTTATTACAGTACTTTGCAATTCCAGTATCTATTATAGCCTAATCCACAGAACACATATGACAACTTATCCACTAGAGGTACTTACTTACTCACAGAACACATTGCAGACCAGCTCAAGAGCCCCATTTGAGCCCAGTTACCAAAACCAGAGTTCCAAAGGAAAAGTCCAGCTGCAAATATTCTCCCAAACCCAGTCCCAGCTGGAGACCTGGTGTGCCTGCTTCTGTCATAGCAAAGACACTCTGTGTAGTCTTAGGGATCCTCCTCAGTCCTGGCTGAGTCTGGTTTTTAATATGCCCCCCCCATTTGTCTCTGAGTCAATTTTTTGAGTAGAGAGGGGAGGAAGACAATGCTAAAGCCTTCCTCCCTTGCTCACTGTAGAGAGTCCCTGGTGTCCAAACCCTCTCCTGGGTGCTGTGGTACAAATTGGTTATTCCTGTTTCTTCTGTTTCTGTGTGCTCTGTCACTGGGGTTATTAAAGCCCCCCTACCTTTCTTGGGGGAGGTGGGGGTTGATAGTTTTGGGTGTAAGCAGAGCTAACTTCTTGGGGCTCATTGATCAAATGGCTATATACAGATGGCCAAGTGTAACATTGCTGTAGAACATTCTAGATTTTCTAGAATTGTTATGTTCTAGACCCACCTCCTCAGTCTGAGGCTCAGCTAGGCCAGTTTTGACATTCCATGTGTCTTCTCTGAACTGTGTGGTAATTAACAAGCATCTTTGATCAGTAGGAAGCCCCAGAACAAAGAAAGACACATATTACCACCCTCATTGAAGTCACTAGTCATTCTATACAAACTTCAAGTCAACATTGTCCTTGATACCTGCTGTTGCCCCCACAGCCATTTTATTTCACTCTGTGACAGATGAAATAATTTCTGCCATCAGCTCTGCTTGTTTTTTCTGGCGTTTTGGCTGTGGTTCTGTGAGGTACGATAGCTATGTTCTGTGTTTCAGGGCTGCTACACCATGCTGTATGCACTGCGGGGAGAGCAGCAGCTGTTGGAGAGACCTGTCGGCACTAAACTGCCGTTAATCCCAGGGTCTAAACCTCAATTTTGCAGGACTGCTCTTTTGGAGAAAGTAAGTGTAACCTAAAATGAAAAGCATGAATACATTTATTCTCATTTAATTCTAAACATTTAAATTGTAAAAAATGACATGTTTATTCATGGTTTTCTTTCTTTTTAGGGGTAAACCAACATGTAAAATGTTATAATATGAAATGATACCTGGGACACATTAACACATTTCTGTGTGTGTTAGTATAATGTGGTTGCTGCAATGATTAAACTGTAAGCAAGCTGTCCTCCCTTGGCATCTTTGTGCATATAACATCAGAAGTAAGGTTATATATTTTTCTAGACGCAGTATATTGATCACATTATTGAAATTCAGCTGTACTGTATGCCTTAAAGCTTATTGTGCTTACTGTCTTTTTGCAATTCAGTCATTTTTAGTTGGCTACAATGACTGAGAAATTGGAATTTGATGTTCAAGAACGTAGGAAAAATGGTAACAGTGATTCTGGAGTAGTCTTCCAAGAAACTGGCGACAGCCTTCGGAGGGGGGAGAAAAAAAACATTCTCATTTTTATGTTCAGAAACATAGGGGGATACATATCTGTGTTTACCTATACATATCATGTTTTAATAAAATACTTACCTTCTATTTCAGTTGCACCAGCCATCTCCTGACTTCAGTCTGACTGATCCCCGCGGTTTCCTTTTGGATTCGAAGTACAACAGCCTCCATGACCCCCACCTGCGCACCTATTACCATCGCAAGGGCATGCAGGAGTCTCTGCAGAACAGAGGCTTAATCAATGAGCAGAAGAAAGTAAGGCTGTTTGGAGTTTGTGCAAAGAATGAGGCTTTTTTGGTATGGTGAAGGAGTGAGGTGTTGTCAAAAAAAAAACATAGACCAGGTTCTAGCTCATTTAGCTGTAATAGTTTCCAGTAGTGTGATTTAACTCATGTCTGCACTACAGCATAGATGTATTCGGTGTGCAGGCCTATGGTTGTAATCAAAGCATGTAATAGTAGATGTAATCAAAGCAGGCCTATGGTTTGTGCTAAAGTCCTTATGCTCAATAAATATTCAAACACAGAGTACTTGACTGTGCTCTAGATTTGTAAAATAAAAATAAAAACATTTTCTTTAACCTCCTAGACAGTACTTGAAACATGTTTTGTCTGTTTTCAGGTCCTCTGCTCTTTGAAAGAATACAATCAATATCATAACTACCTAAGCAATGTGAAGTTGCAGTATGACAAAAATTATGCGACTAAACAGGTAAGTGTGATGTTTTTAAACAACCGTCCATCTGATTCTGACTCTTCATCATAGACTTCTGCCTTTATCCAGCCCTCAATCAGTAACGTTTCTGGATGAAGGCTTCCATAAGATCTCTCCATTATGCACCTTTGAATATACTGCTGTCATCATGTCTTCTTCAAGGAGGTCTCTACCTTGACTGTGTTTGTATTCTAAGGATCAATTTCAGTTTTTTCTTTCAGTTTCTTCTCTAATTGCTATAAAGCTCATTTCTGTTTTAGTGTTTTGACGCTCTGATGTTGTTGCTTATGTTTGTCACTGCTCTAGCCTATTTTAGCTTCTTCTTGTTAGTTCAACCATACTGTACATCTTTTCATGCTACTTTGTGTTGTTTATAGCCCATATAGTCCTTTCTGCATGCAGGATATGGGTTTCATATCATAAGAATAGTTACGAATGAGAGGAAGCTCTTTAGCCTGTTTGGTAATTACTTGCTAATTGGTCTGTGAGTCTCATCCAGCTGTTTCTTGAAAGAAGTCAGCGTTCAACAAGCAGACTTGTCTGTGAGGATTTTGAATATTTGAAACAGGTCTCCTTGTAGTCTTCTCTGTTCAAGATAACAGAGTTAAAAAAGAGAGTTTTTTTTATTCATTGAGGCTGGGCAATATATCTGGATGTCTTTCTTTGTGGTAAACCACTAATTGTACCACCCCAATCGGAGCATTCAGTGCTTATCTGTACTGCTCTGTAGAGTTTAATCCATTTTCAGTGCAAACAAACATATTTTTCCAAACACGTTAATACAGGCAGCTTTTGTGTGTAGTCCAAAACAGAATTTATAAGTCTTCTTTGCCAGACAAGGCTGAAAAACGACTTGAACTTCCATCCATCCCTTTCCATCCACATCATCTAATCTAACCGCCTCATCTAAGGGCTGCAGGGAGCCGGGGCCTATCCCAGAAAGCAACGGGCTTAAGGCGATATACACCCTTGACCAGAATTTAGTCCATTGCACGGCACACACAGACACAAATTCACACTAGAACCAATTTTCCTAGAAACCTTTTTTTCTACCAGTATAGTATGGCTTTGGACTGTGGGAGCAAACCAGAGCAAACCGTGAAAAACCCATGTGAATATGGGGAGACCATACAAACTCCACACAGATAACACCTCAGGCCCAGAATAGAGCCCCTGGCCCCAGTGTTGCGAGATAACAAAGTTAACCACTGTATCCAAGATGTACATCTTAAATCGAAATGTTTAGATCAACAAACTACAGTAGCTCAGCCTTCACTCTTATACATATACAAACACATTCTATCGGTGTGAGTTCAAATGAAAAATCTAATGGAAAAAGTCAGTGTTGGTTTTGAAGTGCACACTCGGCTATAATAGTGCTTAGGAGAACTTTGCAATGAAGGGAGTGTGGCGCTCTAGTAAAAGGCTGTGCTGGCTTTCAGAAAACAATAGTGAAGAAGTTCTTGGAGCTCCAGGAGCAGAACAAGATTCCCAGGGATATCAGCTTCACCGATGTGAGGGAATGGCTCCTGGAGGAAGGATCCAAGAATATTTCAGACCAGATTATGGCTAACAGAGACAGGTAATAACATACGGAAGGTCCTCACTCTTTAACAGCAAGTTCCTGCCTTTTAGATTCCCTGATTTGTTATATTTGTATCACTTTTTTTTTGTTTCGCTGTAAATATTACTGTTATGTGGAAACATTGGATGTCAAGAATACAACTGTAAGTAAAGGTTTGCCTTAAGTGAATTAATTGTGCAAGCAAGTGGAAGTCTTGACTGAGTCAAAGTTTTCCAAAAGATGAACATTTGCTCTACGGAAATACCACATTCACAAATTCCTCTGCTGCTGTCTGACATTTTGACCTTACCTTGTGGATTAAGCTTTCTTTGCTGTTGTTGTTTATGAAGGCACCAGGCAGGAGCTCTGAAAACCGAGGAGATATGCAGTGGTGAAATACAGCGTATGAAAGGTCTGCAGTACACCGGACAGGACAAGGTATGAGAATACAGTTTGATCTGTTTTGACCCAGGGCTACTCCTGGTCATCACCTGGATGGGAGATCTTTAATAGCTGGTTTCCTTCTGCATCTTAAACTGATTAGAGACATTTATATCTACTCTGGCAAGTGACCTTGTGACACCTCTGTAAATACAGCTTGATTGGGGAGCAAGCAAAAGAAAACAGGATCTCTAGCATAACTATTTTAAAAGATGTTGTCTTTCTGACAAGTAATTAAGCATTAATGTTGCAAAATGCTAATTAAAAAAATTCTCTCACCTTATTCTGTATATGCCTCTTCCAGCCGAACAGATTTCTGCAGAGTAGATACCCTTAGTAAATCATGTTACTTTATTGTCACACTTAGACTTCAGACACTTTTCATATGCTTTTATGAATCTTACATTTCACACTGTAGCTTAACTCACTTTTAAAACACATAGTTTATTCACCCCTTTCATTGATTTATCAGCTTTCAAATCACCAGCATTATCTATATACAGTATTTAGCCTCATCGGTTTTCTACATCAGCTTAATCATGTTTCTTAATCGTGTTTTTTTTTTCACATTCTCACTGTACATTACTGTATGGTATGTTATTTTCCCAGTTATTTTGTCTTTGGGCTTCCCAGACCACATTCAGCTGCTGAATGCTTCTAATATGCTGACAAATACCCAAAGGCCTCATTTGCTAGATTGTAAAAAGGGGAGAGATTCAGCTCCACATGATCTAACAGAATCCTCAATATTTAATGTACCACCTATAAGCAGGTGACATATATAAATATAAAAGTCTAGTAGCGTAGCTGTTTTGTGCTTAACACAATCTAGCTTTCTGCTGTTTCTCATCGGCTTTGCCTTTTCACTGACGGCTCTACAGATGTGGAAAATCAGAGAGAGAGCTTTTCAGATGAGGATAGAGGAAGATGCCCGGAGGGAGGTGCGACAGGCCCAGCAGAAGAAAGAGATCAGAGCTAGAAGGCACAAAAAGGTACTGGAGTAATGGATGTTTGGATTCATCCTCTTAAGGTGTACTTTTCTTTATGCAAATTCCAGACTTGACACTGAGCTTGCAGCTATATTTTGTTGTATTTCCAAGATGACCACCTATAGGTTGAAATTAATAACCTAAACTAATACTTTTTGGATCCTCAGTGTCCACAATGAGCGTGGTATGTTGGCACCTCTTATATTGTGCATCTTCTCTAGGGTGGTCATGCCAAGATATGCTACAGAGGTGCCAAAGCACCATATTCTGGTAGTGTTTGGTGCCTCCAATTCATGGTTATAGCACTGCATCTCCAAAGCCCATGGTTTATCTCCAGCCTTGGGCACCTGCCTGTGTGGCATTTATTCTGCGTGTAGTGGGTTTTAATTCCAAGTACCATCCCAGAGACATGCTGCTTTGCATAATTGGCTGTTCTAACGTATCCCTCAGGGGTATCTCCCCAAGAGGATCCAAGAGGGTGGTTGATGATCTCTCCTCTTCATTACCTAAGCATTAGAGGAGAGATGTTGCTGCTTCAGTCTCTTATACCCAGCCTGCAAGGTTCTGAACTACACATAGAGTCTTTCATCCAAGTAATGTCGGACCCAGCCTTTCTTCTTCTGAGCTCTGACCAGACCCAGCTTCCCAGCTTCAGGGTGCTGTAGATTGAGATGAGATTGGAGTCTCCTGTAGTTTTTACTTGAGCTGGAATTTCAGTGGTGCCCAACAGCTTCTGTCTGATACTAAATTAAAATGTGACCTTATGGACGGGAAGTTTTCTACTAGCAACATGTTGGGTTGCAAGCTAGTTCATTTGTCATTAAATACTAGAGTAATGGAAAAACATGTGCTTTTTAATACAAGATGTTCAACAATGAGATGGACCTTTTCATCTTTTGTTGAGAAGCTTTCCTTTTTCTTTAAAGAATAGCCACTTGTGAAAGGTTTTCTGTCATTCTCAGGCATTTGAACTCTATGAAAGGAAGGTTGCTCTCCAGCAGCAAAAGCTAAATGAGAGTTTACAGGAAAGGAAGGATTTTGAGAGAGAAATGCAAGACAGTATTAAAAGGCAATATTTTAATGAAATACTTCAGTCTGGAAAACAGGGTAAGCTTCTAGATCCAATAATTTGCAGTGGTACAACTGTGATTGAGTTCACAATTTAATGTGTTTTAGTTTGTTGGCCAGAAGGAATGATGCAGGTTGACAACATCTTCAGGTTTACTACTGATTACAGAACTGTAGAATTTGTTTAATAAACACCTACAATTACAAAATTCCAAAGCTTTTCAATCATATGGCTGTTTGAAAAGAATAATATGTATGTACTGAGATCAAAACTTTTTAAAGGGAAACGCGCAATAAGTTGCAGGCATCATAAAATAATACATTAAGAAGGAATCCTTCATTATCTTCAGATTGTTTAATTTCCAGCCACAACATGTAAATACATTATATTCAACATTTCTGAAATCCACATTTTGTATTTTGTGATAAAAACATTTACAGTATCTATTGATCTAAACTATCTGAAAGGACTGTTCAACTAAAATGATGTTTTCTTTGTGGCACAGCTTCAACTGAGATCATTAGCAAGGAGAATAGAGATGTTACCATTGCTAATGAGAAGAGTTCTAAAATCGCCAAAGGTCAGTATTTTAATTTGTTTCTAGAAAAAATAAAGGTTTTGAAAAAAGTTATGTTTTGACAAATTTTCCAATGCAGCTGCAGAGAAATTCAGTGGGTGCTGATATACTGAAAGATATTGTGAAAGACAATGGAACATATAATCCCAAAAATCCGTTTAATTCAATTCAGTTTAATTTGTATAGCTTATTCAGATAAAAACATGTCAATTGTTTTGTGTCATTTAATCAATATTAAATGATTAATGCACAAGTGTTGGGTTTTGAAAGCTTGGTAACATCTACTGTTAAGGTTGAAGAAGGTTCCAATTAAGTCTGGGGATCTCTGGGCAGCCATTGTGCCACAGTCTGGTGCAGTAAAATTGTTGTGAGCTAAGGTGTGAAAATGATTGAAATTATATGGGTAAACAGAGAAATAAATCCTAATCGGCATCCTATTTTTTTCTATGAATAAATCCATGTTTTCTGCCTTTTTTGGATGTTAATTGGATTGATCACTTTTTTATGCATGTCATGAGAATTCTAATGCGACAATAATTCTTTTCTCTTGGGTCAGTTCATATTTCACCTGACTCCACTGAAGAGGTGACTACTGATTCCAAATGGTTTCATGAAGTCCCTCTGATCAGTCAGCTGTCTGATGGGTAAGTCCTACATTCTGCAGTTGTGGTATGTTAAGCATCAGTGCGTACATAAAGTTTTTATTTTAATCATTTTAGTATGGTGATATGTAAATGTTAAGAGCAACTGTTTTCTGTTTTGAGCTCACTTCTCCAGCTGAGTTTGTGAAATTGCTTTTTCTCTCTTTGCGAATGCGTGAATCGGTCTGTTAACAGTACAGTACATGTGCACATCTTTGTGTTAGCTCATGTGCATTTTTTCCAAATCCTAGATATAGTTTACCATAAACTGGCTTTGTAGTAATGACTAGAACATTGACATTGAATATTGATATTGACGATGACTAGAGCAGCAGTCAAAATACACTAACTGAACCTTCGCAAAAATAAACTGTTGTATTGTACTTATGTATAACTCTGATCATACTGCATTACAACAATAATATATTAGTCATATTAAAACAAATTTCTATCATAATAACTAACAATATGTTGTGGCACCGGTATAAAATGTGAAGTTTTGCTGAAGTATTGACAGTGGGAGAAATGTCTGGTCGTGTTTGAATGGATGTTATGTTTCAATCAACAACCACCAGAGGGCAGTAACAACTAAGTAACACTAAGTCATGAAATGTGTTGAAAACGCATTTTGGGCTTTGTCCTGAATGATGCAGCAGCAACATACAGTTGTATGCAAAAGTTTGGGCACCTCTGGTCAAACTGCATGTTTCACAGAATCTCTAAATTCTCTAAGGTCTAATCTCTACGAAGTTAACACAATGTCTGCAGGGTACAAACATAAACATGACATATTTCTGAATTTAACTGTATTTGTCATGTGTCAATTATGAAGTACCCAGTATGAAACTGGTTAGATACATTGCGCCTGACCAAGTAGTTGTTGTTGAAAACACAATGATGTAAATTAGCAGTGATCTTGCTTCACATAGGAACACAATTGTACCATACTTGCTAAAGTGTTATGGAACAGTTGCAGTTTGAAGTTTAAGATTTATCATTTCCAATGTGCTATTTTGTTGTGGTGATTTTTATTTTATAAGCCTCTCATATTAAAGTGAAAAACCTAAGCAAGTTTTAGACATCCAGTAGGTAAATTGAAAAAGTACGAACATAATCATGGTTAGGAGGCCATCTTTTTTACACAGGGATGTGCTTTAAAATAGATTAATTGTTCTGCCACTAGAAAAGATGCCTATATATTGTTAATTAGTCACCATTTTTTAAGATTGCAAAATATAGTTAGTATTTTGTCCATGTAGTAGCAATGTCACACTAATTAATTTTTATGATAATGTTTTTTAGTGAAAGAAAGGTGATTCAGGACAGTTTATATGGACAGGTAAGGTACACTGCTGTCTGAATGTAATGGATGCATTTTATTTTTCCAGATAGCTCCTTGAGGTTAAAATGCACAGTGTCATAACTAAAGAAGAAATGTAAAGAAATATGTTAATTTGTTCCTTCAGTACAGTAAATCCTGAAATTTAGTCCACCTAGCTGTTGCTTAGTGGCTCCTTCCCTGACATGTTCAGCTCAGCTCCCACTAGGTTTTGATTGTGGCTGCCCTGGCGTCAGAGCCACATAGCCACTCCTCAGAGCAGAGATATTCCACTATGCCAAAGGTCTGCGCCTCTTTGCCAGAGAATATTAAGCTGTCCAGGTTCCAAGGGGGTGACTTCACTTTCTACCATAGACTCGATGCCAAAAGAACCCTTTGACACTGCCTCCTCTGGAATGAAACAGGGGTCTGCACATTTAATTATTTATAAATTAAGGAATCCACTTAAAATATGCAATACTGACCATTCTATTTCTTTGGTTAGACTGGTATTCTGTTGTTCTTGCTTCATTTATATATTAGAAATACTGTACTGTATATATTTTTCTATACATACAACAGTATATCTATAATAGATTTTTACTATACTGTATAGACAACAGTATATTTGTATTAGTTGCATCTGTGCTGGCATTCAAAATTTGGTTGCAAATTTCTAAATGTTAACATGGGAAACAATGAACCCTGACAAGTAAGTAAAAGTAGGTCTTATATTGATAGGTGTACTGTATATTGAACATTTAAGTGCTCTGTGGTTACTTTTGTACTATTGCTTTAAAACAGATAACAACAGAAGAACTTAATGGCATGGCGGAGAATATAGTGGTGTGGGTGGCAGCATCCATTATCAGAGTGCTGCTCCCCGCCATCTCCCTTTACAACGAAGAGAGGAGCAGGAGCGTGTCTCACTGCTCCTTTGAGTCCCCGGTTTACTTCAGCAGTAGTGAGGAGACACTACAGGCCACCCTGAGTTCTCATTCTCTGCTTGGTACTGAGTCGGGGTCCACATGGCAGTCCCAGAGTAGGAGCAGTAGCTTCATGTCAACGAGATGCAGGATCTCCACTCCCTTCCCTTCACCCCTCTCGTCCTCGGGTAGTTCAGGAGAAGAAATGGGGAAAAATACACCCTGCAGATTAAAATCCAGAACACCCTCGAAGGAGATTGTGGTTGCTGATGGAGGAGAAGATGCTGGAAAGCCCCTCTCGGAACCTTTGAAGGACCTTTTTGGAATCACTAAGTCTAGTATAATTACAAAAGCAGAACGTATAGTACAGGATGTCCTTAGCAGAGCCTTCATTGAAGCACAGCTTCCTGCTCAGCTGATGGAACCCCAGTGTTGTGCGTTAGGTGTCTTGATTACCCACTACAGATCCAATAACCTTGCCACTGAACTTGTGGATGGTGTTATTGCACGTGTCAAGTCTGCCTTGTCAGAAAATAAGCAAAGAATTCCCACCCCAAAGACTGTGCGTGTTAATCTAGAAGCACAGACAGAATCTGTAGCCTCAGAGGTTGCCAGTGAGATTATACAAGTTGTCTCTGGAAGACTCCAGCCTTTTTTCACAAGCGCTGTTGAGTCAGGGTCAACCTGTAGACTCCTGGGTGGCCATGGTGGTGACCTACATGCCTTAGGACAATCCCAGAGACTCCACTCAGAAGAATATGATGAGGCGGAGTTAGCGGTTACGGCAACAGAAATAATCAGTACTGTCTTACAAGAAGTCAAGAGTGAATTCTGCAAAGCAAATACTGAAAATGAGATGAGTGACGTGAAGGAAACATATTCAGGCGATAACCAGTCAATGAGTGACTTTGTGTCAGCAATTCTGAAAAATTTAGAAACGATTTCACCCTCCTCCAGCTTATCTGTGGAGAAGAACTACCTTCTTCAGAGTCCTGATGCCCAGCAGAATGAGAGAGATGAGGCAAAAGTGACTAAGAAAAGAACAAATGGCAGTAGGCCCCCATCTGTCAAATTAAAGTCTCACGCCTCGGAATCAAGTGTGGGAATGAAAAGAGCAAACAGTGATATTGCTTTTGGGATCTCTAAAGCCAAAATCATTGAAATTGCTGATCAGATAGTATCTCAGATCATTGAAAAAACAAAGCGGGATTTCACCCCTGTGGGTAACAATTTACATGAGAGTAACTCAAAAGAGTCATTATTGCTCCCAGAAGCTGCAGAAATCTCCATTTTGGAAAAAATAAGTCCAAAATCTCAGATTCCCAACAATAGGGTCACTGTTATTGCCAAGGACATTGTAAATTCTGTTTTTGAAAATGTTTCGTTTGCACTGAATTGTATTGAAACAAATAAATATCTGCAAGAATCCAATAAAAATGTTGCTGCTGCTCCTCAAACTTCTAGAGGCAGCACAGAAACAGGATCCATTGATGATACTTTTGACTTTAGTTCAGTTGCAAAAGGCATTGTAAGGACTATATTTGGAAAGCTCAAATCTTTACTCACCCAGACTGAAGAAGATGTATCTAGTTCCAGTTCTCCTGCTCAAAGCAATGCAAAGAGCTCAAGTGTCAGCTCTTCACCAAAAAATTCAGTGTTTTCTGATTCTGTGTCAGATATTTCAGATTTGTGCACCTATACAGTAGAAACTGCTGGAGCCATTTGTGAAGCAATGAAAAAAGAGTTAGACCAGGAGATTTATTGCACAACAGTGGCAAAGAAGGCTTCAGATGAAAGCCTTCTGGCTAGAGAGGTTGTTACTTCAGTTTTGGAGTACCTTGAAGAGCAATATATTTTAGACACCATTAAAAGCCCTTCACCATATCCTAAAGACTGGGAGAGAGATGCTTCTACATTTATAAGAGAGGAGAGTAATCCAGATCAATCAAAATCCCAGATATGTCCTGTTGAAGAAATCATATTATCTGATATTGATAAGGCAACAGGACAAGTCCCTAATCAAATTACAATGGAGATTTGTAGATATCCTCCAAAGATGGTGTCATCGGAGAACATTTCTTCAAAACAGCAAATTGGGCAAATGGACATGAACTTGGTTGAGGACAATTTAAGTGTTTCCTCTTCTGGAGAGAGCATCATATCAGATGCAGAAAGTGAAGGATCAGAGAAGATGCTGAGGACCTCCAGCTCTGTATTCCATAGTACAGCAACAAGGATAATAAGTGAAATTATTGAAAAAGCAGCTGCAAAATGTATATCTTCTGGACTTGCCCATCTCCCAGAGCAACCAAACAGTACAGCTGATGATGTATGTAAAACACCAGATGCAACAAAACATGCTCAAGAAGCAATGTCCTCAGACTCTTTTTCTCATATGCAAACCACTGAACTGGCTTCGGAGATTGTTGTTGATGTTTTAGAAAAACTACATTACGCTACATGCTTTGAGAAGATTTCTTTCTCAACAGACTACAAAAATAAATTCGAAAGTTGTGATACAGCCCTGTTACCAGGAACATCAGGAATTAAAACTGATACTAGAACAGCTGAGCGCCTTAGGACAATGACTGAGGAACTCTTCAAAACTGTGAAGAACAAACTGAAACACTTTTGGAATCAGAAGAGCCTGTCTTTGTTCAAAGCAAGGAAAGTTTTATCTGCTAAAGAGCAGAGATCAGCAGATTCACTTGAGATGTTTCCTCCTTCAGTCCAAGTTTCACACCTGAGCTTTAGTGAACCACACTTGACTAAGAAAAGCATGTCAGTATCAAACTCAGCACCCTGTAAGCATCTTAGTGAAGATTCAGAACCTTTAGGTGTGTTAATGAACGTTGATTTCTCAAGGCAAAGCAGGACTAATCAGGAAAATCAGGCAAATTTAATCATCTGTGCCAAGGATGTTGGCAGTCAGATATTGCAAACAATCAGGAGTGAAATAAATAGGGGTGATGACAAAGGATGTTGCTCAGGAGCAAGAGCAAAACCCTCAGAAGAAACCCTTCAAGCAAGTGAACTGGTGGATTCTGTTTTATCTACATTTGAAAATCTTAAAGTTTCAGATGTGGTCTTAAAGCCAGATTATGAAACAATGCACCTCTCTGGTGAACAATATGGGAAAGACAGGATGTCTAGTGCAGAAGACACTGTCCATAAAGAGTACACTAAAAGTAACCGTAGAGAATATTCTGCTCAACGTTTCCCACCCGTAAATGTGCCTGGGATGGTGATTGATTCTTATACAGATGACACAGAAGTCATGAGTCGGGACAGTCCCTATAGAGCCCTGACTGATGCTTCATCAAAGCTTCAGCATCAACCTACACCTACAGCAGAACAAGAAAATGAATTGACATGTAAAAGCAATCGAGTTCCCCGGTCCCGGGTTTGGAAGAAACCCTCTACTTCAAATGACATGGGACTGGGTGAACAAGAGTTCATGGAACTTCCTTGCAGAAGCAATGTGATAGAAGGTTCATTTACAGATCAAAACAGCTTAAATACCGCAGAACAAAAGAGAGGCTCAGAGAAAACAACACTTGACAATGTTGAAGAAGGAGACCAGCCAAGCCCTCTCATTTCACCAAAGCTTGACTTCTCAGCAGAACACATAGCCCGTGCAGAGCCTGCAGTGTCTGACATTGAAATTGTTGCCATGAGTATTGTTGACATTATTATGGGCGAACTTGGTTTAACGGAGGCCTCAGATACAAAAAGCAAGTCTAGAGCAAGCCAAAAGAAATCAGAGTGTGCTGCTGGTCTCATCACTGAGAATATAGCATTTCAAACCCACTCCAATAATGTTAACTTAAACATTGAAAAGCTTTCAGCTGAAGAGGCATCCTGTGCATCTCAAGTACCAGGAGCCACAGCAAAGCACAATCTCCCCCCACTACAGACAAGGGTTTCAGAAGAGCCTAAGGACCACGTCAGGACCTCCACAGAGAGTTCTACAATGAGTCCTATTGAAAGGAAAGTGGAACAACTTGTCTCGAGTGGATCTCTGCGTGTATTTTCAGAAGAACTTGTCAAAAATGTTTTCCATTTAATTTTGAAATCGGGAATTGCAGTACAATTGGGCACAGCTCACAAATCTAATTCAGATCCAACTTTAAAGAGCCGTCTAGTTGTTCAGGATTTATCCCATCCAAAGTCTTCAGAGCTTTCTATGCAGTTGTTGTATTCATTTACTGAGAAATCAGTGAAAAAGCTGTTGAAGCAGTGCCTCAGTTTTCCCGATTCTCCAACTTTTGACGAAAATGAGAAAGATGTTTCACTTTTTCAAGATTGTGATACAAATCCGGAATTTAAGTATTCCCAAAGGATTTCAGAGAAAGTGTCTCTGACTGCCAAGGATCACAGACCACAGAAAAGTACTGAACCATCAGTGCCCAGTTCACAGATGTACCATGATGCAATTAATCAGCTTTCCAGCTTGCTTGTAAAGTCTGTCATGGATGTTTTGTCTGCTGTGTGTGATTTATCAATGAAGCCTGAAGACAGTGAAAATCAAGGTAAGAAGGAAATCAAATCAAATCATTTAATAGTGTATTAACCTTTTAGTTGCTATGAAGTACAAGTTAAAAAATGTAGTGACTGCACTTTAACTTGTTTCTTGAATATACTGCGTTTCTATACTGTAAATTGGAACAATTACAGAAATGGACACTTAAAAATTGTGTTTATACACATAAGATTATTAAAATATAGCTCCCAATATATGTGTTATTTCAAAGATATGTGTAATATTGAGCAATTTCTCATAGAAAGATGTGAAAACAGAACTGAAACTATGAACGATAGAAAAAAATACAAATGTATTGATTGCTACAGTATATTGTAAGATGTTAACACAATATAAGTTGGGGGTAATTCTTGTGTTGTATTGTAAATATACAGTACCTTGATTTTCTATCTCTTGTATCTTTTAAAAGTTTTTGATGTATTTAGACTAAGATAGTGTAGGCCATGACTATGAATGAGAGAATGAGTGAATATAGCCATATATTCAGTAGCCATATATACAGTATCTGTGAATATGGCTGCTTGTTTGTATGTAGTTACCTGAGCTCCAAGATGTAATAGTTTTACAGGAACATGAAGCTTTATACTCAAATATTTTGTGATGCCTGTCATTCGTTACTTCTCAATATAATTTAGTTTTTGTTTCAATTGTACATACTTTCTGATATTTTGTTTTACTATCATTAAATGAAAAGCTCTTTGTTACCATAGGTAATATACCAGCAGCCAGGGTGACATCAGAAATTGAGAAGAGTTCTTCTGAGGAACTGAAAAGAGACTCCCACCTTGAAAACAGTTCTGAAATCAAACCACTCAGTGTCCCTGTAGAACCGTTGAATATTGAACCGGTTTCCTCAGTTGGGCTCCAGGAAAGTTCTATGGCTAAATCAACAGAATCACTTAATATGACTTTAGTGTGTACTGAGACTGTGGAAAACATCATAACACAGCTGCTATTACAGATATACCCTACTTTGATAAAAGAGGAAACTTCTACAGAAATCCCAGGGAAGATGTCTGTGTCTTTGCTGAGTCAGATAGCTGTGGACCTCTTTGACAGTGTGTTGCAGGACTTGTCCGAAAACCAGGAGATAACAGTTGTGAAACAGGATAATGATGTGTTTCATGAACCACACAAGATTCAGCAGGTTGCCAGCTCTGTTCACAATGAATTGCTGTGTCAAACTGGATCCCAACAAGTTCTACAGAAAGCTGTAGCCTCCAGAAATGAGACAGTGGTCAAAACCATAATCAGCTCTATGGTGACCAACATTTCCAAGCTGACACATTCAGCTTCCCGATGTTCATCCCTTTCACCAGAAACCAGTATTAGCAGAGAAGCAAGTGAGATCGTTGATGAGGTGATGGGTGATATTAGAATCACTAGTGAGCACAACAAAGAGGCAACACCCAGTGCTCAGTCTTCTGAAGTTTCTCTTGTTTCTTCTGAAATAGTACATGGAGTCACAAATAATCTGCTAAAGGAAATTCAGCTAAACTGTTCCAGCCCTGAGTCCAGTACTCCTCAAGCTGCCATTGATATGGAAACCCGGAGCACTGAGCAGCTCATGTACACCAAAACGGACCAGTTAGAACCTTCACCTGTTATTGGTCGAACAGTCAGAAGTAAAAAACTGCAGTCTTCTATGACAAAGTCTCCAAAAGGCTTTTCTCCAACAGTCCCAAGTGGTTTTGAAAACAGTTTCCAGCCAGAAGACACTATGGATAAGCCCTGCTCATCACGTTCCCTAGGAGAAGCTGTTGGTGTGACACCTTGTTCTAATAAGAAAAAAGATTGCTTAGCTTCTGAGACCCCAGACAAGCCTGGAGATTATCTGGTTCAAAGAGTCCAGGATGTAGAAGGAGTACAGCAGTGTAAGGCATCAGGGAAGACAGTTAAGAAGACTAAGAAGAGCTCCTCGAGGCCAGACTGTATGAAAACACAACCTCTGGAGTCCTCTTCGCATGATGTGAAGGTTGATGAGGTGATGAGTGATATTAGAATCACTAGTGAGCACAACAAAGAGGCAACACCCAGTGCTCAGTCTTCTGAAATTTCTCTTCTTTCTTCTGAAATAGTACATGGAGTCACAGATAATCTGCTAAAGGAAATTCAGCTAAACTGTTCCAGCCCTGAGTCCAGTACTCCTCAAGCTGCCATTGATATGGAAACCCGGAGCACTGAGCAGCTCATGTGCACCAAAACGAACCAGTTAGAACCTTCACCTGTTATTGGTCGAATAGATGTATTGAAAGATATCATTGCAAAACTGCTTTTGAAAATTCGCCCTGGATTCCCCAAAGCAGAAGATTATTCAGGGGAAGTGGAAGAGCTGTCCGAGTCTCAGGTCAGGGACCTGGCACTGAAACTCACCAAAGATGCGCTGAAGGAATTGTCAAAGGTTTCCACTCTAACCATCAGTGAACCAAAGGCTGAAGGACATTTTCCATCACAGCAAGCCATCAAGAAAACTGTTAGCTCTGTTTACAGCAAACTGATGGAATCCAATGGCAACAAGAAAGTGTTACAAGTAGGAATTGCCTCAGAGAATCCAGAAATGATAAAGGAAATGGCCTGTCGTGTGGCTAAAGAAACAATTGCAATTCAAGGTTTAAGAAGTGGGCATTCAATTCCATCTTCACAATCTCTCATTTCTCAGAAAACCAGTGAGTCCACACAGGACAAAATTGTTGATACAAACGTAACTACAGTCAGAAGTAAAAAACTACAGTCTTCTATGACAAAGTCTCCAAAAGGCTCTTCTCCAACAGTCCCAAGTGGTTTTGAAAACAGTTTCCAGCCAGAAGACACTATGGATAAGCCCTGCTCATCACGTTCCCTAGGAGAAGCTGTTGGTGTGACACCTTGTTCTAATAAGAAAAAAGATTGCTTAGCTTCTGAGACCCCAGAGAAGCCTGGAGATTATCTGGTTCAAAGAGTCCAGGATGTAGAAGGAGTACAGCAGTGTAAGGCATCAGGGAAGACAGTTAAGAAGACTAAGAAGAGCTCCTCGAGGCCAGGCTGTATGAAAACACAACCTCTGGAGTCCTCTTCGCATGATGTGAAGGTTGATGAGGTGATGAGTGATATTAGAATCACTAGTGAGCACAACAAAGAGGCAACACCCAGTGCTCAGTCTTCTGAAATTTCTCTTGTTTCTTCTGAGATAGTACATGGAGTCACAGATAATCTGCTAAAGGAAATTCAGCTAAACTGTTCCAGCCCTGAGTCCAGTACTCCTCAAGCTGCCATTGATATGGAAACCCGGAGCACTGAGCAGCTCATGTGCACCAAAACGAACCAGTTAGAACCTTCACCTGTTATTGGTCGAATAGATGTATTGAAAGATATCATTGCAAAACTGCTTTTGAAAATTCGCCCTGGATTCCCCAAACCAGAAGATTATTCTGGGGAATTGGAAGAGCTGTCTGAGTCTCAGGTCAGGGACCTGGCACTGAAACTCACCAAAGATGCGCTGAAGGAATTGTCAAAGGTTTCCACTCTAACCATCAGTGAACCAAAGGCTGAAGGACATTTTCCATCACAGCAAGCCATCAAGAAAACTGTTAGCTCTGTTTACAGCAAACTGATGGAATCCAATGGCAACAAGAAAGTGTTACAAGTAGGAATTGCCTCAGAGAATCCAGAAATGATCAAGGAAATGGCCTGTTGTGTGGCTAAAGAAACTATTGCAATTCATGGTTTACGAAGCGGGTGTTCAATTCCATCTTCACAATCTCTCATTTCTCAGAAAACCAGTGAGTCCACACAGGACAAAATTGTGGACACAAATGTAACTACAGTCAGAAGTAAAAAACTACAGTCTTCTATGAAAAAGTCTCCAAAGGGCTTTTCTCCAACAGTCCAAAGTGTTTTTGAAAACAGTTTCCAGCCAGAAGACACTATGGATAAGCCCTGCTCATCGCGTTCCCTAGGAGAAGCTGTTGGTGTGACACCTTGTTCTAATAAGAAAAAAGGTTGCTCTGCTTCTGAGACCCCAGAGAAGCCTGGAGATTATTTGGCTCAAAGAGTCCAGGATCAAGAAGTAGTACAGCAGTGTAAGGTTTCAGGGAACAAAGTTAAGAAGACTAGGAAGAGCTCCTCGAGGCCAGACAGTATGAAAACACGACTTCTGGAGTCCTCTTCGCATGATGTGGTTGATGAGGTATGACCAACAGTTCCAAACCTGTAAAAATTTCTCTTACCAAAGTAGGATGGACCTGTTCTGTACCTAATTAACAGACATTTGTGTAGAAAGTACTGGAAGATGGAACTCATTTTGTAAATATGATTATAGTTATGTTGTGCATTTTCCTTTACAATGCAATAAAACTACAAATCCAGATTTGTTTTCCCTAATATTGTATAACATCTCAGAAATATCCCTATTGTCAGTCCATAGCGTACGTACAGTACCAAACTCACCTGTCTGTGGATTTCAGCTTTATCACTTTCTTATTAAATTAGTACAAAAGCAATCAGGTGAGTTATTGCTATTATAGAGAGACTTGCTCACAGTATTGTCTACATTTCCAAACTGATGTCTGATTATTTTAAACTGATTATTTTATATTTCATTGTTTGCCTTTATTCTAGTGTTAACGTCAGTGCTAAAATCATATACACACCCCATAATCCTTATCTTTTTTTCCGTAAGAGAAGTGTTACTTGTTTTGATTTACTTCTAAAACTGAAACAACAATCACTGAACTGTAACTTTTTGTTTTTTTGTGACAGGAGTTGCCTGGACACTCATCTTGGTATGTGTACAATCCCAGCCTTAATAAGGACAAAAATGTCAGTCCAGCCCAAAGCAAGAGTGGTCTGCGCATTGACATAGCAAAACATTACATGACCCCAATGCAACTGACCAAAACGTCTGAGAGCGAAGGGCTTCTCTCGCTCAGCAACATCCCCTTTGCAGTTAATACGCCGGATGAAGATGTGAATGTGAGCCAGAAAGTCAAGAAACATCCTTTGAAAAAGTTTGGCTCCATGATAAAGCATAAGATCATGGGTAATAGGTCAAAAGACTTCAGAATTCAGAATGAAACAAATCCATCTTTGGAAAACTTAAGAGCCCAGGGAACATCCAGTGGACGTGGGAGCTGTGAAAGCTTTGGACCTTTTAAAGTGCCTGATGAGTACAACAAGCCTCAAAAACACAAGGTATGGATTAGTTACCCAAACTTTAATTATTAATTAATTTGGGCATTATTGTATTTTTAATATTAGCACTACAGAAATTATTGGAATAGAATGACATTTCTATTAATTGCAATCAACAAGAATAGCAACTGCTATGGTGGCCAATGCTGAATATTCTGTATGAATAATGACTACAAATTTATCAAGATCAATACAGTACGTAACAGTTCAATTATAATACCTGTGGAAGAAATATTCCTTAATTGTTTTCTTTGTGTGCTCATAGTTCTTCAAAAAAGAAGTTTTTAGTTTGGACAGATTCAGTAGGAACAAGCCTCAGAACACTCCAGATGGTGAGTATTTAGTTTGTGACTGTGATTTTATTTTGTGTAGCACATTAGTGACCAGTGTGGTTCAGAATTAGACATTGGATGGAATTTATGTAGAATGGGGGAATTCATCCTAAATTTAGAATCCTTTAAAAACAAACTGATTTTTACACAAATTGGCCTTAGTCTTCTGCAAATGTCACTTTTTATTGACACTGCTACCTCCATGGGAATGGTGAGGCAGAACTCTAAACTCCACTCTGATCTAGTGGTTAACTGTGCAGCTCTACTCTTACCTGATCTCTCTTCTTCTAAATAGTCCATTGTCCAGTGCATCAATCTTTGGCAGTCCTCTTCAACAGTACTCTGTTTTCTCCATTTTCAGTGCCCTACCTCATTCCCTTCTACAGTATCTCTCGGTATAGTAAATATGACTAAATGTGACTTATATGACAAGATATAAGCTAATACGTCTTACTTCTTTTACAAGTAAAGTTATGAAAACCACTTTAGAACTAAACAACAGGATCGCTCATATGAAGACCCTAGCAGTAGTCAATATGGTTTTAGAAAAGGTCATTCTTCCTTTACCAACTTGTTAAAATTCTTCAAACAAGTCACAGCAGTAAACACGCAGAACGTACAAAATGATATGATTAGATTTTAAAGATGCTTTTGATAGTGTTCTTCTTAAATTAAAGGCAATAGGCATTTAGGGAAATTCATGTATTGAACTGGTTAAGGGACAGGTAATAGTACAGAGCAGGGGTGAATAGTCCAATAGAAGATGAGAGGAATTATAGTTATGAATGTGATTGAAATGACTGAAAAACAGTTGTCTAATAGCCAAATTACCACACACCTTTAATCAAATAGCTTCTTATTGAATAAACCTGACATTAAGATGCCGCTGGGAAGAACTGTATCCAAAGTCTATCTGACCCGCTGCCATGGAATAAAGAAACTCGAACAGTGACACGTCAAACCACTCTGTGTTTCCAGGGATCCCTGTAATTCCAAACTCCAGGAAGATGCCAAAAAAACCATCTTTGCTGTCGAAGATGTCGACCGCTTTATCCAGAGCCTTCCTGTAAGAATCAAAAAAGGAGTTCTAATGATGGGAACCTCATTTGCCTAGCTGATCTACTGTTTCTGAAATAAAAATAATTGCATTCATGTTTTTGTATAATGTTGTGTTATTCAAATAGGTGAGCACACTGCCACATCCATGACCAGACACTTTTCAACTAAATCACAAAATGGTTTGTTAGTTTTAATGTTGTCTGTAAATATCTTATTGGTGTACTACACCATTAAAAAAATAAAACAGTCTTAGCCTTCATAATTCTATTCATAGTTATAGCAAGTAACTATTCAAACTATTCAAAATCCTCAAAGCTACTGACCTACAGTAGTGCACTTCATAAGATTGAGTAGTGAAACACGAACTAGGGGAAACTATTTGAATTTTTTTTAAATATAAGAGGTTTAAATAATCTACCAAACAGGGAAATGCATATTTTTATTCAAAGGGTTTGGGGCCTGGAACAAACTACCCAACTATGATGTGGACGCCGATATCCTGATGTCCTTGAAGAAAGGGTTAGACGAGTTACGTGAATGACTTAGCCACTGAATTAGCTACTGAAAAACCAAGCAAGCCAGATGAACTATCAACGTTCTACTGTGCAACAACAAGTGCACCTAATGAACTTTTGTGTGATTGGCAAGTTGCAATGCCTCACTGCACGAGCTGTATTGCTGGTCAGAGGGCTTAAAACAAATTGACAACTTTTTGTGAAAGTACATAAGCTATAACTATAGTATTCTCATTCCAGAAAATGTTGCGTTTCTTTTTTCCATCTATACTGTATATATAGAACTAGGAACTTATGTACTCTGCGTCTTTGGTTTCCCTTCGGACCGCTTAGGGGAGCGAACGGTAAACGGACCGCGGTGAGCAACAAGTTTTTTTTTTTGCTTTTCTTTTAAATTTTTTTAAATTTTTATTTATGCTTAACAAAAGAACAAACATTACAACACAAACAAGAGTACATATAACAATTCAAAACAAAAATAGCATCAGGGGTACATACTACTACATCAATTCAAGTTATGAAAAAAGATTAAACAAATTAAATAAAAATAATGTCCGCACCGCTTTCATATTTTTGCATTTCGAAATAGTCTGCAAATACCCCTTTACTTCCATTTTAAAATACTCAAACACAGGGTACCTCCCAGACCACTTCATTTTATGTATGTGATAACGTGCCAGTATAATAATTAAATTTATTACAAACGAAATTTTTCTATTGTTTTCACTGGGGCTGAAACTTAACATAATATCTTTTTCAACAAAACAAATATCAATATTAGTCTCTTTTTTAATATAATTCTGCAACTTAGTCCAGAACATTTTTACCCTGGGACATAACCAAAACAAATGCTGAATAGTTTCAGGGCTATTGTCACAAAAAACACATTTGTCATCTATATTAATTTTAAATCGTTGGGTAAGAAGAGTTTTAACTGGGTAAATTTGATGAATTATTTTGTATGAAACCTCCTTAATTTTACTGGTTATACAATATTTATTGGGCATCATCCAAATTTTTCTCCAATCAATGCGTTTTCCAAATGCAGAATTCCAATATATTGTAGTCGCAAGTAAATTATCATTTTTTAACAGGGATCTCAAAAATTGGTTATTACATCCACAATTCACAATATCCTTTCCTTGTAGTCTAACATGAGCTGTAAATTCTTCCAATGTTTCTAAAGGACTACTATTACAACTCCTTAAAAGAGTTCATATTTCCCCAGAAATCGCATTAATTACAGTAAAATACTGATCCAAAGTAATAGAAATATTGTATCTATTAACAAACTCGGTGTAACTATATATTTTACCATTAGCCTTGATTAATTGTTTAATCCAAATTATATCATTCTTGACCCAGTTTTCAAAAAATAAGGTTTTATTTCTAATTTTTATATATTTGTTGTTCCAGATAGTAAATCTATGTGGGGAAAAGTTATGTTTATACATAAGTGACCACGTCAGAAGTACTTGTTTATGAAAACTGGCAAGTTTCAAGGGGATTTTTCCAATGTCAAAGTTACACTTTAGTAAAAACTCTAGACCCCCTACTTCTTGAAATATCAGATTGGGGATTATATGCCATATACTTTGCTTATTTTCTAAATAGTTTTGTATCCATTTAATCTTAAAAATAGCATTAGATGTCCTAAAGTCTAAAGCATTTAAGCCCCCTTCTGCCTGTGGACGACAAATCATTTCTCTTTTAAGATAATGGGGTTTATTCCTCCAGATAAATTTGAAAAGTTTGGAGTCAATTTTCCTAATAGTTGCAGGTGGTACGTCCAGAACCAGTGAAGCATAAACTAATCTAGATAAACCCTCAGATTTAGACAAAAGTATTCGACCATTTAAAGAAAGGTCTCTTAACAACCATAAGTCAAGTTTTTTTTCAAATGAATGCATAATTGGAGAAAAGTTTAGATCATTTCTAATTTTTGGATTTTTGGAAATCTTCATACCTAGATATTTAACTACATCTTTTACAGGAATATTACATAGAGATGAAACATCACAGTTCCCAAGAGCCATCAGTTCACATTTTTTTAAATTAAGAGAAAGACCAGAAACAGAGGAAAAAACATTTATACACTTAATTGCCTTCTCAATCTCTGCATGGTTTCTTAAAAATAGCGTTGTGTCATCAGCTAATTGGGAACACTTAATCTCTCTATCCTGTATTTGAATACCCTGAAACACATCTTGTTTTATATGAATAGCCATAACTTGTGTGACCAGCAGGAATAAGAATGGGCTTATGGGACATCCTTGTCGAATTCCCCTACCAATTCTAAATCTATGAGAAGTTCCATGAGCCAATTTAACAGAGCTGTTACCTTGATTGTACAAAATTCTAATTACCTTTTGAAAATACTCACCAAAGCCAAAAAAATTTAGAGTTTCAAAAATAAAAGAATGTTCAATTGTGTCAAAAGCCTTATAAAAGTCCACAAATAGAACAAAGCTATCCTGACTAATAAGTTCACCATAGTCTACAAGGTCCAACACCAAACGAATATTATTACATATATGTCTTCCTTTCATGAAACCCGACTGTGACTCATCAATAATTGAGTCAAGGCCTGTTTTCAGTCTCTCTGCAAAAACAGAAGCAGGAATCTTTCCATCATTATTAATCAAAGTGATAGGCCGCCAATTATCTATCAACAAATGATCTTTATCTGGTTTTGGAGTTATGGTTATTAAGCCCTGAGTCATCGAGGTTGGTAAGACTCCCTTGTCAATTGACTCCTTAAACACCAGAAGAAGAAATTCAGCCAAATCATCTCGAAAGGTCTTATAAAATCCAGTGGTAAGGCCATCATTACCAGGAGATTTGTTAACCTTGAGCTTATTAATAACTTTCTTAATTTCAAAGATGGATATCTCTTTATCACAGATGGCTTTAAACCCTTCGTCTATAGTTTTAAAGTCTTCTTTTAATGAGTTCAGAAAATCACACATTTTTTCTGTAGAACATGCCTTACTAGTATATAACTTACCATACAAATCTGATACATATCTTGAAATTTCTACAGGATTTTGAGTTTCACAGCCATCTATGTTAAGTTTACTAAGAGATGTATAATCTCCATTCTTTTTTTCCAAATTATAGAAGTATTTTGAGTTTTTTTCGCCTTCCTCCAACCATCGTCTCCTGGATCTAACAAAAGCTCCTTTTGCTTTTTCTATGTATAGTTCATCCAGTTCAGCTTGCAGTCCAATTAATTTACAAACATCTGTTTGATCAGTATTGCTGTCATCAGTAAGATCACAAATTGCCTTAATAACTTCCTCTTCCTTTATTTTATTAGAGCGGACAGCTTCTTTACTTCTTTTTATAGCAATCAATCTTATCTTATACTTCATAAATTCCCAGTTTTGGCTATATGAATTTGTTAATTGAGCTCGCCTCCAATATGTTTGTATAATTTCCTTCATTTCCATTTTAAAGCTGTCATTTTCCAAAATCATATTATTGAGTTTCCAATAAGTCTTAGGGACTTTAGAATCCTCATTGTTACTCAAGTTAACAGAAAGATAAATTGCTTTATGGTCAGATAGTACTGATGGTTCAATAGAAACCTTGTTAATCTGTCCTTCTAATGCATTTGAACTTAACCAAAAATCTATTCTTGATTGTTTAGATCTGTCCTTGTTACACCACGTGAACTCCTTTAGTCCTGGATGTTTACATCTCCATATATCACTAATTCCTAAGCCTTGACATAACCTGTGCAACTCCATATCAGGAGGGGGAGATCTAGCAGGTACAGGGTATCTATCCAACTTAACATCAAAGACTGTGTTAAAATCACCCCCTAAAATAATTTCAATATCCTGGAACTTGTCCTTCACCTTATTCACTTCTTCTTCAACTTCAAGAAACAAGTCTCTGCTATATTGTTCATTATTAAAAGCATATATATTCCCCAGCAAAAACATTTTCCCATTAAGAGCCACTACAAGAATTATCCATCTGCCCAAATGATGAACTCTACCACTAATAATTTTACCTTTAAATTTACCCTTTAATATTGCAACCCCCGCAGAATGATTACTACCAAATGATAACCAGACATCACTCCCCCATTGACTCTTCCAAAAATTCAAATCCGAAGAACAAGCGTGCGTCTCTTGTAAAAAATAAAAATCTGCATTAAACCTCTTGCAGTACAAAAAAAATAGCCTTTCGTTTTGTCAAATCACGAAAACCCCTGACGCCCTGCCCCCTGGTACAATGACCATCTGCGATCCATGAAGGCAGCCTCTCGCAAACTTGAGCGTAGGTGGCGTCTTTCCGGCCTACATGTACATTATCAGGTTTGGAGAGATTACTTATCTGAATATAAGGTTACTATAGAGTCTGCTAGATCCACCTACTTCTCTCACATCATTGAAAATCACCAAAACAATCCCAGACATCTTTTCTCCACCATCAACACACTGCTCAAGCCAAACTGCCCCACCACATTACCTGCCTCATCACAACTTTGCAACACATTCTTACATTTCTTTAGTTCTAAGATTGACAACAGTATGTGTGCATTTGTTTTAACCACTTCCTTCACTGCTTTCATATCTGATCTTAAGTCTCTCACCTCCTCCAACGCGAAGTCCACTGACTTTTGTAAGGCAGCAACTGTCATCGTGTTGTTTCGAATCAATGCCTCCAGATGATCTGTTCTCTCATTAATCTTCCTGGAGAGAAGCACCACGATGTTATTCTGCATTTCCAGCAGAGACGGCTCGTCTTTCATCCTCTTCATGAGGGGCTTTTCCGGAGTGTCGGGCTCAATGTCTCTGTCGGAGTCGAGCAGCTGTTCCAGCTGCGGCTCTCCGGAGCTCCTCTCGCTGTCGAGGGCGGACGAGTGCTCGGCCTCGGGGGCGCCCCGGCTCCGCCGCTCGCCCCTGCTGCAGGGTGCACCTGCCCTCCTGAAGACCGCGGCATTTTCGAAACGTCCTTCTCTTTTCGCTTCTTTCCACCAGTGCTTTTTTCAGAGATCGAATCCATCCTAAAATAACGGGGTTTTTTTTTCCAGTAGTGCAATTCAGAGGAAAGAAAAAAAATCGTATCCAAGTTTTAACTTTTTTTGGGTTAGAAATAAAATTAAAACTCTCCAAAAATTGACATAAAGTTAGTCAAAAATCATAGACATCCAAATCAAAGCAAATTTTCTCCTTTCACCAACAGTTTAAGGGAAAAAGACTCCAAATTTTTCAGCGCTTAACAAAACACGTGCGAACTGGTCGCCATCTTGCCGACCTCCCCGCGGTGAGCAACAAGTCCTGAAACGATTAGCCAGCATCTTGGTACTGTCTGCATGAGAGAGTAATTTTAATATAATTTGTGTTCCTGGAGATCGATTTAGATTATTCGAGAAATACAAACTACGATCATAACATTTATATTTATAGCACATACTCCAAATATGGCGTCTCGCTCTCCATCGTCTTCCCCCGACTCTGCTACGGGTTCAGGTACCGACCCGGCTCGGCCAGACACAGGAGAGCCGCTCGGTGGTTCAGATTCGGACTCAGACGGGTCTCGGGGAGGAAGGTTGCGGTGCTGGTGACCTGGGGTATCGCCTGGAAGAGACAGAGCTCGAAGCCGAGTTTGAAGCGGCAGATGAGCGGCTCCGTGGACTGGTGCAGACAGCGAGCAGAGAACAGCTGCTTTACCTGTACGCCAGGTATAAACAGGTAAAGCAACCCCAAACCTTTGGCAACTCTTTAATAAACTGAAGCAAAGGCGTGTTTGATGTGTTTTCGGGCTCAGGATCAATTAGTTTGAAACCTTACAAATGTGCACTCAGCATGTGCATAATCAGTTGCTGTCATGTAGTTGGTGACAATGAGGGATAACCTTCGTGTTTATAAAGTACTGAGTACGTTTGGATGGAGAAACCACTAGCAATATTTTCTAGTTTCCCAAGGGATCGTTTTAACTGACGAACGTTGAATAGAAGTGTACAAAACGACTTTTCTGAAGTCGCGATTTGTGCGCAACAACGGGTTGGCTTGTTGTTGCTTTTCTTGAAGTCTGTGACGGGGGAAAGTTCCCACTTTACATCTTCAAGACAACAACTGGCAAGAAGCAATTTCCTCATGACATCTTGAAGTCGTCAGTCAAAGACTTATTAGGACCAAGATCTGATCGGCAGAAGACTCGGATGATACCTGTTTAAATTCGCAATTTTAATGTAAGGAATATGAAAGTGCTTTAAAAATCGTTAATGAAAACAAACTCTCGCGTGACATCAGATATAGAAAAGTGCAGAAATAAATACTTTACACAGCCATTTTAAAAGATACTTGTGTGGACACCAATAATAGAGTTTTCACTGGCATGATAAAAACATGTGACACAGGGATAAGTACTATGATTGTAAGCTACTAAATGTGTATGAATCAGATTGGAAAGCAGCTCTGGTCTGGAGAATTTGGAAGTAGCAGTAACAAGATGTGAATCCAGTCTGTGAATGCAAATTCATATTTGAACGTTAATCCTTATTTGAGCCAAATACGCCTATCTGAGACATGCTGACCTATTTAAATTGAATAAATTAGCAACGATAAAGGCAATGACACCACACACTGTGTTTCCAAGGACACATTCTCATTTTGAGCATAATCTCAAAATGTTCTATTTCCGTGCTGCTGATGGCAGCAAGCTCTTGTGACGTACAGAATAGAAGTTCAGGACTTGCTCTGCTTCATGAGATCGACATCGCTTAATAAATTCTTTAACCAGTTTTGCCTTGAATAATTATTGTTATATTTGTTCACTTCAGTGCTTATTTTTTCTTTCTCTTAATTCTTGAAATTTGTAGAAAGTGCTTAAAATAAGTTTTTTAAAAAAAGTTTTCACCTTCTTACTGCCACTTTTAAATTCAGTCCTGTATTTCCTGCAGAATGACCTCAAACATTGTTTTCATAATCTTGATACAGTACAATGTTTGCCGCTTGGACTAAAATATGTTAAGCACTTTATGATGATGCTTTCTAGCAAGAGAAACTGTAAATTCATTGTATGTGATAAAACTTTTTTTCAGATTTCAAATTCTGTCTGGTTTGACTTTTCAGGTCAAAGTTGGAACATGTAACACAGCAAAACCAGGCTTCTTTGACTTTGAAGGACAAAGGAAATGGTAAGTTAGAATGAATTACAGTTAAACTGGTTTAATTGGAAACTGTCTTCTTAGATAATTGTTTGTATAACTACGTTGTGATTATAAGCATAATCCATCTACAGTACCTCCTTGTAGTACTACATTGCACCTGTGACATTATTTCTCCTGGTAGTCTCCAAACATTTTGTATTTCTGACAAACCTACTGTCCACGTATACTGGTTCCGATGCTCTGGAAGACATCTTGCCTGGTGCCAGTACCCAAAAAGGGGCACCTTAAAGTCTTGAATGACTACAGACCAGTGGCACTTACATCACACATAATGAAAACTCTGGAAAGGCTTGTACTGGACCACCTCAGAACCCTGGTGAGTACAGCACTGGACCCCCTGCAGTTCGCCTATCGGTCACACCTGGGAGTGGAGGATGCAGTCATCTATCTGCTACACAGAGCTAACTCTCACCTGGAGAAGACGGGGAGCATTGTGAGAGTTATGTTCTTTGACTTCTCCAGTGCCTTTAACACCATCCATCCACCTTTACTGAGAGATAAGCTAAGGGCGGCACAGGTGGACACTCCCCTGCTGTCCTGGATTCTAGACTATCTGACCTGCAGGCCACAGTATGTACGGCTACAGAGCTGTGTGTCCGAACAGATTGTTAGCAGTACTGGGGCTCCACAGGGGACTGTCCTTGCTCCATTCCTGTTCACCTTTTACACCTCTGACTTCAGGTATAACTCTGAGACATGTCATCTGCAGAAGTTTTCGGATGACTCTGCAATTGTGGGGTGTATTAGAGAGGGGAGGGAGGAGGAATATAGGAGCTTGATTACCAGTTTTGTGGAGTGGTGTCATCTTAACCATCTCCAGCTTAACACCAGCAAGACCAAAGAAATGATTTTTGACTTTCCAAGGAATAAGTCTCCGCTGAACCCTGTTTCCATCCAGGGTGAGGCCATAGAGGGCATACATTCCTACAAGTACTTAGGGGTACACCTGGATGATAAGCTGGAGTGGTCTGGTAACACTGATGCCCTGTACAAGAAAGGTCAGAGCCAACTCTATTTTCTTAGGAGACGCAGGTCCTTTGGTGTGTGTGGAACACTGCTACACATTTTTTATGAATCAGTGGTGGCGGCGGCCATCTTCTACGCTGTGGTGTGCTGGGGCAGCAGCATCATGACAAAAGATGCAAATAGGCTCAATAAACTCATCAAGAAGGCTGGCACTGTGCTGGGGATGAGCCTTGACCCCATGGAGGTGGTGGCTGAGAGGAGAATGCTGAACAAGCTCACAGCCATCATGAACAACGCCTCTCATCCGCTTCATGGGACTGTTACTGGGCAGCGGAGCACATTTAGCAACAGACTGCTCCAGCTACGGTGTTCAAGGGAACGTTTCCGCAGGTCTTTCCTCCTGGCGGCTGTCAGGGTGTATAACGCTGCCCTAGGCTAGGACTGTTAGCCCTTCATTTGCTCCTCTATGGACAGCATGGTGCACCATTGTACTTTTTGGACAATCAGTCTGTATAAACCTATGCACATTTTGCACATATTTTATTGTTTTTACAGCGACTATGATCTGGACATTTTGCACACACCTATGTATTTATTTATTTTTATTTATTTTGTTTGTCTTTTGTTTTATAACTATTCTGATGTCTGTTTTGCTTGTCTTGGGCTGGACTGCTGTAACACATCAATTTCCCTACGGGATTAATAAAGTATTATCTATCTATCTACTGAGTTACATACATTATGTATATACAAAATTTAGAAATAAGCAGTCGGCATAAATGAACAGGGTAATAAAATGATCAATTTCATATCGAGCAATTTAAAAAAATAAATGGAATCATTTTCCACACAGTGAGCATATTGCCACTGTGAATTTAAAATAGGAATACAGTTAAATTCCAGTGGATTTGCTGTTTGAAACAGCCATTGTTATCCTGTGTTCACATGATGACTAGCTAATCATATTCTTATAGTTTGCTTCTTCTCATTGATACCTTTTCAGTTTGTTGAATATGTATTCCTTTTAGTAAGCGATAGCTAAAGTATTGTGCACAAACTCATTTTAAGTTACACGAGGCAAGAGACAAATCTGTGCGAGTCCACAAAACCCACACTAAATATAGGTTTCAGTGTTGTCCAGAAAAAAAGAAAGGTAAATGTGCGAACTTTTACAGTGATTGTAAGAAACCCAACAGACCAGGGACTGTAAGTAGGATTTCAGTTGTTAAAGGCTAAGTAACATCCTAGGCAAGTAACATCTGTCAGTCAATTTATGGGATAGACTGTGACTAGATTACGTACCCGAGAAGATGAGTTCTAGCATTGACAGTCTCCTTGCCGAACTGTATCAAAAATAGAAAACAAAACATTTGCCCTACTGAAAAGCGGTTAAGAGTGTGTTTTCTACCAGCTGGGCTCTGTAAGGCTGCCGATGGGTTACACATTGTGCTGTGATGTTGCAGGCAGGCCTGGAAGCAGCTCGGGGACATGAGCAAAGAACAGGCCATGCAGGAGTATGTAGCGTGTGTGCATTCGCTGGACCCAGAAGGAGGCCAGAAGGTAGGGACTTCTGACTCAATATCACTTTAACCTGCTATTTGTTTGGTGTCAGCTTTTGGGCGCCAGGATGACGACATGCATTGAGAGGGTGAACTGTCTCTGGGACAAGCTGTCAGATTTGTTCTAGAGATAAACCTGTTCCTGGGATTCCTACAGTACAAGAGACAGTTTCACATGATTCATCAGTAAACTACTAGCTACTAGCAACCTAATGAATACGGTCACTTGAGCAGCCCACTTGTGTCTGTAACCTCTCTTGCGTTTTTCTGTTCTTGGTAGTTTGTATACTGAAGAAATTCTGGCAGTAATTTGTAACATTAACCTCTCTCAACACAGCAACAACGATAGTGACAATCATCTTACCTAAAACAAACGTGAATATTAATGATAAGAAACTTAGGCCCACTTCAAAAATCACAAATATGCTCCTTAAAAAAATCACAGAATCGGGTTCCAGATAGTAGCATGTTTTGCTTACTCAAAGAGCAAGAGGTCTGTTTTCTACCAAATGTTACCAAAAACATCCCTGCCCATTTGCAGCTGACAGGACTTGGCTGTTTCCCCATACATACTGTATGCCATATATATCCAGTGAGTATAATATGAAGAGGGGTGGATCAGGGATTTAGTGTTCACTGTTGTCCCTTTTGTGCTACATTTAAGAAAATAAAATAATTTTTCAGTATGCATTGTCTTACCTTTATGACTACTGAGAATAAGTACTCTGGAACACAATGAAAAGAAAATTAAAATCTATATAAAGGGCCAGCATGGCTGTGGAGTGGATAGCGCTTCTGCCATGTAGCACTGGGGCCCTGGGTTCAATTCCAGACCTGGGGTGCTGTCTGCGTGGAGTTTGTATGTTCTCCCCATGTTTGTGTGGGTTTCCCCCCACAGTCCAAAGACACGCTGGTAGTTTAATTGGCTTCTGGGACAGTTGGCCTTGGTGTGAGGTTGTGTGTGTCTGTCTGTGTGTGTCCTGTGATAGACTGCTGTCCCCTCCAGCGTGTATACTGTACCACCTTGCGCTCACTGCATGCCAGGATAAGCTGCAGCTCCCCTGCAACCCTGTATTGGAAAAAGCAGTTAGAAAATGGTGGGATTTATAGTTTAAACTGTGAAGTGTATGTAGATAGAACAGTTATATTTCAGAATAAACAAGTATTCCATGTCTACGTGGAACAATTATTTGTTTATATTTTGGGTATCAATTTTGAGGTGACTAAAGGATTTACAAAACAGTAGTGGCTGGACTTTAATGAAGAGGATATGGCATTAAGGAATTAGAATTGTTTGAATTCAGCATTAGCTCTTGTGTAGATTTAACAGCCCAGTTCATAGAGGCCACGCAGAGTGGCCTCGATGTGTCAGCGTCTCTTATGACCATTGGTGCTATTAGTTGCAGTTCATGCTTGGCAAATTTGCCATCTTGCCCAGAGTGGTGAGTGCAGTATTGCAAGATTTTCTCTCTTCACAATTCTCATGACTATGCATTGAAGGACAATAATAATAGTATAATGTTAATTTATGAGTGTTTTTAAATAACCCTCAAAGCTCCTTACAGTAGTAAACATAATACACAAAAAAATAATGGCATATATCAATATTATAGCATTAATTTTTCAGCCGTTGAGCTAATATCAGTCTTGTCACGGTTTGCTTTCAGAAATGTTCTGTTGTATCTATATGGAAAATCATTAACTGACTTAACAATGGTAGTTTCTGTACTGTGTATCCAAACTCCAACTGAAGAGGTTCAAAAAGCTCATTAGATACAAGACGCAATTAGAATTGAGTCGCATTGTCCATTTCAGAGTTTTTGTGAGAAAAGGCAACTTGAGCACATAGTGGTAGTTAAGTGCTTGAGGTCCTAGGTCAGTTTTTTTGCAACAGGTGTCTGTTTCAGTCTATGAATTGAAGACCCTAATGTCTTAATTTCACAGTAACATTCTAGAGTTTAAGGATAAGGACAAAAATGTACAGACAAACCTCGAGTTACATAATAGTTCCGTTCCAGAAACCCTTACGTAACTAGAAATTTACATAAGTCGAAATGCCCATTAATCACACCCCACGGGCTATGCATACATGTATACAGTACATCAATATGTCAGTGAACATATGATGTTATTTCGGTCAGTTTCTTTCATATGAAGCACACATAGAAAATTAAGTTCAATAATTATTAATGCAGTGTTCTATAAATAGAAAAAATATCTAAACAAAAAACTAAATTCCAGTACTGAATAGTACATCGTTATGTCAATGAACATATAGAGGTTTTCTGTCGTTTTTTTTCCATATGATGCATACAGAAAGTTAAGCTCTATAATTTATAACGTAATGTGATATCAATAAAAAAATTGAAAAAACCTGTTTGCCCGGATCACTGGTGACCACGGCTGTCCCCCCAGATGACACTTTTTATTTTTAAGATAAACGCAAGATAAAGAACGTTTTTTTTAACCGCTCCACAAATGTTCTCACATGCACGTAATAATTAATAATTGCTTACACTTATATAGCGCTTTTCTGGACACTCCACTCAAAGCGCTTTACAGGTAATGGGGACTCCCCTCCACCACCACCAATGTGCAGCATCCACCTGGATGATGCAACGGCAGCCATAGTGCGCCAGAACGCTCACCACACACCAGCTATCAGTGGGGAGGAGAGCAGAGTAATGAAGCCAATTCATAGATGGGATTATTAGGAGGCCATGACTGGTAAAGGCCAATGGAAAATTTGGCCAGGACACCGGGGTTACACCCTTAGTCTTTTCGAGAAACGCCCTGGGATTTTTAATGACCACAGAGAGTCAGGACCTCAGTTTTACATCTCATCCGAAGGACGGCACCTGTTTACAGCATAGTGTCCCCATCGCTATACTGGGGCATTAGGACCCACATAGACCGCAGTGGTGAGCGCCCCCTGCTGACCCCACTAACACCTCTTCCAGCAGCAACCTTAGTTTTTCCCAGGAGGTCTCCCATCCAGGTACTGACCAGGCTCACACCTACTTAGCTTCAATGGGCTGCCAGTTGTGAGTTGCAGGGTGATATGGCTGCTGGTGCAATTCTCCACGTATTCTCCAATATCATCACAAGAAAACCATAAAGTTTGTTTCCACAGACATGACACTGTTATGCAATAAACCAATAAATTAATGAACTAGCAGAATCCCAGTAAAAATACCCGGCCAGCACAGCATGTCATTATCATACATTTTTACCAACAAAACCGCAAAAGCAAAAACCAGCAAATATATATATATATCCCATGTTTTTACCTTATTCTGAAGCATTATATATCCAAAATAACCCAGACTAGTTTATCTCCAGACCTACAGATGCAGCCATTCAAAATGAGCGGTAAAAACCCGCGGTACAGTAACCAACCCGCAGGGCACCGCGGTAAGTGATTGGCTGGCCAAAATGACCGACAGGGGCACTCGTGGTGCATTGGTTGGTAGTGAAAAGATTTAATCATTTAATGTCTTTACTGTGCACATTTCAATCCGCTTAGTTTTGAATATTTATATGGAATTTTACCACTAAAGGGAAATTTTAGTAGCTGAGCATAAAAAGAAGAGGAGCATAACGCATCTGAAGGTCATAAACGATATTAATTTTGGAACATAAACATACAGTATATAGCTGGTCTTAGTACTTTAAAGAAAAAAATACACACCAGTATTCCATTTCTCTCTAAACATTTTAAGCTTCGAAGTCTTTAACTAACGTGATACCGGAGTCAACAAGCATACTTTTAGAATTTGATTAAAAGGGAATATAATATGGAATCGCGTATCTAAAGAATTTAATAACGGTATGATTATATCCGTGTACTGCGACAGGGCTGTGTAGGGCTGTTTCGCCTGCCTGTTCATGCGAGCTGTCTTGTAGCCTATTGGTCTAGGTGTGTGACTACCAACTGGCAGGTTGTGTGTTCGAATCCAGCTGGTGCTGGACTCCTCTTTTAACAAACATTTCTTCGAAAAAATAGAATAGCGATATTATGGACAATCAATTGACTTTTATATTTCAAAATATCGCAACATGATCGATATTTGCGATATTTTGAACATATCTTCCCTTCTGACAGCGGTTCCTGCTTCTAGTGTGTGTGTGTGCAACAGAGTACATTTTTATAGAGAAATGGAGGCTGGACAGTATGCGTTACAATATAAACATTTATATTGATTTAAATCGTGTTCTGATTTAAATCGCAAACGCGTGTTTAATTATGTGTTTTTTAATCATAATCAGGCTAATGCATTTCTACATTTTCTGTATGAACCGGCTTAGAGGTTCATACAGAAAGACAGCTTGTGTTTAAATTGAGTGTAAGGTAATTTATTCTTCTAAAGTCATGGTCAGCATTTATTATTGTACTGTGCTGTAAACTTTTTCTGTGCCTAGTCACATTATTTTATAGCGTTTTTATTGCGTTATTAAATCCGGTGGCGCTGTGTGTTAGTTTCCTGACTCCCATGTCACATGGTCTGTGATTGAATCCAATGGAACTATGACTTTATTTTTTAACAAACATTTCTTTGAAAAAATGAAACGTTTCCCTTGGTCAGAGATTAAATAAAACCTCACTCGCACCAAACAAATTTATATTTCTAAATATCACAAAATACGTTCATTGTCTTCCAATCGAGTCGAATTGACACTGGAAGCCTGCCACACCCGGACTGTTAAACCAACGCATTAGCACGTCAAAGCCCATCGAGGGTATTGAGCCAGTATTGGCTTTAGTATTCCCCCCCTCTCCCCTCAATTCAATTCAATTCAAGGTGTTTTATTTGCATGACAGATGGGTACAAGCAGTGTTGGGTATGTATATTGTAACGCTTACGGCAGACAGGCACTGTGTAAGAGCCGGCGCACCAGAGCAGCGCACCGAGGGAGCGTCTGCATTTATAACTTAGTTTTTAAAATTAGTCAAGCAATATGAAGCATCTCCTTTTACTTAGTGCCTGAGCATAAAAAGAATAGGAGCATACTGCAACGCGTGTGAAGTCCATAAACTATATTAATTTTGGAACTTAAACATACAGTATATGGCTGGTCTCGGTACTGACTAACGCGATACCGGAGTCAACAAGCATACTTTTAGAATTTGATTAAAAGGGAATATAATATGGAATCGCGTATCTCAAGAAATTAATAACGATATAATTATATTCATGTTGCAAAAGAACTGCAACGGACATAAAAACTCCCTTGCTTTTAACAGAGCGTTCCATAATTTCTAACTACGAAAATGCCAGGTGAAAGGATTTGTAAACATATTTTGTTAAAGCAAGTCAGTTTTTTCCGCAACACATAAAAGACATTTTTCCAAGAAAGTTTAGCCTTTGTCACTAATGAAACCACTAAATAAGGACATAAATATAGAAATCTTAAGATTTGTTTTATTTAATGTTGGTAGCAGGATGAACTGTCAGAGTGTATATTTTGTCGCAGAGTTGCTGCAAGATGTTAACAGTGAAAAAGGTATTTAGAAATGAGTTATTTCAAGATGAAAATTTTCAGAATAATTGGTACAAACATTTTCAGCATGGAATAAACCGTTACTTTAATGGTATAAACCTTAAATGGATTCATATTCTCAATAAGATTTGGTGCTCAGTAACATGACTTAGAAAATGACAGAAGACATACGTATCATGCTTATCCTTCTATTTTTCATAATCGTAAACTCCTTAAGGCAGTTACATTTTCTCTGTTCTGACCTGGAGTTACAGAGAAATTTAAATTCTAATAAGAGATTTGTAATGAGGAAAGTCATACCAATCACTCATACAGTACCAGGATTTGCAATTACAATACAAATATTTTCTTTCTGTATGTGATTATTTTGCAGTTTGAGTCTATGGCATTCCTTTGGGGGTCTATACTCCAAGGCATGACTTTTTTATGTATAAACATCAGTATTTACTGCTATTAATTACTGTACGATTTATAGTTGAAATCTGAGCCTAGATATAAAGTTAGATATAAAGTTAAAATCTCGACAAAGCAATGTAGGAAATACAGAGAAAATAAATCCTTTCTGACATCTAAAATCAGTTTCGATCAAGGTCTCTAAAACGAACAAGAAAAAGAGGATTTTCGGAGGGCAATTACGCTGTGTTTATATAGAATAAGTGATTTATGAGCAATCTAATTTCTTGTTCGTTTAAAACAGTGAAATGTCAGCTGCAAAAGATCGCACCAGAAACAGCACTCTCTCTGCCTGTCATAGACGTTCAGGAAAGGCTGAATGAAGTCATGTCAAGTACAATAATTCGGAGATCAATAATAACAGTTGTAGGACAGTATGTAAGGAGGATAAGGATTTTGAAGTTATTGCAGGATATTGCTGAGTTATTGCAGGATAAAAGACTAGAGATGTTGGCAAGAAGAAGATAATTTGGGGAAAGCTGAGGAATACACTTATAACAAGAACACTTCCTAATGGGGTTAGGCATACTTTTGATGAAGATGATGAAGTTAACAGACTATATTTTTACATAGATACTGAAATAAGGATTGTATTTTAGATTATGTGTAGTTGCTGGCATTGAACTGTGTGTTGGATGCACATGAATTGAAGGAATGGGCAAACATAGCTGATGCGGATCCACAGAGCCAGCATATTAAGATGTTTATAATTAGAGGCAATTTGTTTAAATAACTAGGTATGGATACTGATGTGCAAGAGAGGTGGAAAGGCTGTTTCCTTAAGACAGCACTATAAAATATTTTATTCTCAGTGAGATGCTGCCATTTCATAGTGGGTTTCTAACACTGTGTATAGTTCCATCCACACAGTGCCTTTACTTCCATTTCTAATCTCTTTATCCAGTACAGAGGATTTGGAGCCTATCCCAGTAAGCAACGGACACAAGGCAGAATACACCCTGGACATAGCGCCAGTCCATCACAGGACAGACAGACACAAACACACACACATCAGGGCCAGTTTTCCCATAAACCAATTAACTTACCAGTATGTTTTGGAGTGCGAGAGGGAGTCATATCACACATATGGAGAAAAACCATGTAACCCAGAGAGAACATGTAAACCCCACACACACAGGATGGCAGGAATTGAACCTATGACCCCAGTGCTGCAAGATAGCAATGCTAACCACTTTGCCACCATTATAAATGGATGGATATCTTAGTTATCTTTCTAGTTCACAGGTTTGCATGCATAATTTAATTTTGAAAGCCACTGAGACATCAGGTACTACTGTTGTATTTATGAAAAAGAAACAAAACAAAAAACATACTAACAACTGTGCCATCCTACTCCTTAGTTAATACATTTTATTATTCATAAACTGTTAACATTGTTAGCAAATTATTTTGAATTATATTTAACCCTATTTTTTCTTTAGTTTTGTATTTAACTTATTATATGATAGTCAGACTTAATGTATATTTGAACAATGAAAATATATTTTTACAAGATTTTACATTAAGCACTTAAAATTAATATGGTTAATAATAGTAAACTGTAACATGCTGTAACAAGATCGGTTAAACTGCGAAGAAAATGCTTTCAGAGAAAATGTTTCAGGTGTGAAGAACATAGATCTCCAATGCAATTTCAACCAAACCTGTTCCCACACACCCTGCCCCCACTACCATTAGAATATACACAAAGCACTCAAATCTTTCGAGCTAATGATCAGGTGACCCGAGAGAGAGCGAGAGAAACACCAAGGGGTGCGGAACCAGGGAACTATTTACATGGAAAATGGGCGATCTCCCCAGACTGTCCGCCCGTTTCACTGTTACCTGGATACCTCTTTATTTAGAACTCACTAACTGATTTTTAGTTTAGAAGGATTCAAGTAGGGTTTTAGATGAAAGGCAGCGACTTTAATCAAGCCCAAATCATAATTGAACCCATTCAGAGCCTACATTACATTTTAGCGTTTCATTCTGAGCAGAAGACCCTCACACCTGAAGAAGGGGGAGGTGTTTTTCGCTGGAAATCTCGCCTGCTTCTACTTTACAACTGGAGTGCTGGCTGTGACGAATTAAACCGGTTTTACAGGTTTCAATCACAGACCATGTGACATGGGAGTCAGGAAACTAACACACAGCGCCACCGGATTTGATAACGCTATAAAAACGCTATAAAATAATGTGACTTGGCACAGAACAAGTTTACAGCACAGTACAATAATAAATGCTGACCATGACTTTAGAAGCATAAATTGCCTTACACTCAATTTAAACACAAGCTGTCTTTAGCCCTCTAAGCTGGTTCATACAGAAATGTAGAGATCCAGGCTCAGAACACACAGCTTCATTAGCGAATACATATGCAGGACAACTAGAGAAGACGTTTTACAGAGGATGGATTTTTAGAAACATCCCATCAGTGACATCACTGAAGTCAACTCCTAGGTACTGTAACTGTCGTGTGGATAGTTTCACAAGAATCAGACAAAGGTTTAAGCATCGCTTGTTCTAGATAAAACTGCAAAAAAAAAAACAACAACCCATAATGTACTTCTTTGCGGCTCTGTTTGCCCAAATCATATATTCACAACGTGAAATCTAGAAAATAATATTACGTAACCAAAATCCGCAATATGGAAACAGAACCTGTGTAATTGTTGATAGATGATGTACTCGTAACATTTTTTCAAGACGAACTACAACATTTAAAAAATGACTTGTATGTACTTGGTATCTCTAATCAATCCACGGGTCCCAGCACAAAACGAAACTAAAACGCATACCGTTTCGCGCTTCTTATTAGTTGCTCAAAAGTAATTTGACCGTATGAAATGCATAATATAAACCTAGAAACATATACGTGAGCAGTACTTACAGATGCAGCCATTCAAAGTGCGCGTCACAGACACGTACCGCAGGTGACGTCGCTCAGTATGACGCAAGATGACGCGTGGCACCGCAGTACGTGATTGGTTGACCGACAGGGGCACTCGTGGTCCGTTGGTCTGTCGTAGAAAGACTTACAGTAAAAACGTCTTTGCTGTGCCCGTTGTAGATATTGAATTTTACCACTGAAGGGAAATCTTAGTAGCTGAGCATAAAAAGAATAGGAGCATACTGTAACGCGTGTGAAGGCCATAAACGATATTAATTTTGGAACATAAACATACAGTATATACTGTAGCTGGTCTTGGTACTTTAAAGAAAAAAATACACACCAGTATTCCATTTCTCCCTAAACATTTTAAGCTTTGAAGTCTTTAACTAACATGATACCGGAGTCAACAAGCATACTTTTAGAATTTGATTAAAAGGGAATATAATATGGAATCGCGTATCTAAAGAATTTAATAACGGTATTCGTGTACTGCGACAGGGCTGTGTAGGGCTTTTTCGCCTGCCTGTTCATGCGAGCTGTCTTCTAGCCGACTGGTCTAGGTGCGTGACTAGCAACTGGGAGGTTGTGTGATCGAATCCAGCTGGTGCCGGACTTTTCTTTTAACAAACATTTCTTCGAAAAAATAGAATAGCGATATTATGGACAATAAATTGACTTTTATATTTCAAAATATCGCAACATGAACGATATTTGCGATATTTTGAACATATCTTCCCTTCTGACAGCGGTTCCTCCTTCTATTGTGTGTGTGTGTGCAACAGAGTAAATTTTTATAGAGAAATGGAGGCTGGACAGTATGCGTTACAATATAAACATTTATATTGATTTAAATCGTGTTCTGATTTAAATCGCAAACGCGTGTTTAATTATGTGTTTTTTAATCATAATCAGGCTAATGCATTTCTACATTTTCTGTATGAACCAGCTTAGAGGTTCATACAGAAAGACAGCTTGTGTTTAAATTGAGTGTAAGGTAATTTATGCTTCTAAAGTCATGGTCAGCATTTATTATTGTACTGTGCTGTAAACTTTTTCTGTGCCTAGTCACATTATTTTATAGCGTTTTTATTGCGTTATTAAATCCGGTGGCGCTGTGTGTTAGAGTAGTTTCCTGACTCCCTTGTCACATGGTCTGTGATTGAATCCCATAGAACTATGACTTTATTTTTTAACAAACATTTCTTTGAAAAAATGAAACGTTTCCCTTGGTCAGAGATTAAATAAAACCTCACTCGCACCAAACAAATTTATATTTCTAAATATCACAAAATACGTTCATTGTCTTCCAATCGAGTCGAGTTGACATTGGAAGCCTGCCACACCCGGACTGTTAAACCAACGCATTAGCACGTCAAAGCCCATCGAGGGTATTGAGCCAGTATTGCCTTTAGTATTCCCCCCTCTCCCCTCAATTCAATTCAATTCAAGGTGTTTTATTTGCATGACAGATGGGTACAAGCAGTGTTGGGTATGTATATTGTAACGCTTACGGCAGACAGGCACTGTGTAAGAGCCGGCGCACCAGAGCAGCGCACCGAGGGAGCGTCTGCATTTCTAACTTAGTTTTTAAAATTAGTCAAGCAATATGAAGCATCTCCTTTTACTTAGTGCCTGAGCATAAAAAGAATAGGAGCATACTGCAACGCGTGTGAAGTCCATAAACGATATTAATTTTGGAACTTAAACATACAGTATATGGCTGGTCTCGGTACTTTAAAGAAAACATACACACCAGTATTCCATTTCTCCTAAACATTTTAAGCATCGAAGTCTTTAACTAACGCGATACCGGAGTCAACAAGCATACTTTTAGAATTTGATTAAAAGGGAATATAATATGGAATCGCGTATCTCAAGAAATTAATAACGATATAATTATATTCATGTTGCAAAAGAACTGCAACGGACATAAAAACTCCCTTGCTTTTAACAGAGCGTTCCATAATTTCTAACTACGAAAATGCCAGGTGAAAGGATTTGTAAACATATTTTGTTAAAGCAAGTCAGAACCCATTCAGAGCCTACATTACATTTTAGCGTTTCATTCTGAGCAGAAGACCCTCACACCTGAAGAAGGGGGAGGTGTTTTTCGCTGGAAATCTCGCCTGCTTCTACTTTACAACCGGAGTGCTGGCTGTGACGAATTAAACCGGTATTACAGGTTACAATCACAGACCATGTGACATGGGAGTCAGGAAACTAACACAGCGCCACCAGATTTGATAACGCTATGAAAACGCTATAAAATAATGTGACTAGGCACAGAACAAGTTTACAGCACAGTACAAAAATGCTGACCATGACTTTAGAAGCATAAATTGCCTTACACTCAATTTAAACACAAGCTGTCTTTAGCCCTCTAAGGTGGTTCATACAGAAATGTAGAGATCCAGGCTCAGAACACACAGCTTCATTAGCGAATACATATGCAGGACAACTAGAGAAGACGTTTTACAGAGGATGGATTTTTAGAAACATCCCATCAGTGACATCACTGAAGTCAACTCCTAGGTACTGTAACTGTCGTGTGGATAGTTTCACAAGAATCAGACAAAGGTTTAAGCATCGCTTGTTCTAGATAAAACTGCAAAAAAAAACAACAACCCATAATGTACTTCTTTGCGGCTCTGTTTGCCCAAATCATATATTCACAACGTGAAATCTAGAAAATAATATTACGTAACCAAAATCCGCAATATGGAAACAGAACCTGTGTAATTGTTGATAGATGATGTACTCGTAACATTTTTTCAAGACGAACTACAACATTTAAAAAATGACTTGTATGTACTTGATATCTCTAATCAATCCACGGGTCCCAGCACGAAACGAAAGTAAAACGCATACCGTTTCGCGCTTCTTATTAGTTGCTCAAAAGTAATTTGACCGTATGAAATGCATAATATAAACCTAGAAACATATACGTGAGTAGTACTTAAGCACTGTAGTATCGGTGTTAAGACATACCTCTCAAATACTGTAAATCAAGTTAAAAATATCTCAAGATTCTGGTCATAATGAAACCATGTTTCGTGTATGTTTTCTTTAAAGTACCGAGACCAGCCATATACTGTATGTTTATGTTCCAAAATTAATATCGTTTATGGCCTTCACACGCGTTGCAGTATGCTCCTATTGTTTTTATGCTCAGCTACTAAGATTTCCCTTCAGTGGTAAAATTAGATATGAATATTCAATACTTAAACGGGCACAGTTAAGACATTAAATATACATATACATACTGTATACAGTACAGTTTGCATACGGTAATATGTTTATGTCCCTAAATCAATCTCTTTTATGAGCATGTGAAAGGCATGGTGAATCACTGTACTTTGCATGATTGGAAAAAAATGCGTGATTGCGAAATGCTGTGGCGTTACTTTTACAAAGACGGTCAATGAAAAAAAGAATGTGGACCAGGGCAATACTTTGAGTTTACAGCTTGTCCAAGGTCATTTATTATTAATACTATTATTAATATCTTCGTTAAAGACTTTGATGGCTACAGCTCAAACATGAGAGGTTGAGCTTTATTAGCTCCACCTTGCGGAAATTCCGGATACTATTATTTTGCTAGCGGTATTTACCGGTAACTCGCGGTATTTACCGGTAGCTTGCGGTAGACTGCGTACAGCGTACCGGAAAATAATGCGGTATCGCCCGCGCATTTTGAATGGCTGCATCTGTAAGCACTGTAGTATCGGTGTTAAGACATACCTCTCAAATACTGTAAATCAAGTTAAAAATATCTCAAGACCGATTCTGGTCATAATGAAACCATGTTTCGTGTATGTTTTCTTTAAAGTACCGAGACCAGCCATATACTGTATGTTTATGTTCGGGCACAGTTAAGACATTAAATATACATATACATACTGTATACAGTACAGTTTGCATACGGTAATATGTTTATGTTCCTAAATCAATCTCTTTTATGAGCATGTGAAAGGCATGGTGAATCACTGTACTTTGCATGATTGGAAACAAATGCGTGATTGCGAAATGCTGTGGTGTTACTTTTACAAAGACGGTTAATGAAAAAAAGAATGTTGACCAGGGCAATACTTTGAGTTTACACTTACAGCTTGTCCAAGGTCATTCATTATTAATACTATTAGTAATATCTTCGTTAAAGACTTTGATGGCCACAGCTCAAACATGAGAGGTTGAGCTTTATTAGCTCCACCTTGCGGAAATTCCGGATACTATTATTTTGCTTGTCGTATTATAGGAGAATTTACGGTAACTCGCGGTATTTACCGGTAGCTTGCGGTAGACTGCGTACAGCGTACCGCAAAATAATGCGGTATCGCCCGCGCATTTTGAATGGCTGCATCTGTATAGACTCTTGAACGTTATTGACTTCATAGTAAATGTTTGAAGAACGACCACTAGAAATAAGGCGATCTGATTGTATTTTCAGCCATTCAGAGCCCTTAGGGGGTAAGACTTCCTCTAGAAGCCTCGAGCTGCATTCCGCCTGCCTTTTAGCTGTCAATCATTGACTCAGAAGGGGTAATCAATCAGTTTCTTATCAGTTCTCCTTTTTTTCACACCAGAAGGCAACTCTGAGGTTTTTTTCCATTGCATAACAGCAGATAAAGGCTCTCTAGCAGTGTCTAATGGTTTTTATAGCAATTGCAATGGTTATTATTCTTATTTTCAATATTTTTATGATTTTTTATTATAGGCGTGAAATTTCATTCCAGGTTCAGTCTTCACAAAACATGATGTAGAATTTTTTCTAATTGATCAATTTGTCCCTGATTTTTATCCAAGCTAGTAGTCACCTAGAACAAGGTTTCCAAATCATTCCCAGGCCCTTGACATGCATATAGTTGAAAAATCTGACCTCTGAAGACCAAAAAAACATTTTGGCCTGCTGTTTTTTGGGGTTTTTTTTCATATGTTTGTCTGCTGAGTGGACACATTAAGAAATATAAGAAATTTGACTGTTCACACTCAAAGCCAATGGGGTTACCTTCAATTTAAGACCTGAACCAGGCTCCTGCTATGTTCTGCTGCAGAGATATAACAAATGTTTAAGGAGGAGGAAATTCCAGGCAGAAATTGGCTAAATGTGTCAATGTTAATAACAGGTTAAACACAAATTGGAAGCGTCAAACATTTATCTCCTACATTTTTATGTGAGAAAAACAAAACAGAGAGTTTGTTACCTGTCAAGGTAGGTGGGGTGTTCACTACCTCATTATTTTTAAAGCAACTTAAAACGTAAGTGTACAAATGCATAAATTAAGATTCAAACAATCAAAAGACAGAACAACAATCAAACAGCAAACTGGAACTATTTCTGATCAAATAATCTGTTCTCTGATAATAAAATTGTTGTGAAAAAGTAATGTTACATTGATAGTTCAGGTGGGTAGCTGCGTCAGCATGCGTAGGCTGCAAAGGAACAAGTAATAGGTTTATTCCATGCTGAAAAAAAGAAGAAAGAGAACAACGTTTCGGCCGTGGAACCTTCTTCAGGTGTGATTCCAGTATTCAATTATTCACCAGTTAAATGAATCTTCAATTCCAACTCGGCTCTTACCTACCCAATTAATCTAATTATTTGCTTAGCCACAACGGTTTAATGTCCTTCCCCAAATCTCTGGGTGCTTCAGAGATAAAAGCCATGTCCCAGTTCTCGACCTGCGCCCTAAGCCATTTCTACAAGTCCGCACTTCTGTGATGTAGCGCAAGTGTGGACTTCAAGTGCGCCAGTATTAAAGGGCGCACTAGTACAAAAAGGTAAAAAGCACCCTCGCGTGATGTCACTGTTTTGTCACACGGCTCAGGAGGGTCGAAATCCAAGTCGGCTGTTAATTTTTTCGTTGTCCGCTTGCAGTTTGATTAAATTGAATTTTATCTCGACACTGTGTTCATTCATGTTGAAAACTTAACCTCGATTCATAACAGGCGAAGTAAACTAAGGAATCACTGGCAATACCGCTGCTTATTCCAAGCTGTGTACCATTAAATACATTTCATATCGTCTGTCCCAGTACAAAAATGACAGTACGAGGAACATAACGCTTTCATTCAACTAAATAAGGTAAACTTGGCTATACCTCAAAGCTTGTACTATTAAATACGAGCACCATTAAATACTCCGTGTACAGAATACAAAGCAGGTAAATGAATAAATATACATCAGTCAAAATGGAGGTGACGAAATAAAAGCTTTATGTCAAAATTTCGTACGTAGAATACATACAGTTTGAATCTAAAGTAGCCTAATGAAGTTTGTTTTTTCAAAAAAATTGTAGCGCTCCGGTGTTCACGTGGGTATGCGCCCTCTCCTCTGCCGCCTCAGGTCGAACCCCCACCATCGGGGACTCGAACCCGGGCCTCCGGCGTCACTCAACAGGGACCCAGCCAGCTGAACTAAAGGGAAATCTCCCATCAGCCCGGCGGCTGCGGTCCCTGCTATTCACAGGGAAGGGCGGTGACGTCACCGCGCTGGTAAGCCGGCTATCACAACCAACGGTGGCCGTATGCGTTACAATATTATGAGTTCTAAAACTTAAAAAAAGTTCAATTTTACTAATACGTGGATATTTTATTCTCCATGGCAACTTCTCTCCGCCTTGATACGTTAGAATGTGGAACGTCACCATTCTGCGAGCAATTGGGGGTAATTCCCTTCAGCGGAGTCCACTCCAATGTGGACTTCAGAGAAGTCTGCCTTGGCGGTGCTGGTGAGCATCCTTGTGACAAATTTAGAAATGGAACACCCTAAGCCCTTGCATATTGGGACACGGCCAAAGCAACCCGAGATCTGCTGGATCATGGCATCCAGAACTATAGTTGGACACACATGCTTTAAGCCGGTTCTCTTTTTTCAGCTTTTATTTATTCTAAGTTGTAATGTTTAATACACGCAATGAAAGAATGTGTCCATCTACTGTTTATTACAATTTACACCTCTTTGCTGTTGCATGTATACTGGGGAATTAGTAAAGGCAGAAAAACCACTCACCAGTCCACAGACTCCTCCTGCTCGTTCCTGCAGGACACGGCTGCATCAGCAGTGAGCCCACTGTGTACAAATATCATCAGCGGCCAGATCAGCAGCATCCAAACGGCATCCTAATGGAAACAAGGGCTCAAGAAATCTGGTTTGTCCTTCTCAATTGTCTACAATCAAACCATCGAATTTGACAGAAAAATGCAATAATAAATCAGTACCAAACTGTTTTCCTTCATTATAAAATGCCCATCATTTTTTCAAACCTAGAAGCTTAACTTTCAAGACAAATTTGCATGTAGTAAGAAATGTATTCATGTTGAGTCAAACCTTTCCAGCTTGTACTGTATCTCATGCTTAAGGCTGGCACACAAGACAAAGTAATATTTGGTGAAGAAAGACATTTCAGTTCACACTTCACTTCATTCACAGCATTTATGGTCTATTTAAGTCTATTTATGGTCTGTAAGTTACAGTGCAGTTCTTTCTTGGATTAATGTGTAATTTATTGTAGTGCAATATGGATGTAGTGCTATGCGATCAGTCATTAAATGGACATTCAGCATTTTCTATTATGCTTTCATTCCCAACAAACAAAGGTAAAAGTGTATGTGAATTCTTGAGAGATTTCCAATAAAGCCATCCCATAGTCATTTTCTAGTTTTTAAGTCCAGAACTACCACAATGGTAGAAAATGAAATGTAGGCTTGATGTTAATAGCTGCAAAAATAATGCAATAATGATGGAGTAATAAGGGACTCAAAGGCTACATAACTAAAGGCTAAAGTTAGGAGCCCAGATGCCAACTTAAGCAAGACAATCCCCAACTCGTACTGCAGAGGGTGAGTGAACACGGCTTGTGAACGATACTTCTTGTGTGACTAAATTCAATCACGGAACATTCTAATTCAATTTTCAAAACTAATGAAAGAAAAACAGACACTTACCATGAGTGTGGCCTTGAAGCAGCTTTTAGTCTTTCAAGACTAAGGAGAGACAATACAGGCAGCTACTTCAGTTCACTTCTCCAATTCAGGCCACGAAACCCGAAAGTGTTGCCAGACCAAAACTTGCCTAAAAGAATGCACAGAATGCCAAAAAAGGCATTTTGCAATTGACCTTGAAAGACAAAGAACTATTTGCAGTTCTGATTTTCTGGTATATCCAGTATTAGATACGTGAAAGGACACTGTAAATCAGACTATGATCTAGAGCAGAATTTCTCAGTTAGGTACTTTGATTATTTTGACATCATTAAAGCAGTTTAAAATAATATCATCACAAAGTGCTATTGCTACATTTGTGAAACAAAATAACATATCAATGAGTGTTCATTTTATAACAGTCTTGATGTTCTTTCACCAAAACAGGGTTTTAATTCAATAAAAAAAAAATTCTGTGTCCTAACTCCCGACATACGAGGACATATGAGCATGGACAGTGATTTTGCCCGATCAGTGCAACTCACATAGGCTTAAAAAGACCTGCTGAGCGATTGCTGTATCCAATTGTTCTTTCTTTACATCTGTGCTACTATTCATTTCAGGAACCAAAGAATTTTAATAGGACAGTGAGAGCACATTTCACCTCTATTTAAGGAAGCTCTCAAATACAACAGTGTGGTGGGTCAGCAGTGTTGATGCACTAGTTTCAGCTGAGGGGGTTCAGGCCTCAATCATGTGTACATAGACCCACGTGGGGGTGAATTAGCAAATTAGTTAAGGGTGAGAGGCACATTCTCACATGGTGGCAATTAGCCTAGGTTTGGTACAGTTTATAAATAGTTCTATGGGAGGATTTTGTTGTTGTTGTTGGTGGTGGGGCAGCTTGTGACTTAACTTTTTTCTGCAGTATTTCCTTTCTGTTGTGGCTTGTCCATATGCTGGGGCCTAATGAGGTCTGAAGAGGCTGGCTTGTCTCAGACAGCTATTTCAGTCTTCCTTTTATTAGCTTGTATTCATATTGTTTTTTAATACAGAGAACAATGACTTCATTGTATATTGGAAATGGGCATATTGGAAAGCTAAAGATAAAATGTAGGAGTCCTTATATTAGAAGAGCATTACAATAATTGACATTGGAAACAGTCTAAGGAAGAGAAACCAGAATAACTCCCACATTGAAAGGTACAGTATTGTGTTGTAAACTGAGAGGTTAAAACAACTTTATCACTTTTGGCTGGAGGATTGAAGATGTGGAGACTTGAGTATTCAAAATCCTGAAAAGAACTGAGAATTTGGACTCGGGCAGCTACAGTACTTCACATTCAACATGGGGGGTGGGTAGAGAATGAAATTGAAGTCTGTGATGGAAAAGACATGCTGTGCAATCCAAATCACAGGAGTGTTACAAAGAATCTTTTATCAATAGTTACTATCAACCAAACAGAAAAGATGGGCAGAATATCTTTCTCTCACTTGTAACCTTTTAACACTCCTGGGCTAGAACTTTATCAAAATTGAAAGTTTAAAACCGCACATTGAGGAAGCAGCTGTGATCAAGGTATAAGTCCCTTCGCCCAGTTTTGCATAAGGGGAGTTTTTTCTGGGTTTACACTTTGTCAGACCAATATTTGAAATCTGATCCTACTTGGAATTTTGTTTATACAGACCCACAAAATGAAGCTCAATAATTAATTGCTTACATTTATATTGCACTTTACAGGTAATGGGGACTCCCCTCCGCCACCACCAATGTGCAGCATCCACCTGGATGATCTTAGCAATCATCTCCAAACAGTGCAAAGCGGTTTTCACTTTCTTCAAATATCAGTGATGCATTAAAATTGGACTGAACACTATAGTTCCAAGAACAGAAGTTAGTGTTTTGAGTGTTTTTCTTGGTGTGTAATAGTGATTCTATTTATCTAAGCAGGTACAGTGGGCTCAAGAATTATTGGCACCCTTGATAAAGTTGAACAAAACAACCTGTATAAAATACACAGCACAGATAATGAGTCTATCTTATGCCCAGACAATGGGAATTATTTCAAAACAAATATTTAAAATGAGTAATACATGTTTTTTCCAGGAACATTAATGTCACAATTATTAGATCCCCCACTTTCCTTTAAGGAAACTGAACAAAATAAAATCTGAAATGAAGTTCTGCTTTTTTAAATATAACTCAGTCAAAAGGAACATTTTCTGGACTTGCTGTTTCACCAGGGTATAAAAAGAGGTAAACACACATAATAAAAACTTTGGCCATCCACCACCATGGGGAAAGGCAAAGAAGTGACAAATTAAGAGACAAATTAGTATTGATCTTCACAAATGGTAAAGAATCCAAGGGTCACAGCTGGAGAACTGCAGAGTCTGGTTGCATCTTGGAGTCCTTGAGTCTCCAAATCAATAATTAGATGGTACATCCATGCTAAAAAGCTATTTGGAAGGGTTGCCAGAAGGAATTGATAACAAGAAACAAACTGAAGTGTCTGGAGTTTGCCAAATGCCATTGGGACTTTGACTAGAACCCAGTGCTATGGTCAGGTGAGACCAAAATTGAAGGGTGTGGCCACTCACACCACCAGTACGTTTGGCGTTGGAGAGGGATGCATACTCACACAAAAAAACGTATATTCACTGTGAAATATGGGGGTGGAACATTGATGTTGTGTTGTGGTTGTGATGCCACTGGGGCCCTTGTTAAGGACAAAGGTATCATGATCTCTACTAAATATCAGGATATTCTGGGCAAAAATCTGGCTGCCTATGCCAGAAAGCTACAGCATGATTTGGTCTCTGGTGGACCTCCCAGCATGACAATGATCCTAAACACACCATTTAAAAATCAACTAAGAAATGTTTGAGAGAAAACAAAATCAGTGTTTTTCACTAGTTTACCCAGTTTTGGGGTATATAAAATATAAGTCATTATCTGTGCTGTTTATTTTATATGGGGTTTTTTGTTCTTCATTAAGGGTGACAGTAATTTGTGAGCGCACTGTAAGGTGGTAGAAGAAAACGTGAAGAAAAACAGTGCCAACAGGAAAAATAAGACATTTGAGGAACACAGCACAAGATGCTAGTAGAAACGTTTTTTTAGAAGAAATCATGTTGTGCACATTTTTTCCCAGGCAAATATGACCCAGCTCCACCAACAATGGAAGTCAGGAATATCTGCGTACCTCAGCAAATAATATGCTGTTATCTTAACTTATTGATTATAGATTAGATGCACACAACAAAAGAGTGCTGGTAGACCAGGAATTCCACTAATCTTAATATATTCAGAGCTGTGAGCACCATCATTTATTGGCTATAGATGGGATTCGCACAACAGAAGACAAAAGCACAAAATGAGGAAAGATTTCACAGAACTGCTGGTGGGAACCCAACCAAACCTACAGTATAAAGAAAAAACATTTGCGCAACGTAATCCTGATTGACATTTACAACCAGTGTCCTCTTATTTTAAATGAAGAGCTTTGCCACTACACTTCACAGGAACAAAAGCTACTTTCTGATAATAGATGAATGGATTGATAATTGCAGTCGTTGGGTGTTTCTTCTTTTGTGTTAGCCATCAACCCATGTTTAAACCTATACATTTTAGTTGTTCTGGAAAGAAGCACATTTGCATTTGAGCAACGTTTTTTCTTGCTTTTCAGCAAACATTAGCTTCAAAATATCAAGCGGCATTTGCTAAACCTGAGCGCAATTAACACTGCTCTGCATCTGCAACAGATAGATACAGAAAGAGTCAGCGTAACTGAATTGCAACAACAGGGTCAAACATTCCCCCTCTTACAGTTTAAACATGTCTCTGCACCTAACAAACCAGGACACAGCCCCCCTGAAAGCGTGGTAGATAACAGGGTTTTGTGAGCAAATAAGTCCTCCACTTTTCCACTGCTGGCAGTCCTCTCTGTTTAGATCTCCAGTGCAGATCCACTGGTCTCCATCCTCCTGGGATACACACCACTTGGCATGATCAAAGTGAGAGCAGAACTCCACAGGTCCCGGCAGTTTAATTCTTTTGATATTTAAAACGTGTTCAGGAAGGGAGCAGTTTGAAGGCAGTTCATGCTCTTTTCGTTGCCAGGTTTCCGTCAACAGAGTAGTCTTTAAAACTTGAGCAGCCCAGCCAGTGTAGATGTCTGTAAAAGACAACCCTCAAGTATGTCAACAAAGTAGAAATATAAGGCATTTAACAGCATCTACAATGGCTCTCCAGACAGGGCTCTTTCTTGGTTTAAAGAAAAAGGAAACACTCTGTGAAAAGTAAAAAAAAAAGCTCTTACCGGTCTGGAATTTAATTTTACTGCCATTTTCACATTGTATAATGAAACATTTCCCCTTACTAAACGGTTTTCAGTGCTTTGTTTTCCAATTGAGTTCTTTCAGAACTTTTTATGTTTTAATAACAATCACAACAGAACAACATAAAAGAGCTACTGGTAGTGATTGGAAAGCCCTTGTAGCAAGACAGTTTTAGAAGCGCAACATGTGTTTCTGCCCTACAGATGTGAACTACAAATGTGCAGTTTGTATGTTCTCCCCGTGTTTGCAGGGGTTTCCTCTGGGTGCTCCAGTTTTTGGTCCCACAGTCCAAAAACAACAGACTAGTTGGGTTAATTGGCTTTTGGGAAAATGGACTCTTGGGTAAGCGCTGTGTGTTTTTGTCTCTGTATGCACTGTGATGTCCTGGCATCCTGTCCAGTGTGTATCCTGCCTTTTCCCCTTTGCTTGCTGGGATAGGTTCTGGCTCCCCAGTGACTTTATAGTGGATAAAGTGGTTAGAAGACTGATGTATGATTCACTGTAGGTGGAGTGGATTTTTCATCTCAAAACTATGCGAACTCTGTTAAATGATTATTTTGGACCTAGGTCTTGTTTTCTTGGGATGTTTTCTGCTTCTAGCAATATTACACACTTTACAGTTTATTGCTGGTGATATACTATCGAATATGATGTTTTATGTTATTGCAAGATTATGAAAACAGACACATATACTGTATGGTTTAAATATTTTTCCATTCTGATATTATTATTGCATCCAATCTGAAATTGATTTTTAACTAAGCTTAGTTAAAAATGATCAAACTAAGATTGTTTTTGCCAAATCTGAAAAGTTTGTTTCAGTTTATGTATTATATTGGTGGCTAATATACCATTATATAAACTCATTGTACCATGTAATGGATAGCTTTGAATAAAGTCAAGACCAAATTGTTTTCCCTTTTCGCTGTCTGCATTTTATTTTTAATGTTTGTCTGGGATGAAGAAATGTAATTTGTCTCATTCTTCTTTTGTCATTTTCATGTTTGGCTCTTAACAATGTGCGGCCTTTTGCAAACCTGTACATGCAACCACTGGCCAAAATATAAGCAAAGCCCGTCATCATGCTGTAAAGAGTAAAAACTATGACCAGGAAGTTGCATGTACAGTATCTCACTGGTTCTGAAATATCTGTAGCATCTTGCAGTCGCATTGCTTTACAGGATTTGCAATCTTTACAATAACAATTGCAGCAGAGGTTGTGATGACAGTAAGGTGTGCAGGACTGAGCTATGTTTTTAATAGGACCAAAATCTGGGCAATTTTGTGGCCTGTGAAAGGTGATGGAAGTCTCTGTCATGCTTCTCAAGACAGCCAAGCCACACTTTTAATGTGAGAGCACAGGAATTCAAAGGGAATTTAGCTAGCTTGTTTTTAGGACTTAAAAGTGCATTTACTTGGGTTGCCTCCACACTTCCATAAAGAAGAGAATACGTGCTAAAAATGAATATGCATTTGGCAGTGGCCTGGCAACAGACGACTGCAAGGACAGAAGACTGTAATACATCGCTAAGACAACACATTAAATCTGAATAAGTTCAAAGGGGCCACTTGTCCACACTGGTGAATTGCAAATCACTGGAACGTAAGCATAACTACCATGGAGTATTTCAACATCTTTAAATGTGAATGTATTTCTGGACGTTTCGAGAGTCGGAGTCGACTGTTTTTATCCGACTCTTCTCCTCAGTGCAGAATGAAAATCAGTGCTGTCCAGGAAGGTTTCTGAACTTTAACCAGCTCCAGAATCAATGGGAAACCTACGTGACCAAACAAATGCTCAATTCCAGGAAAAAGATTCCAAATGCATATCCTGGTACAGAACCTTTGATAAGGACAGCTGATATGTCAGATTGTAGTTGGTGTTTCATCACAGATCTTTTTGTACAGTCTGCGTGGTTTTAAAAGAAAACCACTCTCACCATCCACAAAGAAGCGAGACTTGGCAAGGCTGAGGAAGGTTTCTCCCTGAGCTGACAGCAGTTTCCCCATCCTCCTTCCCTGCACCCAGGGCTTTACAGAGCCCTCACAAATGCAGCTCATTCTGGGCAGTTCGTGGCGAAAGACTTCAGGCAAGGAGCAGTTGTACACGTGGGGGTTATAATACAACAGCTGCTCGGCTGAGGAAAAAGAAAGGAAAACAACTTTATTGTTGCTAAATCGCATCCTCTCACTTGCAATGCAAACACCTTATGTTGTTACAACAGTAACCATTATACCCGGGCCGGAACACCCACAGCCCACAGAGGTGCTGGAGGGCTTCGGTTTTATTTTTTCATACCTTCATGTCACTGAACTGTGAGGAAAAATAAACTGTTCATTTTTGTATGATTAAAATCAATAAATACAAAACTGAGGAAGGTAACACTACAAAGCGTCTTCTGTGGAATAAGGAGGCAAAGAAGCTAGAAGGGGAAATTGTGTTCTCCATTGAGAAGAGAGACATTAAGTTTTCTGATGCAGAAGCAGTTAATTTGGATTTCCCCAGCTTCTTAACACTGCCTGCTATATCTGAAGACCCGCCACACTCAATAATTCCATTGTAGTGCTGGGCTACAGCACAAGTCTGCAGTCCTATGAAGCAAGGACTACACATTCAATTTACCCCACACATTTCATTCTATGGCTCGGCTCACGGTTAAAAAACAAAAACAAAAATCCGGCCCAACAAATATTGAATCTGGTAAATGGCCTCGCATTGTCGTCTCTTTCAATTTGAACTGAGCAATACAAATAAAAATAAAATGGTATTTTGCTATTAGCATAATGCTAGCTTCCCTATGTTGTGCACCTATCTGAGGGAATTGTGTAGATTTGTACTGTAAGTGATACAGAGCGCGGTCCGGCCGTTCAGTTTCCCCGAGGACGGCCAGCTGTACCCCCTTTCTGGGAATGGAGGGAAGTGGGGGACACTGTGACTGAGCCAGAAACCCTGAGTCTGGTCAAAGTGTAGGACTCCTGTGTGGACACACAAAGAGATATTACAACACACCGAGATAACAGATCACATTCTATTCATTCATACTTAAAATGAACAGCAGTTATCGATTTATGAAGAGTCAGTAGATGATGGATTGCAAGTTATTACTGTTAACACAGTACTTTGAAAAGGTCAATAATAATAATAATAATAATAATTCCTTACACTTTTATAGTGCTTTTCTGGACACTCCACTCAAAGCTCTTTCCAGGTATTGGGGACTCTCGTCCACCACCACCAATGTGAAGCCAAAGTGTACACAGAACACTCACCACACACCAGCTATTTAGTGGGGAGGAGAGCAGAGTAATGAAGCCAATTCAAAGATGGGGATTCTTAGGAGGCCATGACTGGTAAGGGCCAATGGGAAGTTTGGCCAGGATGCTGGGGTAACACCTATACTCTTTTCGAGAAACGCCCTGGGATTTTCAATGACCACAGAGAGTCAGGACCTCGGTTTTATGTCTCATCCGAAGGACAGTGCCTTTTTAAAGTATAGTGTCCCCGTCACTATACTGGGGCATTAGGACTCACATAGACTGCAGGGTGAGCACCCCCTGCTGGCCCCACTTACACCTCTTCCAGCAGCAACCTTAGCTTTCGCAGGAGGTCTCCCATCCAGGTACTGACCAGGCTCACAGCTACTGAGCTTTAGTGGGCTGCCAGTTGTGAGGTACATTGTGTTTAATTTAGTAGTGGTAATGATAAAGATGATACTGATGTTTGTATCCCTGGAAGCCATGGGCACAAGGAAGGTGACACCCTGGACAAGAAGCCCACTTAATCGCAGGGCAGATACAGACACTGAAGCGCACACTAGAGCTAATCTTTTCTCAGAAGCCAATCAGCCAACCAGTATAGTTTTGGACCGGGGGAGGAAACTGGAGCACCCAGAGGTAACCCTGGGAGAAAAGACAATTTCTTCACAGATGGCATCCTGAGTCCAAAATCAAGCCCAGGGCCCCAGTGCTGTAAGGTAGCAATGCTAACCACTGTACTACTGTGCTGCCTGGTTAGTAGTAGTACTAGTAGTAGTGGCAATTTTATACCCACCCAAATTAGAATTGGCGATTTTATCTGTACATTTCTTCTCACGCCCATGACCTTTGACCCCAGGTTTGTCCAACCTCTCTTACACAGTCATACACCTATTGACCCTACACAGTGATGTACAGGACTTTTCCAGCCCATCAAAGAACGTGTATTCCCAGTGCTGAGCCACTTATACTCCACTACTTTCGAAATTCTAATTGCCATAACATGGTCTTTTATAATTAATAATTATAAGTCTTTAGCAGACATTAAATCTAATAAACAATAAATCCGTGTTAATTTTATACTGATTTTATTATAGAATTTTTATTATAGTTTAATATAGAAAAATTGATGATGTTTTTGAAAGAATATTCGTAATATAGTGATACAAATGCATCACTTTCTATGCCATGCTGTGCTGTTCTATGAAATGCTAAGATACACTTCTAAACAAAAATAACTAGTATCTAATTATCAGGGTCCTTACTAGTGTTATCTCGCTAACTTGCTAAAATATCCTGTAGAATTCTTTAAAACATCTTTCTCACAATGATTTCATTATCCTAAAAAAAACAACAATATCTCTTTATCAAAAGAGGGGCAAGATGAAAGTGATCAGGCAACTTTTTTAAGTTATTTAAAAGTGAGATGATTTGATGAGTTTTACCAAGAATACTTTATAAACAGTTCTTCTGATTGCTTTCTTACTACATAAATAGAAGCATATTACCAGGAATATATAGATACAGGCTTGCAAACACTTATATGTGCAAGTAGTTCAGGTGGATAGCTGCGTCAGCATGTGTAGTCTTCAAAGGAGCAAGTAATAGGTTTATTCCATGCTGAAAAGAGAAGAGAGAAACACGTTTCGGCTGTGAAGCCTTCTTCAGGTGTGCTAAAGAAGAAGGCACACCTGCACACCTGAAGAAGGCTTCACAGCTGAAACGTTGTGTTTTCTCTCTTCTCTTTTCATCATGGAATAAACCTATTACTTGTCACTTATATGTGCATGTGTGTTTATTTGCTTGGACCTCATGATACTTCTGTAATGGAAGGACAGTGTTAACCTTAGAAACAAAGGCACAATCCTTATAAAAGAACTCTGAAAGCAATCAAATCCAGTTAAAAGATGTTATTGTTATTCTGCTATTATACAGTGTATTGTAATTATGTGTTTCAAGAAAATTAGTTTGAAGGCTTACCAAACCACACGACAAGGTTATGATCTAGTGTTGCTTACTGTAGTAAACTATGATAAGAACAGTAGATTAACTAGGGAAGCATCTGGGAACTTATTTTAACTTGATTTATCATGTTAAATGCAGGATTAGAGCACAAAATATTCTCATGGATTTGCCTTCACAAAAGTCAAACTATTCAATACCATTCAACATTCCTCATTCACACCCGATCATAACTATCCTAACTTTCTGTAAGTAAGGATTCCATTGTACCAGTACATGTACATGCAATAAGGTTCAAGTTCTATGTCAATATGCAAGAGCAGATCAACTATTATCAAGGAAACAAGGCTTGATTAATACAGTGTAATACATTTAATACTGGTGTTAATTGAAGTCGCATACGTGCAGCTTTCAAGGGTGCCAGCCTGTAGAGGCAGCACCTGTATGGAGACTTTTCGGCAGCAGCGGGAGCAGTGCGACGCATTACTGGGGAGGATTGGGAGGTTAGAGACACTCGTGAAGATGCAGAAGCCGGAGACAGTGTGTACCGGCAGTCAAACGCTTGAGCAGCTGTCTCCCGGTGAGTGGCTCCCCCCACTGCGCAGGTTGCAATGCCTGGCGGAAGCTCTGCCCCCCCCAGAGCACACACCGCCTCAGGACACTCCATCTGGCTTCTCTGCTCACCACCGCCCAGGACCTGGCTGACGCTGTCCCCGCCGTCTGTCTCCCCTCAGGAAGCACCGTTTACACAGCGGAATTCACAGACGCCAGTGGAACGAACAATTCTCCCAGATATCCAACTGTTGCCCATCACTCAAGAGAAGGAGGGGGGGTTGTACTTGCAGTGCATCGGTATAGATGGGAAAGCCAGAGCCGACCGCTACGCCGCCCTCGTGTTTGGGGTGCTTATCATTCTCAGTGCATAACAAGGAAGATTTATAAACATAAACATAATCTCATGGTTAAATAGTCAAGTCTAGCCATGTGTGAGTCTAGTCTCACAGAGCTTCAACAGCAGATGACAACTTGTGAGTTCGATTAAGAATGAATAAAAGCATTTCATTAATAACGCGTTTGCGTTTGTCTGGGTGCTGACAAAGTAAAACACAATTACTTTTTGACAATGAAGAACTGTGTGTGTGTCTCTCTCTCTGCTGGCGTTTGTAATCGTTTTTATTTTTAAATACATTTTAGCAAAGTAATGTACCATAAAAGTATTGTGAGACATATTTGGGTTAACATGTTCAGTGTTCAGTGTGTGGTAGTTTGTTTGGTGCGAGTGAAGTCTTATTTAATCTCTGACCCGGGGAAAAGTGTGGTGTGGACGGCTGAGGAGAGAATGCAGGCTCGCGCTGTGTCCGTTATTCTTTTTTTCTTTTTCTGGTTTGGTCGGATAGTTTTTGTTTTTGATTTATCAATAAAGTTTGATAATCGGCCAGTGAAAGCTCTGTTGTCCTTCACATGAATGCCTGAAAGATTGTACCGAACCCAGGATTTTACAGTATTTTTTCTTTAAAATACCAATAACAGCAACATACAGTTTACATAATATGTTGATGTTCCAAAATTAATATTGTTTATGACCTTTATGACCTTCGTTATGCTCTTCGTTAATGTCTAAGCCGGAACACATCATTATATCTCATTTTGTATTTCTTTTTAAAAAAAAAATCGTTTGCCCAGCCTAACAGTATTGTTGTTATTGTTTTTATCCTGTAAAGCGCTTTGAGGAGCCACCTTTAAAAGCGCTATATACAATAAAGTTCATTATTATTACTATTGTTAATTTGCTGGACAGAGAGGTGAACATTATTACGAAGAAGACAAAGATAGTGATTTACGTTGCATTGTGCATTGTGCTGCTGTAATACAGTTTTAAATAATTAAAAGTCTAAACAGTATCAGCTTTATTTATGGGTTGTAATTTAAAAAAAGTCAAAAACCGCACTCAAAATGCAATTTATAGCTTTCTGGCAAGAGGAGACACCCAAATTAATAATGTAACATGCCACTGTTTGTGCATGAATAAGGTTATACTGCTATTTCCTTAGATACTGTACGCGATTCCATGGGGTTTTTCCTATTACTTGATTCTTATGGATGAAAAAAAGAAGAAAAAACACATTCCATAAGAATCAGCGCTTTTATATAGCGCCTTTAAAGGTGGCTTCTCAAAACGCTTTACAGGATAAAAACAACAATAACAACAACAACAATATTGTATTTCATTGCACTTTGACAGATCGTCCTTAAATCAATTGTTGATTTAGTTTGACAGTAACCCTAACACTAACCCTATTTTATTTTTTCAAAGAAATGTTTGTTAAAAAAAGAGTCATGGCTCCAGCTGGATTTAAACACCCAACGTGTGATGTGTGAGTCGGGAACCTAACCCACAGCGCCACTGGCAAGGCCACATGAGAAGTGTTGAAAAAGCCCTACAGAAACATTATCAACAGACATCGTACAGCGTTCTTACACATTTTTGTGTTGCGGTACATGAATATAATTATATCGTTATTAATTTCTTTAGATACGCGATTCCATATTATATTCCCTTTTAATCAAATTCTAAAAGTATGCTTGTTAACTGCGGTATCACGTTAGTTAAGGACTTCGATGCTTAAAATGTTTAGGGAGAAATGGAATACCGGTGTGTATTTTTTCTTTAAAGTACAGAGACCAGCCATATACTGTATGTTTATGTTCCAAAATTAATATCGTTTATGGCCTTCACACGCGTTACAGTATGCTCCTATTCTTTTTATGCTCAGCTACTAAGATTTCCCTTCAGTGGTAAAATTCCATATAAATATTCAATACTTAAACGGGCACAGTAAAGACATTTAAATCTTTCTACGACCGACCAATGCACCACGAGTGCCCCTGTCGGTCAACCAATCACGTACCGCGGTATTTTGCGTCATCTCGCGTCACGATGCGCGATGACGTAGCCAATTACCCCCGGTACGTGCCTGTGCCGCGCACTTTGAATGGCTGCATCTGTAAATCCAGGGTACAGTGTCTATGATTTTTTTTTGTCATAAAGAAATTACTATTGGATTTTAAAGTGTTTTTTTCCTTTCAATAGTTCGTTTTGAAACGATTCACCAGAATGTATTCTTGAGGAGAGTAATGTTTGTGAGATGCTTGCCTTGCCTCGCTTCTTTTAGTCAACTGTTGACTCTTTGTCAACTGCTGCAGTTCAGTTCTACAGAGCTCTGCTGGTTTAAAATGCAGAAAATGAGCTCTAATCGCATAAGATTATTCCAGTTTTTCCACAATGCTCATGTCAAACATGGGCGACCCCTAAAAACAAGAGCTATTTTCACTTTGTAGGCCACTACATCACCTAGAAATGATCAAGGCTGCTTGACCCTTCTTCTCTTGCCACAGGTTCTGTTCATCTCCCAGAAGCACCAGTGCACCCACAGACTGGCAACAGACACTAGTATTGTTTAAGTGCCCTTTTTATTTTCTAGTGATCACAACAGTTAACACTGTCTGTCCAACACCCAGGACACATTGTACAGTGTCACAGTTCTAGAGCAGTATACAGTATGTAATACTCTTTTATGTGTTTTTGGAATCATACAGGTTTATTCTGTATAAGCTGCCAGTCCACGATGAAGGAAGAGGTCTGCGATACCTCTACATGGATGACCATACCAATGGCTGGGTATATGGGAAGAAATTGGTGAATGACTCCAAGAGTGCAGTGGGGCAGACTTTGCAGCCTTTTTTGTCCTACATTCATAAAAAGGTAAGAAACCTTTATTTATAATCTGTGTCATCTCCCAGAAAGTGAGGTCAGGATATACATTGTCTTTTCGATCTGTTTATTTTCACAGGTTTCTCTTATAATTCAAAAGCCTTTTGTGCAATACAAATACAAACTTTGTATTGATATTTTTTATATTCCTTCCTAAAAGACTGTGGACTTTGGGTATCTTCTATACAACGATCAACCTCCCAAGTCATTTAAACCTGCTCCTTCATCTTTTGGACACAGCAAAGGTAAGTAACATTTTATAATGTACAAGACAGAAGGACACAGAAAATGGGGGGGGAAAAAAACATCATAGACAGCACAACAAACAATATAATTGTATCCGTAATACTTGCTGGGTTTGCTTGCTTATTGCTATGATTAAAGCCAAGTGCAATGTTTGCTACATATGCAGGATGTGAATTGTTCATTTTATATATATCTAAAATAAAATATTTTAAAATTTACACTATTTCAGGGTAGAACATTTACATGTGTGATTCTGCAGATTTTGTCCAAATCATTGATTCAGTAGAAAACATTTATTTTATGATTTACTCAATATGGTCAAGACATGATGGCACGTCCGAAGTATATACTGTACTGTTTCTGAAGAATACCAACACCAGCTTTCTGTGTTTTCTGGTTTTAAAACTTGAATCATAAAGCTTTAAAGTATATATTTCCATCTTGTTTTTGTTCATTATTTTTTTTCCCATTTACATTTCTTTTTCTGAGGCATCACATAAGCTAAGAACAAATCTGTTGCCATCAGAGCTTTTTCTCCTGGTGAAAATCACTGAGTTTAAAAACACTTCTGTAAGTCAATATAATACTGATGTTTATAATAAAAGATTCATTTGCTGGGTAAAACAAAACTAAAGATGCTTGTTTTGGGCTCTAGGTTTCTATTGAATTGAATTTACAGTAGCCCATTTCTAAATGAATACAGTAAATTAAATTGTTGAGATTAAGAAATAAATCTACATACTTCATGGCCAATTGTCAGTTCAAGAGAACTGAAAATAATTAATAGGATTAAGAATAGTCCTATTTTGGACTATGGTTTTCAATTCTCTTAATCTGACTTTTGGCCATGAAGTATGTTCAGTTAAATTCGGTTGGACAAAAAAGCCAAAAGTCAGATTAAGAGAATTGAAATTAGCCCAAAATAGAAGTTTTTTTGTTTAGTTTGATCAATTATACAGTTCTTGTTTGATTCTTGAACTGAATTGATTAATTGAATTCGTCAGCTGGAAGCAGGCTTGATAATGGACTCTGTTCAAAAAGAGCAGACTTGTCCTTTAAAAAGATTGAAACTGAAAAACCAGACGGATCAAAAACGATCAAATTTTGAGATTTGAATGTATCTTGTGTGACCTTTTTCAGGGATTGTGATGTTAGACAGACAGGAGTGTGGCTGGTTCACAGCACCCCAGAGCTTCCAGATGTGAAAAATCATTCTACATCATTCTGGCCCTCCAGTGGGCATGAAAATTCACAGACCTTCTTCTGCGGGACTTACACATACAGCACCTTCAAGGACATAGGTAGGCGTTCACATGAACATACAGCTTTAGTATGTACATGGCATTGACATCGCAGCTGTCTATCACTTTCTGAAAGCCTTTGGTACAATTTTTCCAGATTTTAAGATTCAAGTATTGGCAGTTTTTGTTCTGGTTTGGTGCACCTGTTCTTTTCCTATTTTAAATTTACCTGTGGGGCAAAAACCAGTCTATTCTGTTATTATCTGTTGGTGGTTCAATTTCATATGCACGCTTAATATAACCCTGAGAATAGGTGGACACTAATAGACTTACACCTCATTGTGTATACAGATGAAAATAAATACCGAAATAGCCTTAGACTTTCTAATTAAATCTAAATGATGTGTATGGTGGCTGCTGAAAATGTATGTCAACATTTCAGAACTTGGAGGATAGTTTAACAAATGAAAATAAATAAAGGAAACTCTCCAAACTAATGGAAAAAGAAAGGGGGCATTTGACCTGGATGTATGAAAATGCCATGCTTACTCTTGGTTATTTTTCATTCTTGTCTCTACAGCTGTGCAACTCCAGTATATCCATGTATACTCTTTTGACTATCACATCCCCCAAACCTTCCACAGAGACCTTCAGTGTGTGGCTCAGAGAACATGCTATCCCAGGAAAGAGCCTTGGTTTATGCAGCTGCCCCTGACATCTTTAGCAGGGGAAACTTTCACCAGCTTTGCAAAATACTCTAGATTTAACGACGGTGAGCACCACTTCTTCCCTCTCGAATCTCAATTCCTTTTCATGAAGTTTCTGATAAATGCAAGTCGATCTGAAATTTCCCTTATGCAAATGGCACTACCACCCATACCAATGCCAGATATTGGTTTTAAGATTAAACAAAACGTATTTTTCTGTTCTACAACTTACTTCAGACATCCCCCTTAATTCGCATTTCTTTTCAAAAGCTGCTCAAACAATGTGTGAGATGGGGGGAAAACAACATTGCGAAGGCACAAAACCTGTCAGTGTTCAGAAAAAGAAAGCCAAGGCAGAGCTAGAGTCTGCAAAACAAAAAAATCAGTAAAGTCTATGGATCACGGTTTTTTCCCAACTGATCGCTTCTTTAGAAACTATTCTCCAATTCAAAATACAGAAACAGTAGTGAACAACACAGTTGCCATGATCCATAAACAATCTCTGTGCTTCATTATTGCAGTTTGTTCCTGGAGAAGTGAAAATGTCACATCAGCTATTTTTCTCATTTTAGATATTTGGAATCAATAGTTAATTTTTTGCATGCCTCTACATTTTAAAATCACAAATGAATTATCACAGTTCCAGACCAGTACCAGCTTGGAAGAGATGACGAAATGTACTTATTCCTTCAAAATATGTGCTATAACAGCCCCACAGTGATGCTAAGTGTCGGAGTTGGCATAAGTTGTACCAATGATGTTTCTTTCACTGACAACACTACAAGAGCACTGGTGCCCAGCTGGTCATAGAGGTTGCAGTTATCGGACGCGTCTGAGATCGCTTGGATATCCCAAAGTGCCCAGCCCTGTTGGTGTTGGTATTCTGTGAATTATGTATCACTGCTGAAACTCGGACAACAATGTCTGATTTACTCTGAACAAGCACTTATTGAGCCTCTCAGAATCTGAATTTATTTAATTTTTACAAAGTCTAACTCTATTGTATGTTGGCCGTTTCTAGCCAGCAAGACCCACTTTCTCACAAAGATTTTGTTGGAACAATATCCAGTTTATTTTTAGTCAAAGCCTTTCCCAATTGAAGATGTATTTATATAAAAAAGCAGACTTCGTTTTGGTGAAACTTTCTCAATCTGCCACCTGGAAACTGAACTTTCCTACATGTTTCTGCGGTTACACTTTAGATTTAAGGTTTCATAGCATCGCTTTCTTTCAACAGAGATTTTATGGGATGTTAGTAAAGCATTCATTTATATTCAGTAGTAATTTAGGTTTAGGATTTGTGTCTGAGGTAGTTTGTAGGTGCTTTATTAACATTCTGTAAAGCCCAATTCTTGAGCAAATTGATTAATAGAATATTTCAATCTTTTATTCATACAACAATCTAAAACAAATGTTTTTTTCTTGGTATGTTGATTTAAACATAAGAAAGGATAAAAATATAACTTGTGTAGCTTCTTTAGATACCATTTAATACCTAAGAACACGAGAGGTTACATTTGGCCCATTTAGCTAATTTCTTAGTAGTTCATTCAAGGATCTCATCCTGCTGTTTCTTGAAAGGAACCAGGACTTAAATAACACGTACAGTTTGTTCCATTAATCTCAACTAGTTTTGAAAAGAAATTGATTAATTGATCCAAGGATCTCATTCTGCTGTTACTTTAAAGGTTATTGGAAACGGTTGTCATATTTTATTTAAATACATTTAAAAAAATGTTATGTAGAAAAGGAACAATCCAGTAAGTTTCAAACACCGCCCTTCAAAAGCAATATGTCACACTTCACACTTGATCTACTGTATATTGGTGGTGTTGATTTTAAAAAAGAACGTTCTGGGTAGGAACCAGTACAGTACAGCATTCAGAGAGGGGGGGGAGAAATACACATTCACTTGTTCTTGGATCCAGTTTGACGTTTTGGTAGCAAGTGCACTTCCTGTTTTTGGTTGGGTAGAAAGTGTGCCTGGGACAGATTCTAACATGGAACCTGTGACTCTGTTCCGTTTCAGATCTCTACTCGGGTTTGCTGGTTAACTATTTAGGAGATGACTTCGCCAAAAGCTGGGGGAAGCTTCATCGGCCTCTGCCGTCGAATTGCTCCGTGGCGCACAAGGTGTACAACGTGACGACGATGCAGCTGCCAGAGGCCAGGCCTTTCGGCATCATGGTGGACCACTCCAAGTGGTGTGTGACGAAGGGCGGGGGTCCGCACTGGACCTGCATCGCGGACACGAACCGAGAGATCAGTCAAACAAGAAGAGGAGGCGGGGCTGTGTGCACAAGCAGGCCTGGAGTGTGGAAGGCCTTCCTCACAGTAGTTGACACATTTGAGGACTGCCAGTAACACGTGGCTGGCAGAAATAGACAAACAAGAAAGGGCTGCTTTTCAAACGATACTGCATAGTTTTTCCAATTCAAAGCAAATGGTGGTAAGTAATATGTAAGAAAACTCTGCAGTAGCTCAAGTAGGTAGTGCGTCAACACGCGTAGGCTGCAAAAGAGAAGAAAAGAAACGGGAACTGACACCTGAAGAAGACTCTACAGCTGAAATATTGTTTCTTTTCTTCTCTTTTCAGCATGGAATAAACCTTTACATGTTCCTAAACTATTCAGTACTGACCTTAATAGCAAAAGTAAAATGTATTTAGAAAGGATATGTATCATTAGGAAGTCATGCATCTAAAAAAACATTTTTTGAATGAAGTACTGAATATATGGGGGGGGGGGAGTCAAATTATTTTTGCTGAGGCGATATACAAATATTTCAAATCATAAAAGTACATTCTGTTTGTGTTTCCTTAAAGGCTTGTTTGTAATAAAAGTGCTGGATCTGAACTGCCTTCAATTATTCCTGTGGCCCCATTAGGCAGTTTATATCAAGCACAAAAACTGACACTGACGTTATATTGATATTAGTATTCCTGTTCGGCACATATCTGTGATTTCTGTTTCTGTGGATGTGGCTAAAGGGTATTTTTATCAGGAGTACTGACATTGTGCAGTTTAATAATGTAATGGTTATGTTGTATTTCGATTTCATTACTCAAATCCAACTCCTTGGAGTTAACAGTATACACCCATGGATAGGTATATCCAACTACACGTGTGTATTAGCTTTCAACGCTACACTTTTCTCAAAATATTGCAAATGCAAGTGATCTCCAGTGTCTTTTAAACATAATCAATAAGTTTGTTTTCACAGCAGTTTTGTAATACATTAATAGTGTAATGCTGACAACACTTTACACAGAAACCACACAATGAATGAATAATATATATATTTTTACTAGCTAAATCAATAACACCACAGACTACATATTGCAAAACACAAAACCTATGCTTTTCAGAACAGGTGGATAAGGTTAAATAAAAACAATCACCACATCTTCATATACAGTACAGTTACTACATTATTGATCAACTTGAAGCATTGGATTATATGACTGTTTACTCTGTGGAGCTGTCCACTTCGACTGGCTTTGTAATAGGCCTGTACAGTTTAAAAGAGAGAGTTTATGTTCACATTTTTATAAAGAATAAGGTTACAGTGCCGTGCTGGTGTTTCGATCTGGTAAGAATATCTTAAGTCTATTAAACCTTACAGCATTCTTTAATGATTTACTGATTTTTAAGTCAAAGGCCATACACCTACCTGAAGTTAAAAAATATCTGAGGAACTTAAACCATTATCAAGCTAGCACTTGCAAAAGCAGGCATGTCTCTAATGTTGGGTAGGATTGAGTCTCCCCTTGCAGTCTTGATTTTCTGACCTGCTCAATGCCTATGACCTCACAGTGATGTCACTCACAGTCGTGTTCTTCTCCAGTGGGTGATCTCTCTTTTATAAGCTCAAAGCATGTCAAGCGGGGAAAGACTCTCTCTCATGAGTATGTCAGAGGAGTGTGTGCACATTTCCTCATCCTGTTTCAATTGTGTTATTTTAATCCGATAGGTAAATATTAACCCACATATAAGCCGTGCCCGGGAATGTAGACAGTGGAAACTGAAAAATGAACTTCACATGGCACAATTTACCATTCTTACCACTTAAAAAGAAGCTCTTAGTTTTTAAATAAATAAAGTAAAATGTAAAGGTGCTTTTTTTTCTGCACAAAACTGTCTTTCATAATGTAATATTATGCTGTGGATTAAAAACAAAAGATTCTTTAAAAAATCCCAAGTATAAGTTGTTATAATTAGATGCCATTGTATGCTATATTCGTTTATAGTAGTGCAGGTGGGTAGCTGCGTCAGCATGCGTAGTCTGTAAAGGAACAATGGGTTTATTCCATGCTGAAAAGAGAAGAGAGAAAACACAACGTTTCGGCTGTGAAGCCTTCTTCAGATGCGTCTCCACACACCTTAAGAAGGCTTCACAGCCAAAACGTCATATTAGTTTATAGCCGTATCTTTAATTTGTAAAAAGCAGTTTTTGAGCAAAAAAAGATGTATTTCTAATATCACACTTAAAGAGGGAGTAGACACTCCACTGAAACAGATGCCCACAGCCACAATTTAATGGCAGCTGATTGTCGGAGCCACCTGAGAAGTGACAGAGAAAAGCCTAATTTTGCAGGGAAATGGTTGTTCTCTTTGAAAGATTCAATTGAATATATGGAATTAATATTCTGTTTGAATGTATCTCATGAATGCTGTTAAATGATAGTACCTATACAGTACTAACTACATGCTTCAAGACTAACATTGAGCAAATTAAATTCTAGAGGCTAAATACTGTATGCAGTACAGTGGTAAATATTGAATTGTTTTGGGAAATAAAAGACAAATTATATTTACAGTGACTACTGTTCAGGGGATAAAGTGAGTTCCTGAAGTGATTATCCAGAAATAACTAATTTATATACCATAAATATACAGTGTTGCCAAAGCAGGACAGTTTAGTCCAAAAACCTACTGTTCCCCCTAGTGGAAATATAGTGTTTGTACCGCTTTCCTTGTGCTACAAGAATATTTGCCAGTATCAAATGATCATAATGTATCTCTTCCAGGCTAAAATAAGCAACAGTAAACACTGGTATTTAACTGGAATATAGTAGCATAAAAAAGTGGTGCAGTGGTGCTGTCTCAGAGCACTGGGGCCATGAGTTCATCCTCATACCTGGGGTTTGTATGTTCTACATGTGTTTGCTTGGGTTGTCTTCAGGTAATTGGCTTTTGTGAAAATTGTCCCTGGTGTGAGTGTGCGCTGTGATGGACAGGTGTCCAGTTCAGGGTAAATCATGCCTCTGGCTCCCCTGCAACCCTGTAGTGGATAATGCAGTTAGAAAATGGATGGATTAAAACCTTCATTACCTTTATAGAATTCTTTCCTTTTAACATTATTTTACTACTGGAAACCACTGTAATTTTAAATCATATCCATTCAGCTATCAACTATTTTACCACAATATTACAGTACATTTTACCTTTTGTATATCCTTCTGAAACAGTGCTGCTGTGCATTCCATTGCAAAAAACGCTACACACATTCTGCTACCAGAAAGTTTCATTAAAACACTAAAGAAAACATACTCATTAAGTGCAATTTGAGACTTTACATCTCATTTAATATGGAGACCGTAAACTGACACTGACTCAATACATACAGTGAAAGTGGTTCAAGCTTTTAGAGACAACCTGTAAAATCTCACTGTCAGCCTCTGAGTCTGCAGATTGATTAAGACGCACAGTCTTTGGGGTGGGAATTCTTTCTTATTGGCTTATTTGCTGACAAGGGAGAGTTGACACATTCAAGAACACCATCCACAATTCAGAGGCAAGGTTATTAGATCTGCAGCAGGTGATTAAGAGACTCTTCTCCGGCTCCTCTTTTCATTGTACAGGGAGATGGCTGGGAGCAGCACTCTGATAATGGACACTGCCACCCACGCCACTATATTCTCCGCTATGTCATTCAGTTCTTCCGTTGTTATCTGTTTTAAAGCAACAGCATAAATGTAGGTTAACCACGGAGGACTAACATTGTCTTTTATTGCTATTAACAGAGTGTAAGCTGAGCATTAGACAGGATTCATCCATTCTCCCAGCAAACAGTGATAGGCTGATTTCTTTTTAAGGTCTTATTTTTGTTTTGACTTCACCTTGGAATATGTCATATTCTATTCTCATTTTTTCTACAGCCTATTCTGGACTTTTCTTTCGTTTGCTTTCCCTTCTTACCTCTCTCCCTCCTATTCCTTCTCTCTCCCAAAACCAAACCATTGTGCATTTTACTACACTGTATTACAATTAAAACACAAGATGAAAGGTTCTTATAAAATAGCTACAAATTATTTGTTTCTGGTACTAAATCTGGGTTTTGAAAATCATACTGCTTGGGGCACATTGCATTCTCTTCTTCTGACAAGATACCAAGGGTTTTGAGTCCCAGCTGGGTTTCTTCACAAGTCTTTTTCATAGGAACCCAATTCAAACAGATTACATACAGTAATTTCTAATTTTCTCGGGCAATGCAATAGATGCTGTTAATGGAATACAAGTACATTTTAAAAGACAACCTTAGATAATGTGACAATCAGTGCAACTCTTTTCAGTCCTTCAGATATCCCTTGTGGTGCCTCCGGGGGAAAGTTTATGTAAATGAGAGAAGTACTCACACCACACTTTTCTTTCCTGAGTTTCGTGGCGTTTCTTCCTCCAATTATCTTCCAAATCCAGTCCGTAATCCGCTCTCTTAATCCTGTTCCGATCCGAGTTACTAAAATCCGTAATAAAGCCAATCCGCGATGTATCCTTATCCACTATCCGCAATCCAAAAACCATAAACCTTTTCTCCTTTCAGTAGTCCGTTATTCATTAGTCCGATCTTTATCATAAACCTCTTTCCTCTCTCTTCCTCCAAACCACATTCACCTGATCGGCTTCCGCCCTGTTCTTATATTCACTTATATTTCACTTCAATTTCGGTTCCTGATGCGGCTCAGCTGTGTCTCATTGTTTCTCAGGGTAGACCCTTTCCATATACAGGTCAGCTGATTTTTTTTGGCAGCCATTTTGCTTAGGTCCATATCTAGTATTTTAAGTAGGTCATTCCGAAAATACCTGTTATGAATGACCCTTCCCCTGGTCATCTTACACCCTTTACTTGGCTGGCCTGTTGTGTGGGTGTTATATTCTATGATTTTCTCCTTGTTTTATTTATTACCTTGTCCAGTAGGTGGCAGAATTAGCACAGTAAGGAACTAGGCTTAAGGAGCAATATTTGTTTAATCAAGCTGACATCTTCCTCTAAAATATGTTTTTTTTTTTTCGGTAGTGGTATGAAAAACACAACGTGAAAATATAGTAATGAAAATGAAAAGTCAAAGCTTGTGCAACCAGGTGATGAGCAGCTGGGCCCGGGAATCGGGAACAGCGCCTCGTGCAGGCTGGTAGACCCTCGCTACCAGCCTGCTGTACGCCTGACTTGTACGTATCTCTGGAAACTCTCCCATGGCTCTTTCTAATTTTTTAGGTAAGATCTGAAGTAATAAGGCTTTTTTAAAAGGTCTGTAAATTTATGTTTACTGATGTCATAGTTTCGGTTTAAGGTTTACGCGTTTATATTTGTTTTAAGAGTATCAAAAGTGTATTCGGGCTCTGCGGGTTATCAGAGACGAAATTGAACTTCGTTAGCTAACTGTGTGAAGTCGCTAGATGAAAACTGTCTGTGTGTTGTGAGTTAAGTTCTTAGTGAGTTGAGTTGTTATGTTGTGTCGCGTTTAAATGGTGTTATAGTAAACGTCTTAAACAGGGGAAAACAACATGTACGAGGGTAGGAGTCAGACTCTCGCTACCAGCCTGCTGTAAACCTGACTTGTACATATCTCTGGAAACCCTCCCATGTTTTTTTTCTATTTTTGTAGAAAATAAACTTTAAAAAAGGAAACTGTGTGTGAGTTCCTCTTGCGCGCGCCAGTGAGTGCACACGATCAACGGTAAAGCTGCCAGAACTGAGAGGGCCCCGCTAGAGGTCACCACAGCCAGGCAGAATAGGGACTGTGACGTAAACTTGAGTATTGCATTATGGGAGTTGTAGTTCATAAAGCCAACGCTATGTCCGTGAGCAACTATAGCCAGTTCTAAAACCCGGCTCCCCTTAAGTGAGGATTACAATTGCATTCCAGGCTTTTCTATGGAAGCCTGTTTCCGCCAGGGAGTAAAAAAAACGCGCTATGGTATCTCAGAATTCCGACTTAGTAACTCAGAATTCCGACTTAGCAACTCAGAATTCCGACTTAGCAACTCAGAATTCCGACTTAGCAACTCAGAAAGTACCTCAGTTGGCAGGACCTGGGTTCGAGCCAATGCAGTGAGGCACAAACTATGGTGGGAGCGGCGAGGGCACAAGCCCTAGAACCCGAATCCGTTACAATAACAAAAGGACAGACAATGAAATATGGGCTGTTTCGAAGTCGCAAATGTGAGATATAAAGTCAGAATTCTGAGTTACTTAGTCGGAGTTCTGAGTTACTAAGTCGGAATTCTGAGTTGCTAAGTCGGAATTCTGAGTTGCTAAGTCGCAATTCTGAGATACTAAGTCGGAATTCTGAGTTACTAAGTCGCAATTCTGAGATACTGTCGGAATTCTGAGATACTAAGTCGCAATTCTGAGTTGCTAAGTCACAATTCTGAAATACTAAGTCGGAATTCTGAGTTACTAAGTCGCAATTCTTAGATACTGTCGGAATTCTGAGATACTAAGTCGCAATTCTGATTTGCCAAGTCGCAATTCTGAGATACTGTCGGAATTCTGAGTTACTAAGTCGCAATTCTGAGATACTAAATCGGAATTCTGAGATACCATAGCGCGTTTTTTTGACTCCCTGGCGGAAACGGGCTTCCATACTTTTCAACCATCTTTTCCTTTTCCAACATTTCCTAAAATATTGATTTTTTTAGTGCGTTTGATTGAAACAGTTCTTACATAAAAATAACACCATTTTTAAAAATCATTTAGAATAATATTTTAATAAACACGAAGGTGCATTCATCATTTATCATAATGCAGAAAGTTATCTTTTTAGAAATAAAATTGGTGAACGTGTTTGGGGGTCATTGAATTTGATTCCAGACGTGTGCACCTTATGTAGGGGGTTTGCGTCTTCTCCCTGCTTTCACATAATCTTCCTTTGGGTGATTCCCTCCATCTTCCATCTTCAACACATGCTTGTTCGGTTCACTGGAATGTCTACATCGCCCTGTGTGTTTGTGTATGTACCCTACAAGGGGACAAGTATACTACTAATGCCGAGTTACACCTCTGGTATTCTGGGATAGACTCCTGGTCAGCAAACCCTTAAACAGGAATAAGCAGCCTTCTGATAAAGGGTGGATAAAAGACAATTAATCAAATAGATCTTAATTTCACGACCTGTTGTTCACCAGACTGCAGAATAAACACAAGCAGGACTAACAGTTCCCAACAGACAGTCAAGTAATGAGAGAGACTACTGGAAATGAATCAGATGCCAGTTCTTCAAAGACAAAATATTATAGAAACGGAGTTCTCGTATCCTGCAGGTGATCAGACCAGCAATGTGATTGTCAGCAAGACTAGGCTAAAAACAAGCATGTGCTTATTTCATACATTCAGGGTATTAAAATAATAATAATAATAATTGCTTACACTTATATAGCGCTTTTCTGGACACTCCATTCAAAGCGCTTTACAGGTAATGGGGACTCCCCTCCACCACCACCAATGTGCAGCATCCACCTGGATGATGCGACGGCAGCCATAGTGCACCAGAACACTCACCACACATCAGCTATCAGTGGGGAGGAGAGCAGAGTAATGAAGCCAATAATTCATAGATGGGGATTACTAGGAGGTCATGACTGGTAAGGGCCAATGGGAGATCCTACACCCCTACTCTTTTCAAGAAACGCCCTGGGATTTTTAATGACCACAGAGAGTCAGGACCTCGGTTTTATGTCTCATCCGAAGGACGGCGCCTGTTTACAGTATAGTGTCCCCGTCACTATACTGGGGCATTAGGACCCACATAGACTGCAGGGTGAGCGCCCCCTGCTGGCCCCACTAACACCTCTTCCAGCAGCAACCTTAGTTTTTGCCAGGAGGTCTCACAACCAGGTACTGACCAGGCTCACACCTGCTGAGCTTCAGTGGGTTGCCAGTTGTGAGTTGCAGAGTGATATGGCTGCTGGATAAAATGGATTGTATTCTCTTTTTTTACTAGGGATTTGAATTTGAAGGACTGTATCCACATCTTATTGCACCCAGCCTGACCGTGTGGCTCTGCAGATCAATCAGTGAACACACATTTAGTTAGCAAATTTGATCCCTCTGTCATCCACTGAGTCTTTTTCAGACGTTCCAAGCTTTGGCATTTGTATTATGTAATCTTGGTCACAAATCCGAATGCAGATTCTGTCCAAAAGAAAGGATAATCCTCTTGCAACTAAACAGATAAGCAGTATAATTGTTGATGACTGTAATTTTCTTTGCTCTCACACTGCAACAGAAATGAAGAAACTGACCTCTGGTAATTGCAGAGCCCTTCTCCACAGCATTGAATTGGATCAAGTGATTAGACAATGGATGGATAATATTCCATGTGTCATGCTGTGACTGAGAATATTGAGGACAAGACCTGTATAACTATAAATGGCTGCAATGCCATAATTGACCATAATTAAAATTGCATTTCTACACTTCTTTTCCACCCCAAAGGATCCCAAAGTCCATCACGCATTGTCCACCACTATACCAGCAGTTCCTCAGAGCTACAGATGAAAAGTGGTTGAAAAGTGAGAAATGTCTTCACCAATTGTTTTAAGGAAAAACTTTAGGAAGGCCAGATTAAGAATTCCAGAGTGAAATCTAGCCAGAATACAGAGGGGTTAACACACCTATTCTTATAAACAGGGATCTTAAATAACCAAGTATGAAATTTAAAGCACGGCATTGCTACGGTACAAATACCTTCAGCCGAACCGAAAACAACCAGAACACATCTCGAGGCTGAGGAGTTAGGAACCTCGTGAAATGGCCGTTCCGTTGTGACGTCATCCTACCGTCGCGCCCAGATTTGTTTTTAAAAAGTTTCTGTCGGTGCGTTTTCAATCCCTTTCTGCAGCTACCCAGCTACAGATACCAGTTTACCAATTTAACAGCTTCTTCCTGCAGATTAGGTGCCGTTTTAGACATATCTAGAACAGACACATCAACCGCCAAAAAGCAAGACTGGGCAGAGAGAGGATGTTTTCATCCTTATTTCACCAGTGAAGCCCAACTGAAAGGAACTAGGACACAGCAGAGTGCAAGATTAGCATTATAAAACGCTTCGAAAAAAAGTGTTTTATAAGACTATAAAACCTACTGTATTTACAATATACTGTAGCGTTTACAGGTTCTTTTCAGAACAAAGGACCAGTGGAGACGTGATTAACAAACCAAGCGATAGCTTTATTCATTAACAACCACAAAACCAAACACAGGATATACATGCACATGAGGAGACTGACGGAACACGTACACATCTTTAGGGTGGTAATTACTTAACAACACGCTATACACTTATAAGTGTGGAGCCTCCCCCACGGCTCCTCCTCCCGGGCCCGGTAGGGGGCCAGGCGGCCTCGGTGCAGGACCACCACTCTCCCACCACTCTTCGCAACCGGACACGGTAGCAGACCTCGCCCACCACCCCGAGTACCTCAGCGGGCCCCTCCCACGACAGCGCCAGCTTAGGGCTGAGTCCCTGGGCTGGAAGGCAGGCCCCCTGCAGCGCAGGTCGTAGTGCCGCTTCTGCCGGACCCCCATCTGAGTCAGGTGGGTCCGTGCAAAGCTGTGCACCCGCCGCATCCGCTGCCGCAGGTCCCACTCGTAGTCCGGTCCAGCCGGCGGTGCCGACCCGTCTCCGGGCGGCGGGCCAAAGACCAGGTCCACCGGGGTTCGCATTTCCCGGCCCAGCATGAGCGAGGCCGGGGTGCACCCGGTGTATTCCTGGACCGCGGTCCGATACGCCCAGACCGCAAGGGGGAGGTGGCGGTCCCAGTCCCGTTGGTGCTGGGACACCAGGGTGGCCAGCTGGGTGGCGAGCGTCCGATTAAACCGCTCCACCAAACCGTCGCTCTGGGGATGCAGCGGGGTGGTCCGCGTCTTAGTGATCCCCAGGCGCTGGCACACTCTGGCGAAGACCTGGGACTCGAACTTACACCCCTGGTCACTGTGTAACTCCTCTGGCACCCCCAGCCTGGCAAACATCCCCTACAGTAGTGCATCGGCCACCGTGGGGGCACTCTGGTCCGGGAGGGCGTAGGCCTCCGGCCACTTCGTAAAATAGTCCATGGCCACCAAGACGAGTACACTAAAGAGTACACTAAAAGTAACCGCAGAGAATATTCTGTTCAACGTTTCCCACCCATAAATGTGCCTGGGATGGTGATTGATTCTTATACAGATGACACAGAAGTCTTGAGTCGGGACACTCCCTATAGAGCCCTGACTGATGCTTCATCAAAACTTAAGGATCAACCTACTCCTACAGCAGAACAAGAAAATGAATTGACATGTAAAAGCAATCGAGTTCCCCGGTCCCGGGTTTGGAAGAAACCCTCTACTTCAAATGACATGGGACTGGGTGAACAAGAGTTCATGGAACTTCCTTGCAAAAGCAATGTGATAGAAGATTCATTTACAGATCAAAACAGCTTAAATGCTGCAGAACAAAAGAGAGGCTCAGAGAAAACAACACTTGACAATGTTGAGGAAGGAGACCAGCCAAGCCCTCTCATTTCACCAAAGCTTGACTTCTCAGCAGAACACATAGCATGTGCAGAGTCTGCAGTGTCTGACATTGAAATTGTTGCCATGGGTATTGTTGACATTATTATGGGCGAACTTGATGTAATGGAGGCCTCAGATACAAAAAGCAAGTCTAGAGTAAGCCAAAAGAAATCAGAGTGTGCAGCTGGTCTCGTCACTGAGAATATAGCATTTCAAACCCACTCCAATAATGTTAACTTGAACATTGAAAAGCTTTCAGCTGAAGAGGTGTCCTGTGCATCTCAAGTACCAGGAGCCACAGCAAAGCACAATCTCCCCCCACTGCAGACAAGGGTTTCAGAATAGCCTAAGGACCAAGTCAGGACCTCCACAGAGAGTTCTACAATGAGTCCTATTGAAAGGAAAGTGGAACAACTTGTCTCGAATGGATCTCTGCGTGTATTTTCAGAAGAACTTGTCAAAAATGTTTTCCATTTAATTTTGAAATCGGGAATTGCAGTACAATTCGGCACAGCTCACAAATCTAATTCAGATCCAACTTTAAAGAGCCCTCTAGTAGTTATCCCATCCAAAGTCCTCAGAGCTCTCTATGCAGTTGTTGTATTCATTTACTGAGAAATCAGTGAAAAAGCTGTTGAAGCAGTGCCTCAGTTTTCCTGATTCTCCAACTTTTGACACAAATGAGAAAGATGTTTCACTTTTTCAAGATTCTAATACAAATACGGAATTTAAGTCTTCCCAAAGGATTTCAGAAAAAGTGTCTCTGACTGCCAAGGATCACAGACCACAGAAAAGTACTGATCCATCAGTGCCCAGTTCACAGATCTACCATGATGCAATTAATCAGCTTTCCAGCTTTCTTGTAAAGTCTGTCATGGATGTTTTGTCTTCTGCGTGTGATTTATCAATGGAGCCTGAAGACAGTGAAAATCAAGGTAAGAAGGAAATCAAATCAAATCATTTAATAGTGTATTAACATTTTAGTTGTTATGAAGTACAATTTAAAAAATGTAGTGACTGTATATAAATATACAGTACCTTGATTTTCTATCTGTTGTATCTTTTAAATGTTTTTGATGTATTTAGACCAAGATAGTGTAGGCCATGACTATGAATGAGAGAATGAGTGAATATAGCCATATATTCAGTAGCCATATATACAGTATCTGTGAATATGGCTGCTTCTTTGTATGTAGTTACCTGAGCTCCAAGATGTAATTGTTTTACAGGAACATGAAGCTTTATACTCAAATATTTTGTGATGCCTGTCATTCGTTACTTCTCAATATAATTTAGTTTTTGTTTCAATTGTACATACTTTCTGATATTTTGTTTTACTATCATTAAATGAAAAGCTCTTTGTTATCATAGGTAATATACCAGCAGCCAGGATGACATCAGAAATTGAGAAGAGTTCTTCTGAGGAACTGAAAAGAGACTCCTACCTTGAAAACAGTTCTGAAATCAAACCACTCAGTGTCCCTGTAGAACCATTGAATATTGAACCGGTTTCCTCAGTTGGGCTCCAGGAAATTTCTATGGCTAAATCAACAGAATCACTTAATATGACTTTAGTGTGTACTGAGACTGTGGAAAACATCATAACACAGCTGCTATTGCAGATATACCCTACTTTGATAAAAGAGGAAACTTCTACAGAAATCCCAGGGAAGATGTCTATGTCTTTGCTGAGTCAGATAGCTGTGGACCTCTTTGACAGTGTGTTGCAGGACTTGTCCGAAAACCAGGAGATAACAGTTGTAAAACAGGATAATGATGTGTTTCATGAACCACACAAGATTCAGCAGGTTGCCAGCTCTGTTCACAATGAATTGCTGTGTCAAACTGGATCCCAACAGGTTCTACAGAAAGCTGCAGCCTCCAGAAATGAGACAGTGGTCAAAACCATAATCAGTTCTATGGTGACCAACATTTCCAAGCTGACACATTCAGCTTCCCAATGTTCATCCCTTTCACCAGAGACCAGTATTAGCAGAGAAGCAAGTGAGATCGTTGATGAGGTGATGGGTGATATTAGAATCACTAGTGAGCACAACAAAGAGGCAACACCCAGTGCTCAGTCTTCTGAAGTTTCTCTTGTTTCTTCTGAAATAGTACATGGAGTCACAGATAATCTGCTAAAGAAAATTCAGCTAAACTGTTTCAGCCCTGAGTCCAGTACTGAAGATCTGAAGAGACCTCTGCAAACCTTGAGTGAAATGGTTATAAGTATTACTGAATCTGTGATCATGCAGTTATCAGCTGTTCCAGGAATTACTATAGGCACAGCTGAGCATGACAGATGCGTCTTTCTTCAGCCTTCGGATGCAGACCAAATGATTGAAAAAGTGTACAATGACTTGCTGCAAGAAAATGGCTCCCTTATTGCATTATACTGTACAAAGCAGTAATGTCCAAAAATCAGGAAGTGTCCAATGCCATTATTGTATCTTTGGTTAAAGAGCTCTCAAAGCTCTACTTTTCAACAGCTGAGTCTTCAGCCTCAGGTGTTGGACGCGTTGTGCAGTGGACTGTTCATTAATTGTATGTCTGGCAGGATGGTGGCACTACTTCACACCAGAGAAAATGATGGAAGGCAACTCAGGGGTAGCACTAGGTACCTGTACATCTGGGTTGTCCTGGGGTGGCACCCTTTGAGTCTGCTGAAGTTCGACAGGTGCAGTTGGAGGGAGACATTCTGTCTGTGGAAAAGCAGGTGTCAAATAAGCTTTCAGACGGTTGTGATGAACAACTTGGGTAGGTCCATCAGGGGAGTCTTTCTGTCTAATGACATACAGCACCCCATCTCCATCAGCAGGACGTATTAACTGTATGATACAGTATGGCCCTTTCCAACGTGGCGCCAGTTTACACCGTAAATGAGCTGGATCGTTCAACCAAACTAAGTCTCCCTTGTGGTAAGGTGAGTACTTTACTTTTTTGTCATGCTGGGTCTTTTGTTGTAGATGTGCAGCTTCACAATGTTCCTGGCTGGACTGATAAGCATGCTGGAGTTTACGACAAACAAATGCAGCATATTCAGCTGGTGTTCCTGGAGATGCAGATGATAGTTCAGCCTTAGGCAAAAATAATAGATGAACTGGCAACCGAGCCTCACGACCATGCACCAGATAGAATGGTGTATACCCAGTGCTAGCATGTACACTTGTATTGTAGGCAAACTGAATGGATCTCAGCAACGTGTCCCAAGCTTCATGTGTCTGATGATGGCCTGACACCTGCCGGTCCCAGCGTAAAGGTTCATGATAACCGTGGTGTTGTTGGTATGACCTGGCACCAGGACTGGGGCTTGCGAAAAGGTCGGCTTTGACTGATGCAGCTGCGTGAAGGAGATCTGCCTCTGCTGTGGTCTGGGGACTGTGGTCTCCTACGTGCAGCAGATGAAGACTGGACCTCCGGGGAATGAGAATGGGTACATGCCTGGGTGCGAGTCAGTGATGTTACAGCTGACTGCAATCTGTCCACTTGAAGTGTAAGTTTGTCTAGCTGGGCTGCTAGCTTGTCAGCACTGGTATTAGTCAAGCTATGGACTGGGGTGGAGAGAGCAGGCGGTGGAGTAGTCATTGACACTGCTGCTGGGAAGATGCCATGGAATGTGGAACGCGCTCTCTCACACTGGCCAGCTACCTTAAGAGCTACCAAGAGTGGTAACGCCAAACTCGTACAATTTTGCTTGTAACTCAAGGTCAAGTCCAGCAATGAAACGCCTCAGGATTTCTCGTGTAATGGCAGTTTGCCCATAATCTGGGAAAGCTTGCAGTACAAGGCGACGCAACTCTGCTGCATACACCTCCAACCAAGGTTCATTAGGCTGACGCGGCCGTGCATTCAGATATGTTTGAAATGTCCTGAGTTCGTTTTTGTCCGAAAACGGATTGCATGTGCTTGCAAGTGTTATCATAATCACATTTCACTGTATCTGGGAGACTGTCCCAATAACTAAATGCAGCACCCGCCAATCTCGATGGAAGAATTTTAGCTATTTGTGTTTTATCCATACCTGAAGTCTCACAGCACACTTGAAAACGTCTAACCCACTGTGAAAAACTTTCGGTTCCTTCACCAGTGAAATCCGCCGGCAAAACGGCTTTGAAGTGCACCACAGCAGTGAATGTGTCATCGTCAGACATGTCTGTAGACATCCTCAGTTTCAAAACTGTGACTTTCTCCTAACGGATTCACTCAAAGAATCTTCAGAAATATTATAGTGATTTTGGCCGGACGAAAAAAAAAACCAACAAATCCGTATGCAAAGTACAGAATAACACAAAGCCAAAAAAAATATCCAAAATGCGATCGGAGATGGCAGTATTAAAGTTAAAAGTTCTTAACTTGAAGATTTTACTTGAGGCGAACAAGTAACGAATTGCAGTACGTTTCGTTTCAAGGTAATATTGATAAAAACATATATCCTAAAGTCATTAAAATACTCAGTCAGATAATGATGCTCATCCTACTGAATCCATGAAATGCCAAAGCAGTGTAGTAAACTCACGTGTAGTCCTTTTGCGAACAGCGAATCATCCAAAAGAAATGTCCAAACGGCAAGGCACGGTGCTGAAGTTTTTGTCCGTGAAGACCCCACACACAAAAATAAAAAAAAACCCGCCGCTGCCACCAAATATGTAAAATCCTGGGTTCGGTAAAATGTTTCAGGCATTCAGGTGAAGGACAACAGAGCTTTTACTGGCCGATTATCAAACTTAATTGGTAAAACAAAAAAAAGTAAACTAGCCGATCAAGCAAGAAACGACAAAGAATCAAAATAACGGACACAGCGCGAGCCTGCATTCTGTCCTCAGCCGTCCACACCACACTTTTCCCTGGGTCAGAGATTAAATAAGACTTCACTCGCACCAAACAAACTACCACACACTGAACACTGAACACGTTAAACCAAATATGTCTCACATTAGACCCACCGTGGAAAAAGAAACGTCCACGTTTCTAAGTAACATTCCTATAAGTAAATAAAACCTTTATTTTATTTAAAACCTAGGGGGGACCTAGGTGGCAGATGAAGAGCAGCCCTTTCTGTATGTAAACCATTTTGGGATCTCTTGGATGAAAAGCACTAACAAAGACATTATTTATCAAGTAATAATTGCAGTAATAGTAATTAATTAATGCAGAGCAAGAAAAGATTAAGTGACAGCCATATGGATATTAGAGCTGATATTGTTATGAAGTTCTCTGTATTATAACTTCTCCAGAATACTGTAATTTGAAGTTTAGGAGATACTCTTATCAAGGGTGACTTGATCCTTCTCCAGAAGGTAATTACTATACTGTACGTTTACTTGCTAGAGCTTTGTTGCCATTGTCTCTTCAGTTTGACTTTTACATGTCCCATGGTAGCATCTTTTAATGCATGTAATGTGAAACAAATGTAGTGGCGACTTTTAAGTTCTAAGCTCTTAAGATTTGTCTGTTCTGCCTCTTGCATTTTTAACATACATTTGACAAACATTGCTTTAGTCTTAAAGAGAAGCTCGCTGCCAACACCAAGGTTGAATTTGATACTCAACGAGACATTTTCAAGAAAAGTCAGGAAAAGTCTCAGACCTCATAACCTCAGTGAGCAGGTGCCCTATCCCATCTGGACAAAAAGAACTCATACACAAGACTACTATTCATCGACTTCAGCTCAGCTTTTAACACTATCATCCCAGAGAAACTAGTCAAGAAACTCAGTGCACTGGGTCTCAACACCACCCTCTGCAACTGGATTCGGGACTTTCCGACAGGCAGACCTCAGGCTGTCAGGCTTGGAAACCACACCTCCGGCACACTAACTCTGAACACTGGGGTCCCCCAGGGGTGTGTGCTTAGTCCATTGCTCTACTCCCTCTATACCCACGACTGTAAGCCCAAACACAACACCAACTCCAACATCAAGTTTGCCAATGACACCACAGTTGTAGGTCTGATCACAGACAATGATGAGAGGGCCTACAGGGAGGAGGTCAATCTCCTTACAACGTGGTGTGATGACAACAACCTCACCCTCAACGTCAGCAAAACCAAGGAGCTGATCGTCGATTTCAGGAAACTGCAAACCGGACATGCCCCTATCCACATCAACGGGACTGAAGTGGAAAGGGTCAGTAACTTGAAATTCCTTGGCGTCCATATCACCGAGGACCTCACATGGTCTCTCAATGCCACCTGCCTGATCAAGAAAGCGCAACAGCGCCTGTACTTCCTAAGACGGTTGAAGAAAGCTAAGATATGTCCCCAGATCCTCACTAACTTTTACAGATGCACTACAGAAAGCACACTGACAGGCTGCATCACAGTGTGGTATGGCAACTGCAGTGCTGCTGACCGCAAAGCCCTACAGCGGGTGGTGAGAACTGCCCAGTCCATCACTGGGGCTGCCCTCCCATCTATACAGGACATTTATGAGAGACCGTGCTTGAGGAAAGCTCTAAGCATCATCAAAGACCCCACACACCCCAGCTACAGACTTTATGATCTGCTACCATCTGGAAAACGGTACTGGAGCATTCGGGCCTGGACTACCAGCCAGAGACAGTTTTTACTCCCGCACTATCAAACTATTAAACTCCCAGCCTCTCTCACTCTCACCTCACCTCTCACCCATGATCTGAACCTCACAGTGCCTTCTTTCTTTCTTACCAAAAACCCCAACTACACATTGAAAATCTACCTCTACCATACATCTCAAAAGCTCACTCCCCATAATTTCTATCCCTTTATTTCATTCTGTTGATGCATGTTCTTGCACATAACCGGTTACCTTTTTGCTGTTTTGCACACTGCCTGTTGTCTCTGTCTTTCTTTTGTTATACAATTGTATTGTTGTTGTTGTTTTTTTTTCTTTGTACTACTTATGTCTGAGAGCTAGCTAAATAGCATTTCATTATACCATATACCTGTATATGAGTATAATGACAAACTTTAACTTGAACTTGAGGTACTGAGGTTATGTGCAGAGCAGTTCTGTACTGTATTTCATTATGTTTTTAATACGTGTATGAATCAGCAGAAATTACCCAGAATTGGGGAAACAGGTAACAGTCATGCCACTTGCAAAACACAAATGCCCCAAGATTAAATGATTTCAGAGCAGTGGCATTGTCCTTTTTAGTTATAAAATGATTTGAGTAAATTGTAAAAAGGCATGTTCCCCACCACTTAGAGCACCTGCTGGTCAAAGATGCTACCCTAACATTACTGAATCTCTTATGAATTAATTCACATCTGAAAGGTCCCAAGATATGCCAGAGATTGATTTATACAGTAGATTTCGGATCAGCCTTTAGCACCATTCAACTATGCTTGTTAGTGGAGCGATTACTCTCAAATTTTAATCTGGACTTTAATATTGTAGTCTGGATCTTAGACTTTTGACCAACAGATCACAAAGAGTGAGGGTAAGTGGTCTTGTATCAGGGCAGCTTTGTTCTTCCACGGGGTCTCCTCAGGGCTGTGTGCTGTCCCCTATCCTGAACTTTCTGTATACAGACAGCTGTAGAAGCCCTTTAGTGGACAGGCACATCATTAGGTTTGCTGATGACTTGTCAATTTCAGTCTCCTCCAAGACACAGACACTGATCATTGGCCTGTCGTGGGTTATTTTGTTGATTGGTGTAACAGCTCCTTCCTTCAGCATAGTGTGTCAAAAACCAAAGACATGATCATCGATTAGAGAAAGCAACCACCAGCTGCAAAACCAACAGTTATTGAAGAGCAAGAAATTGAAGTTGTCAACAGTTACAAATATCTTGGCACTGTTGTTAATTACAAACTAACCTTTGAGGAAAACACAGATTCCATATGTAAAAAGAAACAACAGTGATAGTTCTTCCCAAGAAAAATCTGCTCTTTTAATGCGTGTACTACAACAATGACTTTGTTCTTTAGAACTTTCTTTGAATCCGTCTTAACATTCATTCATACAGGTGTAATAAAACCAAACTGAGCAGGATTGTGAAGCTAGCTAACAAAATTATTGGTGTACAACTACAGCTTTCAGACAACTACATCAAGCAAATAGCGCTAAAGGCCAATATAATCATTGATTGTCATGACCACCCCTTGAACAGTGAATTTCACTTCCTTCCATCTGGATGTTGATTTAGATGGCCCAGATTCTAGACCAATAGAACTAAGTCATCTTTTATTCACACAGTTATCTACCTGCTTAATTTAGATAACTCACTGTACATTTATTTTATATATAATGCAGTCTGTAAGTATTTGGACAGTGACACAATTTTTCTTGTTTTGGCTCTGTACTCCAGCACATTGGGTTTGAAATGAAACAATGGATATGAGGTTAAAGTGCAGAATGTCAGCTTTAATTCGAGGGTATTTACGTCTATATTGGGTGAACCATATAGGAATCACAGCCCTTTTTATACATAGTCCTCCTATTTTAGGGGACCAAAAGTATTTGGACATTTGGCTGCTCAGTTGTTTCTTGGCCAGCTGTGTGTATTTGCATCATTAGTTCATGCGCAAGAGAGCTAACAAAAGGTCTAGAGCTGGTTCTAGATGTAGCTTTTGCATCGAGTCTGTTGCTGCTGTCTCTCAACATGAGGACCAAAGAAGTGTTAATGCCATTAAAGTGGGTCATCGTGAGGCTGGAAAATCAGAATAAATCAATCGGAGACATAGTCTTAATTTCAAAGTAACAATTTTACATTTCAAAATGAAAAACTAATTGAATACAAATGCAGCCATTCAAAGTTCGCGGTACAAACCCCATACCGCACGCAACTATGCACAAGCCCCCGCGCCGTACCGCGGTACGTGATTGGCTGGCCAAAATGCCCAACAGGGGCACCCATGGGGCATTGATCGGTAGTGAAAAGATTTAATCATTTCATCTCTTTACTGTGCACATTTTAATCCGCTTAGTATTGAATATTTATATGGAATTTTACCACTAAAGGGAAATTTTAGTAGCTGAGCATAAAAAGAATAGAAGCATAATGCATCTGGTTATAGGTCATAATGTTTATGTTACTAAATTAATATAGTTTATGTAAAGTGTATATTGCTGGTATTGGTAGTTTAAAGAAAAAAATACACACCAGTATTCCATTTCTTCCTAAACATTTTAAGCATCAAAGTCTCACATGTGGTTATTTCGGAAACGTTTTTACGTGCTCCTTCTGACCATATTGTTTATATACTTTGTGAGAAAAGTGATATTTTAACCTCTTCTGCGAATACGCTCGCTATCGGAGTAAACAAAAGCATACTTATAGAACTTGATTAATAGGGAATATCATATGGATTCACGTATCTAAATAAATTAGATAACTATATTCATGTACTGTTGCACAAACAGTAGTATAAGACTTTCTATTGGTATGTGTATGGCTCAGAGCACTGGGGCCATGAGTTCATCCTCAGACCTGGGGTTTGTATGTTCTACATGTGTTTGCTTGGGTTGTCTTCAGCTAATTGGCTTTTGTGAAAATTGTCCGTGATGTGAGTGAATCCTGCTTCTGGCTCCCCTGTATTGGATAAAGCAGTTAGAAAAGGGATGGATTAAAACCTTCATAACCTTTATAGAATTCTTTCCTTTACCACTAATTTTACTACTGGAAACCACTGTAATTTTAAATCATATCCATTCAGCTATCAACTATTTTACCACAATAGTACATTTTACCTGTTGTACTGTACATCCTTCTGAAACAGTGCTGCTGTGCATTCCATTGCAAAAAACACCACCTACAGTACATTCTGCTACCTGAGAGTCGCATTGAAACACTAAAGAAAACATACTCATTAAGTGCAATTTGAGACTTTACATCTCATTTAATATGGAGACCATAGACTGACACTGACTCAGTACATACAGTGAAAGTGGTTCAAGCTTTTAGAGACATCCTGTAAAATCTCACTGTCAGCCTCTGAGTCTGCAGATTGATTAAGACGCACAGTCTTTGGGGTGGGAATTCTTTCTTATTGGCTTATTTGCTGACGAGGGAGAGTTGACACATTCAAGAACACCATCCACAATTCAGAGGCAAGGTTATTAGATCTGCAGCAGGTGATTAAGAGACTCTTCTCCGGCTCCTCTTTTCATTGTACAGGGAGATGGCTGGGAGCAGCACTCTGATAATGGACACTGCCACCCACGCCACTATATTCTCCACCATGTCATTCAGTTCTTCCATTGTTATCCGTTTTAAAGCAACAGCATGAATGTAGGTTAACCACGGAGGACTAACATTGTCTTTTATTGCTTTTAACAGGGTGTCAGCTGAGCATTAGACAGGATTCATCCATTCTCCCAGCAAACAGTGATAGGCTGATTTCTTTTTAAGGTCTTATTTTGTTTCAACTTCTCCTTGGAATATGTCATATTCTATTCTCATTTTTTCTACAGCCTATTCTGGACTTTTCTTTCATTTCCTTTCCCTTCTTACCTCTCTCCCTCCTATTCCTTCTCTCTCCCAAAACCAAACCATTGTGCATTTTACTACACTGTATTACAATTAAAACACGAGATGAAAGGTTCTTATAAAATAGCTACAAATTATTTGTTTCTGGTACTAAATCTGGGTTTTGAAAATCATACTGCTTGGGGCACATTGCATTCTCTTCTTCTGACAAGATACCAAGGGTTTTGAGTCCCAGCTGGGTTTCTTCACAAGTCTTTTTCATAGGAACCCAATTCAAACAGATTACATACAGTAATTTCTAATTTTCTCAGGCAATGCAATAGATGCTGTTAATGGAATACAAGTACATTTTAAAAGACAACCTTAGATAATGTGACAATCAGTGCACTTCTTTTCAGTCCTTCAGATATCCCTTGTGGTGCCTCCGGGGGAAAGTTTATGTAAATGAGAGAAGTACTCACACCACACTTTTCTTTCCTGAGTTTCGTGGCGTTTCTTCCTCCAATTATCTTCCAAATCCAGTCCGTAATCCGCTCTCTTAATCCTGTTCCGATCCGAGTTACTAAAATCCGTAATAAAGCCAATCCGTGATGTATCCTTATCCACTATCCGCAATCCAAAAACCATAAACCTTTTCTCCTTTCAGTAGTCCGTTATTCCTTAGTCCGATCTTTATCATAAACCTCTTTCCTCTCTCTTCCTCCAAACCGCATTCACCTGATCGGCTTCCGCCCTGTTCTTATATTCACTTATATTTCACTTCAATTTCGGTTCCTGATGCGGCTCAGCTGTGTCTCATTGTTTCTCAGGGTAGACCCTTTCCATATACGGGTCAGCTGATTCTTTTTGGCAGCCATTTTGCTTAGGTCCATATCTAGTATTTTAATAGGTCATTCCGAAAATCCCTGTTATGAATGACCCTTCCCCTGGTCATCTTACACCCTTTACTTGGCTGGCCTGTAATGTGGGTGTTATATTCTATGATTTTCTCCTCGTTTTATTTATTACCTTGTCCAGTAGGTGGCAGAATGAGCACAGTAAGGAACTAGGCTTAAGGAGCAATATTTGTTTAATCAAACTGACATCTTCCTCTAAAATATGTTTTTTTCGGTAGTGGTATGAAAAACACAACCTGAAAATATAGTAATGAAAATGAAAAGTCAAAGCTTGTGCAACCAGGTGATGAGCAGCTGGGCCCGGGAATCGGGAACAGCGCCTCGTGCAGGCTGGTAGACCCTCGCTACCAGCCTGCTGTACGCCTGACTTGTACGTATCTCTGGAAACTCTCCCATGGCTCTTTCTAATTTTTTAGGTAAGATCTGAAGTAATAAGGCTTTTTTAAAAGGTCTGTAAGTTTATGTTTACTGATGTCATAGTTTCGGTTTAAGGTTTACGCGTTTATATTTGTTTTAAGAGTATCAAAAGTGTATTCGGGCTCTGCGGGTTATCAGAGACGAAATTGAACTTCGTTAGCTAACTGTGTGAAGTCGCTAGATGAAAACTGTCTGTGTGTTGTTCTTAGTGAGTTGAGTTGTTATGTTGTGTCGCGTTTAAATGGTGTTATAGTAAACGTCTTAAACAGGGGAAAACAACATGTACGAGGGTAGGAGTCAGACTCTCGCTACCAGCCTGCTGTAAACCTGACTTGTACATATCTCTGGAAACCTTCCCGTGTTTTTTTCTATTTTTTTTATAAAATAAACTTTAAAAAAGGGAGCCGTGTGTGAGTTCCTCTTGCGCGCGCCGGTGAGTGCACACGATCAACGGTAAAGCTGCCAGAACTGAGAGGGCCCCGCTAGAGGTCACCACAGCCAGGCAGAATAGGGACTGTGACGTAAACTTGAGCAGTGCGTTATGGGAGTTGTAGTTCATAAAGACAACGCGACGTCCGTGAGCAACTATAGCCAGTTCTAAAACCCAGCTCCCCTTAAGTGAGGATTACACTTGCATTCCAGGGTTTTCAACCATCTTTTCCTTTTCCAACATTTCCTAAAATATTGTTTTTTTCTACTGCGTTTGATTGAAACAGTTCTTACATAAAAATAACACAAATTTTTAAAATCATTTAGAATTATATTTTAATAAACACGAGGGTGCATTCATCATTTAGCATAATGCAGAAAGTTATCTTTTTAGAAATAAAATTGGTGAACGTGTTTCATTGAATTTGATTCCAGACGTGTGCACCTTATGTAGGGGGTTTGCGTCTTCTCCCTGCTTTCACATAATCTTCCTTTGGGTGATTCCCTCCATCTTCCATCTTCAACACATGCTTGTTCGGTTCACTGGAATGTCTACATCGCCCTGTGTGTTTGTGTATGTACCCTACAAGGGGACAAGTATACTACTAATGCCGAGTTACACCTCTGGGATTCTGGGATAGACTCCTGGTCAGCAAACCCTTAAACAGGAATAAGTAGCGTTCTGATAAAGGGTGGATAAAAGACAATTAATCAAATAGATCTTAATTTCACGACCTGTTGTTCACCAGACTGCAGAATAAACACAAGCAGGACTAACAGTTCCCAACAGACAGTCAAGTAATCAGAGAGACTACTGGAAATGAATCAGATGCCAGTTCTTCAAAGACAAAATATTATAGAAACGGAGTTCTCGTATCCTGCAGGTGATCAGACCAGCAATGTGATTGTCAGTAAGACTAGGCTAAAAACAAGCATGTGCTCATTTCATACATTCAGGATATTAAAATAATAATAATAATAATAATAATAATAATAATAATTGCTTACACTTATATAGCGCTCTTCTGGACACTCCACTCAAAGCGCTTTACAGGTAATGGGGACGCCCCTCCACCACCACCAATGTGCAGCCCCACATGGATGATGCGACAGCAGCCATAGTGCGCCAGAACGCTCACCACACATCAACTATTAGTGGGGAGGAGAGCAATTTAGCCAATTCATAGATGGGGGTTATTGGGAGGCCATGATTGGTAAGGGCCACTGGGAAATTTGGCCAGGTTACACCCCTACTCTTTTCGAGAAATGCCCTGGGATTTTTAATGACCACAGAGAGTCAGGACCTCAGTTTTACGTTTCATCCGAAGGATGGCGCCTGTTTACAATATAGTGTCCCTGCTGAGCTTCAGTGGGTTGCCAGTTGTGAGTTGCAGAGTGATATGGCTGCTGGATAAAATGGATTGTATGCTCTTTTTTTACTAGGGATTTGAATTTGAAGGACTGTATCCACATCTTATTGCACCCAGCCTGACCGTGTGGCTCTGCAGATCAATCAGTGAACACACATTTTGTCAGCAAATTTGATCCCTCTGCATCCACTGAGTCTTTTTCAGACGTTCCAAGCTTTGGCATTTGTATTATGTAATCTTGGTCATAAATCCGAATGCAGATTCTGTCCAAAAGAAAGGATAATCCTCTTGCAACTAAACAGATAAGCAGTATAATTGTTGATGACTGTAATTTTCTTTGCTCTCACACTGCAACAGAAATGAAGAAACCGACCTCTGGTAATTGCAGAGCCCTTCTCCACAGCATTGAATTGGATCAAGTGATTAGACAATGGATGGATAATATTCCATGTGTCATGCTGCTGTGACTGAGAATATTGAGGACAAGACCTGTATAACTATAAATGGCTGCAATACCATAATTTACCACAATTAAAATTGCATTTCTACACTTCTTTTCCACCCCAAAGGATCCCAAAGTCCATCATGCATTGTCCACCACTATACCAGCAGTTCCTCGGAGCTACAGATGAAAAGTGGTTGAAAAGTGAGAAATTTCTTCACCAATTGTTTAAGGAAAAACTTTAGGTAGGCCAGATTAAGAATTCCAGAGTGAAATCTAGCCAGAATACAGAGGGGTTAACACACCTATTCTTATAAACAGGGATCTTAAATAACCAAGTATGAAATTTAAAGCACGGCATTGCTACGGTACAAATACCTTCAGCCGAACCGAAAACAACCAGAACACATCTCGAGGCTGAGGAGTTAGGAACCTCGTGAAATGGCCGTTCCGTTGTGACGTCATCCTACCGTCGCGCCCAGATTTGTTTTTAAAAAGTTTCTGTCGGTGCGTTTTCAATCCCTTTCTGCAGCTACACAGATACAGATACCAGTTTACCAATTTAACAGCTTCTTCCTGCAGATTAGGTGCCGTTTTAGACATATCTAGAAAAGACACATCAACCGCCAAAAAGCAAGACTGGGCAGAGAGAGGATGTTTTCATCCTTATTTCACCGGTGAAGCCCGACTGAAAGGAACGAGGAGACAGCAGAGTGCAAGAGTAGCGTTATAAAACGCTTCGAAAAAAAGGGTTTTATCAGACTGTAAAACCTACTGTATATACAATATACTAATATAAGAAATTAAGTCTGAAGGTGAACCGGACCCCTCGTCACATTACGGACACTACAAAAAGTAGTTATTTTTAGGATATTTTCTTCAGCAGCGCCACTTGCTTTCTATAACAAAGTAAGGAATTGAAGGGCGTATCGCGGTAGTCACTGAAAACTAGGTCTTGATATACAGAAAAAAGATACAGTTTTTAAATATAGTATAGTTGGAGATTTCCGTATGTACTGTGGCCACTGTCTTGTTATGTTGCTCTGTACAAATTACTAATCAGTCCGCGCTTTTCAAACAAGGTGTTTATTACTTTGTATTATTATTATTATTAGAGGTGTAAATTATTAAAAGGCAAACCGTGTGTTATATTTTTGGGGTCTCCAGGCTCATCTGGTAGAGCCAGACTGTTTGGGACGTGCGACCACACAGGTTTGATACCGTGAAGGCTTTGAGTTAGAATGGCGACATTCAAATTAAACATTAAATCGGACATCGCCCTTTTGTCTGGATTTTCTAATGAAAACCTAATTATATATATATAAAAAACAAGTCCGTACAGGGACGAATACTGTAGCTTCCCTGCTGCAGCTTTTAATGACGTCTTTACTTAACTTGTACACGCTGGATACGTCAGATAAGGCAACTGCTTTGCAGATCTGACGTAATAATAGACAACATTTTGGTTAGACAGTGGTTTATGCTCAAGTCCGTATTATACAAAATAAAGTTTAAACGCTCACGAACACGACGGAATTGTTTTCTCAAAATAGATTAATTGATTAATGGATTAATGGAACGAGATCAGGGATAAAAATGGAGAGAAAGAAACCGGGATCTGGAGCTGTGAGTGTACTATCCATACGTTTATATATTTCAACTTTTAGGTAGTGAATTGTAAAAAAAAACAGCATTAGTTTAGCTTTAAAATGTAAGGTTTAGTAAAACAGTAAAAACGTAGTAATATTTCTAATACTGTTTTAAAAGCTCTAGAAGGTAAAATAAATGGAACGTGATTTTAAAATTCCAGCTATGTGTTCTATTTCTGAAATCGTGGGTTAATAATTTATTGTTAACCCTTTCTGTATTTTATGGGAATATACGTACTGTACTTTTCTTTTGTTGTCTTAAAATGTCTTGCGTGAGAATATGCCTTCCCAATATAAACCTCTAAACAGACTTAGATCCTTAGCCCAGATGCAGAGAATCAACTCGTTTGTGCAGAAGAAAAAAAAAAGAATGTTATGAACTGATTTAGCCCTCTAAACACCCTAGGGTTACTCTTCTTACCTATCTTTAAAAAGCTATGTCAGGAACCGTGACCCTTAAATGCAGGGACTGCTTTTAAAAGTTAGTTTTGTAGCTGATTATGCCACCTAGCAATTCTAAAGACCTTTTCCCCCAGCAACAAGTTCTTTTTATCTTCCAGAACCACAAGTGCATCCACAGACCAGACAAGACAGTCATCCTACATAATTTCCATTTTTATTACAGTACTTTGCAATTCCAGTATCTATTATAGCCTAATCCACAGAACACATATGACAACTTATCCACTAGAGGTACTTACTTACTCACAGAACACATTGCAGACCAGCTCAAGAGCCCCATTTGAGCCCAGTTACCAAAACCAGAGTTCCAAAGGAAAAGTCCAGCTGCAAATATTCTCCCAAACCCAGTCCCAGTTGGAGACCTGGTGTGCCTGCTTCTGTCATAGCAAAGACACTCTGTGTAGTCTTAGGGATCCTCCTCAGTCCTGGCTGAGTCTGGTTTTTAATATGCCCCCCCCATTTGTCTCTGAGTCAATTTTTTGAGTAGAGAGGGGAGGAAGACAATGCTAAAGCCTTCCTCCCTTGCTCACTGTAGAGAGTCCCTGGTGTCCAAACCCTCTCCTGGGTGCTGTGGTACAAATTGGTTATTCCTGTTTCTTCTGTTTCTGTGTGCTCTGTCACTGGGGTTATTAAAGCCCCCCTACCTTTCTTGGGGGAGGTGGGGGTTGATAGTTTTGGGTGTAAGCAGAGCTAACTTCTTGGGGCTCATTGATCAAATGGCTATATACAGATGGCCAGGTGTAACATTGCTGTAGAACATTCTAGATTTTCTAGAATTGTTATGTTCTAGACCCACCTCCTCAGTCTGAGGCTCAGCTAGGCCAGTTTTGACATTCCATGTGTCTTCTCTGAACTGTGTGGTAATTAACAAGCATCTTTGATCAGTAGGAAGCCCCAGAACAAAGAAAGACACATATTACCACCCTCATTGAAGTCACTGGTCATTCTATGCAAACTTCAAGTCAGCATTGTCCTTGATACCTGCTGTTGCCCCCACAGCCATTTTATTTCACTCTGTGACAGATGAAATAATTTCTGCCATCAGCTCTGCTTGTTTTTTCTGGCGTTTTGGCTGTGGTTCTGTGAGGTACGATAGCTATGTTCTGTGTTTCAGGGCTGCTACACCATGCTGTATGCACTGCGGGGAGAGCAGCAGCTGTCGGAGAGACCCGTCGGCACTAAACTGCCGTTAATCCCAGGGTCTAAACCTCAATTTTGCAGGACTGCTCTTTTGGAGAAAGTAAGTGTAACCTAAAATGAAAAGCATGAATACATTCTCATTTAATTCTAAACATTTAAATTGTAAAAAATGACATGTTTATTCATGGTTTTCTTTCTTTTTAGGGGTAAACCAACATGTAAAATGTTATAATATGAAATGATACCTGGGACACATTAACACATTTCTGTGTGTGTTAGTATAATGTGGTTGCTGTAATGATTAAACTGTAAGCAAACTGTCCTCCCTTGGCATCTTTGTGCATATAACATCAGGAGTAAGGTTATATATTTTTCTAGACGCAGTATATTGATCACATTATTGAAATTCAGCTGTACTGTATGCCTTAAAGCTTATTGTGCTTACTGTCTTTTTGCAATTTAGTCAGTTTTAGTAGGCTACAATGACTGAGAAATTGGAATTTGATGTTCAAGAACGTAGGAAAAATGGTAACAGTGATTCTGGAGTAGTCTTCCAAGAAACTGGCGACAGCCTTCAGAGGGGGGAGAAAAAAACATTCTCATTTTTATGTTCAGAAACATAGGGGGATACATATCTGTGTTTACCTATACATATCATGTTTTAATAAAATACTTACCTTCTATTTCAGCTGCACCAGCCATCTCCTGACTTCACTCTGACTGATCCCCGCGGTTTCCTTTTGGATTCGAAGTACAACAGCCTCCATGACCCCCACCTGCGCACCTATTACCATCGCAAGGGCATGCAGGAGTCTCTGCAGAACAGAGGCTTAATCAATGAGCAGAAGAAAGTAAGGCTGTTTGCAGTTTGTGCAAAGAATGAGGCTTTTTTGGTATGGTGAAGGAGTGAGGTGTTGTCAAAAAAAAAAAACATAGACCAGGTTCTAGCTCATTTAGCTGTAATAGTTTCCAGTAGTGTGATTTAACTCATGTCTGCACTACAGCATAGATGTATTCGGTGTGCAGGCCTATGGTTGTAATCAAAGCATGTAATAGTAGATGTAATCAAAGCAGGCCTATGGTTTGTGCTAAAGTCCTTATGCTCAATAAATATTCAAACACAGAGTACTTGACTGTGCTCTAGATTTGTAAAATAAAAATAAAAACATTTTCTTTAACCTCCTAGACAGTACTTGAAACATGTTTTGTCTGTTTTCAGGTCCTCTGCTCTTTGAAAGAATAAAATCAATATCGTAACTACCTAAGCAATGTGAAGTTGCAGTATGACAAAAATTATGCGACTAAACAGGTAAGTGTGATGTTTTTAAACAACCGTCCATCTGATTCTGACTCTTCATCATAGACTTCTGCCTTTATCCAGCCCTCAATCAGTAACGTTTCTGGATGAAGGCTTCCATAATATCTCTCCATTATGCACCTTTGAATATACTGCTGTCATCATGTCTTCTTCAAGGAGGTCTCTACCTTGACTGTGTTTGTATTCTAAGGATCAATTTCAGTTTTTTCTTTCAGTTTCTTCTCTAATTGCTATAAAGCTCATTTCTGTTTTAGTGTTTTGACGCTGATGATGTTGTTGCTTATGTTTGTCACTGCTCTAGCCTATTTTAGCTTCTTCTTGTTAGTTCAACCATACTGTACATCTTTTCATGCTATTTTGTGTTGTTTATAGCCCATATAGTCCTTTCTGCAAGCAGGATATGGGTTTCATATCATAAGAATAGTTACGAATGAGAGGAAGCTCCTTAGCCTGTTTGGTAATTACTTGCTAATTGGTCTGTGAGTCTCATCCAGCTGTTTCTTGAAAGAAGTCAGCGTTCAACAAGCAGACTTGTCTGTGAGGATTTTGAATATTTGAAACAGGTCTCCTTGTAGTCGTCTCTGTTCAAGATAACAGAGTTAAAAAAAGAGAGTTTTTTTTATTCATTGAGGCTGGGCAATATATCTGGATGTCTTTCTTTGTGGTAAACCACTAATTGTACCACCCCAATCGGAGCATTCAGTGCTTATCTGTACTGCTCTGTAGAGTTTAATCCATTTTCAGTGCAAACAAACGTATTTTTCCAAACACGTTAATACAGGCAGCTTTTGTGTGTAGTCCAAAACAGAATTTATAAGTCTTCTTTGCCAGACAAGGCTGAAAAACGACTTGAACTTCCATCCATCCCTTTCCATCCACGTCATCTAATCTAACTGCCTCATCTAAGGGCTGCAGGGAGCTGGGGCCTATCCCAGAAAGCAACGGGCTTAAGGCGATATACACCCTTGACCAGAATTTAGTCCATTGCACGGCACACACAGACACAAATTCACACTAGAACCAATTTTCCTAGAAACCTTTTTTTCTACCAGTATAGTATGGCTTTGGACTGTGGGAGCAAACCAGAGCAAACCGTGAAGAACCCATGTGAATATGGGGAGACCATACAAACTCCACACAGATAACAACACCTCAGGCCCAGAATAGAGCCCCTGGCCCCAGTGTTGCGAGATAACAAGGTTAACCACTGTATCCAAGATGTACATCTTAAATCGAAATGTTTAGATCAACAAACTACAGTAGCTCAGCCTTCACTCTTATACATATACAAACACATTCTATCGGTGTGAGTTCAAATGAAAAATCTAATGGAAAAAGTCAGTGTTGGTTTTGAAGTGCACACTCGGCTATAATAGTGCTTAGGAGAACTCTGCAATGAAGGGAGTGTGGCGCTCTAGTAAAAGGCTGTGCTGGCTTTCAGAAAACAATAGTGAAGAAGTTCTTGGAGCTCCAGGAGCAGAACAAGATTCCCAGGGATATCAGCTTCACCGATGTGAGGGAATGGCTCCTGGAGGAAGGATCCAAGAATATTTCAGACCAGATTATGGCTAACAGAGACAGGTAATAACATACGGAAGCTCCTCACTCTTTAACAGCAAGTTCCTGCCTTTTAGATTCCCTGATTTCTTATATTTGTATCACTTTTTTTTTGTTTCGCTGTAAATATTACTGTTATGTGGAAACATTGGATGTCAAGAATACAACTGTAAGTAAAGGTTTGCCTTAAGTGAATTAATTGTGCAAGCAAGTGGAAGTCTTGACTGAGTCAAAGTTTTCCAAAAGATGAACATTTGCTCTACAGAAATACCACATTCACAAATTCCTCTGCTGCTGTCTGACATTTTGACCTTGCCTTGTGGATTAAGCTTTCTTTGCTGTTGTTGTTTATGAAGGCACCAGGCAGGAGCTCCGAAAACCGAGGAGATATGCAGTGGTGAAATACAGCGTATGAAAGGTCTGCAGTACACCGGACAGGATGAGGTATGAGAATACAGTTTGATTTATTTTGACCAAGGGCTGCTCCTGGTCATCACCTGGATGGGAGATCTTTAATAGCTGGTTTCCTTCTGCATCTTAAACTGATTAGAGACATTTATATCCACTCTGGCAAGTGACCTTGTGACACCTCTGTAAATACAGCTTGATTGGGGAGCAAGCAAAAGAAAACAGGATCTCTAGCATAACTATTTTAAAAGATGTTGTCTTTCTGACAAGTAATTAAGCATTAATGTTGCAAAATGCTAATTAAAAAAATTCTCTCACCTTATTCTGTATATGCCTCTTCCAGCCGAACAGATTTCTGCAGAGTAGATACCCTTAGTAAATCATGTTACTTTATTGTCACACTTAGACTTCAGACACTTTTCATATGCTTTTATGAATCTTACATTTCACACTGTAGCTTAACTCACTTTTAAAACACATAGTTTATTCACTCCTTTCATTGATTTATCAGCTTTCAAATCACCAGCATTATCTATATACAGTATTTAGCCTCATCGGTTTTCTAAATCAGCTTAATCATGTTTCTTAATCATGTTTTTTTTCACATTCTCACTGTACATTACTGTATGGTATGTTATTTTCCCAGTTATTTTGTCTTTGGGCTTCCCAGACCACATTCAGCTGCTGAATGCTCCTAATATGCTGACAAATACCCAAAGGCCTCATTTGCTAGATTGTAAAAAGGGGAGAGATTCAGCTCCACATGATCTAACAGAATCCTCAATATTTAATGTACCACCTATAAGCAGGTGACATATATAAATATAAAAGTCTAGTAGCGTAGCTGTTTTGTGCTTAACACAATCTAGCTTTCTGCTGTTTCTCATCGGCTTTGCCTTTTCACTGACGGCTCTACAGATGTGGAAAATCAGAGAGAGAGCTTTTCAGATGAGGATAGAGGAAGATGCCCGGAGGGAGGTGCGACAGGCCCAGCAGAAGAAAGAGATCAGAGCTAGAAGGCACAAAAAGGTACTGGAGTAATGGATGTTTGGATTCATCCTCTTAAGGTGTACTTTTCTTTATGCAAATTCCGGACTTGACACTGAGCTTGCAGCTATATTTTGTTGTATTTCCAAGATGACCACCTATAGGTTGAAATTAATAACCTAAACTAATACTTTTTGGATCCTCAGTGTCCACAATGAGCGTGGTATGTTGGCACCTCTTATATTGTGCATCTTCTCTAGGGTGGTCATGCCAAGATATGCTACAGAGGTGCCAAAGCACCATATTCTGGTAGTGTTTGGTGCCTCCAATTCATGGTTATAGCACTGCATCTCCAAAGCCCATGGTTTATCTCCAGCCTTGGGCACCTGCCTGTGTGGCATTTATTCTGCGTGTAGTGGGTTTTAATTCCAAGTACCATCCCAGAGACATGCTGCTTTGCATAATTGGCTGTTCTAACGTATCCCTCAGGGGTATCTCCCCAAGAGGATCCAAGAGGGTGGTTGATGATCTCTCCTCTTCATTACCTAAGCATTAGAGGAGAGATGTTGCTGCTTCAGTCTCTTATACCCAGCCTGCAAGGTTCTGAACTACACACAGAGTCTTTCATCCAAGTAATGTCGGACCCAGCCTTTCTTCTTCTGAGCTCTGACCAGACCCAGCTTCCCAGCTTCAGGGTGCTGTAGATTGAGATGAGATTGGAGTCTCCTGTAGTTTTTACTTGAGCTGGAATTTCAGTGGTGCCCAACAGCTTCTGTCTGATACTAAATTAAAATGTGACCTTATGGACGGGATGTTTTCTACTAGCAACATGTTGGGTTGCAAGCTAGTTCATTTGTCATTAAATACTAGAGTAATGGAAAAACATGTGCTTTTTAATACAAGATGTTCAACAATGAGATGGACCTTTTCATCTTTTGTTGAGAGGCTTTCCTTTTTCTTTAAAGAATAGCCACTTGTGAAAGGTTTTCTGTCATTCCCAGGCATTTGAACTCTATGAAAGGAAGGTTGCTCTCCAGCAGCAAAAGCTAAATGAGAGTTTACAGGAAAGGAAGGATTTTGAGAGAGAAATGCAAGACAGTATTAAAAGGCAATATTTTAATGAAATACTTCAGTCTGGAAAACAGGGTAAGCTTCTAGATCCAATAATTTGCAGTGGTACAACTGTGATTTAGTTCACAATTTAATGTGTTTTAGTTTGTTGGCCAGAAGGAATGATGCAGGTTGACAACATCTTCAGGTTTACTACTGATTACAGAACTGTAGAATTTGTTTAATAAACACCTACAATTACAAAATTCCAAAGCTTTTCAATCATATGGCTGTTTGAAAAGAATAATATGTATGTACTGAGATCAAAACTTTTTAAAGGGAAACACGCAATAAGTTGCAGGCATCATAAAATAATACATTAAGAAGGAATCCTTCATTATCTTCAGATTGTTTAATTTCCAGCCACAACATGTAAATACATTATATTCAACATTTCTGAAATCCACATTTTGTATTTTGTGATAAAAACATTTACAGTATCTATTGATCTAAACTATCTGAAAGGACTGTTCAACTAAAATGATGTTTTCTTTGTGGCACAGCTTCAACTGAGATCATTAGCAAGGAGAATAGAGATGTTACCATTGCTAATGAGAAGAGTTCTAAAATCACCAAAGGTCAGTATTTTAATTTGTTTCTAGAAAAAATAAAGGTTTTGAAAAAAGTTATGTTTTGACAAATTTTCCAATGCAGCTGCAGAGAAATTCAGTGGGTGCTGATATACTGAAAGATATTGTGAAAGACAATGGAACATATAATCCCAAAAATCTGTTTAATTCAATTCAGTTTTATTTGTATAGCTTATGTCAATTGTTTTGTGTCATTTAATCAATATTAAATGATTAATGCACAAGTGTTGGGTTTTGAAAGCTTGGTAACATCTACTGTTAAGGTTGAAGAAGGTTCCAATTAAGTCTGGGGATCTCTGGGCAGCCATTGTGCCACAGTCTGGTGCAGTAAAATTGTTGTGAGCTAAGGTGTGAAAATGATTGAAATTATATGGGTAAACAGAGAAATAAATCCTAATCGGCATCCTATTTTTTTCTATGAATAAATCCATGTTTTCTGCCTTTTTTGGATGTTAATTGGATTGATCACTTTTTTATGCATGTCATGAGAATTCTAATGCGACAATAATTCTTTTCTCTTGGGTCAGTTCATATTTCACCTGACTCCACTGAAGAGATGACTACTGATTCCAAATGGTTTCATGAAGTCCCTCTGATCAGTCAGCTGTCTGATGGGTAAGTCCTACATTCTGCAGTTGTGGTATGTTAAGCATCAGTGCGTACATAAAGTTTTTATTTTAATCATTTTAGTATGGTGATATGTAAATGTTTAAAGAGCAACTGTTTTCTGTTTTGAGCTCACTTCTCCAGCTGAGTTTGTGAAATTGCTTTTTCTCTCTTTGCGAATGCGTGAATCAGTCTGTTAACAGTACAGTACATGTGCACATCTTTGTGTTAGCTGATGTGCATTTTTTCCAAATCCTAGATATAGTTTACCATAAACTGGCTTTGTAGTAATGACTAGAACATTGACATTGAATATTGATATTGACGATGACTAGAGCAGCAGTCAAAATACACTAACTGAACCTTCGCAAAAATAAACTGTTGTATTGTACTTATGTATAACTCTGATCATACTGCATTACAACAATAATATATTAGTCATATTAAAACAAATTTCTATCATAATAACTAACAATATGTTGTGGCACCGGTATAAAATGTGAAGTTTTGCTGAAGTATTGACAGTGGGAGAAATGTCTGGTCGTGTTTGAATGGATGTTATGTTTCAATCAACAACCACCAGAGGGCAGTAACAACTAAGTGACACTAAGTCATGAAATGTGTTGAAAACGCATTTTGGGCTTTGTCCTGAATGATGCAGCAGCAACATACAGTTGTATGCAAAAGTTTGGGCACCTCTGGTCAAACTGCATGTTTCACAGAATCTCTAAATTCTCTAAGGTCTAATCTCTACGAAGTTAACACAATGTCTGCAGGGTACAAACATAAACATGACATATTTCTGAATTTAACTGTATTTGTCATGTGTCAATTATGAAGTACCCAGTATGAAACTGGTTAGATACATTGCGCCTGACCAAGTAGTTGTTGTTGAAAACACAATGATGTAAATTACCAGTGATCTTGCTTCACATAGGAACACAATTGTACCATACTTGCTAAAGTGTTATGGAACAGTTGCAGTTTGAAGTTTAAGATTTATCATTTCAATGTGCTATTTTGTTGTGGTGATTTTTATTTTATAAGCCTCTCATATTAAAGTGAAAAACCTAAGCAAGTTTTAGACATCCAGTAGGTAAATTGAAAAAGTACGAACATAATCATGGTTAGGAGGCCATCTTTTTTACACAGGGATGTGCTTTAAAATAGATTAATTGTTCTGCCACTAGAAAAGATGCCTATATATTGTTAATTAGTCACCATTTTTTAAGATTGCAAAATATAGTTAGTATTTTGTCCATGTAGTAGCAATGTCACACTAATTAATTTTTATGATAATGTTTTTTAGTGAAAGAAAGGTGATTGAGAACAGTTTATATGGACAGGTAAGGTACACTGCTTGTCTGAATGTAATGGATGCATTTTATTTTTCCAGATAGCTCCTTGAGGTTAAAATGCACAGTGTCATAACTAAAGAAGAAATGTAAAGAAATATGTTAATTTGTTCCTTCAGTACAGTAAATCCTGAAATTTAGTCCACCTAGCTGTTGCTTAGTGGCTCCTTCCCTGACATGTTCAGCTCAGCTCCCACTAGGTTTTGATTGTGGCTGCCCTGGCGTCAGAGCCACATAGCCACTCCTCAGAGCAGAGATATTCCACTATGCCAAAGGTCTGCGCCTCTTTGCCAGAGAATATTAAGCTGTCCAGGTTCCAAGGGGGTGACTTCACTTTCTACCATAGACTGGATGCCAAAAGAACCCTTTGACACTGCCTCCTCTGGAATGAAACAGGGGTCTGCACATTGAATTATTTATAAATTAAGGGATCCACTTAAAATATGCAATAATGACCATTCTATTTCTTTGGTTAGACTGGTATTCTGTTGTTCTTGCTTCATTTATATATTAGAAATACTGTACTGTATATATTTTTCTATACATACAACAGTATATCTATAATAGATTTTTACTATACTGTATAGACAACAGTATATTTGTATTAGTTGCATCTGTGCTGGCATTCAAAATTTGGTTGCAAATTTCTAAATGTTAACATGGGAAACAATGAACCCTGACAAGTAAGTAAAAGTAGGTCTTATATTGATAGGTGTACTGTATATTGAACATTTTAGTGCTCTGTGCTTACTTTTGTACTATTGCTTTAAAACAGATAACAACAGAAGAACTTAATGACATGGCGGAGAATATAGTGGTGTGGGTGGCAGCATCCATTATCAGAGTGCTGCTCCCCGCCATCTCCCTTTACAACGAAGAGAGGAGCAGGAGCGTGTCTCACTGCTCCTTTGAGTCCCCGGTTTACTTCAGCAGTAGTGAGGAGACACTACAGGCCACCCTGAGTTCTCATTCTCTGCTTGGTACTGAGTCGGGGTCCACATGGCAGTCCCAGAGTAGGAGCAGTAGCTTCATGTCAACGAGATGCAGGATCTCCACTCCCTTCCCTTCACCCCTCTCGTCCTCGGGTAGTTCAGGAGAAGAAATGGGGAAAAATACACCCTGCAGATTAAAATCCAGAACACCCTCGAAGGAGATTGTGGTTGCTGATGGAGGAGAAGATGCTGGAAAGCCCCTCTCGGAACCTTTGAAGGACCTTTTTGGAATCACTAAGTCTAGTATAATTACAAAAGCAGAACGTATAGTACAGGATGTCCTTAGCAGAGCCTTCATTGAAGCACAGCTTCCTGCTCAGCTGATGGAACCCCAGTGTTGTGCGTTAGGTGTCTTGATTACCCACTACAGATCCAATAACCTTGCCACTGAACTTGTGGATGGTGTTATTGCACGTGTCAAGTCTGCCTTGTCAGAAAATAAGCAAAGAATTCCCACCCCAAAGACTGTGCGTGTTAATCTAGAAGCACAGACAGAATCTGTAGCCTCAGAGGTTGCCAGTGAGATTATACAAGTTGTCTCTGGAAGACTCCAGCCTTTTTTCACAAGCGCTGTTGAGTCAGGGTCAACCTGTAGACTCCTGGGTGGCCATGGTGGTGACCTACATGCCTTAGGACAATCCCAGAGACTCCACTCAGAAGAATATGATGAGGCGGAGTTAGCGGTTACGGCAACAGAAATAATCAGTACTGTCTTACAAGAAGTCAAGAGTGAATTCTGCAAAGCAAATACTGAAAATGAGATGAGTGACGTGAAGGAAACATATTCAGGCGATAACCAGTCAATGAGTGACTTTGTGTCAGCAATTCTGAAAAATTTAGAAACGATTTCACCCTCCTCCAGCTTATCTGTGGAGAAGAACTACCTTCTTCAGAGTCCTGATGCCCAGCAGAATGAGAGAGATGAGGCAAAAGTGACTAAGAAAAGAACAAATGGCAGTAGGCCCCCATCTGTCAAATTAAAGTCTCACGCCTCGGAATCAAGTGTGGGAATGAAAAGAGCAAACAGTGATATTGCTTTTGGGATCTCTAAAGCCAAAATCATTGAAATTGCTGATCAGATAGTATCTCAGATCATTGAAAAAACAAAGCGGGATTTCACCCCTGTGGGTAACAATTTACATGAGAGTAACTCAAAAGAGTCATTATTGCTCCCAGAAGCTGCAGAAATCTCCATTTTGGAAAAAATAAGTCCAAAATCTCAGATTCCCAACAATAGGGTCACTGTTATTGCCAAGGACATTGTAAATTCTGTTTTTGAAAATGTTTCGTTTGCACTGAATTGTATTGAAACAAATAAATATCTGCAAGAATCCAATAAAAATGTTGCTGCTGCTCCGCAAACTTCTAGAGGCAGCACAGAAACAGGATCCATTGATGATACTTTTGACTTTAGTTCAGTTGCAAAAGGCATTGTAAGGACTATATTTGGAAAGCTCAAATCTTTACTCACCCAGACTGAAGAAGATGTATCTAGTTCCAGTTCTCCTGCTCAAAGCAATGCAAAGAGCTCAAGTGTCAGCTCTTCACCAAAAAATTCAGTGTTTTCTGATTCTGTGTCAGATATTTCAGATTTGTGCACCTATACAGTAGAAACTGCTGGAGCCATTTGTGGAGCAATGAAAAAAGAGTTAGACCAGGAGATTTATTGCACAACAGTGGCAAAGAAGGCTTCAGATGAAAGCCTTCTGGCTAGAGAGGTTGTTACTTCAGTTTTGGAGTACCTTGAAGAGCAATATATTTTAGACACCATTAAAAGCCCTTCACCATATCCTAAAGACTGGGAGAGAGATGTTTCTACATTTATAAGAGAGGAGAGTAATCCAGATCAATCAAAATCCCAGATATGTCCTGTTGAAGAAATCATATTATCTGATATTGATAAGGCAACAGGACAAGTCCCTAATCAAATTACAATGGAGATTTGTAGATATCCTCCAAAGATGGTGTCACCTGAGAACATTTCTTCAAAACAGCAAATTGGGCAAATGGACATGAACTTGGTTGAGGACAATTTAAGTGTTTCCTCTTCTGGAGAGAGCATCATATCAGATGCAGAAAGTGAAGGATCAGAGAAGATGCCGAGGACCTCCAGCTCTGTATTCCATAGTACAGCAACAAGGATAATAAGTGAAATTATTGAAAAAGCAGCTGCAAAATGTATATCTTCTGGACTTGCCCATCTCCCAGAGCAACCAAACAGTACAGCTGATGATGTATGTAAAACACCAGATGCAACAAAATATGCTCAAGAAGCAATGTCCTCAGACTCTTTTTCTCATATGCAAACCACTGAACTGGCTTCGGAGATTGTTGTTGATGTTTTAGAAAAACTACATTACGCTACATGCTTTGAGAAGAGTTCTTTCTCAACAGACTACAAAAATAAATTCGAAAGTTATGATACAGCCCTGTTACCAGGAACATCAGGAATTAAAACTGATACTAGAACAGCTGAGCACCTTAGGACAATGACTGAGGAACTCCTCAAAACTGTGAAGAACAAACTGAAACACTTTTGGAATCAGAAGAGCCTGTCTTTGTTCAAAGCAAGGAAAGTTTTATCTGCTAAAGAGCAGAGATCAGCAGATTCACTTGAGATGTTTCCTCCTTCAGTCCAAGTTTCACACCTGAGCTTTAGTGAACCACACTTGACTAAGAAAAGCATGTCAGTATCAAACTCAGCACCCCGTAAGCATCTTAGTGAAGATTCAGAATCTTTAGGTGTGTTAATGAACGTTGATTTCTCAAGGCAAAGCAGGACTAATCAGGAAAATCAGGCAAATTTAATCATCTGTGCCAAGGATGTTGGCAGTCAGATATTGCAAACAATCAGGAGTGAAATAAATAGGGGTGATGACAAAGGATGTTGCTCAGGAGCAAGAGCAAAACCCTCAGAAGAAACCCTTCAAGCAAGTGAACTGGTGGATTCTGTTTTATCTACATTTGAAAATCTTAAAGTTTCAGATGTGGTCTTAAAGCCAGATTATGAAACAATGCACCTCTCTGGTGAACAATATGGGAAAGACAGGATGTCTAGTGCAGAAGACACTGTCCATAAAGAGTACACTAAAAGTAACCGTAGAGAATATTCTGCTCAACGTTTCCCACCCGTAAATGTGCCTGGGATGGTGATTGATTCTTATACAGATGACACAGAAGTCATGAGTCGGGACAGTCCCTATAGAGCCCTGACTGATGCTTCATCAAAGCTTCAGCATCAACCTACACCTACAGCAGAACAAGAAAATGAATTGACATGTAAAAGCAATCGAGTTCCCCGGTCCCGGGTTTGGAAGAAACCCTCTACTTCAAATGACATGGGACTGGGTGAACAAGAGTTCATGGAACTTCCTTGCAGAAGCAATGTGATAGAAGATTCATTTACAGATCAAAACAGCTTAAATACCGCAGAACAAAAGAGAGGCTCAGAGAAAACAACACTTGACAATGTTGAAGAAGGAGACCAGCCAAGCCCTCTCATTTCACCAAAGCTTGACTTCTCAGCAGAACACATAGCCCGTGCAGAGCCTGCAGTGTCTGACATTGAAATTGTTGCAATGAGTATTGTCGACATTATTATGGGCGAACTTGGTGTAACGGAGGCCTCAGATACAAAAAGCAAGTCTAGAGCAAGCCAAAAGAAATCAGAGTGTGCTGCTGGTCTCGTCACTGAGAATATAGCATTTCAAACCCACTCCAATAATGTTAACTTGAACATTGAAAAGCTTTCAGCTGAAGAGGCGTCCTGTGCATCTCAAGTACCAGGAGCCACAGCAAAGCACAATCTCCCCCCACTGCAGACAAGGGTTTCAGAAGACCCTGAGGACCAAGTCAGGACCTCCACAGAGAGTTCTACAATGAGTCCTATTGAAAGGAAAGTGGAACAACTTGTCTCGGGTGGATCTCTGCGTGTATTTTCAGAAGAACTTGTCAAAAATGTTTTCCATTTAATTTTGAAATCGGGAATTGCAGTACAATTGGGCACAGCTCACAAATCTAATTCAGATCCAACTTTAAAGAGCCGTCTAGTAGTTCAGGATTTATCCCATCCAAAGTCCTCAGAGCTTTCTATGCAGTTGTTGTATTCATTTACTGAGAAATCAGTGAAAAAGCTGTTGAAGCAGTGCCTCAGTTTTCCTGATTCTCCAACTTTTGACGAAAATGAGAAAGATGTTTCACTTTTTCAAGATTGTGATACAAATCCGGAATTTAAGTCTTCCCAAAGGATTTCAGAGAAAGTGTCTCTGACTGCCAAGGATCACAGACCACAGAAAAGTACTGAACCATCAGTGCCCAGTTCACAGATGTACCATGATGCAATTAATCAGCTTTCCAGCTTGCTTGTAAAGTCTGTCATGGATGTTTTGTCTGCTGCGTGTGATTTATCAATGGAGCCTGAAGACAGTGAAAATCAAGGTAAGAAAGAAATCAAATCAAATCATTTAATAGTGTATTAACCTTTTAGTTGCTATGAAGTGCAAGTTAAAAAATGTAGTGACTGCACTTTAACTTGTTTCTTCAATATACTGTTTTATACTGTAAATTGGAACAATTACAGAAATGGACACTTACAAATTGTGTTTACACACATAAGATTATTAAAATATAGCTCCCAATATTTTATATGTGTTATTTCAAAGATATGTGTAATATTGAGCAATTTCTCATAGAAAGATGTGAAAACAGAACTGAAACTATGAACGATAGAAAAAAATACAAATGTATTGATTGCTACAGTATATTGTACGATGTTAACACAATATAAGTTGGGGGTAATTCTTGTGTTGTATTGTAAATATACAGTATCTTGATTTTCTATCTGTTGTATCTTTTAAATGTTTTTGATGTATTTAGACCAAGATAGTGTCGGCCATGACTATGAAGGAGAGAATGAGTGAATATAGCCATCTATTCAGTAGCCATATATACTGTACAGTATCTGTGAATATGGCTGTTTCTTTGTATGTAGTTATCTGAGCTCCAAGATGTGATAGTTTTACAGGAACATGAAGCTTTATACTCAAATATTTTGTGATGCCTGTCATTTGTTACTTCTCAATATAATTTAGTTTTTGTTTCAATTGTACATACTTTCTGATATTTTGTTTTACTATCATTAAATGAAAAGCTCTTTGTTACCATAGGTAATATACCAGCAGCCAGGGTGACATCAGAAATTGAGAAGAGTTCTTCTGAGGAACTGAAAAGAGACTCCCACCTTGAAAACAGTTCTGAAATCAAACCACTCAGTGTCCCTGTAGAACTGTTGAATATTGAACCGGTTTCCTCAGTTGGGCTCCAGGAAAGTTCTATGGCTAAATCAACAGAATCACTTAATATGACTTTAGTGTGTACTGAGACTGTGGAAAACATCATAACACAGCTGCTATTGCAGATATACCCTACTTTGATAAAAGAGGAAACTTCTACAGAAATCCCAGGGAAGATGTCTGTGTCTTTGCTGAGTCAGAGAGCTGTGGACCTCTTTGACAGTGTGTTGCAGGACTTGTCCGAAAACCAGGAGATAACAGTTGTGAAACAGGATAATGATGTGTTTCATGAACCACACAAGATTCAGCAGGTTGCCAGCTCTGTTCACAATGAATTGCTGTGTCAAACTGGATCCCAACAAGTTCTACAGAAAGCTGTAGCCTCCAGAAATGAGACAGTGGTCAAAACCATAATCAGCTCTATGGTGACCAACATTTCCAAGCTGACACATTCAGCTTCCCGATGTTCATCCCTTTCACCAGAGACCAGTATTAGCAGAGAAGCAAGTGAGATCGTTGATGAGGTGATGGGTGATATTAGAATCACTAGTGAGCACAACAAAGAGGCAACACCCAGTGCTCAGTCTTCTGAAGTTTCTCTTGTTTCTTCTGATATAGTACATGGAGTCACAGATAATCTGCTAAAGGAAATTCAGCTAAACTGTTCCAGCCCTGAGTCCAGTACTCCTCAAGTTGCCATTGATATGGAAACCCGGAGCACTGAGCAGCTCATGTGCACCAAAACGGACCAGTTAGAACCTTCACCTTTTATTGGTCGAACAGTCAGAAGTAAAAAACTGCAGTCTTCTATGACAAAGTCTCCAAAAGGCTTTTCTCCAACAGTCCCAAGTGGTTTTGAAAACAGTTTCCAGGCAGAAGACACTATGGATAAGCCCTGCTCATCACGTTCCCTAGGAGAAGCTGTTGGTGTGACACCTTGTTCTAATAAGAAAAAAGATGGCTTAGCTTCTGAGACCCCAGAGAAGCCTGGAGATTATCTGGTTCAAAGAGTCCAGGATCTAGAAGGAGTACAGCAGTGTAAGGCATCAGGGAAGACAGTTAAGAAGACTAAGAAGAGCTCCTCGAGGCCAGACTGTATAAAAACACAACCTCTGGAGTCCTCTTCGCATGATGTGAAGGTTGATGAGCTGATGAGTGATATTAGAATCACTAGTGAGCACAACAAAGAGGCAACACCCAGTGCTCAGTCTTCTGAAGTTTCTCTTGTTTCTTCTGAAATAGTACATGGAGTCACAGATAATCTGCTAAAGGAAATTCAGCTAAACTGTTCCAGCCCTGAGTCCAGTACTCCTCAAGCTGCCATTGATATGGAAACCAGGAGCACTGAGCAGCTCATGTGCACCAAAACGGACCAGTTAGAACCTTCACCTGTTATTGGTCGAATAGATGCAGTGAAAGATATCATTGCAAAACTACTTTTGAAAATTCGCCCTGGATTCCCCAAACCAGAAGATTATTCTGGGGGATTGGAAGAGCTGTCTGAGTCTCAGGTCAGGGACCTGGCAGTGAAACTCACCAAAGATGCGCTGAAGGAATTGTCAAAGGTTTCCACTCTAACCATCAGTGAACCAAAGGCTGAAGGACATATTCCATCACAGCAAGCCATCAAGAAAACTGTTAACTCTGTTTACAGCAAACTGATGGAATCCAATGGCAACAAGAAAGTGTTACAAGTAGGAATTGCCTCAGAGAATCCAGAAATGATAAAGGAAATGGCCTGTCATGTGGCTAAAGAAACAATTGCAATTCAAGGTTTAAGAAGTGGGCGTTCAATTCCATCTTCACAATCTCTCATTTCTCAGAAAACCAGTGAGTCCACACAGGACAAAATTGTTGATACAAACGTAACTACAGTCAGAAGTAAAAAACTACAGTCCTCTATGACAAAGTCTCCAAAAGGCTTTTCTCCAACAGTCCCAAGTGGTTTTGAAAACAGTTTCCAGCCAGAAGACACTATGGATAAGCCCTGCTCATCGCGTTCCCTAGGAGAAGCTGTTGGTGTGACACCTTGTTCTAATAAGAAAAAAGATTGCTTAGCTTCTGAGACCCCAGAGAAGCCTGGAGATTATCTGGTTCAAAGAGTCCAGGATCTAGAAGGAGTACAGCAGTGTAAGGCATCAGGGAAGACAGTTAAGAAGACTAAGAAGAGCTCCTCGAGGCCAGACTGTATGAAAACACAACCTCTGGAGTCCTCTTCGCATGATGTGAAGGTTGATGAGGTGATGAGTGATATTAGAATCACTAGTGAGCACAACAAAGAGGCAACACCCAGTGCTCAGTCTTCTGAAGTTTCTCTTGTTTCTTCTGAAATAGTACATGGAGTCACAGATAATCTGCTAAAGAAAATTCAGCTAAACTGTTCCAGCCCCGAGTCCAGTACTGAAGATCTGAAGAGACCTCTGCAAACCTTGAGTGAAATGGTTATAAGTATTACTGAATCTGTGATCATGCAGTTATCAGCTGTTCCAGGAATTACTATAGGCACAGCTGAGCATGACAGATGCATCTTTCTTCAGCCTTCGGATGCAGACCAACTGATTGAAAAAGTGTACAGTGACTTGCTGCAAGAAAGTGGCTCCCTTATTGCATTATACAAAGCAGTAATGTCCAAAAATCAGGAAGTGTCCAATGCCATTATTGTATCTTTGGTTAAAGAGCTCTCAAAGCTGTACTTTTCAACAGCTGAGTCTTCAGCCTCAGGTCCTTCTCCTTCCTCCATTACAAATGAAGCCACTAATGATGTGAACAGCAGTGAAAATGACACCTTGAACCTTGGTTGCCAAAAAAAGGGAATGTCAGCTTCAGAGCCCCCTTCTGATATTCACCCACCTTCTGATATTCCACCACCATATTCAGATATTGTGATAAAAATTGTAACTAAGCTGCTCTTAAGAATTCATCCTATTTCTCCAAAGGGGGAGGAGAAACAAGAACAGATTATAGAAAGTTTATCTTGTTGGGAGCTCAGTGAATTTGCTGTGGGCATTATTGACAATGTGCTGACGAAACTATTTACAGCCCCAGATACCTCAGAATGTAATCCAACAATGGGAAGCAATATCCAATGTGAGCTGGTTTCTGTCAAACAAGTGGCCAGCTGTATTTACAGAGAACTGCTGCAGAGTGCTGGTTCCAAAGACAACTTACAGCAAGCAGTAGCAGCCAAGAGTGAGGCACTGGCCAAAAAGATAGTTAATTGTCTTGTGAGAGAAATTATGAAGTTCCAACATTCAGATATCAAGTCTTCAGATGCTCCTCAAGCTGCCATTGATATGGAAACCCAGAGCACTGAGCAGCTCATGTGCACCAAAATGGACCAGTTAGAACCTTCACCTGTTATGTGTCGAACAGATGCAGTGAAAGATATCATGGCAAAACTGCTTTTGAAAATTTGCCCTGGTTTCCCCAACCCAGAAAATTATTCAGGGGAAGTGGAAGAGCTGTCCGAGTCTCAGGTCAGGGACCTGGCACTGAAACTCACCAAAGATGCGCTGAAGGAATTGTCAAAGGTTTCCACTCTAACCATCAGTGAACCAAAGGCTGAAGAACATCTTCCATTACAACAAGCCATCAAGAAAACTGTTAGCTCTGTTTACAGCAAACTGATGGAATCCATTGGCAGCAAGAAAGTATTACAAGTAGGAATTGCCTCACAGAATCCAGAAATTATCAAGGAACTGGCCTGTTGTGTGGCTAAAGAAACTATTGCAATTCATGGTTTACGAAGCGGGTGTTCAATTCCATCTTCACAATCTCTCATTTCTCAGAAAACCAGTGAGTCCACACAGGACAAAATTGTGGACACAAACGTAACTACAGTCAGAAGTAAAGAACTACAGTCTTCTATGAAAAAGTCTCCAAAGGGCTTTTCTCCAACAGTCCAAAGTGTTTTTGAAAACAGTTTCCAGCCAGAAGACACTATGGATAAGCCCTGCTCATCGCGTTCCCTAGGAGAAGCTGTTGGTGTGACACCTTGTTCTAATAAGAAAAAAGGTTGCTCTGCTTCTGAGACCCCAGAGAAGCCTGGAGATTATTTGGCTCAAAGAGTCCAGGATCAAGAAGTAGTACAGCAGTGTAAGGCTTCAGGGAAGACAGTTAAGAGAACTAGGAAGAGCTCCTCGAGGCCAGACAGTATGAAAACACGACTTCTGGAGTCCTCTTCGCATGATGTGGTTGATGAGGTATGACCAACAGTTCCAAACCTGTAAAAATTTCTCTTATCAAAGTAGGATGGATCTGTTCTGTACCTAATTAACCGACATTTATGTAGAAAGTACTGGAAGATGGAACTCTTATTTTGTAAATATGATTATAGTTATGTTGTGTATTTTCCTTTACAATGCAATAAAACTACAAATCCAGATTTGTTTTCCCTAATATTGTATAACATCTCAGAAATATCCCTATTGTCAGTTCATAGTGTATGTACAGTACTAAACTCACCTGTCTGTGGATTTCAGCTTTATCACTTTCTTATTAAATTAGTACAAAAGCAATCAGGTGAGTTAATGCTACTATAGAGAGACTTGCTCACAGTATTGTCCACATTTCCAAACTGATGTCTGCATCATAAAAAAAATTGAGATGCATTATTTTCTATACATGCAATTGTAAACATTCACATTGCTTTATTATTTTATATTTCATTGTCTGCCTTTATTCTAGTGCTAACGTCAGTGCTAAAAACATTTACACACCCCATAATCCTTATCTTCTTTTTTGATTTACTTTTAAAAATGAAACAACAATCACTGAACTGTAACTTTTTGTTTTTTTGTGACAGGAGTTGCCTGGACACTCATCTTGGTATGTGTACAATCCCAGCCTTAATAAGGACAAAAATCTCAGTCCAGCCCAAAGCAAGAGTGGTCTGCGCATGGACATAGCAAAACATTACATGACCCCAATGCAACTGACCAAAACGTCTGAGAGCGAAGGGCTTCTCTCGCTCAGCAACATCCCCTTTGCAGTTAATACGCCGGATGAAGATGTGAATGTGAGCCAGAAAGTCAAGAAACATCCTTTGAAAAAGTTTGGCTCCATGATAAAGCATAAGATCATGGGTAATAGGTCAAAAGACTTCAGAATTCAGAATGAAACAAATCCATCTTTGGAAAACTTAAGAGCCCAGGGAACATCCAGTGGACGCGGGAGCTGTGAAAGCTTTGGACCTTTTAAAGTGCCTGATGAGTACATCAGGCCTCAAAAACACAAGGTATGGATTAGTTACCCAAACTTTAATTATTAATTAATTTGAGCATTATTGTATTTTTAATATTAGCACTACAGAAATTATTTGAATAGAATGCTCATTTGTACATCAAATAATATTCTTAAGACATTTCTATTAATTGCAATCAACAAGAATAGCAACTGCTATGGTGGCCAATGCTGAATATTCTGTATGAATAATGACTACAAATTTATCAAGATCAATACAGTACGTAACAGTTCAATTATAATACCTGTGGAAGAAATATTCCTTAATTGTTTTCTTTGTGTGCTCATAGTTCTTCAAAAAAGAAGTTTTTAGTTTGGACAGATTCAGTAGGAACAAGCCTCAGAACACTCCAGATGGTGAGTAGTTTGTGACTGTGATTTTATTTTGTGTAGCACATTAGTGACCAGTGTGGTTCAGAATTAGACATTGGATGGAATTTATGTAGAATGGGGGAATTCATCCTAAATTTAGAATCCATTAAAAACAAACTGATTTTTACACAAATTGGCCTTAGTCTTCTGCAAACGTCACTTTTTATTGACACTGCTACCTCCATGGGAATGGTGAGGCAGAACTCTAAACTCCACTCTGATCAAGTGGTTAACTGTGCAGCTCTACTCTTACCTGATCTCTCTTCTTCTAAATAGTCCATTGTCCAGTGCATCAATCTTTGGCAGTCCTCTTCAACAGTACTCTGTTTTCTCCATTTTCAGTGCCCTTCCTCATTCCCTTCTACAGTATCTCTCAGTATAGTAAATATGACTAAATGTGACTTATATGACAAGATATAAGCTAATACGTCTTACTTCTTTTACAAGTAAAGTTATGAAAACCACTTTAGAACTGAACAACAGGATCGCTCATATGAAAATAAGACCCTAGCAGTAGTCAATATGGTTTTAGAAAAGGTCATTCTTCCTTTACCAACTTGTTAAAATTTTTCAAACAAGTCACAGCAGTAAACACACAGAACGTACAAAATGATATGATTAGATTTTAAAGATGCTTTTGATAGTGTTCTTCTTAAATTAAAGGCAATAGGCATTTAGGGAAATTCATGTATTGAACTGGTTAAGGGACAGGTAATAGTACAGATCAGGGGTGAATAGTCCAATAGAAGATGAGAGGAATTAGAGTTATGAATGTGATTGAAATGACTGAAAAACAGTTGTCTAATAGCCAAATTACCACACACCTTTAATCAAATAGCTTCTTATTGAATAAACCTGACATTAAGATGCCGCTGGGAAGAACTGTATCCAAAGTCTATCTGACCCGCTGCCATGGAATAAAGAAACTCGAACAGTGACATGTCAAACCACTCTGTGTTTCCAGGGATCCCTGTAATTCCAAACTCCAGGAAGATGCCAAAAAAAACATCTTTGCTGTCGAAGATGTCGACCGCTTTATCCAGAGCCTTCCTGTAAGAATCAAAAAAGGAGTTCTAATGATGGGAACCTCATTTGCCTAGCTGATCTACTGTTTCTGAAATAAAAATAATTGCATTCATGTTTTTGTATAATGTTGTGTTATTCAAATAGGTGAGCACACTACCACATCCATGACCAGACACTTTTCAACTAAATCACAAAATGGTTTGTTAGTTTTAATGTTGTCTGTAAATATCTTATTGGTGTACTAAATAAAACAGTCTTAGCCTTCATAATTCTATTCATAGTTATAGCAAGTAACTATTCAAACTATTCAAAATCCTCAAAGTTACTGACCTACAGTAGTGCACTTCATAAGATTGAGTAGTGAAACACGAACTAGGGGAAACTATTTGAATTTTTTTTAAATATAAGAGGTTTAAATAATCTACCAAACAGGGAAATGCATATTTTTATTCAAAGGGTTTGGGGCCTGGAACAAACTACCCAACTATGATGTGGACGCCAATATCCTGATGTCTTTGAAGAAAGGGTTAGACAAGTTACGTGAATGACTTAGCCACTGAATTAGCTACTGAAAAACCAAGCAAGCCAAATGAACTATCAATGTTCTACTGTGCAACAACAAGTGCACCTAATGAACTTTTGTGTGATTGGCAAGTTGCAATGCCTCACTGCACAAGCTGTATTGCTGGTCAGAGGGCTTAAAACAAATTGACAACTTTTTGTGAAAGTACATAAGCTATAACTATAGTATTCTCATTCCAGAAAATGTTGCGTTTCTTTTTTCCATCTATACTGTCTATATATATACTGTATACTGTATTAACTAGGAACTTATGTACTCTGTGTATTTGGTTTTCCTTCGGACCGCTTAGGGGAGCGAACTGGAAACGGACCGCGGTGAGCAACAAGTCCTGAAACGATTAGCCAGCATCTTGGTACTGTCTGCATGAGAGAGTAATTTTAATATAATTTGTGTTACTGGAGATCGATTTAGATTATTCGAGAAATACAAACTACGATCATAACATTTATATTTATAGCACATACTCCAAATATGGCGTCTCGCTCTCCATCGTCTTCCCCCGACTCTGCTACGGGTTCAGGTACCGACCCGGCTCGGCCAGACACAGGAGAGCCGCTCGGTGGTTCAGATTCGGATTCAGACTTGGGTCTCGGGGAGGAAGGTTGCGGTGCTGGTGACCTGGGGTATCGCCTGGAAGAGACAGAGCTCGAAGCCGAGTTTGAAGCGGCAGCTGAGCGGCTCCGTGGACTGGTGCAGACAGCGAGCAGAGAACAGCTGCTTTACCTGTACGCCAGGTATAAACAGGTAAAGCAACCCCAAACCTTTGGCAACTCTTTAATAAACTGAAGCAAAGGCGTGTTTGATATGTTTTCGGGCTCAGGATCAATTAGTTTGAAACCTTCCAAATGTGCACTCAGCATGTGCATAATCAGTTGCTGTCATGTACAGTAGTTGGTGACAATGAGGGATAACCTTCGTGTTTATAAAGTACTGAGTACGTTTGGATGTAGAAACCACTAGCAATATTTTCTAGTTTCCCAAGGGATCGTTTTAACTGACGAACGTTGAATAGAAGTGTACAAAACGACTTTTCTGAAGTCGCGATTTGTGCGCAACAACGGGTTTTTTTTCTGTTGCTTTTCTTGAAGTCTGTGACGGGGGAAAGTTCCTACTTTACATCTTCAAGACAACAACTGGCAGGAAGCAATTTCCTAATGACATCTTTGAAGTCGTCAGTCAAAGACTTATTAGGACCAAGATCTGATCGGCAGAAGACTTGGATGATACCTGTTTAAATTCGCAATTTTAATGTGAGGAATATGAAAGTGCTTTAAAAATCGTTAACAAGCTCTCGCGTGACATCAGATATGGAAAATGTATAGTGCAGAAATAAATACTTCACACAGCCATTTTAAAAGATATTTGTGTGGACACCAATAATAGAGTTTTAACTGGCATGACAAAAACATGCGACACAGGGATAAGTACTATGATTGTAAGCTACTAAATGTGTATGAATCAGATAGGAAAGCAGCTCTGGTCTGGAGAATTTGGAAGTAGCAGTAACAATATGTGAATCCAGTCTGTGAATGCAAATTCATATTTGAACGTTAATCCTTATTTGAGCCAAGTACGCCTATCTGAGACATGCTGACCTATTTAAATTGAATAAAATGAGCAACGATAAAGGCAATGACATCACACACTGTGTTTCCAAGGACACATTCTCATTTTGAGCATAATCTCAAAATGTTCTGTTTCCGTGCTGCTGATGGCAGCAAGCTCTTGTGACGTACAGGAGAATAGAAGTTCAGGACTTGCTCTGCTTCATGAGATCGACATCGCTTAATAAATTCTTTAACCAGTTTTGTCTTGAATAATTATTGTTATATTTTATCACTTCAGTGCTTATTTTTTCTTTCTCTTAATTCTTGAAATTTGTAGAAAGTGCTTAAAATAAGTTTTTTAAAAAAAGTTTTCACCTTCTTCCTGCCACTTTTAAATTCAGTCCTGTATTTCCTGCAGAATGACCTCAAACATTGTTTTCATAATCTTGATACAGTACAATGTTTGCTGCTTGGACTAAAATATGTTAAGCACTTTATGATGATGCTTTCTAGCAATAGAAACTGTAAATTATGTGATAAAACTTTTTTTCAGATTTCAAATTCTGTCTGGTTTGACTTTTCAGGTCAAAGTTGGAACATGTAACACAGCAAAACCAGGCTTCTTTGACTTTGAAGGACAAAGGAAATGGTAAGTTTGAATGAACTACAGTTAAACTGGTTTAATTGGAAACTGTCTTCTTAGATAATTGTTTGTATAACTACGTTGTGATTATAAGCATAATCCATCTACAGTACCTCCTTGTAGTACTACATTGCACCTGTGACATTATTTCTCCTGGTAGTCCCCAAACATTTTGTATTACTGACAAACCTACTGGCCACGTATACTGAGTTATATACATTATTTATATGCAAAATTTAGAAATAAGCAGTTGGCATAAATGAACAGGGTAATACAATATATATCTATATATATATATCATATCAAGCACATTTAAAAAATAAATGGAATCATTTTCCACACAGTGAGCATATTGCCACTGTGAATTTAAAATAGGAATACAGTTATATTCCAGTGGATTTGCTGTTTGAAACAGCCATTGTTATCCTGTGTTCACATGATGACTAGCTAATCATATTCTTAAAGTTTGCTTCTTCTCATTGATACCTTTTCAGTTTGTTGAATATGTATTCCTTTTAGTAAGCGATAGCTAAAGTATTGTGCACAAACTCATTTTAAGTTACACGAGGCAAGAGACAAATCTGTGCGAGTCCACAAAACCCACACTAAATGTAGGTTTCAGTGTTGTCCAGAAAAAAAGAAAGGTAAATGTGCGAACTTTTACAGTGATTATAAGAAACCCAACAGACCAGGGACTGTAAGTAGGATTTCAGTTGTTAAAGGCTAAATAACATCCTAGGCAAGTAACATCTGTCAGTCAACTTATGGGATAGACTGTGACTAGATTACGTACCCGAGAAGCTGAGTTCTAGCATTGACAGTCTCCTTGCCGAACTGTATCAAAAATAGAAAACAAAACATTTGCCCTACTGAAAAGCGGTTAAGAGTGTGGTTTCTACCAGCTGGGCTCTGTAAGGCTGCTGATGGGTTACACATTGTGCTGTGATGTTGCAGGCAGGCCTGGAAGCAGCTCGGGGACATGAGCAAAGAACAGGCCATGCAGGAGTATGTAGCGTGTGTGCATTCGCTGGACCCAGAAGGAGGCCAGAAGGTAGGGACTTCTGACTCAATATCACTTAAACCTGCTATTTGTTTGGTGTCAGCTTTTGGGCACCAGGATGACGTCATGCATTGAGAGGGTGAACTGTCTCTGGGACAAGCTGTCAGATTTGTTCTAGAGATAAACCTGTTCCTGGGATTCCTACAGTACAAGAGACAGTTTCACATGATTCATCAGTAAACTACTAGCTACTAGCAACCTAATGAATATGGTCACTTGAGCAGCCCACTTGTGTCTGTAACCTCTCTTGCGTTTTTCTGTTCTTGGTAGTTTGTATACTGAAGTAATTCTGGCAGTAATTTGTAACATTAACCTCTCTCAACACAGCAACAACGATAGTGACAATCATCTTACCTAAAACAAACGTGAATATTAATGATAAGAAACTTAGGCCCACTTCAAAAATCACAAATATGCTCCTTAAAAAAATCAGAGAATCGGGTTCCAGATAGTAGCATGTTTTGCTTACTCAAAGAGCAAAAGGTCTGTTTTCTACCAAATGTTACCAAAAACATCCCTGCCCATTTGCAGCTGACAGGACTTGGCTGTTTCCCCATATATACTGTATGCCATATATATCCAGTGAGTATAATATGAAGAGGGGTGGATCAGGGATTTAGTGTTCACTGTTGTCCCTTTTGTGCTACATTTAAGAAAAGAAAATAATTTTTCAGTATGCATTGTCTTACCTTTATGACTACTGAGAATAAGTACTCTGGAACACAATCAAAAGAAAATTAAAATCTATATAAAGGGCCAGCATGGGTGTGGAGTGGATAGCGCTTCTGCCGTGTAGCACTGGGGCCCTGGGTTCAATTCCAGACCTGGGGTGCTGTCTGTGTGGAGTTTGTATGTTCTCCCCATGTTTGTGTGGGTTTCCCCCCACAGTCCAAAGACACGCTGGTAGTTTTATTGGCTTCTGGGACAGTTGGCCTTGGTGTGAGGTTGTGTGTGTCTATCTGTGTGTGTCCTGTGATAGACTGGTGTCCCCTCCAGCGTGTATACTGTACCACCTTGCGCTCACTGCATGCCAGGATAAGCTGCAGCTCCCCTGCAACCCTGTATTGGAAAAAGCAGTTAGAAAATGGTGGGATTTATAGTTTAAAGTGTGAAGTGTATGTAGATAGAACAGTTATATTTCAGAATAAACAAGTATTCCATGTCTATGTGGAACAATTATTTGTTTTATTTTGGGTATCAATTTTGAGGTGACTAAAGGATTTACAAGACAGTAGTGGCCGGACTTTAATGAAGAGGATATGGCATTAAGGAATTAGAATTGTTTGAATTCAGCATTAGGTCTTGTGTAGATTTAACAGCCCAGTTCAGCGTCAGTGTCTCTTATGATCATGGTGCTATTAGTTGCAGTTCATGCTTGGCAAATTTGACATCTTGCCCAGAGTGGTGAGTGCAGTATTGCAAGATTTTCTCTCTTCACAATTCTCATGACTATGCATTGAAGGACAATAATAATAGTATAATGTTAATTTATGAGTGTTTTTAAATAACCCTCAAAGCTCCTTACAGTAGTACACATAATACACAAAAAAATAATGGCACATATCAATATTATAGCATTAATTTTTCAGCCGTTGAGCTAATATCAGTCTTGTCACGGTTTGCTTTCAGAAATGTTCTGTTGTATCTATATCTTAATTTCAGACAGACACCTGTAAAGTACAGAAACCAGAATAGTAGTAATCCAATTTGATTTTCAAATCATTCTGTCAGCAGGATAGCAGTGAAACCCAAGCCCATAATGGTAAAAACTTTGCCCAAGAGCCAGTGTATAAATATTAAATAGTTAAGTTTCCAGTACAAATCTCTATGTAATACCTCGGGTTAGTGCAATAACATCACTTTTAACTAGGATTGATGAATTTGTTTCTGGTTGTGGTATTGATAAATAAGAGCTAAACCAAGGAAGGGATGTGCCAGATATCCCAAGATAAGTTTCCATGTGATCCAGTGTGGGACTGTGATTGACACCAGCAGCATTTAAGTTGAATAAAAAGCACATTAAGTGATCCAGAAGCCACTGGAAAATCATTAACTGACTTAACAATGGTAGTTTCTGTACTGTGTATCCAAACTCCAACTGAAGAGGTTCAAAGAGCCATTAGATACAAGACGCAATTAGAATTGAGTCGCATTGTCCATTTCAGAGTTTTTGTGAGAAAAGGCAACTTGAGCACATAGTGGTAGTTAAGTGCTTGAGGTCCTAGGTCAGTTTTTTTGTCAGGTGTCTGTTTCAGTCTATGAATTGAAGACCCCAATGTCTTAATTTCACAGTAACGTTCTAGAGCTTAAGGATAGAGACAAAAATGTACAGACAAACCTCGAGTTACATAATAGTTCCGTTCCAGAAACCCTTACGTAACTAGAAATTTACATAAGTCGAAATGCCTATTAATCACACCCCACGGGCTATGCATACATGTGTACAGTGCTGTGCAGTACATCGTTATGTCAATGAACATGTTATAGAGGTTATTTCTGTCATTTTTTTTCATGTGATGCATACAAGAAGTTAAGCTCTATATTTTATAACATAATGTGATATCAGTAAAAAAACTGAAAAAATATTTAAACAAAAAATATTTTGTTTAATTGTAGCTCACTGTAGGCAGCGTTTTAGTTGGGGGTGACAAGAGACAACACATCATCATCATCAGCTTCGTCAGCAGCTGAGGCAGCGCACGACTCGTGCGATGTGGAAGGCTGTGAGGTTGTCAGTTTGTTTGGGATGCGCGTTCAGTCACATACTGTAGTACCAGAACTCTGTTTCGTTATTATTGTTGACTTTAAAGGGGCAGATCCTTTCACATAGATAAATAGATAAGACTTTATTGATCCCGAAGGGAAATTGATGTGTTAAAGCTGTCCAGCCCAAGACAAGCAAAAACAGACATCAGAATAGACGAAAAATTATACAAAATAAATATAAAATAAATAAATAAAAATAAATACAGTACATAGGTGTGTGCAAAATATGATGATCATAGTCACTGTAAAAACAATAAAATATGTGCAAAATGTGCATAGGTATATACAGATTGAGTGTCCAAAAAAAACTACAATGATGCAACATGCTGTCCATAGACGAGCAAATGAAGGGCTAACAGTCCTAGCCTAGGGCAGCGTTATACACCCTGACAGCCGCCGGGAGGAAAGACCTGCGGAAACGTTTCCTTGAACACCGTAGCTGGAGCAGTCTGTTGCTAAAAGTGCTCTGTTGCCCAGTAACAGTCCCATGAAGTGGATGAGAGGTGTTGTTCATGATGGCTGTGAGCTTGTTCTTTGATGTTGTTTGATACGGGCAGCATTCTTTACAGTTGTATTGCCGCTAAGTTTTGTCCACCTTCAGATTTCTTTATCATTTTCATTTTCATCTCTAAATCCATTTTCCTGTGCTTCGTGCGTGGGTTGTGCACTCTTAGCATCTGCAACTTTCCAGTCATGATTACAATATCACTGAAGTCACAAACACAAGAAAATGTTTCAGAAAGAGTGAAAATTCTTTTAGCAACCGAGTGGTAGCCAGTACGAGCAAGACTGAAGGCTGAGGGAGAGAGAGGGAGTGAAGATCACCGCGAGGCGGCAGCTGTGGTAACGTAGATGAGGAACGCAAAATGTTCATAACTCGGAATTTACTCTTGACCGAAATCACGCAAGTCGCATATGACCTAACCCGAGGTGTGTCTGTATTTTTAACATAGAAATGGATAACTGGAACAGATTAGACAAGAAAGAATGAGTTTTTAATGACATTTAAATTCTCAGATTCTGTCATTACTCATGTTGTAGACATTGTATCACTGTATGTGAAGCTAGTTGTCTGTGACAGTTGGTGATAGGACAGATTAACAAATTGCTACAACTGACTGAACTGGACGTTCACAGATAATGATGGCTAAAGCCCTAGTCAATAATACTTCTTACAGCTAAAAGAACAGAAGTGCTGAGCACTGATCTGCACTATTCGCACTCAGCACTGGAATAATTTGGATAAACGTCTTAAATTCAATATTTCTTCTCTGACATTAAGATGCTTAAAGAATGACAGCAGCATTGCTGGCTTGTCGCCTGAATTGGCCAGATCTCAGAAGCTAAACAAGGACTGGATCTGGTGAGTACTGGGAAGGGAGACCTCTAAAGTTGTTGCTTTAAGTGGTGTTGGTGAATCCGTAGGTGGCACTTTTCCTTTTGAATCTGAAGTTTTAAACCAGTGCCTCAGCATGTTGACAGACTACCAAGCTGTCCTTTGAATGGAGCATCAATTCAAGGTCCTGACTACTTGAGCTTTAAAGGTCTGTGGCATTCACCAGTGGAACCCCAGTGAAACTCCTCTTTGGGCTGGCTCATTCTTATTTGCCTAAATTTCTCTTTTAATTAAATTAAATAAATTTGAATTTCTCTACCTGCTGTGTAGTTGGGTGTCACCTTTCTGTATGTAAACCATTTTAGGATCTCTTGGATGAAAAGCACTACACAAAGACATTATTTATCAAGTAATAATTGCAGTAGTAGTAATTAATTAATGCAGTGCAAGAAAAGATTAAGTGACAGCCATATGGATATTAGAGCTGATATTTTTATGAAGTTCTCTGTATTATAACTTCTCCAGAATACTGTAATTTGAAGCTAAGGAGATACTCTTATCAAGGGTGACTTGATCCTTCTCCAGAAGGTAATAACTATACTGTATGTTTACTTGCTAGAGCTTTATTGCCATTGTCTCTTCAGTTTGACTTTTACATGTCCCATGGTAGCATCTTTTAATGCATATAATGTGAAACAAATGTAGTGGTGACTTTTAAGTTCTATGCTCTTAAGATTTGTCTGTTCTGCCTCTTGCGTTTTTAACATACATTTGACAAACATTGCTTTAGTTTTAAAGAGAAGCTCGCTGCCACCACCAAGGTTGAATTTGATACTCAATGTAACTCAGGGTGATACTCAACGAGACATTTTCAAGAAAAGTCAGGAAAAGTCTCAGACCTCATAACCTCAGTACCTGCTCACTGAGGTTATGTGCTGAGCAGTTCTGTACTGTATTTCATTATGTTTTCAATATGTGTATGGATCAGCAGAAATTACCCAGAATTGGGGAAACAGGCAACAGTCATGCCACTTGCAAAACACAAATGCCCCAAGACACTAAATGATTTCAGAGCAGTGGCATTGTCCTTTTTAGTTATAAAATGATTTGAGTAAATTGTTAAAAGGCATGTTCCCCACCACTCAGAGAACCTGCTGGTCAAAGATGCTACCCTAACATTACTGAATCTCTTATGAATTAATTCACATCTGAAAGGTCCCAAGACACATGCCAGAGATTGATTTATACAGTAGATTTCGGATCAGCCTTTAGCACCATTCAACCATGCTTGTTAGTGGAGCGATTACTCTCAAATTTTAATCTGGACTTTAATATTGTAGTCTGGATCTTAGACTTTTGACCAACAGATCACAAAGAGTGAGGGTAAGTGGTCTTGTATCAGGGCAGCTTTGTTCTTCCACGGGGTCTCCTCAGGGCTGTGTGCTGTCCCCTATCCCGAACATTCTGTATACAGACAGCTGTAGAAGCCCTTTAGTGGACAGGCACATCATTAGGTTTGCTGATGACTTGTCAATTTCAGTCTCCTCCAAGACACAGACACTGATCATTGGCCTGTCGTGGGTTATTTTGTTGATTGGTGTAACAGCTCCTTCCTTCAGCATAGTGTGTCAAAAACCAAAGACATGATCATTGATTAGAGAAAGCAACCACCAGCTGCAAAACCAACAGTTATTGAAGAGCAAGAAATTGAAGTTGTCAACAGTTACAAATATCTTGGCACTGTTGTTAATTACAAACTAACCTTTGAGGAAAACACAGATTCCATATGTAAAAAGAGACAACAGTGATAGTTCTTCCTAAGAAAAATCTGCTCTTTTAATGCGTGTACTACAACAATGACTTTGTTCTTTAGAACTTTCTTTGAATCCGTCTTAATATTCATTCATACAGGTGTAATAAAACCAGATTGAGCAGGATTGTGAAGCTAGCTAACAAAATGATTGGTGTACAACTACAGCTTTCAGACAACTACATCAAGCAAATAGCGCTAAAGGCCAATATAATCATTGATTGTCATGACCACCCCTTGAACAGTGAATTTCACTTCCTTCCATCTGGATGTTGATTTAGATGGCCCAGATTCTAGACCAATAGAACTAAGTCATCTTTTATTCACACAGTTATCTACCTGCTTAATTTAGACAACTCACTGTACATTTATTTTATATATAATGCAGTCTGTAAGTATTTGGACAGTGACACAATTTTTCTTGTTTTGGCTCTGTACTCCAGCACATTGGGTTTGAAATGAAACAATGACTATAAGGTTAAAGTGCAGAATGTCAGGTTTAATTCGAGGGTATTTTTCGTCTATATTGGGTGAACCATATAGGAATCACAGCCCTTTTTATACATAGTCCTCCCATTTTAGGGGACCAAAAGTATTTGGACATTTGGCTGCTCAGTTGTTTCTTGGCCAGCTGTGTGTATTTGCATCATTAGTTCATGTGCAAGAGAGCTAACAAAAGGTCTAGAGCTGGTTCTAGATGTAGCATTTGCATCGAGTCTGTTGCTGCTGTCTCTCAACATGAGGACCAAAGAAGTGTTAATGCCATTAAAGTGGGTCATCGTGAGGCTGGAAAATCAGAATAAATCAATCGGAGACGTAGCCAAAACATTAGGTGTGTCAAAATCAACTCTTTGGTACATTAAGAAGCAAGAACGCACTGGTGAGCTCAGCAATAGCAAACAACCAGGTAGACCGTGGTAGACCACAGTAGTGGATGACCGCAGAGTACTTTCAATCATGAAGAAAAACCCCTTTTCAACTGTTGAACAGATCAGGAACTCTCCAGGATGCAGGCATAGATGTGTCAGTGACTACCATAAAGAGATGAATATACCAGCATAATCTCAGAGGGTTCACCACAAGATGCAAACCACTGGTAAGAAAGGCCAGGTTACAGTTTGCTAAAAAGTAATTTAAAAAGCCTGTAGCGTTCTGCGAAAAAGCCTTATGGACAGATGAGATGAAGATTAACCTGTACCAGAGTGATGGAAAGAGAAAAGTATGAAGAAAAAATGGAACTGCTCATGATCCAAAGCATACCACCTCATCTGTGGAACATGGTGGAGGTAGTGTCATGGCTTCGGCATGTATGGCTGCCAGTGGAACTGGCTCACTTGTCTTTATTGATGATGTGACTGCAAATAGCAGCAGCAGGATAAATTCTAAAGTGTACAGAAGCATCTTATCTGCTCAGATCCAACCAAATGCTTCAAAACTCATTGGATGGCGCTTCACCTTGCAGCAGGACAATGACCCCAAACATACAGCTAAAGCAACTATGGAGTTTTTCAGGGCCAAAAAGTGGAATGTTCTTGACTGGCCAAGTCCATCACCCGACCTGTATCCCATTGAGCATGTATTTCACTGAAGACAAGACTGAAGGCAAAAAGCCCCTGAAACAAGCAGGAGCTGAAAATGGCTGAATTACAGGCCTGGCAGAGCTTCAGCAGGAAAGATACCCAGCGTCTGGTGATGTTTATGGGTCGCAGACTTCAGGCAGTCATCGATTGCAAAGGATTTGCAACCATGTCAAATATTATTTAAGATTATGTTAATGTGTCCAATTACTTTTGGTCCCCTGAAATGGGTGGACTATGTGTAAAAAAGGGCTGTGATTCATATATGGTTCACCCTATATACAGTAGATGTAAATACCCTCGATTAAAGCTGACATTCTGCACTTTAACCTCATAGTCATTGCTTTATTTCAAATCCAATGTGCTGGAGCACAGAGCCAAAACAGCATAAATTGTGTCACTGTCCAAATACTTATGAACTACACTGTATATTGGTTTTCTTTCTCACCGTACATCAGTTAAATATATAGTTTAAATGTCTTGTGTAATGTGTTATGTCTATAAATGTATTATGTGTTATGTCTTTACCTGCTTGCAAAGCAAATTTCCCATCCGTGATTAAGTAAGAGACAGAAATCAAGTTGGTTTCCGTAATGAACAAGTACATTACTGGGACAAGTAATAGGTTTATTCCATGCTGAAAAGAGAAGAAAGAAAACAACATTTCTACCGTGGAGCCTTCTTCAGGTGTGAGAAAGAAAACATTTCGACCGTGGAGCCTTCTTCAGGTGTGACTTCAGGTGTGAACACCTGAAGAAGGCTCCACGGTCGAAATGTTGTTCTCTTTCTTCTCTTTTCAGCACGGAATAAACCTATTACTTGTTCCTTTGCAGCCTATGCATGCTGACGCAGCTACCCACCTGAACTACTTCAAGTACATTACTGTATGCACGATATACCCAAAAATTATTTCTTTAGAAACTAAAATCATGTTTATATAACTGTTTATGTTTTTTCCCTCCAGTGAAATGAGAAAAGAAAAAGATGATCTCTTAATGTGGAATGTCTCCTCTGTGATTTTTTTTTTCACTGAAATTAAATGTTTCGTTTTTGTACCTAAGAGCAAGGCTCCCTGAGACAGCATTAACTTCCATTTTAACAGTAACATTAGCAAATTACAGGACAGCTACTTTCATGAGACTTTTTCTGAACAATGATTTATGACTATTACAATAATCTATCATAATAGCCAAATGAAACATGCTTAATTAAACTAATTATTTTTAGTTCAATTCAATTTCAATATTTCATTCATTTTTAGTTCAATTTAGTTCATTTTAGTTGATTTAAAGAGATCTCTAAAAATGCCTGAGCTGTATCGCACAACAGGAGTGAACCTGGCTGAGTGGGGAAGACCCAACCTTTCCAGCGCAGGTTTTGCCAGCAGGTGGCAGTAAGTCACAAGGCATTAAAACCCTGTTTAACTACAACAAAACACATTAACAATAGTAATGACAGAAAGACTTAAAACTATTGCTTAGATTCTCTGAGACCCATGATGTTATTTGACTTCATTTGGCTGGTGTCTTAATTTCAAAGTAACACTTTTACATTTCAAAATGAAAAACTAATTGAATACAGATGCAGCCATTCAAAGTTCACGGTACAAACCCCATACCGCACGCAACTATGCACAAGCCCCCGCGCCGTACCGCAGTACGTGATTGGCTGGCCAAAATGACTGACAGGGGCACTCGTGGGGCATTGGTCGGTAGTGAAAAGATTTAATCATTTCATCTCTTTACTGTGCACGTTTTAATCCGCTTAGTATTGAATATTTATATGGAATTTTACAACTAAAGGGAAATTTTAGTAGCTGAGCATAAAAAGAATAGGAGCATAACGCATCTGAAGGTCATAATTATATTATGTATATATAGTATATTGCTGGTATTGGTAGTTTAAAGAAAAAATACACACCAGTATTCCATTTCTCCCTTAACATTTTAAGCATCAAAGTCTTACATGTGGTTATTTCGGAAATGTTTTTACGTGCTCCTTCTGACCATATTGCTGTATGTTTATATACTATGTGAAATGGATCGTTTTAACCTATTCTGCGAATACGCTCGTTTCGGAGTAAACAAAAGCATACTTTTAGAATTTGATTAATAGGGAATATAATATGAAATCGCAAAGCTAGCTAAAGAAATGAATAACATTATGACTATATTCATGTACTGTAGCACAAACAGTAGTATAAGACTTTCTATTGATATGTGTATGGCTGTTTCAGTACTTGATACGTGTCTGTTTCTGTGGTGGATGGCTTAAGTGACTGAGGATGAGTGTTCAAATCCAGCTGTTGCCATGAGTTTTCTTTTAACAAATAAACATTTCCTTGAAAGACTAAAATATCAAATATTATGGGCACTATATTGAACATTTTTTATTATATTATATTTATATCACAACATGTTCGAAGCAAAGTCATTTATTAATAACAACGAATAATTTCAAGCTGCTACTGATATTATTACTGCCAATAAATATTATCGACACTATATTGAATTTGTTGGTCTTTCTAAATCTCACAAAACATTCAAAGTTAAGTGATTACCATTTTCCATGAATACTTGCGCTTGTTATCACAGTAAAAGAAACTCATACTTTTCAGAATTTAATTATTATTTTGGAAACGTTTTTACGTGCTCCTCCTGACCATATTGTTTATATACTTTGTGAGAAAAGTGATATTTTAACCCTTTCTGCGAATACGCTCGCTATCGGAGTAAACAAAAGCATACTTTTAGAATTTGATTAATAGAGAATATAATATGGATTCGCGTATCTAAATAAATTAATAACTATATAACTATATTAATGTACTGTTCCACAAACAGTAGTATAAGACTTTCTATTGGTATGTGTATGTCTGTTTCACTGCTTGTCGTGTGACTGTGTTGGTGGCGTGATGGCTTAAGTGACTAACTTATAACCCTGAGGTCGGAGGTACGAGCCCAGCTGTCGCCATGAGTTTTCTTTTAACAAATAAACATTTCTTTGGAAAATAAAATAGCAAATATTATTATTATAGCAAATATTATATCACACCACAGAAAGTGACGTGTCAAGCAGTGAAACAGCAATACAGATATCAATGGAAAGTCTTATACTACTGCTTGTGCAACAGTACATGAATATAATTATATCGTTATTAATTTATTTAGATACGCGATTCCATATAATATTCCCTATTAATCAAATTCTAAAAGTATGCTTTTGTTTACTCCGATAACAAGCGTATTCGCAGAAAAGGTTAAAACGATCAATTTTCACAAGTTATATAAACGTACAGTAATATGGTCAGAAGGAACACATAAAAACGTTTCCGAAATAACCACATGCAAGACTTTGATGCTTAAAATTTTTAGAGAGAAATGGAATACTGGTGTGTATTTGTTCTTTAAACTACCAAGACCAGCCATATACAGTATAGTTTACATACAGTGATATGTTTATGTTCCTAAATTAGTATCTTTTATGAGCATGTGAAAGGCGTGGTGAATCGGTGATTCTCAAGACTTACTTTGTATGATTGAAAACGAATACGTGATCGGATCAACGAAATGCTGTGGTGTTACTTTTTGTCAATGAAAAAAAAATGTATTTTCAGTTAACAAAGACGATTACAAAGAATGTGGACCAGGGTAATACTTTTAAGTTTACAGTTTGTCCAGAGTCATTCATTATTAATACTATTAGTAATATCTCGGTAAAGACTTTGATGCATAAAATATTTCTGCATAATGTACTCTTGTCCAACTGAGCAATCTTGCTTTCATAAAATATACCAACTTTTTAATGTCTAATGATTAACATGCTGTAATACACAGTTAAATTTAAAAGTCTAAGGAGTATACAACTTAAATTCTTAATTGAATAAAGATTGTCCTTCAGCAGTGATCAGGATTCGAAACCGGGTGTTTTCTGGTGACAACTCAAATGCTGTACATGAGAGGTTAAGCTTTATTAGCTCCACCTGGCGGTTTTACAAGGTGATTCCGGATACTATTAACAATCTAATTTGCATACGGTAAAGGGCGGTATGACGCAGAATGACGCGTTATGACGCTATTTGATGCGCTACGCCCACCGCATTGTACCGCAGCGTGCCCCGCTCGTTTTGAATGGCTGCATCTGTAGTTATATAAATCACCTTGCAATGCAGAGGTCTGCAGTTTTTTTTGTCATGTGCCATAGTCCATTAGGATTGTATTGCCTTTTGAGCACTATTTAATTTTGTTTTACAAAAAGGAACAATAAAAACAAAAAAAAGTTCTGGAGCTCAGTTTTAAAAAAGCTAAAAGTTATGTTCTATGAGAACCAATGTAGACAAAAATATACAAATTAGTCACATTGTGCAATGAAGTTCAGATTGCACTTAGTGATTTACTGTGTACTGCACATCAAAAGAAAAATATTATAAATTGCATGTTTTAGAAAAAGTGTATAGAATTTGGATATTGAATAAATCTTTTGTATTATCGACTTTAGTGATCGGGAGTAACCGTGAACTCATTTGAATCATGGTGACTGCTGCATAAGCATTAAGTTGCCTCTATCTGAAAAAAACATATATAAAAGAACCACTGTGTCTAGCTTATCAAATTTATTGACAAGCTGGGCATAATGCCGAAGTACAGAGGCACCTTCGTGTCAGCAGTATATTGGGAGATGGATTAAGTAAGTGCGTTTTAAACAGTAAGTAAACAAAGGTATCTAACCTGCCAAGATCTTAGAGTGAAATGTAGTCCATACAGTGATAGGCTACCATCATGCAGACTGTGAGTCACACATCTTGCCAGGATTTGCTCATCACTATCAACTGTGCTGGTCTGGAGAGGAGGGTCTAGTCACTATAGAACTCCACTTGTAGGAACTGATGCCAGCTTGACTACATGGACATGATACAACATTGATGAAGTCCTGGCATCACACTTGCTTCCCTTCCAGTGACCTCAATCTGATGCCATCTCTTGTCCTGCTGGAATGTCATGCCCTCGTGCTGCTCAGGTAGCATCTGTTTTCTCGGGTGATGGGAATCGGACTGTTATTCTGTGGATGCCTTTCTCACCAGCCCCATGGAGGATTTGTGGGATGACTTTAGCATCCAGGGCAACAGAGATCAATGAATGGGCACATGCTTTTCCAGGTATTATGTGAGGAATGGGACAAAATCCCACAAGACACCACCAGGAGCTGGAGCAAAGCATTGTTTGCAGGTCTGCAGCACCAACAACAGCACCAACACTCCTGTATCCTTAACAGTAGACACCCTGTTGATCAACCCAATTGGTTACAGATATTAAACAGCATAATTTGTAAATCCATAAAGTGTCAGTTTACTTAATACAGAATGTTTGCAATAACTTTAACATGAAAGTGTACATTCCAAAAAAATGTACAGTTATTATCTACAACAAAAGCCATGAACATGACAAATAAATATTACAAAGACAACAAACCAGTGGTGTCAAATTAATTAGCTGTAGTGGGCTAGATTTGATTGATGTGCTTCAAGCAGGTCCAAATACAATACATTAATGAAGTACTAGGCACCATTACACTATATTTGTCATGTTTTGTGGTTTTAGTGTTTATACAATGACATACCCACCTTTTAAATTCTATTAGACGTCAGTGTTTGTTACATGCTAATTTAGAAAAAGTTACTCATTCTTCAAGTATGTAATGTTTTTTTAGCTTTATTCGCTGTAATTATTTTAAATGTTAAAGTCGTGATAAAGTTTGGTAATTCAGGAGCATCATTCACAGTGCTTTAGTGTTGAAGTCAAAGGTTTCTGCGTCATGAAGACATATACAGAGGTTTGTCGTTCCCAGCATTTTTCCTGGAGGTGACGAGAGGTAAAGATCAAGTCAGTTGTGCCTCTTGATGTTATAACTCTACACTGAAGCTCAACCAGGCATGTTGTGAGTAAAGGTGTAGTGCTAGGGTGCACAACTTCTAGCTGGAGATCCACAGTCCACCTTGTCTTTTTCAGTAATAATTATAATAATTAATAATTGCTTACACTTATATAGTGCTTTTCTGGACACTCAAAGCGCTTTACAGGTAATGGGGATCCCCTCCACCACCACCAATGTGCAGCATCCACCTGGATGATGCGACAGCAGCCATAGTGCGCCAGAACGCTCACCACACACCAGCTATCAGTGGGGAGGAGAGCAGAGTAATGTAGCCAATTCATAGATGGGGATTATTAGGAGGCCATAATTGGTAAGGGCCAATGGGAAATTTGGCCAGGACGCCGGGGTTACACCCCTACTCTTTTCGAGAAACGTCCTGGGATTTTTAATGACCACAGAGAGTCAGGCGCCTGTTTACAGTATAGTGTCCCCGTCACTATACTGGGGCATTAGGACCCACATGGACCGCAGGGTGAGCGCCCCCTGCTGTCCCCACTAACACCTCTTCCAGCAGCAACAGTAGGTCTCTTTAAATCGCCACCGAAACACCTGGGCACAGGGGTTAATCTGGTTTGTTTAGGCAAATAATTATGGCAATTTGCTATTTAGGAAATGAAAACCTTTCGACATGTCAAACCTTCAAGGCTGGAATTGTGCACCCCTGGCACAGAAACTTAAGTGTTATAAGGAGAAAATGAAAACAAGCATTTTGAAAAACAAAAAAAGGTCCCTCTTATTTGGATTAATAGTTTCAAATGCAAATGTTTTACCTCTGTAGTTTTTAGCCTGATTGAAAACTAGATATTTAGGAAAACATGAGACGTGTTACTGGAGTACTGGGAATACTTGTTCTCTGGAAGAGGCTGCCCTGCCAGATTAATGAGGCTGCTAAGCAAATAAATGCTCTAGATTGGCCAAATGATTTCCTCATATTCGTGACCTTCCTTACATTGTCCAGAACCCGGTGAAAACCATTAACATTTCCTAGGTGCCTAATTCAAAATCTTATTAGCCCGGAGTAAAGCATTTTTGCATTTAAAAGAGAGAATAGAAGAAAATGTTTTAGCCTAAGATTCAATACATGTATTACATTGTATTTTTTTAATCAAAGGGTTACTGTAAGAAGAGATCTGTCGCAATAGTAAGGTTCTTAAATAACAGTAGGTTTTACATAGTACTGAATATAGGGATCTATCCTCTTTCTCTATCACAAGTGTGTGTGCAGCCTTGGCATTTTTGTTCCTTTCCATTCCCTAGTCCCTGTTGATGCAGTTCCTTAATTCTTTAAGCAGTGAGTTAAAGAGTTAATCAATGGCCAGCTAAGTAAATTAAACAGGATGCTGTTGTTCATCCTTGCTGTAGGAAGGAGGGGCACAATAGCTGCAAACCACTGATAAGACCTTTGATGATGCTGATAAGTCTTTAACACCTAGTCTTATTGTTAATGAGACCAAAATACCTGTAAATGTAACAAAAACCCACAAAAGAATGCATTAAACAGAAAGGTCTCAAGTTAAAAATGATTTTGCAACGGGTGGTTTCACCCTCAAATGACAGCTTGGAATCACTGGGCTTTGGAGGATCCCTTGGTGGTCTGTGATTAAAACAAAACACAACCACCCAAAACAACAGTCAAAAGTGTGCTCTTTACATACCAAACTGCCCCCTGCGTGGGCTGATGGATTTCATGCCTCATCAGCCCTCCTGTCAGAGAGAGAGATCCTTTGTGGTGAAGCTCCCACCCTCTGGGAACCCCTGACCACCTGCAAACACAGCCCACTCCCCTGACACCAGGCTGCCTCCTGACTCCCTTTGCCACTGAACACAATTAACACTCTCCTGATCTCCTGCCTGCTGTATGATTGTGCCTGTCTAATGCAATTAGCATCTACAGGTCTTTGTCCTGACCAGAGCTATAAGGCTGGGGGCTTGCTGACAGAGTGTTGTGCTGTCAGGTCGCAGGGACAGTACACATTTCCTCCCCAGCAGATCAGAACCTGGCCGTTTATTTCTTCTTGACCTGTTAACAGATTGATGTTATCCGTAGAGGCCAAAACAGAGGAAAAGTTGTAAATGAATTTCATTGTGCAGGTTCAGTAATTCACCTCTTAAATCTCAACAAAGTTCACCTTGGCGGATGTATTGTGGTTTTTGCACTCGCACTTTGGTTTTAAATCGTTTTGCTTTTGTTTCCTGTGGTTCTGACAAGGTTTCACTTTATTATGATGGTCCATGGTATTACCACAGAGCACATTCCTTAGAAAAGTATAGCATGGGATTCCTATAGTTCTGTGTAGGAAAGCACCATTCCACATATTAAAACTACTCCAAAACTATAGTGAAGCCTTTATCCTACTACAGCCTCTCTCAATTGAGCTAACCCTCCGCATTATGTCTGAACAATATTTCTTAAATCCAAAGTATTAGTGAGAACTAATTAACATTGTTTAATGCGTGCTTCTCTCAGCACTAGGCTCACACAGAAGTCAGGAATATTCCTGACAGGAATACACTATTAGGCATGAAATGTGTATTGATGGAGCTGTGTTGACGTTGACAGTGCTATGAAAATTAGTGTCCACGTGTTGCATCACATGTTATTTAATCCACTATGTATATATAAAAACATGAATGGAAACAGATACCATTGTGAAATAACTTATGTTTATGTAACATTGTTTATTATATTTTATAAATTAGAGAATAACATTGTTGGAGGTGGAAGGGAACAATCATAATGTGAATGATGGTGATTGGGTGTCTATCTTTCTCTGGCATATAGATGACAATTGCCGGGGGAAAATGTTATTCGTTTAAAAGTTAGCTGTGTTTAGCCTAGGACACAACCTGTTATTTTCTGTTGCCGTTGTGCTAGCACAGAGTAAAAAAAAAAAATTGGATGCAGTCTTTTTCTCTCTCTGAGGATGCACGCTCTAAGTTATTTATCAAGAAGTCCCGAAAATGATGTCTCTTAAGTGCTGACTTGTAGAATAGAGGCAGGGCAGTTCAGATTTTGATCGAGAGAAAGATGAGGGAACATCAGTAAGCCGTGAAGTTAAAACCTTTTCTGGATTCTCCCTTTGCTTGAGGTTTAACCCCCACATTTGTAAATAGTAATATATGAATCTGTGGTGTCCAAAATGTGGGTCGGTCCTTGGTTTAAAGTCTCATCCAAAAGATTCTTCTGCAGCGTAGTGCCTTGCAGATCTGTGAGGAAAAGGGTTTGGAATCTCTGAACCAGAAGAGTGCATCACACAGTGCATCACACCATCAGCAGTGTCATATGCAGTAGCATCTTTGGTGGATCGATCCCAGTACTGTCTAGTTGAATCCTTGCTTGCTTTAAGAGATCTGAGGATATCTGGCTCTATAACAGAATAAGCTGATGACTACTGTAGTTGTGTGTAATGTCTCCAGGTACACGCATGGTAGAAACATGCTACTGAAACCCCCTTTGTGTGCGATTCTGAAGGTTTTGAGGAAGTGCTTTGAGTCTCCTTCTTTCAGTTGTGTTGAGCAACTGCCTTGTTGTCATGCATGCTTGGGCTTGCTTTCATTTAGAGCTTTGCTTTGAAATCATTCATCCGGTAAATTATACACCATTATAATAACAGCTTCTCACCTGAGACCGGCGATACAGTAACAGCTGACAATTATACAGTTACAGCAAAGGAGCAGAGGCTCAGAAAATAAAGAATGACGCTTTGCTTCTCGTTTTCCATTCCAGCTGCCAGAGTGGGTGCTTTTGTGAACAGTGGGCCACAGACACAATAGACTGAATGAATTTCACTACCGTTGTGCTTGTGTTGTGTTTCTTTGGCGTTATTGAGGTGTAAAGTTGTAAATGGGTATTTTTGGAATGCCACATGAGGGATATGGAAATAGGGTCTGAAAACAAAGATCTAATTTCAGATTGCTGACTGCCTTAGCAATGGATTTGTTTTGATTTTTGCCTCAGAAAAGTAGAGGGGAATTTTCCCCTAGAAAGATACAGTTCCGGGCTCAACTTTAAAAGATCACAGTGTCCTTACCACCACAACATGTCTTCCATTTTTGTCTTTTAACAGTTTTTCAGTTATGCCTTTGTGCTATGTTCAGTGAACTGAATTTGAGATAATGATGTGTATATATAAATATACTCATCATAATGAATGCATAATGTTATTTTAATTTGTTAATTTGAAAAAGGCGTATTGAAACACCTCTTATTCATATTCATTAGTGAAACCCTATACTGACTTTAGAAGACCTTGCCACTCATTTCAGAAATTTGTTAAGAAAATATTCATTTATTTGCATCCCAGCCTGAAGTGGTGAATGGACATTGATGTAAAGCATTTAGACATAATGCCGAAAAAAATTGAAGAATTAAGTACTGTATCTAAGTCCTACTGTCATCTGAACTGTGCCATGCTTCTAAGCCTGCAAAACTTTGTACAGGTATGGTAGTTCAGGCTTTGACTCTGTCTGCATTACCTTTGGAATACATAATTTCTGTGGATTTCAATTTCTATGCTGCCCAAGAATGCATTGATCTAATTTGGTGCATTATATTATGCATTATATGCACCAAATAATGATACATGTTCTTCCGACAGTCCTGTTTTTGTGGTAATTTACAGGCGATGATTGGCAATCAACCCTGAAGATTTTTCTTAGTATTATTTCGCTTATATATTAGATATAAGCAGTTAGTCCGTTACAGTCAGATAGAAGCATAAACATCTTAAGTTGTAAACTAGGGCTCAGATTAAGTGAAAGCATTATGTTTGAGACTGAGTGGTCCTTAATTTGTTTTAATCTGCACCCAGTGGTGCACAAAATCACTGGATGTAGTTTTAACTAACATTTAAAATTGACATTTGAAATATGGAGACAAGAGTTGCAGGCTCTTGGCATAGTCATAAGCAGGACTCAAAGTAAGCGTTTTGCAAACGATTCAGGTCTGAACATAATCTGTCTGTGGTTCAAGTTAAATAAAATCGTGCTCAAGTTTTTGAAAGCTGAGGGGGTAGTTAATTGTGCTTTCCACTGGGGGATTCCAGTGAAGTCTTACAACTGTCTTCCTCAAGACTCTAGGGTTGTTCTCTGCATTGTGCCTGATTTAAAGCTGGGAAACTATACATTATTTTTATATGCTTTTTTTATATAAAGCAGCTTCAACAATGAATAAAAGTGCTTATTGTTTTGAATCTTGAACAAGGCATTTGTCACTGATTTGTCTCTGTGCCTCTTGTAGTTTAATGTTCTTCATAATTTTCCTATTGAGTACATATAACGAGTTGTGATGCAGTCTTCCTCCAGTTCAACTAATTTATGCTGTTATATTTGGATTTCAGACGTGGCACATTGTTACCTTTATGAACATGAATCAGTTATGCAAACTATCTGTAACATTATTGAATTACTGAATTTCAAAAGATCTTAAAGGGTGCATGAAAAAATAAAGAAGTTGAGAAAAGTAATCTGCCTTGTCTTGACAATTGTGTTGTTTTTTAAAATAAATTGCTACTTTATTGTGCTTCTTGTACGTCCGTGACTTTAAAAAAAGAATCTTTATAAGTTTAAGATTCGAAGAATTGGGCCTAAAAAGTTCATTCACAGTAGCAGTCAGAATCTCTTTGGAAAGAGTGCATTAAAATTTTGAAATGCATAAGAACTTGCAAAGAAAGACCCCCCCCCCCCCCCAAAAAAAAACCTGAAACATTGTGTTTTTGTCTATTTGTAAATAGGGCTGAAGCTCTCTGCTGATCTTACTCAAAATTAATAGATCATCTGAAACAGACAACCAGCTGAACGAGTGTTTGTTTGAAAGCTAAGAGTAACAGATAACACATCGTTTTGTTGTATGTTAAAGGTGTAAAGGTGTCATCATTTTGCTCATTTAGGCCATTAGGAGCTTTTAAACTTGACTGTTTAAAAATCAAGGTCTCCCCTCTTAGAAACAAACACCTCACCTGCAGAAGTACACTCATTATGTAGCATAATTTCATAGAATATGACTGAAGTCTAGAATTTAAGATGACTTATTCCTAACAATCACATGTCTACTAACTGTCTATGTTTTGGCTATAGAAATCTGTGGACCACGATGTAATAGAGCATGTACAACACGTTCTAGACTGTAGTGGCAAATGAATGACTCTTAAGACAACAGGAATATGGAACATTCTTGGATTGATAGACTGCCCAGCTGGCTTTCAGCCTCTCAGATTTCAATTGAAGATATTACTACCTACCAATTGTCTTCAAACCTAAACAGTTCACAACACATTGGAGCCACTGCAGGAGAGAGCAACAGAATGCAGGGTTTCAGCAGCCTATACAGTGTGCAAGTAACGTTACATTTCTCAGGGTAGATAAGGGGATAGGGCGCATGCTCAGTAATTTTAACAATTCTCTGACCTTGGTTTGCTGTCTAATGTTTTGATATCCAAGAACCTTCCCGCTATATGGTATCTTACAGTATTCTTTTACTGTTTCTCATACAAATTATTTGTGTGTACCACATAGTCCACTTAGCACTCTGAGTGCTCTACCTTCCTGAAACTCTTGAGTACCATTATCTGATCCAGGACGTACTGTAACGATGTGGTTACCATTTTCTGTGAGGTCTTCTTTAAAACCTTTGGTGCAGTAACCACATCTGTTACGTGGGAAATAGCCTTTTTTAGGATTATGTTCCCTTAATCATGATTGTAGTGCAATTAAGCATGACAGAAATTTTGCTGTGTATTGTATTGTGTTGTCTTGTACACCTAAACTCTTATTATTGCCTCTTTTAATAAAACAATATATTAAATCTTCTGCTTTACTCTTATAAATCTGTTCTAATGGATTACTTTGGCCTTTCAGAGCTATTTGTTATTTGTCACTTTTGTAGGGCATCAGCACTGAGCGGAGGAGCAGTTTGGGTTATTAATATCACTGCAAGGTTGCATGTACCTGCCAGGTCTCAAGCTTCTCTGTCACGCAGCGTGGAGTCTTGGGGAAAGTGTAATGTCGAAACTGCCCACTTTTGAACCAGTGACAACTGCTGTTGTACCTTCTTTCGGAGAGAGGGCTGCCAGCTTTTGTCAAGGGCGTTGCAACCACTGAATCCAATCCTATAGAACACGTTTAAGCTGACCATTTGAGACGATTTTTGGAGCGATTTTTAATGGGTTTCTTCCAAAGGCACTGTAGCCTCCATCACAGAATTAGGAGAAAGGTTCGGACTTAGGTGTTGTGATCCGAGATATTCAGCTCTGTCCTGATCTATTATCGTGTAACTTTATTTTCGTAACCTTAATTTTGTGATTTTGTGAGCTCGCAGAAAAGACATTTCATTGCCAGCATCTACCGCTGCACGCTGTATTGTGCATTTGATTAATAGACTTTGATTTGATTTATCAGTGCATCCTGCAGATCTCTCTCACTGTGCTTTTCTCACTTTCACCTTGGAAGTTGCTCTTACTGACATTCCCCCCAAAATATTAGATGGCCAAACATAAGCTGCACGTGAATATTAGAGCACAATTATAGCGTTTTCTTTATCCCTGTTGAAGTGGGAGGGACCCATTTCTTCGTTGGAGATTCATATCCATGCTTCTGATGTGAAATTTCATGTGAGGCATTACTGTTGTACTACCAGTGCTGCATTGCACAGTTTTTTTTTGTACTTTTTTTTTTCTGAGGGTGTGTAGAAAATGACAGTTTAAGCAAATATCTTGTTAGACGGGTAGTAGAAAACAGATCAGTTTGACGGTGGCCTTTTTGCTTGACCTTTAACTTTTCCACACAAAATGAAAGAGACTGACTGTCAGCATTTCGAGTGATGTCCACAAAGGCGAAGTGTTTTCAGAAGACAAGCTTGACAAGGATCCAGGCCTCTCTAGGTCCAGCTCTCTCCTTGGCAGATAATTGTTTTATGTTGTAACTTTAAAACTGTCCTAAAGGGAGATTTAAATTGAAGTTTGGCTGTCTGAAATAAAAGCCTGTCATAGCTGACACTGCCAGTCATATCTCTGAGGTCTTTCCCACAATGTAACTGTCACTGCCCATCAACTGCACGCCGGATCCCGTGACAACTTCCTTTAGTGCTCACTGCAGTTTAGGTCTATATGTGTTGACGGGCCTCAAAACTGCACAAAACAGAAGAAAACTTTTCTTTTTTTAAGTGATTGTGTTAGTGCAAACAAAGCCTCGTGTTTCCATTACAATGGGGAGCTTTAACATAGTTAGAGATGTACTATGAAAGGGAATGCTGGTGGTTGCTTAAAGTTCATTACATTTTGGCTGGAAGCAGCACTTAGATAAAACAGTGAATCAGCGACATTTGCTGTAAAGCCTTAATAAAAAAATGAATTATTGTGTAAATGCAACTGCGGGGTCAGATTTCCTCCACCAGGAAGTTCACTTTAAGCATCTCATATATGCTGGAGAGATTGCCGTGCTTTTAAGGTTCAAGAGCAAGGAGCTGTAAATATTGGAGAGAGCGCTATTAAGGAGCTCTTATGAACTGTCCTATAGAAAGCTTATTTTTCATGATACAGAAAATCTGTATTAATCTTAATTCTGATCACAGAGTTTTTTACTTCAGCCCTTTGAAATCTTGGGTTTAAAAATGTTACGTCAATAACTTATAGGGTGAGCAGCAGGCTTTAAAAGTTGTATTGGGATGTAGCAGTAATGCAAATGTTTGATCTATGTTTTTGAACTTCTGAACATATTAAGTCCCCTGCTTTCTGGATTTTGTTGTGTACTCACCCAAATTGGAATTGCCAGTTAAGTAGCCATGGAAAAGATTCAGAGCAACATTGTAATTTTAATTTCCCAGTCCTACTCTATAGTTTACAGTGCTAATCATATGATCCTATGAGCTGTGACTTACAGTTTGGTTCCAAAATCTTAGTTGTGGCTGTCACCAAGCTAACATTTTTATGTCTTTTGAGAACTTGTGTAAGATATTAAAGATGGATTTCATGGAATATGTCATTCAAGATTTTTTATTCTGCTTTCTTCTTCAAGATGGTAATCTTGGTGGTTGTACCAGTCAGTACTTAAAAAAAATAGCATTTTTTCAGAATTTTTTCTATCACATCGCAGGTAATCAAGCTACACTACACTGACATGGTTTCTTTGAAAATTCAGACAATGGGAAAATTAGATGAATACAATTGTTTGTATTTTGCTGTGACGATTAAATTAGGTGTTGGTTTAAACCATGCCACACCTTCTCCAGATCTCTGCTGTGTGGTACAGTCACTATTGTTTTTGGTTTATATGATGGTGAATCACATAGATGCCCTCTGTTAGCATTTCCTACAGAGGTTGTCATTGCCTGTCAATCAGCAGCCATTTGTAATAATAATAAACTTTATTTGATATAGCACCTTTAAAGGTGGTTTCTCAAAGCGCTTTACAGAATGACAACAACAATAAATAAAAAGAATACACAAGATAAAACGCAATTACAATATATAGAGGAGACCGTGGATGGTGGTACTAAGAAAAGTAGAAGCAGAATGGAACCAGTTAAGTAAAGGCTCTTCTAAAGAAGAAGGTTTTGAGTCTGGATTTGAAGGAGTTTAGAGAAGGTGACTCTCTGATATCATTGGGCAGAGAGTTCCAGAGCTTGGGGGCATTACAGGAGAAGGCACTGTCACCCATAAAGTGTAGATGGGCTTGGGAGACAGTTAGGAGACCAGAATTAGAAGAGCGAAGGTTGCGAGGTGGGGAGTAGGGTGATAATAGTTCAGACAGGTACATGCAGAGCCTTATTGGTGAGCATGAGGATTTTAAAGTCCACACAGAATTTGACAGGAAGCAAGTGCAAGGACTCCAGGGTAGGAGTAATGTGATCACTTGCACTAGACCTGGTCAGAATTCTGGCTGCTGAATTTTGTACATACTGCAGTTTGTTCAAAGTAGATTTAGATACCCCAGTGAGTAGAGCATTACAGTAATCAATTCGAGCGAACACAAATTTCAGTTTGCCTTTCAGTAGTTTATCTGTGAATGCGTTTGACAGAAGCTGTGAGATGTTTTGGGTGTTTTGTGATGAGAAAAATCTGCCGGCATCACATATTACCCTCTGGTTTTATAATCCTGTAGGCATTTTTTTGCTCCATGGCAGGTGGACATATTTTGGCTGCCTTCTCTAAATTGGGAGTTACTTTTCATTCTCACCACTTAGCCCTGAAAACACATTTAAAGACCTTGTCCCCATCTGTGCAAATCATTCAAATTAAAAAAGGTTTTTAAACAAGAGGAAAAATAATGTCAAAATGTTAAGCATGAGGTACCCTAAAAATAGCAACAAAATGGAATACATATACTACAGTACTACATCTTGGGTACCTTATGTTTCTAGATATAATTTATCTATCCATTTTCTTACCACTTCATCTAATGAAGCCAGAGCCTATCCCAGCAGGCAGTGGGTGCAAGGCAAGATACACTTTGGATGAGACGTCAGTCCATTGTATTATATATATATAATATTAAATAAAGTGTTGTATGATACCAAGTAGAAGTATAATAAATAGAAAATAATGGTATATAGGTACAGTGAAGGAGAAGATCAGAACAGCACAGCTGACTGGTGCGAGTCAAAGTAAAATGAAGGATCTGCAGAACAGAGGAGTTTGAAGAGATTCCATAACGTGTTAAGAGAAGCTGCAGTTAACGATCAAACCAATCTTAGTTTTACTACAGAAATGTACCTATGTCATACTGTAGCTCTGAAGTGTGATGTTATAAAGTCTTATAAGATAAGGGAAAAACGCATATTACCCTCTTGTTTTACAATTCTTTTTTTCTTGCCTAGATTTCTGATAAAAGAGGGAAGGAGCGCAAGTCAGGATTTGGAGGACCAGCGGTCAGCTCTCTGTACCAAGAAGAAACAATCAGGTAATTCAGGGATTTTTGAGACAAGGGCTGTCAGAGTTAATGTGAAATCCAGCTGTGGGCAACCTTCCGAAAGCAGTGGTATAGGAAAAGAGAAGGCTGTACTTCCACATACGACATAAGTCAGCACACACTGATGCACGTATTTCAGTAATCATATTGTTTGCCTTATACACTTTATCAGACACAAAAATAAAAATACCTGTGGGTATGTTCTTCTGGCTAGCACTCCACCTCTTGCAAATGGTAGACTCAGTGTTCTAAAGTGGTGACTTCAAGGAGTAGTACTTCAGATGCATCTGAAGCATTCTCAGCTGATGGTGGTGTTTATGTGGATCAACTTAACCTGCGTAAGGAACACCATACTCACTCCTATTATGTGACCATATACAGTTTTTATCTGTATTGTTTAACTGGAAGATCCTAGAAATAACCATCCATCTTCAACTGCTTCATCCAATTCATGGTCTCGGGTTGAGCCGGAGCCTATCCTGGCAAATAACAGGCACAAGGTAAGATACTCCCTGAATGGGACGCCAGTCCATCACAGGGAACACACAGACACAGACACGTACAAACTCACACCTGAGCCAATTTCCCCAGAAGTCCATTAACCTGTGGGTGAAAACCCACAAACATATGGGGGGAATATACAAACTCCTAGCAGATAGCACTCCATGTCGGGAACTGAACACAGGGCCCCAACGCTGCAAGGCAGCAATGCTAAGCCACCATGCCGCCCAGAAATATTTGGATTTAATTACTTTTTTCAGGTTATGGAATTAAACTCCTCTCAGTGCAGCAAGTGCTAGTTCTCATGACAGACTCCTCTTATTCAAAGCTGGAGCAGTCTGCTTTAGGGATAGCCAGAGAACCCTGCCAGGAAAGGCAATTAGTGTTCTCTGCTATTAAACAAATGGCCCTTCCAGGAGTTTGCGTATCTGTAACCAATCATTGCAGTGACTGGTTGAGTGAATTCCAATTTTCAGTACATTACAAGAAGACCTCTTGGTATTAAAGGCTTCCCATTCAGTGTGTGGTTTCAGTAAGTAATTACGCCCTCTCTGCTTGTTTATGACTTTGTGTAGAAAATGGTCAAAGTTTTGCCGTAGAAACAGAATTGATTTTTAATTTTAAGCTTTAGTAAGCAGGGAACAATTTTAATTGTTGATATTTTTATTTTTTTGTGTATAGCAAACAATAATGCTTTGTAGTTATGTAAATCTAAAAAATAATTCCCTGAATTCAGCTGTACTTGTTAAATACTTGCTGACAGGACTGTATTATTGTTATATTTATGAACTGTCCAAAATTTACATAATTAAAATTGCTAGTTGCTCCATTTGTTCATTGTTCTGTAGGATTTTGTGGTCTACATATTTTATGGTTAAGTCTAATTTATTTTATCAAATACATACATAATCTGCACCATCAAATTTTATCATATGTACTGTATTTGTATATATGTAAATTCTGCCTGAACTCATTCTTCTAGTGAAGAAATGATTTTGAAGCAATCTCCAGTATATTGGTACCACAGAAGTTGTTCCAGATATTGTGATGATGAGATATTGTGACCAATATAATTAAACTGAACAGTAGAAAGAAGGATAATTGCAGTGAGTACTAAATGAGAATATATTTAAATGTGAAAAAAAAATCATTAGTAGACTTAACTAAAATTTCAAACCCTGTTTTAAATTAGCTAACTGTAAATATTAACTGCCAGTACCAACTTAAATGAGGTAGCATTGTTGATTCCAAGTTTTTAATTTAATTATTTTACCAGAAAGAGATACCAAGTAGACAACTGAGAGCACATTTTCAGTTATAATGACGCCCTGGTGTCAAACGTTCCAGCAGAGTGTTTTACTGTAGCAGTTTGAGTGAAGTACCTTGCTCAGTTCTACAACAGCAGCACACAAGATTTGAACCCACAACCCTCCAAAGGGAAGTTCGGAGTCCTCACCCCTACTCCATTCTCCGGTTTATTAACACGTTGTGAATGCCATTTTGGATATGGCGGATGATATTACTTGTTTCTGCTACTGAAGAGGAACAGACATGGGAAAGAACTTTCAAGCCCCTTGCAGATTTAAAATTGAGTAGAAGTCATATGCACCATTTGGATCTCCATGATCCTTGTGTTGTGGAAGGTTTCAAAACCACAGAAAATTAGATACATTATCATTTCTATATGTGCTCCAGATCCAAATTCAATGTTTTGGAGTCCAGACCTAAACCCTGTAGAAATGTGGCAGAACTGGAAATGAGCAGTTCATACTAGAAAATCCTCAAATGTTACTGACCTAGAGCAGTTCATCATGGAGGAATGAGCCGGAATTACTACATAGTGACGTCAGAGACCGGTAACCACTTGCAGGAAGGGTCTGGTTACCGGTTTTGTAACTAAATGTGGTGAAGCCAGTTACTGGAATCTAAGTGGGCATTACGTTTTTCACACAGGGACATTGGATTTTGGTTGACTTTATGAAATAAATCAAACAAGCATCAAACTTTATTTTACCTTTATATATCACTAGGACCCATATGAAGCTCTGATAAATTCAGTGGTGAAAATAGGCAAAAATTCAGAAAATCGGAAGGTTGGAGAGTACTATTTCACAGAGCTGCTAGAAGATTATTGACAAAACATGATGATTAACTTAAAAGGCAAAGGCTAATTGTACAGCAGAACCATTAAAATGACAGTGCAGTAGGTCCTTATCATGCTTTGTCACTGAAGTGAATTCGACATTGTTGTCCACTGTACATGTTTGTTTAGGTTCTTGTGCAAGAAACATGAGTAGTTATTTCATATTTACACATTTTATCTGAGCTTTAAAAAGTATTCTTCCGGTACCCTGATAAGAACTTCAAATTGATAAGAGGATTTAATTTTAAAAACAGGAAACCATATCAGTATCAAGTAAATCCTTTAGGATTTTGGCATTTGCAAGGCTGGTATCTTTTTTTCTGTTACTAGCACACACCACCCAGATGCACTGGTTTACAGGAGAATCTTGACCAGAAATGGTTAAAGCAGACTAACAGATGACAAAGTAGCTGGTGACCTTCCCAGCATGCTGTGCAGCAAGCTGATGTCATGTAATTTATCAGTATGTCTTTAATCCTCCAGAGGCTGTCAGCCAGTTGGCCTCTGCAGCTAAACCCAAATCATGCACAGTTGTGTGATTGATGGCATCCAGCATTGATTAGTTGTTCTGGGAGACAAATGAACCCATGCTGCAGGTAACAGTACGGGTCACTGCATGTGATTCTGGGTGCACGAAGATTCGTACCATATCATCACAGAAAAGAACCAAAATATATGCTTATGTTTGCCAGCAGCATTTTGAAGGTCTTTGTTTAACGTTTCAGATAGCTGCATCTTCTTGGTACATATGTGACAAGAAAATACAAGAAATGCAATCTTCCCTTTCATACGCTTTGTTTTTTACCCAGTGTTGGCTTGAATCAGATATTAACACTACTGAGACTAAGCCCAGGCCATTAACAAAATAACATGAGTATACAGTAAAAGTCTACATTTGTGTTAGACTTTTAGCACATTTCTTTGTGTCATTTTTATACTTCAAGTAAGAATATTACAGGTAAACTAATCCCTATACTCTAATGGATTCATTTTAACAATACCTTTTGTGTGCTTCTTTATGCTGTGAATTGTGAACATATTCTAAATGAGGTCTGGGCAGGGCCCTCTATAATCTTAAGAGATTCACAAAAATAGTTTTTAGTATACATCATATTATTCTTATTATTTAGAGGAAAATAATGAGGAATCAACATAATTATCAAAATCCTATTCACAGGTTGCTTGTTTGAGAATAGTTTTACCCATCTTGTATTTAGAATGCACTGTTTTGCTAGCTGCGTATACAGTAATACTCTAACCTAGTCTGCATTAAATTTCTCCAGCGTACTTACCATTTCAATTGCTTAGGAAATAAGTGGGCCTGATGTTGATTGATGACGAAAGTCTCAGCTGACCCTTTGCTCTCTGGAGACGAACGTTATCATGTTGAAAGGGGCTACAGTACATTGGTGTTGTAACAATGGATGGTGGACAAGTCTCAAAATATTTTCATCCTAACATTCATTGTTGTGAGATGGCTTTCAAGGGCAGCCAAATCTCATAAACTCATAAAATCTCTACTGACCATTACACTACCACAACCAAAAGAGTCAGTCCTTTACAAGGCCTCATGTTTTTTTGTGGGGATGCTACATTTAATGGCATCTCGGAGTCACCTGTTGGCTGTAACCAGATCCATACATCTTCCATGGTGCCCAGCTGTGCAGTAATGACCTTACAGGTGGTTCCTGCTGGTATATTGGGGTTGATCACAGTTGCCTCTTGTCATTTTTTTGCGCTGCTGGTACCTATTAATAGAATATGTAATGCCTTAGGGACTTAAAAATGTGACAGTCTAACTAGCAGTTAGACTAACTAGCAGTATTCCCACAGCATTTCACTATTGCAGTGTTTCAGGATATTAACGTATAAGTACAGTATGTTTTAGTGTAGGTCTACTGCATTTGTACATACTGTATACACTAGTTTGCAGTAGCAGGAAACTCAGTATTTTTACTTTTATATTTTGCTCTCTCTATTAAAGAAACACAGAAATAAAGCTTTTTTTTGCTTGAGTCATTATCTGTTTCACTGAGTTCCCTGGTTATTTCCCTGTTCTTGTACACGGCAGGGACCACTGTCCAGACAAACCTGTGGCAATGATTGGTTTGGATTGAAACACGCTAACAGCTGTTCCGCACAACTGATGAGACGTGCTTGCGCGCGTCTGTGTGAGTGTGGCGGGAGGGGTGAAGGTGCAGGAGCTGCTCTCATCCTCTGCTGTTGCCCTCAGAGATGCCAACCTCCACCACCTCCGCTTTTGCTGGAGAGCGCCAACGTGAGGGCTGGAACAGACAATAGGGAGCTCAAAGCAATTAAGCCGTGGCAGGCAGCAGGGGAGAGGGGAGAATGGGTTTTCTCTAAATGAGCTTTTCCCTTTCCCCTCCTGCCAGCCAGAGCCTCTGATGCGACAAGGTGATTAGAGCGAAAAAATAATTAGAGATCCTGTGGAAAGGGGGGTTCCCAGAGGATGCAGAGATATAAACAGTTACTGTTGCAGACAGGCCTTCCTGCACCCCCCACAGGTGTTTCCATCCCACCTGCTGACTCCCGGCCCACTGGGACTGCACCCTGCTGTGGGTCTTTCCCAACAACGCAAAGCCCCCAGCTGTCTTAAGAGGGTGCTCCCTGTTTCCTTTTGTCAAACGCACTTGATCACTTTCGTATCACAAGCCTTCTGGGGACGGAGTGGTGGCTCTGTGGCTAAGGATTTGCGTCTGTGACTGGAAGGTTGCCGGTTCAAATCCCGTGGCTGGCAGAGGAATCCTACTCCGTTGGGCCCCTGAGCAAGGCCCTTAACCCCAACTGCTCCAGGGGCGCCGTACGATGGCTGACCCTGTGCTCTGACCCCAAGCTTCTCTCCCTGTCTGTGTGTCTGTGTCTCATGGAGAAAAGCTGGGGTATGCGAAAAGACGAATTCCTAATGCAAGAAATTGTATAGGGCTAATAAAGAAATATTATCATTAAAAATAGTAAAGGTTACTTCTGCTCACATCTGTGCAGGGTGTACAGGAGCACCCCGGTCTGAAACCTGCTGTGTTTGTTCAATTCAGAGTGGCTGGAATCTAGCTTTTGCTGAAGATCTGCTCTTGTTGTACGAAACTGATGTTTTGTCTAAGGATTTGCACACTTTAAAGCATCAGATGGAGAAAACTGTTCAGAACAGTGACATTCACTACTATGTCATTTACCTGGGATTTATTGTAAAACAGTCTTTTACATTATTTGATTATGCAAGTCTGGTTAAACTAATAACCAGTGCAGTGATCTCCAGCCCTGATCTTGGTGAGCTGCAGTCAAGCACTATTTCTTGGTCACCACTGAAGACTTCCAAAAAATTTGATCAAGATCACTTAAGCAAGTGATGTGTTAAATTTAGTCATTTAGAAATTGTTCTAGACCAGCTTTTGAGTACTTCACTTCAGCAATCAAGGACCAAAAGTTCTCTTAATTGAGCAGATTACTTGTTTAATTGATCAATCATGTGCATGTGTTCACAATCTTTAGAAACGGGTATCTTATGAACCAAACTGGATTGGAGCTCACTAGGATCACATTTGGAGACCCCTGAGCTTATGAAATATGCACAAGTGTAGCTTATTTACAGGAAATGTAACCAGTGTTTTATATATTTTTTGTTCACTGTATTGGTGATATTTTTAAAAGGTTCATGATACTTTTTTATTCAGTCATAACAAGACCAGTGTTGAGTGTGAGGCTTTGTCTCCAGAAAATGACAAAACAATTAATTGTTCTAAGGACACACACCGTTTTCTTTTAGTTTTTCAAGACTACATACTCCTGTGTTTTGCAAGTGTGAATTTACTTCTGTTTCCCCAAAGAAAGCATAAATACACCAAATGGCTACCTTGAAGTTAAAATGCCATTACTTGTGTGGCAAGCTGGACTGCTGTTTTTGTTCAAAAGCCTTGTTTGAATAAGACTTCCCAAGATGCTTGTAAAGCACATTAGAAGTGAAAACATTAATTTCCAATTTTAGGAATGGGTTTGCCCTTTGTTGTCTAATTACATTGGTTACCTATCAGGTAATCTGAGATCTTGTTTTTGACTTCCAGGTGAATGGCTGTGTGTTTTTGTACCTAAATCAGCTGCTGTTAATGGACTTTCCATCTGTTTCCTTCCTGTGTTCATTATTTTCTGCTTTATTCTGTACCTTTATGACTAGGCTGTGAGCTTTAAGGGTGAAAATCTTCTTCTGCTTGTGTATCACATTGCAGAATGAACACCCTGTTTCAGTTTATTCAGTATGTGGAGAGTTATTTTACTGTTTAAGCTTTGTTAAAGACTCCCTTGGCTACATAACTGTGATATCCTACTGTTTTCCGATGTTTTTTTTTTACTGTTTTCTGCAGTTTAATTTTATAGTTCATCAGCCTGAGAATAATACTCATTAAAGCACAAGTAAATTAAGGATCTGAATGTTCATCTGTGAGCAGCCATGGACTTTTGCAAGACTGTGTTATTTCTGAACTGCATAAAAATCCCATGGGAAAATACACTCCGGGTTATAAAGGTGGTCACTGTTGGACAGTGGTTACAGGCACTGGTGTATGGTGCTGTCCAGTGTGTGCATGTCACTGCTACTTCACACTGCTCTGAGTCTGGGGTATGGCCCATACATCAGGTCAAATGTTAGTGCTTTTTCAAACAATAATTTTATTTGTGTTTCACGAGGAAACAGAATCAATAATAGAGAGAATAAGAGAACATGCACTTCCTCTAGAAGGAATATACAGTACCTTACAGTTTTTTAGTCAAAATCAAAAGATAAGGAAAATGAAGAAACATGCTTAGACTAGGAACACGAAACATCATATCATTTGAGCTACTTTATCAGTAACAGTGTCCTAAGTCACCCATGTAGTGATAAAGGCTGAGGGCAGCCAAACCGTGGATCTTTCTAGAAGCATAATATTGCGTAAAGAAATAGCAGGTCTGATCCAACTCCTCAGAATAGTCTTCACACCTCGGTGAAGAAAATGCTCTTTTTGAACATGAGATAACTGAGATACATGAGATATAGCAGAAGTTCCGAGTATTAGTGGAGAATAGGGTTTTAAGTTCTTTATTATACTTATCCTCAGAAGGGGTACTACATTACATCAAAACACTTTAAACATTAAAAACACTCAATTTCCTTGAGTTTTCAATAATTTAAAGATCTAAAATTGTCCACCGTCTGAGGGGACACATTCAGCCTGCATTTGCCTTACTCTCCAGTGATATTCTCCTCCAGTACACTGCTCATAGTGTTTCATCCCCCTCTGAAGCGACCACCCTCACTATATGCTCTCTAACAGACCAATGTGGTCAACTTCTCCTTTCAATAATACTTTTACACAAAGGCTTTTAATCAGAAAAAATATCGAAATCTGATATTCAATATTCAATAAAGATTCATTATAATTCTTTTTATGCATACTAGTACTACTTATTATTCTTGGATTTTGACTGAAGAAGTTGGTCATACTGTGGGAATCAACTGGTGGACAGATTACATACTTACACAAAAGTGCACAATTGATCCCAAAGGGAAATTGATGTGTTACAGCAGCCCAGCCCAAGACAAGCAAAAACAGACATCGGAAGAGACGAAAAATTAAAATACGTACAGTAATACAAAATAAATATATAGGTGTGTGCAAAATATGCTCATAGGCACCGTAAAAACAATAAAATATGTGCAAAATGTGCATAGGTATGTACAGATTGAGTGTCCAAAAAAAAAGTACAATGGTGCACCATGCTGTCCATAGACGAGCAAATGAAGGGCTAACAGTCCTAGCCTAGGGCAGCGTTATACACCCTGACAGCCGCCGGGAGGAAAGACCTGCGGAAACGTTTCCTTGAACACCGTAGCTGGAGCAGTCTGTTGCTAAAAGTGCTCCTCTGCCTAATAACAGTAATAACAATATATATACATTTATTGTCAGAAGCAAACCTTTTTGCTTGTACAGTATGTACTATTTATGCAGCATTAGACATATGCAGTCAAAATTTTGTCTTTATATTAAATTTAGGAGAAAACATTATTGTAGTTCAGAGAAATTATTGCAGTAAAGCATTATAAGCAGGTTTTCAGTAGACCCAGCAATGTGGGCTGTGTACATTCTCAGTGCATTCCACGTAGAGGGGTACAGCAGTTGGTATATGTGACAGCCTCTTGCAGTACACTTAGCGCTACCATTGTATGCAGTTTAATCAGAAATACATCTAATACACTATTGATGTTTTACTTTTACTTTATATAAATAAACTATTTTATTCATGTTTTGAACTTGAACAATTTTTTGGACCTTTCATTTCATTTTCAGTTTTCTTTCTGGCAGTGTGGACAAATGGTGTGATTTCTTAAGATGTCTTTAACAGTCGCCGGATTCATTTGTTTTGCTCATTAGTTTGAATGAGCCTTTATGATGTATCACTGGTAGAAAAAAAAAAGCAGGCTGTGCTAATATTACAGTATGTGATTATGCTTGTCTTAAAACATTCTGTGCGGTTAGTAAAGATTTATCTGAGTATTCCCGTTTTTAAAAGCTTTTTAATATATTTCCCATGTATCAGTTCAAGACAGGGAATATTCCCAGACCTTTTTACATGTTATCAGAGAAGTAGTACTTAAAACAGTAGACAGATCAGCTCTTAAGGTGCCTCAAAATATGCTTTCACCTGATAACAAATATAGTTTTGTTCTGCATAATATATCTTTAAAGGCAGCTAGTAAACACTGGAAATTGAGATCTCTCTAAACATATATCATCGTTTCAGATTTCCTTTCTAATTAATCTTCTGTGTACAGTTCATTTAAGTCTGACTTGAATCTGCCTTCTCTGGCTCTTGTCCTTCCTGAGATTAGTGCCTCTTCTGTTTGCCTGTCATATTGATTTATTTGATTTGTATTTTTTTAGGGAGGAAGACAAGAACATATTTGATTATTGCCGAGAAAATAACATCGAGCACGTCACGAAAGCCATCAGTTCCAAGAAGGTGGATGTTAATCTTAAAGATGAGGAGGTATGTTGAAGAAAGGCAAGGAGATTGCTCCCTGCAGGTGTGCTGTTGAATTGGATGCTGTCAGCAGTTTATTGAGGCATGAAAACTCTTAACATGAGCTGTGTCAATAACACGCTAGTCCAATTCAAAGAAAGGCATTAACTTCAGCTGAATAATATGGATCCTCCTCACTGAGGGGAAGATCTGCTCCTTCAGCAAATCGGCTTGAGCTCAGTAACTCTTCGCCTGCACCGTCAAGCTAAATGTGTTGGATTTACCACTGCAATGAACTCATTATCCCTCTTGAGAGCGCTGATGCGTGCTATGGTATGTTTATGGCACAGTGTTACTCTCTTATGCTTTCTGATTTTAATTTTTATTTTTTTCCCGTTTGTATAAGTTATAGATTATGTATGTGCTGTTGTGCCTCTGAAAAAAAACCCAAAATAATAAAATAACATTTCATTTGGAGGCCATAATGAATAACACATGCTTCTACAGGCAGTGCTTGTTATATTCAAATATTTACGTTTACAGTCAAAAGTAAAACTGCTTGGTATGTACTGTTCGTGCAAAATCAAGCGTGTAGTGTAAATAATACAAATTTCTATACGTTATATTAAATCTAAAAGAAAAGATCATTGTAGCAGTAGACAAATATAATGTTTCAACAAATATAATTGCCTTCCAGACCCAGCTAGGTGTAAACCTCTTATTAGTACTGAGAATGAGCAGTACACTGACAAACCTCATAACTTTCTTTTCAGTCCTAAAGATTAGTTAGATTTGAGTGTTTCTAAAGCAGAGGCCAACGGTTACAAAGAGCTGAGCAGTGTGGAGTAATTTTAGGGCGCTCAGAAATGGGGGATTGTGGGTTCAAATCCCAGGTGAGACACTGCTGTTGAATCTGCTCTTGAAAGGTATTTCAGTCTGTAGATATAAAGGAAAACAATTAAATAAATTAGTAGTAATAATGAAAAGGCAGAGCCGACTTTACTGAAAAACAATTTTTCTTCGCTGCCAAACATGGTAATCAGCTGCATTAGCAACATGTGGGCCTGTAATTAATTCTTTGTGAGACTGAAGGAAGCTTAAATGTAGCAAAGTACTGAAATACCAGGGGGCAAAATGATAACTTCAGAATGTAACTCAAGACCCAGATTATTAAACGGGTTAAAAGAAAGTAATGGATACTGCAATGAATCACCTGGCTAGACATCAAGTGAAGCATATAATGGGTGGGTATGGATGAAACCACCAATGTGAAAGCTCTCATAGCTGAATGCATTAAAAACTGTTTAACACTGCAGATGCCAACAACACATTTATTTGTTGTAATAGAAGTGTAATGGGAACACATTGGGTACTAACCTGGAGTCTGGAAACAGTTTGACCATATATTTCAGTTTTTGCAATGTAGTTAAAATACTATACACATACAGTAGTTCTGTCCATTTTATCTAAGATTATTTTACTTTTATTGAACTGCGTATGACTTATTTTGTTGTTTAAGCAAGAAGGGCAAATGCTTTGTGGTGCTAAGGCTTTAAGCAAAAATTTCAAAACTTTACTGAATCAAAATGATAATGGATTATTTTAAAAATGTTTCTCGGGCATCTTCAGTAACACTTTGTCAGCCTAAGCTGAATGATTTTCTTGTGCTATGCTGTGATCATTAATAACATGTGTACCCAGTATTCTAACAGCAGTAGAGATAGATGGCCATTTTGCTAAGGGCGTGAGGCTGTTCGATCAAAACCCAGCATTTAACAAATGGATCCAGGAGAGGGCAGTAATGAACTTCCATCGAAAAGCAACAGGACTATTAAAATTGATCCCAGCTACTGAGGTCTGAAATTATGAGGGGCTAGAGATGTTTGTATACAGGACATGTTTAATTTAAATACAAACTGAGGGACTTGCAACAAATACTGTTAGAAAATAAAGGTGGAACTGATGGTATATTAGGCTTCATATTAGTGACAATTTAATATATAGCCGATTTTTCTTAATGTTGTTCTTCATTGCCACGTCTGGGAGCGGGACTGCCGTCATTAGTGGGTGAATTACATACATTGGGAGTCGCAGTTTTTCTGTGTAATTTCCAATGCTAATATTTTATTTTAAATTTCTTTTTATTGCTTCTCTGTACTATCTAGAGGCAATAAAGCCAACACAAACATCTACATGTACTTTAGAAGCAGTCTCTTTAGTCTCAGGGCCTCTCGTGTATGTTTAAATTCTACATCATAGCTGTTTACAGGTGAAAGACAGACTTCCCTGAGTTCTGTGGGCTAATCAGGTAGGACTAAGCCCACTCTGAGACATTCTCTAGGGGCCAAAGCAAAAAGATCTTTGAGCATTTTCCTTGCAGTTTTCCCAATTGTCACTGTGTCACAAAACAAGCAGGGCTGCGTTAAAAAATTCCTTGAATGAGTGTCCTACAGATTTCCTTAGTTGATGATGTTTTGCATGCCCTGTGTACTGGTGTCATCAGTTATTTAGCAATTTAATTAATACAATTAATCTTCCAATTGTAATGAATGAAGATTGGCAGCCAGCTGCCTCTCATTTTTAATAAATGCTTCAAATTTTTTAATACAGTTACCGTTGTGCACAAACATGCCCCAGGCTTTTTGTCGACTGACATTCTTTTTGCTTGTCCGTTTTTCCATTCTTCCTGTCTGATGTTAAGAGAGAGTCAAAGGCTTTTAGTGTTCTCCTGGCTTTACTTTTCTGTACAGTGATGTTATTCCAAGGTGATCTGCTTTTCAGGGAACATGGCTTATTTGAAGGACCTAGCAACCTTTTCTGTCATTATTGCAGTAGATTAATAAACTGAAAATCCCGTAGTTACAGCTCCATCAGAAATTAATTTCCGTTCTCAGAGTCAGACATTTGGATGTGATCAGCTATAGTGGGTATTTTCGTATTTTCAAGATTATAAATTGCCATGATTGTCGCATAACCCTTCTTTCATCTTTTCCTGCTGATCCTTTTTCTTCTTATTCCTCTTTTTTCCATTTGTCTTTACACTGTCCCTTTCTAATTTCCATTTTTTTGGTTGATATAATGAATATTATTGTTAACTTGAATACCCACTCTTTAGTGCTTAAAAGTGATTTGCCATCTTCACACGAGTGCTCTCTCAGTGACTGCCTGTGATGTAGTGCACAGGTGTTCACATGCCAGAAATTGTGACTCAGTCTTAGGAAAGAGCAACTCTTACCTTCACTTTAACAATTCACAATGGAGGATTATACCTAATTTGTAAAAATGCAACCCACAAGTTATTTTTTTACAAAGTGCTTCTTTCAGTTAAAGGCAATTTCCTTGACAGTTTTTTTAAGTACCTGGATTTATCAGGATGCTTCTCATTTTTACCAAAGGCCTCTTTTTTCTTTGTCACACAGCAAGACTAACAGGCTGTCACAGGTCCTTTAAACAGCTAATCCCTTGCAACACTTTCACCAAGAAGAGCTTTTAGAGTTGAGGCCATCCCATTTCAGCCAGCCTTGTACTGGGACAGGATAAGTTGGACACATTTCCAGGGATCAGGCTTTCTTAGAACAAGAGATGCTACTGCTTTCTGCCTAGAAGCAATTTTAGGTTTAGTTTAGGTTGATCACATGTACATTAGTTGTTTTTTTTTTGTTTCTTTATAGATATCTTCATCTTAAGCATGAATTACCTCTTAGGCGATGCTCTTTACATTCCATGTCAATTAATTCATTTTTTTTCCCTATTCATATTTTATGTATAGTATACTGTTTTCCATAAGGGCAAGTCTTCTTGTACAAGATCCTTGCTCAAACCCTTTGGACTGCTACTGATTCCCTGTGTGTTACTGTGAGCAAAGATGCAGGCTGTTGGTGTTTATTGTGCCGAGTTGCTTATCATAGTATATCTACCACACAAACAGTAAAATTTCCTTGGGCTGTCACACAATAAAAGGAAAGTAAAATAGTTAAGGGTGGTTTGGGATGACTTAGACAATAGACTGTTAAAAATTAAAATAAAGTAATATCATTTGGTGAATGGTTGCCTACACGATATTATTCTCCTGTTTATATACTGTATGCTCATGTTTATTTTATTAACTGACATGTACACAGTAGGTGTTGACCGCTCAAACAATTTAATAGGAACACATGATAGACAAAATAAATGGAAATAGGCAGGACAACCTAACACTCTGCTGAACTAATTTAAATGCATAAAATAGTAACTTCCAATCTTCGAGTAACAGTCCAAGTGATTTACAAGAAATAAAAAGCAGTCAAAATAAGAAAAAATGTAGTAGGAATATATAATAAGTAAGAAAAATACATTAAAATATAAGTATATTATTAATATTAAATGTTAGTAATACATTTAAGCATTAAGTGTTATAAACCTCTTTTGAATGTCATTGCTAACTGGAATGTATTCAAATAATGGTTTTATTAAACAGATTTCTGTTGCTGATAAGTTTTTCTTAATTGAATTAAAATGGCGCTGCAATCTCAACACAGGCAGGGTGCAGAAAACATGAATAGAAGTGACAGCAGACTCAAGACTGAGGTGGCACGGCTTTAACTGATCCGTTGTGTGTACGTGGAACAGTCTGCCAAACTGTGCTGTGAGAACACAAGAAAAACCTTGACGACCCTTCTAGTCCAATGAGATGGTCCAAGAAACCTGCCCCTTTTTTGTAACTGTTCATATTTTGACAGTATGCTCTAAAGAAAGTGGGTAATATTTTTTGGAGCAGCACGAAGGAAAGGATGTGCTGCTCACTTCTTCTTCCAACTCACTTTGTGTTACACTTTGTGACCAGATACATTAATATGTCTATTTTGTGCCCTTTGCAGTAGGTAATAAACTAAGGCCTTGTTTGAACTGACTGTGGTGCAGTAGTTCCTGATTCATAGTTAAGTTGTTTCTAATTAGAACTATCAGCTAAGTAAAATTTATTATTATTATTATTATTATTATTATTATCGTCAGTTCTAAATTACCCAAGAACTGGAAATCCAGAGAGAAGATGGAGAAGACAAGAGTCTGTGGCAACAAGTACTCAAACAGACCCCAGAGCTCTGCTAAACCCATGCCATTGGCCTCTAATACACATCAATTTAGACTTCAAGCCACTTGATCAATACGATTAGGCAATAGAAAATGACTCAAGAGTTGGTTTTATTTAATTGGTTGCATTGAAGAATGACATCTGGGCTTATTTCAGATCCCTGTGTTTAAGTCGGGGGATGGTGCACCTCGTTTTGTTAGCAGTGCCCCATCGATCATAGTGGGATTAAGGCTTCTGCAATTTGTTTCGGGGCGCTTTGGCCCCCTGCGACAGAGGACAGCTCATCCTGTCATCACATCATTAAATAGTCAGGATCCTAAGGCTCTGAGTTATAAATTGATGTGCATAATTTATTTTGCTTAAGCAGAAATCTATTGTGAAGTTAACTTTGCGATGCTACGGCTAACAAAGTTGAATAAATGAATCTGTTGCCCTGTCTCTTCATCTTTCTGACTGTATCTGCATATTTATGTATTTTATACTGCTTATTGGGAATGCTTCGGAGTTACAGACCTTCATGCAAGCTGAACAGTGGGCTAAAGCGTCATTACATGTGACTTTTACTCTCCTACTTTTCTATTGCTTATTTCACATCCTGTTGTAAAGATCTGTCTGAATCTGTGTGGTGGGTTAAATATGTACACGTTATATAGGTTTGGATATACTGTTTTTTGTTCACCTGCAGTAATCTTCCTTGTGCCTCTTGGGGTATTCTATGTATTTTTAGTCTTACGCCAATTGTTTGCTGATTTCCTGTCTTTAAATGGACTGGACAGCTGAAACAATACATTCTTAATAATTAATAGGTTTATTCCATGCTGAAAAAAAGAAGAAAGAGAACACAACGTTTCGGCCGTGGAGCCTTCTTCAGGTGTGAAGAAGGCTCCACGGCCGAAACGTTGTGTTCTCTTTCTTCTTTTTTTCAGCATGGAATAAACCTATTACTTGTTCCTTTGCAGCCTACGCATGCTGACGCAGCTACCCACCTGAACATTCTTAATAATATTGTCTTTCCTGTTTTACAGGGCTTTTGGATTGTATTTTTAATTTCTTGAATTATAGTGAGCATCTGTTTCAACCAGTATTTGCCAACAGTGAAAGACAGGTGGAACGTTTTGTCCACCCCTGTTTATACAGCATTACATAAAGCGCCATGCATCACGATTTTCTCACATTTCTTTCTCTCATAGTGCTCTTTTCTGGATAGTTGCATGTTATGAAAGGAAATGGTGTGTAAAACATCTCCAGAAGATTTATGATGTGGTTGTTTTAATAGTTGAAGATGTCCCCTTCATGCAACGACATAAACATAGAGGCTTGCCTGACTTGCTAGGGTCCGAAAATGTAATTCTTTCTGGAAATTTGGGTTTTGAAAAAGAGGATTTTCCCTGGGACTGGAAGCTGCTAAAGTTGAAATGAAGGAATGTTATGAAGTAAAGTAAAATTAAAGTGGCATTCCAATGTCATGTTGCACTCCCAGTCCTACACACAATTGCTCCCATCATTGTCTCACCTGAACATGGTTCTGCTAGAATAATTAGGTGCGATTTCACTGCACATATTTTTCCTCATCCTGTTGAAGCTGTTCCTGTGGTTTGCAGAGGCTGGCTGATTCTGGGTTTCCCAGCAGTTTGTCTGTTGTGTGTATAATGGAGTTGGAGTGCCCTCAGTTTGTTTGGAATATGTACAGCTCGATGACAGAAGTGGAAACTACAGTAGTGTGTTTATTGACACCATAGGGTGCTCCATAAAAAAAACCCTTTTGCAAGTGTTTTTCTCTTTCAGGGGCGAGCGCTCTTGCACTGGGCATGTGACCGTGGCCACAAGGAGCTGGTATCTGTGCTTCTGCAGAACAATGCTGACATCAACAGCCAGGTGAGTCTCAGACACTTCAGACTTGCTCAGATTTAAACATCAGGTGAACATGAAGGGTGTCTTCTGTTTGATTTCAGTGGGCTGTGAGACATTTCTACTTACAAATGCTGTGTTTGGGTATGAAATGTGTTTTTTATTAAAACAGGATATTTTTGATTTAAAGGATTTTGAGTAACCACAAATATATGTATACTGAGTATGTATACTCAAGATTGTTTTTGGGATATTAATTAATTAGTGACTTTGTTGTTTAAGCACTAAATCACCTCAGTAGATGAAAGGGTTGAGCGCTCACAGATGATGAGGTGATTCAACCTGTTGAATGTCAAATGTGGTCAAAATCAAGTGCGAGTCCATATACCCCATTTATCGAGATAGCACATTCATGTCACAAGTATATTGGAATTTGCCAGCAGTGGACTCAACTCTTCTTTAGTGATGAATCATATTTTTGTGCAGACCTCCTTAATGAACAGCAGTTGTGGGATACTACTATGTCATGTCTGTTTAATTATGTCAGTGCGCCTGCTACAAAAAAACTACTTTTCATGATAACTTTGTGAAGTTGTTGAAGTTAAAAGTGATGTCAATCACCAGTGTTTTTGAAAAGTGTTCAATTGCATTGGAAAGGTGTACTGTAAGTCAGGACCATCTCGCTTTGTGTACTTGTCTGTATCCAAGCTTTACTGAGAGCCGCTCGCTCCTTGTTTCTGAATAATACATTTACAAAAGAATGTATGCAGTTTTAGGAATTTTAGTAAATTCTTAAAAAAAGATTTAAATAGGTAGATTTTTAACCTTAGCTGAATTTAATTCTCACATCCATCTGAGAGTGTGCTCCGGCTTTGTTTTAAGCTGAGCAATACATTGAGAAATTAATGAGTTGAGTGCAGGTTACTGCTCAAAGGTAAGATGGATCAGTTTTAAGTAATCAGGCTGAATTGCTTGTGTTATACAATCTACATAATCACAACATTTATAAATCACTTTCCATTCAGTTTTAACCTCTTCCTTTTGCAGGATTTCTAGTCAGAGTATTATTACCGTCTCTCATAAAGGAAGCAATATTAATATTGTAATCCCCACTGCTGTTTAATATAATGATATTCCAGTTTTTTATGTATGAAATGTCACTGAGATTCTGCTCTGATTAAAAAACAAAATAGTCCTGATCCATTTAACCCACTCCTTTGTAGTGGAGAAATAAAGAGAGCATGGTGTAGTTTAATATACATCCTTCTCCTCAAGATGATTATGTAACTGGCTCTCTTTTATAGGTTGGTCATCCATATCTGACCATGCAGAGTACAGGAGCGAACTACATTATATTTTAAAATAACAAGTCTCAAATTGTTGTTAATTCACCTTTCAGGGTTCAAACCTTAGCCAGGTCATTTTTAAAAACTTGTTGGAATAGGATTATTGGAGGAATAGTTCTTACACCTTAGGCACTCTTTAAATAGGTTGTGATCGAGGATGATTGGTCCTTCATTATAAATGGCTGGTGACTTTTTGGAATATTTTATGTCATGCTGTCCGGGGATGTTGTGTATTCAACAGCTTGCACAGTATTAACCAGGAGTAAAAAATCAATTTTTGGGGAGGCTAGGGTGTTTTCTGTTCTTTATCCAATCTAAGCAGTCAATGAAACAATTAGTCTAATTATTTTCTTCATTAGACAGATAAAGAAATTTCTCAGTGTCTTTTACAGTTCATTATATACAATTGATTACATATTAAGTAAAAAGTAAAAAATATCCTAAGTGAAATTATGGTTATGAAACACTTTCAAGCCAGGTTAGAATTCTTAGCTATTTTGATGTTACTGTAAATAGACTATATACAGTGCTGTCCCAAAGTACTGGGACAAGAGTTCAAATTCATTCATTATAGCTGTATACTCAGGAGATTCGGATTTCAAATCACAAGATGAGTATGAGACAAAAGCAGAGAAAATCAGTTTTTACCTATGTGTATTTTTATGTATAAATGTTTTACTGTTATACAACAGCAGCACTTTTTTTATTCAACCCCTCACATTTAAGATGAACACAAGTATTGGGACAAATGGGTTTACAAGTGTTTCTTACTGCCCAGTTGTTACACGTTGCGTACATTTCACACACATAAAGGACCTGTGAAGGTTTAGGGAAGGTTGAGGTCTTTTGAAACTACTTCTGAAGTCTTTCACTTGAATTAGTCAGCAAGAACCAACATGAAGACCAAAGAACTCACTATGGCAGAAAATCAGGCCATTTTGAAAATGAGAAGAAAGAAAATAACCATCAGAGAAATTGGTAAGAATCTTGGCATTGCAAAATCAACAATCTGGAATTTTCTTAACAAAAAGGAAACAACTGGAAGAGTCAAGAATAGGCTTAGAACCGGGCAGCCAAAAAAGACAAATACAGTAGATGACAGAAAAAAATATTTCACAGTGTAAAGAAGAAACACAAAATTAATGTTGGTGAAATCAACATCAATCCTCAGAGTGTGGGGGTACAAATCTCTAGTACCACAATCTGCAGAAGATTTCATCCAGAAAAATTCAGAGGCTGTACTGCAATGTGTAAGCCCCTCATCGCCAGCAAGAACAGAAGAGATTGATTAGAGATGAGCCACAGGAGTTCTGGAACAATGTTTTATAGACAGATGATCAAAGTGATGGAAAGACTAAAGTGTGGAGAAAAACAGGTACTGCCAATGGCCATAAGCATACCACTTCCTCAGTGAAGCATGGTGGAGGGAGCAGCATGGCTCATGGAACAGGCTCAGTGGTCTTTATTGATGACGTATCTGAAGATGACAGCAGAAGGATGAGATAAACAAACAGATCTTGTCTGCAAATATAAGAAAAAGTGGCACCAGACGTATTGGGCGGCAGGACACTGACCCGAAACATACTGCACGCTTAACACAGGAGTTCACCAGACAGAGAAAGTGAAACATTTTAAACTGGCCAAGTCAATCAATAGATTTGAATCCGATTGAGCGTGCATTTCATTTGTTCAAAAGACCGAAGGCAAAAACTCCAACCAACTAGCAACAACTTAAAGAGGCTGCAGTTAAAGCCTGGCAAAGCATCTCAAGTGAAGAAACAAAGAGTCTGGTGATGTCAGTGGGATGGAAGCTTGATGCAGTTAATTCAAGCAAGGGATTTGCAACAGAATACTGACTTTTTCACTTATTTAATTTGCTGAAGTGTCCTAATATTTATGGTCACCCAAATTTAGGGGGACTGAACACAATATATGCTTTGGTTGAAAAATGATTCATGTGTTTGCAAAATACTGTATATCCGAAAAATAAAAAAGTGACATTCTGAACTCTGACTCAGAATAATTGGTTTAATGTGAATTTCAATTTCTTGTGTATACAACAGGGAAATGCCAATTTTAGGGTTTTGTCCCAAAACTTTTGGAGGGCACTGTAACTGAGAACGTGTTACATGACCAAAAGACATTAGGCTCTCCAGAGATTTGGTCTTTGGGATTTTGACATCACTGCTCGAAAACAAATTAATTTAGATTTCTTCTACTTCCTCTTCCTTACATCTTAGATACAGAACAAGGTTGTTTCAATCCAATTCATGTTCAGTTCATATTTCCACAACCCTTTATATAAAGGAGTAGTTTCCACTTGTGCCCTCTGTTTCATTTTTCCCTGTTCGCTTCAGAAAGCCTCTGGGTTGACTTTGTGAGTGTCTTTGAGGATGTTGAATTCTTGGGAGGCATGGTGGTACAGTGGTTAGTGTGGGTGCCTCACAGTGCTGGGGCCTTGGCTTAATTTCCACAGGTGCTATCTGTGTGTTGTTTGTATTGTCTCGTATCCGCTTGGGTTTCCTATGGGTGCTCCTGTTTCCTCCCAGAGTCCAAAGATGTGCTGGTAGGTTAATTGACTTCTGGGAAAATTGGCCCCACTCTGAGTGTGTACATGTTGGTGTCTGTGTGTGTCCTGCGATGGAAAGGTGTCCCGTCTAGCATGTATTCTGCCGAACCATCACTGATCCTGCATGATTTCATCTTTTGTAAATGGGTAGGTATTTTACATAGTGAATGAAGGATATCCTTAATGCCTTTTTACAGTTTGTGCCACAATGTTTCCATGGTTGTTCACATGATATTGTTGCCTGATATAAAATCTATTACATTGGATTACTTGTCTTGAATGTACCATGTGAATGATCACACACGTGATTTCTGATTTTATCAGAAACCTCATTTGCAAACAATGATTTGATGTTGCAGACCAAAACTTTTAATTTTAATTAGCATTACCTTGTCTAAATTTTAAATCAGGGTTGTGTTTCCAAATGCATTCAAAATAATTTATTTTGTGCTCTTATATGATCAAGTGGTTAGTTGTATTCCATCAGGACTATGCTATTGTTCTTACAATATAAGCTGCATATATATTATAGAATATATATTTATTCTCTTTGTACTGTTGGATTAAAAATGAATAATTGTTTGATGTAGAAGATTAGAATGCCCATCAAAACTCTGAAATCCTGCATACATACATAGATTGTGTATGTATAAATACACATAGAGTTTAGAGAGTAGTGCCAGAATCGAAATAATAATAATGTAGTAATACAGATGTGAGCGTAATGGTATCAAAACAGTAACATTAAGCACAGTTCCAAAACCAAAAGCTTTAAATATAGTAAATAAAAGGACTTCCAGAAGCATGACTTAAACATTGAATGTCTCAGTGAATAGTGAAGTGTATGTATCCCTTTTGTTTGAGATAAACAACAGCACAAAGCTCCATGAGACAATCCCATGGAGTCAACTGGGCTTACTCATGAGCAGACAATACCTTGTGCCCTTGTGTGGATACGCCAAGGTCATTATGCATTGTGGGTATTGGATATTGAAATAATCTGCACTGACCCAGCCACATGGTGTTGAGTAAAGGTGGAAGTGATTTATTTTTAATTTCTTGATTGCAAAAAATGATCGCAGTAGAGATTTTTTAGATTCAATTCGCTGATTATTTCCTTTACCGCCCAGCTTACAGCCTTTGCGTGTATTTGCATGTCTAGTCACGCTTTTAACATTTTCACAGTGGACAAAACATGGTTTAAAACAAAAAGAAACAATGGACAGGGGCAAGGTATGTTATTGCTTCATGGACACTGCAGGACTTACACCTCTGAACGCTTACTGCTTTTGTAAGAGCACAGAAAAATTATAGGTGAAGCGATTCTTTGTCTTGTCTTACTTTCTTGCTGCACTTTATCTTATGTTCTATACGTAGTTACAAATGTAATTAATCACTACTTTAAAGACCGTTTTTCAACACTGACTTTTGGCTACAACCACCTAGGTTAGAAGTGGAGAGTGGTTGTCTTAAGCAAACAGTATGATGCTGTAACAGATGACAACCTCATTTTCTGATGCCCGCTGAGTGTACTGATGTCTCTAATCTGCCTTACACTGACAAATAGCTTATTATGGTGGTTAGTATGTGGGTAAAAAAGCTAATGCTAGCTGCTCAGTGTAGCTAGTTTTCAGTATTAAGTGTGGGAGATGTAGTAATGTTTTTGGTAACATTCAGTGAGTCTCTTTTTCTGGTAAACTAAAGTTCACCAGCTTTTATGTGAAAGGGTTTCTCTTCCCTTATAGGACAGGACTTTACCATCTACCTTCAAAGCATTATTTTCTACACTGACGTTGTTAATACCATTATTATGTTAGAAATTAGCTTTAACCCTCTACCAAAAGCCTCAGGCTGGTACTGTGAAAACTGTATGACCTGCAGTCAAAGGCTGTCGTCAGCCTGTGGTTCTGTTACTCCTTTCCTACTGTATGTGCTTTTGTACATAAGAAGTTTATTTTTCTGTGTCTTCTTGCCTGTCATATGGGGTTTGCAGATTGAAAAATCCCAAATTACGTACTGTACTTGATTTACAACTTTGGAACTGTGACGTTAGGCCTCACAAAGGCTGCAGATTGTCTTACACTACTTTAAACAGGACAAGTCCTGAGTGCGTTTTGGATATGGCTTTAAAAAAAGGGTGAGATATTTATACCTTGCTGTTGTTAGATTTTTAGACCTATATACAATCTGGAAAATATGATGAGTTCTGTTAATGAAGTGGAGTTGCATTCCACTGCTAATTGTCCACCTCTTTCACTGTGTCATATACAGACTGCAAACATAAATGCTCAATTCACTATAAAGCATCGGTACAACATATAAGACAATTTTTAAAGCAGCCCATTTAAAGTCTTTGAGGAGCTGATTTTAAAAAACTGTGCTCAGTTTTAATGTTAGGCACATCTATAGCCATTTATCAGACTGCAAATGGAGGGATGTCCGAAGTGCAGGTTCGTCCAGAAGAAATGCACCTTAAACTGAAGCAGCAAGCTTGCTGGGGAGGACTGCGATCAGCCCGTTTCCTCGTGCTGCTTCATGATTACACCAGCAAGAGAGAAAGCAGGGAGGAAGAGACAACAAGAGAGACACCCTAGCAGTGATGGGTGGCTAAAAGAAGAGATGTCCGGCAGCTGCAATTGATATTGGCAGGTTGTAAATTCTGGTCGAGGATGAATAATCTTCCCAGAACCTCTCCTTGTCCCCAGCCGCCGGCTCTTTATTTATTATTAAAACAACATGATCCATGAGCCGCTCTGGGGGTGACTCCCAGCGCCGCTAATTCTAATTAATCCAGTCGCGGCGAGCGGCCGCGGGTAAGCGCTTGCAGTCTATCGGATTGAAATTCATAACTTAATTGAGGTCAAAGTCCCGAGCCGGGAGAACAAAAGTCTTTGGCTTGGGCCAGGTAGATCAATAGTAATAAATATCTGGCCAGGGCTGCAGGCAGTTCATTGTGACGGATTATGCAGCAGATGAGAGTGAGGGATTGAGAAGACCCGGATTTGGGTCCGAGCCGGTAAACGTGCTGGAGAGCATCCGTGTGAAGGTTTGTTTTAGAACATGTGGATTTTTCTGCAAAGGAGCACAGCAGGTTCCCTTTGACGAGCACTAAGCTAAGCCAGTTCCAGTTTTAACACTTTAGTTTAGGGGTTAGGCTTTCACTTTAAAAATGCACGACTATTGGCTATTAGCACCGAGGCATTCATTATTAAAGTACTTCTATGTGACCATCAGGCCTTTTGTTAATAAACATGCAGTGAATCATTACTAGGGATCACTTCTCAACATAATAAACCCTTTAAAGAATTAAAACCTTATTAATGTTTTTTTAGTGTATAACACTTTCTAAATAATTTATAAGTGGGATTTGAGGCACGTAATCCAAGCAGTTACCCACTCCCAGTCCTCTGCATATGACTGTGGTTTGTCACTCATTGACTGGTAACATTAGTTGATGAACAGCTATAGGAGCTGAACAGTTAAGCAGAAAGTGTACAAAAAGGCGTATAGTTATATACCTCAAGGCAGTGATATACTCATGGAAGTGATTCTCTTCCACCACCAAAAAATGCCAAAATGGTTGTGTCATGACCTTGACATCATGAATGCTCAGTCTTAGATGATACAAGTTTAACTACTAGGTACTTTCCAAATGCCGAGACAAAAACGTGCCCATTTCTCTGTGTGTTGTTTTGGCATTGTCTTTAATACTACTTTGATGTGAGGTGTAGATTTGAAGAGTGATCAAGTTTCTTTTTTCATGATTTTTACTAATTGATAAAACAATATTCCGAGTTCTTTATCCCATTCATGTTTGCTTTTGTTCCTTTCTGGCTTCTCAAGACTACCTTTAATTTCATACAAAAAATACAAAACTAAAGTGTAGCGTACAACATCCATTGTACTAGGAAAGATGCCACTGCAGAGACAAGCTTAAAGTTATCACTATACTGTAGATCATTTTGAACTGTATTCTGAATATTTCAGAAATCCTTGTTTCTACTAGTTTTTATATAGAATTCTGCCCTGTGAGCCTTCACTTTGCTTAATAAATAGTTGATAATATATATTTGTTTGAATTTCACTTCATAAATTACAGTGATAAAGGCATAAATATGTTATTACCTTTGCCATAGTGATATCCAGGCGAATCATAGCAACACTGTGTCAGATACTCCCATAGATTCATTAAACCCATGTACTTAAATGATGTTTTGAAACCCAGCTTTTGGTCCAGGACTGAAGTTAATTAAGAATATCATAAAGGTTACAAACAAGAGGTGGCCATTCATACATCTAGCCCATCTGGTATGTAGTAGCTTAGTTATGAGTCTAAGGATCTCATCCAGCCATTTCTTAAAAGAAGCTAAGGTGCTGGCCTTAACATGGCTGGGTAGCTTGTTTCTGGAGCAAATGTAATCTTTTTGCAGTGTTTAAACAGTATATAACTGATAGATTATTTATTGCATTACCTCTTTTTTTCGAGGAATTTTGCTTTTCTGTTGCCCAAAACATTCAAATGTATCCGAGAGGTGCGCAAGATAGATATAATCATAAAGTATTCAGACCACACTGAGGTGTAATTTTCTCCATGACATGATACTAGATATCATATCAGGCCTGCAGCTGGGGGCAAAAGCCCTTCTCTTTTTTTGTTCCCCATGAACATTTGAGAACAGGATGTGAAAAATCTATAGATTATTAATGTTTTTGTGTAGTATAGAGACTCACCCTTATTCAATAATAGACCCAGATGGTAGCTTGTTGTAGCAGAAACAAGGCTGCCACTTTTTTGTGATCTGTCATCTTGACTTACTGTAGAACTGTTAACGTGAAACTGGGGGGTTTCGGTAACACACCCCCCCCCCCCCTCCAAGCAAGGAACCAGCCTACAAGACATTTCCGGCCTTGTATTAAACAACAGATACGGGGAAAAAAAACCTGATTGAAATTCTGTGGCAGAAATATTCTTACACTTTCTTCTCTGCGCAACAAGCCATAACAAATGGCTCAGTCATAATAAATATCTAGCAAAATTCGTCATAACTCGACTGCTTGTGCTTCCCAGTAGGAAAGAAAACCAAGTCTGGCTGCCTGCTGCATAATAATGGCAGCGTTCCCGATTGAATGGGAATAAATCTAAGCTGTGTGGCACCCTGGTATCATAAGGTCAGAAACCTGTTTTTCATTGCAGTCATTAATATAGATATTAAAGGAGCCTCACCTTTCTTCCTGTTTTAATAGTTCTATTGTCAGCCTATAATTAATAACTCTATGTCTTCCAATGTCTAATTCCTCCATTACCCCTTAAAGGAAGAGCTAAACGTTTCCTTTGCTGCAGCTGGAGTTAATTGCTTACCCCCCATTACAGCGTCGGCGTGCTTATTTACATTCAGTTTTAATTATGGCCGGATGGGAAATCTGCATTGCCATTATTTATGCTCCGGCTGGAAGTGAGTTGTAAGAGGTTGATAAAACACGGATTAAGCAGCTCTTTGTGTTCTCGCAGCGGCCGCAGCGCATCAAGGAATGGGATTCCAAGATGCTGATATTCAGATCTGTAATGGCCAGTTTACAAGGGTGGACTCGTACAGAGAGGGAAGAGGCGTACAAATACACAGCCCCATAGAAGTACTTCAGGGGACAACAATGCAAAATGCAGGGAAGATGCTATTATTTGATAACGAATGGAGAAAATCTACATACCACGAAGTAGTTTTTACTCCGCTGGTGTGCGCATGCCATTTTTCGTGAAAAACTACGAGTGTGAAGGTTGACGCTCCTATCCGTTTAATTACTCGTGTTGTTTTCCCATGATAACGAGTAGTGGTACAGGCTCCATATACTGTAGCAGCAAGTGAAATGAGCACAAGGCGCTAAAAATAATAGCAAGGAAACATTCCTAAAAGAGTCCCACAGATCAATTTGTGATGGAATAGGGATATTGACTCTAGCTTTTTCAATAAAATTATTTACTAGCATTAAACGTTTGTCTAGCACTTACTGTAGGTTTTGCCATTCCCTCCTGTGTTTTTGAAGGTTTTAGAAAAAAAAACCACTCAGTCCAACTACAGTCACCCCCTGTCTGTGGTCTGATCTCTTTGTGTTTCTTCACGGAGCACTATTAATCAGCACTCAATCTTATTTTTACTGTCTTGACAAATCATTAAAAACAATTAAAGGTAATTTATCTCCAGTAATTTACAGGAGCTGTGAGAGGAGAAAAAAGTGACCGTTTAAAGTCAGGAGCTCCGAAAATTTATATCCAGAATTATGAGGCTATACCTCTGCTGCTCGTGCAGGTCTGTTCATTGATTCGGTTTTATTTCATTTTATGTTGCCTATTTATTTATTTTTTTATCAGTGTCTCTCTAAAATCCATGATCTTTAAGACTCTAAGCTTGCTGATGTTAATTTTCTGCTACTTTCGCCCTCTGCGAAATTACTTAATGGATTCTAAGGCGTCCCCTGGGACGCATAAAGAGAAAGAAGCATCGAAGATATTTTCAGGGAGCAGCGAGGGAGACCGAGGCTGGGTGGAAGGGTCGGTCTAACAGGTTCCCCAGCGGGACCTGCATTGGAAAAGATGCCAGGAATGGTGTAGGCTGGAGGAGCAGCCACTCTCAGCTCAGACTGTAAGCTTTGATAAAGACGGGGCTTGATGTACAGGGAGCAGATCTGTGCCGCTGCGTATTGGTTGTGAAACGAACAGGACCACCGCTGGCTTGTAAAAATCAATCCGCCTGGTTAATCAATCACGTGTAGAATATTAAAAGAAACTTAGTGCTGGATTCATGAAGCTTTAATTTTCCAGTAAATGCTTTGGAATCGTGCTCATTTACTGACAGGGGAAGGCTTTATTAACATTTCTATTTGTCACGCTATTTGGACGTGTAGTCTTTTTTATTTTTATTGTCAAACAAACAGCAGATCCTTTGCTAACAGGCTGCTGGTTTTTATTTAGTAGTTTATCAGCTTGGGAGGGATGAATTGGTAGAACGAACATAGTCTACATTAGACATTGCCCTGCGAAAGTATTCACCCCCTACCAGTGATGCCCCATTTTGTTGATATACAAATGATGCAAATGTTCTTTTAATGTGAATATTTTTCATCAAAACATGAATGCTCATTTGAATCGCACATTTGCCTAATTTGCTGTGGAAGTGGGTGAATATTTTGAAAGAGACAATGTAATCTGACATAATCATATTGTACTTTGGTTGTCTGTACAAGATTATACAGATCTCTCTATTTTCTACAATCTGCTTCTCACACTGTAAAATAAAGGTAATTATTTTAATAGCCAGCACTGGTGTGATAGAGAAAATTGAACTTAGCAATATGAAATAAAGTGTCAGTGTGTAGTGTAGTACATTTTTTAATTCCTCCCTTTTACAATGTGTATTTTAATATTTATAGTATAGGGTTTCCAATTTTCTTTATATACCCTGTAAAAAAAAGTTTTTTTACGCCTGAATTGACCACAGGAACAGTATCTTCTTAGCCCAATCACATCTTTTAACACACGCCCAGAGAAGCCACAAAAGTAAATTATGTAGACTGAATTACTGTGTCCATTTTGTCAACATACTTCATGCTATGACAGTAGAACCAGGGATGAGGAGTCATGATCAACCAAGCAATTGCAAGTGTTTGGAGCTGAGTGACCGTATTTGATCACATGAGGTGCTCAAGAGTGTGGTAGTGGGGTTGGGGTGATCAGTCCTAAATCAGCACTAGAGCAAACTATACATCTATTATTAAAGATCATTTAAATGTATGTCTTTTGGCGTTTCCTGTGTTTGGAAATCTGAGCTGTGTGAATAAGAAGAACAGGCCTTTCATTTTAAATTGATTTCTTTCATTGATGTATTTGGATTTATTTAAAAAAAACGTTTTATACAGTTAAATACACTGTAACCTAATGTCCATCACCCTTGTAATTCATTTTCTTTATGTTGAACCAACCCAGTAACATGAGTTACTAAAATGTTTTCGATTTGTCTTCATTTGCATGTGTATAAAATTAAGGAAGTAACTGTTTTGCCCTTAGAAGAAAAGAGATTTCCATAGCAATTCAGAATCACTTGCCATTTGTTTTGCATCTTTGTAAACCGATTTTACAGAAAGTAAAGCTTCTGAGCTATAGAAGGCAGAAGTTTGCAAACCTCAACTCACAACAAGCGAGAGCACGGAATTTTACAGAGTATTTCTGGGATCCATTGCAAGTAGCCTTGAACAAACTGCATCGCAGTAATGATCAGTCCTCGATAACGGGTGAAATCATCCTTGATAGTTCTGCTTTCTGGTTTGCTGGTTTTTCACTCTTTCCGTGAGCGTGTTCTTGTCTCCTCCCAATGTGCAGAGTTGGTAGCTGGTTACAGGGGGAGATGCCGGGGGTGGAGTCAGGAGAAGCCCCTGTAATGGGATTAAACGCTCCTTGGTGCTGGGGAGCAAGGAGTGGGGCGTGCGGGCGCCTCAAGGACGTGCCAGAGCTAATGCGCCCAGACACGCTCCCTCTCACACGCTGATTGGCAAGGTTAGCACTGAGAGCGCAGGAAGGTGGCTGGGATTCGATTAGACTCACCCCGCTTCCTAATCCTTTTAACACCAGCCCTCCATGCACCCCCCACCCCCCCCCAAACACACACACACACACACTCCCTCAAATCGTACCTTGACAAGTGTCGTAATAGAAAAATAAGCAATGGGATCGCCAAAAAACAGAATAAACACAGGCCTACCTCTTCATATCACCTTCTTTTGATCCTGACTGTGGGATACATTCTGGTGTTTTAAGTGCAAAAGGTTTTACGTTTTGCAGGTATCCTGTACTGTATGTTACACTACATTCTCAAAATGTTTGATTTCTTAACCGGATAAGTGGATCAAGAATGGATTCTCATTTATAATAGAGACGAGGATAGTGCCCCTTCTCACAGCAAGACATTTACTGGAGCAACCTTTGCTTTAACAGTTTAAATCCACGACCCTCCAGTCAAGCGTCCCGAACCCTGAGCAATATTCAGCACTGCTTCATTCGTCATGAATCTCTGAAAGAAGATGTTAGTCATCATTGTCCACTAAAAGATGTATGTTTATTCCCTGCTCCTCTTTCTGACAAGTTCATTCGAATCAATTGTCTATTCACAGTCCTATATCTTTTCATCCCCTGATCAAGGTATGCATTGTCATATTTAGGAGAGTTTGCTTTACCTTTGTTACCACATACTGGGTCCAGTGGGATAGTCCTTGAGCTGATCTTGCATGAAACTCCTCATTTGATTTAAGATAAATGCTGAATTGCTGTTGCTGTAATGAAGTGGTGTTGTAAAACTAAATCTAAATTTACCATTTATCCTCAAGTCTTCATTATGTTATGGCAGATGAGGGATGTCACTTCTCCTTGACACAGTTTTGTCATGTGATATCATAAGAAAACCAGCTGATGCAAACAGGACTTTCAGATCGGTAGACCTCATTATTTTGCCATATAAAGCGATTTTAGTATACAGTCAGGCTTAGCTTTGAAAGATACCTTTATATCTGCCTACAGTTGGCTTGGAAATCAATTCTGTACTTCAGTTGTTCTCTGTAAAAAAAAAAAGTGATTTCTACAGTTGGTGCAAAACTGTCCACATAGGATATGTCCTCACCTTCTGCTTTCTGAATTTGATTTTAAATATCTTCTTTTTAGAATTTTGAATACCTCAGTATAATCTCACCTTCGCCATTTTTTGCATAGAGAGTAAAGATTGATCCTTAAGTCTTTCCTGAGACCATAATCCATGTAATTAAACCATGTACCGAGTGATTTTGCTCCTCTCTGGAACTTTCTCTTGTTGGCAGTACTCCTTGTGAGCCACAGGAGGTGCATCCTGCCAGCTGATTTCACCTCCTAGTCTTATTTCTACAAAGCTACATGTAGCTTATTTTAATGTTGTCTGCTTGTCAACTTTACTTAATGGTGAATTGGAGTGAGTAACAAAGAATTTAAAGCTTTTGGCCACCTTGAAGAGCTGTAGGCTTTAAACAAAGTAGTTTCTAATTGACGCGTCACCCTCTCAATATGGGCTATTCTGGTGTTTGTGTCTTCTGTTTGTGATTCTGTTGCATCAAATCATGGTTTATGTATTGTTTGTAAGGGGAATGTGATAATAGGGGTCTTCATCAATTGCCAGAGGCTTCTGAGGTTCCTCAGGACAGACTTACAGTATGTGTCATTGAGAAAGGTACTTTATTCTAGACCCATCCACTCAAGACAGGAGCACTTCAGTTCCAAATTAACTCATATTTATTTTGTGTTCAATTTGGTTTTAGTGTTTTTGGCAAAATGGTTCCTGGCAGTACAGCTTTAAAAAGCTGGGAAAAAATCTCAGATGTGTCACTCTTGGTCAGACATCCAGTAGAGACAGAAGCCTTCATCAATCATTTGTAACCAGGATCTTACTTTCTGAGGGTCTGATCTTCATCTCACATAATCCTCACAATCTTGAAAAATTATGACAAAGGACATCTGAGTTGAATTTTAAAGTATTGATAAGCCAAGCATACAACGCCCTTTAGATCAGTTAGACTCTGTAAAGGGGACCTTCGTTTTTATTCCTGCTTATGATTAACAGTGCGTGCTCATCAAAATTACATTAGCATCTGAATAGAGCAGAATTGGATGTACAACTGCTGTGCTTCCTGGACTTTTTTCTTCTCTTTTTGCAGAATGCTTGTCATATTAAAAACTTAGGAAAGTCTGGTTACAGGTGCATGAATTGATCTTTGCTTCCCTTAGTTTTAAACTGAAAATGGGGGACACGAGAGGGGAACCATTTGGGGAATGAATAATGTTTTTGGATGGACATTTGTCTTTAGCATAACTGTACAAGACTTTACAGGATTGTAGTAGCTTGTAAGAACAAAAAACATTTGGCTGCGTGTGTATCATTGGAGGCCATTTGCTTTATTCATACTGCAGAATTCCAAATGGCCTCTGTATTTCTTTATCTGAATCTTCAAAAATGCCTCCTCACGCATTCCAGCACTTACACACACAAAGCATGCCCCTTTAACTTTATTTGAAATCGGCCAGGTTCTGTTTTTTTGAGTTCATGTTCTCAGAGCATAGCTGATTCTTTGGTCATCTTGTGGCTAATTACTTTACCCCATTCTCTGGTCACATGGATGATTATAGGCTGCGTGCTTCTGAAGAAGAAAGCCTTTTGACTTGTAGATCAATTTTGAGAGTCCTGTGCTGTTAGCTATCGTTCTGTTCCTAAGGAGCGTCTTTCTTAAACAGATCAGAGCTCTGGAAAGATGCTTAGATTTAAACAAAAGTCTAAACTGTTTTGATCATTACAAAGTAATTAAATAAAACCTTTTCTTCTTAGGAGGAGCCTTTCCTTAGATGCATGCAGTGCAGTGCTAAGAACAGCAGAACCTGTAATTTTGCATGATACAGTACATCATGAATTTTGGACATTATGCAGCAGAAGTGTTCATATTAAATAAGAACATTTCAGTTTGGAGATGATCCTTTAATGGGGCCTTGGCTCTGAAATACATACATCTTATTTTGACCTCTTTATTATAAATCCTGAAAGGACAGTTGCTGTCATATGAAAACCTCATGGTCTGATCGAAAAATTTAAAAACACACAGAGGCACGTTTATTGTGTGGGACTGGAACACATATACGGTGATTTTGATATCAACTAGAGAATAGACCCCTTCACGCTTGTTGATGCCAAATTGTACAAGCATCTGACATGCACTTGGCTTTACAGTGGGGTCTTGACTTTTGCAATGGTTCGTTGCAGAGAACTGTCATGAATAACCAAATTCGCGTGGATCCAAGTCCATTCCTATACTGTCACATAATGTACTACAGTATTTAGTATATATGATTAAAAAGTACCCCTCCCTTATGTAATCAAAGTACTTAAGGCATTGGCTTTAAATCAATGTAAATGACATTGATCAACTTAAAGACACAACAGTAATCACTAACTTATATTAAACAGTTAAAACAAATAACATGAATCCCACTTTCTCTTGATACTTTGTGATTAGTACGCCCTGCTGTAATGAAACGGCCAATAAGACCTGTCTCTGACAAAGTCATCTCCAGCCAAAGTCATTCCCTGCACAGCTGACAAAGTATACATCAGTATTTTTCCTTGCAGTTTTACTGAGTTATACAAGACCATTCAGAGTATATTCAGAGTATACTAGGAATTATACTGTAAGAGACTGCAGGACAATATGTACCTCTTTCACCAGTTTCTTCTGCATGCTATCTTCATTCTAACTTCTTTAAGAGGATTGTTTTGAGACTGGCCCTAAATCAGGACTACAGCTGATAATATATGATATTAATCACTTTTATTCCTTATTTACCGTAGCTCATAACTAAACAATTACATAAATCCATTTTTGTTGTAAACATTTAACTTAATTCTTCATACGAGTGATTAGATACTTTTGCCACACAAAATAAAGAAACCACATACAGACCCATCTGTGCATGTGCATTAAATGTGCAATACTTAATTAAAACTGAATAAGAAGACAGAACTTTTGTACAAATGAGCTTGTCACAACTGTTCAATAAATGGGCTACAGGCATTTTGGCATAGCAGTATTTGCTCTCTAAACTGAGGCAATTTATTAGAGACATTGGTTTCACTTATCACCACTTGATTCAATAGCAGCTTTAAATACTAGGTCTGTCTCTGCCTGGAGCTGATTTGACAAAAATGTGTACAGAATTGTAGCAGGAGTAAACAGTAGAGTTATAATTAAAGCTTATGGTTTGAAAAGATGAAACTACTATTGCATTTCCTGCAGTACCATGAGATTATATTTTGAGTTATATGTGTAAATACAAGAAACTGCTTTTTTTCTGCTCCAGTGAGATATTAAGATACTACTGTATCCTTTTAGTTGTGCGTTTGTTGTTAAAACCTCGTTCCATCTCTCAAACTTATAATAAGAAACCCTGAGATAGCAGTATCTTTATAAGTAGGCTGCCTAGAGCACTTAGCATATTCATCAATAACATACTTATTGTGATAGTAACAAGTTTTGTAGTGGTACTATAGTTGTTGCTGTTCTGGGAAATGCGTGCTCTGCTTCCTAATTTTCTGAGCAAATTAAAGCAAGCCTATAGTATCATCTCTTAGGAATGTTGTGTATGAAAATGATTCTTGAATGAATTATGTTTCCGGCTATATTAAGATTTGGATGTGAAGAAAAATAATAGTGAAAAATATGCTTTTGATTTCCACATTTTCAAATATTGTATAGGTCCCATGGACTGACTGCCCTCCAAAAAGCTGTGGGTGTCTAGAACAAACCAAGCCGTTTAGTTGAAGATGACTCTTCTGCATTCTCAAAGAAACATTGGTGCATCATTCTGGGATCAGTGTTCTTTTTGTAAATGAAAGATGAAGGATGGACTGAACGGCTCTCGGTTTAAAATGTATTATGTTTTAAGGTACTGGTACCTACTGTTCAAACAGTGTCATGTCCTGGTAAAATATGAGTACAGATGAATTTCAGTGAGAAGAGGACGTGTGCACAATTTGTGAAACAACTGTAGGCACAGAAAACAGCCATATTATAATGAGCAGCACTGTAATTATTTTGCTGTGCGTCATATACAGTGTCCTTCATCGTGGACGTCTGCAACTGGCTCTGCTTGATGCACAAGACCTGTTGCCAGATGTAAAAATCTTGGCATCTGTTCTGTGTGGTGCTTGGTGGTATTTCAGCAGCTCATATTAATAAGACTGGGTTCTATATACACTATAGTCTTTGCTGTACTTCAGTCTAGCTTTGAACAAGCCCTTCTTACTGTTCCTCTAATCCACAGCCTGTACCTACATAGCCATGTCAGCACAGCTCAGGGCCTTCCAGATATTGTTTTTTTTTTTGCACTGCAAGGAAAACTTTGGTGACATTTTAAAAAGGGTTCTCTTGTTTTTCCATAATGGGATGAATAACAATGCTTCAGCTTTTTTTTTTCCAAAACCAAATGGGGGGACAATCCAATTTCCCTGATTCCATAAAGCTGCTCATGAAGCATTAGCTTACGCTCTGCAAAACAAGGGGCGCTGACCCCCCTCGGCCCTGTGGCTTCCGAGCGGGGTTTTCACGTTAGAGCTCTTTAATGAGTCTAGTAAAATAGCTGCCATACTAATACTTATTCAGTACCTCCGCTCTGGGCCACCGGAGTGACTACTTAAAAGCAGGGCTTCTGAGGAGGAAATGGATTTCTTATGCATATGTTTTCGCCTTGAAAGACATTAGACTACTACTGGACACATATGCTAAATTTAATTTAGCCTTGCAACTCATAAATCCTTATTGTGTGGAGTATCAGAAATTGTTAAAAATTGTACACATAGTGAACCATACTAGTCGACCACTTCTACATTGGCATTGTAAACTTTATGGGTTATAAAAGGATAGAAAAAAAACTAAATATCCGTGAATGTTTAATTACATTTATACATTTATCTTAGCCCTTCACAAGCCTAAGTGGTTTCTGTGGTATTTAGAAAAGTAAGAGTACATGACATCTCCTGGGCTGACTGAAGCAAATGGCTTACAGAAGCTTGTCAAAGAATACAGAACTCAAACCATAATTCTGCCAGAGTAGATGCAAGTTCTGCACTGAGAAGAAGAGAGGTCCTCCATATAAACATGACCTTACCACTATGAAATATGAGCATGTATGATTGTGAATCATTTATGTGCTATAAAAGAATATTGCCAGAGCACGGTAGCTTTGCAGTGCTGGGGTCCTGGGTGCTATCTGTGAGGAGTTTATATGTTCTATCTATGTTGCCATGGGTTTTTCTCCGCAGTACAAAGACATACTGGTAGGTTAATTGGCTTCTGGGAAAACTGGTCCAGTTGCAAGTGTCTGTGTGTGCCCTGTGATGGACTGTCGTCTCCATCCAGTGTGTATCTGCCTTGTGCCCATTGCTTGCTGGGATAGGCTCTGGCTCTTTCACAATCCTGTACTGGATAAAGTGGCTAGAGTGGGTGGATGGGATGATCTTTATTGTTGACTTCATTTACTTCTGTGGGGATATTTGTATTCATTTTTCTTTAAAGTCAAGTTTATTTCGTTTTCAGTTTTGCCTAGTACAGCAGTCATAGCCACTTCTGTTACTGATTTCTGATCATCACTGTGGTTTATGTTGCAATGTAAACCAGAAGGTTTATCTTTCAGTGGTCTCTAAAGATAAAAAGAAATAAAACCCATTGGGTGGAACATTCTTAATGTAGTACCTATACATACAGGGGATAGGCAACATGGAATTATAAAAGGTAGGTCTTGCTAAACTCAAGAATTCTTTGAAGAAGCAACAACAGTAATGTATCCAAACATGATATGCTATATTTAGATTTTCATAAGGCTTTTAATAAAATTGCACAAAAAATATTTTTTTAAAATTGAAAGCTGTATACATCCAGGTAATGCAGATATTTGTATCGTTGTAGTGGGATCACTGCTCTTACTAACATATAATCTAGATTCTAGTATAGCTTTTAAACTATAGAGGTTCACAAATGCTGTAGCTGCAAACCTGCAAAGGAAATTCAAAAATTCAAGACTAAGCAAACACTTTTTAGATAAAATGTAAAAAAAACAACTATGTGAATGACCGTGGGTTACAATCCTATCCTGCCTGTTTGGACGTAAGTGGATAATTGTCATCCAGCCAGGATGTCAGCTTTTACAACATGGCTGTTTAGCTTGTTCCATGCTCCTGCATCCCTTTGGGTAAAGAAGTGACTTCTTATAGCCTTATAAAGACATAGCCCAAGTCTGCATTTATATGGCTCGAACTACACTCCGGAGAAGTATTTTTACTGGTTTGAACCATTTGGGAGCCCAAGGAAGACGGAAAATAAAATCTAAAGATTTTAAGAAGTATTTTAAGTCCTACTTTTTCCCTTGTGCGTGATATAATCCATTGTTCCTGCTGTTACCAGTTGGACGACATGGTTATTTAGAATGATCAGTGCCATGGTTGGCATTTTTAGAAACAATCGTTCCTGTATAATGGGAATCAAAGGTCCCGTGAAGACCCCACCACGCTCTGTACTGAATTAGTGTTTGAGAGAAGACATCCTGTGTTAATATGTGTATTAAAGAGTGGTAATTACAGGTGAGTTACATCAGCAACAAGTAGAGATTAATAATGCTGCATTTTCAGAAGACCATTTTCCAGTTTTCCATTTTCCCTCACTTTGTCCTAAGGGTCTGGGGTGCTAATGTTTCCAGTATCCTTCCAACTGGAGTTGTGTGCCCGTTTTTGTTAGCTGTGACTTTCTAGAGCTTGCAAGTGAGATTACTGAAAGAAGCTTAGTGCCACTAAACCCCTTACAGTTTAATTATTCCTGTATGTATTTATGTGCATAAAAACCTGCCTTCTGCCATTTTTAGAAAACAACTGTCAACCTTTTTTAAGAACAAAAAATATATTTGTGCTGTAACATCTCTGTCTTTCTCTTTGTTTTTTTCCCTTATCTAAACTTTATAATGTACACAGTGCCATTAAAATGTGATAAACAGAAACTCTAATTTGGTCAAATCTTCAACATTTATTTTGTATGCATTCATACTGCTCAGAGAAAGAGTCGTTGTAGATAGTCTTGTAATGTAATTTATTTGGTTTGCTTATCAGATCAATGAGACAGCTCGTGCCTGATTGACAGCATATATTAAAACACGGACTGTTTTCCCAGGTCTGGGCGCCCTGTGCACGGGCAGGACGAGGGGTTAAATGTGACAACTGTGGCTGAGACATGCAAGCTACAGCCATGCTCACACGGAGGGGCATCAGTATTCCACTCATCTTCTGGGAATTAAGCTGTTAATCCAATCAGTGACTCTAGAGTGAGCCCCTGGGCTGGCTGTCCACAGGGGAACAATCGGATCAGTCTCGGGATTGTTTAAGAGCTCCTGCCTAAAAGCGCATTGTGGGGAAGCCACTCGCTGCCCGCCTGACCACAGGAGGGGTTGGAGCTTATGGAATTTGTGCTTATTCTGAAACACTGTGCAGCGCACACAGAACATCAACAAGCAGAGACTTACGAACCTTGTAAATTATTGACTGTAGAATCTGCTTTTCTATACTGTAAAGAAGATCAAAGTTTTCACATTCTATGTGCTCTGTTTTTCCCCTTTTACCAAAAGGGCAGACTGAGATCAGAAATAGTAGTTAACATTCTTTCTGCTCCTTTTACAAGACTCCTCATTTTTTACATTTGTCAGCAAGCAGGTCAGTTTAAAAGAAGTGTTTACAAGTGTTTGGAACTGCTCTAACTGACATATTAAGAGCCCTCAGTCAGATGGATCTCAGTTTCAGACAGTACCTGGGACGTATGCGGACTATGAGCTGTGGATCACAGTTTCCTGTATCACATTGTCATCTGAAGGCGGTTCTGCTGGAAGAATAGGTTTGCACCTGGCTGCAAAAATTTCAGAACCTTGCTCAATACATCCCATTACTTGTTAAAGCTATCCTTATTGTTGGATTAGTTTCCTTTTCCTCTTGCACCTCCTTTTAGATCTGCTTTAGTTTGGCAGTACTTGTAATTAATAACAAGTTTGCCAGTGCAGGTCACTGTCGGTAGAATATTTTATTTTATTTGCACATTGAGAAGGTTTCTGCAGGCAAAAAATAGTAATGGTAATAATCCAGAACAAGGAGGTCTGTTTTGCTAGCTGTCCTAAAAATGGAGTGTATGTGTTCTGACTTTTGACCTTGAAATCTACAGTACCAATAAAACATCTAGCAGAACTTTTAGGGTATTGCAAATCATACTTAATAAATGTATAATAATATGAGTGTGAGTTATTTAGAAAATGTAATTAAGAAGTATTTCTTTTGTTACATGACTATGACTCAGCTAATGACTAACATACAGTTATTAATATATGAACTATTAATATACAGTATATATATTCTAATAAGTTAGAAAACATTATAGAAAGTAATTTATAATAATTAATAATTGCTTACACTTATATAGCACTTTTCTGGACACTCAAAGCGCTTTACAGGTAATGGGGACTCCCCTCCACCACCACCAATGTGCAGCATCCACCTGGATGATGCGACGGCAGCCATAGTGCGCCAGAACGCTCACCACACATCAGCTATCAGTGGGGAGGAGAGCAGAGTAATGTAGCCAATTCCTAGAGGGGGATTATTAGGAGGCCATGATTGGTAAGGGCCAATGGGAAATTTGGCCAGGACACCGGGGTTACATCCCTACTCTTTTCGAGAAACGCCCTGGGATTCTTAATGACCACAGAGAGTCAGGACCTCGGTTTTACGTCTCATCCGAAGGACGGCGCCTGTTTACAGTATAGTGTCCCCGTCACTATACTTGGGCATTAGAACCTACACAGACCGCAGGGTGAGCACCCCCTGCTGGCCCCACTAACACCTCCTCCAGCAGCAACCTTAGTTTGCACTCCCTTAAGGTTTAACTGAATTTAAACATATCAGGCATGCATTTTTTTAAAAGATGACTTTGCCTCTAACAGTGCAAAAAATCTCAGTTTCCCACCTGAAGGATTTGAACTGTTAGACATTCTTGGCATAAATGTAGTCACCTGCACTGTTAAGTCAAATGGGAAACGTTAGTTTTTCAAAACTTTACCTTTTTAAAGCAATTTTATAACACCCTTTTTATATCTACACTACTTCTATCTCTCTGCTCATTATTTACTCTTGGAAGAGTTCCAGTTTTGTGAACAGAGAGGAGTGGTAATATTGCAGTGTATCTTTCTTTATTAAAGTTATCTTGAATTAGTATAAGTATAATGTTAGAATTGCTATCTTTTCCAGGAATTTAGTCTCCCTTTCGTCTATTGAGTATCCGGCAACTTAAAGTGTTAAAAAATGTAACTGGTAACCATGAAGATAGGTTATATATAAGACATGGTACCACTGTAGTGTTATATAATCACAGTGTTGCCATTTGTCATCATTATCTAGGTGAAATGTCTAAAGTTAACTGGACATTAACAGTTAATTTCCTGGTGCTGTTGCATGTCACATATAGAAAGGGCGGAGGTCTTTAATTGTCTTTAATTGTAGGATTTACACCTACACTGACCCACATCTTGAGCAGTGCTTTTATTTATCCTCGGTCAGAGTCTCCTCTGGTCTTCTTCACCATATAATGCGTGTGTGGGCTGAGCAGGCTGGATGGCTTCTTCACACAGATTGACTTGCTGAGTTGCGTGAAAGAGCAGCTCTGCTGGTAATTCATTTTATATGGTGAAACCTTTAACGACGACCCCAGACTCTCAGTGCCCTACCTATTCACCCTTTTAGCTCTTCTCAACAGAGCTCTAATTCCCCGATTAGTCATGCTTTCTTAACCCTTGTGCATCAGATACATTGGTGTTGTCTGGATAACATGATGTGGATACAGCTCTGAGTGTCCAGGTTGTTTGAGGCCCTATTTTCAATTAAAGTGGCTTAATTGTTCAGAGAAAAATCAATATTTAATCGTCTCATATAATCCCCAAGTCTAAACACTTCTGGTGTTTTCCAGACCTTTTGGATATAAAGTTTTTACCTTTTCTTTCCATGGCTAAAAAAGGAGGCTCCAGGGCCTGAAACAGGAACAAAGTCAATCAGTCTTTGCAACAATATTTAAAGATTTTCAAAAAGTTAAAAATGTCTTGGAAGTGTGTTTGGGGTCATTCTTTTCTTAATAGAATAGGATTTTGTCTTTCCAGCTTCATTTAACATGGCAAAACAGCCTGGCCTAAAAATACTTTATTACAGTTCCATTGTTCCTTGTTTTGTGACAAACATTCTCACCAAATGCCTAAAAATGCTTTGTATCATTCTTAGCCATCCGTTACTTCTCTTTTAATATTTAACTTGTGCGTAGCTTGATATTATATACTGTACAATATATTTAAAGTGGATAACATAATCTTCTAGGATTTGTTCAGTTCATTTCTTCAATTTATGTACAATGATTGTTTCTAAAAATGCCAAATTTATGTACAGAAAGAACTACCAAAAGAAAACAGATTAACCAAATACAAAGTCATGCACTCAACAGTTTATAGTTGACTATTCTGTTTGGTTGCTGCCATTGGTGCCTATTTGCCTCTTGCATTCTGTAACTGCAATACTGTGAAACAGTTTGTGCTTGAAAATAAAATTAAATTAAATGGATGTATTTCTATGTATTTTCCTTTTCTTCAGGTGCTCAGTTTTGATGATCTTTGTTCTTTTTTTATTTTCACAGGATGATGAAGGCCAGACTGCTTTACACTATGGTAAGAATACCTCATTTGAAAGATTCAACTGATATTAATCACAAATGCACGTCTGACCATTATCATTTACTGTGCTGTAAGTGGTCATGAAATGTCAGGTCTGGCATGATTAATGTCAGTAATTTATTTAGAACAAAATAAAAATACAAAATACAAAAACATTGTACTGGAATTGTAGTAATAGGACATTTTTTATGGAATACGTTCTTGAGTTGGAATTTAAGCACAAAGTATAAGCATTTACTATTTGTTGCCATTCCTGAGTTTTAAGCCCAAGAGAAATTAGAACTTTCTCCGTTGAGTTTTAGAAATTTGGTTTTGGCAGTTTTGGTTTCTTCTAGACACTCACAACACAGATACTGTTTTTTCTTTCCAAAAATGGAAATAATTAATATGATAGTTCCATAATTTTTACATAGCAGTGGACAGGTTTCAACAGTTAACAGGTTTCTGTGCAAGTTAACCAGATGTGGCTGTGAAAAACCAATAGCTTACAGTTTGCACCAACGGTTTCTCTGAGATTCAGGTGGCACACTGTACTGTGTGAGACAGATACACTAGCATACTTGAGCCTTAATGAGAGCTGTATTTTAGGTGCTACTTATTTCTTGTGTCATTCATTTTGGGAGGAGCATTGGTGTAATGTTCCTGACGATGATTAAATAAACATGTCTGTAATTTCTTTTATATGCATACTGGGACTGAGGGGCACATAATCAATTACACCTGCGCACATGCAGGCAGATATAAAGCCATATGTCACAAAGCTGCTCTATAGCACACAGACAGACACCACTCATTCCTCACAAGCTTAATGACATAGCAGTTGTAGCTCAGAGTGTCGAGTCTAGAGGTGACATTTGTGAACATGCTATGCAGGCTTCCAGTGACTTACTTATGTTATTTGAGGGTTCCGCCCCTCTGTTAATGATGTTTAATTATGATCACTCAAAAAGAGGCGGGTGTGAAACATGCCCCCCGTGCATACACAGTGAAGCACACGCGCGCGTGCGATCGCAGGGTGGGCTTGGGACTGCGAGCCGTGGCCGTGCCCTCTCTGCCCAGATTCTTATCATCCATCAGCTGCCTGGGTCCTCCGTCTCTCCTGATCAGAGTGTGTCTGTGGGGGGGGGGTGGGTGAACTGCAATAATCACCAGACCTCCCAGAGGAAATCAAGCTATTCTCGTTCCCCAGAGTCACATGACCCTGTAGGGAGGCGGTCCCTGTGTCCTCTGAGCCCTTCATCCAGAGGAGCCATCTGGCCCTCCAGCGGGCTGCTGCCTGGGCCAGGCACCAATGGGCCCCTCTGCTGGGAGGGGAAAATGACTAATAAACATAAGCGATGAACTCCAGGAGACAAATAGTAGAGAATGAAAATTCATTTTCACCTCTCTTTGCACGGGGCCACTGTGCTAGAAAATGATTAATTGAGGGTTTACTGCATGCCATAAATTCTACTGTTAGAACAGTCCCCTAGAGATTTCTTGAGCTGGAGTCAAATCAAGGGCCCGATGCACCCTAGTCTGTATTGCTAAACCATGAGCCTCTCTTGCCATTCAGTATTTATCCATTTGCATTCCTCCTGACACGATACTAGCAGCAAAGGAAAAGACGTCTTAAAGAGAAAGTGAGACACAAAGCCTGAGAGTTCCCGCTACAGTACACAAAAGAATTCACATTCTCATTCAGGACCTGTCTGACCTCTATAGAAAGATGTGGCCGAAGTGTGGCCTCTGTGCTTTTGCTTTTGTTCTTGGTCTGTCACAAGTGTTAACGGGCTCTCCTCCTTTGTGTCGTTTTTGGGTGCCCCCACTCCCCCCTCCCCCTCAGCCTCCGCATGCGAGTTTGCCGATATAGTGGAGCTCCTGCTCCAAGCCGGAGCCGACCCGTCAATCAAGGACAGGGAGGGATCTCTGCCGGAAGAGGTGACCGACTCCAAGGATATTTCTTCTCTGCTGCGTCAGTACGCCGCCTCCAAAGGCTAGGGAAGGCATGAGCAGAGAGCAGCGCGCACCATACCGGCAATACAGTCTGCATCCTGTACAGCTTAACATTCCATGGAATGCATTAACTATTAAACCAGTGATAAGTAAACCATTTAATGGCTTCGATATTTGTTCAAGGATCTCATCAGACAAGACCCATATGTCTGGCTCTCACCATGCTGTGGTTGAGAGAGAGTAAGCCAGCTCTGATGGTTTTAGAGAAGCTATTTAAAACACTTTCATTTCATTGTTTGATGTCTTTGGCTGAAAGACCTATATCCGTCTGCCCTGTATGATCAGGGGTTCCCAAAACTGTTGTGCCAGGACCCTGCTGGTGTCCTCTTAGATGTTTCAGAGTAGAAAAAAAAAAACATTCTTCACTAGAAATCAAACAAATATGATCAACACTTACTCAATAATCAGTCAAAATCCTGGATATGACGAAAATGTCTTGACTGAGTGTTGAGAATGTTACAAATGTTGCGGTGCTGTTTTTGAGCATTATATTATATCATTTTATATCCAGGAGGGTCTTTTCAGCCAGAAGATTTTGTAAACTCATAAACCCCTACAGTAGATTGCACTCTAAAATCGTGTCCAATTCATTCCTGTCATCACATTACTGGGAAGTAACTGGTTTCCGCATTGTTTGTTTCTAACAATAAAACAATAGTGTTTTAATGTGCAGTGTACTGTCTCATGAATTGTGATTTTATTCGTGGATGTTTTTTTTTTATTTGCAAACAAAATTGTTTACAGACAAAAGGTGCGGAATTGTTTTGATCACAAAGAAACTTGCAGGATGGTTTCAAAGTTGCATGAAGGGCAGATTGAGACCTGTAACTTAGAGATCAAAAGCTATAAAGAGGAAGAGGATATTCTAAAAAAAAACCAATGGTTATACACTGTACATATATTTTTACAAGGTTTAATCTCATATTTTCCAAAATTTCTTGAAGAGCATTTTTCGTCCAGAATAGTTTGGTTGGTAACTCCAACTCTTCTTCATCTGAGCACCATGTGGCCATTCAGCATCTTTTGTGATATCTGATTTTACAGGTCAGTTTGTTAACAGTGGGGATAGTCTTTGCCAGCCCTACAGGCCTCTTCTTGAGTGCTTTCCTGTTTTCTGAGCCCACACTAGTTTTTAATTTAAATTATGTAATTTTATCATTTACAAATAATACCCAAGCATTTGTTGCATTTTTAATTCCTCTTGTTTTATACATCAATCTAAATCCAAGGGATTTTTATACACAATTGTAAAGTTTAATGAGTGATTTTGTTAACACTGATAGTTTGTTTTTGCTTTCAGAAAACAAAATGCAGTGCAAGAATAAGGACTAGTACAGAATATTCTACTCTCAAGTACAATTAACATTTAAATTAAATTAGAAATATGAAAGCAAATTCAGCGTTATAGAGCTTTCATTTTTTGGGGTTCTGTTACAGTTTGTCAGTTTTTACCTTTGTGTGTGTTGCTGACAGCTGTATATATGGTCCTTGAAATTAAAACCTCAAAACCACAGAATGTAGTAACTGTGGCAGAGTTGCATTTTTGGAAGATGGGGTGTAGCGATTGCAGGTTTGCATTTCCAGAATATGTTTCAACTATTAATGCATCTCAGGTGTATTATTAATTTTCAAATACAACATGCATTTTAAATCACTCTGCCCTCATATTTCATATGGTTAAAAGTCAGAAATTACCAGACTGACAGGAACTGATTCGATTAAATGGATGGTGTTTTACTACACTATTTTGTGTGCTGATAAAAAGTCTTAAAGTACAATATGTTAGAAAGACAGCTTAAAATACTAGTTATCTGCCCCGCGGTGGCTCTGTGACTAAGGATCTGCACCTGTGGCTGGAAGATTGCCGGTTCGTATCCTGCAGCCGGCAGAGGAATCCTACTCCATTGGGCCCCTGAGCAAGGCCCTTAACCCCAACTGCTCCAGGGGCGCCGTACGATGGCTGACCCTGTGCTCTGACCCCAAGCTTCTCTCCCTGTCTGTGTGTCTCATGAAGAGCAAATTGGTGTATGCAAAAAAGACAAATTCTCTTTGTTGCTACTTTTTTTACTTGTGAAGTTCTGTAAATAATTCTGAAGTTTTTTCATCTCCAAATTATATTCCCACAGACAGAAATGCAACTAAAGTATCTCAACCATCCCTTGCTGGTTTAAACTGGAGTTGATTGAATAAGAACTTTATTTTTCTCTGAATCTCTGTTGGTTATATTGTAAATGACTGGTATTCCATATTGTCAGAATTAGTGCAACACTTTCTGTACCCAGAACAACTTGCTTTAGTCATTTTGAGATGGAAAATATCTTACTTTGTCTTTAAGTCATCCACACATTGGGGAAATGTGAAGAGTTTCAAAATGAAGGAGTTTCAGCTTTTCTTGCTCTGTCTGCCACAGCTAGTTTCAGTTTAGTAGAAAAGGTTCCTGCTGTTGCTTCATGCTGTTTGTACTGGAATGCTTGAGTCAAATTTCATAATGTGGGAACTTGGAAGCCATGATTCCTCTTGGAATGGAAGCCTGATTGTGTTATAATCATGTAATAATAATTTATTGTATGGTGTGTACTTGTGTGTTTATCAATGCATGATTTCCTACCTGTTTTTACTGTCATGTTTTACTCAACTCTCACACAATCCAAACACATACTGTACAGTACTGGTAGGCTACTGTAAATAGCAACGTAAAGAAATGGCTGTGGTGTGAGTGTGTGTGTGTGTTTGTGTCTTTGTGTGTCCTGTGATAACCTTGTGTCAGTTCAACTAGCACAACCGGTCTTGTGCTAGTTGCTAAACAGAATAGGTTCTAGCTCCCCTGCAGTTCTGTATTGGATAAAGCAGTTAGAAAATAGATTAGATGAATAAATGCAAGTACATTACTGTTAGGTCTACAATCCATGCATTTGTATGCTTTAATGTGTTATCATGGGTTTTGGATTATGCTTGGCTGCAATTTGGTGTGGTATCAACGTTCTGATAATTATAGAAGATTGTGCTCTTTCACTGCTCTGAGGTTGCAGGCTATATGCTTGTTTTTCTTGGCTCCATCTCTAGATGATCCTGTGTGTTATTTCCTATACAACGTCTTATACAAATCATATGGTTCCACTCTGTAGTTAAAGGCCTTTTTTTTTCTCTCTTTCACCATTTTGTGCTTTTGGCTATGGGGTAAGTGACACAGTCTTTCTGAAGTGTATGGGTGTGAGAGTGCACAACACCTTGAAGTGTGGCAGAACATGATTCTGTCTAGATGTTTTCAGATACATTTCAACGCCCATTGGCAAAAACAAGGTTACTTTTTCTACCGTTCCAAATGGCAGCCCACACCATCACACTCCATCTGTGACTGTTCTCTGCACAAGGGATGGTGGGAGATCTTTACACCTGCATGTCTGCTGGAGCTGTACTGCTAGAACTGGGATTCATCAAAGAAGGCTACTCTTCACTGGCAAAGCTTCTCAGTAGCCCAAAAAGGTCAGTGTCACACATATGCTGTACTCAACAATAGCTTTCTCCTAGCTTCTTGGGTAACCAAAAATGAGATCTGACAAATGATATCCTTGCTTCTGGCTGCTGTTTCTGCAGCATGTGACAGGTTTCACTAAGGACCTGTTCTACAATGCTTTATCAATTCATGTGTGTTGCAAGGTCTAATACATGGTGGGCATTTGAGATGATGCTTGCCAATCGCAATTAAACGTATCATTAAGTTGAGTGTTGACGTCATGCTCACATCCATATGACAGGTCAGAAGCTTTAGTATTGAGTTACTCTGGTCACATTCTTTAGTAATTTCACAAATACTAGTTCTGCTTAACTTTCTAATCATAGAGCTGAAATTTCTGCATCTCGCAATCTCCATTTCAGCCTCTACCACAAACCAAAACAAGAGCATCAGAGTAGCAGTAGCTGTCCACTGCCATCCACGGGCCTCAAAGAAACACATCCAGATTGTATTCCAACCTAATGCTATTTTGTGTCCCCCCCCATAAACATACATATGATGTCACTTAAGGTATGTCTGGATGTTTTCCAAATAGCCAACACATGGGCTTCCTCGCAAATCTGCTTTGTTTCCTGAAGTCCATCCGATCAGCCCCCTCAGCAAATGAAATTTAAATCTGTATCTGCTCTTAACTACAGATTGATAAAGTAGCTAATGGCATATTTGACCAAACAATGAGGCCATAATCCTTCCACTCAAATCTCCTTTAAAATGAGGCATTAGACAGTGTTAAAAAAAGAAGACTTGTGACTTTGTGCTGCCACGCTGCTGCAGCAGGCACAAATGAGTTGCATCAGGTTAAGTTGTAGTGCCCAGTAATGTAACATTTGTGACCCCTCTTTTTAAAAATTGATTTCTAAATCCTTCTCAGCCACAGCAGCTCAGTGACAGCAGTTTCTCTTGGCCTGCCCGCACAATTGTGACACTAAGCCCATTATGTTTCCATTATGGGCTGCAATTTTCCTGAGCTTTCACTCTTGAAACTGCAGCTGAAGTGGGTCCCATATTGCTTAGCATGCTTTATTTAGCATTTTTGCATTTTACAAGTCGCCTTCCCTGGCTCTGTAACACCATTAAAGCCAGATGGCCAGCTGTTTGTCGCAAGGCTGGATTGGTACAATGCTTGCTTCGAACAAATGGTTTATTATTGGCATGCTAGCCCAAACCTTTAGCCACTGGCAGATGAAAAGCCCCTTGTGTCGTGGGTGTTGAAAACAACCCCCCCTTATGTTTGTAAGGTATGTCCTTTTAAACTTTCATACTTATCTATAATGGCATGTTTCTGTCCAAAACCTGTCTTGTTTTAGATTGTATGAATATGAATTTATTCACCTTACTTTGCCAAGCTCTAAACGAGAGCTTTAAAACAGGTAAAGGCACCATTTTTTTTAAATGCTACAGCCATAAAGTTAGCATGTGTGCATCAAAAAAGCATCCAGGTGAAGAAACTCGCCCTTTAAAAGATGATGCTTACTCTGGGAAAGTAGGTCACATATTGCGGTTGTTCTAGATGGAATTCATGCTTCGGAGGTCCTGAAATGAACAGAAATTTTCGCTGAGCAGATGTCCCAGTGGGGCTTTTAAACTTTAGTTTGATCCATTTTCTGTCCTCACAGAAGAAATTTTAAATGGTCGCTTTTGGAAAGTTTGTAATAAAAGCCCTTTGATTGATGAAAATTGCTGCTCGTGCTCATGCTTCGTCATCGCGGCAAACGCAAACGGCGCAGGATTTTATAGATTTATATTTATACCCGTGGCGTAAGTGCCGTGTAAATTATCATAACTGTCTTATTGCTGTTTATCTTTGTAGTGTACACTATTAAATGTTGTCCATTAATGGGTGCAGTGTGTCCAATCAATGCCATGACAAAAATTGCAGCAGTATTTAGGTTTGTTCTTAGAGAAAACTTGTGGTGTTCGGCGAGATTAATTGAAAATGAAATCAAACGAAAGAACATCTCTCTACCCGCGTCTGTACAGGCGGAGCCTCTGTATGGCTGTGATTCTGTAGAAGCCTCTCTGTTTCTGCTGATATCTGGATTGTTCATCTTACATATGTTCATTAAAGAATAGAGCAAAATAAAAGCCATAGTCAGGTTTTCACAATGTATTTACTGTCATCATCAGTGCACTCTTTATCATGTGTTGTGATATTGCATTTGTTTCCTCCCTAAATTATTGAGGAAATTCTTGCATTTGTTCATGAGAAGCTGTACTGTAAATTACCAGGAATTAATTGCTTTGCTTGCATCATTGCATTAATCAATAATTGAACTTTCTGCAATCTTCATGTAATAGGCTTATCTTCTTATTGCAATGCAACAAGGCCCAGATTTTCCTAGAGACAACTGTGGTCGTACATTCTTAGAACTTTAAAGTCACCTCTCTTGTAATTGGCATTATCTTTAGGTACAGTAGTACAAGGCAGATGGCAGCACAGGCAACCTCATTCTTTGAAAGGCTGCTGGCTAAGTAAATGACCAGCTCAAGATCAGTTCACTTCTCAGCGTAGGTGAATAGTTTATGTTAATATCTAAATTAGGTGGCAGATCTGTATTTTCTGATAGTGTGAGACGCCTGATTTTAGTGAAGGGACAGGGTAAGCAGTTCAAGTGAGTAAGGATAACATCAGACAGGAGGTAAAAAAGACACTTTTTGTTTTGTGACTCTTCATAAAGTAATTCAATAAAGAAAGATTTGGGCTTCCAAATGGTTCTGTCAGAAAATACAGTGATTAGAGGGCTTCCAAATCTGTGGTATAAAAAGGTAAATAATTAATTATTCCAAATTTTAAAAGATGTTAAGTTTGTTTCTTCAAATTTCATCCTACATCTTGAAATGCTGTTACATGAATATTACAGCGGTGGCAGAAATACTGTATTGGCTTTTTTGCATTAAATAGCCATATTCGGGATAAAAACCATTAAAGTTAAGCATGTTTTTGGTTTCTTACTCCCTTTGAGCGAAACCTTTGAAGAGTCATTGCCATCATAAGGCTTTCTTATTAAACAGTATCAGTGGATCTCTTTGTTTCAATATTTTTTGAGCAAGACTTTTTGTTTTGCTATGTTAAGCTGTACAGACTCTCGATTCTGTGACAGCACAGCGTATTTATCCACATTTCATAAAGCAGCTTAAAATTAGTTAACAAAGAGGGGATAAAAAGGGTTTGGTCTAGTACAATATTACAATCTGCTGCAGTCTTTAGTAGCCTTGGGATCAGTGTCCTCAACCCACCACGTGCCCATCCTTTTTTAAAGCTACAGCAAAACACAAGAAGCAGCGTATATTTCATACAGAGCAGCTGTCGGAACAGAGACAGCAATGGTCCATAGACCATTAAAAAACTGTTTTTTGTTTTTTTCTGTAGTAAGGTCAGCACATTTTTATCCAGCGCTATAAAGGCTTCCCAGATTTGATATGCTGTTTTATAACATGGTTTAAAGCACTTTTAGTGGTACTTTGCAAAAACACATTTATTCTAGCTTTTCTTCCTTAAGTGCATTCGTAGAAAACACAAGCTAATGCACAGACCTGTGATGAGCTGAGGATTCTACCCCTGGCTTTAATGTGCAGTACATAGTTGTAATGCCACTGTGGAACGTGCTGTTCTAACTACCTGATTGTATGCACGAACGACAATGGGAAAACGAGCTCGCACATAAATCTGACATTAACCGTCAGGTTACATTCGAATCAACAATACATAAAATGAACACTAATTGTGACTGGAGCTTTCTAGATATACTGTAGAAAGCACAAGCCCCAGAAAGTACAAAGGAGGATCTAATCAAATGGGGAAATAGTCTGTTTCAATTGTTATTTCATGCATACTGTATATGAATTGTAGGGCTGAGAGGAACTAATTTCACATGCACATAAGGTATATATTATTGGCTAGATTTTTTTTGTTTCATTAGTTTAATTTAAATCAAAATACCTTTTGGGTTAAATGTCCCAAAGCAACTTATATCTGCACCCACTTATACAGCTGGGCGTTTTACCAGAGCAAAGTGGATAATTGTACCTTGCTCACAGGTACAACAGGAGCAAAACTGGGATTTGAACAAGCGAGCACTGCCCCATCCTGCCCAATTAATTGTTCATTCATCGTCAACCGCATCAAAGATACAGACGTGCGTCTCTCAAGCTGGTATGTTTTTGAGTCTTCATTTTCTGGTAGCAGTGAATGGTTGAATCGATACGAAACCTACCATGACCACCCAGGAAGAAATAATGCAGAATTAGTCATGAAAAATCCAAAGACATGTCAACTTTATTTTTTATATAGATTTCACTGTACACAGTTCATGCCAACGGACAGAAGGCATATACAAATAGACTCACTGCTTTCTTTTTTTTCCCTCAAAGACACATGGCAATAAATAGCGCTCATGAAACAAGACTCCACTTTTGAAACTGTACAAAATTTACAACAATTAAGACTCCAAAGTTCTGAGGCAACAGAAAGTATTTTTTTCTTTTTTAAATATATATATATATATTATTGGATTTGGGGTATTTTATTGTCTTCCAATACCCTGTCTGTCCATCCCAGACATGGCTCACAGAGCGTGCGTTACAAAATGTGTTATTGAGGTGGCGCCATCACCCTTTTCCAGTTCACTACAGCTTACTTTGGTTTATTAGGACCTTCCTATGTCATAACATTAGAGCCACTAATGTTTTAGCCCCACACTGCAGTTAAATGACCCTTCATAGAAGCAAATATGCATCAGCTCACCATGGTGTTGTGCTTGCTGCTCAAAGATGTGATAAGTGACACAGTATACAGAGTGTATCACACCATCTGCCTGAACAAAAACATATGTAACACATACTGTAGAAAGCGATGTCATATACAATAGTCGATTCAAATACATTAAAATGGGCTTTTCCAGTTTACGCCTTCATAATGCCAAGTCTAAACTTGTAACTTGCTTAAATCGGCCTTTTTAACTGTCACGTATTGCCTGGAATTTTGACATCTTACTCTTGAAATGACTTTTTTAAGACCTGGAAAACAACTGAAAAGCCTCAAAACGAAGCAAAAGGTATGCCATGGGAGTCACTGGGCCGGTTGTGCCAGCTCTCAGGCAGATACAGTTCGAATGTTGATGTGGGTACACAGGCCTGCTGTGGGTGGTCTTTCTAAAGCAGGGCTGTCAAACTCAGCCCAGTATGTTTTTTGTTCTTTGTTCCTTCTGAGCTCTGTGTGTCTCATCACTTAACTTCATAATTGTAACATTTCTATGCTGGCTCCAAAGTGTTTATAGGTAACTGTAATTAAGTGAATGTTTTAATTTAACAACTGCCAAAGACCTTAAGAAATATCCTTTATGTGTCTAAGCAAGGAAATAATTTGAAAAAAATGTTAAATTAACATCTGGGGTTGGAACAAAAACCAGAAGACACTGGGAGGTCTAATTTAGCTCATTAGTTGTTCAACACAGTTTTAGGAGTGGCAAATCTATGTCCACTGGTTTCTGTTTGATTTTAGACTGTACTGTGAAGCAGACGTATCATGGTTGCAGTACGTTTTTAAAGCAGTAGCAGGTGCCAAATGACCACAGTACCTTCACCACAGTGAAACAGCCATTACCGCATCTCCAGGCTTGTGGTATCAATTGTGAATCAGAAATGAGCTGATTTGAACATTTTAGAAATCACAGCACTGGATGCGTGTCCCTGCAAACAAAAAAAAAGTCACAGCTAAAATTCCAATTGAAATGTTAACTACTGTGATGCCACCCCATCGATCTTTCCTAATCTTAGGAGTGACCAGAGGAACAACCTTTGCCATTACACTAGTCCTGATAGAAACATCAGGAAGCCTTAACAAGGTTGAAGTTTTATCATTACCAATTACCATATACGGTGTTTTATCTCAAGTGTTTTCTTGCTTTTTCCATAATTACTTTAGTTTCAGCGAAAAGTTGAATGTCAAACAACCCAATAACTCTGAACTAAAACCAGAACATTAGACCCAATTCTTGTTCTGGACCTTGGAATGGTAAGTGTTTCAATTTGACCATACAGCTTTATGTGTTGTACAGGAGTATCTTTAGTCCTTTAAAAACACTTATAATTGGGGAAAATTAACTCCTGTAGAGCTCACTACTTCTTCTCTTAATCTAGCGATCTAAAGTTATTGCTTAGATGGCTACAATTCCATCTTGTTTTCTACAGAAAGCATCCATCCCCTGACTAGATGTTTGCATGCATTTAGAAAGAGCTATGTATGGTATACAGTATGTGCAAAAGAATTAAGGTAAAGTGCAAAATAAATGCTTTAACGTGAATATTAGCCTGCTTTCTCCAGAGGCAGTCAGGCTTTTGACATTCAATTTTCTTTTGGAAAAACCTCCCACGAAAGACTCAGCTGTGAATTTTGGCATGCCTAGGAACACTAAAATAATTCTCCGGCCAGATTTTAAACAGAATTGAGAAATAAGAGTCAAAAAGACTGACAAGGAAGAGAAAATAAATGATGAGATGGATGTGAAGATGTGAAGCGTTGTCCTTTGATGATGTCATCCCGAACTGCAGTGCTGGACAATCTTTCTTCTTCTAAGGTCCCGGGCTCAGACTGTCCACCTGAAAAGAGTGACATCCCTGCTCTTCGCCAGCTGCCCATCCACCCAGCAGTCGCTGTGTCCCCAACCAAAGTTCCTTTGGATGTGAAGCTCTTCAAATGCTCCCTTTAAAAATAGCTCTGTAGAAAGGTAAAAAGCTGCTCGCCATGTGATAGGGCCCGGCTGGGCCAGTCTAAAACTGGGAGTGATCCATCTCGTCCAGCCAGGAGGCTGGGCTGGTGGGGAAGTCTGGGTAGCCAGCACTGCTGCCAGTGGACAGGTCAGAGGTGGGCCCCCCTGTCATGGCTCTCAGCGCCTGGCTCACCCCCTGCCCACCCTGTGCCATGATGCTGTCCATGGAGAAGCCCAGATTATTGAGCAGGGGCGTGTGGGCAGGCAGAGAGACGATGGAGGAGGGCGACTGGGGGACACCGTAGGGGCTGTTGGCTCGCAAGTCGTGGTAGGGCTGTCCCGTGCCGTCCAGAGAGAAGCTGCCGTTCAGCAGGTTTCCATTGCCCACATCTCCCATGCTGCCGTAGAGCCCGTTGGAGTGGCCCAGGTCCGACAGTATCTGATCCTCTGCAGGGAGAGAGAGTACAACATCAGGAAAGGGCCTTTTTAACAATTGACGCTCTCTTGCCACATTAGTAGCGTAAATCTATTTATGGATCCTAAACAGTTATGGCGCAGGGTCAGCCATTTATACAGCACCCCTGGAGCAGTTGGGGTTCAGGGCCCTGCTCAGGGGCCCAACAGAGTAGGATTCCTCCGCCAGCTGTGGGATTTGAACCAGCAACCTTCCAGCCACAGGCACAGATCCTTAGCCACAGAGCCACCCACTGCCAAGTCAATAATTTAGAGAAAAGATGACAAATATCTAATGCTTAATATTATAGGTATTTATTATATCAATATGAATGTTAGTATATAAATATTGATTGTATTTATTCCAGTTATCCAGGCTCTTGTACAAGACTGATGACCTATGAAGTGGGTTGTAGCAGGTTTTTTTTAAGTGATTTATTTTCAGTTCTTCTTGCTATTAAAAAGATTCAGATTCATAATGGTGTTTGACAGGTTGTGCTAAATGGTGTCACCTGGACTACACAAGTTTAAGAAGCTGTAGGCTAAGACCTCAGACATTTTCTATTTCATAATTACGATTCATAATACAGTAAATATACTTTTTGAGAGCAAAGCATAAAGGTATAATATTTTTGAGAGCACTGTAATGGCATTAAGATCAAGAGCCCCACCTTGTTAAATGCCCTGGCATGGAGATGATACGTAACACAATACAACGCACAAAATAGAATTGGCACAAACACATCAGGCCTGATCACAATGCTCATGCACGTGTCTAAGAGAAGAAAACTAGACCAGTCCCTTACAGGTGGGACTGCTGATTTTAATCAGATTCTGTATATTGTTGTAAAATGTATTTACTCTAGCTGTCGGTACATTTTTACACTTTAAAGTTCAATAAGAGAAAATTGCCTTCCAAAGTTAAATGAGTGCAAACTGACTGATTCCCCTGCTGTGGACACAGAGCACTCTCTCAAGTCCTGTGTGGTGTGAGGCTGAGCCACTAAACTAAACCACTTGCCTGTCAAGTGCTGAGAGCTGCCCTCGATATCAAAAAGAACTGCGAGCACTCTCTAGCTAATTGACTAAAAAGCTTTACCTGCTTTAATAGAGTTTGTGTGCCCTGTTTCCTTTCTCGTAAAACCCATTCTCAAAGAGACTTGAGTTTTACGAGATTCCAAAACGTGCTTGCAAACACAAAATAAACAGGGCCATTCCAAAATGTCTCCTGGGTCTTCACGTAGCCTCTGCTGCATGATCGCCTATTTAGGGGAATCTACACAACAGGAAGCAAGGCAGAATGCGGATCAGGTGTCAGGAGGGCCCTTCATGTCCAGGGATGTACTTCACTGCTTAGTTTTCTTTAATGCTTATAGAAACTCTGTTTTAACTTGATATAATCTGTTAAATTAACAAAAAAATAATAATCGGGGAGACTGTGTTTCAAGAAATCTTCATTTTTAAAAACATTTATTTTTGTTTAAAAAAAGGCAAATATCTTGCTTAAAAATTGGTACAAATAGCTGAGCTCATTAGGTGCTTTATTTCTGTATAATATCAGAAAATGGACTACAGTCCACTATACCTTACTCTTCTGGTTGCTACACAAATCTGAGAAAATCTATGAAACCTGGAAGGGAAAAAAATGGGAAGTGAAACCAGAATCGTAAGTGTGCGGACGTGTTTCCCCCCCCGACCTCTGAAGCTGAGCTCGCTGTCGCTGAGCCCTCCGTCCTCCGCTGAGCTCTCCTTCTCGGGCTTGCTTCCCCCGCGGCTCCGCTTCACGTTCTTGTAGAACTGTCCCCAGCGGTGCCGCCCCGCGTCCTTCTTTAGTCGCTTCTCTTTCGCTCGCCGGTTCTGGAACCACACCTGAGGCAAGAGCGAAACCGCGCCGCGTCAGCCCGTCCGGCCCGCCATATCATGTGATCGCTAGGGCGTTTTACTGACCACAACAATGAAATGGACTGGCAGATGTAAACTGGGATATCCAGATGAATGGAAACTACACGTTAGAGACACGGGGGCTGAATAGCTATGGCTGTGCACGGATGAAGAACGTTTCTGCTTGTTATATGTTCTTAAACCAGAATAGGAAAACAATTGTATGTCCAGCCCTGTCATATTAAATTATATGTTATATGTTCTTAATATGTTATATGTTCTACATAATATGTTATATGTTCTTAAACCAGAGTAGGAAAACAATTGTATGTCCAGCCCTGTCATATTAAATTGCAGCAGCCATGACAAGGACATACTCTATAAGTGACACAACCACTTAGCGGAGCAAAAATAAAACTACCAAGCTGCTCAGTCCATGTGCCATCATGCATTCGTGTCTTTAAACCCCAAGCACTGAGAACAGGACACTTCCGCTGTACTGCGGAGCGCTTTTTAATATAAGGGGCTCTTCTTTTACAATGCATTCTCTGCTTGCTACTTCTAGTAAAGAAAGGCGATCAAAGGTGATGAATCATTTCTTCAATTGCAGACATCAAGTTATCAAAAAGAGCACAACGAGTCAAACGGGTTTCCATTTGCTGCTATATTAAAGCGTGCACGTTGCTTTGTCGTGACTATCTGTGGTTGGTATTGAGTTTATTATACTTCTTTATACTCCATTGTGTTTGTACTAAAACTCAATTTCCTTTCCTTTGCATTGCTTTCACCTTAGTATCTTACTGTACAGATTAAAGGGTATATCCATGTCAGAAGGTGAACCCCAGGTGAGACAACCCCAAGCAAGGTGACAGAGATTAAGTCCCCGTTTTCTTGGTGCGAGGAAGCAAAGGTGGTTTGAAGCCTAATCCCGCATTACCAGCTGACGTTCAGTAAATTCAGTGACTGGAAATCCACCCCCACTCACCTGAACCACTCTCATGTCCAGCCCTGTCTCCGAGGACAGCTGTTCTCGCACGTGGCGTGCCGGTTTCGGAGAGTTCTTGTAGGCATTCTTCAGCGTCTCCAGCTGCTTGGCGGTGATGGTCGTCCGTGGTCTCTTGGCTCCCGCCTCTGAATCATCTGCGTTAGAAACAGGGGTTCTTACCGGGGTAACCTCTACTCAGGGCTCTGGGGATACCCGCTTTTCTGCAATACAAAGGCCGAGCTGTTCCGTGCTCCGGAATTCCAACCAGACTCCCTGCTGTACCTTCGTTAGTTGTCACTCAACGAGATAGCGGTGAGTGCAGAAACAGTATTTCAATGATAACTGCTCAAAATGTGACCTGGTCTGGAATTCTGCAGATTATACCTATCCCACAAAACATGCTTGTTGAAGACACAAGACCTTCAGTTATTTGAATTCTCCAATGGCGCTGATGTCTAAATGTTTTGCAGGGCGATATACCACATACAGTATGAGGGAAACTGCAATTCAATAATACAGTACATAATGACATATTGTTAGTAAACATGGGCAATTTAAGTTGTTGGTCTGCATCCAGAAAATAAAGTGAAACATATAATATTTCAGTGGTCTAAAACATCTGGCCATTTTTGGCACAAACAGGTTTAGCTACATTAAAAATTAACAATTCCACCAGTTTCCTAAAGTAAGAATAGCTGGGCCTACTTTTATTAATAAAGGGAAAATCAGTTTTACTATTGTTTGCTTTGTGATACATATACAAAAGATGTAATATTTTTTTTTCAGAGATAATCATTGACTTTTGATCATTAGTGAGTCTTTACTTAAACTTTAAAAAAGAGAGAATATGCTTTGCTTTAAAACTGTATGAAAAAAAATCTTCATTTTTTTAAAATGAATGTCACTGAAACCGCAATAATTCTGATGATCTAAATGGTAAAGCTGATCTAAAACGTGCATGAGTGATGTGAAACCATACAATTAATAAGTATACTGTTACATAAGTCCTTTGGGTGTCCATGACATTGTAAAGTCTAGAATTAAGACGAGCAAAGGTTTCATTTAAAAAAAAAAGGCTCCCGCAAATATTTCCACATTAATTCTTATTCCAGATTAACCTTCAGGCTTGTTTTGCAATTTTTCTGTTACAAAAAGAACACTATTTTATCCCAGTTATCTAGTGACTAAGAGGAGCAAAGCCTGAGAGTGCCAACCTACTGTAGGTCTGTTGAGAGGATTAGCACTGTATTAACCACTATGTTTTGGTCTGTCAGTCTCCCTAGCTGTATGGGTTGCTAGGACTCAATAGTTATTGGGAATCTACCATTCCTTCACTTAACATAATCAATGAGAGTATGATAGAAATCTCAATAAATAAGGAACCAAGGCTTTCAGCATGAAATCCATGAAGCGGTCAGTTAAGCTTCAGAGCTAATTACTGAGAAACTGAAGACCCCTGAGGGTTTTTTCATTGATGAAGGGGTCAAGTGCATTTCCTGCATTTTCTCTCTCTAATGAAATTGTCACCTTCTGCCGGCTCAAACCATTGTTCATATTTTAGTTCTTATTCTAAAATCTTAGAATAGGGCCGTTCAGCTCTAGTCCTGGTGGGCTGGGTGTGTCTGTGGGTGCTCATTCCAGCTCAGCCTTCTAATGAGCTAAACCATCTCATTTACACAAGCTTAACTGGACCAACTTAACAGCTACTCCCAGCTACTCAGGTATGGCTGCTTGAAAGACACTTTGAAAACCCACAGACTTGTTGGCCATCCAGGACAAGGAATAATTTGTCTTAAAAAGTGTGGATTAATCTAATTTGTGTCACCAAAGCATCTCAGTGCAGAGAATAATGAGGGTTGATCACACTACTACAGTCCCAACACCATTTTTAATGGTAACATTTTAAATCAGGCAAATAATTTACATCCATTACTCTAAAAAATATCAGATTGTGTCATTAACCTGGCAGGAACTGATATTTAACTTTACTCTTTAAGTCATTTTCATTTTAAAGGTTCTGTTTAATTTTCTACAAAGTAGTAATAATGTATTCGTGATTGTGAGGTGTAATAATTTATTATCACTATTCCAGCAGGCAAACAAACCAACTGAACAAGGCTCCTTATTTGTTCAAAAGCATCTTTAGGAGGTTTTATAGTGAACAGATGATGAGTATTGCATGTTTACTGCTCACCAGTGTAAAGCACCAATTTTCTTTTCCGCAATGCTGAATTTACACATTAAAGTCCTTCATTTTAATGGTATTCCTGTCTTGCTCAAAGTGCCCCAGTGAGTAATATGGTCACCCTAGGTTGAACACTTTGCTTATCAAGCAAAATCATGGCTTCCCAGTCTTAACCCTCAAGGTCTGCAACACAGCAAGCTTTTTATGTTTGTACGTTATAAACATACATACACCTAAGAGAAGAGTTTAAGTGGTCCAATTACAATCCAGTTTGTAGCTTTTAGCTGTTGACAATTTAAAGGGAACAAGAAAACCTGGGAACTGTGAAACCAGAGGACCAGCACTCCTATCCTGTAGTGTTACTTTGAGCGAACGGAATATTGCCAGTCCACCTCACCTAAGAAGTTTAGCTGATTATGTCAAAACATTGTACTGTATGTACAGTATAACAATTGAAAATTTGCATTCCGCTCTTCTGCTGTAGTTTTCATTAGCACTGCCTAACCAATTGGAGCTGGCATTTCACTGGAAGAGGAGATGAAAATTAAGCAACACTTCAGCTTCACAAAGCATAACCAACCAGTGAAAGCAGAACAACAGGTGTGTGAATGGACAGCCAGAAGAACAGTGACACAAACCCAGAAAACTTTACAAAATTCACTTTTTTAAGTCTAGTGAGACAGTTACCTTTTGATTAATGCATTCATCATCTAAGCCCCATTCGCATCTCTGCCTACAGATTTTGGAAGGTACTATTAAATTCATATAATTCAATCTCTGGGGACACCTTGTTCACCATGATAGGTTTTCTTGACTTATTCACAAAGAGAACAATAGTCCCAGTGCTACAAAATCCATAATGAAACATGAAAACTACCCACAGGGGTTATTAATTTAGTAATAACTGAAAGATCCATTGCAGCTTTGAAGTTTATTTTGGGATTTACCCACTGGGAAGGCCCGGCTGCAAAATCCATGGGGTTTTAAAATGGCCTTTTACGAATATTGGCCTTAAACTGTGGAGCCCAGAACAGCAATCGAAACCAATGGCAGACACCGTTCCAAATGCAACAGAACCAGTGTACAGTGCATGTGTGGAGCGGTTGGGTCCAGAAGGCTTTTACGGGTAAAAAGAGGAATACGCTGCCCTCCCTCATCATCCCGATCCCTGTGTACCGTTCTGTTTGGCGGTTTCGTAGTCCTCTTTGCACACCAGCCTCCCATCCTCCATGAGGTAGAACTCGTCGCCCGTGGCCAGCTGCCGGTTGCACATGACACAGGCGAAGCAGTGCAGGTGGTAGACGAAGTCCTGGGCTTTCCGCACCACCTGCGTGGGGGGGATGCCCTGCTGGCAGGAGGCACACTTTGTCCCGAAGCGCCTGCAACACAAGACAGGGCCGTCGTCAACAGGGGTGCGCCGGAACTATCCAGCGCTGAGCGCCGATTTTAAAAGCCGCGCGGCCCCAAAACTAGGACGCGATGGCTCGTTGTGTCCGAGCCGTAAATCGTTTTTTTTTCTTTAATCTGTGGGGGTCCCCTTTCGTAAAAGAGTCCCCTTCAGAAAACTGTGCTCACAGAAAGGCGCAGCCACTGTTGCAGTGAAACGCAGAACAGACAAAGCCCTTTTTATAACAACGCGATGAGGATTTGGACATTTATTCTTCAGGTGCCAACTCCCCTTACACTGGAATGAGTGCGTTTGAAATTAATTAAAATAAAACAGTTCCATGCCACCTGGGGTTTTGGATTTTCACTTTTGTGATTTGTGAACAGTATGCAACACTGTTTTATTCTGAAAAGATATGATATTTAATCTGAAAGGGGCAAAAATAACAAAAGCGGAGAGCCGAAACAATGAATACACTGGAGGCAAAACTGAGAATTTGGTTGGGGGATGATCAGTCGGCGTCAGTGGTCATCGCTCTGTCCAAATTTGCAGGCAGAGGACATACATTTCAGAGCAACAGCCCTTGTTTCATCCTTCTGGTTTTTGTTTCTGAAGCTCAGACTCCCCAGCCGTACACTATGAGCCCACCTCAATTGGAACAGCCTATTTTCTTGAGAACCTCAGGAGAGTGAGTCATCTGCAAGTTTTAAAAGCACTTCCTCATAGTTTTGCCATTGGGCTTCCTTGTTTGTTCTGAATCCACTGGGTTCTGAAAGTCTGCAGGATTTTGAACACTTGGATCAGATCCCTTAGTAGTTTTCTCTGCTGAGGGCTAAAAAGACTCGGCTCTTTCAGTGCATCAGCTGGTCCAAACTCACGGGCAATAAGTAAAGCAAGACAATGTACAGGTCTCATAGCATAAGATACTGTCACTCCCCAGGATGCCCAGCAGTGCTTGGGGTTTCTGAGGCAGAAAGCTGACATTTTGGCATAGCAGGCTTATTGCTGCTTCTGTGGCTGTGCAGCTGAGGCACTGTAGAGATGCATCAGTATAAAAACAACTGGGACACACTGCAGATCACATAATAGCAAGTTATTTAATCAATACATACTTAAAAATAGTACACTTTCCATAGATCTAGCTGCACAGCTTTAACAAAAAATTGAACTCTCCAGGAATGAGGCAGCCAGAAGGCATCGGGAATCTACAATGGAAATCTGAGAATGCTCTCGGAACACCCCCATTGCTGCTGCAGCTCTGCTTTGTGTGCACGGTAAGAAATCATGAATGGGCACAGTAACACCTCAACTCACGAACTGAGTCCTGGGAGACAATAATGACCCCAAATGCACTTTTACTAAAAGTCAAATGATTTATTTTGAATTGGTGTCGGTGTCCATGTAAAATTTGGAAAAACAATGTTAAATATAATTTACTACCAAATGAGCACAGCTCAATTAAATGGCAAATCTTAAAGCATTCTAATAAATTTATATGCCTATCTTCTCCAATTTGAGACACAAGATAAAAGTCATTTTCCCTGGGCATCCAGAAAGAGCATTAAAGCTCTCTTTTAGTTTGGCCAATGCCAGCTTGATCTTATGGAAGACACTTCTGTAGTTCTATATTTCCTGCTTTTCCTATTACTTTGGTCCATCGCCATCTCTATTACCTGGAGCACCGATGACTTGATCACCGTGAAATTGATCACCATGGAAACCAGGCCCCTGTGGCTTAATGAGTATATCCTCAAAAGAGTTTTTGCCTCTTAAAATCAAGGTAGTGTATATTTGGCAATCTTTCTGACAATAGTAAATAACATAAAACTAAATATTTCTAAAGCAATATAACAATACAAACTCATATCCCTGAAACATATTTATCGTAACGTTACATTTTTTAGAGGGATCTCCAAAACAAATTTTGAATGATTAAATTAAATGATTATTTAATTTAAAAAAAAAACAACAAAAAATCACCTCTGATTTAATGCCAAGCCAAAATAGTGAGTTCTGCTTTGAGTCTGCATTCCTGTTTTAAAATAAACACTAAATTGGAATATCGGGGCCTAAGCTTTTCTAAGTCTCTTCTTAGTTATTACTTGTTCTCTTACATCTGCTTACTGCCATTCCAACCAACAGTTCCATCAAATGTGCACAACTGGACAGTAGTTTTAAAACTTGATTGTGTGGACCTGCTCCATACTGAAATGAAAGACAGACACAACCCTTACAGGCAACTCCACCACAGGACTTTGTCGCCTCTGCTTCCCTAACCAGTGATGGATGGTCAAAGAAGATAGTCCTTCTACAGAATAGATACATCCGGCACTGTTGCTTAAATACAGTAGCAGATGGTGAATGAGTACAACAATACAATGAAAAAATACATTGAATGGGTAAGAAGCATGTGATTTGAGCCTTGAATTGAACTATGCATTCATATACAATAGCTGGAAAAATGACGGAATGTATACACAATGCAATATGCATTCACATCTATTTTAAGTATTGGGATTACTTTGGGACACTGTATTAGCTCAGCAGGTTAGTATTATTTGTGTAAGTTATCCCTTACACAAATGACACTCTCAGGTCATTACAATGAATCTCAGTGCCAGCCTTTACGATTCCCACATCCAGCGGATACTGTTCATTCGTTTGTTGCTGAAATGTGACCATTATAACACTCTCTCTAGTCATATAGGATGTGTTACAATAAATGAAAAAGTTACAGTACCTGGAAAATGCATTCATGACTATCTGATGCATATTATTACTGAAGGATTTTGGAATACGTTTTGTTTGTTTGCCTTGTCTCCTTTTTGATTCACTATCCAAACCAATGTAGTGAGGGCCTCAAAGATACAGTACAGGAATGCTGTAAACACGATAAGGGAAGCAATAAACCACTGGCTGAGAGATGGTAATAAATCAGGGGACACATACAATAAAATAAACCGTTATTCCTCACCAAGGTGAAGTTTGTTCATTAATGCTGGGAAAGGCGTCTGTCTTGCTGTTCTGCTAGTTATCTCTCCCCGCCATTTGTGCTTGCACACTGTCGCAGTTTTAACATAAAAGAATCCCCACTTGTCCCCTGGGGCGACTAATAAAGTTAGCTTCCACTCTCTGACTCACTAGCGTTTTAGGTTTCCGTGAAGCTTTTGACATTAAAGCCCCAAACATGATTTAGTAAAAGCTGGGGCTGATCCTGTTTTGGATAAAAGTCAAACCTAATTTGTTCTTTAATGCTCGGAAATCCAATCGCAGCTAAAAGAGGAGAAAAAAAAAAGTTGCTTAAGTGTTCCGTTCTGACCGGTATTAATCTTAAAGTCTGTCAATACGAACGACCACTAGGTACTGCTGGAGCGCATACGGAAGGGAGCTACAATCTTAGTCCTTGAGATCCCTTTTTCCCCCTTTTCTTTGCAAGTGAGCCATCAATTACTTAATTGAGCCTTTAATTAAACTAATAATGTGCTGAATTGGACCTTTTTAATTGTTACTATGTCCTCCAAAGTTTGAGGTTTCAAGGTACTTGTAAAACTTTATAGGTAATTTGAAATCTCCAGCTGTTTAAGAGCTGAAAACAATTTAAAAGGTCTTATCAATAGTAACAGAGCTCGTCACCTATGATGAACCTCTTAGGGTGATCTCACATCTCCCTGAAGAAGACTTCAGTATTGCAAGGCCACAGCATAAGCTGTCTGCTCTTTTGGCCAGCTGAACTAGTATGCTTTCTTGTCAAACTGTCTGGAGGTCTCACACAGGAAAGGCAAGCAAAGAGTACTTGTGAGTCCCAGGCTGGAATAAGCAGTAGGCCACCTGTCCATACATTATAAGACAGGAAAGGCTTTTAAAGTGTTAAGTTTTTTTTCCCCAAAAAATGTCATTATTGCTGAATCACAGAATCACAAAATGGCACAGTTAGGGTTGCCAACTGGACACAATTCTAGAAAGCCTGTTGAACCTGCATCTTAACCACAAGAGTCTGAGAACAATCAAAGTTATGTGTGTGTTTCAGTCAGAGATCTGATTCATTAATTTGGCTTGTTGACTCTTTGCTGACAAAAGTTGTCACTGATCATACCTTATGAACAGTTAATCAATATTACTTATCTGATTGGGACGAGTCTGGGTAAATTAAGGCAATATATTAATGATGCTTAAGTAGTTTGCTGACATTTCTCAGTACTGTTGCTGCTCAGTTGTATTTCTTGACACAAATACATTTGAACATTTTCTAAATGAATGAGATTAAAATATTTTAAAAAGCATATACGGGATATAAAAGCACGCATGAAAAATGACATGAAAATTATGAAGGCATTTAATGCTCATTCCAGGAAAGACTGTCTAGTTTGTTTGTTTTTTGGACTCCTTGACAAAAGCACACAGAGGTAGCATTATGTTAAATCTGTGTCACTGATTAAAAAATGTTAAAGTACAGAAAGTGTAAAAATACAGAAGTAGTTTTTGGGAAATGGGAAAAAGTACAGAAACAGATAATTATAAAAATCCATGATCCAGTTCAATCACAAAATGTATATTTTCTGAATAAATACTTTATACTACATTTTCACAGTCATTGACTCAAAAATAACAGAGTGTAACATAATTATTACTATAACTGTATAGTTATATATAACATCCATCCAACTTCTAGCCTTTTAATCCAAATCAGTGTCTCAGGGGAGCTGGAGCCTATGTCAGCAAGCAATGGACATAAGGCAGGATACAGCCTGGACAGGACGGCAGCTCATCACAGGACAGACACAGACACAAACACACACACTCAAGTCAGGGCCTGTTTCCCAGACACCAAGTAACCTACTGCTATGTCTTCGGATTGCGGTTATAGGAAACTGAGCACATGGATGAAACCTATACGAACACAGAAGGAACGTACAAACTCCTTGTGGATAGCACCCTGGGTCTGAAATTGAACCCCAGGCCCCAGTGCTGACCACTGTACCACTGTTGCCACCATATGTATAAAATAATTAAAGCTGGTTTATACACACAGGTGTGCGTGGATGTTCTGGGACATCTTTGACTCTGATACACGAATTTTAGTTTAGTTTAGAGTTTACAATGTCATTTTCTAGCAACAACGCATGTTACTTTCCCCCAAAAAAGCCACTGTTTCCTGTGACTTCATCTGTTCTTGACATAGACAGTACAGTACATACAGAGACCTTATAATTGCATTATTTTATCTTAAATAGCAAAGCTACTTGTCAGCCTACCAACCTGTTTGAGAATTCCTGCAGTCAGGGAGGATATGGAAAAAAGCAGAAACTCATTAGAGCATACAGATGTTTTTTTCAGAACACTTCTAGAAAACCGATGTAATTCAGGGAACATCACTATTGTGAACTGAATGATACTGACAGGTTTTCATGAGCAGTTTAATCATTATTAGTATTGCATCTAATTATCCTAGCATTGTTGGTGTCCACATATTTCATATACTGTAGGACTTCATTAAAACACCGAGATGTGATTTTTAGTAGATTTGCAGATTTAAAATGAATATTTTAGAAAACCAATTCTGCAAACCAATAAAAAATTGAACTATGCATTCTATGAAATTGGGAGAGTCGGGTCGGATTTTAAGTGTGATAAAAGAGTTCCAGACAATGGTACTATACGAGGAAGAACTGCAGAAGGAACTAAAAAGTCAGGCTAGGAGTATTCACCTCTTAGTCTGGACAGCTCAGCCACAGCTCAGCACGTTTTACAAGGAAGCTCATCTTAGAAAAATAAACATTTTTGACTAAAACATATACCAGACCCTAGCACCTAGTACCTGGGAAGTACAAAGTGATGCTGTAGTCCACTTAATACCCATAGTGTACACAGAATGACTAGAACTCCTGAAATACATGACAATATGTATGACAATAAAAAGTTCAAAAGCAAACAAAATGATTAGATATCCTAATATATTAAGAAAAAATCAGAAGCTCACATATTTTGCAGGCAGAAACGTAAATAGAATCTATGAAACTATGGTAACTAATTTATTCTTACTTTTTTCTCTTCTTTTATGCCATTGTTATGATCACCGATTTTAAATGTTCCTCAATAAAAAAACCTCTGTCCTTTTTCTGTCTGTACCTCTACTGCTCTTTTGTATATTGAACAATATAAATACAGAATGCATCTTAGGCATCTAATCAGGTTTGTTGGTCCTGTATGTTTAAAAAGTCATCTTAACTCCTTTGATGGGCTGGCAGGATTCCAGTGTGCGCATGGGTCATAACCCTTGTTTTACCAAATAAAAAATATATCCCTAAGAAGTTATGATATTGCTCTGACTGGTTCAATATGAAGCGCAAACAGTGGTGGAAATCATATACAAATACACTGCTTGTGAAGAGAATTCTAGGTATAAAGAAGAAAAGGAAGAAGACCCAGCAACACCACACAAAACAGAGCCACTGACTGTGCAGCTGTTTGTCCAAGAATCCTTCCTAATGTAGTAACACACCCAGTGGACAGTATAAGTGCTGAGACACTGCTCTAATGTGATTCTGTCTGGTATTGTTTTAATCAGTCTGTAGCCTGTAATGTGTCAGTGCTGAGGGTAATATAGGTAACGTGTTTCAGAAAGAAAAACCAAACAGGTGCCAGAGAAACACAGGGAAACAGGCAAACAACAGTATGTGCAGGTAGCATGGTGTTTGCAGCCAGCTGTGGAGACAATCCAGAGCCATAAACAGAGATGAGCAAAGTTCAAAACCAAGAGACACAGTACAAAGTGACAGAGGAGGAGAATCCAGAGAACGAAGTCAGGGTGAAGCAACAGTCCAGAATCCAGGAAGCAAACACAGCAAGAACTTGAAACCTGGTGTGAACCCCAAAACATAGCAAACGCTATAACAGAGTACCTGAGCACTGAGAGATCACGGATTAGTGTACAGTATGTAGTCTTGAACCACCTGAGGCTGGTGTGATGGATAATTGCCTCCAGACTCTCGTTGAATTAATTACCACGGTAACCAGCTCTGAATGTCAGATGGTACATGTGGCCAGGTGCCGTGTAGATACCAGCTTGCCCTGCCACTCATCCATGGCAACGAGCATAACATAGTTTGACATTGACATTTTACATATGGCTAAACTGCTGTTCAGGGAAAGTTACTTTTAAAAAGTAATGCATTAGAGTTACAAATCACTCACATAAGGGATTACTTCTTTAAACGGACTACATAGTAACAAAGTAGGGTTAATAATTTTTTTTAAAGTCATCAGTTACACTGATCTGAGTAGTGTGTGTATAATTACTATATATACAGCAACATATCCATCAATTTTTCACCACTTCTTCCAATTCAGGATCAATGGGGAGCCAGTGCCTATCCAGGCAAGTACAGGAGTAAGGCAGGGATGGGACGGACGAGACAGACAGACACCCATCCATCTCAAGGCAGACACACAGACGCAACCATGCACTTACACCTAGGGCCAATTTTCCCAGAAGCTAATTGACCTACCAGTTAAGCAACATATTATATTATAAGTATAATTATTAAAAATAATTGTCACCACTTCCTTATTCATTTAAAAAATAATAATACCTTACACAAACAGTTTGTAACTGTGATGGATTGCTTTTTAGAAGTGGTTTTACCCAACACTGGTCCTGGCCTATGTTTGTGTCCTCTCTTCTGAACACTCTAAGACAAAATAACACTGAAAGGTAACATAATATAGGAGTTAAATTAAATTTCTGTAATGAAGAGAATACAAAAGAGGATGAATTAGAAAATTTAAGTTATATAAATACAGGCCTCAAAGGGATGACAGACCTTAAACATATGGTAGGGTCAAACAAAATCTATGAGTTCTAAAAAACTTTTCATTGTGTGTCATTAAATTTCCTAGTGCAATAAAATGAGGAGCAGATGTGCACTAAATTCTGCACTAAATTCTGCACTTAGTGCAGATGTGCACTAAAAAAAGAGCAGTGAAAGAGGGGAAGAGCGGTGGCTCTGTGGCTAAGGATCTGTACCTGTGGCTAGAAGGTTGCTGGTTCAATTCCCACAGCTGCCAGAGGAATCCTACTCTGTTGGGCCTGAGCAAGGCCCTTAAGCCAAACTGCTCAGGGGGTGCTGTACAATGGCAGACCCTGTGCTCTGACCCCAGGCTCTCTCCCTGTTTGTGTGTCTCATGGAGAGCAAGCTGGGGTATGCGAAAAGATAATCCCTAATGCAAGAAATTGTAAAGGGTTAATAAAGTGATGTTATAAATTGTGAAGGGTTAATAAAGTGATGTTATTATTAAATTCATTACAACACCTTAACCATTAGGTGTTAGAAAGAATTAGCAGGTCTAAAGTGTTATACTTACATACACTTGGGAGAAATATCACTAAACTAAACAAATTTAGCCTCATAAACAATTGCTGTTACATACATTGAAATAATCATGAAAAACCCCAAACCCACAGCTTGGTGAAAGGTCAAGATTTCAAGAAACCCTCATTTGAAAGAAAACCCTCAAACTCTACTGTTAGAGTGGAAGAGTGAAAGCAAACATTTGTGGATTGAAATGCATGTGAAATGCAATGACCAGCAGCCATATCACCCTGCAACTCACAACAGGTAACCCACTGAAGCTCAGCAGGTGTGAGCCTGGTCAGTACCTGGATGGGAGACCTCCTGGGAAAAAACTAAGGTTGCTGTTGGAAGTGGCAGCAGGGGGAGCTCACCCTGCGGTCCACGTGGGTCCTAATGCCCCAGTATAGCGATGGGGACACTACACTGTAAACAGGCGCCGTCCTTCGGATGAGACATAAAACCGAGGTCCTGACTCTCTGTGGTCATTAAAAATCCCAGGGCGTTTCTTGAAAAGAGTAGGGGTGTAGGATTTCCCGTTGGCCCTTACCAGTCATGGCCTCCTAGTAATCCCCATCTATGAAATGGCTTCATCACTCTGCTCTCCTCCCCACTGATAGCTGGTGTGTGGTGAGCGTTCTGGCGCACTATGGCTGCCGTCGCATCATCCAGGTGGATGCTGCACATTGGTGGTGGTGGAGGGGAGTCCCCATTACCTGTAAAGCGCTTTGAGTGGAGTGTCCAGAAGAGCGCTATATAAGGGTAAGCAATTATTATTATGTGACAATCAGATCCACTGATAAAGGGGTGAACAGGATCTAGACAATAGTGAGGATGCAACTGTGGCAGACAGTATGAAAATAATGGAGGCTAAAAAGTATTGGTGCCCAAGTCCACAGTTAGAGGAATAATTAAGAAATAGCAAGCAAATAACTTGACTGAAACCTTTCCAAGAAGTGGACATCCATAGGAAATATGAGGCAGATCATGCAGGCACATTGCTGGAGTTGACAAGAAAAGCCTGGTATCACCCTTAAAGAAACTTAAAAAGGATTCGGAGGAGCATGGAATATGTCCTGTACAAAGTGCTTAAACAAAAATGTCTTACATCATTTATTATCACAGATCTAACTGGAAATTTCCATTATTTTTTATTCTTTTGTAGCACCGGTCTCTTAAACTATTTATTTTCTCTGTGTCCCTTTCCTTGTTGCTCACAAGCAACCAGTTATGCCTCATTTCTCACTGCAATTTAATTTCTCACTGTGTATCATCTAGTTAAGAGTACAGTAGGTTCTTACATACAGTATGTATTGTTTGGAAATATTGAGACACATGCAGAAGGAAGCACATCTCTCTCACACACGTAATGTATCTAATATTTTCTTACTATATTCTCTTATTTGTTTTGCATCACTGTTATGATACTATATCTTTAGTGTTCCTCTATTATATCTCAATTTCTTATATACCTTTTTCTACCCATACCTCCAGTTCTCTTCCTTGTATTTAACAATATACAGTAAATATACAGTAGAATGCATCTTAGGTATCTAATCAGGTTCTCCGGTCCTGTATGTTCAAAAAGGCATTGTACAGTAACTCCTTTGATGAGCTGGTAGGATTCCAGCATGCACATGGGTCGTAGCCCTGGTCTTCCAAAATGAGCAATACATGTGTGTCCCTAAAATCTTACTATATACACTGCTCACAATAGTTGGATATGAAGCACAGTCATGGAAATGGTTTATAAACACACTGCTTGTAAGGAGACCCAAAAACCCAGGTCACTGGTTTGAAATATGATGTATTGTTTGGTTGCTTACTTCTGCAGATAGATTATAATAAGTTCTGAACATTAATTTAAGTAAGAATATTTTGTGTCGACTTGCATGTTCTTTCGGGTTTTCTCTAAGTTCTCCAATTTCCTACCAAAAAGTTCCAAAATACATGTTGGGTGAGGTGAATCAGAGTATCTTGATTTTCTGGTACATCTGTGTGCTCTACAAAAGCCCGTTTCAAGGTTAAGTCCCAGCTTCTACCGAATACATCCAGGCTAGCCTCCAGCTCAGAGGGAGCTGTGGTCCTCAATAATAAAAATGGCTTCTGATAAGAGATGGATGGACAAACATGAATTTTAAGATTGAAATACAATGGAATCTTTACATTTCTGGAAATCATGTTTTCCAGATACCCCTTGTTAATTTGAATAATCTCCAGCAGTCACCGAAACACTAATTTAAGTAAAGAGGGTGCCTGCTGCAGTGCAGTGAAATGGGAGTCCTGAGGCTGCCTCAACTCTACAGTTTATGGCTCACAGATAGTTAACTTATTGGATTATTCAATTTAAAAGGATAGAACAGAGCATATACGAAGACTATATGTGATATATCTATCACAAGAGTTCAACTCTGTTGTCATAGATTGGCAATAGAGTCATTGTCTGTGCTTCACTATTCTAAAGAGATTTAATTAACTGATTTGGTTTACCATTAGGGTAATTTGTAAAGTATTGTTTTCTTCACCAACCTGAGTACTTCTGTGTTGTGGAACATGGCCCACCTTTACATTAGGATGAGAAACATAAGCATTCAAATGAGGACATTTGTCTGCTAGTAGCTCAAGCAGTCATTGCTTGAAGGATCCCAAACACAGAGGGTACTTATTTCTCCCTCCTATTCACAGCCTTAAAAGATATTTGCTCCACTATTGTCTGAAGGGAATATACTGTAAATCTCAGTTTAATTGACCTGGTAAGGGACAACATTTAAGTTTATATTTTGGTGTTGGTCCTCATGTCTGACAACATATGCAATTACAGTAGGTATCTCAGTGTATAACAAGTCAAGGCAGATCTACAGATTTTTTTAACATTTAGAGCGCACCTCATGTATGCGCACTTCCCACATTTCTCTAACAAGACATCAGACATTACCTGAAGCTGAAGGTGTCAATCTACAGTACCTTAGGACAGGCCCCAAACCGATTTCCAGATTACCAGACCTCCAATGATTTATCCAGTATGGATGAACCTCAGAGCCTGTGGGATAGTAATTCAGGGTCCACACATGTATTCACCTGCACAGTGTTTGTCACTGTGTGCTTGGAAGGACAACAATTGAGGAGGTAATAAAACTCGGAAGGAGTAGCATGAGTGCTGCGTTTGAGACAAAGGAATAGCGTAGAGGAATAGTTAGGGCTCTGGGCTCTTAATCGGGAGATTGTAGTTTTAAGTCCCCACAGCAACACTCCTATTGTACTTTTCATCAAGGTACTTCACCACAGATGTTCAAGTGTGCACATCTATATACATGGGTTTTGATTCTGGACATTACCACACTGCTTTTTAGGACAAGATGGAAACACAAATCAAACCTGACAAATTGAAACCATAATTTGCAAGATTGCAGAATCAAAAGGCAAACAGACAAGACACGTGTCACCTACTGTATTGTAGCAGTCTCATACAATGGGTAGCTTCCAAATTTGAATTTCATTTCAGCTGAAGTTAACGTTTATACAGCACGTGCCTACAAATGAACAAGCCTTAAGAAAAAAGAATACAAAAAGAACGTTCAAAACCCTTTTAACCAAACACTAAAAAGTAAACATCAGAATCTTACTTTTTTCTAGCAGTCTTGAAATTAGCAGATGTCTTGCGTACCCCACGTCATATAGATGCACAAATACCAGCACAAACATACAGTAAAGCAGTAACTTTAGATCTCTAAAACTGAACGTCCTGCCATCTGTACACCTTTTAAATGTATTGTATGTGACTTGAGACATACAATAAAGTTATTGTTTCATGTATTGATATACAGTATACAGTAGTAATAAAGCAGCTTACTTGCCCAGAACATCTGATCAGTAGCATCTAAACTCTTTTAGATTTAGAGCAAATATCGCCATTGGTTGGTGTGACATTGTACCAAAGGCACTGTCTAGAAGAATATCTTGTAATAAAACACAAAAATAAACTGTGAAATCTTATATCAGAGCTCACAAAAGATTTAAGCATTTTTGTAAGATTTAGAAATACAAAGCTGGTATAAAACAAGGAAATGGTGACAGTATCAGAAGACGGTATTGTTAGACAATACCAACATTTCAAAACATTTTTCAGCGAAAGTAAAATAAAATCAAATATTCAACATTAAAATGTTTCTGGCTTCATTTCTGCAGAAAGCTTTGGTAACAAAAACTAAGAAAAAAACTGTCATGAACAGTAAAGGATAAATCACAACGTCTAGATATTTTTGCTCTCATGCAATTGCTTTATGCTTCAGCTTTTGATACAGTATTGACATCCATATTAGTTAAACGCAAATCAATCAATCAGTCAATCACTTTTAATTTTATGGAGTGCTTTTTCATGGTAAGGACCTTCTTAAAGAGCTTTATAAGTCATGCTACATTGGAGCAGAATGGGACCTAGTGCGCAAAATGACTACAGCATTTCTGTATTTAAATATTGTTACTGCTGCCACCTCCCTGCTGCGTGTGAACCATTCCTAAGCAAGAGGCTTCTGTAGGACTGAGACCGGAGGGAAACAACGCTTGGGCACAGACAGACAAAGGAGTGACATTTAAACTGCAATGGAACAGGGAAGAAATGGAGGACATGCAAATGAAGCAGAAGACAAGTATGTTAGAAAGGTTGCAATTGATAGGAGGCCTTTTGGTCCATCTTTCTTATTTTCACTAAGTAAATCAAAAACTCCATCCTTCCGCTCCTTGATAGATCTCAGAGTCTGGGCCTTTCGTTTACCCTGCGCTAAGTCAGTTCTCTTTTAGTTCCCTTCAGCTGGGAGCCAACATCTTTGTTTTTCTACTGCGTGTAAGATAATTCCCTGGTTTGACCCTATATTTACCCCATAGGACTTTATATACTTAAACACTGAAGTGGCTTAGCTCCTTTAACCTGTCTTTGTATAACAACACCCTGAGACAAGAAATCCATTTAGTTGCACTTCTTTAAACTCTTTCTAAACCAAGAATATCCGGTTTTATGATATGCTGAACAACACCAAGTACAATACTCTAAATGAAGTCTTTCTATTGCATTGTGCATAGTTTTTCTTGATTTAAATTACACATTTTTCACTATCTATCAAAGCATTCTGTTTTTTTACTGCCTAGCAATGTCTTCATTATGTACAAAAATCTACAATAAACACCCAGAACCTTTTCCTGCTTCCTGCTGCTCAACAGGATTCATATAGAATATGTTCCTACTCCCTCTATAGACTGCTTTGCAATGTTTGTCAACATTGAATTTAATATGCCTAGTGTCTGCCCAATCCTGATTTTTTCTAAGACTTTGGATAATTCTATTGTTTACACCCTACCTGTTTTTTGGACTCCCCTAATTTTGAATCATGAGCAAATTTAACATGTTTTCTTACTATATCCAGATTGTTCCTTGATATAGATCAGGAAGAGCAGCTGGCCTAAAACAGAACCCTGCTGTACACCACTACTTACATCTGTTCATTCAGAGGTTATATACCTTAAGAAGATGTGCTATTTCCTGTTTATTAACCAGTCCTTGATCCTCGTACAAGCGTTAATTAGATTCCTATTGCTTTTCATTAGGAATAAAATGTTTTTTTTTAAGTTTTCTGTAAATCTACATATATAACATATGTCATCTGTTTTAGTGTTATCATCTGCCCTGTTGCTGGTGTGAAGAATTCCAGCTAAATAAGAACTTCCCTGTCAATCCCATGTTGCGTAACTCTTAAAATGCCATTTAATATTCTTCTAATTTAACCATATTGTTTCCATAACATTTACAAAAAAAGGAAGTCTGCTTGGTCTACAATAAGACAGTCTAGTTCAGTTCTGTCCTCCTTTTTATGAATAGGTGTTCGTGAGAGTGGACATATCCTAATTATGAACCTGTGAATCAGATCCATAATTTCTTTAAGACTGGGAAATAAGTCAGACAGAAGCAATTTATTAGTTTTTAGTCATTGTAACCCATGAAGACCTCAATGCCACTTAAATTACTTAAATTATGAAGTACTATATGATCTCGTTATATAACACAGGACATTGATGTCTTTTAGTGTAAAAACCATGCATGTCATGTTAGTTTAGCATGCTTACTATGTCTTTTCTTTCCTATATTATTAGTGGTAAAAAATCGTTTCATTATTACCGTAGTTAAAAGTCACCCCAGCCGTTAATCTAAGCAAGTTTTAAGAAGTCATTCATTTAAACCCCTGAACCATCCAACACATCTCAGTACTTAAAAATTCCCCATTTATTTTCTACTTATTAAAAGTGTGCTTTAGACTGAATATTCATTTCACTTTTATACAGCCACAATGTGGTGTTTTGCCAGACCTCACAGATACATCCATTTCTCCTATTCTGACTAAAGAAATTCATAGAATTAAAGCCATTTATTATTCTGTAATTAACTGTGAAACTCAGTTTTTGGATAGCACAACTGCTATCTTGATTCCAGCCTGGAACACCCTCTGTGAGGAGTTTGCATGGTTCTCCATAGGGCTAAACCATTCAAAATCCATGAGATTAACATTCAGAAATAAAACTAAAAAGACATGTACATTAGACTTGTCTGGAAACCCTTGAATAAAGTGTAGAGGCATACGGATATAAAGGCAGAAAAAGAGGGCATTTAACCCCCCTAGGAGGAAAATAAACACAAATATTTGATATTGATATTTGGTTTGAGTAAATAATCACATTCTGACTCTTTGTGTTGAGGTACTGTACATATGTAAAACATACAGACTTCTTCTAAGACCAAGAACTAGAAAACCAAGGTGGACAATGATCAGAATGTGCCGTTACTTGGACTCTTTTCTGCATAAAAGGAACACAGGGAATATAAAACTATTCATAAAAATAGGTCACCACTTTAGGAGTAATTCATAATTATGGTGATGTTGATGATGGTTCCCGCAACACCGTATAGTATAAAGCAGATGATAGTTACTATTATTATTATTATTATTATTATTATTATTATTATTATTATGCTTTAGTATTATGAATTAACATGTCAATACCTCCTAGTCACAGCAGGACCCAAAATAATGGTGAGGAATAAATTCGTAGTACTCGTCAATATTTCCATTTTAAATTAAAGAATAATATTTATGTGTGCGTTTTTCCATTGCACAAGGACAGAAATCAGTGAGCATTATTCACAGAATAATGCAGAAGGCCACTTTTGGAATAAAGATCAATTCTGCATAAACTTGCCCGTATTTGTTACTTTTTACCATATTTAACACAATTGTACAAATAGTGTTATACACTCTTCATCGTGCTTGACGGAGGAACAGTAAATGCAGAACGATTTTTTAAGTATTAACATCAATTAAAACAAAAACAATTATTATTAAAAATATTTGTGCATTACACCTTTTTATTCTGATGCTTTGCCCCAGACCGTCCCAAGCGAAGACAGTAAGTTAAATAAGTCAGTGAGTAATTACTCGCGAAAGAACAATCGAAAATATAGATTTACAATGAAAATAATTACTTAAAGGGTTGAAGATCTTAGCGATTGATTTTCTAATGTGAAACGAACTAACAGCTGGCACTAATATTCAAGAAACGGAGAGTGAACAGAAATGGTAAAAAATAAGTTGTCCAAAGAATATGAAGAAAAATGTGCTGAATTAAGACCAGCTTCTGGATACCGCTAAAATGAGAAACGTCTCATTGTAGTCCCCACTGAAAGACGGGTAACACGAATCAACCTGATGAAAGAGATGTTATTCCTAAACCATTCTGAAAGTCTATTTGCGTGTCTTTCAGTTTGAATGTGATAGGCAGCGTCTGAAGATTTCAATTTGCCATGATACAACGCTAGCTCCAGTCAACCCAGAACAAGGCCCGAGGGTCTCTAGGGATTTTGAACTGGATTTGAAAGAAAGGCGGACAAAAAACTCAAATTAATGTCTAGCAAGTCACGGATTTGTGTCAGTGAGCAAAAGCTCTGTCTGCTCTTGTCGGATACAAAGTTGTGTGTAGCTATTATCACAGTTTACACTACAGCATCTTCGAATGTACCAAATCTATAAGCATTATTCATAAGGAGAACAAACGTTAACAAAATCTGAATAAGAAGGTACAGTATCTAGGCATCAAACAGGAACAACTGCAGTACTGTGTCTTATCGATTGAGTGTTTCTTTGAGGTACTTGCTATGACTAGTAATTTTTCGAAGATATAATCCACAGCATGCACTTAGCTCTACTTATTTCAATGTATAAACGTGCACCTTAGTTGTGGTTACAATATATCTATGATGATCCGATAACAGAAAAGAACAATCTGAAATGTCACTTTATAATCATGTGTTATGGTATGATTGGAGAGTCAGAATAAAATCGTATAACTGCTGATTTAAAATAAAATATTCTCATATTTTTGGTGTTAATGAAAATGCGAATGAATTCTGGAAAACACTCAAAGCCACCTTCTACTATCAATGCCCTCATCGGAATGAGTCTCACGTAACACCGTATTAGCACAGTTAAATTATTATTTCATTCAGCTAGCACACAGGCTTCTTTTTCCTTGTTAACATTTAATAATAAACACCAATACAGAGTGAAAATATAAATACAAATACAGCGACGTAAAACGGTGTTTAATACTCAATCAACGAGTCTGACTTGTTTCGGTTGCATTCCTACCGTACAAGACATTTCAAAATAGGATTCGCACAGAACTAGAGCAAATGAAGAGAAGGTTTTAGAAATGTCGCCGTGAACCTTAATCTTAATTCTATTAAGACAACTAAACTATAAATATTCCCCTTTAGAAATACTTCAAATAAAATAATCAAAATATGTATTGTTTTGTAAATCATATTCAACTATGGCAGTGTTACGGAAACATAATGGTGAAATTGCTTACAAACTTGCTTGCAAATAAAAATCATTTACTGTACAAATCCAGTCGAGTGCTTTCTCCACTGACGTGCAATGTATTTAAGGTTGCCCGATTTCATGTTTTGCCAGTGTGAAACTACTTGTGAGGGGGAAAAAAAAGACAGACAAGCAGGACACCGTGTGTGCGGGTAGAAAGCACGGAAACAGTCCCACTCACTTGAAGAAATCCTCTTTGCAGTAGACGTTCCCCGCCCGCGAGAAACACTTCTCCGCCAGCAGAGCGTGACAGTCGGCGCACTTCAGGCACTTGGAGTGCCAGTGTCTGTCCAGCACCTTCAGGATAAACTTGTCCAGGATGTGTTGACTGCAGCCCGCGCACTGGGGAATTTCTGCAGGAGAAAAAAATAACAAAATGCAGCCTAATTTATTCCATCAGCACAAGAGCAATTAATATAGAAATGGTATATGTCCCATTCTTTAAACCACTACAATAAAAGCAAATAGTAAAGCAATGAAAGCAGTATTATATATATAGTATTATACTATTATACTATTAACACGAGTCTGAAAAAAAATGTTCATTGAAAACTAAATTACAATATAATGTATCATTGAGGAACAAATTAAAAACAATGTAATAATAATAGTAATATTTATAAAGATCAAATGCAAGATGGCCGGTAGTGATATCAGTCATTTTCTTTATTTTCTTAATTTGCGTGCTCGATTTTAATTAAAATTGTGGCTAGGTACTATAACAGTATTATATAATAGACATATGTCATAGAATTATTATATATCACAAAATTAAATATTGGAATCATCAAACGTGTAGGTTTCGCCACTGAAAATGTGTGTACGTTTATGTATTACCTGCAGTGAATGTGCGCTGTAACTCAAGAAAATAAGCGGTGTCTCGCGATAATTTAGAGATTTTTCAGAATCTGAAAATAATAGAAATACCAGCAACTATTCCTAATAATGACTCACACGTTTTTTTAAAGACCAAAACATATTTTTCTACTGATTTACACCTTGGATGTGATTAAAAATATAATTAGCAAAAATCAGTGTTCTTCTGTATAAACTCCATTATATTAATGGTAGTTTTATGCAAAGTTACTTCTGAACTTAACGTTTTTGGCAAATGAAGGACTGATCAATAAAGCATTTTTTCACCATTTACTCTACAGTGTACGTTTATTGGGAAGTACAGGAGTAACGTCTGTATGTGGGTATGTGTAAATGTGCAGTATACAGTACACACACATGTAAGAAAAACCTGGCAATGTTCTCGTTATTGTAACAAATACCTAACCCTGTTAAGGTTTAAGAACAGCTATCTTAATTAATACAAGTACTGCAACCTATAATAAGCCATTCCGCTAAGTACTGTGTATATCGTATTCAGTTTTGCTCACACCTTAAAAACATAAAGTAGATTGAATTTGTTTCTGGGGGGAATTTCGTGGTCTGCATGTAGGTTTTGTTCAATTAACCTTCTTGTCATGTAAAATTACTTGATGATTTTTTTTCACGAGGATGACAAAGATGAAACTGTCCTACATTTTTTAATTCATAGATTTCCTGCTTGCTGTTAGGCTGTTTGTAATTAATTGCATGCGAGGCATATACACCTAATCATAAAATTAAATCAATGTTTAAATGGCGTTTTGACAGATTTTAACTTAGAGATGTCCCACTTCTAAGGTTTGACTGTGGGGCACATGTCTAAATGTAATAACATCTGTACCATGGAGTATGGATTTCGGTTTTGACCAGACTCTCACACGAACTGATTTGACGAAACCAGTACTTAGACTTTCAATACGTCTATTCCGGTGATTTCAGAATCCACAGATTGTACAGACTACATTAAGCCTCGACATCCATGTGCGCAATATCAAACAAGGGTCAGTATAAAACAATGGATTTTGGTCCAACAATGGATCCAATGGTCCAAAGAGAGATATATTTCTAATATGTGCTCCAAATCACTCATCCAGTGGACCCCACATATCAAAAAAGGGGCAGGAAATTGGGGCCAGGCTGGTCACCTGGTATGAAATCCCCTTTAAGCACGTGTGGACCATTCTAGATCGATCACGCGAAAGCGTCCCCCATGTTGCCTTGCGTGGTGACTGAGCTGAAGGACTGGGTCTAGTGGCACCCACCTAGAGCATCGATTTCAACGCAAAAGGTGGACTGGAACTCCCTTAAACTCAACACAATTCAACACAAAACCAAGTTCATGTTTTGTGTAACTGCCATGGCAATCAATACGCTCGATCTCCTCGTTTACCTTTACGGTGGAAACTTCCTCAATGCCAGTGTCCGCCCTTAGACTGTATGATTGATTTCTACTGTAACTGTAGTTTCTGTGTTTTGTTGCTTTTGTTACACCTACTGTGAACAGTACACTACAGCTTTGCATTTTTAATTTTTGTAACATTTTGTTTTGGTTGCAGTATCATTTGATGTTACAGTATAGTAGTTCCTTTCTGTATTATATATTCATGCATTAAAATTTCATTGTTCATTGTTTGTAGCCACATTGGATAAAGCCGAATATTAAATAAGCATTTTCCGTGGTCACAGAAAATTATTTTGAAAGTGTTTACACTTTTGAAAGCTGAAAAATGTAGAGCGTAATTCAGTAGATGAACAGAATAACAGGAGTGAAAACGTATGTACAGTAAGCGATGGGCAATACCATTATTTTACAAAATACATGACTCTTTTATGATATTTCTGTTCACCTTTGAAAGTGTAAGAAAAATAAAAATGAATATTTCTAACTTTTAAATGATGTATTTTGCTCGGTTTTCCGCCATGCCAAGATTTTAGGTGAACTAAACCTATATACACCACGATATAAACCTCAGGTAATTTTGAAAACAATAAAATACAAAGTAGTTATATATAATAGAAAAGTACATTTGAATATTAATACTAAAATGGGCTTGTACTGTCCGTTTACAAATAAGACAGCAATAAGATCTTACATTATTTTTGTTATGAACGACACATCGAAAACACAATTTCTAATTTTTCCACACTACAAAATTATTTTTTGCCGTAAAAAAAGCTGTGCGACGATGACGGTGATGACGACGACAACAACAATGGTGTGTTTATAAAAATGTGTAATTTTTGTTTGCTAATCATAACCCAGAATTGCGTAGTACTAGTTTGTATGGTTTAAACTTGCAATATTATACCTCTAACAAAGCAGGAGTTTGAGGTTAAACCAGGCTATCGCTTAGTTCGTATAAAAAAATCTAATATTTGGATGTACTGTATGTGAGTACTGTTACTTTCAGAAATTAACAATTAAAAAAATATATTTAAACTTGACATTTTTTGTAAACAATACATGGTATATTAAAATATTTTTTTTTTACATTTTAATTTTAAAGAGCAGTTTAATGTAGCTTAAAACCAGCAATGAAAACTTGCTTTTGTTAAAAACATACTTGTTAGATAACCCATTGCTGGCTGTTTGTGTTGAAACCCTTAAAATACTCCTAGAAAACGTCAACGAATCACTGTTCGCCTGTTATTTTCTAAAGATACCTGTACGTATAATATCTGCTTAAAATGCCTCTTCATGTTCCATGTTCTAACAAGTGAAACTACTATACTATCTCGCATCTCTTACAGCAGGTCGGGCGTTCTTCAAGTTAATCAATAATGCTTTTTACTTGCTTCACAACTCATTTAAAATGTGAGTCTACACTTTTAAAATAAATAGAATAAACTTTGCGTTGCATATCAACACATGCTAAAATGTCATAAATCTGAAATCGGAATACCATTGGTGAAAGACTTCGCTTAGAAGAAATTACGACATCAATTTATAAGTGGAAAGGAACTCAATGCATGCTATTCCGATGAGGAGGGACTGCATATACACATTAGGCCATATTGTCAGTTTCTGACGGACAGCTGTTTCTTATTGTATTTTTAAGCCTCATGTCCCATTTGAAATTGTGAAAACCGTTGTGAAATATTGTTTCATATTGCAATAAAAGCCGTTGCCCTACGATTTCTGGATGTGTTTTCTTAAAGGAAAAAACTCTTCTGGCGAGGTGCTGAATGGACAGCGCCGTCAAAGTTCTATAGTAAACCAGCAGAGTTACTGACCTCTGTAAAGTTCCCATTCCCTCCCTCGCCAGAGCGCCTTAGACCTGTTCTACTGTCTAGCTCTCGTTTGCTTCAGTCTCTGGATTCTCGTCTTGAGGAATGCCACACGGGTTTGGCTATCCTCACCGGTCTGCTGACGTAGCCTAATGTCCATTATAGATAACCTCAGTTCACCTGGGACTTGAGGCCTTAAAGCTTCAAAACTCTGTCGTTACTTCACGGCGACGCGCCGACCAGAAACCTGACACCTGTATTCCACTTTCTACTGACATCCGACTCAGAGCCACAATGAACCGTAATCTGGGCGCATTCCACGAACTCTCTTTCAAAACGGATGCAATGTGCACAACACTGAAAACAATGTCTTTGAAAGGCTCAAAATATAACATATAAATTCCAGACAAGAGAGAGCCCGAGACCGCATTACATGGACTTTGGATATATGAAACTACGGAGTCAGTTCTACGAAACTACGAGTTTGTCAATTCTAACACATTTGTAGGTTTTGTTAGAAGATAATGAGTGTTAAAACCATAAGGTTCAATATTTATTATAAAAAAACATGTTTATAGATTAAGGTTAACATGTTTATAAATGATTAAATATTTCTAAAGCAGCAAAAATATTTAAGAATATATTTTGTAACGGCCAGTATATTCTCAACTAAATCGTAGTTTCAGTATTTATTTTTTCGAAAAAGTATCACCATTATTATTGTTGCTGTTAGTATTGCAATAGTTCTCGGGGGCGTTGTAAAACATAATATCAAACGCGTGGTAGATTTAAGTAAAATTACATTAGTTCTAGTGTTTAATACAAGTAATAATAAAAAAGGTCCAAATGCAATTCTTCTGCTGATAATAATATTTGTGTATCTATATTTCCAGCTATATTATTGTTAAATTTTATTTAACAGAAGAAGACGAAAAACTAAAATATGACTACTATCGCATCTTAAACTGTTTTAATAACCGTTTTTCATAATTTGTATAGCGATGTAATTTGTAAACCAAACATGTACATATAACAATTTAGAACACAAATTCTAACACATTTGACAAAAGTCAGTATGCTGCAGTTTTAATTAGTGCATATTTTCAGATAGAATTTGTATATATATATACCGGAGCCCGAGGGTTTAATTTTTTATATACTGTATGTTTAGGGTGCATTGTACAAAATATGTTCAACAAATGAGTGAATACTCATATTTAATTCTTAGTATATTAGTACATACATTACTATTACTGATTTATTTTATAATATTACCAATGAAGAATAGTCTCCTATACAACATTTATAATATACTGTACTATTACAAATAGATCCAGTTAAAGAATAAAATGCTAATATAAATCAATATCAGTATTGGTAGATTCCCGGTATACTCTGCTTGAAATGCAAGGCGCATGTGAACAGTTAGTGGTCTCTTAACCGCATGCTTAAAAATTAAGTGGAAGGTAAACCAAAGAATGGAATTAACTTACTTATGAAATTATTATTTTGAAAGCAAAGTCCTATTTCGCAGTAAATCAAAATAAACCTCATTTCTTGACTACAGAAGCTGAGTGGAATGGGTCGAAGATTTATAATTAGACCGAGAATGTATCTGAAACAAGCTTCATCTTGATTGGGTGATCAGATTATGAAGTAGATTAACATCGCGCAAATAAAGAGCAGACGTGAAGATAATAAGTATTTCTTTACTTCGAATCTAATGGAGATTTACTGTTAATGTATTCCCTTAATGGCATTTCTTATTTTTCGGCAAAGCGATAATTTTCTGACAATATTTGTAAGGGCTTATATGTCTCGTTTCAGTCTAACATCCTATATGTATGCTGTTTTTTTCACATTTTTATTCAATTAAATAGAATTTAATATGTTGTATATTTCTAAAGACCTCTTTTTTTTTACTTACGTGAGAGTTAGTTTGTAGAGTTTATATTTAAGTTATAGGAGGTATTTCATAGTAGGCTAAACAATATTGAAATTTCATTTTGAATTAATTTAATAATAAGTAATATCTATATTACTTTATAAAATAACAGTATAAAACAGCAAAGATCTTCTTCTTAACTCACAATGAATTAATAATACAGAGAGGAGATGAAAAATGCTGTTGTTAGTTTTAAACTTTAAACTCGTCAATGCTCTTAGTCGCAAAGGAACAACTAATAGGTTTATTTCATGTTGAAAAAGAAAACAACGTTTCGGCCGTGGAGCCTTCTTCAGCTGAAATGCTGTTAGTCACCTACTTTGTGTTTTATGACTAAGTTTCTAATGCAGGTCTGCGGAAGGCCGGTACAGCATGAAACATTAGTGCCAGTAACAGTAAAACAACAGTTAAAACTGCAACATTTGGGATTTGTCGCTCATGACAGCTGGGGGTCAGCTATAGGGAGAAGGGAGGAAAGCCCGCAAAGATATAATGAACTCTCTGTTATTTACAGAATTGTGTCATAGAGCAGAGAGAGTGGATTAGTGAACAAGTGTCACAATTAATCCTTCCTTTACAATGTACAGTACCAACCTAGCGACTGACGGAGATCCAACACAGTAGCGAAGAGCATAACTTGACCACAAGCTTGAAACATGATAGAAGTATCCTGGCACACACAGATAAGAACGTATTTCAAAAATCCCCAGATAGCACATATACACATACTGTATATATCAGAAAAAAAGTAAGACACAAAATACTAACATTCACCGCTCTTGCTTTGGAGGGCTTTAATCCGAAGCGCGTCAGAATGTACTGTATGTGCATTTGCGTATGCACATATAAACCCCACACCAAAGAACACGTTTACATACTGTATATATACGCATAACACAAAATCCTACTGTCTCCATCCATTTCTTCTTCCTTCATTTTGCCTGTGCGGTTTAATTAAAAGCTACGATTCCCTCGCAGTGCTCTGCAGCATTTCAAACCGTATGTCTGCCAGTTGCTTTATTAATTAATCAATATAAAAGGAAGAAAATTCCTTACGTTGCATTGGCACTCCAAGCAGCTCTGGAAGACCCTTAGCTGGACTCTCTGCTGCTAGTGCAGCTGCACTTTGCATCATTGTGTTCCCCCCAAAAAATATGTTTAAAAGGCAACAGCAATTATAAGCAAGGGATGAAGAGTTCTTCTAGCGAGAACATCAAAATAAAAATATAAAGTATGCACAAATACGGCCCTCTTATAGCGTAGATATGTGTTGTTTTCCCGATCTTGCAGTCGTGGGATAATTTTATCCTGGGAAATTCGCGGCGCCTGCGGGTTCTTGCTTGTGGTCTTTTGGTATGGATCGGAGGCAGCTTGATTCATTCACACTGCAGGGGCGACCATGACGTCACCACAGCCACAGGCCCCGCCCATAAGCCAATGGGAACCCAGGGTTTGCCACAAGTGGGCGGAAGTGTTCCCTTAGTAGGCGACAGGTGAGAATAAAGAAGGAGGGGTTTCGGGAGTAGGGGTGGGTGACACGGAAGCAGCACCTTGTAGGGTTTAGCCCATAAATACAGGGCCTAGAGCTTCACACCAATGACATACAGTAGTTTCCTGGAGCTGCATGAACTTACCAGCTGCATGACTTAAGATTTGCGCACAACAGCTTTGTTGATGTCTAGAAATTTGTATCATGGGAGATTCGTTTTAATACGTGACACTTTATAGACAATAATAGCTTGGATCACAGCGCGTTTGAAAGAATTTTGCAGAATGTACGTTTAACTGCAACAAAGAAAAAACTGTTAAAAAGAGGCTTACCAATCAAAGCATACAAAATTGTAACAATTACAGTAATGGAATTATCGGAGTATTACGTGGACTTTAATTGAAAGAAGATAAAACCATTTAAGATTTCTTCTGCTACGTCTCGGGCAATTTTAAAAAGCAATTGTGTATCTTCACATGAATATGAGATGCAATATTTCTAAGAGGAGTCTAAAATTTGGTAATCTGCCAATAGTCTTTTTGGAGAATTTCGAAGAATATTATCTATTATTATGATTAAAAACAGTTTGCTAGAAGCCCATAGCCTGCCTTAACTTGTTTAAAAGCCTGACTGTTTATCCTGACAGTCTTCATTTCCATCTGGTAGCCGACCGACTGGTCTCAGATAAAATATTCCCACCGGAGAGTTCGTAGTTCAAACTAAATGAACTCCATTTTCGCATCCAATTCTCTTCAAGGATCGGCGGAGACACTCTACATTGCTCTCAGTTAAACGTCATTACATGGAAAGCAACCTTCTTGAATTAAACAAATATTCCTACTCCTCTCTGTACTATGTCTCTGGAAAGAGCACAGCTGTCAACGGCTATACGCCTGCTTTGAACCTAAGTGTGGCCTCCAGTGGGTCTATACTATATCTTTTCTTTCTTTATTTGAATGAATCCTTGCAAAAGTATTTTAAAAAACATGAATTATGATGATTGCATTGTTTTTTTCTATGGTGGGCATATTTCATAAGCAATATATAACAGAATAGAAAACATATGCTATGTTAAAATCTTAATTTAGAATGATTTAAAAAGTAAAGTCTGTTCATATACAGTATTGCATTCATTAGACAGGTACAGCTTCATTTGTTTATGAGTCATTATTGGACTTGCAAGCAAAGTATTGATACTCTTAGTGAGTTTATTTATGCCGTTACAGTTACTGATACAGGCATATACAGTAGTACACAGCTTGTTTGGCTGCTTTCGTTAAATACATTGATAATTAAAAGTGATTACGGTATACACAGATAGTATGTAATGTACAGTATATATTACCACGTGTTACCTACATTATTTTAACAGTATTTTTAATATTTATGAGACCTTTCTAACGGATTTGGAAATTATATTAATAGTCTCTCATTTCCAGACACCGTGTTGATATAATAATGTAAAATGTATACTATCTAAAATATTATGGAAGACCGCGAATTTGAGTCTTTCGCCAAAAATACCATTTTAAAATTCTTATACAATTTTTCCTTTCAAGTCATTTTAATTGACATCACGAAACAATAATTCACTTTGCATTAATCACCAAGTATGACATACTCACAGATCATTCAGGAAAGTACAAGTACTGTGTATTTCAGCATGCGTAAATGCCTGTAGCATCTGCTAATTAGGAAGACGTTTCACCAGCTTGTGTGTCTGTCAGTCTATCTCAGATGTAAGTCACTTGTAATATTTTTTGTATATCAGTACTTTGACATGTAAGAGCGGATATTAAATAAATTAATAATCAGCTTAATGATTAAATAAAAATCGGGTTGGGGGTGCAAACCTTATACTTCCTCAAATAACATTTTGTAATTATATAATCATGATTAGTGTGCATTGTTAAAAATCTTCGAATTGCAGAAAGTCTGATTTTAAAATATATATATATCTGTCCAAAATTAAGAAATAACTTGCTTCAAAGGTGAAGGGTTAGCATTGGGTTACAGGAAAATTATCGAGTTTCTTATTGCAACTGCGACGTATTTTTAATGTAAACTTTCTCACCTATATTATCATCTCTTGATAATAAATCCATATATATATAGGTCTAAATCCGACCTATATTTTCCAGTAAGACTCCAACGTTCACTCATAATCAGAAATCAAGTACTGCTTTATGTCTAATTACATATGTCTAATTAAATAACTGACAGCGTTATCACTTTACCTGGTGTATATCTACTGCACCGGCCGGAAGAAGAGACCATTTAAAATAGCTTTTAATCACTACATCACCTCTACCGAAAAAGGAACCAACAGTATTTTTTCTGAATGAATTTAAATTACTATTAATAAAAGGCGGAAGGCGAACCAGATTAGGGTCAACCATTCTGGCGCCCTATTCCTCTCGTCCCATTGAGAAACGTGAAAAGGACGGGCTGTGGCTCTTTCCTCGGAGCACTGCTATTTATTAAAATCCCACCATCTAGTTATGCAGAAGCCATCTGCGCGGCCTGTTACAGGGCGGTCTCTCTTTCATTTGTATCTTTGGGAAGGTTAGACTATATGTGTTGGGTCATCAATGCAAATAACATTTAATTTTTACTGTAATGCAATTGTGAACTTGATCATTTTCTCAGCATATAGGCTACAGAAAGTAGAAGGAAATATCATTGTGCGGTGAAGGGGAACTTGTTTAACACCCCAGATAAGCAAGACTGAATGATGATGGAGATGATGATGATGATAGTGACGATGATAATGATGCAGAAGTATAGCCGTGCACTGTATATGTGTATGAAGTAAAAAAAAACAACAGAATTTACTGTTCCATAAAAGGCGCTTCCAAAAACTAAAACCAGTACGAAATATATGGTGAGGAACGGAGAGAGGCTGAGAGGTGGGTAGGCATTCGAAAGTTTCGTGCTTGAAGAGTGAGGATAGTATTTCAGAGCATTTTTATCTCAGTAATTTTCCTGGATCTCATATGCACAGTATACTCAATACAGCTACAGTACGTCCTTATTCAACACCTGGCTGTAATTAGCCATTTTTCTTGTTTTCAGTTGTTCGATAGAGATTTAAGAATAGATTGTAAACAGACATCTGTTCTAGTTCTAAATATTAAGATGTTCAGGTACGAGACTTCAAACCAGACTTTGGTTTAGTAAATTCAATCGACAAAAAAACTGAATTATCGACGGTAAATTGTACGACTACTCACATTTTTAGCCCTTTCATGCGTAATACATTTCGGACAAAGCGATAATTATCATTGATTTGAATTTATTTAAAAATAAGCCTTCCAATAATATGACACTATTATTAGGCCTACTATTTGTAGGTGAAAGCAAATTATTCGAGTAAATTTGATAACGCTACAAACCATCCATCATTTTACAGTACTTGTTATTACTGTAGGGGATTTGTATTTTGTGTGGCAAATTGTCCAAAAGTGTTTTACAAATTTAACATTCTTAAATTCTTTTGTATTATCACTCTCTCAAAATTGTTATATTTTTAATTTATAATGCAAAAAACAACCCTTACTAATTCAATTACCTTTTGGTAAAAGAATAAATCCATTTGCACTAAGAATTGTTAATGTCTAAAACATAATACGCTATAGAGTCTATACCAATACCAACGTCCCCTGTAAAATCATCTTTCATAGCGAGTATCGAATAGGCCTAAATTAAAGTGTTGAGTGTATGAAAATACGTTTGAAAATCGGCGATTTTATTAGAAAACAAGAGTTATAACCAAAAAATTATCAGACATTAATCATAAAAAGAGCTATATACTGTATAGGTGAGAGAAATGAACCTAAAAGTTTTTTTTTAATCAATGTTTTGAACGACTGGTAATTAAACGTTTTTTTTTTCAGCATTGAACTTGCATTGGTTTCGTTATGTGTAAAGGACCACTGATTGTAATGTATTGCATAAGCATAAATAAAATATACAAAACTATTTCGTATTTCTACATAAATAGAACAAAGTTAATACATATGAAGGTCTTATGTACAGTACATATGATATTATAACAACAACATGAACACCTCTGCCTTCAAACAATACTATGATACAATACGTTACCAAGTATATTATTGGTAGGCAGACCTCAATCTTCCGGAGTTTGAAATATTGTTTTAAAGTAGCAGAGGTGCTGTTCTATAATGATTGAATGTATGTTAAAATGTCATGATTATTAACATGACAAGTGTTAGCATATAACTATTACAGCATGTGGTAGCATTCTAAATCTTTCAGGCTTCCAACAGCTGACTTTCTCTTTAAAAATAACTTGTGCAACATTTTCTGCATCCACCATCATCTTCCCTCTTTAATGATGACACCATGAGTTCAGTGATAAAGCATTATGAAACTTCTTCCTTAATGTATTTTATGGTGCTTTAATTTCCACGTGTGCGTTTTAATGCTTTCAGCATGGTCTGCTCTGACAAGAGATTTCATTGCAAACCTCCATAATAGTAACCAGCAGGATAATGATGAACGTGTGAGCAATAACACAGGCAGAGGGCTGTCTTAGGCCACTGTAGTTGACCTAGCCACTTCTAATTAGATCTAATACTTCAATGTCAGGGTTCATTGATGTCTCTGCTGATATCTGTCATTCTAGTTGACCATAGTTTGTGCTCCTCCCCCTGATACACTTACAATACACAAATCTCATCAGTAAAAGTCAATGGCCAATACACATGTACCCACACAGGTTTTAAAGGAAAAGCTTGTTCTGTGATGTTTTCCCAGACAATTGGCTGAACAGGGATTTCACATCTGGTACAGCAGTGAGCCTGATCTACTGTATATTTATGACCAACAATCACCAATTGCAGTTCATATATTTCTCAGAGAAGAACACTCCCCAATCCTCTCCTAAAAATACCGATCAATATATTCATATCAAATTAGCACTTGTTAAAATGGGCAGCAGCTTTATCCCCTTGTTGCCTGATCTTGTCCAAGCTTCCAAACCAAGGCCCTATTATGGTGACCCAGAACACTGCGTTATAGAAGGTGCTGCCACACCCGGGGGTGGGGGGGGGGAAGGCAGATTGTCTCCTGCTAGTTGTAAAACACTTTCAGATCCTTTGGGAGGGCAAGTACTAAATAAATGCAAGGAATGAATGAAATAAATAATTATGATATGTTAATGCAAAATAGATAGTATTTCAATGGCAACACAATCATCTTTTTAAAACCCTTTGAAAATGCAATCTAACAGACATTATTTTTTTCTTGTTTTACATGTAAGAGGAACAATAAAAACCTAAGGAGACTATACCACTCAAAGCAATTGCTAAAATGATCGCTGCTCTATTCATTTTATTGTTTCTGATGTGCGCATACACGTAGCATAAAGTAATGGCCAGGCCTCTGGCCTTTATTGAAAGTCCACAGCAAACCCAGCGGTATAAGAGGGAAAAAGCATAACTGGGGGTAACCTTGTGTTGAACCAGGATCCCATCCAGGAGACACTTCTTAGTCCACTTAACACTACAGTAACCAGAATGATCTCTGGTCCAATAAGTCATTGTGCTCTGGTGTGGACCTTTTTATTGTTCTTGCTAGTAGTAATTGCTAGTAGATTATAAGCATATATAATACCCTCCAAAACACATAGATACTATGTATGTACAGTATTATAGATACTGTATATGCACCCCTAAAATAATGATTCCCATGTCTTAAACACCAAAGACTGCAGCCTATCAATTCTTCATATTGTAAAGGATCACTGGTGTTTAAGGGCATTTGTGGCATCTTCTTGTATGACTACACATTGAATTGGCTGATACAGTTGGCATTTACACACATGGATCCTGCTTGAAATCTTGTACCTTGGTTCCTGAACCTTCTTAATTAAAAAAGTGCCAAACCATGCGAGTTAGCCCAGACAGTGTTGAGTGTACTTTAAGTCCTGTAAAGAAACGATGGGATTCTGTGTCACAGCCTATTCGAGGCATAATGAGGTTTCTGCAGGAAAGAGATGAACATGACATCTGAAACTAAGGATCAGAAGGATAGTTTAATCATTTTTATAAGAATATAATAGCACAAGAAAGTTTACAAAAAAGAAGAAGTCAGTCTACCCATCAGGACTGCTTGTTTGCTTGAAGGAGATTGATCTGAGGATCTTGCATAATTGTTTCTTGAAGGAAACCAGGATAACAGCTTCAACAATATGGGTAAACATAATGTTTCACACTCCCACAATCCTTTGTGTAAAGATGTTCCTCCTGTTCTGAGTATTAAACGCTCTCTTGTTTCCTTTACTGTACAAATGGTTCCTTCTTCATCATCATCTGTAGCTTTTTCATGCTGGTGCTGCAACAATTTTCGGGGATGAGAAAAAGTGACATATCCTTATACAATAGGCTTTAAGGAAAAAGAAAGGAAATGTCTTGTCATGCTGTGGATGCTGAGTGAGAAGAGCACAGTGATGCCTGTTATTTTTAAACTTCAAGTTATTAAATACAATAATTAGAAGCATTATGGAATGATAGTGCACAGCATCTAGAGATCTAGCTCACGTCTACTCTATTGATGGCATAGTGGAAAATGTTTTTTGACACGATACATGGTCAAATAGTGGTGTAAACAGGCACCGTCCTTCGGATGAGACGTAAAACTGAGGCCCTGACTCTCTGTGGTCATTAAAAATCCCAGGGCGTTTCTCAAAAAGAGTAGGGGTGTAACCCCGGCGTCCTGGCCAAATTTTCCCATTGGCCCTTACCAATCATGGCATCCTAATAATCCCCCTCTATGAATTGGCTACATTACTCTGCTCTCCTCCCCACTGATAGCTGATGTGCGGTGAGCGTTCTGGCGCACTATGGCTGCCGTCGCATCATCAATAATAATAATAATAATAATAATAAAAATGTTATCTGGGTTTATCATTTTAAGGTTCCCATTGTTTTGTTAAACCTACTGAAAAAGCTTATTCTTGATTCAGCAGAACATGGCACAAAGTCCACATTGGCCAGCACTTCTGCAAATCAGGGTGGTGGGAACAGTGTCTATGTTTGGGCATAGTGGTTGACAGCTTCAGTGTATTGTTAGGGTCAGGCACGCTTATTGTTAGGCCTTTTTCAAAGTGCTGTGGAAAATACCCTGATGCCAAGAAGTGAGAATCTGGACTGAACATGATGAAATCCCAGGCAGCATTGTGGCGCAGTTGTTAGCATTGCTGCTTTGCAGTGCTAGGGCCCTGGGTTCAACTCCAGACCTGGGGTGCTATCTGCATGGAGTTTGTATGATCTCCCCATGTTTGTGTGGGTTTCCTCCCACAGTCCAAAAACATACTGGGAAATTTAATTGGCTTTTGAGGAAATTGGACCTGGTGTGACTGTGTGATCTGTGTGCTGGACTGCAGTCCCATTCAGTGTGAGCCCAGTCTTGCTTCAATTGCTTACTGAAATAGGCTCCAGCTCCACCACAACCCTGAATTGGAAGAAGTGGGAGAAAATGAATGGGTGATGAAGTCCCAAAGCATTTGTTTAAAAGCCCACTACACTTTCAAGGGAAGAATGAACCTTAAAACAAGGCTCCTCAAAAAAAAACCCATCTCCACTCAAGTGACGGGTCAGGTGATGCCAAAAATCCCTGTCACTTTCAAAGAAACTACGCAGTCAAGATAAAGAGGGTTGTCATGTTTCTATCTCTCATCTTTTAGTTTCAAATGTGGACTATAAATTGACAGGCAGACACAAGCAGTTTTTTCCGGTCGTCTATTAAATTGAACTGAGTTAATTTATCTTCACCACAAAACTCCACCAGCTTGACCAAAGGGAATGAACTTCACAATACTTCTACTATGTACTCGTACTTCTAGTATGTACACAATACTATGTAGACCAGAAGTGAGGCGTTATAAACCCCCTACAAGCATCCCTAAGAAATGTTCTTCTGTGTACTTTTTTAAACATTACTATCATCGCTTAATTGGATAGTTCCCATCCTAAACCTATAATCACACCTAATTAATTCTGTGAATATAACCATTTATGATTTGCTGTTCACGTTCAGTTACCTTCTTTCTTCCTAAATCATCTTTATCCTAAAGTATATAAGGTTTAATTTATGAAAAGATGTTTGGAGGTTTGTGTCTGTGGCTCGTTCAAAGTTTTCCAAGCCTGGTTCAGGAGGCTTTATAACCCACCTTTTAAAAACTTGAAACAATTTCATAATGATCAATTAAACAAGTGATATGTTAAACTAAATATGTTCATTTGGAACCACAATCTGATACCCTTAGTCTCTCAAGGGCCAAAATGATTTTGATTTTTTTTTTATAAGCACAATTCATCAGTATATTAACAGGTGTTGGCAATCCTTGGGAACAGGTGACCTCCTGTATAAGTAACTTTACCAGAGGTCTCCAGGACCAGGGTTGGAGACCTTTAGCTAAGACAGAGCTTTTAATTGGAACATTTGCTAGGGCAGTTGCTGTGCTCTGGAAACTATAGGCAAGTTAGACTTTAATTCTTTTTATGCCCCATAAGAGCACAGAGAATATCACATTTTGGCTGTTCATTTACCATCACACTGGGATCCTCCCAAAATTTAAAGCTTATCTATAAATGGAGTTTATGATGACATCGCTAAATTGAATCCATATTTCAACAGAAACCAGACATGCAGACATAGGCTAATTCCAAACCCTTCAGGTCTTCCAGAGAATAATCTTTTCTCTCTCCTTAGACAGCAACCTTTTTTTTTCCTTTATGTGCAAAACTAGAAGCTTGCTCTGACCATGACCCTTGGGAGAGTGTTCAAAATGATTAGAAAAATGACCTAGAGGAGTTAGTGTGGGAATATTAATGACTACCTCTTGGTCTTCTAAACTGGTTAGGTGCAGATAGACCCCCTTTAGAAAAAATACTTTAATTGTACTTCATATTACCAGCCCAGTCCTTTAAAACAAGAAATGCCTAGGATTAAGTCCAAGACTACATTCAGTCTACACATGAAACCTGCCCTTAGGCCCTTAAAGCACAAAATAGTAAAATCTTAAAACTTAAAACACTAAACAGTGGATTTGTATGCCCCCTAACTACGTGATATAGTGCACCATAACCTTAACCAAGAAGCTAGCGGTTTTCATTTGTGTTATGTATGCAAATGACAGCTAAATTAGTTTACCTCTAATGGCAAGAGCTATATACCACAGCACCAATGAAAGATAATCTATCAAAATATACACTGCATTCTTTAAAAGGGGGTGGGTGTCGGGGGAGTTCGTTTAAGTGCGTATTTAGTGAACGGCTCAAATCAGCATTTCAAAATGTTGCTTTTTATTAAGATTAAGAGTCTGTTAAGAACATTCTCCTAAGAACGGAAATCTGAATAGAATAAAAATTTATCTTTGATATTAATGTCTTGCCAACGGATCTTTTGCGTTCAACAAAGATCGAAATACTCAATTGAATTGATCCTTCAAAGTGAGTGAGGTCTGACAAACGCACACCTGAGTACACAGAAGAATATACGATATACGGTTTCCAACAAAACCAAGAGGTCAGTGGGATAAGCAGCTCCTTGTTGTCCTTTTTTTGTGTCTCAGAATATATGTTCAAGAATCCTTTTGTCTCCCCATCCTTTGGAGTCATGCATGACTTTGTTAAGGAGGGTTAATCCGATCATTAGATGAAGATTTGTGATTAAATTAAAAATAATAAAAAAAACAGATTTGACTCTCCATTCTCAATATGCCAACAAGTGCATGCTCTCGAGGGGTCTTAATGGTTTCTTTTATCTGCATGTATCTCAAGACCTCCCCCATTTGTCTTCCCTGTCGGTTTTTCAGTCCCATGGGAGTTGTGCCAGCGTTTATCAGGGCAGAGAGGAGCTTAAGAGTGTGTCTTGGTGTCGTGATCGACTACTTTTTTGTTATTTATTTAAAATCTTTTCATGCGGCGACCAGACAATGGAAAATTTGTCAATTATAATCAATTCTGGGCTGGCAATTTTTCTGTATTAAAAAGATCTAATAGCTAACCCAAGAGCGATTTTGCAATGTTGAATTACATTAATGTGTGTTTTAAGCAACTTCTTAACACGGTACTGTTATATTTAGCATTTAGCCGAGATGCTAAACTATTTTCAGTCATTGTTAATGTACAGTAGTTGTTATTTTAACGCCAAAACTAGGATCGGATAAGGCAGCACTAAATAAACCCGCGGTCGCAAGCTTTAACCAGAGTATACAGGCCTATTTACAATTCACATCTATTGTTTTTTGTTTTTTAAACATTCTCGATATATATTCAGTGATTACATTATTTGATTCTCTACATCTCAACAATCTATCCCCTGTAACCTCGAAATTTGTGAATGGCACGAATCTCATCTTGCAGTAACTGCACATGCAACAGCAGGAAATTAGTGAAGATGTATTATGCCCCTAGCCAGAGCAAAGCATTTGCAATTATCATCTCAAGCGGAGACACTGCAATATGAAGTATATATTTTTTTCAGGTTTCAGAACCACCCATTGTTTCTAAATTGTAGTAAATCAAGATAATAGCAAAAGCAACGAGTTGTAAATATAATATAACCGGAATAATTTTAGGTCAAACGTTTATTGTAATAACGCTAGGTGCTATATTTTTGTTTTTAGCGAGTTGTATCAAACTGCTAAACACTAATAAGATTTTTTTCTTATTAACATACTATGCACTTAAAACATCCGTGTACAGTATTTTATATAAACTGAAGTGATATTTATTAAGTTTCTTAAATGATCCTCAAAATAACCGTGCACAGCGCCCACTTCAGTAGAGGCGGCGCTGGAAGCAAGAACACTACATTTCGGAACTACCGCGCTCGGATTTTCAAAAGCGAGAGCTGCTCATTCTGTACCTGCTGTTCTGTTCATCAACTGTATATTCCTCAGAATACAATGACATACATACCCTATACACTCTCCTAACAAACGTTCAACGCTAATGAATAACAGTTTAGCAAAAAGTGTCGTATATTTGTGTTAAAAAAAAGATTACACTACGTTTGCGCTACCTTTTGGGAACATCCGTCATTGTTAGCACTTATTGTAAATTTTCACTTACTAAATCACTTGCAGGTGAAGAGTGTTTATATCCGTGGAAACCTACCTATTCTTCAGTCGGCTTTTGAGTTGTTAATTTCTTTGATTGCACAGCACAAGAAGGTGCTGTGGATCCGGGCAATCCTGCCACTGGTCATTTCCTTCTTAACTCGGATTTTGTAGACGCGTTTTTTTTTTATTTTGTACGAAAAGAAATGCATACACACAACCGAGAGCAGAAGGCCGAAGCATCAATGTCAGAGCGCTTTTCTTCAGTTCTCTGTAAGCAACTACGTTGGGAGAGAGGGGAAACCTCACGAGAGGGCACGGAGAAAATTAAATTGCACTTGAGGGCAAATTCTATTAGGGAATAGTTATTGTCTCCTGACAGCTCCTGTCCATTTACGTAATTAGTTGAAGGACAAGACTGTGTATTGTCAAAAAAAATAAAACAACCCAAAACGGTTAAAGCCTCAAGCCAGTCTTAAACGCCGTACAAATTTTGGATTTACGTGTGTTTTATTTACGTTATACGTTACAAATAAACCTCGTACTGTCCATGATAAAAGCAGCCTTAACGTTATCAGCTTGGTCGTTGTTGGAAGTTGCTGTTAACGTTTTTTTTTGGTAGAAATAGTAGCAGTTGTAGAAAACAGCTTATGCTAAAGGTTGTTATAGTTTCTGAGAACAGCACTGCTGAATAATGTGTTCACACGACGGCGCTTTAAACACGATGGAAAAATTAGAACTCGAAAACTTCGCGATTAAGACATTTATTTAAGCAGACCTTTTGCAACACAGGTTTAGAGAAGCTTTGGTAATTGTTTACCTCATACGTTTTTATTAACAACACTCGATCTGTGGATAGCTACAATATTGCATACTGTAGTTGCCTGGTTAGAAAGTTCTTAAATGTATTTAAAAATACATGAGATGGGCTGCAGTTTCTGTTACTGTATGTCTACTGTCACCTATTCAATAGTTGTCTGTTTTTAAATATGAAACGTAGTGTACTTTGTTCTCAACCTATTGTTCACAGCGGAGACATTCACTTTCATTCCTCATTGTGACCCTGCGTTTCTTTCCAAGATTTCCCAATAAGCGGCTTTAGATTATATTTTGAGCTACTTCTTTTCTTAGCTCACAGTGTTCCGAAAATGGCACGTAAATACAAATACTTCGCGCTGTCTAGTCAGGGATTGCACCCGAATCCCGGGTGAAAGATTGTGTAAATGGAAAGGAGCGTATTTTACGTAAGACATCATTGAGAAAAAACAGGCTGATGCTATAAAATGAAAATTACAATGACACAAAAGAACGTGAACAGTATTTTTACTGAAGTGCGAGTTTGTATGACATACGTAATGCAAAGTGTATTGTACATCTCACGTTTTTCTCTTTTCCGTAGGTTTTAATATTCATGGATATTGGAGGAGGATGTACTTCATTGTAAGTTGCCCCTTAAGCTTCTTAAACAAGAATGAATAATACGGATCAGAAAGAGAAAATCTCTGCGAAATATTAAAATAGATTTCTTCAATATTCAGTTTCACAGTTTCAGTCTATTTGGGCTGTCACTACAAAAAATGAAAAGCCACAGATTTCTGCTTTCAGAAATGTAGTGAGAAATAAGCGCACGCAGATCAAGCAAAGCTGTGACCTCCCATCTCGTGTGTAATCGTTAATATCCCATTAACTGGTCACATTTATAAATTGGAGTACACTGCGATGAAATACCTACATGATACAAGCTGTGATATATGCTTGCCAACTGACTAGCTGTCATGTTTTAATTCAGTCGGATGCTCTCGGTTTATTAAACATTTTGAGTAATAACCGTTCCAAAGAAAAGTTGGAACTGGTTTTCAGTATTCATTTTCAAATATACTGTATGTAGGGTACACAAATCTCAACTGGCTGACGAATATGAACGTAATTGTAATACGTACAAAAACCCTTATCTGCGTACAGTATATGTCAAGCTACCAGATCTACCTAATAATTCCATATTCCAATAAATCCTGACTATATTAGCTTGAATTTTAACCGCGTAAAAGCGTATGAAAGAGATTTTAACAACAAGAAAAGAAAATCGAAATTCGGCGTATTGCTATTAGAATTCCGTATAGACCTCTACATTTAAAGCTGGTGTCCTCAATTCAAAATACAAGTTCACGTTGTCTTAGAGAATCTCTTTAATTTGGTGCTGTGAACCATAAACATCAATTAAAAACCTTTTCATAAAGCTGCAGATTGCCTCGAAAGAGGAGATATCGTCAGTTAAACGGTGAGGCTTCTGGGCACTTGAGTACATTAAAACGACTGTGATTGACACGACCGGGAAACAGTCCAAGTTCATCTTGCAAACATGTAACGTTGTTACAGAGAAGCACAGACCACTGCGAGAACTTGACATATTCTCTTTGCATTGAACGCGCGTCCGGACACCGTAGTGGCAGGACATAAAGAACACAAGCTGGAGAGCAAAAGATCAAGGAACTGATTCCGTTCAGTCCGAAGAACACATCTGTCTGTGTCTCTTTCCTGTTGATTTTTTCCGCAGATGCGAAACACTTTGTGTGTATGAGGATTTGATGAATGAAGGCTAAAATTAGCTGGATGCTATAAACCAAAACGTTGTCGGAGAATAACCGTTAAAATGATTATGGTTGTTATCATCAGTAGTGAAAGATGCATGTTTAAAGTATTACTATTGCAATAATAACGAAAATTGTAATAAAACATAACTTTGAAACTAAGACCAGATAGTATACTGTATGATTGTTGTTATACACAGGAAACAGACTGTGTATGTTGGACTGTAGGATATCAGTCTCACTTAGGAATTCCATACCAGTTTTGTTAAACTTTTGCTCCTTCAGTGCTGAAGGGAGCACTGAGATTTGGATTAACCTTTGTGACAATGTCAAATTAACCTTGGCCACAAGGGAGCAGGACATATACTGTATTTTTTTTTACATTTTGCTTGTTTCAAAGATTAAACTGTTCTCAAAATGAGGGACTGAACCAGCATTGCATGGAGATATGAACAAGGTCTGGTGTTAAGAGATACATGGTTCAAAAGTGACACCTATGTGTGTCTTTGAAGAGAGATTTAACGAGCTTTCATCCCTTTGATGCATCTGTCATCTGGCATGATGCAGAAAATTCTTGAATTTGGCAGGGCTCCTGCAGGAGTCTCTTTCTGAGAAAGGGTCCTGCACTATTGTGCTTATTTGATTTGTGAAGCAACTCCATGGGATGTTTGTAAGAATCTATATGGACATTCTCTAAAATACTGTAGGATTTTTCTTTGTAGGAGATACAATAAGAAACCTTATTATATAGTAAATAAATGTGAAATGCTGGCAATAGGCAAAGATCTCATTGCTAACCCCCAAAATATATTTGAAATGTACCTGTTTTCCCATGCGTTTCCATATCCTAGATGACTTCTGCAAAACAATTTTCATGGTTGTATTTGTGATCCATAAACTTGCAACCAAACATCTCCAATACAACAGATCAAGCATCATTATATCGAATTAATATCACATTAGAAAGTCTACAAGCTATTGGGAATAAATCGAAGAATGCTTCCCTTTTTAATCTCTCCTCAGCTCCACATTGTCCCTTGTGATTAATACAAACGTACTGGTACTCCCCAATTATACAAGTTTCTGGAAATATTAAAGAAATTGTTGGATGAGATGGTTTGCTCATGTTTACAACCTTACTGTTATTGTACCATATCTTATTGACCTGAGTAGTTGTGCAGTTGCTAGTGGAAGAGTTACTGACTTCAGAGGGGTGGACACAAGCAGATGTTTATGGAAAATGGGATCTTTAAGATGAATATGCACGATATTTGGAATTAAATAATTGGATTTACAAATCAGTGGCCTACAAACTGGCGGTGCCAGTTTACAACATCAGGTTATTAATCTCTGGTGCATGAGTCTGTACCTCTGTCCCAGTGAACTTAGCCTTTACCCAAGGCCAAAGAAAAGATGGAGGGCTTTCAGACTGAACCTTGTATACAGTATGCTTACATAATACACAATCGTGATGTATGCCTGTGTTGTTGTTGATAATGATGATAATATCCAGGAAAAAAAACATTTACAATGAGCTTCTGGGCTATGCCAGTGTTGCTCAGAATACAAAATCATCAAAGAAAGAAAAGGGCACTCAAAGTCAGTAGTCCTTCTTGCAATAAATGTACATTACTAAATATAAATCCCCTCTTAAACTATAGAACTAATTGACTGCAAAAATGAGGTATAACTTCCACAAATACTTTCCTCTGAATCATACAAGGAACCACCCATTGGACATTACCTATACAAGCACATACTAACTGAAATTTCAATAACCTTTAACACACCCATTTGATAAAAGATATCTTTAAATAAGAACAATTAAGACATCAGACAAACCACTTAATCCATTTACCGTTGCTTCTTTCTCCACTTACTGGAAATGTTTAAACAGGTTTGGAAAGGCTTAAAGCCAATTGGAATCCTATTAACCAGCAAGAAAAAGTCAGGCACTGCAGAGCTGCTCAGAAGGCGCTGCTCGTGTTTTGAACCTGTTGTCGGGCGTCGTAAACGCCAATGAGTGAGATGCAGCATCTGTACGATTTTGTTTGCGAGGTGTCCTGTTAAAACAAACCCATGCTGTTGAGATGTGGTCATTTGCTTACAAAAATGATTTTTTTTTTCTAAATGAAGTCAAACTAAATAAAAAAAAAGTAAATTTGCAAGCAATACCACTTCAAACAAATTTTAGATTGTAAATTGTTATCAAGACTATGCAAAATAACGCTTGTAAACATTAGGCAGGGCTATAAGTTTAAAATATATTACGGGTGTATAGTGTATAATATTAACCCAAGCCAATAAACATATTTTAGTAGTAAAGCAGTCGGATAAGTTTGAGTACCGTTCAGGAGTTCCTTGAAAATTATGCTTAGTTTGGATGTACAGTAGGTTAACCGGACCTGTAACTGTGTTCAGACAGAGTGAGGCATTGCTGTTGTATTAATTTGCATGATACTTCACTCAGACTGCTTCTGCAAAATAACCCGCAGTATAAATGTAAGTCACTTTGGATAAAAGCAGCAGGCAGTAAGGACCAATAATGTTGACAAGATCATCTGAGTTGAGACCTTGGCTGACTGTTGCAATAAAACAGAGCATTGTGCACCAAAGAATGGCATTTCTCATGGAAGTTTTTTGGACATTGCAAGCATTGGATTACTCCCAAGGCCTCTGCAAAGATGAGAGCTCAAAATTAACACCAGTCAAAGGAAGTAGGTGTTCAGCTCCTAGCAGGTCTTCACTGAGCGTCCAGCCAAATGCAAAGCCTGTCTGGTCATAGGTTATGAACCATGGATTCACACTGGGACCCCAAGCCAATTCAAGAGTCAAAAAATTGTTAAGTGTGAGAATTATATCTTTTTCAGTAAAAAAAATAGTTTGGCATGGAGAATACTGTTTTCTTCTTGTATAATGTGTCCTATTTATCTTTAAGATTCCATAGTGCTTAAAGATCGGAACTCACTCACCTCAATATTGATTTTTTTTTTATTTCTTACAGTCATAAATCGTACTTGTTCCCTTGCAGAAATGTGAATAGTGTTTTATGACTGGATGCTGGGAGTGTGCAATGTCAGGGACATGTACAAAGCTAGCTGTGGAATTCTATTTCAATGTGGTTGTACTGTGTTGTCTGTCACAAAACAACACTTCCTTCTCCTCTTCAGCTGACATTCTCCCAGCCTCTGTGTGAGGTTTCCTTAAAATAACATATGAGATGGACTCCAGATTACCACACTGATCCCACACCTCCATTCGTTTTAAGTTGTTGTTTCTTTGGACATTTTTATGGTTGCCTTTTCTTTTTCAGTGAAATACAGGTACCTAAAAAAAATCCCATCTTTGTCTTTACTGAAACATTTAAAATACAACACATTACCAGTGAACCTTTTCTATTTAACATGCATCCTAACCAGCAATAATACTCTGATTACAGGTCAGTAACTACTCTCTATTTACATCCTAAACAGAAGAAAAGTAGTGCAACACTCTCAGAAAAATGGATCTAATTTTTGAAAACATATTGATTTAAAAATAGCACAAAGTCCAACAGTCCAAGAGATGATAAAGGCCACTTAACCTGGCTAATACATTGGACTGGACTTTGTACTACAGTATGTTTTAGTCGCTGAAGTTACTTTATCTTGCCTAACAAGCAAAAATAACACTTCTTGTCTGTCCATCTTTACTTTTTTGGCTTGAGTGGTGGTGTTGCACTTTAGTCTGTCTGTGTTATTCTACCATTCTAAACCAAAAGAATTGCAGATGACACAGCTTGAAAGGCTACACAGAAAACAAGAAGGCTAAGTGTGGACATTCTTGATGTGTTTCTTCAGCACACAATTCATCATTGTGCAGACTGACAGATGTGAGGTACTGTACGCACTGCTGGAGCATAAGAACTTTGCTGAGTGAGAACTCCACAACCCACACAGGCCAGACTCACCTTGATGGAGCTGCTCCTGCTTCTGCAGCCAAACCAGGAGGATTTCTTTGGGGATACCATGCTCCCCAGGATACAAAACAGAAGACATGTCCCTGCTGCCTGTTCCTGCAGCACCTACATGTACAGTACGTTGGCTCTGAAGGCTTTGTCCCCTCTCTGCTCTAATTCCGCGCGAGTTGTGACAGCGGTAACAGAGCCATTTTACAGCAGCACAGGTTACCTATTTAATCCAGTGTGAATCAGCAGTGGCCCTCCCCTCCTCTTGGCTCTCTCTCCTCTGCTAGCTCCTGTCAGGTCTGTTTATGCTCCAGGGATCAATGGTAATATATTCAAGTCTAGGACTGCCTAACAAACCGGGTAGCTGGGTATAACATTCTTGGTTTTCTAGCGAGTCCTGAAACCTCCATGAAATACATGATTTTCTTTCAAAGCTACTCCTATCACATTTTACAGGGCATTGTACACGAAGGCTGGCAATTGAGGTTTTGAAAGGTGTTTTTCTGCTCACATTCTGTCTACAAATCCAGCACATTTTAATGACTGATGTCATTAAACACCAGGATGTGCTTTTGCTTTTGTGCACTACAGATGTCTATACAGATGTACTAAACAGATCTATTCAAACCCACTACACCGACTATTCAAAGTACATTAGTATGGTATCTGGAACAATACTAAATGTACCGTAGGTGAAATGCCAGCAGTGTTAACATTTTCTGTGCTACTTTTTTGGATCGTGAAAGGAATAGTGTGTTCTCGCATTCAATCAATGTACCTCGTTAGATGACTAAAAGCTAAATTTCTTCATTTTATAAATTAGCACAGAATCTGTGATAGTGAGTTTACTAGACTAGTTCAGAAGAGAATGGTGGCACACTGACCTGTTTCTGCAGATTGTCATTTGGCATGGAAAAGCAACATTCCCATATAGCAGATCCTGTTGTACTGCTTGAAAATGGTTTTCTTCCCAGATCACACAGCGGTCTGCACTAGAAAGATGACATATCTAGTTCTGCTCTGAAGAGCATTTAGTGAACCTTTCAGGGCCATGCTTATACGAGACCAATCTCTCAAAAGTGTGAACACCTGGACTCAGTGGAAGAAGGAACTATACTCCTATGGTATCCCATGCTGTGAAGGTTTATTATTCTTGGGAGAGCCTGTAACAAGTGTGCCTTTTATCAAACCTCTGCTAAAGAAAGAGTAAAAGAGATCTATAAAAGCTTTGATGCCTTTGACTAATGAAAGACATAAGTTTAAAAGGAATATAGTTTTTTCTTTTGTTGATAGTTTATAACCGCTTTAAAGGCTGATGAACCTTCATTGTAGTACAGTACGTTAATGATACAACCAAAGTGCACTGTAATTTATTTCTAGAGCAACATTTCTACAGTACCTTCGACTGCCTGAATTTGTTATTATGTATTCAGGGTTAAAAAATGATTACATGGGGACGTTCGTTCTGGTAACAGAAATGCCACCTGCACTCAAACAAAACTCTTGGAGGTAAGCGCTCCAGAATCACTGCTTGAATCTGACAAATATGTTCTTGTTTTGAAAGGTCATGTAAATAAAGGTAACAATAAAACAAAGGCTGGCTTTGGCTTATAAAGATTACTTTTAAGACTAGACAGGAAGATTGATAAATTGAGAATAAACCTCATAGAATTTCGTTACAAGAAAGCAGGCCACATCATTCTAGTGAACGGCAAAAAAACATTATTTTGAATAATTTATCTGCCTTCATAGAACAATCCTTATGGGTTTACTGGCCTTGAGGAGATTTAAACTGAAACCAGTGTGTGTAACTGGATCAGTGGCATTAGAGCTGGAATTAGATTTAAGGATGTGGCTATTGATTGATTGTTTTTTAAGCAGAGATGCCTTAACCCAACTTTAGTGCTTTTGGTTTGAACTACATTACAACTCGAGAGTGGATTTTGAAGTCTGCCTAGAAGACTAAATAATTATTTCCTTCAATACAGCTCTCAGTAAATGTTACTAAAATTAAGATGACATAAGGCTGGGTCCCCTTCAATAAAGAAACCTTAGGACATCCTGAATTTAATTTTTATTTTTTTATTTCTATTCTATTGCAACTGAACCTTCATTTTTCTACTCTAATTAATCTTTATCCTTTCTGTAAAGTTTGTTTTGAGTTGTTGTATTGATTGTATTTTTTTAATTGTTGTCAGCTGTGGGCTTTTGGTTTCAGATATATACTGTCTTTAAAAGGTTTAAAGATGCTCAGTAAATGCAGCATTTTAAGGTTATCCTCAACCTGTTTAATAAATTGTTGCCTTACTAATCTATTGAAATAAATAGCTCAGTAAAAGAATATATCATTAAGACTTCAGGATTACAAATTGCCAGGCTAGTAATAAGGATTATTACAACCCTAGGTCTGGGGAACATTGCTTTCAGACCATGTTTGGAATATTATAAAACTAAAACATGTTGTGCCTTACCATGACCTTAAACCAACATTTTCTTCTTTTATGTAGATCACTTTAAAATCACTTACAGCGCTTAAAATCAGGTTTCTCACATTACCATTTCGTTTTATAGTATTGTTACATAACATGTTTCAGTTATGTACATATCTTTATCTAGTGGTCTTTCAGAATCTTTTTCTGATTGTTAACAAGAAGAATGTAACCAGAATCCAAATGTCTACCTCGTGGCATGTGGTTTTCTTTCATTTTTATTTCATCCAGCCTTTTTAATACACAAACTCACAAACTACAGTACAGATTGTCAGCAGATTTCAGCACCATTATATGATGGACAGCTCCCAATCTGCCTGTTTTTCAAGTACAGTAATCTGTGTTAATATCTGAGGAATGTTACATGACAATAAAGGGCTTCAGTACATCACCCAACATTCTCCATCTACAGTATTTCTCTCTTCTAGATGTTGAAATAATGTCACACGGATTCTCTTCTAGACAACGTTCTTGTGACTGTGCCAATAGGTGCTCATTTTTGCCAGGGCTGGCCCAAATAAGAATGTGGCTACAAGTCTTTCTTTCATTATCTTTTTTTATTGCACAATTAATCAGTTAGTTATCTAGGGAGGACACCACCATTATATGCTGGAGTGTCAAATAAAAGCAAAGCTATAAGTCTGTTCATTTGTGGATTAATACGAAAAACATAGATTTATAACCTCCTTTATAAATGATTGGAATTCCCATCTGGTATATATGGTTATTTTATTCTTGCCACTTTGCTGTAAACCTGTTTTATAACCAACAGAAGCCTAAATGTTCAAATTTTACTGTTTTTGGTGCACTCTTCCTGCCAGATCATCTTGGTTATAAAAGGAGGGAATTCCCATCTATCCTGTTAATTAGTTGACCTGAGGATTTTATTTAACCATTTCATAAGTGAAGTCAGGGTATCTGCTTCAACAACAGGTCTGGCTAGCTTTTCCTATACTCCCATGGCTTGGTATTGTCTCCATTGATCTCATTGCCCAGTCTTGCTAGCAAATAAAACCATCCTTCTGTTCTCACCATCAGTTAGCGTCTTTGGATTGTTGCTCCCATGAAGAATTCCTTGTTACCACACTCTCTTGTTCCAGTTCTACATCTGTCCATAAGAACAATTTCTGCAAATGAATGGAACCCACTGTTCCATTCATAACACTGTTATGTTAAGAACATACAAATAGGTACAAATAAAAGGAGTCATTCATTCAGCCTATCTTGTGCAGGTGGTAGTTAGGCTTTTTTTAAAAGAAGCTAGGGTACTGGTTTCAACAACGTGGTTGGTTAGCTTGTTCCATACTCCCATAACCCTTTATGAAAGATGTGCCTCCAGTTGTTGTTCTTAAATGGAGTTCCAAGTAGTTTCCACTTGTAACATTTGGTCTGTGTTTCACAGTGCGATCTGAAGGAATCGGTTGGGTTGACTGTGCTGGAAGTCTTTAAGGATGCTGAACATTTCCATCATCGTCTCGTCTGCTGAGCCTGTAAAAAGGTTCAGTTTAGGTAACATAGTCTTAGTATTGGTTAAAGTGAATCACAGTCTCAAACTAACCTCATGAAATGAAATTTGTGGCTGCAAATAAAAGCACAGACTAAAACCATTGCATCTGAAGATTCATAGCAGATTGTGAATCATTTCTTGAGAAGGAGAGGTTGAGGGCTCGGTGGCGTAGCAGCATGATCCAGAGGTACAGTACATTAGAGACGTGCCTACAGGCACTCTTACCACAGGGCACTTCCAGAACACGTGTAAGAAGGTAGCAGATAAGTAAATGCAGATACAACAGAGATGGTTGGTAATAATAATCATCTGGATCCCCTGCTTTGGTGTTGCTTAAATTCTGTGTGCAGGTTTAAGATGGATATACAGTACTAAGTTTTAGGAAGAAGAGAAACCCGGACTGCATTCCTATCAAGTCTGTCAGGATCTCTGATCTTTTATAGAGCATCATATATGCCTATAAATATATGTGGACCATTTGCAGCATAAGACTTTGTCACATTCATACTGAGCTTTTAATGCAAAGTCATAAGCTGAAGTCAAGGTTGGGATGTCCTTACAAGACCATTGAACACAGCAGATGACAACATGTATTTCTGTCCGTCCTCTATTTTCAGAAAAATCTTGTTTTTTTAAAAAAAATGCTTCTTAATGCTTTAAAGTACATAATGATACTAGTTGATGTAAGCAAATTGAACACAATATAAGTTATCAGAATTTAAAAGCAATCTGTGTCAACATTTGCAAAGTCTTCAGGGAGATTCAACCAGGTCCATGTTTAAATTACAATAATTGTGTGATCTGTAATTACAATTAAAATATAAGTGTAGCTGAGCTCTGACATGTCTAAATTACTGTAATTGTATTATATCAAATAATGTACATAAATGAACAATTACAGTAACTGTGCCTTTGCTAAGCTTTCCCTCGGAATATCATAATTTAGCCATTATACCAGTTTTGTTTAATGGCAATTTCAAGTATATAAAGTGAAAGTTCCTGTAAATAACATTTTTGTATAAGCATAAATAATTTATTTTTTTATTTGAACAGGTAGTATTGTAATTGTAGTTTTGAATTTTTCCAGTCAATATGTCTCCTGTGAATGCAGTTACTACAGACTGCTATAGGACTTGTGGTCTAGGGACTAGCACTGGTGATAAAACCATGATAAAGTTTTACAATGTTACAATATCTCAAGATCCCCTTAAGAAAGGTTATTGAGAAGATGAAATTACCCCCGGATTCTTTATTTTCCAGAAACAAGTGTACGGGGATTTTAATTAGAAGCGCAATAAAGGACACGCAATTTTACTCTGTAACTACAGGGCCGAGACAAGTGGGTGGAGACGAGGCAGTAAAATTAAATTAATCTGACCCCTTTTGACTCCAGATGTTAGGGGTATATGTAAAATCCTGGGTCATTTGGAAGATCGAACGTGATACGAAAACCGCACATACGTTCACCCTTTTGATCTGCCTCTTTAATTAATTCCTTCTCTCTTTTCGAAACCAGGCTTACACGAAAGCTTTATAGTATTATTAAAGTCAGGGGAACACGGAGAAAACCTTATCAGCCCTGCCCTGCATTTTAATATAAGGCTGGTCATAAACAGCGAAGTGCTTGTAAAACCGAACCTACCAATAAAGCTCAACATTTTTTCATTTGTGGAATACAAAAAAGCGTCTGTCGCTTCACCGCCGCCGCATATACCCCTTAATTCTGCCAGACGTGTTTGTTTGGTTCCAGTTTACAAACATAGATTCCATATTCATAGACTTCATATGCTCCAATTTCTCCTTCATTTTGCCTCATCTCGCATGAAAAAAAAAATTTGTAGTACCAAACTTCCCCGTGCGTACTGTAAATGAGGAAAAACGGGATTTCTTGAAAAAGGACTTCGTTTTCCGTAATGCAAGAATTGCTTGAATGTAGGACTATACATTTCAGTATACACTCCTTATAAAGTCCCCTGTAACTCATGAAGTACCATTTTCTTTATAGGCTGTCGGCGTGTGTGTGTGTAAATTTGGAAAAATACTGATTACAAGTTCAGGAATTGTAAAAACAAACAGATGGAAATAATCGGAAAATCCTGGATTCTGAGAAGTGCAGAGATACTCCATGCTCAGAGGCTCTCATGGTTACAACATCCTGGATTATGAAGTAGCCTCAACACAGAACATGAATTAAAAAACTCTCCCAGGTTTGGGGACCGGAAATTCACTGAAAAAAACACAGAGAAAAACAACCTTATTACTCTCCACTTTTAGAGCTCTAAATGAAAAAATATTTCCACTTGGGAAACTTTACACCAATAAATCCATTTTTAAACTGTAACTAAGAAGCTTTTACCAGTCTTGTGGGATAACATCTTGTCATTGGGTGTTCCAGAGTTTTGCCGTTAAATTATTGAGCAAAATATTTGAATGAGCATAACAAATCACTGGAACCTCAAAACTCAAAAGTTTTTGTTTTTGCTTCAGGTTTTATATTCCATGTTAGTTCTCAGATATACTGTACAGTAATAGTGCTCATCTTTCTGAACCATGTCCGAGATGAAGTGATAAGTAGAGCACCTGAATGTTGAGGTTTGTGGTAGCGATGGCTCTCACTACGTGTTACCTGTGCAGCAGTGAAATACATCCCCACAGGTATCAATCAGTACTCTGCAAAATCCCTTGAGGAGGCAGGAGCAGGTGGAAATTAAACGTGGTAAGACAGTGCCCCTCCTCAGTGCAAGGGCTCTGCAATGCCACCCATATGACAGGTTAAATTAGAGGGCCACGTCAAATCATTTCCTTTTTTGTTGCACTCTCTTGTTTTATCTGTGACTGATTGATTCCTGTTGCTGCTCCTACCTCTAAGACACTTATTGTTTTGAGAGACCTCAATAAAACCTCCCATGTGCCCTTAGTAAAAGTGAAAATCAGAAGCTGAGTAGGACTTTTACCCCAAAAAGCTTTCTTGACTTTGCCTTCAATATCCTTCAGGGAGACCATAATCGGGACATGAAGTACATCAAAAGCACCACATCTCCGGTCTCCCCTGAGGCCTGCGGAGCGCCTCACACCCCCTGCTGATGGCTTCCAAACTGTTTGAAGGAAAAGGCTCTGAAAGCCGATTGCGTTTTAATAAAGTTTATTATCGGGTGCAAGCTAATCCTACTGCTAATCCCCTCCAGTCCAAAGGGAAGCTGGATTACGCACTTGCTATAATCCCAATGAAATTGCTAGGATTTAGCCATTGCTACAGAGCAGATGGCCACAACAGTGCCCACCCTCCACCTCCACCTCCTTGCCCTTTACCCCTAGAGAAGAGAGACCCCTGCCCCCGAGCCACTGCACCATCCTTGACCATGGTTTACTACGAGAAATCTCCGGGTTAGTCTGTGGACACAGTGTTCCCAGCAATCTCTAAAACCAACCTGGCATGTTGTAGAGGAGGCTCAGGGTTGTTGATCCAACGAGCTCCTAATCATCTATCCATTTTTTAACCACTTTATCCAATTCAGGGTTGCAAGGGAGCCAGAGCCTATACCAGCAAGCAACAGGCACAGGGCAGGATACTCCCTGGATGGGACGCCAGTGCATCACAGGGCACACACAGACACAAACACGCACACACTCACAACACAACCTATTTTCCCAGAAAGCAATTTACCTATTGGTATGTTTTTGAACCGTGGGAGGTAACAGAAGCACCCAGAGGAAATCCATGAGAACGTACAAACTCCACACAGATAGCACCCCAGGAACTGAACCTTAATTCCCAGTGCTGTGAGCATTGTTGCTGTGCCACCCACCCAATCATTTGTCATGTTATGTAAATCTGCAGTGCTGTACACTATGTATAAAACACACCCACATCTTCCATTTAAAACGTGTTAACATACCCAAGTGTTCAGCAAATTGATTGCATGTGAACTCCAGGCTGAATTCTTCAGTGACTTTGGGAAGATTGTGTCAGATTTGTCAAGACTGACACTCTCTTGACTATTTTTCAAGCACATCCTTATTGATAGTTTCCCCATTGAGTTTTAATATGCTGGTAACTTAAGAGCTATGATAGAATGCCTTGTGCTTGTCAGAAGATTTTCTGTTCTTTTTACTAACAAGTCCTTAAGAATCCCAAATATTGCAGCAAAGGGTGTATACAATTAAACAAAGAAAACAAACTAAGTTCTTAGCAAAAATAATTTTATTGAAATTAGTTCAAGCTACTTCACTTTGCTATTTTAAGGCTTTTACATACCACTTCTTGTGCAGTCACTCCTGGAGGGGGTGCACAGATTCAACAACCAGTATTCAGAACAGATTTGAACAAGATGATCAGCAGATGGTAAACAAAAGACTACTGTTAAACAACTAAATTCTCCCCGTACATGTTTACATACCCTGTGTCACTTGGAAAATATCATTTTAGGTCTTTTAAAGGATTTGTAAAAACCAAATGACTCTTCAGAACAAGAGCAACACATCCCAGTGCCACCTTGGCTGGCATAGACTTGGTGTGCATTTTAGCAGAGTTTATGCCCTGGCAGGCTGACAATTTAGACCACTGCAGAAGCACTATGAGTGTCTCTACTGGCCTTTTACAGTAGCAATGCTTCACTGTACCTCTTCTGCCAAATGCATTTGCAAGCCATGAATCCTTCAAAACTAACCTGGAACAATAGTTCACAAATGTTGGACGGGATGATGAAGACATGCAAACTGACTTTCAATTCTTAACATTCATTGTTTCCAGATTCTCTTTGAACTTCAATTCATTATTTTTTTAAGTGGTCTCCGCATTTTCACAAATAGAAAGTGAATTCAGCTCTTGGGATTTGGATGCTTTCAACCAATCATTAAAAAATAAAATAAAAGAAGCTGCCTAAATGGCTATTTCATCTTGACACAGTATCTGTCATCCAATCTTTTGTTCAAGTACTACACAAAAATAGCAAAAGCACAAAATAACTGCACTTGTTGCTAAATTATATAATTGGAGGAATTAAATGCAAGTCAAATGTTGTGAGAGCAATCAGGGTCACCTGTCAACTCTGTTCGAATTACAGATTAAAAAAACAGTGGTAATCATTTTTTGTGGTCATAATAAAATAAACTGGCTTAAAATACTCACTAATGGAACATCACCTGATCACTAATAAGCACCAAAAACTGGAAACCATGTTAAGCTGTTATTTTACAATGAGTTGCCTATAAACAGTTAACAGGACAAATGCAACTTTCCGGTCAGTTGAACTTCTCATTGACATTGGCACAGCCACATGCAAAGGTCACAAAAACAGTAGGAACCAGTTTCTTTAACCTAACTATTCTTTAACTTCTTTTTTCTACCATAGTGACCTTAAATCCTGTAGTAATATTTACTTTCAGCTGAAGTTTGAGAAATAGTGTACAGTATACCTACTTATTTGAAGTGTGAATTACTGCATGCTTTAGGCATGGGATTAAGATTCAGATATTCAGATCAACATTCCCTGAAACAAAACCTATAATTCACTTAATTCAGTAAATCACCAATATGTTTTAATAAGATCATTTTTTCTTCTAAAAATGCTTTATTATCTACTTTTTAAATGGTCTTATCTATATAGAATACACAACTCCTCTTCTTTCTTCTTCAATGATATTGAGGGTAGTCATCTTCTGTATAATCAATTATTAGTGTAACTGCAGCTCCAATAAAATAAGACATCATAAGAAGGCACAAACATGCTTGAGAGCATCACCACAATAAATCTTTCTTGTGCAATTTGTTTTGTTTTATTTCTCCATAATTTGAATTGGCAACTTTTCCCCAAAATAATAAATAACCTCTGCCTAACCTTTGCTTTATCTTGGGCAGGTAATACCATTAACCTAAGTAAGCCTATCAAATCCAAATGATTACATCTTTCCTCAAATTAAGAATATCTTTTATATTTTGGATGTTCATTCTTTCAAAAAACATGGATTCAAATCATTCAGGATGGAAATGCAGTCAAATTCTCTTACGTGTGAACTATTGCATGTTTGAAGGGTGTGATTTTGCAAACGAGCTGTGCCGTCCATGTGATCTTAAGAACCATTTTTAGACATTTTATTACGCACTGATTACTTTTTTTAAAATCAAAGTCAGTTGTTTGAATATAGAAGGAAAAAAAATAAAATGCAACACATTTTAACGGGTCCTAAATGAAGCAGGTTTGGCCCTTCATCTGATTCCTTACTTCAGTGGTGGGCAAGCTTGGTCTTTGAAGGCTTCTAGTTTTTGTTCTATGTTAGCTCTTAGTTACTGCAGTTAACCATTTGCTTTCTTAATCTAAATAAAGATAAGATACTTCCAGGTTTTAAGAAGTTGGGAACCCTCGCTCCCCAAGACCAAGGTGTCCCACCACTGTGTTAGACTCATGACTCCAGAGTGGTGGTGTTGGGCAACAGACCTTCAGACAGGCAGAAAGGGCTGCCCCTCAAGTCAGGGCAGAGCCATCTTGCCCCTTCGCAGGCGCAGCTTCATCTTGAAGTACAGGTACATGGCCAGCAGGCACAAGGAGGAGAGGCAGTATAACAGGACACAGAGGCTAATGTCTAGCCGAGAGAAGCCTAGACTCAGCAGGGAGATCCAGTGCTTCTCTTGGGCCGCCAGCTCTGCTCCCTCAACTCCCAAGTACTGCCCTGTCAGGTCCCGCTTCTTCCGTATAGCCACGTAGTCTTGGGGCTCCTTGGGCTGGAGCTGGGGTGCCCACAGCCTCTCCTCTGCCTTTCGGATGGTTCTCTCTGGGACAGCCACCGCAGCGGCTGCATCACGGACGGCTCTCATCTTATAGTGCTGGTTGATGAAAGAGTCCAAATCCACAATGTCCTCTCCCCTTGCTTTCCGCCGCCTCAGGCCCACGATGCTGGGCTTGGGGTTTCTGGATGGACTGATGTGCCCCCACTGTTGGTCTGCTTCTGCTCTCTCCCTCCCCAGCTCGCCAGCTGCCATCTGCTCCTCCCGATCTTCCTCCTCCTCCTGTTGCTGCTGGTACTCTACCGGACCCTCTTGAGTCTCTTCTTCCTCCTCCGCCGCCTGCTCCCCCACTGTCTCCCCTGCCTCCCTGGCTCTCCTCCCGGGTCCCCTGACTGCCTTCTCTGCCTCCTGCTGGACTGCGTGCGTCTCGGCCTGCTTGGCTAGCAGCACCGCCTCTCCCTCCAGGTAGTCCCGCAGTATCCTGTCCGCTGCGAAGTGGCTCCTCAAGAAGTCCAGCACAGCTCCCTGCTTCCATTCGTGCTCGCCACCTGTCACACTGTGACATTGGGGGCACATGTCCGGAGGCGGCCACTGGATCTTGGGGAACTGGGGATCCTCACTTAGAGCGCCTTTTAACAAAGAAGACAAAATAAGTCACTCTAGGTTTGAGCCAAGACAAGTCGGCTGCTAGAAAGATGGATGGTACCATCTCAGCAGCCACACATTGTAACACACTGGTGTTTCTTTTTTAGAAGGGTGATTTTTTTCCCCCCCAAGTGCATTTCCACACCCTAGCAGATCTAAACCAACCCAAACTGTTATAACCAGGGGAAACACTGAGCCCAAGCTATTTTCAAAATGAAAAATATCACTTAAAAATTGCCGATATTTACAATTATAAGAGAAAGTGTTTAAATGCATATCAAACTTTCTCTCTCACACTCACTACACAAACTATAAACAAGGCTTAATATTCTATACCGACAGTATATATATATATGCACAGGCCTTATTTTTGGGAGATGAATTCCAAAAATATTTGAAATTATTCTTCCAATTCTTGTATAACCAGGAATGTTAGTACATTTTGAAGAGACGGTATTAAACTGAAAGAATAAAAACCAAATATTTTAATAAAACACACAGTGTTTGGCGTTTTATGGCCCTATGTTAAGACACTCCTCCAGAGCTGTGAGCCAGAGATGTTAAAATGTGAACAAGTGCCTGTTAACTCCACAGCCCTGTGGTCAACCTCCCGGGGGGGCTGCAGTAGCCCCAGTGAGGCATTCAGGGGGCAGCATATGCCAGCAGCACCTCGCTGAGGGCCAGGCTCTGGATGGGACTGCTGGTGCTGGAATGAGGAGGAGGCTCTGCGAGACACGGCGAGGGAATGATCAATGATGAGGCCCGGACTCCCAGGGGAGGACAGTGGGCTTCAGCGATAATGAATATAGCTGTGGAGGAGATTCCTCCCTCCCTCCCTGCACACACCCCTTTGAAGGGAGCACTATCTCCAGATTGGATGTGAAACCAGGCACCTCGAGGGGAGCTCTTGTTTTAATTGAATTTCCTGCATGTTTTCTCCCCCAAAAGGAGGCATCTGCTAATAAATTGCCCGTTGCCACAGTAGGACCAAAAAAAAAAACTCCAGCTGTTCTATCAGTTTGCAGTGCCATTGTTATGCATTCCATTTCAAAGATTTATATATCTAAATGCTGAATGTAAAAAAAGACAATAGATTGATTGTGGATACTAGAAACAAAAACATTTTCTATAAAAACTTTTTTTTTTTGCAGATTCAGCAATGGATCTGTTCTGGGTAGTACCAATGAGGTACACGACAGCATTACCTTCACTTAATTTTTTCATGCCAAATTTGTATTTGAAAAAGAAAGCGGTATATTGGCTGTTGAAGTATTATTGATTTATATCACATATACAGTATCTGAGGAGACGTCCATTCAATTAAATGTAAGGAAAAAATAAAAGCATGTATATGTACAGGGATAAATAAGAAGCAAATCAACAAATGTTATACAGTAGGGGCTATAGCTATACTGAGATGAATCATACGCTCCAAAAGTAATTTAATCAGTGGGAAGTGGAAAAAATATCTTCAGGTTCTGATCCATTTCACCACTCAGTGGAGTTTTTTCGTGGTTTATGATGGACCTTAGCCCTTCAGTGTAAAACTTTCTTTCAATCCATTGCATAGATATACTATCCTGTACAAGACATACTGTAGTATCAATGTTACTCCTTTGCTGGACACACTGGGCCATGTTACATTTCTCTCTGCAGCTAATTCATAATTTGAGAGCAACTGTTTGAGAGGACAGAACGTCGGGCTGTACGGCTGAATCCTGGCAACAGGCAGTAGTCTGGCAATGTTTTCAACTCCATAATTACTCATCCATTACTAAAGATCCACTGTGGATAAGCCTGAGCTTGTTGGACTGTTTTTATGTGTCCATATTCTTCAAGCCATTTTTCCTCAGTTTGCTTTTAGGAACAAAATAAAGTATTTTTATGTTTTTATTTTTCAAACCTAGTTTCCGAATGGATAAAAGCATCACTGTTTTAACAGTAGATGCCTGTAATAAATTTTAAAGTTTTTACCACTGGAATTATGATTATCTTTCTAAAAATACACAACTCGTTTCAGAAGACATCTCACAGAAAAGTACTGCAAAGTATTGCTATACTAAGAAGAACATGTTAAAATATTTCAGCCACCAGTGCTGCCTTCTGGAATAACTCAAGTATATGAAAAGAGAATCACTTATCAAACCCCAGATTTGAGACAGAAAGACAGAAAAAAGTTGATAAAAGCTAGAAAAATGTATACAGTGCTGGAACTGGAGTTGAGTTTGCATCGACCTAGATGCAGAGTGCGTGAAGTTACACAGTCCATTTTTTCTTATTTTTTAATAATCTCTCTTCTACTGTATTTAGTTTATAACCTATGCTATAATATAAAGCCTTTAATATATAATGCATGTGCAATACAATTTCTACTGTGGTAAATTTAAGACTGATAGAAAAAGCTAAAAAACTGATAACTTAAAAAGGTTATCGTAGTAACATAAATGCCACTATGCCTACTGTACTTCACTGTATTTAGTTGAGAATATCTAGAAAGCTTTCACAATAATAACATTAATGAAGTCAAAAGGGAAAATTGCATTGTTTCTACAAGACAATAGTTCTTCGTGACACACTGTTGAAATGTCAAGTCCCGTTATCATGAAATATGTACTCTGTTGTGTATCATGTACTCCATCAACTGGCGTTTTAAGAAGAAATTACAGAAGAAAATCATAGTCAGTTGAACTACACTGACTGAAGTCCTTCTATTTCTTGTTTCAATATTATTTAGACTTGACATTTAAATTCTATCATTCATGGATCAGTGGGTTGACATATGAAGGTCTGCAGCCTTGGATTAATGCTAAATGTAGACACACTCCACCATGCTCAGAACATAAGCATTGGTCCCTGCAGCATCATTCCCAGAGGACCTTGTGCGGAAATGACTTTTACACAGGTGGAGACACAGGGCACATCCTCCATTACTCTCTTGTTCCAACCCCAGAATTCAGCATGAATAAAGGAGTCACCAGGACAAACAAGTAAGTGAAGAAACAAATCCTTCTACTAGGAGCTACAAGGCCTCTGCCTCTTTGAAAGGCAGCCTGCTTCATACTATGTGCTCAAGCGGTCTTCTTTGTGTGCATGTTAACAAGACACACAACCCCTTGGAACTGCCTCAGGAACCACACTGCTGCTAGGCTTTGGCCTGTCCTGCCAGTAAAATTAATCATCTTGTTGCTTTACAAATCGGCCCCTTGTTCACGCTTTGCTGCTCCTCAAAGGGGATTTGTTAAACTGGCACACTCCGAGGGAAACTCCCTGGGGGCTGGGGGATGTGTGGGGGCAATAGTGCTACTCATTGCCACGTGCTAACAGCCCCCCCTCCCCACCACGCACACTTACAGCTCTGTCAAACCCCACGCTGTCACAACACTAACCAATTTACGGGAGGATTACAATGGCTGGCTGGTTGGGGCTTGGGCTTGACTTGTGCCACCTGCTGTCACAGCTATCCTGGGAATTTGCAATAGGTCCCTTGCTGCTGCTTTAGTGGATTGCATACAATATCTATTGTTCACTGGAAGAAATGTCTGTCTGGGGGAAAAGACTGCCTCAATTAGACGAAGAGCATGTCAGGGGAGAGGGGCTGCTCTGTGGCTTGATAGCTTCTTATTCATATCTCCACTCATCCCAAAGATTAAGTGAGGCTCCACAATCAGCCACCTGATTATAATTCATTGAAAAGATGATTTGATGAGATGTATTAAACTTTAAAATGATCAGGAATCAGCTGCCGAAAGATATATACTGCATGAACTGGTGGTGAATAACACAAAACAAGTTATTTGTACATCAAACCATCAGCAAGTTTGGTGATTTGCAGGACTTTTAAAGATTTGGCAAGAAACTACTAAAGAAGGTTCCCCACAAATCAAGAGTTTTATCATTCTGTTGTTCAAAATAATTAGCCAGCAGTCAGTTTTTCAAACTTTTAAATCAATACATTGATCCACTTGCCAACTGAAAAGTATAACCCTGATGGTGTTTTGTTTTTTATTAGCACAGGATGCTCTTGTCTATTCATGGAAACCAGCTGTAAAGTACTTGGCTTGTAAACTGGTAGGAGGATCAACTTTTGATTTAATCCTGGTCTTAAGAGTTATTTACCGGAGGAGGAAGAGTGGCTGGAAAACCAGAAAAAGAAGAGCTTTACAGAGACTAAGTATAGCAGTACTGTATAGATCATTGCTTCCAGGACAGAAATGATACAGCAATCAACAGTGCTGGGAAGACATTCACGAAGACTCATCTTTGAAAGCTGGCATTAGTGAAACTTTGTTCATGTTATGTCAAATTTTGCCCACATGTAACATTCAGTTTTGTCAAATATTTGTGGAAGGCAATTAGGGAAGAATGCCCTTTTCTGCAAAATGTGCCATGCAATAAGACTTCCATGTTAAAGATGTAATGGGAGCAGCTCCCTGCGAGTTCTGTGTCTCGGGGACACAGCTAATCCCATAGAGGAACAAGAGATCGGACTCTGTCAGGGCCAGCTGGTGTCTGCAGAGAGGATAGTCGAATTAGATGGATTAGGGATTGAGGAGTCAGGCAGCCCTTTAAAATGAAAACCAGCAGACTTTCAGGAGAATTCACCTGAGCAAGTCACTCTTTCAAGTGAAAGGAAGATTTGGATACTCTTGAAAAAAGCAGTTGTGGGGAGGACTTTGTGAGCTATCGTAAATTCATCATTTGTGTGCATGTGACATCTCAGTAGATGAGCCTAGACTTGAGTGATTGATGACAAATGTACACAGTACTGTATATTTGTGCAACTGCTCTAGACAAGCAGTTTGTATAAAACTATGGGGTACAACATCTCCTTTACAGTTAATGTGGTTCACAATCATTCTGTGGCAGGTGTTGAATTAATCTGACTACAGCCCACAGCCATTTCAGTACTCTCAATCTACTGCCTTCCTGGTATTCTGTATTTTTTTCAGTATTTTGTTCCAGATGCTCTACTGTTTAACTTTTGGAAGACGCAACATATAAGATGAGGAAAGTGGCAACTCCTCCGTCCAAAATTCATTTAGGGGTCATTACTTAGCAGGAAAATTATCTTTACTTAAGTGTTGAGAAAAAGGGTATCCCCTGTAGCAATGAGAACCCCATTGAAGTTGATCTTGGATAACCTGTATTTAATCTAACTGCTGTACTGTTCACAATCAGGACAAGACACTAAAATATTAAGTATACAATCAAAGGGATTTTGAGCAGTTTAATAAAATACTGCTGTAGTGATTAAAGAAGCTGCTAGAATTTACCCCTCAGTTTTCAGAATAAATGGCCTCTCTTTCTCAAGCTGCATATGCGGCTCCGATAAATGTTTTTAAAGCCAGCAAGCTGTTGTTTTTTTTTTGTATTGCAAAGGTAGCAACCCCTCATATGGACAGCCAATGATTACCCTAAATGCTATATATACAATGTACATTTTGTAGTTTAATTCTAGATGAATTATAGAATAGCTCTATTTATGTTAGGTTTTGATTGGGGCCAATATATCAAAAGGAGTGTATTGAGGTACACTCAATAACACAAAATCATGGGCAAAGACAGAATTGTCAGAGATAAAGGAAAAAATAACATTACAACTATACTGACAGCTATAAAACACTATATGATATCAAAGTTTCAAATGTAGTGCCCATTAGAAAGAGGTTCAAGGCTAATAGGATGGCTTCCCCAACCCCACCCCATGAAGATGTAATAAAGTGTGTATATAATGCACACAGAACAGTCAATTTGCAAAACATTTCTGGTCAGGGGTTTCATAGCTATTCATGTTCCACTCTGATATTCCCACAGACAGGGAGGTGCAAGAAGCAATAGCAATAGAGCCTCTGTACTTCCGCTAGCTGTACCAAATCAGTTTTTCCATCTAACTGATTTTACATTAAAACAGGCAGTCAGCTTCTGTTGTACTGTTGTAAAGTTTTTTTCATTATAACAGAGAAATGTTTAAGCTAAATCCTGCAAATACAACCATTAATACACAATAAATTCTTCTTTTTACAAAGTCCATTAAAGGTTTGCACTGACAACATGAAAAATTGTGCTCTAACCACCAGATTATTTTAACTACGACACTGGTTTTAAAAAGTACTAAAGTTTTCCACGTGTGGCTTAAGAATGTAACATTAAGGAACAGAAAATGTAACATGAATGAATGTTATTCAATTAGTCAGTTTCCGTTCCTGCCTGAGGGCTGGGTGGTATCTTACCAGATTAGCAACAGTATACGTGAAAATCCCCATTACTGAATGTGTTTAGCTGCACACATTGTCTCAAATGAATGAGACATGTTCAGTTCTCCTGCACCGCCGTAGGGGGGCTGAGTGACATCACTCCTCTCAAAAAAAGAAGGTGCTATATCTAGTGAAGGAAAGCAGCACAAACACTACATTTAATGTCACAAACAAACATGGTGACAGTCACTTATGATGCTGTTTGAACAGGGACCAACTTCATGGAGCTTATCGGGGGTGTTAGTGAACCAGGTGGCGATACTGCTTCATTCTCGACCAGAACCTAATGAACACCTATTAGTGGCAAAAGGGGACATTATGATGAATGAGGTTCCCGTCATTCAGATGAGATGTTCGGAATTCAAAATAATAGGGGTGTTAACACAAGTATCTATGCCAAAACTCTAGTTTCATGTTTATATTTACCTAAATTATTCCTCCTAGTTTTACTGAAGAAGCAATTTTTCAGTTCTCCACCTCTGATGTGTAGCTGAATTGCTGGTGTAGAATGGCTACCCCAGGCCATCCAAGAGGGAGCCTTCCTTCAGAGGAGGACTAAGTAGAATCACACCTGTACAAAAAGTGCCGTGGGGTTCTTCTGGATGAAAATGTCTTACCTGCCAGGCGGTTGTTGACCTGATTATGCCGTGCCCACAGCCAGAGCACAGATGTGGTGCGGTTGGTCACTTCGCCCATGCTGTCGTCTGTCATGCTCTCAAAGTGTGTGGCACACTCTCGGCAGCCGAAGAAGTTCTTCACGTAGCTCCTCATGGCCTTGAGAACATCCAGGGGGTCTGCAGAAGACACAACCCGAAGAGCAGTGAGAATCATGCAACATAATTACATCCCATATGAGCCTGCATTGCTAGAGGAAAACAACTGCAGCCACTTCCCCCGTATCATGGACTGGAGAAAGGTATTTCTCTACTAAGGTGTTTCTCAACTCAGCCTCAAGTACAAACCAGTCCAAATGTATCCTGAAAATAGAGTAGATTGATTAGATTCCCATGTTAAAATACAAAACGACATAAAAATTAAAAATAGGAATAACCAGGATGTCTCTTAAACATTTATTGCAATACACAATGGCCAAGAAATATACTGCAGGAACCAGGCTTGGCTTGTTAGGCTTGTTGCAGGACAGACATGTAGCTAATTGGTGTGTTAAGCTGTAGCACCACAGAAGCAATTTACCCATAAGTGTATCAGTCATGTATCAGTGGACTTTAGCTTTTCATGTTCTTGAAGTATATTGTGAGCCGGGGGGTCTTAACCTGTGGCTCGCAACCTAAAAATGGGTTGCCATGCCATTTAGTGAAGGTTGTCCCAATTCCTTTTTAATGAATTTAAATTTACTCCTACATAAGTATGTTTTTACAGAAGCCTGGTAGCACAGCAGAGAAAAAAAATACTATTGCTTTTTAACAAGATAACATTTTCTGATTTGCAAAAAATATTCATAAAAATTACTGAAAAAAACATTTTGCAACTTTGTTTAAAAATAATTGTTTAGGAATCTTCATTATGTGTTATAAAAAAGTAACATCACACTTCATTTTGTGGAAAATAATTATTATAAAGGAAGATGTTTAATAACTCTATTTTTAGACAAGTATATTTCCAGCAATCAAACACTCCTGGGCTACACGTGTAGCAGTAAGACAGATTTCCAGAAGGGCCGTTACATTGTAGAGGGTACAGTATGACTAAATACAGCTGGGTGCACAGCCCATTTGACACTGACATCCATGATCTGCCTGATGACATCTCTAGCACTGCCTTCGAGAACAGCTTATCGAGATCCAAAACGACGACATGCTGTACTACGATTTTCAAGAACAAATTCACTAAGCGTGTTCTGGATCAAAGTGAAAAAATAAAACAATTCTGGGATTGAGGCTCTACTACCCTTTTATGAAATTTACTTGTGTGAAGCAGGTTTTTCAGCTCTTGTCATCTCAAAAATAAAGCTTCTAAGATGATTGGACAACAGTCAATTAAAAAAAAATCATTAGAAACTGAACCATGGAAATAAAAGTGACTCCAAAACTTTATCCTAGCCAAGAAAAAGTTAAAGAACTCTTGTCTTAAGGGAGCCATCCATCGAAGGCATACATTTATCACAATCACCACTTCAGTGGTCCTGAAGAGTTTAACCCTGACTACTTCAGATTCGGCCATTCTCCCACTGCAAATTCCTAAACAATTCCCAACAGTAGTATGCAACAGGCTGAGCCCTACTTGGATTATGGTTGGGTGCAGAATCCAACCAGCAAACCCTGTCACTTAACAGGGTAGCGGTGGGACTGACTGCTTCAGATAAGAGCTCTATCTGTCCTCCATCTGACCGTAGCTCAGGAAAAAGAAAAAGCAGATGGTTTGATGTCTTAAAGTTGTCTCATGGCCAGGTGAGGCTGCATGGATAACTCATCTTAACTAACATACTGGGGCACCAAAATGAAATACAGCTATAAGTTTTAATTTTCGGCAATACAATTTAAATAAAAATACAGACAACTGCATTAAACTGAGCTCTGAGATAGTAAATGCATTTGTGGTAATATAACTAGATGAACAACCAAATATCTTAATCTGGAAACCTGGCTGTATGAGTCATGCAGAGCCTGAATTAGAAGGTTCTGCAGAATCTAAGGTGGAAAGAGAAATACTGTGGAAGAATTGGAAAATTATACTATTTTCAGTTCTGCCTTCAAAATGACACCTCTCTACAGTAATCAAAATCTCTTTGACCCTAGATAAAATGATCCACCAAATTCACCAAATAATCACTAGACTTTGTCCACTCTTCTGAAACAACACGGAAGCAGACGTTCGGGGTATATTTACAGTACATTTCTTACTTTTTTGTCTCTTTTGTTTAAAAGCAGCATTTTTAGAAGATCACATTGGTCAGATAACGTCTGAAATAATCCCGGGGCCGCAGGGGACAGATGGACATTTCTGTCAGCCCATCTGCGGGTCACATGATGTCCCCCTAAGATCTGGGATTAACCCCGCAAGGAGGGGAGAGGAGTGGCGGTCAGCTGCCTCTGTCATTAACCGCTCAAATTCCACTAATCTAACCAAATCCCTTTTACCCACCTAAACAAATTACTTTTCCAGTAGCTAAATAAAACAAAAAAAAGGATTTCCCTTACAACCTGAGCAGCTGTAAACGTTCTTATATCTCAGTTTGTCCGCTTAATTCAAGATTAAGCATTTATGGCTAATATATAACGGAACTGTCAACACCCATTTCCCATCCAATCAGACGTACGTTTTAGTTATTGCTGGAGAACCACAGTGAACCACAGTGAACCACAAACAAAATGAAATGTTTATGATACACGTTGCCCACAGTAAGCACTGATTGTTATTAAGGCATGTGTCAGAAAAATTGCACTTGGATTTTCATAGCCCCTGTTTTGCTAAACTTAACTACCACATTTCTTGGTTTCCTTCATTTATAGAACAGTGCTCTTTGAACTTTGAACTTTGTACAAAGACTAGCCAGCTGACATTTATACTGAAATTTATTAGCCCTGAAGAGACAACTATTGACACCTCTGCATCTGCCAAAAAATCCTAATTTAGAACATTCCTGAAATGTGGTTTAGAAGGAAATAGCCTCTTCTTTGATTAACACAAGGACTTGGGATGTCGGATGTTTTACTTCAGACTCATCCAAACAAACTTTCCCAAACAAATGCAAGTGTACTTTGAGACCATTGCAACCACATTAAATAACACAACTGCAGAACTCTAACACTGATTTATGTCTACACTGATGATGTTCAAAGAAAATGTTCTTTTCATACAGTACTATCTGTTCCTATCCAACTCATTCTGTTGTTCATTGAGGAAATACACTGCACTTTTCTTAAAAAATACACATTCAAGGAATATATTGTTGCTTTTCACATCTCTGCACACATACACTGTATATAGGTATGCAGGCACAAATTTGACTGCATTATATTTATATATATTACAAACTGCTATTCATTACTTTGCAACACGTATGAAAAAAGGGTAGATCTATTCATGTATGGCACTGAAAGCAAAGTTATACCTGAGGAGGACGTGCTCTCTGCAGCTTGGACTGTCAGCAGATGGAAAAGTGTCCACACAGAGCAGGGGTAACCTCTGTAATGTGGCTGTGACCCCTGACACCCCACCCACTTCTCTTCATTGGGAAGCACCGCGTTGGGAACCTGGAAGAACAGAAGCAGCATCCTGAGGATTCCCTGTCTGAGAGCCAAAGTAAAATCTGAACTTTCTTAGAACACCTCAGGGTTTGAAATCACCAGTGTGGAACCGTTGGGAAACACTTGTGGAACACTGCTGTTGTCCTCTCAAGTGGAGCATTTCACTTAGAAGACTTACTGTAGGTATCTGGTAAAGTGCCCAGCCATATATGGGGGTACAAATGTACGTAGCTTTGGATAAAAACATCAACAAAATTAATAATGATAAGATCTATTGATAACTACACACATAGAACTACATTATTTTTTTATAGAAATTAATTTAAGTGATCATGGTAGTCTGCTTTCAATGATGACTGCCTTTGGCTCATCCCCATTTGATGGCTCATTATGTGCCCAATAAGTGTGATCTGTGAAAGGAACAGAGTTGTAGGCAGCTTCTTTCCGATGTATTGGGATCTACGTACAGTATATATGGGTATGAACATCCTGCTACCCTCAAGCTAAAACTGTTTGAAATGAGTGAGCAAGTTCAGACAACAGCATTTCTTTTACAATTAAAGGGATCAGTGGCCTATACTGTATGTTCTCATTGCTGTCGAAGATTCATAGATATCTCACAAAAGTTTTAAATAATTTTAGAAATGCCTTAATGTAATTCATACATTTCTGATAATATGGACAAACTTTTATTCTGTCCTGTTCTGCCCTTTGAATGTACAACTGGACTCTGGATTCAAACAATTATCCCTGTTACTTCTGACCACCCAGTTCGCAAGTTTAGATGCCTGCTTGTCCTCAGCTGTCTGCTTTCCAACCGAGAACGTGCATGTTAATACCTCTCAGTTTGTTCCCGCCAATTTCAGCAGCACAGTGAATTTATCACTTTCCAAAAAAATGGACAAAAATATTTTTTTTAAAAATGGGATGCTCAGGACAGACTTCAAAATATAAAACTGATGTGAGAAAATGGGAATCCAACCTAGCTTTGGAGTTAAAAGAAGGGAAAATCCCATTAGTGAGTCAATAAACGTTTTTCATTCGTAACCTAGGAAATATGGAATTCCCATTGTCATACTTTAATTCATCTCTTAAAAACAAAGACAGCTGAAGATCACCAAATCTCCTGATATCACAAGGTCTTGCCAGACACATCACATCTGAGGATGTTTTGCAAGACAGGTGGTTGAACTGTGCAAGACTGAACTTGTGCATCTAGTTCCACAATGCAATTGATCACTGAGCCTCAGAAGAAAAAAAAAACACCAACATAAGAAAGAAAGCTTATGTGCCATTTTCAACATGACCCTGTCCAAAGACTGTAACCTGGGTCAACTCACACTGCTACTCACCTCCCCTGCGTTGTCTAGCACTGCCTTGATAGAAGAGTAAGACACCCTAAATTCCTTGTAATTCGTCAGCCAGCTGTCCAGAGCCTGCAGCAGGTTCATGACCACTGGACGCCCAGGGAAATACTGTGAGGAAACAACAGCACAGCACTCTTCTTTAGGAATGCCTTTACATTTACTAATACATGCACGCACACTAACATTATTTTTTATTGATCAAATAAAAACTTAGAAGGAAAGACAAAGATAGATTGTAATACTGTACATAGGTGAACAATGCTGAGAGAAATTCATTTAGTTAATAACATCACAATTAGGTAAGAATGATTGAAAAAGAAATGAATATATAACATGAGTACAAAGAACATCTGTAATCGTTACTTCATTTTGAATGATTACATCATTTTTGTTTTCTCACAAGTATAGCTTTTTTGAAATAGTGCCATGGTGGTAAAAGGCTTTGATAGACTGAAAGACTTTTTTATATGAGGAGAAAGTGTCCAAACTGCAATTGAAGATGTGCTAAGAGAAAACTTTTGTAGGCAAAGAAAAAAGGCATTAAGTAATGAAATAATTGTTACTATATTTGAAGTCAACATCTAATCTTGACAGAACTGTTGTAAAGGTATTAATGTTAAAAGCCCCCCAAAAATAACAGTGAGACAAGAATTGGGAAAGGCAAGCTAAATTTAATCCCTCATTTCTTTTCACTGTTAACTTAATGGCAGGGTTATGGCCTAATAACACTGTGATACCATGACAACCTCATCACTGTTGCAGTCCTAAACCCAAAACATAAGGATAAGGATCTAAAGTCAGGAAGGTGTGTAACAGGCTGCTGTCACGAAGCTGTTCACTTCTCAGGTGTTATTTAAAATCTGTGCTTTGCTTCTGAATACCAGCACCTTGACATCTGACATTTACTAATACTAAAACCGTATGAATACATAAATCAATAGAACAAAAATAATTTAGTTGAAATATAACAAAAGTCATTTTCTAGACTGAATAGACAAAACACGTATTGAACAATAATAGCAAAGCAGTGCCCAATATCTTCTTCATTGTGTACAGTTATATAAAACTGCCAAAGACAAAAAAATCACGAATCACTGCTAAGATTGGTAAATTTCTCTAATGCTTCCTCCAATCTACTGGAGGAACTCTTTGTTTAGCAATCAGAAGGTCAGCCTTGTGTTTACTCACAATGCTACAAGCATAACCCAGGCATCCACCAAGCATAACCTATCAGAACAATTATTTGTAAGGACATATACTTCATATGACAGCAACATTATTATTATCATCAAGTTTCTATTAGTACCATTTTTATTAAAGAAAAATTAATAAAATGGGCAGCCGTCCTATACTCTGATCCCACATATTGTTCTTTCCAGAAGTGTTTCTGACAGCAATACTATCCCCATGTGCTCTTTACTTGATATTCATACATCCATTTTCTAACCTCTTCTTCCAAATCAGGGTCGCAGAGTAGCCAGAGCCCATTCCAGTAAGCAATGTGCACAAAGAACTGGTTTATACTTTGTTAGAAGGTGGCACAATAGATTAGCATTGCTGCTTTACCACACTGGGACCCTGGGTTCACTTCCTGACCTGGGCTGTTATCTGCGTGGAGTTTGTATGCTCTCCCCATGTTCGTGTGGTTTCCTCCCACAGCCCAAAGACATACCGGGAGGTTCATTTGTTTCTGTGAAAAGTGGTTCTGGTGTGAGTGTGGATGCATCTGCGTTTGTGTCTGTGTGTGCCCCGCAACGCACTGGCATCCCATCCAGGGTGTACCCTGCCTTGCATCCCATCCAGGGTGTTGCTTGCACAGATAGGCTCTGGCTTCACTGTTACCCTGAATTGGATGAAGCAGTTAGAAAATGGATGGATACATTGTTATAAATACTGCCATTTCCAGCACATTGGAGAGATAAACAATCATTTAACCAGAAGCTGAAATGACAAATCATTACTGAACTGTCAGTCTTCTATCATTTCTAAGAATTTCACCTTGAGATTGACTCCAGACTGACTTTACTGTACATTAGATGTGGTGTAAGGAGGTCCAAAACTAAGACTGTGTTCAATACAATCATTGGCTTGTAGTATATAATATTGTATTTGTGTGTGTTGGGCTTGAAATTCAACTGTCCTGCAGACCCTTTATACATAAAAACCCACATTTAAATTCTCAGTAATCAAGCCTTTACATATGCCTTTTCAATTCCTTTTGACACAAATCTGCCTACTGCTGTTATTCTATCTATATTCAATCTGTGGTATAACATATCTACATCATTCGCACACTAGTTACATCCCACCTCAAAGCCTTTCACATACAGTAGGTTAAAAAATGAAAATATCCAAAGGCTTCTTTGCGTGCTGTCCAGATCAGGTCTCCACAGTTCAACTCCTCTTGATGTTATATATTTCAAATCGACTCCATGCTTTAGCCGGCTGTCAGCTGCATGTCAAGAAATCTGCTATGAAGTTTCATATAGTATAAGTGGTTAATGCAGAAAACATTAACTTTTATCCAGCCTGTATAACAGGTAAGTAGAACATGATAATGCACTGTCTGCAGTTTCATGAATTTCTCTGTAAATATAAGCTAAAATCAGGTATAAGATATTTCTAGCATGTTGCCTTACTGTTGAATAGGTGTGTTCAGGCAGGCATGAATCAAATCTGATGCTTTTTTAGTACATTTATCCAAGAGTCTTCAAGATCAAATACCATGCAAATGGAGCCTTTTCTTACTTTACTTTATGTAAAATTTTAATTTCTGTGCAAAATGTATATGAAGATCTAGTAAATATAAGACAAGAAAAAAATAGCAAATACAGACACTTTCAATCGACTATACACATGCACCAAATTTCAAATTTCTTGCACGCTGAAGCACTGGCAGTGTTTGTGCAGCTCCAGAGAAATAATTTGCTTCCATCGTAAAACAAAAGAGGGGCAGGGGATAAGAATCCCAGAGGCACGGCCTTTTTGATTTGTGCTATGGAGTCCTGCCATTTGTGTTTGCCATCTGTTCTACTTCGCCATGGTGGGACCCAGGTTCATTCATCACATTTAAAGGGAAATCCATTAAACAAATTCAAAGCAAAGGTGCCTGATCATTTACTTAAAACCCTTAGCGCAATCTATTTCTTTTGCTCAAAGCCTCAGAAAAAAACACTTTCAAGTATTCCAGACAAATGCGATCAAGTACTACAAATAGGGTTTAACAGAATAAAAAAAGGGCCATTCTATTCCTGTCATGAAGACAATTGATTTAGTTCAGCCATGTTTGCAAGATTAGGCATTTACTAGCTTAAAAAAGCCCATTAGCACTTGTTTGGGTCTTAGAAAAACACAGGCACAATATTATTGATCTTAAACATTTTCCTCATGTTATATCTTGTGTTTTAAGTTTACTAATATTGGGGTGATTTTTTCTTGGTTCTGCTTTGATTGCTACTAAAAAAGCTAGTGTATGTCAGTACAGTATATCAGACGAAGAAGAAATGGCATAGGGATGCAGTCTCACTGGCCACAGTGTTAGGAAGTCTCAGTGAGGCTTTAGATGAACTACTGTAGGTGCTTAGGCTAAAGATTGCACAAATCTCAGGCCTATAAAGAAGTGGTGCAACCAGTGGAATGCATTAGTCCAATCTTGCATACCCTGGCTCTCATACAACTGCGTCTGAAGGCAATACTACAAGAAGAATGAGATAGGATTGGGCTGAAGAGCTTGTGGAGTACATGTCTGATCAAGCTAGGCTTGCTGTTAACAAAGGCTCAGTTAGTATAGATCTGTCTTGCATTGGCCTAAATTCAAGAATATTTGCCACTGAGCTGCAGATAATAGTCAACACTAATCTTCCCCCCTTTTATGTTTCTTGTTTACAAACATTTCAGAAACTACTTTGCTGTAAGGTAAAATGTACAGAGATTTGGGAGAGATCAATCTGCACAAATGCCATTCTGTACCTTTGCTGTTAGATGATCTATACACACTCAAAGAACAAATCCCTTTCCATCCCTTATACTGTTGCAGTTAGGCACAATATTGGCATTGTAATCATGGCTTATCTGGTAAAAGACATGGGAACACGGCGACTTCTAGCTGTAAAAAAGAGGAAGGATGCAGAAATACTGTAAAAAATTGTAACAGACTGTTCATGGGTCCTGGCAGACAATGCCAAAGTCCTGGAGAAACACTGGCACCTCATTATACCACATAATGAACCATGGCCTTAGCAGCAATAAGACCATCCACGCCTTATTTCTGAGAGAAATAACTACACTTACGTGCCATTTAAATATGTTATTATATATACAGATTTTAAGACTGAAAAGTAAATCTTGCATTTAGCTGAAGTATCTTAAACTAAGAGCAGTAGGTGGACCTTATTGTAGCTGATTCTATGTGGTTTATAGGTGCAGTAACAGCTCAAAGTCACTGAACTCAAAAGCAAATTGATGGAGTCAGAATGTGCTGATGTGGGTCTGCTGTGCTATATTATTTGCTCTTTTAACAACAGAACCACTGACACTTAAACTGCTATCCAATACATCTGCAGAACTCCACACCATTGTGTAAAACACTGATTTTTCCTTGTTTCCTTACTAGTTTGTGCACCTTAATATAAAAGGTGAGAAACACTATACTCCATAAAAGACTTTCAATGTGCTTTGGTTCATTTCTTCAGAAGAAATGTTGTCATGGTGACAAGCAAGAATGAGAATCTGTATATATTTAAGTACTATTTCTGAACTACTAAATATACTGTGAAAGTGTGTTGACAGAGACACCAAATTAAAAACAGTGTTCTTTACACTGCTTTGTGCACACTGTAAATAAAGTACAGTATACTGTAAATACACAGTAAATGAAATTGTTAACGCTTGTTCTAATCTAAAAAATAAAAAACTAGGACAGTTCACATGCCAAGACATTGTTTTGTAGCTATTTGTTTTATCCCAAGACATTTATATTTGTACCAATTTAAACAACTGGGTAATTTACTGGAAATGGCAATTTAAGTGAGACATCTTGCTCAAGTATACGCTCCACCCTGGATTTGAACCAGTAACCTTCCAGTTACAAGTCCAGAGCCTTTGTCACCAGGACTGCTCCCCCTCCCCTTTAGTATAGGGCGTAGAGCACAAAACCCATTTGCCTGAATTTGACCAATTTATTCCCTAGTTATAATGTGAATGTTTTCATTGTCTTGCCTTTTCAGAATATTTCTGAAGCTTAAAATAAAGTGACCTTGAATATATGAGCTCTGCATAAGTAGCCCCTGCCTTTCATCCATAAATTATTATGAGTTTATTTGGCTAAGGCTTTTATCCAAAATGACTTATGGTTACTTTTATTTAGATGCAGATGTTTGGATTCATTGATACAGTTAGGTTTGATGGAACAATCTGGACACCTTGCAAAAGGGTACAGCAACATTATTTTCCGCAGAGATTTACTGTAAAAACAACTTTAACCCCTAACTGAAATTACTCTCCACTGCCAGCCACATACTGTAAGCAATATAAGTAGTTAGCCTGTGCTGTACCATGCTTTCCCTGAGCGCTGTTACTCATTTGCCATGTTAGATTTCAGCTTTTTGCACTTTCCTCTCCCACAGACTCGCAGTGCCTCAGAGGGCCATGACAATCCACTTCACCTCTGCAATATGTCATCCTAAATCCGATTAGTATCAGCACTTGAGAAACCACAGCCTCCTTTGAGAGCCGTTCAAAAGAGAATGCATCTGTCGGCTGGCCCAGGGAAGCCCTTTTTAATCCAGCCTCATTCCGCCATTGGGAATAACGTACATGGCACTGAGCAAAAGCTGGTTAACAAGGCACCTAAGCAGCACAAGCTTCTGTTTGCAGAAAGGCACTCAGCATATCTGTCATTCCACTAGGCTATGACACAGTGGGGCTTGGTTTGACAGTAAATAAGCCAAAAACAGTTTCCTGTACCATACAGTTATAGTGTTACACTTATAGTGACCAGACTGCATACTAATAATTCTACCAATAAAAACATCCAAGAAATGCCCAGATATTGGTAATTCAGCATATTCCAGAGCGCACAGCAAGAGTTCAAATTGTTTTACCCATTAAGCTTTTACTTTCTTGGCTGTTTTTCAACAAAAGCAGAAGAGCAATCCTATAAACCTAACTGTATGGAATACTATCTTACATCAAGCCCAGGCTTCCGGTAACAAAATTCATGTTGGATTTTATTTGGCTCTGTGGTACAGGACCTGGTGTATACTGTGATAAATCTACTTGAATATTAGAACTATAGTGCACAAACTTAAATAAGATACAGTAATTAATCAACATTACTCTGTAACTGAAAAAAAAAATTGAACATGATTTTTTACTCCATATTCTGAAAATTCAAAAAGGGAAATTCTCCTGGCAATGTACTAAGACATTAATGGCATATGGCACTCTAGTGCCACCAGAGAAGGGCCTGCATCAAATTAAAACTTTAACCCACAGGAAACTGCAAATTGCAAGTATAATTTATGATAGTGGCTATTTGTTTGTCCAATGGGGGTTCTTTCACAGAAGAAAGGCAAATGACAACTCAGATTTAAACCAGCGGTCTCTGGACTGCAGGGTCCAATGCCGAATAAAGTAATTTTACCAGCGAATCCATTAGCAGGCCCGTATAACATAAGAAACATAATACAGATTACAAACAAAAAGGCCATTCAGCTCATCTAACCTGCTTGGTAAAATGCTTCTAAGTATTTAACTAATTTCTATACATACTGTATATTTTATACACTCTAAGATCAAGGTTAGCTTACTGCAAATTTCAGTTGTGGGTTGTATCTGTAGAAAGCTGTTTCCATGTGTTTCAATTGACATACTGTATAAGCAACTGGTTCAATAAGAGATATCAGTAACAGCTTTGCAAAGATTCATGGTTCATAATAAAGTCTTTCCAAGGCTTTCGAATGATTATTTAAGAAGGTGGTACAAAAGAGAAGTTGCACTCTTGCCTATATTATTACCTACTAACCTTTTGATTTGAAAAGTATTTACCAATAATATGACTCAAAAGCTGATAATGCATTATGTGATGGCAGACTATTCCAAGACATTATTAGGCAATAACAAAAATTGAATCCAGTTCAGGACTGAGGTACTGTGGGCTCCTGAGTGACATTAACCTGCTAAAAACCACCTTAAATTAAATATGTAGTAAATTAAATGATATCCCATTCAACCCTTTCCCCCTTTAAGTATATGCTGTGTCATGTAGGGTCTATCCTTAAAGATAATGATGCATTAAACTAATGTAGTACACAGTTTCTGAGATGTCTCTAAAAACCTACTGTAAGCATACAAGTCATAATGGGTGGTAATAATAAAGGACAAAAAATAAGCAAACCTTAAATGGATTTATAATCTTTAATACCCTTTAATAGTACATGAATCCAGATCCAAAGGAAGTTGGCAGGACTACTGACAAAGGAAAAGACTCGATCAGTGAAAGTTACAGAAGTTGGTACAAACAGTGCCTAAAATGGTGCCAACAAGTGATTCAGCATAATTACTCATAATTACTCTGAAACCTTTTTCTTGAGGAGCATTACAAAAAAAAAAACCAACATTCCAGAACAGGTTCAATTCACTTCCCATTTGTGTTATGAACATTTGCTAAAATCAAGCTGCCTCACTGTTTTCTTAAATATTGAACATGTTATTGAATCAAAGTGTAGGTCTGAAAATATGCTGGGATATGCAGTTCTACGCAGAACCTTGCAGACGTGTGGTTAGCATTGCTGCCTTGCAGCGCTGGGGCCCTGGGTTCAATTCTGGACCTGTGGTTGTGTCTGTGTGGAGTTTGTATGTTTGTGCGGGTTTTCTCCAGGTGCTCTGGTTTCCTCCCAAAGCCCTAAGACATACTGGTCGGTTAAGTGGCTTCTGGGAAACTTGGCCCTAGTTGTGAGTTGTGTTGTCAGCCCTGCGATAGACTGGCGTCCCTTACAGGACGTACCCTGCCTTGCTCCCATCCATTGCTTGCTGGATAGGATCTGGCTCCCCCATGACCCTGAATCGGAAGAAGTGGTAAGTAGATGGATAGATAAGTTACCCTTAGTAATGGCAGCAAAGAACAAAGAAAAAAACATGTTTTTTGCATACGTATCCAGACCCCTGAACTCAATATTTGAAGGGAGAACACTTGGCAGCAATTCTAGACAAGCCTTTTTGAGTAAGTCACCACTACATTTGCCCACAGGCATAGTGCACTTTTTCCCTATTCAGATTTATTCTGGCTATCTCAAGTTGCGTGGAGATTGCTTACAGACAGCAGTTTTCAAGTCCTTCCACAGGTTCTCTGTAGTATTCAAGTAACAATTTTGACTGGGCCCCTCAAGGACATTTGTGTTCCTATTCTTAAGCCACTCCAGTATAGCTCCGATCTTGTGCTTTGGATTAGTGTCCTGCTGAAAGGTGAAATTTTATCCCATGTTTTAAGTCAGAATCAGGTTTTCCTCCATGAATTGTCAGTAATCTGTTCCATCCACGTTCCCATCAGTAATAACAATCTGAACATAATGCTCCCACCACCAAGCTTGATAGCAGGAATGGTGTTGAGTGCTACACTGTGTATGGTTTGTGTCAAATCTAACTCTTGTATTTGTATAACTCTTGTAATGAGTCCCCAAAAAGTATCTGTCTTGTCTGACTACAAAACCTTTTGCCTTATGTTTGCAGTATCACTTAGGTGCTGTGTTGTAAACCCCATAAAGGATCTGAGATGGTTTTATTTTCAATGTCATACAGTCTTCCTTTGTGGAGTGGCTGGGGTATTGTTGACACATGGACATTTTCACCCATATCAGCCACTGAACATTGTAGCTCTTTCAAAGTCACCTCTGGCTTCACAGTTGCATCTCTAATCAGTGGCTTTCTTGCCTGGCTGCTCGGTTTGCAGGGACAGCCTGATCGAGGCAGTGTCTTGGATCCTTCTATCAACTTCACCACATTTAAAAAGGGTCTTAATATCTCTTGGTCTGTGTCTTTCCACAGATGTAACTTTTTTAACTTTAACTATACAAGTCCTTCTGAAAGCTCCTTAGCCTTCATGGTTGAATCTTTGCTGGATTCCCAACCTGCATAAGACATCCTGAAGACAACTGTATTTATTCTGAAATCATGTAAGCCAGTACTATTGCACACAGACAAAAGGCCACAACAATTTGCGTGTCTTGTTAAGGTAATTTTGTGCCCCTAAAGCAATAAGGGTTTGCCACAGCAAAGTGTTTGAATACATATGAATCGTTACCTTTTCGTATTAAATTATTATCTATTTAGTTTATTTTTTACTTCGTATTTTCTGGAGTACATTGTGTATACGACGAACAAATATCTACTTAAGAGTGTCATAACTGCTAGCTTTATATCAACAAAGTGGAAAAACTGTGCAAGGGTCTGAATACGTTTGCAAGACAATGGATAGATTATATGTGTATAGTTGGAGATGGCTGAACAAAGGATTGTAAAAGAAAAGTTGGAATTCGGATTTGTACACAAGGTTGTATGCATTGTTTCTGAATCGTCAAGCCATTCCTCTTGTAACTCATATTATTCTTCACCTGGTTATACTGAAGTCCCTCTCTTCTGCCTCCAATGGAATCTGGTCAGCTGCTCAGTGACAAGAGGTTAAATGGTTTTTTTTGTTTAGACAGGCCCTGTGCCTAATTGATATCTCTGACACACGTCAATACCTGCCGTAGCCTCTATTTCTAAAGCCTGCAGTTTAAACGCAGCCATCCAGTCAGTTAAAAATCCAGAGGGAGCAAAGATATTGATGGGAAGAACTGGAGTTAATGGGGGGGTTGCACTAACCCATCCCCAGAGAGATGACAATCACAGAGATGGAAGTGGAGGGGGGGTTTGGGTCACAGCAAACAGGGACAAGTCTAGGGAGGTCAATGTCCTGAGCTCATTTAAAACCATACCTGGCAAAATCCAGGCTCCTGGCACTGGTTGCATACTGGATATGGAGACAGTATCACATTTGTTATGAAATAACCCAAGTTCTTGTCTCTCTTCAAATAGCAGGCAAAGCTTCTTCAGTGACACAGGCCTGAAGACTTTGCCAAGACACATCAAAACATTGTGGTCTTTATTAATCCACAATGAATAATAAAAAAAACAAAACAAACCTACTGTAGATCAACTTTGTTGGTATATTCATTCCAACATGGATATATCTAGACAAACACACTGCTAAACCAGGATTCAAAAATGTCCTTCAAGTAATTCTTGTTTAAATTTGAATTATTTTAGCATATTGCATTTGTCATCACACATAGTCTTAATCCATTCAAATATCCCAACTACGCAGATCTCCAAAATGTGAAAAATAGCAATCGGTTCAGTACGAAAAACCTAGAGTGAACTCTTTCAATTGAATGGGGACCTTCATGAACATTTGACTGGAATAAGACCATGAACTTAATGGTAAATGCCAAATAAATAACTTAAAACAAAAATTATTTTAAAATTGAACAGATATAGTTTACCATTACTACTATTACTTACATCATGGTTATATCTCATTGTAGAATGAAACCTTAACTACGTCGAAGAACATCTGCTTTAAAAATCATTCTTACTGTATATGGTCAGTATCGAGTAAATGAGTTTAGCTGTTTTGGTCCTCATTCAAAAACAGAGAAAGTCATGTTTGTGTGGCTTTCTCCCTCTGGTGGCTACTAACCTCAACTGCACCAGCCTAATTCAGAGGGAAGCCCTCTTCCAGTGCATCCATACCACTGCGAAGATTCTGAAAGAACATGGTCACCCTGCATGCAAGAGCGTGTTCAGACACACAATTCTAATCACTTGATTTGAAAAGGTGTGTGATAGTACCAGTTTAACAGACGAGATCCCAAAATATTATTTTAATATCCATAACAATATACGGAATGTGAAGTTTAGTTAGACTTAATTTGTGTTGAGGTTTGTAACGTTCAAAAAAGAAGTTGAACAAACAATCTGTAGCAGCTGTATGATTTTGTAGCACTTACTTACTTGACTAGAACCCCTAGTGCAATGTACGGCATTGATGAATACCTGGACAATCTATAGATTTTAAACCCTGTGTTAGGGTTTAAATTTATGTTACTACCAAGTATGTCCTTTTTCTTAACACAGCACTTATGGTTACACAAGCGTTGTTCATGACTGTCTTTTTTTATAAAAAGCACTCAGAATGACCTGTCTTTTCAAGTGGAATAAATGAGGACACACTAGTATCATCCTAGATGCCTCTCCATGGGCCTTCATAATAAAATTGCAGTGTAGACTTGCTTTACATATATTGTACCTCTATCGGTTTAAGATCTATGATCTATTAAGAGAAGCTGTGCAAGGCTGAGCCTGGTCAATACTGTGGTGGGAGACCTGCCAGGAAAAAACAAGTTGCTGCTGCAAGTGGCACTAGAATTTCCATTACAGTGCCAATGAACAGCAACAATGTGTTATAGGAGGTATCAACAGGATGAGTACTAAGGTTTTGACCACCTGGACATTAACATTTCCATGGCACTTTTTAAATGAATGGGTGTGTTAACACCTGTGTTCTAGCTTGGATCCACTCTGGGCTAAAACAAACAGGCTTTCCTAAATGTATTTGTTAATTCAGGTGGTGAAGTGATTTCTCTCTTCCCTGCCAGAGAAGAGCAGTGGTGCATCATCTAAGTGGGTGCTGCACTTCAGTAGTGGATAAAGAGGACCTTTGCTGAATGTAAAAATGTTGAAATTCTTTGAGATCCCTTAGGTTGAAACGCACTTTATAAAGCCAAAGATTTATAATTGTAAATTCAGAATAATTTTGAATTTAAAGTGAGTAGTTTAACAACAAAATCCTTTATATCAGAACAGGACTAACAAGAATTCCCCCACTATACACTAGAATAAAGGCTGTGCTCAGTGATTGAAAGAAGATGTACAGTATGTTTATAATATTGTATAATATCTATCTATGGAAAGTCAAGAAAACACAAACATTTGACCTTCTGAGATAAACACATCTCTTCTTCTGAGGCTGCACAACATTTCCAGATGCTGGTTTCACAAAGTACTGTATATGGAAATGGTATCTGAATGCTCTTTGGCATCACTTTCAATTTCAGGAAACACCCACACTTTGAAATCAGTTTGTTAGTTCATGCAAAAGGACTTGTAAGAACCATTATTTCACAGGACCACTGTCATTGTCACAAAGAAAAAACAATGGATAATCATTTATTCCTAGTGTGCAGAAGGGCCATACCATGGAGTCTCTCTATCTGAGGATACGGATACTTACCATAGAAGCAGTTAAACCTGTGTGGATTCAGGTCCTATGGCTCTGGACACCCCTCTGCCTCACTCACCTTGGCCAGCACAGAGATATAGAGCTTGAGAGCGCTGAGAGCTTCTCCTCTGATCTCTGGGTAAGCTGCCACCTCCACTCGCAGAGAATAATGCAGCGCTGACTCCAGATCTGCCATGTACACCCGCGACCTGCCAACACGGTGAAACGCAATTCACTTTTTACCCTTTGTTAGAATGGTAAAAACCAGGAGAACATACTTTCACCTTTCTTTTACTGTTTTAAAGTCATTGCATGTGCAGTACATCAAAGCCATCAACAAAACTGTCTAATTAACCTAATTTGACTTATAATTTATAATATTGAGATTTGATTTCACATTTCCAGCAAATATGAACTGCTGTGTATCAATCCAGAAATGCTTCACTCAACAGATAGTGTAGTGGTTTCAAAACAATGTGTTTTGAAATGTGTTGTGATTTTACACCTTGACACCTCTAGCAAACTCTGGATTCCTGATACTCCTTTCATCTCCTTTTACTCCACAAACCTCACGATCCTTACAGTTACTAAAAGTACACTAAATTCTTAAATGATTGACATTGGGCCCCCTGCCTGAGTCCATCTCTTAAAAAGTTTAAAGATCTTTTTAAATCATTTTTTAATGAAAAGCCAGCTTTTCATAACTCCCCTATCTCTGAGAATTATTATTGTTTTATTTTGAATTACTTGTATTCTATTCGATTTGCACCATTTGAAATTTGTATTGAATTAATCATGCACTGTACATCTCGTGATCCTAGGTGCTAACCTAATGTTTAATATAATGAAGAGCTTTTAGAAGTACTGCACATGAATTACTCTTCATAATATAAAACGATGAATGATTTTGTAGAGTCCCTAAGCAAAATCTGGACAGTAGCCAGTCACCCGGACCTGTCCTATCACAGAGTAGACAGGGAGGACCACAGTAAAATTTGGACAGAACACCCAGTGTCAGCTTCTGCATCACAGTCGGTTTTTGTAAATAAACGGCTCATGCTTTCAGTCTTAAATACACTTATTCTTACTAAATGTTTACTATTTAGGAGTGAAAACCATATTAGACTAGAAATACAAATTTATGTAATGCAGCCTTATACCACAAATGTCAAAAAACAAAAATGCAGACGTCCAAGCATTTTAAAATAGAATGAATAAAAACTGCAATTCAAAAAATCTTGGCTGGATACAGAAAATGCTTGCTCAGGAAAGAGATAGCCACCAGCCGCATTAGGAAATAATTTCAATCACCATCATTCTTCCAGGGATCAGATTTGTAGAGAGGGCAGATTTTGTTTGCCAAACTACCCAAAGAAAGCTTGTTAAACAAACTGTGTGGATGGCATAAATCCCCAGAGAGACGAGGGTTGGAAGTTCTTGAGATAATTGCTTGGCTCTGGTACCATGTTAACTCTGATCTTACCTGTTAAACTCCCTCCACTCTCGATCCACGGTGCTTGTGCTGTGACTGTCGTTCGCGCTCTGAGGTTTTCCTGCCCGAGCCACCCTGGGTAACTTCTGGAGGGCATAAGAGTAAAAGGAACGGGCCTCTATGTCCCTGTGAAGGACCGAAAAAAGGCAATGTCAAAAACACAGCAATGAGTCAACATCAGTGATTTAACAAATGTTCTTAAGTTAATAATGAAATTACATTATATGAAATTAAACTATGCAGAAGGATAAATGTAATAAGCTTTGTGAAGCAGTCCAACAATCTACAGTATTATAGTGCACATTTAAAGTGTTAAAATGCAGAGAAGCATGTATAAAATACAAAAAGTACAGGTGAACAGTAAATACGTTTCAGGGGTCCAAATCAGAACTCGGAGACAAAAGCAGGCCAAGCATACCTTTACTGTACTGTATGTACATAATTGAGTTTAAGAAAATGTGCATGTGGCCTGATAGCTTATTGTAGTGGGACCAAGCACTGCTCTACTGGCGATAAATCTGCAGGCTTAAAGATTTGGTTCCTAGCAGGTCAGCCTAAAAAACTAAACACAATGTCCATTTATGGTTTCCAACAACAAACTGTATGACAAATAGTATCAAGGATCAACTGGAGCACATATTTGGAAAAGCAGATATCTGGACTGGTGTGGCACTGCAATTAACCTCCTAACAGGAGAGCACAACACAAATTTAAAATGCAATGTCTCATTGCAGAAAAAACTCACATGGTCAATTGAGAGACAGGGAGTACAAAACAAATGACAATAAAATGAAAATGAATAATATTTTCTTAATTGCTAAAGAGCAATTTTACATGGACCTATATTTTGAATCTCTATTATCACAACTGATTAAGAGATTACTCTCCATGCTCAATAGGTGATTGTTTATGAAATAGAACACCCCATGAATTTCAGTAGTGTGTGCCACAAATCTCTCATGATAGAAAGTCTAAGTGAAAAAACGTAGTAGAATATTCTACACTTGCATTCCTAAATAGATGGCCACTACTTCAACTCTCTAAGCTTTAAGTAGTGAGTCTCAGTTACACCGGGGCAGCTTGCTAAACCCTGAGTTAAACAGTGTTGAAATAAAATGAGATGACAGGAAAATAAACACTTCGTATGTCAAGAATTTTAACAAGGGGAACTGCAGTTCTCAGACTGGTTATTAATTCATTCATTCATACCATAATTCATACCATATGAATTTATACCATAATTCATTGATGGTATAAATTGTTTTACAAATTTCAAATTATGTACAAAATCATGAACTTTGTGAAAGTACTGTAAGTCGCCATGTTGTAGCAAGCCTGTAATGGGCGAAAGTGAGACTTGTGACGCGAGGTGGCCCTTCCTGCTCGCTAGTCACTGTAATGACTAATGTCACGTAATGTACGAGCAAATAAAAATGTGTTGTGCAGCAGACATTTCACTGCAGAAATGTGCCAACATGATCTGCATGCAACAACAGCATGCAGAGTTAACAAGTAGTGTCTGCCAGCAAAACCGTGTTGAAATCAAAAATAATATTTCTACTGGATTAAAAGATATATTTACAAGATATCAGATTTACAGATATCACCGGAAGCTTCGTTGCCTCACTCTGAATCGCATCCTGGGAAATTTAGTCTACATTGTGATGTAAAATGAAGGTTTTACACTTTACTGTGTACATTTTACTTTTATTGTGCTTTGAAATGCACTCGTCAATGTTAATTCTTTCTAATCCCCAAAAATAAAAATAGTGTCGCAGTTCCGCTTTAACAGATTCAAAGCAAAATCACCATGCTGTCTTTAAATACTACATAGTTTTGTGAAAAGGGCACAAAACGGCCAGTAGGATTTTGTAATGTGCTTTAAGACATTTTTTCACCTTATAAATATTGTCCCCATTAGGCAATTTCTATCAATGTCTGAAGATGAATGTCTGATTCATGCATTTAGAACCTCAAGACACTTTTACTCTATGGGCTCCCCACTCTCTACTCAACAAGTTGCAATATGTCCAAAACTCTGCAGCTAAACTGCTGACTCACAACAGACCTTGGCAGCATATCACTCCTACACTTAAATCTCCAAATTGGTTGCCTATAAAGTCACGTACTTAATATAAGATCTTGTTACTGACTTTCAAGGCTCTAAATAATCTGGCCCCATCATACATGTCCAAAGTCCTCCATGTTTACACTCCCTCCAGTGCGCTGCGTTCATTTGAGGCTGGTCCTTTGCTCACTATATCTATGACTAAATCTCAGACTTTTGGTGACCGTGTCTTTTCTGTTGCTGCTCCTCGGGCCCTACGAAAGGCAAATTCAAGCTCAAAACTCACCTTTTTACCAGGGCCTATTTCTGATTGCCCTACATCTGTATCTGTATAAACCGCCATGCTCTTGCTTATTTTTCTTTACTTTATCACTACGTACAGCATCCTTGGATTTGGAAAGGCGCTTTATAAACAAAAGATGGGACGTTTTTGCAACTAGTATTCAAGAGCAATAAGCAAAATACTCCCACTTAATTACTCTTGCTGTTATTTGCTTCTTCAAATGATGAAAACCTAGACAAATTGTTTTTGAACTGAAACAAATTAACTATTTAGCTTAGCTTTCTGCTCTTGTTTCAGAAAGCCACTTCATTTCCAAATAAACCATATGTGTATAAAACTCTTAACTGTGAACTTGTAGGTTCAGGTACCCCATCTGCCTCAGTGTGAACATACTCACATCTGGTACATGAAAGTACAAAAGGGCAGTTCCACAAATAATTCTTAATATTCAGACACTGATATTTGAATGGAAAGCCGTTAAACAAAAAAAAAATTGAAACAAAAATGCATGATGAAACTGACTTTAGTGTTACACTGTGAAATATTTTAACATTTCAACACAACTCATGTCTCAGGGCCCCTTTCTTTATTCTTCCTAAATCATACTCACAGCTGAATCACAGTGCGACAGGTAGGCAATAGCTTAATCAATCTGCATTCAGCACTGCCCTAGTTTTGAGCAGATGGCAGGAGCAGATAACATCATGGATAATTTTCCCCTCGACTGCCCCAGCAACAAATACATAACAGTTTGTTTTCCTGTTGGTGTCTCTTCCCAAAAACGAAACCTGCCATTATCTGAAGAGAGAGAACAGAAGCAAGGCCTACACAAGCCACTGCAGCCTGGGACTCAATTACACTTGACTAGGGCCTATTCATCCACACTAGTCCCCAGAGCACAGGCAGCACGCTTCTGGGGGAGACCAGAGGGACTTGGTTCACCTGGGAGACTGCGTGTGACAGCTCCATGATCCACTGTATCAATCATCCATTCAGACTGATGAGTTACCATCTGCCATGGAGTATTTCTGAGGCCATTTGGCAGGTGAACTGCAGTAAAACACTGGCATTGTTTTCATGCAACAGATTAAAAATCTTTTCCCTCCTGTACACCAGAAAAAATCAGTAATAAATCATTTTTGCATTTGTAAAGTGAAGACTCTTTATCGTGCCAAGTTATTAAAATAAACAAAAACAATCTCTTGATTTATTCACAGGGTAAGTGAGCTTCATCTTGTAACATCAAAACAAAAATCCCTTTAATGATGAAAGCATGGCTAACTTATATTTTCACTTTTCCCATTCAAAATCTTTAAAAAATATAAATTATAAATAAACAGCATTGATAGCCAATTTGGTATTCCACAAAACGAAGAAATATTACCTTACAGAACATATTCTTATGCCATAAATTTTACAGTTCCTTCCATACATAACACCCCTTTGGAACAAAGTCTGCTATTCAAGCTACTGAGGTCAGGGTATGAGTTTGATTTTATTTATAGCATGAGAGTGTTTTTGAGTGATGTTTAAACACGACAGACTCATTCTATGACTATTAATTGTGAAAAGGGCTTCACATACAGCAGTTTGGTGTGCAATACCAGGAAATTCCTTTTTTAATGATTAATATGCTTATTGATTAATATGCATTTTATCGAAAGAATATTTTGAGAAGAAAGAAAAGGGTAAATCCGTCAGGGGCAGCAAATGCCCATCTAATACACATTTTCAGGCCAATTATAAATTTTCCACTGCTAAGGAAACTACCTGTCATGTATTATACAACAAGAAACCCACATACTGAGGACTGTCCTGTTGAAAATGAGGGAACTTTTGCATTGCTTGTCATCTACTGAGTGGGAAATTAGAAAATACTGTATGTCACCGCACAGTGTGCAAAGAAAAAACTGTGCTTGCCACTTGCTTGTGCATGCATAAAAGATGCATAGGTTTGCCAGTTTCAATCGCACTACAATCACTGCTGTCGTTCACAAAAAGAAAGGGCAGGGCGCCACAGGAATGTTGCTGGCAGGAACATTACAAAGTGCATTTGTTAGGGAATTCAGGATCCATCTATCAATTTCCTCTGGGCCCACAGCAGCACTGCCAGTTAACAGGAACCACCTGTGGTCAACCAATAGATACTCTAAAGCGTATACTGACCCCCGCAACACCACCTAAGAAACCACTTTTGTACAGTATTAGCTATGGCTGGAAACACAATAATCCATCATCTCATTATATGGGGACCCATAAAATGTTTTACAGGAATTAGGCAACTCAGAGACACCAGCATCCAACGTAGGCAAGCCTACAATGGAAACAAAATGACATAGCTGGGCTGCATGACTGGCTTTTGTGTATAAGTGCAGACAATCACCCTGGATTTCTGGTGAAGTCTGGCCCTGGTGTGAGTGTGGGTGTATTTGTATTTGTGTGTGCCCCATTCAGGGTGTGTCCTGGCTTGCACCCAATGCTTCCTGGGATACGTTCTGGGCCGTTGCATCAGTGAATTGGATAAGCAGGTATTAAAAGTGATGGTAATAAATAGGTGAATTGATTTTGATTCCTTCCTTAATTTAATGTCTGGCGGGCAAGTTGTGATGCAGGACCTCAATACAGTTTAAGTAGACTTACACCTTGACCCTGGTGTAGTTCCCATTGGCATAGTACAGGTAGCAGGAGGGGAAGTCTGTGACCCTCATTCGGGAGACCAGGCCCTGCTCACTGCTCAGCACCCTCCTCACCGCAATGTTCTCATACTGCAGCAAGTCCAGCGTTACCTGAAAACACAAAGAACACTTTTGCTACTGCTTCCATTCATACCCCTTCACAACACAAACACACCAGAAATACCGACACAATGACATATTGGTTTTCCTTGTACAGTAGATTCAAGCCACTTTCAGAAGCACACTTCAAAAAGCAATGAACGCAATACACCAAAGGCCAATGCCCTGCGTTGGAGCATCTGAAGTCACTTCAGAAGTCAGGAATGTCATGACACTGCAACAGGTTTGTTATTATCAATCAGTATTGCACTGACATCAGTTTCTTCTTTCGTGAGTTTTAAAGGAGTACTTTATTTTACGTATTCCTTGCTGAAAACTCTCTGCTATTTAATCAACTTGTTATTCACACTACTCAGCACTTCGACAAAGATACCTAAAAAGAGGACCAGGAAATGCACAAAAAAGGTAACAATCTTTAAATAAGTTAGAAATGAAATAAGACAATTCTGGGCTGCTAACAAGAAGCTTATAACCCAGACTCCCATTTACCTGATTCTTCAAGATTTCCAGAAAATCTATTTAATAAATATGCTTTTTTTTCCCCAGACATTTATAATTTGAGTAAACAAGAACCTCCAGTAGGCAAATTCCAATATTTTGATTCTATCATAAGAATATTGTTTCAAACTCTGAATCCCCTCCTTAAAACAAGTTCTACTTTTAGAATATTTTACTAATATAGCAAGAGGAAAGAGGCAAGAGGAAAGCCCTGGGAGCCAAGAAACAGAAAGAAAAACAAAACAAATACAGCTTAATGGGACATGTACAGTAACACATATTGCATTAAATTGCTGGCAAATTCAAATGACTAAATGGAATCCTTCAAACACAGGTCATACGTTCAAATCGCCCCACAGACCTTAGGGTGCAGCCAAAACCCAAGGATCCTCAGAAGGAACGGCAGCCATTTCCAATGATCTGTCAATTATACTGCCTATGTGGCAGCAATGTCAAAGGTGAAAGGTCACAGGGGCATGATCTTGCAGTGACTTTGGCATACATTTACTTGTGCAAACCTGCTTAAGAAATGATCTTGCCAATTCAGAACAAAGCTACCGTATTCTTTAAAGGTACACAGTTCATTTTACCATCACAAAACCTTGATATAAAGTCCTGCTATACAGTATGATAGCAGCATAGGAGTACTGTGATGAAGCTAATGTACAGCTTAAAGAACAGCATTCACATTCCTGTGATCAATAATCACAGTACATGTTCAGTCCAATCACTCCATCCTAAATATTCAGAACTGCTCTGACTGAGTCCCCTAATCAAGAGTAGACAAGATTTTGTCTTGTCACTGACCGTTCATTGTCCTGGCATAATAGAAGCATAATAGAGGCGTAATACGGCTGTTTTTTATTTCTATTTCATTTTCATTCACTCTGCTGTTGCAACTCACCTCTCGTCCCACGTAGGAGTCTGCTGTCTCGAAGATGAGAGCCAAGTATTCCACATTGTTGGATTCAAAAAAGTTGTCAATCTCCACCTCACTGCAGCGGAAGCAGAGACATAAAATTCATGTGAGGATTGAATCGTCTTCAGAAACAGAATTTCTAGATCAGAAGATGAAATAGCACAGCTGCTGTGCTATGTGTGGAGACTATTTCCTGCTATGTGTGGAAGGAGCTTCTGTCCTGCAGCCTCGCTCTGGGACTCTGGCAATCACTGTTAGAAATCCTACTACTTCCTCTCTCTGCTTAAATCTTAACTAGAGTCATTGTTGTATTTGGCCAAAATGGTTACTTTTATTACTGCCTCTGTGACACTACTTTCTGCCTGCATGTCTCTTTAACTGTGACTTCTGTTGTGAGACATCCTTAATTCTTACAAAAATAAAAAGACTTATTTTACCCTTCAACTCCCTCTGTGTTCTAGAAATGTACTAGAGTACACTGTACAGGCATAAGGCTATGCCTGAAAATTTAGAATAGTTTAGTTTTCGGTCTTTTATCAATGGCAACCCTTACCACTAACCTAATTTCTAGCTTTTATTTTCCTGCGTCTTTATTACTTGTAACTTTTTCATTTTTTCCTTTAGGTCAGACTTCATAATTCACCTTTATCAATCACCATGTCTGGGTGCTACAGTGCATCCTGCGCAACAAGCACTCAGTGTGAAAATGTATTTCACATAAGCATCATGGCACACATAGAACCTGACATAAGCATAAGAACCCCAGAACCCCCGTCCATCCAGAAAATACAACTTGAAGCTGGGGTGGTGCGGTGGCTCTGTGGCTAAGGGTCTGCACCTGTGGCTGGAAGGTTGGTGGTTCGGATCCTGTGGCTGGCAGAGGAATCGTACTCCGTTGGGCCCCTGAGAAAGGCCCTTAACCCCAACTGCTCCAGGGGCGCCGTATAAATGGCTGACCCTGTGCTCTGACCCCAAGCTTCTCTCTCCCTGTCTGTGTGTCTCATGGAGAGCAAGTTGGGGTATGTGAAAAGACAAACTCCTAATACAGGAAATTGTATATGGCCAATAAAGTGATCTTATCTTCTCTTGAAGCTGTCAAGATAATCAGAACCACCCCTATTAACCTAATGTCATGATCGCATCTTTAGTTGAACATGTTTCTATTCCAATTGATTTCACAATATATCTATCTCTCTAACTCATTAATAGTTAACTCAACCGGTCTGCACAATTGCATGAACCCTGAGAACAGTCTTCATACAGTATACGTATAAACTTTTCTCTTATGACAGTGGCTGTCCAGCCTCAATGGGTCTTGGAGACAATGTTGCTATTCCAATTAATTTGCATCCATACACATTTATGCATCCACCTGTTAAAATAATCACTCCATAGTATTACTGGATACTAAAATTCTTCACCACTGGCCCACTAAGCTATCTAACTATGTTGTGATGTACGATGCCATTTTAACCCTCTGTAATAAATCTAAAATGTGGCATGATTCTTTGTCAGCCCTTACATCTGAAGCTTTTTCCTGCAGTTAAAGTGACAGTAAGCCAATATGGAAACCAGAGAAAAACATAATAGGAGACATCCAGTATAAGTTCTTGGAATATTTTATTTCGGGTTAGTGCAATTAGAAAAGAATTTTACAGCACTGTTATAAAGTGATCCAAATACATTTGTTAGTTGTGTAAAAACAGACTAATATCTAAAAAAAGGGATCTATCACTTAAGTTAGATAATCATTTTATGAACTTAATTCAAGTGGAAAATCTAAGAACTGTTAAATACAGTATATATTAAGCATCAAGAGATACAGATCATTTATAACTGCAACAAATTGATAAAAATAAAATTATTAAAGGGAAAATTAAACTTTTTTGTAGTAGGTGCAATGACATTTTTTGACCAGACATGAGATAGGGAAATTAATTTAACACTTATTACCAATGGTGGGGTCAACAGCAAAAGTCACAATATAGTAGAATGTGTGGTTCCACTGGAAACAATACAAGCAGTACATCTGCTTTGCACCAAGTAGCAGATATCCTGGGATTCTGTCCCATTACTCTTGAAGAGCTTGGACAAACATGTGTTCCTGTTACTGGTCTCTGACCCCTACATGCCACACATCCTTCCACTTCACCCTACACATGCAACGTTGGCATTCAAGTTTGGAGGGCATCAAAACACAGCATAACTGTTACCTTGTCAATCTGCCCGATAGCTATAGCTATAGTAAGAATTACAGCTTCATTAAGGCTACCTAAAGTCTTAACAGGTCACTTATCAATGCTGTACAAAGGAGGGAAAGAAAGTTTAACACCGTAAACAGACTTAGTCCTGTATGGAAGCAGAATTGCCTAAAATGAACTACCCATAGTTCACTGAAACACCAGTCCTGCACAAGGGGAGTTGTGAAAACTAGCACAGGACTCGTGGCAGCTTTCTGAAGAGAAAGCACTGTTTCCTACCTGGCAGGCTCAAGGGGAGGACAGGCAGGAGGCCAGGCCTCCACATTTGACTCCAAGAGGTTGATGATTCCCTGGCGCAGTGCCTTTACATCATGGGGGACATCTGCAGCAGGATAAGAAAAGAGGTGCTGTATTCTTTCAGTAAGATCATCATCAACGAATTACCTCACAGAAGGGGGGAAAAAACTAACCATTAACCCTGTAGTTCTGAACACTTAAAATAAATACATTTAACATGCATAAGTTGTCCTTTGATGGCAACAGAAGACAACGTGGTCATAAAATGCAAACTACTGTATATTAAACAAAGGTGTGTAAAATCTGTAAAGAACAAATTAATACATTGTTTAGATAATATTTAATATGTGGGTTTATCAATGAAGAACTGTTGAATATTGTTCATTTGGAACACTGCCACACTTTCCAAAATACATCCAAGTTCTCCATTTTTCAACTTTCTCAGCAGCAATGCAACCCCATAAAACTAGATCTTGGTATGTGTCCTATCAGTTTCTTTAAAATAAAATGTTTTCACTGTTAATTATACGCTTCATGTATCCACCCCAATGATTAACTGTATCTGTTGTACAATGACTGTTATATTGCTCTCCAGTCTGCCTTCACACAAACAGCTGCTATTACCAAACAGCACTTTTTTTCCAAGGTTTAATCATGCCATTGTTTATTTTCTGTTGCCCATTACAGTCTTTTGTTTTATTGCTTCTTTTCAACAATGGTTTCTGAGTAGTTACATGTTCCCCCAAACCATTCTGTTTTCTTGCTCATCTTACTCTTCTTGGAAAAAAATGTTACATTGAAGAAATGTTAACACTTGCACTTGAAGCAGTGTCAATGGTAACATCTCTGCTGGTTCAAGATGAGCCCCTTCTATGAGGAATGTTAGTTGTTTTTCGTTTGTGTTTTCTTCCACGGCCACTCCCATTCTCTAAAGTATGAGTTTCAGAAGCCCCTGTCATGGACTTGCTTGTGTGGCATTGTGTGAAACGTAGAGTTGTGATCTGTCAACAGGAGTGACTTCTTCAGCTAAAACTTTGATTTCTATATATTGTAGAGTCTTTCTTTTCTTCTCAAGAGCTACTGTTTTCTCCACAAGTTTCAAACTCTAAACCTGTATCACTGCATATACTAAAATAAGCCTTGTACAGGTTTAGCACAATTAGATTAGTAGCTGTCCAGCAACTATTCACATTGTGCTATAACAACATTCCACTGCATTTAACAAGATTTCATTTTGACCCCCAAATACATTTTCTATCACTTGTATTTTGCATCATACACACTTTGTCCTCTGTTTCCCCACTGACTTCCAGTAACGAATATATATACTCTCACACCTCGCAACTGCACAGATTCATGGAACATAAACAGGAGCACTTTACCTCTGATATGCTGCCCTTTTGAACCTCTCTTTGAGAAAGACTGGAAGAACTATGAGAAAGAAAAAAAAGAAGGTATATACTATTTGCTTAACACAAGTGAGAAAAACAAACCCCGTTTTCTGATTTAAAGACCCGCCCTCATAGTGCTATCACTCCACAGTACATGAGAACAAACTTCAGTTGGCCATTTCAACCTTACGCAACTGAAGATGCTTTCCTTTCACAACTCTTCAGCAACAGAATGAACCACCTACCAGTCACAGTAGGACACTGCAGAAAAAAATCAAGCCATATATAGCTAATCCTAGTCCTTGAAATAACCTAGTTTCTAGTTTCCTACTGTAAATCTGATTACTTTTTCACTGTAAAGATGTGCTGATGAGTTTTCAAAATGTTTATGGCTGCTACAAAGCTGTGCATCTAAATTTTGTGCTAGAATACAACTGTCTTGAAAAGGTGTCAAAAGGTACTGGGGTTCCAAGTGTTTTACCTACATTACCTAAACACTCAGCATTTTTTAATCCTGGTACAGCAACCATGAGTCTGAATCTGCAGTCAGAAATGTCCATTGTCCAGCAAATACTTAAGGCAGGGCCATTTGAACAGGAGGCATTCTGTATTTTGCTTACATACAGGACACTAAACTGTAGTTCCACCGATTTCAGCTGTATATTAAAGAGACTAATGTTTAATGTTTAAAGACAATTCTATATTGTAGCACATTTAAAAAAAATTACACATGAAGCATCACAACTGTGCATATTATAGACAAACGAAAATAAATTCTGCAATTAGTCCAAACTGCTTTTAGGAGATTCCTACATTAATCTTCTTTCATAAAGTAAAGTATAGCCAAATTACCACTCTATTGCACTTTCTTTAGATTAGCAGATGAGCAAATGCATGTAAGTTTCCAAAGCTGCATCTCTATAATTCGTAATAATGTTCAGTGTTCTTCACCTCTGAAACACAAGACACAAGGAGCATTTGGTAAAAATGACAGTGACTGATTCCCTACCCTGACAGTCAGACAAAGAACAGCTCTTTAGAGAGCTGCCACATCACAGAATCTATTTCTACAGTTTCTAAAGCAAGCTAGCTGGCCACTTCCTCACTTCCCCTGTCAACAGAATCAACTACATGATCACTATCAACTGATTTCAAATGAGTTCTGTCAGAGTGATGAAACTACCACTTCAAGCAGCTGATACAGGTCTGAACTTAACCCTTTCATGTGTCACAACAGACAAATCAAAACAACAACAACAACAAAGTTTCCTTGTTTAGATGAAGTATGTTGACTCTGCTACTGAAAATCATACCAATGGTGAACAGTTCCAATCTGTATAGTACACTTAACGTCTTGAATGCAATTGATTAATTCCTGAGAACTCAACAGAATGTAAATAAGTTCCTCCTTTGATATATCTAGTAACATGCAAGCTGCATATAAGGATGCTATTTTTAAGACTGCCATCCTTAAGACACCTATGGGGATAGTAAATTAGAAAGTATAACAGATATTTATACTTGCTTTAGAGGGTGGTACGGAGACATGGCAGTTATAGCTGCTGCCTCAGATCTCGAGTCCTGGGTTCAGTAGCTGACTAAACTACCTTCAGTTTGGAGCTTGCATGTTCTCCTTGGGCTCATGTGGGTCTCAGTACCACAATGCTTTTATATTGATAGATGATAATAGTGTCCCGTAAAGCCAAAAGAAATACAAAACTGTGACAGTTTTAGACCCAGGGTAGACTTTTACAGAAGGGTTTTTAAAATCTGCTGTTCATTACAGCTGTACTCTGTACTTACTTCGATCATTCAATTTGAGTTTCCTGATTAAACAGTTTCTCTTCATTAGTCTTAACTCACCTGACACTTACAAATCAATTTATTTAATGATCTGATTTCTGAAAAAAGACAGGATATCAGCTTGGACAACACAGGCTTGGACAATACAGGTTAACTTGTTCCAGACTTCCACAAACCTTTGTGTTAATAACTGGCTTCTGTTCTGTTTTATACATTCTTCCACATACTGCAGTTTCCTCTTGTTTGTAACTGTTCTGAATCTGACGACTTTTACTTTGTAATATTTGCTTTGTATAAAATCGGGTGCCCTCATGGTCTTCATTTTGCCAATTCACATTATGGCAAATATGGTCTTTGAGAAACAGTCCAAAAAAATAAACTAAAAATGCAGAATGCTTAATACAGGACATGCAATCCTGCAATCAAAATACGCCCTCATATTTCTTCAAATTCCACACATTATTGTCAAAACATTCAGTTTGTATGACATAGTTCAATGTTAAAATGGTAGTGCAAAGCTAAACCATGAAAAGTGTATTAAATAAATTACAAACAAGCAATCCTTTAAATACATGGGAAATGAATACAAAAGCTTCACTTAAAATATTTCCAATTAGAACATAACCACTGGCAGGTGTTCAAACTGCAACCTGCAGATTGTGGGTGAACTGAATAGACGTTGATACTCTCCATTGTCTGTCATGTCTCTGCGTACCGCTGTACCAGGATGTTACCGTTTTTAATCTCTTCTTTAACCTGCAGCTTAGGAAAAATACCTTACCTCGTGCAATCCACCACTAATCTCAAATTAATCAAGCCCCCTTCTGGCCGAAGGCCAGTGCATCAAGGCGATTACCCTACAGATGAGGACCACAAGATCTCTTTTAAACACAAGAACATTAAAGGTCTTGTGGTCCCACAAAATAAACATTTAATAAAATTACTTATATATCGGGAAAATAATCCATTTTAACATTCCTTGTCTTCTTTGTAAAATTTTGGACTTTGAAGTGCAATATTAAATAGAACACATTGAATATTGTAATATATTCAAATATATTCTATAGCCTGTTCTACATCCTTTTACAATATGAGAGATACTGTATAACTTTTAAATAACTTACATATGCTCAGAATTTAACTTTCCAAATGCACATTAGCTACTGTTTGGTGCAGTCACCAAACATTATTGAAGTCAGTACCTCGGCTTCTTTTAAAAAATGGTTGAATGACACCCTTTGCTCAATTCTACCAAATGGGCTACTAAAGCCAAATGCCTCCTCTTGTTTGTAAGCTTTCTTATGTATTTTTTATCATTTATAAACTTTCTTTTGTATTTTGCAATTGCAAACAGTGTTTAGGAGAAAATATTGATAGATGGAGGACTGGGTTTCACTGTGGTCAATATAACTTACAACATATTGGAAATCCACAATTTTGGAACTGCAACTTGAAATAAGTCAAACTACTACTCAAAAGAAGTCAAGGATCCAGAGCCTATAACCACTGTATTATCAAGCTTTTTCTGTGAAAGCAGATATTTCTAATAAAAGGCCTACTATGATCCTTTCAATCATGAAATCATGACCACTCCTGACAGTTGATTTTCAAGCCAAAAACCAAATCAGCAGCATCACTTGGTTGCGTAATCCATCTGTGAAAGACACTTTTTTTCTAGCATGTAAACGTATAGATTCATTCTGAACTATCAGCATTCCATGAATATGTCATGGACCTATTCAGACCTAGTTTCATGGCCCTGCAGGGCCTTCTGGGGATAATACATAATAAAAACTAACCAGAATATTCATATTATCCTCAGTTATAAACTCCAGATTTTTATCTATGGTCCATAAACTTGTAGAGTAATAGGCACATGTAGCGTTGTTCTCATCTGACAGGACATTACAAAATGTTACACTGAAGAAAATATTGAGGAGGAATGACAGTTTTAAAAAACAAGCAATCTAGTTCTTATACAAAATACTCTTTACTGCCAAATACCCCATTCAAAATGGGAGAACCACTAGTTAAGACAAATCCTGCTTGCAGAACAAACTGTAATTGAGTATAAGCACAGTATACCTTAGGGCATACCTACTGGCAGCATAATGATAAGTGTGAATACAAAATAAGACAGTGCTACAAATGATTATCAAGCTCTGACTATCCCATGTGTGTCCAGTCAAAACATATGCAGCACAATGAACGTTACTATTTCATGAGCTATTTGCGAGTCCCTTGCTTTCACCTCTATACTGCTGTGTTCAGGAGCCCTCTAAACATGACATGACCTCTAAGCGAGACAATTAAGTTTCAGATATTATGTTACCGTCAGCCAGCAGATCCTTCATTCTTTAATGAACACCAGAATTGTCACAGAGCAGGAAAAAGGGGGAAAATGTAGGGCAGTTGCTAAGGTAACTATGGTTTGTACCAAAGAGACTCCTGACCTTTATTTCACCTCATCGGGCTCTTTCAGGTGAGGTAAAAGTCAGGTTCCTGTTTAAGTGACTGCATCAGTGGTGGTTGATACACAGTCATAAAACCCACAGTCTGGTTGTCTTCCCTGTCTGCTCAGTACCTTTATGGTGGGGTATCCTTGTATATTATAATTGTAGCAGGTCTCCCTATTGCTTCTCTCTGCACAGTCCATGGCTGCAAGGTCCACAGCAGGCTTCCATTCTGGAATAAACACACATAAGGAGACATAAGCCAAAAAACAAAACCACTATGTAGTCCAAAGGAATATGCTGCCTTTAAAGTAGTTCTGTCTGAACTGTAACAATTCTTTGCAATGCAAATGCTGTCACTACACTACATTAATCTAAGGTCTAATCTAAGGTGTACATAATCTAGGTTTAAAAGAAAAGGAAGGCACGAGCTTCAACTAAAACTGCACTGCAATTCACTTGAGTGGCAGTCTTCAAATTGATTTCAAATTATGCCTTTTTCATTGGTTTCAATTCAGAAAATAAAAATCCCCTTTTGATATCCTACCACAAAAAATGCAGGCTATAAATTGTGTTGCTCAGAAAAAAAGGAACTGCCACACATTTACACAAAGGTCGGAGTTTCAGTCAGAGTTTATTGCCTTCTGATCAAAGTGCTTGTTCCTTTTGCCTTATTTAACCATACAAGACCGTAAATTTTGAATGATATGGCGTGAGATTTTTACTGTTTATACTATCGTTTTTCTGTCCTACACACGTTACAAATGTGAGGATTTTACAAATATTTTTTGTTGCATACATTCACAAAAATAGGTCGTACTGTATATGTCTGGCTGTGATTCTGGTGCAGTCTCTTGAGGATAAGACTCTATTCTAGTCCACACCATCTATTATAAAAGAAAATACAGAGGGAATCTGGGGAAAATGGAAAGGATCTCAAAGCCGGAAAACAGCTGTAAATAAACCCTTTAATATCTTTCTGGTTCCTTAAGATGTATCCCAATCTGACACTTTTCTTGAGGCTTTTACACATGTGCTTGCAAACCTTGCTTGGCACATGAAATCTCACAGGACTCACTCAAACACTATTGGATTTCACAGAGTGAATGCCATTGGCTTAGATCCGGTGACACTGACTCGGCAACAGCATTTGAACAATGACTTCTTTCATATTAGCTAATGCAAAGCCCCGCAAATATAAAATACATGCAAAAATGGAAAAAAAAAACTCCTAGCTTTTCTTTAACAGCATTTGACTTATTAGTACCTGACTAGTACAGAAGTGCTCTCAAAGGGTGTGATAGCTTGAAACATGTAAATCAATTACTGCCAGTTGGCTAAAAGCATACACCCAACATGAATGAGACAACTCACCTCTAATAGCTGACAAGGCCTGCAGTATATTTTTAACAAAATATTGGCATATACATATATTATGTATTACTTTATATTGTTACGGTAAGTGAGAGGTGTTTCTTAGATTTTAGATAAAAGTTGTGACACTTGGCGGAGTAAACACTACTAGCTTCAAAGCAGAGAGGATGTTTGTTGAGATGTGGGGGTCCCCCGATCAGAAACCATTTTAAAGGTTACCCTGGTATAGTTACGTAAGTGGGTTAATGATTGTCAATCAGCAGCACAGAAAACACAATATAAGAGAGACAACAAGGAAGGGGAACAATGAGAAGGAGGGAAGAAGAGGACAAGAATAGAGGAGAGAGGGATGGGAACTTTAAGCTTATGCCAGGCAAGAGCCCTACTTCATGATCGATCATCCAAAGAAAACCTGACTGGATTTAAGCATCTGAACCTTGCTAGAGAAAGGTTGCTATTGGGTTTTGTAGGAATGTGGCTTTCCAGGGTTAAAGATACCATGGTTAAAACCATTTTTCCTGCTTAGTGTGCATTGTTAGAATAAAGAAATAGGCTTCCATTTATTTTGGGGCATCCGGGGTGCAGAGAGGTCTAACTGCAGGTTGTATTGCATTCCTTTAGAAGACAGCTTACAGGTATCTCTTATTTGGCCTCTGTAGGCATTATTTAAATGTTTCATACTTAATAGAAGTCTGTTTTTTGGGGGGTGATTAGAATGTTAGGCCCCTGAAACGTCTTTTTGTAAATACTGTACATACAGCAACTTGTGTGGTGTATGTTTTGTTGTGTAAAGTGTAGCTTGTGTCTTGACAATGTAATAAATATTTTTTTTAACCAAGTGTGCCCTTATTATTACTGTTCTCACCAAAGCTGTGCCAGAGAATAAAGAATTTGTGTGCCTCTAACTATACCAACCGCTTGGGTATATTCTGGAGAAATAATTTACAAGTTGGGGGTTTTGAATATTTATTTTACTTATGGACTAAATTGCTTGGTCAATTCCAGATTTTCACCATTTTCGTAACCCCACATTTGTAACTATATATATATTATTTCTTTAAAAACAAAAAAGTGATTTTTAATTTTTAGATCAGAATTAACCTTCACAATTTTGCCACATTACTGAATTGCAGACTCTCTGGTAATCTCTCTATCTCTGGTAAATTGTACTTGGCAAGAACATTCAGTGGTGAGGACTACAATTGCAACCCAATGCAAAGGTTTTCGACAATCAAAGTTGAATATATGTACATGATGATACATTTTAATTTCATCTGATGGAAATAGTCATTTTTCACCCTCATCTTTAGAGAATACAAAATTGTAAAAAAAAATGAATTCTTAAAAAAAGTGAAGGTAACATGGGGAGGACAGCTACTGTATTTTAAGAAGAAGGAAAACTAGGCTCTCCACTAGAGGGCCAACACCACGAATTTTGGTAGCTGTAACAGATGTAAGAAAAAGCTCCCGATATTCTCCAGTGCATATCACAATTCTCCCCATATAGCCAAATTCACATGCAGGGTAAGCTTTGACCTCTAAGCACCAGCTCTCTCAACATACAGAAGCTATACAACATATAGCAATTATATAGTAATTATATAGTAATTACTGTAGTAAGACAGCTAGTTTAGAAGGCAATCAAAAAAGTATGTATTAAGGAATGGAACCGTTTTTTATACATCATTAGCTGGTTAATACCAAAGTATCTGCTTTAGTACAAACTTTTATTTGGGAGTTATTACTGTATGCTTTTTTTCCTAATAAATACACTCTTGCAATTTGAGTGTACTGTTGAGCCAATTCGTCGATCCAGCTCAGTTAAGTGTAGCTCAGTAACCCAATTAACCTTTTTTTCTATGTTTTGCCCACACAGTCATTCTTGAAAATTAAGAGTTAAAAAAAACACCAACTAAAAATCAAGAAGGATAAAAATCTACATTTTTAGGATTGGAAATCATATTATATGGTGAAGGACTGTACACAGCTGACCAAGCACCTGCCTCCTATACTGAAGTAAAATTGACATTCTATTATCAGATATTCCTAATCAGGACCATGGCAAGCCAGTTATTGTCTTCCACTCAGGGAAGAATAAAGATTAAGGCTGGCCAACACCTTCGAGAGGATGACAGTCCATCTCAGCTACCGTACATACGGGACAATTCAGAGACACCAATTGACATAACCAGCATGTATTTGGTAGATGGGAACGAACAGGACAAACATGTAGACAATCCAGTTTACATCCAGATCCAGAGCCCATTAGCTAAAAATAGCAATGTTGACTGCTATGTCACCTACTCCAGTATACTGGTCAGTAATGATACACTGCTCAAAAGTTGTTTTCGTGTAAAATCAGTTTCACATCCAGAATAATGATAATGTAATGGATTGTCCTGTTAGAGAGTGGAAAATGCAATGCTACTGGCTAATGAAATGACATGTATTGTACTTTCCATCTGATGGTGCAACATTCTTACCACTCAGCTCAATACATGATCGTTTAGTAAAGCATTCCAGGTACATGTGGAGGTGCAGTATAAAAGTAAAAAACAATTCACAGACTGGAAGACAATCACAGCAGGGGTAAGAAAAAGGGCTATAAATAATGATGAATGCTTCACTGACAGCAGAATGAGGTTAGGGAAAGAGTGCACAGCCATCAAACAACAATTACTACACAAACTTAATGTGTGACAAACTAACCTCTAATCAAAGTGAGGCAGAGGGCTGGTTTAACTTGCCTGTGTCATTTTTAGTACAACTACAGTGGCTTTGTCCATCTGTCCTTTGCCTGCTCTGTCCCTGCTCAGCACTGCTATCCATGCTATCTTCTTCATCAGGGCAGGATTTCTTTCAGACAGACTATGAATTGCTTGTTTTCCAAGATGCGGGTCTGAATCGATGCTTGCTGTTCATGGCATCCCTGCTTCTCCTAGCTGCAGGTTGGCCTTTTAAAGACTCAAACTTTCTACATGATTCTGTCCTTTCTCTTCCCCTGAATGCAGGTTGTAGTGTCTCTCCATCCAACATATACAGTATTAGACAACTGAGTCTACTAGAAGACAGCCCTTCCAGCTTTCCTTTGCTCTTCATCTGGTTTCTGTTCAAATCACCTGGAATTGTAGCTGAAGCTCGATTCCTTAGATGTCTTGTGTAAGTGCCATTGTTCCTTTACCCTGTATGCAGAGGGGAAGATGCAGATCCCCTTTCTGGCTTTGCCTGCTGCCTTGTCACAAAGATACAGTACACAAGCACTAGGAAGTGACCCCGTTCTGATTACCCTCCTGTGAAGAATCACCATTCACACTGATCCTATGTCTAAGTTCATTTCCAATAACGACAATGCTAAATTGTGAGCAGAAAGGAACAGACCTATATCACTGCTGCATCATTTTGCTGTTTTTAGATGCCATTAACATTCTACACCCTTCAAAGTACAACGACGAACACGCTCATGCAAATACAGAATAATTATGGATCCGGCAGCATTTTGTTCTGTAGTTCTGCTCCTTCTCTAGTTTCAAATTGGACATTAGCTCTAATGTCTTACGTGTGGGCAGCTAGAGAGTACATAAGCCGTGCTGTAGCAATATGAAGATATTTGCACAGTTATTCCCTACTTTCTACTAGCAAGAGGTCTCTGGATCCTCTCCTAGGTAGGCCAGGCTAAAAACAAATTGACAAGCACTGAGTGAACCCAATGGCTTTGCTTCTTCTGAGCTTCTTAGACTCTTATACTGTAATGTTTGGTAGATAGACAATTTTGTCATCCAGAACTGGAACATGGTTTGCATGAAAATGTTTCTGTTATTAGAAGGTCACATCTCCTGCCATACACGATTGCTCATGACAATAATCGTTGTCTCTATAATGTATTCTCAGTTTTGTGGGCTCCCTAACCTAGAGAAGCTTTCTTATTTTACCTTGGATTTTGAAAATCTGAGTAGGCGATTTGTGACTTTGAAAGGGTGCACACCATGAAAAAGAACCTGTAAAACGAAAGTCATATTCACTGATTTGTTGTGTAGTTTTGTATGCACTTTAGCTTGTTTTCTTTTCTATTGCAACTTAATTATGCAATAAAATCTGCTGCTTTGTGACCCACAGTAGAGTCCAAGATCATATACATTAAAAATTAACACAGTTCTTAAGAAAATTAATTTAGATGTGTCCACCACAGTATTCCATATGACCTATTGGACATTATGTGGCCACAGAATTCGGAAATTAAATTAAGCCCTTTATTTGGTTTTTTATTAAACACATTTTCTCTCTTTGCTGATCACTATTGTTGATCACTTCCATTTCTAGCTCTTTGTGGCTTTAATCTTTAAAGGACATTCAGTGCTGGTATTATTTTTCCCATCTTACAAAGTTCATGAAATCCACAACAGCTCTAGTCGAAGGCAGGCACTACGCCAAAGAGTCTTCCCGAGAGCTGCCTCGAACGGCTAACAAGTGCACCTCAATCAAATCCTCAACACCCCCTGCCACACGGTCCTGGTTCTCGGCCAACTCCCCTGAGAAACTGTATCAAACCAGGCCTAATTGACAAGACCTTTTTGTAATGTGGATTAGGTGAAGCCTGAACTTTAAATCAATCCAGTGATTCTCACTTGAGCGCCCCATGTCAACTCTGTCCCCGCGTCTACGGACTGTAAGAACTGAAAAGATTACCGTTAATGCAGTGCTGTATATGCCCCGTGGCTCAGTATTGCAAAACGTACATCATAACAGAAAGAAAGTACAAACTAATTTAATTTAAATGCCAGACATACAGTACAACGTCTAACGTTACATTTCACCACCTGTAAGGGTAGGTGGTTGGTGTGCAAAGCTTAACTCTTGTCACCTGCGACTGCGAGACGCCCTATTCATGTCTTCTACCATAATGACAAAATACAACAATAAACAATAATAAAAGAAAACAATAAAAAATGCAATAGAATGTTCTCTTTCTAGAAAAAAAAGGAATTCCACATTATAAAATTGGAGAAACATTGTTTTGGGAAGTTCCCCTTTTGCTCATGCAAATGTTGCATTTGTCAAGTTAACATAGTACACGCAAAATAAATTGTAGTTCCCTTAATCATTTTCATTACGGTCACGTTGGACATAATGTAAAAAAAAATCACTACTTGGTAAAAAAGAATAACCATAAAGTTTGACCAAAGAAAACAGTAACATCTGCTAAGAAACTACGAAGCGCTGTAGTTCACCGATCATGCACTCTTTCCAGCGCATGACCTTACGAAATCCCAATTTGCAACCCTGCAGTCAGCAACAAAGTAAGCCGCATTTTTTTTTACAGAAGATACAAACCTTTAATGTCTCTCGCCAAACCTTTCCAGGTAGGAGAGAAGGCAATGCAGTGCCCACACCAAGAAGCGTAAAACTCTACCAGGAAGGATCGGGAAGAGTTAAATATCACGGAGTCGATGTTGTCAGGACTTAACAGAACGATCTGATCAGTCGGGGTGTAGAGCCCGGCTTTAGCGGTCACAGCGAGCAGCAACAGCGAAGTGAAAAGAGATGTCCAAGCCCTGAAAACAGTCCTGAGATTCTCTGTGTTTCGAGACGTGGCAGAGCAGCGCTGCTGCGCCATCTTCCACTGTTCCCTCACGCACTACACTGAGCCAGCCAGCTATCACAAACTGATACAAACTTTTTTCTTTCACTTTACTCTCCCACATCTGCATGAAGGAGGGGCCCACAGTTTCATTCTCATATAGGCTACACATTGCAAGGTGCTCAGCAAACAGCGTACGAGGATTGGTTTAAACAGGCGAAATTAGTGTTCATCGCGAAGCGTGTATCTTTACGGTTGAAAAGAAAACCGTTCGTTTCGTTCTAAAACATTATATGGCCGCGCAGCACTTTGCAACAGACGGGGGGTTTTGAACTACTGTACAATAGTATTAATCGAGTCGTTCCACCAGTGCGTATAATGAGCTCGATGTCGTTTTTTACGCATTATACTGTTCACTGACTCATACCCCAATAAATCTGAACTGACAGGCAACCCTAACGAAAAATTAATGGAATGCACTCCACGAATGTGAACTGCGATTCACAAAACATGCGAGGTTATTTTCAGTTTCTTTTGAATTAACCAATATTTGGACATCCTCAGCGATTTCTCAAACGAAGTTATCAACAAGTTGTCTAAATCTATTTCTAAGTGAAAACAGGAAAGTGAATGTTTATTTGCATATTCAGTAGCTGCCTCCCTGCTACGGAAATGTGTTCTGCTGCAGTAGAACAGCAGTTATCACATGATTATTTCAGCAGAGAAAATTACTACAGGAACCTTACAGAATTTCTTGTGGGAAAAGTACCACAGCTACATAATATTTCAGGAATAACTTCTCTAGTGGAAAGGCAAGTTAAAAGTTCACGTTTTTGCTTAAAGTTCATAAATGTAGAAACCAGTTTATTGCAGCAACAATTTAAAAGACAAAGTTTCCATTCTACTGGTAATTATTAGGTAATAGTATAGTATGCTAGTATTAGGTTATACTAGTGAGGAGTTCAAATCAGCTCATATACTGTACCAATAGATGCTATTTCAAATAATTAGAAATCACTTTCTAATCTCTATTTAAATCAGCTAGAATTTCCATTAGGGTCAGTACCTTGTGTAGTAAATTACTACAGCTATTGAATAGGACCAGAGTATTCTAAGACATCTTGTGGTGAATTACCAAGTAAACATGATATGAAGGAATCAGCTGTTCCTAAACCAATGCTTAGCAATCACTGGTTACATACAGTATTGTATGACAGAAGTGTCATAATATATTTTGAACCTGTCCTACCTGAGCCACTCCAAGAAGTGTTCTGTATAATTCTGGAGACTTGGTGTACAAGCACATTAATTAGAGGATCCAATTATTAGCAAATAACAAAAATGACAGGATTTTGTCATGGGATAAAAACCCAGGAATGCTACAACAGAAGAACAGTTCCATGGGACTGCTACAACAGTAAATATCATGTGGAATCTTGGGACAGTTGACATTTTTTACAAAATACCACATCACATGATCACTAAATTAACTAAAGTAAGGTTGTAAAGCTCTCCTAAATACATACAAACATGATATTGTGTTGTATTACTTTGCAAAAGTAATGGGTGACTCCTTAACACATAATACATAATAAAAATCTTCCAAATTTTTCTACAGGCTGACATTGCATTTGATAGAAATTAATTCTAATTAACTTCACAGTGACATTCACAGTTTTTGCTGGAGGCATGATGCCTAAAACTCTAAATTTGTATACTTTTGTTAAAAATCCAGTTTTCATAATTAGCCTGATTTTCATAAATGCCTTGGGGAATTATACCTTCATGTGTGTCTTTCTAGTGAGTAGGAATTAGTAACTTGATAAAAAAAAATGCTGACCTATGTGTTTATATGGTATCTTTCAGTGGTTAAGGACAACAGTACTGTTTCCAGTGTATTGCTCTTTATAAACATTTTAACACAACCCAAAAAACATTCTGTCAGACATTTTTCTCTTAACACTTACTAGAAATTGGATCACCTAGCCCAATTTATTACAGTAATTCTGCAGTCGTTTTGAACTTTCCCTACTATCCCATGATATTGTGAATTTACACTTTGGAAATTTCTGTTTTGCTGGATTGAAACAACTGGCAAAAACATGGGTAACAAGCCTCATTTCCCTCATAATGTTTATGGTCATACTGAAACCTGTTTATGGAGCTACAAAACTTTTTTTTAATTACTGCACAAACAGCAACACAAAAGAATGCTGTACATGACCCTAATCTTCTATAATAGACCACAGTTTTTGTTGGTACACAAAACATCACAAAAACACACATTATACAGATCTGCTCTCCATGCTTTGCAATAACTGTGGGGTGTATGAATGCAAGAACATTCACCACTTTCATGCATTCATGCATGCATTTCACAGGTACTCATTCACCAAGTGAAACCATGATTAAATAACAGGCTTCCACCACACAATTCTCCAAACCAATAGCCCCTGGCTGTCTCAAGTCCGTTCCAAATGGAGACATGTCTGCATCATTATCACAGTAAAGCCTTTGTGTATGAAAGAGGAGTGGCACAACAAGAAATGACATTTATGTGCCTAAGCACTTTTGAGTTGTGACTACTGTCATTGCCTTATAAAATACCTTAGATTTTAAATACAGCTACTTAATGATGGCACCTGTGCTCAATGTGTTCAACTTCTCCGTGTGATAAAACGTAACTAAAAAGTTAACAAATTTAACTTCAAAGTTGAAGTCTAGGGAGTCTTTTATCTGAAGGTGTTTTATGCAAACAGGCTGATGCTTTCATTAGCAAAGAAAGCTCTTCACACCAAATTAGTTTTGCTACTCAGACACAGCCCTTAACAGCAGTATCGTTCAAATCTGGACCTGAAGGGCCATACAGTCTTTTGTTTTTCATTTATCGGGGGCTCCATTAGCTCGGTAAAATATTGATTCACTTACCTGGATGAACTGAAATTGAAGAAACTTTAATGTTGATGCATTGTTTTCCGTTTTTGTGGTGACCAAACTTGATCCCAGAGAGTTGAAATCCAACAGGTTTTAAGGTTCACCATAATGGTACAACTTTGTCCTTAAAATCTTACAGTTCATTGAACAAGCAACAACAGTAATGTACACACATAGCTTACAATATGGTGTAGTTAGACTTTCAGAAGGTTTTTAAAACATTAATACAGGCAGTAGGCATTTAAAGAATATGTTTGGATTGAGAATTGGATTGAGAAAACACAGAGTACATATGGGCTATAGTGGGGTATATGCAGAGAGTACATATAGCCATATGATCCAATAGGGGTGATGTTATAAGCGGATTTCCACAGGGATCTGTGCTACTCTTTCTAATTAATATCAATGATATAGATTGTGCTTGTTAGATAATTGGTAAATTAGCTCGTTAGTAAACTAGCCATTTGCAGACAATGCCAAAACAGGAGAATTAGCAAACACTGTAGAAGCATTAGTGAAAGTCTACAAGATTTAGATAAAATTTAAAACTGGGTAAAAAGCCCTTAGCTGATGTTTGAATTAGAGAATTGCGGGCTTTTGCATCCAGGTAGTCAAAACATAAGTTCTAAATGCAAAATGGAAAAATATTTTTGCTCTAGAATATGTCCAGAGACAAGCCATTAGATACATGCTTACATGTAGCTTAAACGAATGTTCTACTCTGACAGAATGAAAGAACTAAACCTTTTTAGTCTGGAACGGTGAAGACTGCAAGGGGACAAGATCTGGGTATTTAAAATCCTCAAAGACATTGACAAAGGCAAACCAGTGGATTTCTTCAGCATCAATGATGCAACAAGAGCCAGGTGTTACAAGTGGAAAGCACATGGAAAAGCGTAAACAAGAACAGGATTAAGAGCTGGGAGTATGGAACACACTATTCAGCCTTGTTGGAACCCATACTCCAGCTTTATTTGAGAAAAGGCTGGATGAGATCATCAGCCAAATATGCTAGATCAACTGAATGGCCTCTTCTCATTTGTAATCTCCCTTATGTTCTTATGAACCCTGAAGTAGGTGAAATAGGCCATTCCTGACCTAATCAAATCGACCCATACATCCACCTTCTAACAGCTTAATCTAATACAGGGCCGCTGGGATACCTGAGTCTATCCTGGCAAGCAAAGCGCAAGGCAAAATACACCCTGGATGGGATAACAGTCCATTGCAGGGCACACACAGACACAACCACACACCAGGGCCGATTTTACAGGAGCAAATTAACCTACCAGTATGTCTTTGGAAGGTGGGAGGAAACTGGAGCACCAGGAGGAATCCCACTCAACCATTCCACACAGATAGCATCCCAGGAAGTGGGCCCAGGGCCTCAGCACTGGGAGGCAGCAATGCTAATCTCTGCACCACTGTGCCGTCTCCTAGTGCAAATCTATTCAATTAATACACTGATCAACACTCATGTATTGATTCCAGGGTTACCTGTAAGTGCTAGACCGTGTCTCCAGGTTTGGCCTCCCCTGGTGTCTAGAAATTCTGTGGAATAAAAAAGGCGAGAGTGTAAAGGATCATCTTACACTGACAGCCCATAAGTACTGAATCTCCATAGTTTAAACACAGATGACTAGGGGAGTAGGGGATTCAGGTGGATTTCAATTCCTGTATTTACAGTGTTTGACAGACCTGACTTCCTGGTCAACAGAAAATTACAAACTAGAGAACACAAGAGAAAATCATGAGTGTTTAAGAGTGATAACAGGATATACATCAATGCACAAAGGGGTTCTGGACAAAGCTACCTAGCCATGTTAACCAGGCTTAAGGTAACAGACCAAATCAACTCCTCTCATTTGTAACTTTTCTTGAGTTGTTGACTTTACACATTTTGTAGGCCTAAAGCATGTAAAGTATAAAGAGAGCTACTGAATATGCTGCACTGTGGCTATGGAGGAGCTTAATTGCTAAAGAATTGCTCTTTGTGTTCACTAGGGTACACAACAGCTAGGGTGTGGTCACCAGCAGAGTGGATCATGAACAGTATATAACAGTATCCAGATTACAGAGTGTTTGTCTAAGGGGAGTGTGACAGGTGATCATCATAATGTCATTTTCAAAGAACTAAAAAACCAAACAACTTTTGTCAAAGGCCCTTTTAAAATATATGTTGTGTCTGCTGTTTGTAATACAATATTTATCTATAAATGCAGTTAAGGGGTGGTGGCAGCTTAACCTTGCAGAAAACTCTCAGGCCTCATGACTGGTGGGTTATGGTTTCAAGTCCCTGCTGCAGATATTACTGCAGTACTCTTAGGGAGGTTCTTTACCCTGATTGCTCCAGTACTGTTGTATGAACTGAGGACCAGCATCTGCTGGAGGATATTCTCTGTGAGCAACTGATGTCCCATCCAAGATGGAAGTCACATGCTCTGTTATCTACTTATTGCCATGGAAACCAGGATAAGTTCTGGGCTTTTGTGGTGTGAATGCAGAAGTACCTTAAAAACACAATCCTCATTACAGATGTAAAAAAGGACAGTTTGAGAGGCAGTAAAAATGTTTTCTATCCATGCAGATAATTCTTTGATAAACATTTGCTATTTAGGAGCATTTCTCCTTTTACAAATTCGGAGTTGTTTGTTTTGTGGAATAATCTGAACAGTAAATTTACCAGAGGTGGCGGTTTGTGTCTTCCCATACCATCAATTTACTATTTGTCAAAAAACAGATCACGCATTCATCAGCTAATACAAAGTCTGTATTCTAAAAGATAGCCTTTTTAGAGGCTTCTGAGCACACTTCCTGAATAAGATATTGTTTTATCTCCTGTAACACATTCACCGTTTCATCGCATTCACAGAGCTGTAAAACATCTATTTCACTGCAACTTTGGTCAAAAGCAGGGAAACAAATTTTGGGTAAAATTCAATAAAATCATTATTTCTGAAATTCATAAAACATCTGTCTTGTGCAAATGTTTTGTCCATTTTTCCTTAATAAGAACACAGCAGTGTGGATGTAAACTGTAATGTAAATCTTCCAGGATATTAATCCCAGGGTGTCCCTGTAGGCAGATTACATTTCTGTTTGATGAACATGTGGAATTTGTACAGAAAAATGTGTTCTGTGTTCTGGGAAAGGTTTATGGCCCTGGTCATTATGAACCTATAGATTAATATAGTAGTTCTTCCTGTTTAAGAACCATACTTTCCATTTCTTTGCAACAATACAAACAATTGAAAGTGAAATCAAAGACATCTGGAAATGAGTGTTATAATAAGAATAAAAATTGTATGGCAAAAATGAAGGTCTGCAGAATCTTTGTGAGTGCAAAACCTTTTTTTGGCAGCTAATCTGAGTTTAATCAGATTGAATGAAAATACACCTGAGAATATTCCTAGAAGCTTCCCCTATTATATACTGTCTTGTTTTATATACTGTTTTGTTTGATGTCTTTTTTGTTGTTTCAATGTTGTTCAATTTGAATACCACCTAATTTGTATAGAAAAGCTTCTGGAAAAGAACAAAGTAGTTGATTGCCATTGCCTCAACAGGGAATCACAGAAAAAAAAATTCGACCATCATCCAAAAAGTTTAAAAGTGTTTTGGTGCTGCACAAGCTTAAGATCTTTATTGTTAATGAAAACCTCACTTTTATGAATCAATAATTTGCTTCCTCTGCATATTTTCTGGCAATCATTACGGATCATGAAGCTACTAACAACCACATAATAGGAGATACAATGTCTTCCTGTCATCAGTAACAAACTTTTTTATACTTGGTTGTTCTGTATGAGTTTACCTTATTTACTGCACGGTCTATTAGCTTTGAGATGCATTTTTAGCATCCAACTTTTAAACAGAAAAAATTACCTGTTAGTGGTAAATGATTTTCAATGTAGAAATCCAAAAGACCACTTCACTTTTACCACATTTACAATAAACATTTCAACCAGGTAAAAAAGAAGTTAGGAGTTAAAATCGTTCAGGGAGCATGGGAGCTTCCAGGCTGGGCTGTAAACCACAGTTTAGAAATTGTCAGCTAGAAAGGGAAAGTCAGAGTTTTCATGGAAGACAAACATCAGCCACAAACACTCATGGCAGTTAAACCATGGTGTTACTAATCAAAGTGTTGCTAATAAAAGACAGAAAAGACTGAGGGAACCCCCCCACACACACAAAACAACAGCTAGAGCCACCCTGCATCTAGAACAAAGATGAAAAGCAGATGCTATGTTATTCAAGGATGAAATTGAATCTATGTTCAGAGATGCTAATCTATGGAAAATTTTAAGAAGGGACAGCGCCAAGTGACAGCTCATTGTGATATTTAGCCAATGAAGTCCAAATTCGGTGACTGTGCAGTTCACATCCTGAATGAGACATTTTTAGGAATAAAACATGGTAATGCAAGAATTCTGGGATAGCCCCTGGACATTTAAGACGTGAAAGCAGCTGTGCTGACCAAGAATAAAAACATAGTGTCACGCATACGGCCGACATTAGAGGTTGTGCGAGCCGGTTTACCAGCGCGGTGACGTCACCACCCTTCCCTGTGAATAGCAGGGAACTCAGCCGCCAGGCTGATGGGAGAATTCCCTTTAGCTCAAATGGCTGGGTCCCTGTTGAGTGATGCCGGAGGCCCGGGTTTGAGTCCCCAGCGGTTGGGGGCCGACCTGAGGCGGCAGCGGCGAGGGCGCATACCCACGTGAACCCAAGAGTGCTACAATATGTTGAAATAAACCTTAAATCTGTGATTTCTTGTTCATGGTATGAGCAAACACACTCACAGATATGACTTGCAAATTATTCTAATTTAAGCCATATCCACCTGAACCACACAAATTGGTGTGAGACCAGCTATATTTAAAAATTATGGAAGGACTGTTGGCGATGAGGATTGACAGCATTTCCGTATTCTGCAAAACATATCGGCTTTCTCTAGACCTCAGGATCATGGACATTCAAAGCGTGAGATCAATGGACACAGCTGCAGAATCTCTGTAATCACATGGACAGCAGAGATCTGAGAGTGCAAAGTATCAGAAAGTCATCCCTCTGAGAGGAACAAGGAGACTGGAAACTGCTAGGAACTTGGGGATCAACAAGCAGAGAGCTCTTATGTGTCATTTCAAGATAGACATTGGCTCTTATTGATAAAGCTTTGAGTTGGTGGGGAAATAAACAGCATGAATGAATTATGAAGTGCCATTCAGAAATTTCATACGTAAAAGCTTATGCAATTTAAGAAATTCACTATTGAACTTTTGCCTGCCTTCTCTTGACTTTACAAACTGTTAGACGAGCTGAAGCACATACTCCACATGTTAGAGGCACACAAAGTGTGCTTGTTAATCTGTTACTTACATGTATTTCTGGATAAATCTTTTGCGTCACCTTCCTATTTTAGATGCTGTCAAGGGAGCTATATCTGCGGAGATGAAACATACAGTACACGTATTAAAACCATATAACTCCCAAAATACGTCTGCCGTAAGCTGGCAGGATAAGAAGATAAGTGCCAGGTCAATGGTTTAAGTTCATTTTATTATTTTGTCAGATCTTCCTGTGCAGCGGATTTCACAAGGGCAATGCCATCAAACAGCATTTATGGTCTCCTCATCAAAGTGCAGGCATCTCGCACTTTATCTTCAGATGCATCCCCAATCTATCTGGCCTGTAATAATGCAGGTTGTGCAATAACACTGTTTGAATGAGGGCGATTCAATGATTCTGTTTACCTCTTTAGACATAAAGCCTAGCTCAAGTCCTTGATCAATGACCTAAATCAATGCACTTTTAAAAACACGAAAGAAATCAAGAAAAATCTGTCGCTGTGCACATTACGTGACGGCCAAAAACTCCCCAAACTCAATGTGCTTTCTAGTTTTATTCTCAACGATTTACAGGACCATTGATTTGTGACTTCCTCGGCAAACTTGAGGAAAGGGGTGATCACAACATTCATCCATCCTGGTTAGGGATAAGCAGCCCTTCCAAAGACTGTTTTGGAAGTATAGTGTGCATGGCATGACTACCAGTCCAACACAGGGTGAGCATGCAGCCAAATGAAAGCCATCAGTTCAGGTAGCCAGCATGTAATCAGAAGGTGGGAGGAAACCGCAGTACATGGAAAAAATGAATGTGATTGGACAACACGTCCAAGGCACTGAAGCAGATGGGCCTTGATTTTGAGGATTATAACCAGTAAATAATGAACATTTTCTATTTCTCCAGCCAGGATTTATGCACCCCGCTCTAGAGCAGAAGTGAGGCAACAGCACTACCTGCCACGGCTGAAGACAAGGAGCAACTTGATATAGAAAGGATTTATTTGTCTTTTGGACACAGTCTCGATGCGTTTGATTTCTAAGGTAGAAATCGATATTAGGGCACGTTTTGCAACTGGATACATTCTCCAGCTTTCCTCGTGTGAAGGAAACATTCGTGGTTTGGTTTGTGACACCCCCCAGATAAGCCCTCATTAATAGTAAGCTCACTTTAACAAATGGCAGCACTGAAGAAATCCCCCAACCCAGTCCAAAGCATTCATCACCCTTTCATGTCCGTCAGCAGACAGGCATCTTGTATTATTCATGAGTGAAGGCCATTAGTACAGCTTCATCTGTCCTGTCCTAAAAATGGCATCCCGCGCTTGGTGTTGCTATAACTCAACAGTACAGAGACAGCGCAGAGCACAGCCTCCCGACAGCTCCTCTTCATCCTGTCATCTTATCACCTGCATCTGCTCAAGGTGACACATTGAGATGCGGCCATTTTTCATTCTGGAATCCCGCACACATTTATGGCCTTTTTCTTGTTTTATCTTCCTTCAGACTTCCTGTACACAGATAAGCAAAGGGAACAGCAGTTCCTGTAAATTCCATCGCACTTAATATTACCTGACACTTAAAACACTTTGTCTTCTGTTGCTAGGGAATAGGACAGAAAGAAAATGGGATGTTCGAAAGGAATCAAACGCAGATTGCCTCTTAGAACCACAGCTGATACCTATGTCCTGAACCTAAATGTTCTGAATAAACGTGATCACCGATATGTACATTGTTTTGGAAGCATTCGGCTAATTCAGGTCTGTACCTGTTCTTTGTTAGATCTATTAATGGGAAGAATATTAAATATCCTAAGATATAGCTATTTTCAGACAAGGACCTTAAATATGCTATTTTTCTCATGTACAGTAAGTGAAAGCCCCCTGTTTATATTTAGTAGGGTTTTCGCACTGATCTAAAATCATTCATATGTGTAAAGTGTAAAGTTTGTTTTACAAGTACATAGACTAGAGGTAATTTCCCACTTGTTTTTCCGAAACAAATATGTATGAGACAAACACTAACACTGGCAAAAAAAACAACTTACAAATAATACACTTATAAACAGATAAAGACTATTCAAATCATTTAGAAAAACCTGTAGTCAATTAGACAACCAAAAACGCTACAATAAATGTTAGAAGTTGCATAGTAAATTTCAGATAAATGCCGTTTGTAGATGGACAAGAAACACACCACATCTTCCTTGGAATAGTAAAATAATGAAAACGATTTTTTTTTAAATTTAGAAATCATTAAACCTTTATTTACAATTTTAAAGTTCAATTTAGTTAACAAATATATATATGTATAATATATACATATTCGTATACACATAAGGGAACCAGGTTATTTTACAACAATCTTACACAAGTTCATTAGTAACCGAGTCATATCAAACAGCAGATGAGAGCCTACATATTTACACCCTGTAGACAAATCATTAAGTCTTCATTTAATTTGTTTCGCTCACAGTACATTATTGTCATTTAAATAGTCACAAACTCTGAATTGCAATTGCCCTACATTAAGAATTTAAAAAAATGAACTGATTAGCATTTGTGCCTAGCACCACATTCTTTTGTAAAACCAGCCTTTGACTGCAGTTTATCCTAGGATGCCCTGTCTTACTAGGTGCCTCTAGTACTCTCACACCATTTATGGCTTCGGTTTAACCCTTATGCAAAAACACTAGCATCACTCTTCTTTGACCTAGCAGTTGTGGTCAGTATCAGATACTGACCACCGAACTTGCATAATAAGGTGTTGCAAACAGTACAGAATGAATTATTCACGTCAGCTCTCAAAGGTATCACCCTATTCGTGTTTACACAGGGACTGTACCATCAATACAAAACAGGATAGCCCCGCAAGAACAGGGGTGACCCAGATGAGTCTTTAGCCACACTGCATTCACAAAACACCAATGAAGGGATGAGTGTGGGTCAAGATGCAGCTTTTAGTGACCATTTAAAAATACTTTAACCGTGGTGCAACGGAGCAGGTATAAATCACTCCCATGACATTTCAAAGAGGGAAGACGTACTCCTCATGTCACACAGCATGAACACCGGGGACAGATTCAGAGACTGGTATCTAGGAACACCTTTGTATCAATAAACGTATGGTTTTACAACTCGGCTTCATTTACCATGGATGCTCTTCTTTCTCTGATAGTGTGGATTACCAACACAGAACCTAAAACAACGTCAAGATGCCAAACAATGGAGATGTTTTTTGTCTCCCTTCATCGTTAAGGACACTTTTAAAAAATACATTGACAAGCCACGGCTAGCAATGGGAGCAGTGATCAGTCATTATTAACTGGTTAGAATCTAATTAGATACTGAATCACTGATACAAACAGCCAGACAGTTGCTAAACTGCAATAAGAAACTCCTGTGGCAAGATGGAAATTGCTACACACAGCTGTCCCAGTCATATACAACAATATAAGCTGGACTTTCATAGGACTATGACAGCCCTTGAACTATCATTGCACCATCATTGGCAACATTTCAAAGTAAACAGCTACACATTTTCTTTCCACTACATAACTGTGGATCTAATCGATAGCCAGATGGACTGTCCCAGATTAAGAGCTTTTGTAGTACAACCTAGCCACTGAAAGTATGTGTATTTCCATTTATCTGACTATTTCTTTAAAGATGGAGGACCTAGGAATTCGAAAGTACCGTACCATTGTTGAGAAATCAGCTTTGAGAACAAAAAATGATAAAAGGCAGGAGGCAAAAGGTAAAAGAGAAAAACAAAAGACTGGATGCAATCAGTGACCTGTCATCTTAACATCTTAGGATTGCTACTGTGCAGAGTACTGATAACAGAATGCACCACAGCATCTTGTAACCTGAGTTCACTCATGTTTCATTTTTAAGCATTACACCTCTGTTTCTTTGCAAGGAAACCCAAGCAGTAACCTTGCTGCATCGCCTTCGGTAAATTAATCTGTTTGGTGGGAGTTAAATAAGGCTGAATTTAGAATAACCTGAATGGAAATGAAACATGATGCCTGGATGGTAAATGTTAATGTAGCCCATTAGAATAAAACTGAGGATTTCTACAAAAGCGTCAACACCTACATAACCTATGAGGCACTTAAAACAGAATCAAGTAACAGAAAAGGCAACTCTCGCTACTGAAAATCCAGCTTTGCAGTGCTTATCTTGGTTGGAAAGCCCTCATTTTATATATCGAATAAAAAAGATGATGTTTGTTGCACAAGCAAGACTGGTCTGCAGCACAGTGTCAAGTATCCAGGATGGGATTGGTACAGATCTATATTTTCAGTCCAGTGCTTATTTAAAGATAGGTCACCAGAAACAAAATCGCATTGCATCTTACTGCGTTTTAGAAAAAAAAAACAGTTTTTTTGACTGTATTTTCGTGTTTTTTGGGAACAAAGGATTAATGTTTTGTCCTGAAATATAACCATTCCACCTTGTAGAATTGACCTTGATGTATTACTAGGTCATTCTTCTGTGCTTGAACTTTAAATTCAGTTCTGCATTAGTGTACTAACCATTTAAATCTAAATCTTCCTAATACTCGCATTTAAAAACTCTTTTATGATGCAAGTGAACGCGGTCTTGCTCATTTCTGGGTTTCAAAAAAAAAATCCCCAAGGAATTTTAAAACGTGTCAATTTATTTTAGCCTTGCACATTACTCTAAAAAGACTTACCTCCTAACATTGAATTATGTGTTCTACTTAATAAATTAAGACAATGATTAAGGATACAACGTTACAAAAAACTTCTCTTTTCTACTATAAATGTTTATTTATATTTCTTATAGTTTTTTTTTCCCCCGTGCAGAATCCACTGGCCCCTGTGCAAAACCTTAACTGCCGGTGTCTGGGGCCTATCTTCGTTGTCCAGCTTAAGATCCAAATCTCAGATGCAACTGAAACAATCCACAGGTGCTTGACCATTTTTCTGCTTTACTCCCATAGACTGCATGTCTCATGAGTGCCTTGTACAAATCAAAAAGTCAAGAGACCATAGATGGGAAAATGAGCTGATGGTAAGAGCTTTGCCCTCTCTCCTCCTTATCTGGGTCTGAAAACCACCTGACACTTTCTGAATGCCAACATTGCCAATTGCTACATTTTGTGACACGCTTAAGGCAGATGAAATCTTGTGGGTACAGCAGGAAAAATGTGACGGCAGATGGGTTTCTGGGATCTTTCATTAATGAGCAAAGTTCTGCATCAAGGATGCACATAAAGTGAGTCCACTTATTCAAGTAATGCAGACTGAAATGCCTTACCAGTATATGGTAGAAAGCTGGCAAAAAAATAATTCACAAGCATGAATTTGCACAGATCCAAGGGGAAGAGAAGATATACAGAATTGTCTTTTTATAATAATCTTTAAGAACACGAATAAATATTGCTGAGGATAAATTCCATCATTTTTGATGATGTGAAGAATAAAGTCTGTGACAGGTCTGAGGTTCCACTGGTTGGCAAAGGTGGCATCATATGTCCAGGCAAAGGAACTAGATCTGAACAGGTGAGCTCAAAAAGGATGGCTAAAGGCATGAGGCTTTAATTGGCACGTTGGGTTCAGGTAAGGAGGTGACAAAAGTTGAAAAGTGAAGGGTAACAGGCAACTTGGACCTGTAAGGTAGAAGAGGAGTTCATGACAGGACTTCCTCGGCCTTCCTGTCCTGTAACTGGTTCAGGACATCAATTGTGTCTTTAAGTAAGGCATCAAAGATCCCATCAGCAAGCTGCATCTTCACAAAGAGCTCATCTTCATCATAATTAACCCACTGCGATTCCTCCTCATGCAGCTCCTGGACCTGTTGGCAAACAGAAAGGTACAGAATGAATGTCATTTGAGAGCTAGACACAATTCAGCTATATACACACTTCAAGGTGCTGAAGAATTGGCAAGAACTAACCACAGGGGACTAGCAACAAAACAACAGCATTTTTATCATCATTGTGATGTACTATTTCCGTTGACTACTAACGAAGTTCGAAAACGCAACATTATTTCAAGTAGGTAGCTCCATCAGCATACGCAGACTCTAAGGAACAAGTAACGGTTCATTCCATGCTGAAAAAAGACAAGAAACACAACGTTTCGGCTGTAGAGCCTTCCTCTCGAGCCGAAACGTTGCGTTTCTTTTCTTCTCTTTCCAGCATGGAATACACAGATTATTTGGTTACTGCGGATGAGAGGTAGGTATAATGAGAGGTAGCTTTAAATTAATTTTGAACAAATGGCCCACTCAAAGCTCCTATAAATGCAGGTGATTTCCCCTCTCATAAAGGATTTGATTGCCATTTATGTTACAAGCATAAAGATGCCCGACTTTATTTTTAATTTCCTCTCACAAAAACAAGGAATGAACAGAACCTGGGCACAATACTTACCAAGATGTGATCCACTCTGTCACGCTTTTTCCTTCCAAATTTGAGCATTTTCTGCCAGTCTGTTTTCTGATTCTGGTCTTTCTTCAGGCCAAACAACTTCAATACCTCTGCAGTAATAAAAGCCTAAGAGTGGAATAAAACAAATACAGTTAAGACCTGAGTCATCTTCAAATAACGCATACAGTCTACAGCACAAAAAAACCCAATCACCACTCATGAAAAGAAGCATAGCAAGGAAGAGGAAGGTACAATCCATCTATTTTTTTTTTGGTCCGTGTTTTTTTCCCCAACTACTGCTAAGATCACAAAAGTGAATTTGAATAAAAAATGTAGACATGGGTCACTTTTGAAGAGAAGCCTGTATATAAAACATATCTTACGACTGCTGAAAGAGAAACATTCCAACATTGATGTCAGTAGGTATTTTATAAAAAAAATTGGCTGCTTAATTTTTTTCTTGTAATTCAAATATTGCTGACATTTTCTGAAGTTCTATATAGTCCACAAGTGAGGTACGACTACTGCAAAAGGAATGAATGTAATAATCTGATATTAACAGATATGAAATGGAAAAGTTTAAAATGTTTAAATAGGCAGCGTTCAATGAACGGCAGAGCGTGTCTATAGCTCTAGTAGGCTGGGTTGTGTTTGTGAAGCAAGCAACTTGCACTGTTTACTTTTTGGTTTGTCCTGCACAGCCCAGCTTAATCAAGTCTTTGCCCACTGGCCTGATGTTAAACACACAATGATGCTTAAAGTACACATTGATCCCTTGTTGCCGACTCTGTAAACATTAGAGTTCAACATTTTTCCAGGATGGTGTGGTTCAAAGGCTGCAAGGTTTTGCCATCCATGTGGCAAAGGAGATAAGGACTAACAATCGCATTGCTTAAAGAACTCAGGTCCATTATTTGTCTAGCATTGTGGCCGCAGGAAAGGCTTTAGAAAATCTTACATTAAGGTCTGAGCTAGGACAGTCAAGCAGAAAACAGAAACTTTTAGAATTTGCCTCACCTTCACTTCCGAGATGTTATTGGGATTTTTCACTCTCCTGAAGTAAGAAGAGTTCAAGCGGCGAGGTTTCCTCCACTGGGGCTGGTTGACGTTGGGGTCTTCAGCAAAGATCTCCTGGAAGATCTCCTTCGTCAAGTCGAACACAGACTGATGAAAACAATGACAGAAACAATCAAGAGCACATCCACTATAACGTAGACTGGACTGGATAGACTTGCTCTGCATTATCATAAAAAGCTGTGTAGATATAAACTGTATGCAACAAAGTACAGAGTACTAAATGGCAGTACCCTGCCTAGTACTCCACTTGCAGTTGCTTGCACAGAAAGCTGATTTTTACACCATACATGGGGTGAGATCAGTGGAAAAACTATTTTAAAATATGTACATCATATAATACATGGGCCAGAATTTGAAAGCGCTCCCTTTTTAGACGGCACAAAAAGTTGATTTAAATGGTCCCTCATTTATTAAAAACCCATTATGCTAGCTAACACTTTGCAACAATCCTACCAAATGTAGAACTTTAACTTTCCACTCCTGAGAGCACTGCAAATGAGTGGAACCCCCCCCCCATATGGAAAATAAAAGGGGAATCGTTGGGAAACTGTTAGAGAGGAGTCAGTGTGAATAAAGAAAGGAAAGGCAAACAAATCTGTTGAACCTTAAGAGTTTAATGCAGCTGGAGGAGGCCTAACATCACTCATATTTCGGGGGGGAAGGGTCAGAGACATACCCGTTTGTAGCTGTGCCTGCTGATGCTTTCGATGTCCTGTCCCTTGGTGTCGTTACCCAAATAGTGGGCGGGGGCAGAGACATTCTGGACGCTGTGCCCGAGCTCCTGGAACTTCCACAGCTCATCAGTCGCCATGTGCACCAGCCTCTCAACCTGTGGCGCGACGTGCGGCACCACCATGAGGGGCTCCTCCCGGGGCTTGGCCGGAGACGGGGGCTCTGGGCGTGAGGCGGCTGCGGCCTGCTCCGCGGGGGCGCCTTGCTGCTGCTGTTTCTGCTGCTCCTTGCGGGAGCTCAGGCCGAAGTCCTCGTCGAACCAGTCCTGCTCGTCTCTTCCCAGCACGTCCAGCAGCTCGCGGCTCAGCTCCAGCTCTGCCAGTCGTTTGGCCAACTCTTCCTGGCCACTGGCTCCAAACACCGGACTCTCCTGGCCGGCAAAAGCACGGAAAACAAGTTTCAGGGATCGTCAACAAACAACTGTGATGCACTTATACTGATACAACTTATTGAAACAAAGATATTAATTTTTAGCAATATGTGAAAAGAAAACATCTATCCATAAAGATATATAAGGAAATATTTGTTATTTTTTGTGTTGACTACAAAAGAGTAATAAGTAATTACTTTAAGTGCTTAAAGCTAGCTAGGATATATGGTGCATTGACACATGCACAATATGAGGTGATTCACTTTTCTTTGGAATGAAAACCCACTTCTGAAGTCCATTTTTGCAAAACATTTAGGTACACTACAAAAACCATGCAGCTTACCAAATGTTCACCACAATGAGAATATGTTCCCCAGAGAGTGGAAACCAGCTTTCATTTTGTAGTGAAGATTATTTGAAGCATCATCATTAAATTTAGATTTGACAAAATAAAGACCTACTGCTGGAGGATTTGCACATTCAACATTTACTGTCTGGTCCAAAGTTAAACAATGTCTTGCTTTCTGCTGCAAAGTGAAGGTATTCTGCTTTTCAAATTGAATTAGTGTAACTATTCTTAAAAGCATGAAATGTTGTAATATTCTAAAAACATTGAATGATTACATTTTTTGAGTTTGATAGAACTGGGATTAACTATCTATTAATTATCTATAATCAACTTATACAGAAAGGGTATCTGCCAGCTGAGACAGCAACAACAGACTGCACTGAAAGTTTCACCTATTTTTTATGTCTATATTTACATAAACCTGTAGGGAAAAGAATCAATACTGAATAAACAAGTCTTTGGACTCTGTTAAAATGCTTTTCGTTTTAGACAGATGTCAGTATTGACAAACAGTTTCAGAATATGGATGATATAAAACTACCAAGCAGGTTTATCAGTTCCAATGTATAATCATTTACCGGATTGGTATTTAGTTTGTACAGGGAAAAATACACAGCTGTTTACAGTTGGCAAATTTTATCTAGGCTTCAACCTTTACCGACAAGAATAGAAAAAAAACATTATCTTCCTCTGGACTGAGTCTGAAGAACAGCACGAGCAACTATATTCATTTTTATTGAAATGACAGTAAAACCAGTCTCTTCACATTTAAGCCTGTATTTAAGCTCTATTTCTGATCTTAGCAAATATGCTCTGACAAATATCCTAACTTTCTATGTTCAAATTTGGTGAAGTAATAGATAAAATTGATTAATAGGGGTTCTTTAAAGCTCTTAAAGAGACTGCCATGAAGAATAATAGGGATTGACCGAATCTATAAAGGAAGGAGAGAGAGATTTGCATCTTGCCCACGGCAAGACACATATTAGTTTGCAGATACGATATGTATAGAATGGACATCAACTCACCGGTCTAGGACAGAGCTCTGGGGAGGAAGCTCCATCCCCCTCCTCATCCAGAAATTCAGAGGCGCCGTCTTTCAGCACCTCAGAAGGTAATGTTTGCTGTGGAGGATCTCGTGGGGAAGGTTCCTCTTCAAAGTCATCCAACACTTTCTGATTTGCCAAAGCAATCTTTTCATTTCGAGCTTTCTTAATTTGTTGTATCTGCTTAACAGCATCTCTCATAAAATTGTTGAGAACCCTATCGGCAAATGTGCTAGCTTGCTGCTCTCTTTTCTTGGGCGTCTCTTCTGCCTGAACCTCAGGGGTCACATCAGGCTCGAGGGGCTTCAGCTGAACCTCCAAATGGTCCTTCTCCCGAGCCAGAAGGTCAAGCAGAGGAGTAGATGACTTCTCCTGCTCCTGTTGGTTTGAAGCTTCCTTACTAAATCTGTTAACCTCTGAATTCAAGAGATTGCACTCTTCCACCGATGAAGTTTTCATGTCCAAATCAAATTTGTGTCTTCCATTCAGAATTAGATGCTTGTCTTCAGTTAATTCCTTATCAGATTCTAATTCAAGGTCATTCAGTTTAATACCCTTTTCAGCTGATGTATGGAGAGCAGGGGGTTCTTCTGGACTGTCAATGGTAGGTGTGCTGTCTCTCAAATTACCTTTAGGCTCAGTTTGCTCTTGCTTGTGGTCATGTCTGTTTTGCTCATTCTCTGCATCTTTCTTCCCATCTTTTCCTTTATAACTGCCATCACACTGGTCATCAAGAAATGAATCTTCATCTTCTGTGGTGTCCACGTACATCTCAAATGTATCTGGTAGCCGGGTAATTTTGTCAGGCGGAGCAAAGATGCCATGCCCTTCTTTGCACTTGAAGTAAACAACCCCATCATATGTTCCGTTGTTACTTCCCTCTGACTTGTCCAGCTCCACTCCAGCCCAAAAGCCATTGGCAAAGATGGTTTTGCCTTTGAAACGAAGCGTGCCAGGTTGCACACTGCTTACCAAAACCCTGTCCCCAAGGTTGAAATCAGACATTAGATCCAAGTCTGAGGTAGTTGGGGAATGAGGTCTGGAATTGGGTGATGATGGTATTGGGCTAAGGACCTCATTTTGTTCCCTGTTGCTACTCTCCTTGCCTTTTAAATCATCAGCCTGAGATGTCAGCTCCAGGAGTCTTCCTGAGTGGAAGCTGCCACTAGAGGAACTGGATTTTTCACTCAACTCTTCGCTGACTTCTTCACTGATTGAAGCAGGAGACTTGCACTGAGATCTTTCCTCCCCTTCCTTTTCAATGGATGCTGCCTTGGATTCAAGCGAATCTTTCAGTGATGAGGATTCTGATGAAGACTCAAAATCATCCCAGTAGTTTTCTACAGGGGGGTATTCTTCATTTTCCTGTGGTATCATTTCTTTTTCTGGTGACAACGCATTAATGTCAGGAGAGTAGGAACTTTGTCTTACTGCAGAAAGCATCTCTGTTAATGGGAGGTCAATATCTTCATGCTCCTCAGCAACAATGATAGTAGGCTTTTCTGATTTTTTAGGTCCTGATGAGATGCTAGACTTATTGCCCTCATCTTCTTCACCACCATCTACAGCAGATTCTTGCTGTTCCATTTTCTCTCCAATGGAAGCATCCTTTTCAAGATCCATTCCTTTTGCTGTTGTTAGCTCATTGTGATCATGTAGTTCCTCCTTCTGAGCAGACTGATCCTGGGATTCAGTAAGCAAACCCAGATCTAATTTGAGCAGATGTTTTAAGTGCAAATCTTCAGACTGGGAGTGCAAACTTTCAGAATCTGACTCTTCATCGTTCAGCTGCTCCAGTTCTTCAACAATTTCAGATCTCTGGCTTGAAACAGCACTCTCATCTCCAGAAATCTCTTCCTGTGTGTTGGCTGCTTCATTGTGAATCCCAGTGCCTGTAGAAAGGTTTTTGAAAACAGGTTCAGGTGAAGTTAGGCTCTCAGGAACATTGGGAGTTTCTGGACTGGCCTGGATGGGAGATACAGTAATAGTAGGTTCTTCATTGAAAGGCCTCTCCTTGTTTGTAGGTACAAGCTTCTCCTTGCTTGATAGGGTGTCATCATCTACAAATTAAATTAAAAATTAGATTAAAATAATTTCAATTATATGATATGAAGCATCCTAAAAGTACTATAATGTCTTGCCGATGCCCAAGTCAATTTAGACACAGTATGTAGGTACAGTAGAACCATTTATTTCAAAATCATGCATAACTTTGGTGTAACATGACCCGAGTTAATAATGATTTAACCTTTTACAAGAAAGAAGCATATTTACACAATTGCATACTATTCCTGGTAAACAATCTGTATGAAGGAGTATCAGTATGCACTGAATCTCTCTGGTGACAGGTATTATCTTAATACTGATTAGAGGAGAGGAGCATCCATTACCAAGAAGATTGCAAGTGGCAGTCATGAGCTAAACGAGCGGCGCTACTAGGAAATCTTGGTCATGGTCAGCTAGTAACGGAGACCTTTGTTTAATTTCCAACATTAAATTTACAGAGCTCAACCTACACTATGACTGAACGCTTTTACAGGCTGAGACAACCAGAATGCCCTACAACAACTGATCTTGTCCACACAAAATCAGATTAAGTATGATTGGGTTGATCTATTGATGAAGCCATACATTACATAATTTGAAATACATGTTTGTACCCGGCATAAAGGTTTTTTAGTACAGGTCTCTTTTCCAGTATATTCAAAGTTTGACTACAAGACTGTGTGCAATAAATACTAATACTTACCATGTTTTGCAGGGGAATCTGGCAAAGGAGATTTTTCCGATTCACTACCAATCTTCCAAGTCTTGTTTGTTTCACACCTAAAATATAGGGCTGGATTATAATCTTGTTGTTCCTTAACATTTTTATGTGATTTTGTAACTTAATTCTGAAACTGAATAGAAGAGTCATTTCACCTGGACCTGTGAGCTGGAAGCTGTTTTTCTCCCACTTTAAAAACAGCCTGCAGCTCAACTTTAAACTGCTTATATATATATGTATATTAAGGTTGAAGAATAGAATAATTTGGAAACAGGGAAAGCTGAAAACAGGAAATCCAAAGTCAATTAAGCAAATTCAAACTTACTAGTTTTACTCTTACAAGCCCAGCCAATAAAGTACACCTAGGTGTATTCTACAATCCCTAGTTAATAATATGATGAAGGGACCAGAGACCAGGACCTACAGTAAGAAGCAGTCTCTGAAAGAATGCACTGACTCCTAGCAGTGGAGATGGGCTTTTCTGCACCATATATGCTGCACTGACAAATCTCTCTGAATTGAATGATACTTGAATTGACAAATGCCTGCTGGCGTCAATAAGATGCCAATTTAGTATTCTGCACCATAGAGTGGCAACAGAACAATGAAAAAGTGAACAAAGTGTTACAAGGCCATGAGAATGTAAACTCTTGTACTTTAGGAGGGTCCAAACCCGGCCCTGTGGACCAACTCATCTGTTTATTTCACTGCATTGATCTGGACACTTAAAAAAAACCTTAAATTAACACACTGCTTAATCTGAACATTTGTAAGTGTGAAAGTCTCCAAACATTTGAATTTACTTAAGAAACACAACAGTTAAAAAGCTCTCAGCATATTTAAGAACGGAAATCAGAGTTCAAATTAAACCTATTGTTAAATTTATCAAGGATTAAATTATTTACTGAGTGCTTAGGAGGATCAAAAACCAGCAGGTCTGCGAGTCTCGGGAACCAGAATTGGGAAACCCTGTTGTGTTCATCTCACATACCTTTGCAGTGGTGGGGGTTTGATCTTGGGTTTCCCAGAGACAGAGGATGGTGTTTTGATCTGAGGTTTGGTTGTGGGTGAAGTGTCGGGTTCTTTATCCAGCTCAGCCTTGGTCTTGTTGATGAAGTCATTATAAGACTAGACAGAGAAAGTTGAGAAAAAGTTTAAGGTACAAAACAAATCGCCAGTTACACTAATAATGCATTTTAAAATAGTTTTTTTTTTACTTCTTACGGGTTCCAATTATATCACATTTTCTAAAAAGTTGTTAAAAAACAATATCAAGTATTTCCCAACTTTATAGTATCTCAAGGATATAAAAAATGTAGCTCTATGGAATGAAAATATTAAACCATTTTCTGACATTTAAGGTCTGTTATCTATGCTTAGATGGCATAAAATCCGTTCTAAAACAGATTTTGCCCAGACATTCCTGCCAGAAAACTTAATCCTTGTCAGCCACAAACCTGATGATCAGTAGCAAACTCCTTTACCTCAACAACACATCAAATGTTCTCTTTTGGGGATTTTGTTATATTACCTAAGGTGCTGCAAGTAAAGATCTTCAAACTTTTCATTTGTGTTTTTTCTCTGGTTAGGAAACAGACCTTTTGCCATTAAGCTCGCCTATTCACTTACAAAGGCTTACATTATTGCGAGTGGTTAATTCTGAAACTGAGTAAGCAACCGCAAGGTTCTGCAGCCGCCAAAGCGCTGTGGTTAATGGTACAGCGATGTAAATCTCGTGATTATAGCCAGAGATCTGAAGCGGGCCTCTCCACATCCAAACAATGCAGTGAGGCCTTGCGATGGAGTAAACACTGACCTCCAGCTGTTTGAGCAGGCTGGCCTCCTGTGCCTTCAAACGCTCCTTGTGCCGTTTCTTCTGCTCCTTCTTCAGCTGGTACACAATGGATTTGCGTCTCCGCAGCTCCTCCTTCAGAGCACGAATCCGGCTCTCAATGTCACTCTGGTCAGATGTCGTTTCTATAAAAACCGGACACAGAGGTATGTAGGCATGAAAAGGGTTTCTGTACATAAGTGCCAATATTATTGATTTACTAGCTCGTGGCTTACAGGATTTTCACTAACTAGAAGGCAATGCTTCATTATTGAAAGCAATAATCAAAAAGGGTGAGGAAACCTTTTTTAACAATTAAACTAAACCTCTCCCCAGAATTGCTTTTTCCCCTAGTACTTTTATAATAGTAATTATCTAATACCTTTGGTAAATGCAAATTCATGGCAGAACAACATGCATCAAAAATTGCATGAATGCACAATATGAATAAATGCAGTAATAACAGATGTACTTATGAATTTGTCAAAATACATTTTTCACGTGATAAGCAAGAAAGTGTTTTCTTAGTTTAAGTGTATATCCATTACATTTAATTCCGATAGCGCCATGAAATTGTTGCACTGCAACTTTCTATGAACCCCATTTTAAATTTAGAAACTGTTAATTAGGAGTCAGAAGGTGACCTCACAAACCTTAAAATGCCATTTAAACCTACCAGTGATGGATGGAGATTCATCAGACAAAATCTCAGGAGCTTTGCAAGGCTTGGATGCTGATCTCACTTGCATCTTGCTAGCCCCACTGCTGGATTTGGTCATGTCCTGCTTTGATTTGCTGATACTGGCTTTTGAAGACGTTGCCTGTAAAACAAGAGGACGACGGGCTCAGGAGGATTCAGGGTTTAAAAGTACATTCTTAGGTTTACAAACCCAGTCACCGAGACACTTAAATTAAAAACAGCAAGATGCACTTCTATACCACACTGCTAATTACACAAACAATTCCCAACTCAGACTTGCGTTAATGTGAAATAAAAAAATGAGAAAGGCAAAAACGTAAACAAAACCTGGTCAAATTTTAACTCTCGAAAAATATTTGCTTTCCTTGGAAAACCAAACAAGTGGATAAAAACTGCACATCACAGTCAGACAGGCACAAATATTTGAGGATTTGCTTTTGATGACTTTACCAACATTCACTCAACTCATTTTTGAGATATATATCTTCTTTACAAGGACTGTTTTGTTTTTCCTTAATTGAATGTGTGATGATGGTTTTAAACTTGTTAAATATCTACTGCAAGAGGTTGCCATGCACTCAGTTTCAACTGTTTTTAACTGAAATGACTGTGGCAGAAAGATTGAAGGATACTGCAATGGGCAAATGGTGAATGATTGTGCTGACAAACAGAGCCTTGTGAGAGCTGTGCAAAGCACACCAATCAGGACCATCAACAGCCTGTCATTTAAGCATGTACGAACAACAGGTACACTGCAGGCAAAAAGCTTAGATATTCTGCAGTGTTCTACTCTTTTCAGTCATTAGCTTTCCTTCCTTATGTAAACAGTACTAAACAAACATTTCTATAGTAATTTTTAAGCCATTTTGGCATTTAAGCCATTTTGTTCAAACCAACAATAATTTTAGAGCTTTAATGATGTGTAGAGAAAAGCAATCTTAATGACCAGGGACAGTGGACCAACTGTCAATTAGATCTGGTAATTGTGACTGATTAGCTACCACAACACTTGGTAATAAACTTGGTTTATTCTCACCCAAACTAAGCAGTTTTAATAGCAGATAATGTTGCTATAATAGCAGAAAACACTACTGGAGGAATATAGTAAACTGTTTATGTTCATAACATATACATTTTAACTCCCGGTTGTCTTAAGTACAGCAGTATAGCACGTAGATATTATAAAAAGCTATGTACGTACAATTTTCAGAATTTTTCAATGGCAATTAAAATCTTACATGTTACAGTAAGTCCTCAAACAGAAGTTTTATAATCAGGCCTGTTATAGAGTCAGAATGATGAGAAGTTCACCAGGCAGAATGATGGCCTTACTGTCTTGTCATGGGAAGAGGGACTCTCAAAGTCCTGTGAATAGGCAGAGCTCTCTTGGAGACTGGTTTCCTTATCTGGAGTGGGCAGCTCAGAAACAGGAGTCTCTGCAGGGGGGCTGCCCACCTCCTCAGGGATAGAAAGATCCGTGCGAGGACTGAAGTGGGTCTCCACAGCAGTACCCTCCTCCTCACTCCCGGGCTCTGTGACACAAATTACACACATTAACTCATAGGAAAAGAATAACCGTGCAGAAATATTTTGCATTAACAGTGCAAACTATTTTGTATTTTGACCACTTTACTTTTACATGACCATATAGTGTTTCTAATTCTAGTTTATTGAGCCACTTCAGCCTTTTATGTAAATTGAAATAAAGATCTGTATTGAATAAATAATAATATTGACATATAGCATGCCGAAATGCTTTGACTAATTAGAGCATACACTTAAATGTGAATCCACTAAACGTTAGCAAGATCATACAACCTTTGCACGTTATACAGTACAAATACATATTCTTGACAGGGACAAGATTAATATATGATATACAGAACATAAAAACCAGAACAGAAACAAAGCAGCAGTATATGACAGCTTGATCTGGTGCACAGTACAGAGCTTAAGCCCAGAAATTCCTGTAAAAGGATGATATTTTATGACATGGCATACAATTTAACAAGACATGCTACTTGCATACATCTTTCCCGGAGAATCAATATATCTGCACGAGACTTATTAAGATCATTTGCAAGAGAAGATTAAATGGCCAAAAGGAGCCCTCCCTCATCGTGATGTACTGATATAAAAGACCAGCAGCTGTGCTTTGCAATATGTTAAACAGCATTTCCTTTTCAAAATGTACAAAAAGTGCAACGTTTTAAAACGATCCCATGCTTGTTCCTATATTGTTTGCACAATTTGCAGGAGCTACTACCTACTCCCTTGCCTTCTTATTGCTCACAAGCCTCAGGCCCCCCCGAGCCCACGAAGATCTGAACTACGTCCTCGGCTCTCACCTCGGCTGCTGGGGCTGCTGTGACCCGGCTCTCTCCGGGCTGCGCTGTCCAGCAGCAGCTGTCCGTCCCACACAGCCAGGGCCTCCTTCTCCATGCGCCTCACCTCGGCCTCCTCCTCATCCAGCCGCCGCTTCCACTCCAGCAGCTCCTCCGCGTGGCGCCGCCGCTGCACGAGCTGCTGCTCTCGCTTGGTCAGGAACCTGCCCAGGACGAAACCTGTGAGGGGCCCCGCTGCTGCCAAGCTGGGCCCCACCAGAGAGAGACACCCACCACAGGGGCTCCTGGCTAGCAGAACACAGAGCCCCTCCCTCTGAACCACTGCAATCACTTAAGAAAGTTCTAGCATCTTACATCCCTTGATGTCACATTCATGCACCTATTTTGGGACAAAAAAAAGCACAAGGCTCCTGAACTGAAGTTGTATACACAGCATTTGGGCAACAGAAATGCCGCTGTGGATATAACTTTTGATCAAAAGTGTCTGACCAAGGTTGCGGAAACAGAGGACAATACATTTTAATAGAATGAAATGAGAGTTTGTATTTAGGTACACAGTGAAAAGGTCCAATTAGCACAAACTAAAAGCCCTCTGATGTTCTGGATCTTTCTGCCAAATTAATATTCCAGAACGTAAACCCCCCTACAGGTCATCCCTGCTCAAGAGATGTTCTCAACATTTTTATTCCTTTTTTTAAAAAATTAGGACCTCTAATTAAAAAAAAAACTTGAACAATCAAGAATGTGGTATTTCAGGAAAAACAGGGAGCCTTCTTCATGTAAAACCAACCCATTTTAGAACTCCATCAAGCCCCAGCAATACATTCTTATTTTGGTGCCCTATCCTACCGATTTTCTCCTTAGTAACAATAATTAGTTAATCAGCGACATTAGCTAAGAGATTTAGTTTGATCAATGGGTATATAACGGACAAGAAAATGGCATATATTTTATCATTGGTAAATAATTCAGCAATTAGCAGAATTACCTCACTGAACAGGCACAGTACTTTATTTTTTCTTTATATTAAAGGCCTGAAGATAGATTTTTAATGTAACTGACCATAATAAATTATCTGAGCCATTATTCAGATCATTTATTACCCTTACATTTAATATACAGAGTCCTGAAACTCTGGGGAAAAGTAAGTCAGAATCTTAAAGAATCCACTTTAGAAGACTTTAAAATCAACTAGACATAATATTCCTCAACAATAATTTTTCATAATCATAGAAGAGCCTCCTATATTTATCATCAGCCTCCTATATATCATTATCATTTACATTCATAAGTTGTTGATGTTACTTTACTTTTCCAGAATGGACAACAGACATCTCTCAGAGGGTATTCTGAGACATGAGGAAAAAAGTTTAATTTTAAACTTTTAACATTAAAATAGTTCTTGCTGCATCTTACTGTATTATTTACTAAAACGTATTGAGAAATCCTATTTAGGATAGTGCACCAACTCTAAAATAACAGGCTAAGGATGCTTCTTCAGTGCTTTAAAGCTCACAGGGTTCTGTCCTTTTATCAGTGGTGTTTTGTTAGAGTTGGGATGAAGGTGAGGTCGGTGGCATCACTATAGGGGAGGGAGGGTGCTCGTCTGCATTTTTCAATAGGAAAATATCCTTACAGTAAAGCCGACTGACAATGCCTCCACTGTATTGCATAATCCAGTGCTCACAGAACAAAACTAACCTGGACAAATTAACTCTGAATCACACTCACAAATATCAATTTATAAAACAACAAAAAAAAGTACTGTTAGATGAAGGAGTAAAAAAAAAAAACAACTACTTTGGAGACCAGCACCTTTAGGGCATGAATAAATTATAACGGGACAATCTTACCATTAAATTAAAAACGCATCTACCACGTTCTCGCTCTGAGTAACGACATGGTACACAGACAGGGATTCCTGAAAATTCACTCCCAGGGTGTATATCCGACTCCAAAATTCCCACCAACTCTTTTCACTTATTGCAAAATTAACCTGTGCAAATCAGATGAATCCCACTCAAAAGCTTGCCCCTAAACAACAGAGGTGTTAGAAGCCTGCCCTTAAACCCTGTGCCCAGAGCCCGTTTTCCTAGCAGCACCCCAGCTCTCCAGAAACCTTGTTCCCCAAGCCCGACACCACCTCCCACCCAGCGCCCGGTGGCCGCAGCTGAACAGAGCATGCTCTATTGGAGGGGAGGAAGCAGTGAGAAAGGCTGTACACTGTACCTGACCAACTGGTTGTAGATAAACAGCTGGAATTTGGGATGGAGGTTGGGGAAACAGACACTGAGAGAGGCCCAGTGGTGAGACGTAAAGACAGAGAAGAAGTAGTGGACAGGAGAGCAGTGTCTACAAAAAATAAGGAGGAAGATTTGTTTTTTTTTTTACAGAGGAGTTTCATTTCGAAATTCAGAAAAGAGATAGAGAGGTGGGGGGGGGGGGGGGGGAGAGAGAGACAGAGAGAGTGAGTGAATAAGCATGTGTTTATTGCATTTAATGTTAATGATTAAAATAGTGCGGCTTCTTCACAAGGCCATGTAGTTCATAACGACCCGGGTCCTGCTTCAGTCAACTCTTTAAACCAGGCTCTCTTCTCTTCAAAAATGATGTTTGATAAAGGAACCTTCAGGAGAGGTATCCACTTGTTTAAAGAACAGCATATTAATATTGACAAATGTTTTGCAATACATCATGGAAGGCTTTTAATTCCAGATGGAGGTGGCACGCATGCACACTCATGTGACTGATAACCACTAATCCCAAAAGGGAAAGCAGGATTGTTTCTAATTTTATGCCCCGATAGACTTCACTATTCCTAAATTAAATTTACTAGAATAAAGAATTAGGGATTTAAAAGCTAATGGCAAATATTTTAATTTGTTAATTTTGTTAATGTATTGACTTATCACTAAAAACCGATTAAGTCTAGCCCACATTCAAGTAACTAATGGCTTAACTGAAAGTGGACCTGAATCATCACGTAACAAAAATAGTTGTAACAAAAATAAAATTACAATGTTAGGAAAACAAAAAAAAACATTTCAGAAATATTGTTCATGCTCCATGTAGAGTGTTAGCTGAAGAAAATCTATAAGGAAAAATATGAGCAGAAGTTAATAGATGAGTTACATATTTATGTATTGAAATGTTAGGTTTAAAAAATACTCTTTCCCTTGAGGTTAGGATAGCGACAATTTGGTTACAATAGCAACAGGACAGTAAACTGGCATAGAGCATGCTCATATTCACAGGCACACCACAGACAGAAAGGGAACAGGAGGGTTTAATCAGGTGTCCTGCACTATAATCTGTATCCTATCATTTATAAGTCCCCACAATACATGCGCTACCACAAAACTAGGGTCAGGAGAACATAACTGTCTTGCCAATACTGCAATCACATAGGAAGAACAATCATTTTAAAAGTCAATGGTGACAGTTAAAAGTACAACGTGAGCACTTTGTAGCTAATGAAATGTTTTTATTAAAAAGGAAAACAAAACAACCTTCCTCTTAAGTCATTCCTTTTGCAGTCATGTATTCATGCTATACATTGCACTTCATCTCTAGAGCACGGCTGCGTTCGAGTATAAGAATATAACTGTAAAATGCAGGCCTGTGTAATGACAGGCAAAACTCTCCATTAATAATAATAAAATTAATTTAAGGCTCCAAATATCTATTCTTTTCATAAGCAGAGGTTTTTTTTTATCAAGAAATCATATTTCCCTACAACACGCATCACCTTCAGCTTCTTATCAACCTTTTCACATTGGTCACAGACCCGACGAGGACATTACTGACAGGGTTGAGCGTCGGTCGTGGTGACAGTGTTAACCAGTGGTACGTGAGACATGGATCCTCAAGTCACATCAACTGTTCACAGGGGGTTAGTCCCAGATAAGGTATCGCTGGAGCTTTGACATTCATTAATATTTGCTGTATTTCTATGATGTGTTGAGTAAAAAAAACACTAAGCAATAATTACTACCCCTACACTTGAGAGGGAACCACCCAATGGCCCTTTTTCCGAAGGCGAATCCAAAGCAGAAAACTATCAATAACAAGTTCTTCCAAATTATACTTAGTAGGGAGAATGATAAAAAAGCAGCTACAAAACAATGCCGTATGAACCAGTAGGCTCACGGCCTGAGAATTACACATGGGTGTAGCTCCAGAAAGCATCAGCAACATAAACACTCTTTGCAAATACAGGAAGTGCTTTTTTCAGCACGTCTGAAATTCACAATAACCCAAATGTTCAACTTAGAAATTTACTTTCAACAGTGCCTTCGTTGCACAAGGTACAGTATGTACTTCACTAATGATTCAGCACAGAACTGCAAATCGGTAACCTCTGAAAACCATCTGAGGTAAATAGCCAGTAATCTCTTCAAATCTACCACAAAAGGAGGAAAAACGTCCAAATGAAATATTCCTTTAAATACAGCATGAATAATGTTGGTAGAATAGCTTAAATGAGAAAGTTGTGGAGGAAAGATTTCAAGTGTAAAGGGTGAAGTACAGGAGTACACCCAGGATGAAAGTACTAAACAGAGGTTTAATAGGTCAACAGTGTAATTCCAATTTTCAATGTAACCGTATGAAGTGAAGTTCAAGAGAACTGTTAGTAAAGCAGTCATTACTTTTCATCCATGTGGCTGCGCATCTTCTTGAGCTTCTGCATGATGCTGCTGGTCTCGCTGCCGGAGACAGAGAGGGGTGAGGGGCTGCGTGTTTCCAGGTCCGTCTGGGCAGGGCTGGGCTTCAGCTCTTCTTCCAGAGTGTCCGAGTTGGCCGTCTCCTGGACAAGCAGGACCAGTTAAAGGCATGGTTCAAAACTGCCACAAAACGGACACAATGAACTCAGGCAGCACCGCCAGCAAGTACCTGTTCTTGAAAAAACTCCTGTTACACAAATGACCTATAGGAATATTAAGAGGATCATATTTATGATTAATTAATTTGTCTAAAAATACAAGCTGATTTAATTAGATAGGTAGCTGCACTGGAAAACAGAATAACAGAATTGTCCGAAGAGGCAGTAACCACTTCACTCTGACTTAATGAATTTTACGTAGTAGTTTATTTAATAAAATTGTCATAATATTTCATAATATTGTCTCCTGTGTAGACCAATATAAAAATATATCCACCTTGAAGAAGGATTTATGTATTGGTAGCAGGACAAGAAGAGCAAGTGAGTGGGAGTTGCTATGCACTAACCACATTTATGTCCCCTGCTGACTTCAGCTTCTCCTGCAGTTTCATGGTGGTGTGGCGCATTCTTGCGATCTCCTCCTGCTGCTTGAGGAGCAGCTGCCTCTCCCTCCGGGCAGCCTTGTTGGCCTCCTGAAGCCGCTTGATCTCCGCCTGTACCAGAGAGATGCCAGAGCTGCCGTAACTGAGCAGAAACCAAGCTACCACTCCAGAACAACAGGGTGGGTTTCACCATAGGCACTGGAATAAAACCATAACTGTCCATCTGGCTGATCATCCGTTCTCAAAAACAATTCACAGTTAAACACTGCCAACTTTATCATGAGTAACTGAAGAGAACTGCACTTCTGGATCTACACAAAGGTCTCGAGTTCATAATGGTTCAAGGAACAGCTTTGCTGCTTAAATCACCTGCTTAATTACTCTCAGGTTATATCAGATTGCTTCTTAAGACACACTAACTTTCTGAATCAGTACAGCAGGTGCTGATAAAAAGACATTTCCATACGTGCTCCAGAGCTCTCTTGATGGCACTGTGGTCTGCTTTTACCTGCTCTTGCTGGAGTTTCAGCAGCAGCCCTCGCTGCCTCTTACGTATGGGTGGCATTTTGTCATCCTCCCCTTTGTCCCTCAGCCGCCTGGGAGTCAAATCAAAGAAGCCTGTTATAAATGTGCTTCGAGGGCATTTCAAAGAAACCACAAGCTTTAAAACGCACGAAAAGCCTTCTCCTTCTAAAGAGGCCTATGCATTTCAAACAAGGGCTCCAAAAGTTTTAGCTTCCCACAAAAGGAAATAAAGGAAAATGTACAAAAACAAACAGCGGAAAGCTGGAAGTTTTTGCCATCATGTTATGTATGTGTGTGAGGGCGGAGGGAAAAACATGAGGCTGAGTAAATCATTTTGCTTACAAATCCTTTAAATTTTATAACTGGTTTAATTTAATTCATTTATGCTTGCAAACAGTCCTGTCATTTTTGTCTGTCCTTATATTCCTTCTAATTTACCACTTGTCATTAGCCTGACGAGCTTGGCGAGTGCGTTTTATTACTATGAAATGAAACATCATTTCTTAGGGGAGACTTGCGGCCCTTCTTGCCTCTTCTGGTGCTCCAGCCAGGCCAGCTCGGCCTTGGTCTTCTCTTTGAGGGCCTTCTCGCGGAGCCGCAGCAGAGAGGACTGGTGCTGGGCCCGGACCTCCTCCTCCTTCATGTACTGACGCACCATGTCCATGGTGAACTTGGAGAAGCTATCCTGACCGCTGGAGAACGGCATTCGTCCCTCCTGCGGCGGGAAAAATACACCAAGAGGTGGAGCTAAAAATAAAACCTGCAGCATTCCGCCATAATGAATTCCAGCTATGAGTGAAATAAAGTCTCTAAAGTGTTAACGGCCTTGTCTCACACATTTTAGTTTTGCTTTTGGATTTCAACTGAAGATTACTTTTAATAATGGCGAATAATTATAACACAACGATGTTAGTTTAAGACTCCCAAGACTATTAATAACTGTGAAAAATTCAGACCAAGCAGTGGAAGGTCTCATGGCTTCAGTCAGTCACAGGGATTCTTCCAATGTTTCCAGTGTTTTAAGCTATCATACCAATACTGAGGTTTTATTAGTGACAGGGTGGGACAAGTAGTAATTGAAGGAGGTCCAAATCCCTACAGATCTAAACACTCAGTAAAAAAGCAACCAGACTTATGACAATTCCTAGGGGCAAGTCACAGCAGCAGTTCTGCATACAGCTCTTTTCTAATTAGTCTGAGACAGATATATAAACGATTTGATAAATCACATGACCAATGTTACAAACATAAGACAGATACGGCTACCATTATTAACTGCAATCCAGTCATGATTCTATATAATCAAATAATGCATATTAAAGATAATACTGCAACTATGTCCTGGAATAAAACATAGAAGTATCAAAACTGCAAATCAATTAACCATAATCCAAAAAAAGAGAGATAAAGTGAAGCAAATATCACTCTATAAACGACAAGAAATCTCATTACATATTTCAAAGAAAAAAATGTCATTTCAGCTGAATGCCTCTGGTTTTAAAGACAAATTCAAGGGTAATTGGATTTATAAAGGGAGTGTTGCACCATATTTCTTTTCTATAATTTTTTAACGGCACATTAGTGGAATACAATCTTGTGTTTCACTCTTAATAAGGATATATTACAGGAACCTTTAAAATACAAAATGCACAACTGTCAAAGGACTCATCAGATGTTGCACAGGTTTAAATTAAAAACAATGTCATTCTAAATGCGAAATCTATCAGTCTGTTAACTGCTGTTACAAAACAACACTGACTGAACTGAGAACTGTAGATTTCACCTCTTAGATGAAACAAGCACAGAAATGTATCTATAGAAAAATATTCTTAAAATAAACGCATTCATCAAAAATTATTCAGTTGCTTTTTTAGAACAATAGTGGGATGGATGACATTATTTAAAATATATTGCCAACTTGAAGCTTTATCAGTGCCTATGAATTTTCTAAGTAGGTCTTACCAGTTAAAAAATCCTAAATTTATAATTCTTTAAATCTCTAAAGTTATAACCCAGACAAACTAGTAAATTAAAAACATAAGAATGGTAACAAACAGAGTATTATCATTCGGCCCATATGTCTCCTTTTTAGCAGCCATCTGAGACAAGGACCTAATCAAGCTGTTTGTTGATGGAAGGCAGGGCATCAGCTTAAATAAGATACCAAAGAATATGTCTATGTGATGCAGTGGTTAGGGTAAAACATTTTTTACCCAAGGGTTCCCAGGTTAAGCCAAAAGTCACCAAGTCATAGTGTTAAGCTGGGCAAATAATGTGTGTCATACCTTAACTAAGACATAATTATGGGTTTCTACTTAAGTGACTCAGTATTAACAATTAGTTAATGAGGGAAAATCTAAGCATCAAATCATCTTAAAGATGTTTCATTAAGAATTTTTGGTGTAAAAAGCAGTTTATTTAAGCCAGAAATGTAATCTACCTTAATAACCCTCAACTTCATAGGCCACTAAAGCAGGGCCACAATTAAATTTAATTCTACATTTAATGTTAAGGTCTCTGCGTTTCAAATGGGTTTTCCCCTCTCCTGGCAAAAGCTGTTTTTTGCTAGATGTGCTGCAATGGTTTCAGGCTTCTCTAAGGAGCCATTAAACCTGAGCACACAGCACTTTTATTATAGAAAAGGATTTAGTATGTTCAGCAGACTCTTGCACTTCACTTGCCAACACCAACTCCACAATCACAGGGGATAAAGCACAGTTTATATGTTAGGGGAAGTGATGAAGTATGTGTGCATGTTTTTCCATATTTCCTCTAAAGGGTTTTATTTAAAACAGGCATTCAAGAATCCTATTTCTCAAAAGCCTAATAGTTGATCAATTCCGCAACTAGGGAAGGACTACACATAGACATCAGGAGCTGCAGTAAGAAGATAGTAACTGGCTTAGAACTGCAAATTCAGGTTTCACAATTTTAGCAAGAAAACAATCAGTTACACAATACAGCAAAGCCAAATAGCAGTATAGAACAAAACCAATGCATAGAAGATAAAGATAAAAATAATCGTAAGATAAAATGATTAAGCTAAAACCACTCAATACAGCCTATCCATCCATCTTCTAACCCCATACAGAGTCACGGGAGTGCCGGAGTCTATCTTTGCAAGCAACAGGTGCAAAACATGATCCTAGACAGGATTCCAGCCCATCACAGGGCACTGCAGCCTATCATAACGAAAGATGATCTTAACAACTGTAGCCAATCACTGTTCAGAATTTCTAGAACATTGAACTCATAACTTTGGTTCCTATGCCAACACAGTAGTGAAAGGGGACAAAAATAACAAAATCATAACTTGGCACTGAACTAGGACAGGATGAGCTGCAGCTAGTATTGTTCTTGCAAACAAGGACACACTGAGATCTCCAAAAAGGAGTTACTGACAGCGTAAAGCGTGGCTTTGTCCTGGGAGGGCTCGTCATCCGAGTCTTCATGAGGGTCACGCTTCTTCTCAAGGGTGAACCGGCGGTGGGACTCGGACGGCAGGAGGGATCGGAAGGATTTCTCCTCAATCTCATCCTCCGTCATCGACTCGTCGAACTTCAGAGAGTACTCGGTGGCAACAGAGATGGTATCTGCAAAAAAAAAAAAAGAGATTCCCATAGGAACCTTCTGAGGAAGTCCTGGACTGATAGTTACCAACACACAGAAGAGTATTTCAAAGTCCTGTTTAAACTTGTCCCCCAACGGAACTGCCTGGCCAAAATAAAAATTCAAAGTAGCCTAGTACTGCATTTGATCATAATAAATGAGCACTTCAGTGTCTCGGATTTCACCCAACATTTTTTCTTCCCATCAAGAATTCAGCTCATACATACATAAGATACTTGTGTATCACAATTACAGCTGAGAAACATGTTAATCCAGGTTTGATTCCCTGCTTACAAATGAAAAGGTCTGGCTGTTTGATGATTTCACCAAGCAGTATTAATTACAAAGAGAAACCCTTATTTCACAATCAATCTCCGAAGTAGCTGAAGTAAATGAGCAATGGTGGAGGGGCCTGAAAATCGGGAGCTCTAAACACAAACCACATCATTATACACAATGGCATGATCCCACCAGGAAGAGCCCACAAGATACTAAAAGCAAAGGCAAAGCACTCACCTTTCTCATCAGGCAAGGAGGGGACACTATCACTGTGAACTGAATCATCAGCTGCTGCTTGGATCTCCTCCTCCACAGAGCTGCCCCTCTCATCCTTTACAGGTGATGCCTTCTCTTTCCTCTCCATAGAAGGCACAGACAAGCTCACTGGTTGACTGCTGCTGTTACTGTAAAGGGACGACCAAAAACCGCCTGTGAGTTCCATAAACCGCACATTGAACGCCACCACTGCTGCAGGAAGTGAATGCAGGGCATGGCTTTAAGATACATTTTGAAAGCAGCAGATGCCAACTAAAAATAAGAAGAGAACGAAGGGCATCAAATCATACAAAAATATACCGTAGCTTCCAGGTGCGTTTTATGATTTAAGGTGAAAAGTAATCTCTTAAGGAAAAGACCTCACCTGGGGGTCTTAGAGTGAGAGGACTCTGAATAGCTGTCCAATGATGAATGATGCTCCTCTGTCTTCATTCTCAAAGGAGACCCATCACTGTTGCTGCTGGAGGAGGCGAAAGGGGGAAGGGATGGGTACACAACGCCAATTAATGCCTTACACAAGTACTGATTAATAGAAGTTCAAAGCACGGCACTAATTAACCCACCCAGGCCAGTCTGAAGACTCAGACCTCCTCCCCCACAGAGAAGTAAGAAGTAGCCATTCAACTCTTTACAAATGAGAACTAGCCATTATGTATTTGTTGAACCATATCCCCCTAAGAAGCAAACCATTTGAAATCGCCCTGGAAAGGTACATTTTAGAAAAGCCTTAATATACACGTCTCTGGGAGGTGGCAGGAAACATGAACAGCCAGTGAAGACCCATGCAAACGCTGGCAGCAAAAGCCAACTCCACCGATATAATTCAATGCAGAACCTGGAGTTGTGAGGCTGTGGTGTTAAGTACAATGCCACCAAAAACCTGGGAAAACTGTCATTTGAACCAGTTGTGTAGTAAGAAAAGGCCTGTAATTAATCCCAGAAGTGACTACTGCCACACTAAGTGCATAACCCAAAGTCACTAGATGTTCTGTTTTCATGTTACCTGTCCAGGTCACTGAGGGAGCGAAGCTGCTTTATGAAGCTCGAGTGGTGTTGACGCTGCTGGTCGTACAGGGCTGTGATGGGGGCAGCGGGCACACTCATTGCACTAGCAATCTGAGAGCGTGCCAGCTCTGTCATCTGGGGAGGAAAGACCAACAAGAGAATCCTCAGTCCTGACTCAATCGTTAAACTTATCTACAGGAATACATGGACTAAACTCTCAACACTTTGGGGTCACAAATTGTATTGACTGAAATGATATAATTTTTAAAGCCCATATTTGGGGAAAACAGCTACAGTTGAGAGGCTTTGAAAACACCTTACAAATAACAGCTTACTCCCAACAACAGGACTATCTATGTAACATATACTACAGACCTAACGATGTATAAAACAAACGTTGAAGTATTACTAAATGAATTAAAGATTAAATAAAACTTTCTATGGAAGTACGTTTATGTATAGAACCCCCATTCTATCTTTGAATTTTCCAATACCCATTTTTCTACCATTTCAGAAACGAAAAGGCAGTGTTTGTACCTCCTTGATGTGCCAAGCAGCATCTGCAGTGTAACGCACGGCCTCAGCCTGCTGGGCGATCATCCTGCTGGTGGCATCCTGAAGGCCTCCCAGCGCCTCCTGCTGAGACTGAGCCAGCACCTGCTGGGACTCTGCATGAGCCTGGCAAATTCCAAATACAGGAGCAATATCTTGAGGACGCAAATCAATACACAGCTCGGCCTTTTCCAAGATAGCCTACCGCAGTGGCCACAAACATGAAGGCGACCACAGGGCCTCAGTCACGGCCTGCCTCGTCTTTGAAATGCTGCAGTGCGTGCTTTTAAAGAGCCACTCAATAATATAGTGAGTGCAGAAAAATTTAAATACACAACCATAGAAGTATCACTCAAACTAATCACAAAAGCAGAAAATGCATAACATTACACGTCAATGCGTTTTATAGACTTGGAACACACTGGCCCTGCTTATTTGAAGCAAAGAGAACAAGCACCTTCAGACCCAGGTTTGGATCCAGGGAAATGTATTATTATAATTATTATGGCTGTCTGCAGCCTACGCCCCCCCCATATACCTGTGCGGCCTTCTGCCTGGTCTCCTCCAGCTGCCGCTGACTGTCAAGAGCTTCCTGTTCGGCTTTCAGCTTCAGCAGGTACAGGTCGCGCTCATGCCTCTGCTGCTGGGCCTGGGAGTTCACAAGGTCAAGGCATTAGCTACAATGGCGGGTCAAGATTAGCCTTCTCAGTAACATGCCCAAGCACTGGGACAGTTGATAGGGTTATTCGCCTGCTGCTCACCTTGAGGATCTGGGCCAGAGAGACGCTCTCCTGCTGTGCCAGAGAGATTCCCCGCACGCGTTCCACGTCCGAGAGTTGCCGTACAGACTCTTCCATGGCATCGAGGTAGCTCAGCTCTGCTGTCATGCGCTGCTGGAGCGCACTGGGCGAGAACTGCAGAGAGCCTGTACAGAGAGAGTCCAGAGAGTTGAACGACGCACATCATAATCAAACAAAATTCAGAACAACAATTCTCAACATAAACCCCAACTTGAACATAATATTCTTTCTTTCGAAAGGTTTTATCCTGCTATTATAACATATATACGCAGAAATAATGTAATAGCTTAATAATTGTATTAATCGACTGCTTTTCATTTGTATCTCTATATGCTATGTGGTAAATGGATGGAGAAAGACAACAATTATAAAGAACTAATGGCTTATTTTCAAGTCACAAACAAAGTTAGTGGAAATCAGTCAGGTGATCCTGGCAGGTCCTAGGGAGGCTATGATATACCACCTTCTATGATCTCTCACTTATCACCAAAATACTTCCATATTATTTAAGCTTAAATACACATTTTGTATTAACTACATATAATAATAAACTATTAATGAATATGGACAATAAATGCAGAAAAACAGATGCCCAGAAATCGATTTTTACTGTTTTTTATATTTTGTATAACACTGTAAAATAGGTACCTTTCACGCACGGTTTCTTTTTACGCTACTGAAATTGTGTTCTGACTTGGATAAAGAAGCCATCTAAGAGATCTTACTAATTACACAATGTTTATTAACTTACCACACTTTCCGCACGTTGACATACCAGATCTTTCCTACTATATTAAATATTTTCTTCTATAACTTTAAGGAGAATGTAACACTACCATACAGTATCAAAATAGATCAAGTAATAACAGTAAAAGCTATGTTTTTCAAAACTTTGCCATATCCATGGTAACAACATACACAGAATATCAAGAGGTGATGTCACAATGCAAACATCTCATGAAAGTGCATTTATGCAAAGTAGCTATGCATGATGACAACATTCCACGTGATGTCATAAAGCTACAACCTTATATGGAAACTTTTAGGAGAACGTGGTCAAATTCAACTTCTAGTGTAATAGGTCTAAAAACCCAAAATATATTTAAATGGGTGACTGAAAACCACTTTCAAGTTAAGAAACTTTTTGTAACCTCTTAAGCACTATTATCTGTGAGAACACATTTAATTAAGTCTGCCAAGGGTTCAGGTTTACTCCATTCCAGAAGCGTTAGCACATATTCAAAACGAACATATAAATCAGCATAGACACAAGAAATATACAATATAAGAGAAATGCTACACTAATTACACACGTGAACAAGTGCAATTTTACGGAGATACTAAAAGAACTCATCTAGAAATATAAGCAGGCCTTGATTTTGGTGCATATTTTATTTACTCGGTCTCCGCATTCTTCCTGCTTTTTTAATTTTAATGCCTAGTCGTTTATAAACGACTGAAAAATACTAGTCGTTGTGTAAAAAAAACCCCAAAACAACTGTTTAGATGACTTCTAGAACACATTTTGCTCTGCAACATTCTTCCAAATGCTTCAAGTCAAACTCTACAATCTTTCTTTTCCATCCATACACCTGGATCTTTTGTCTGGCACAAGCCTGCGGTCACAGCACGGAGACGCCCTCGAAACGGACACACCCACAAGCTCTTGCTTTGTACCTGCAGCACTGGGCTCCACGTCAGCGCTGACACTGATCTCTGTGAAAGCGCTGGCAGCAGCAGTGGGCTTGAATCTCACGGAAGATGAAGGCAGAGAATTCGGGACAGGAGGCGCAGTCTTCATCCGGTCAGATCCGACTGAGGACGCTTCAGCCGGTGGGGTCTTCTGAGCAGCAGAAATTGTGGGAGAACCCGAGGGAGATGAGGCAGGATATCTCGGGGATCTCTTACCATCGGCTCCCAAGCTGAAAAACAGCGAGAAGAAATTCAGGAAGAGTGGACCGGGAAAAAAAACAGTCAACACTGGCCATAATCCAAGGTGGTTTATAATCGAGCGGCCCGAAAAATTGATCTACCACTCTGCTGATCAAAATTCTTGATTAAGATCTTAGGTTAGCTTCTATAAAAACGTCCAGTATTTGCAGTGTGCTACACGATCACAGGAAGGAGGTCATAGTAAGCCACTCTTTTAATTCTTTAGTTCCCTTCTCTCACCAATAGAAAAAGTTGACGTATTTTGAACATTTGGAGAAGTTGAAAAATAACATGACAAAGGGTAGAGTTGCAACTGGATTAAAGAGATTTTTGATTTTTGATACAGTAATCAGAAAATCTTAAAGTATACAAAAATCTCATTCTCAGATGCAAAATCAGTTATAAAAATGTACTTTTGGTAAATGTCATTGTTGTGCGATCCTTGTTACAATATAACAAATATTGTAACTGTAAATTGATTTGAAAGGTCCAGCTGAAGTGCATGTGAGAGGATTCCACTGAGGAATCCCACTGTCATACAACTAGCATCCCCCTCTGGTAATACTTCAGACTTGCACATTTTTCGGTTTCATTTCATCCCTTTGAAATGTACTCTCATTTTAAAGCAGGAAAAGGCAGCTGTGAAAACACTACTTGGCAAGAACATAACGGATGCCCAGCATGTTTCTTATGAAGTGACTGAAGTTAATCCAAAACCAGCCGATTACTGAATAATGATCAAAACGGCATAATTTATTAATCAGAATTAATACAGAAACTTAAAACACTCTGGACGAGTACAAAAGACGTCACGCAAGGAAAAGACATGAACATATCAGAAATATGGAGAAACACAAAGAAAGACGATATTGTTTGATAGAATCTTTGAAAAAAATGTCTTGATATACTTAGTTCACCCATTACACATTGACTTTTGCAGATCTACTTTCCAGAAGTAATGGTTGTGTTTAAAACAACCTTGGTTGAATGGTGTGGGAAAGACAAGAGAAAAACCTACACCCAAGCTTTAGTTTTCTCCTGGAACCGAAAGCAAAAGGTTCGATTGTGACAAAAATCTCCAACTGGCTGAGCGCCAAGGTTGTGCCAGTAGGGATCAGACCACCTCTCTTCTGAACAAAGGGCCCAGTGTCTGCCCACAGCCGCCCCCCGCTACGCTGGACACAGACCCTCTGACCAGACAGATCTGTGGTAACAGTAATATTTTAACTGGCAGCGTTTGAAACAGCTCAAGTTGACTTTAATTACTTGTATTATGTTTTGTGTGTTTTTTTTATCCAGACACCACTCTTGCAATGAAAGCAACTCTTGATTTATTTATGCCTGCTTTTGTTTTGAGAGCAGGTTCAAAACGACCAGTTGCAATATCACAAACGCATACTAAAGAGCATAGCTCTTTGAAACCATAAATGAAAAATACTTAGTACACTAACTTTTAATAAGTAGTTGCAAAACATGCAATCATATGACAAAAAAAGTCACTACCGGCATATGAAGTCTATGGTATTCTATTCAAAATTCACTAATGGAACAGCCCTTTAACTCAAATTAAAACCGCAATTTGGTAGTTTTAGCATTTTTCTGTACTGTGACTTTCATCACTCTGTTATTGTTGACATCTGTTGGCAAGACATGCAGGGCTGCTCTGAATGTGTTATGGGATTTAAATGGGAAAAGGATCTTTAACCAATGAAATTTAAGGTTAAATGACTGATGAAACTGAAATATTACATATTTCTAAGATTCATATATCAGCATGTAAGTTTTAATTTAAAATGATCAATCCACAGAAAAGACAATCAACTACAAAAGAGATCAAGAAAGATGGCTATCATTTCTGACCAGTAACTGCTTTTTTCAGACTGAACTCCATGTAGTAAGCTCAGGTGATCTGTTGCTACTAAACCCAGAGGGGTCGAGTGTGCGAGCCCAGCCGTGCGTCACCTGTCCTCTGCGCATCCGTTTGTTTCGGGGCTCAGCTCTGTGTTCCGAGGAGACATCTTTCCTGGGGATGCCCTCCTGTCCTGGCACACTGGCTCTGAGCCCTGCGAGGAAGGACTGTTATCTTCGACCAACAGCATTTGTCGAGGAGTGCTCTCCTCCGTCACGTCGCCACCTGCCAGAACAGATTCAGTTAATGATCCAGTGACTTTGTGGTGCAACTCCTTTCATCTTTCTACTCTGAAACAACAGCATAAACACGACATTCTTCCTTTTAAACAAGCAATACAAAGCTTGTAACTTAGTAGACAAACACGTTTATTAATAAATTCATTCCATTTGAATTGACACAAAATGCAGAAATATAACATTCTAAGCCCACAAGAAAGACTTTTTAATTCAACACATTCTAACTACATTTTAATTCTTCCCTTAAATAAACTGACTTGGTCCTCAGACCACTGACAAAACTTAATGCAATAGATAATTCCTGATTTTAAGTAGGGGTAGTCTATCAACCACATATATGCACAATTTGAGACAACTGAGATTAGATGAAATGTTATTAGTTTATTTGTTTTAATATTTCTCACCTCTCTTGCGACTGGAACTTGATGACTGTGGGGATGATGTCAGAGTGGACACGGATGAATGATGGGATATGTGTTCAGGTGCCTGAGAGTCACAGGGTGACTGATGACTGGGAAATTCCTCCTGAGGACTGCTAGCACTGCTTCCATTGCTGTTGATACAAAGCATGCATTTTATTATCAACAGTAGGCAGGGAATAAACAAGGTTTATATGATCTCAGTATTAAGTCCCATTACAAGATGGCCTGACTTTCATAGGCTGCTGCTATCCCATCATTTGACTGGCAGGTCTACCCAAAGTGACTTAAAGGATTACATACAACGATATACAGTACACTGCAATAAGATACATTTCCTGACACAAATGTCACCTATTAATATTATTCAATAACTTATTCAATAGATTAAGATACAAATTCAAAAATAAGTGCTTAAAGCTTATTGACATTGCTTAACTGCAACAGTTAGTCGTAACGATTCCAGCTGAAGTGAAAAGTTCATAAAACAGTTCCCATTGCACTAGTCTGGACGGGACACAAGGACCTACACTGTGGATAGCTAAAATATCTAATTTGATGTGATAAAAAGTGAACTGAAGGCAGAATTCCATTTTAATGGAGAACCAGATATTTAAAGCCTAAAACTGAGTTTTAAATGAGACATCGGGGAACAGATTGTGAAAAAAAGAATGTGATGTGCAGCATGAGCTCCCCCTGGTGGGCACAATGTACATATACCAATTTATATCCAGCTTGATGAGAACTTAGATTCTAAGACGCTACTTAATTATTGTTATATCAATATAAAAATGCATAACTAAATGTACTAAACTGATTCCAAATAATGCAAAAGGATCAGGTGTAGAAAGTGGTTGTTTTTTCATCTTGTCATGAATAACCAACTTTTCACTGGTGTGTAAGGAGAATTATTTATAAAGTCATGGTACAGATAAAACTGTAGTCTGGTGCATGATGGAAGGAGAATTTGGGGGATGGTGGGGTTCTACTAAAAATTAAATAGAGTGTCACCCCAGTTTGTGGCTGTGACAAAACCATCTTGGATATTTCTAACATCGACACTCCACAATTTAGTGTGATGTGCAGTGCTGCTAATAGTCTTAACTGACACCATCGTGGAGCTTGTTTTCCTGTCAGACTAACGCAAAGTAACCACCTTAGAAGAAACCCGCTTTTTAAATCCTTGTTTTCAATTTCCCCAGTGCTTCAGAACCTCTGACCTCTTAATTCTTTCGAACCTGTCGGGTTTCCTTGAAAACACCCAGGCTTTCATCTTGCATGCGATGGCAGAACACTCGCCCGACACGCACCTGAGCCTGGCAAGGCCTCGCCTGCTGGGGTGGCTGCCGCTGCTCGGAGAGGAGACGAAGTCGTCCTCGTACGAGGCCGATTCCGGAGAGCTGGTTACCCGCTGGAGGGGCTGCAGGGCTGGAGAGCTCCTCTCCAGCTTCTCTTCCAGCACTGGGGGAAGAAACAACCATCAGCCGAAAAATCCCACACAGGGCTGCAAAGGTGTGATGCATGCACCTCTGCTTCCTTTGTTCATCACCGATGATTGAAACTGATTAACTCAGTGGTTCTCAAACTTTTAGGGTCCAAGTACCACCCCTGATCAAACCAAAGCATTCAAGTACCACCTACAAGTCGTCATCTCAAAGAAACCACAAAAAACCTCAATGACCAACATGAGCGCGCGCACACACACACATTTAAAAAAAATAGCACCGAGCACTTATTTAATTTGGATCGTACCACCTTGTTCCGACGCTTGCTAACACTAGCAGTGCGGTCCGTGTCAGGTTCCGCAACAGAGCTAGTGCCGGTGGCCGATAGGGTTACCATACATCCGGATTTTCCCTGACACGTCCTCTATTTTGATCCTTATATCTCTGTCCGGAGGGAATTTCAAATATCCAAAAACGTCCGGGATTTCGACCGCTTTCTTTTCACCATGAAGAATAATGAACAAAAGTTTTAAAGATAGCAGATGAGGAGGGTAGAAAGATAGCAAGAGAATTTATTGACTTCTCTAGTTCGCTTCACGACCCACGTCGTTGTTCAGTTTGCGTCCCGTACGTGTATGATTATGTCACGAAAGAGCGAAATTGGGTGCCGATATCAGGGTCTTTACTCAGTCTGTGCAGTGCAGAAGCATTCTCTCGAAAGGCTCCCTATTCTGTTTCTCGTTTTCCTACCCTCAAGCAACGCCAAAGCGAAAGTGTCAATTCACAGCAGAACTAAAAAATAAATTTCCGTGTTTTCGAAGGGGCAAAAAAGACAGGGAAGCTGAATGTTTGGTGTGTCAGCCCGGTACTTTTGTCTCCGTGGCAAATAAAGGTGTACTTGACTTGCAAGCTCATGTTGACTCAAACACAAAAAGACAATTTGAGGAGAGAGTTCGCCAACCTAATTAACAGATTATTTAGTAAAATCTGGCATTAAAACAGAGGATACTGTTATTGCAGATGAGGGGACTTATGCATTTCACACAGTTAAACATCACAGTTACATTATCAATGAAAATAAAAGTGGGATATTTTGAAAACCCTCTCCATCCTGACCCCCTTCCCAGACAAGGCAATAGGAAAGTTCCTCAGGGTGTCCTCTTTTTTTGATGTTCAAATATGGTAACCCTAGTGGCTGCTGTATCAGAGCTGGCGCCAGTACTCTTGGTGTCTATTTCTTTCAGCCAAGACATAATACTTGATTTTTGCGAGGAATTCATTTTCGATCACTTGTTCTGTTGGCGAATGTGTCGCTAAGCTGTTTCGGAAAGTTCGAGAGGAGTATCAACACTCAAGTGTTTTCGTGCGCTGTATCAATGTACCTAAGTATGTAGGCTGCGTATTTCACAAATTAATTTAATTAAAATAGAAAAATACAAAAACCTGTCTCAAGCTTTCTGAAACCGATTAAGTAAATCACAGATGAAAAATTTACATCATTTTTAATTATTTAAATTTTTTAATTCCCAAATTTTCAGTGCACACAACAAATTTCCAGGGTCATCTGGCGTACCACCTGAGGGCGCTCCACGTACCGTACCACAGTTTGAGAGCCACTGGTCTAAAGAACAGACAAGATATTTTGCGTGAGTAACATCTACAAAAATCTCATCTATATTTATTTACACAAGTATTTAAAATGAATATTTATGAAATGAATAAACAAATGACTTGCTTTTTAACCCAGCTTTCAGTAGGAAAGCTATGATTCCTTGATTAAACTCACCACATTTTGTGCTCTATTTTTTAAAGAAAACACACCAGCTTACAGTCATATAAACAATTTCCCAGATTCACTGGTTAAATTAAACTTAGTTGGAGACTATAATAATGTTTTCTACAATGTCTTTTCTAGTGAAATGCCACTAATGGCCTACAAAACGCAAATACTTCATTTTACTTCTCTGGCAAATACTGACCTTTTCCATAGGTCTGGAGGCTCTTGGTGAAGATGTTGATGACACTGTGGGGGCTGCCCTTTGCAAGCTCCTCCCAGGGGCCTCGATCCCCGGTTTCAGAGACAGAGCTGAAAGCCGGATAGTTCTCCGCCTCTTTCTGGAAGTGAGAGATGGGACGGAAGGTGTTCTGCTCTGCCACACAGAACTCTCTGCTCTTCAGATGGTCAGCTGGTCTGGGGACACCTTTCAGATGGGATGTCTCCATGTCCGAGAGGCTGCCCTCGCTCAGGAGAGGCCCCTCACTGATGGAGTCAGCACTGGAGTCCTGAATGCTGCACTTCTCCTCCTCCTCTGAGGCTCTGGCCACCTGGCCAGCGGAGACGGACTGAGGCCTAGCTGGGTCTCGGAGCCTTTTGAAGTCATGGAGGTTACCTACTCCTGGCAAGGCACCATCAAAGGCAGTGTGGCCAGCACTCAGAAGCCTCTGGATTCTGACCGACAAGTCATCTGGATCACTGCTCTCCCGGACTGGGGGACTCACTGACTTTGCCCAGCGCCCGTTGTCGTGCTGACCGGCAGGCAGCATGTCCGTGTCCAAGTCCCTCACTGAGCCGTAATTAATGCCCGCTCCAGCCAGTTTCCGTGCCTCGCTCTCTATCCGTGTGGAGAGGGACGCGGCAGTGGCTTTCAGGGCTTCTATGCGGTTTATTTTGCTCTTGTTTTGAACACTGACTTTAGATAGATGGCCGGGAACTGAAAAGGGGGCGGCCTGGCCTCTGGTTTGGCCTTCCTTCTGCATCGACGACAAACCAGACTCCAGGCCCAGCAGCTGTGTGAAAAGGCCTCCTGCAGGGGGACCCAGAGGGACAGGTCCCCTGCCCGCTGGGCTCAGGCGGTCTGGCTGCATCCAAGACGCTCCTGCCAGATCACTCCTGGAGAGACAAGAGATACTAAAGCTAAAGATGGGCATTAAATTTAAACATGGTACTGTTTTACCCTAGACAATCTTAAAATAAACCCCCATCACTCTGTCTTTATTTCTTAAACCAAACTAATTATTTGCTTAAACCAATGCCCTAAGCAGTTAAGTCCTAAAACATCTGTCATTTTACAAACACTCCTGAAACCATTCAATCTAGTATCTAGTTGTACGCAACAAAATGACTTGAATTGGTTTAGCTACAGAATGTATTAGGGATGTATCATTTAAAAAACGCTATTGCAAGATACATTCCATAGACAACTTTTACATGTACACTTCCTAATCACTGAAATACAAACCTGATTAGGGAGTAGACCTTTCTCCTCCCAGTGATAATCACAGAACAGAAAAACACACCACGAAGAAGCTCTCTGAATATCAGAATTCCAGTACCTATGGTTCAGCGCACAACACCCAAATTGGGGTGACAAACACCTACAGATATTTTACATACTGTACCTATTCATGTTAATCTTCATCTTTTCATCAAAAACAAATACCGTTTATCAATCAGACACTGTTCTTCAATAAAATGGGTTTAAAATTACACAGCATTTTCAAAGCGTTATGTGAAGCTCACTGTACTGTACCCTATTGCTATGTGTTTAGTGTCCATGGAAAAACTGTAAACACAGAGCATAGATACAACCTGCATTTGCCTTGCAGATACCTCAACACATTCAATCTGCTAATGCAGCAATGCACATTTTAGAAGAAGGTTCATTTATTTTAAAACGTATGAGTGACCATGTTGGTTACTTGATATTTACACATAAAAGCAGAGATTTCAACAGTGCAACTTTTCACATCTGCTGTAATTAAGGAGTGACTTCAGTCACTAATACTTTTAGCTGCTTAACAGTCACAGCACCAGAAAGACAGTCATGGAAAGCCTGATCAGATGACTGAAACTGATCTATATCATAGGAGAGTCATGAGTCAGCACATGAAGAGGCAGAATGATGAGGAGAGAGAACACGACACAGATAAAAACGTTTCCTCATTAACACGACTGATGTTTGGTTTCCTGGTATATTCTTTTTACTGACCCCACAGCAAAAAAAATCCAATAGCGTTTCATTCATTTAAAACTTTTACAGACAAGCTCTGGAAATTGGCGTTACCTCAGAGATCCACCCAAAAAGAAAGGACAGAAAAGGAGAATAATAAAGATCAAAATATCTGCATGTTATTTTTATATTCTTAAGCCCATTAATATTGTCAGTATCTGCTTTAGTTTTTTTTTGTTAGAATGCACATGCAGTGGTTTAGGCTACTTGTTTACTGTATTTCTGACTCTGGGGAACTCACACATACTGCTGAAAGAGGCATATAAAATATCTGATGTAAGAGCTAATACTGCCTATCACAGACTTATCAGCACACAACATAGAAAGTCAGCAATTAATAAGCCTTGCTTTTTTTCCGATGTTAATCACATCACCATAAGATCTGAAACATCCATGCTCAATGTACTTTTTGATCAAATACTTTAACACTGTATAGTACAGATCTGTTAACAGCAGTATGACTCATACTTTTGAATTTCCCTTGTTTTTCTTTTCCAGCAATAATATACTGTTCTCACATCTCCATTACCTCAAAATCAGATTAGGAATTCTTGTTCTTATTTAATGTAAATCCACAATAAAGAAAATAAAAGCTTTCATGATAAAAAATTATAACTGTCGTTTGAAATAATTTCCCTAAATTCAAATGATTTTGTTTCCACTAAAACATGTTAATGCATGCAGCCTCAACATTCACTAGCTTGACTATTCTTCGACAATAGCCATCACATTTAAGTGTAGAATATCAGAAAAGTCATTAGAAATGTTTGACAAAGGTACTGTCAATCCAACATTTTTTTACTTTAATTGGAAAGTTTCTAATTACATCAGACAAACTGATTAACTACATCTAAATTACCTCATTTTAAGGAAGAATTAAATCACATTGAAGCCGAGGTTTATATATAATACAATATTTCCTTGGTAATCATTGATATACAATATGCAGCAAGTAGAAATTTGCTCATTTGGAACCCATCCTTAAAGAAGACAACAACCATGAAACCAAACCAGGTAAATACAAACAGGCTTTACTTCACTTGCACGCAAGGTTATGGACATATTATAATTAGAATTAAACTAGAGGCAAAATGAGAGTAGGGGATAGCTAACACAGATATAAAAGGTAGTCTTTCTTAACTTATCTGAACAAGCAACAACAGTAAAGGACAAACAGTACATGACATGCATATTCAGATTGTGAGAAGACTTCCTTATACAAGATTTAGAACAGATTTACTAGCAACCAAAGGCCTCCTCTCATTATAGGCATTTTGAAGTCATTGGTTTTCCTATCTAAGAATGACTTAATTGAATGGGTATATACAGTAAGGTATCATTTAGGGTTACCTGTCCAGAGGAGGGGGCCGTGGCTCAGACAGTGACAAATCGCTGCTTGAAGAAGCACTCTGAGGTCGTTCTTGGCCCTTGTTCTCCTTATCCGACTCTCCTGAAGGCTGGTATAGGGGTTTTGGCTGGAGGAATAAAGCAAGAACGTAAGTACAAGAATGCGGGTTTCTCACCTGAGCTACTACAAACAGAATGCAGGCTGAACCAATCCAGCAACTTTGTCGTTCATCTAGTAAACCTGCTGCTTCACCATATTCCTTTCACTTGACCAGTACAGTAATGCTGCTGTAGGCAAGTAGTTCAAATTCAGTTTTATCTATATATCTATCTTTAATATAAAGTAATACAGTAACAGCTACATTTATATAAGAGAAATATCTTCAATATTTTTTACACTAGGATTTAATTAAAATGTGATATAAATCTCTTCAAGACATATGCAATAGAAAACAAGTCATTTCACATTACCACGACACAGAACATAATACATTGTTCCTTATGGTACACACTTGGTAATCAGTGATACGCCTGGTCTTGGACAACCAAATGAGAATGTTTATCAATGAAAAATATTTATAGTAGTTATATTTACTTAATATTATAACTTACAACTACTTAATATTTATTAAGTAGTAATATAGTGACAAATATGATAACCATCCTCTGTTGCATACCCCTAACCCTAAGACCATCCCTGGAAGTAACACTGTAACGTATACACCATTAGTAACCTGTTAAATAATTGTTAACAGTCATAATGGAAAAAATGGAAACGGAATTATGGAAACCTAACTAAAGCAGATTTAAAAAAAATATTTATAACATAAAACAGATTTTACAAAAATGTATAACATCACTAACATTTCAAGATGCCTGTATACATGTTATTAACATGCACCAAAAACTACTATTACTAGTTCAGCAGCATGGTCAGACCAGAAGTGAACTTTCTTTCAATTAAAAGTGTATTTTAATATGTACATAGACTAAGGAAAAAGAAAACAATATTTCCATAAGGATTCGTCCACAGCTTAGCCCATCCTTCCGCTGTCGTCCTCTCACCTGCAGGCTGTTAACCACTGGCAGCGACTGAGGCAGCTCCTCCAGCCTGTCATGCTCCGCTAGGAGTTTGGAGTAGGTATCCTGGAGCCGTTTCTGCGCAGGGCCCTCGGGAGCCAGCCTAGCCTTGGCGAAGCTTTCTTTCTGCTTCCTGTAGAGCTCCTGAAGCCTCTTGTTCTTGCGCTCGGCCTCCTCCTTCTGCGCCCGCTTCTCCTCCACCTGCCTCTTCCTGCGCTCCTCCTGCTGTCGCGCGATGTACTGCCGCACCGTGTCGGCGTCGTAGTGCCGTTTCTTCGGGCCCTCCTGTTTGCGCTTCGCGGGACTGGCGCTGCGGGAGAGCCGCGAGGGGGCCCCCGCCCCTGGGCCCTTGCTCCCTGGCCGGCGCTCGGACTGGCCGGCCCGGCTCTCCAGCTGCAGGTCGTCAAGGATGCCCTGGATTTCCGCCGACAGGAAGTCGTTTTTGCGTGGCAGTTTGTCCTCAGCCACTTTTGGCTGGGAGCTCCTCAGCTGGCCCTCGGACTGAGCCCGACTTCTGGGGCGCTCGGCACTGCTGGCTCTCAACCTGCGTCTTGATTCCAGGCGAGTCTCGGAGGTTGTCCTTGTGGGGGGTCCTGGAACAGGACATCGGTTCAGGTGAGGAACACCAACCAACAGAGCCGAAATGAGAAAATAAATTCCTGAAATGATCCAGCACTGCTCAAGACAAATTAAAATCCATTTTAAAAGTGGAAGGCGAGATCTGACGTGGTGCACCGGCGACAACGTTTATCATAATTTCTTTGTTATACGGAAAAAAACATTTTTTTTACATTTTTGTCAGAATCAGGTCAAAAGAAACTGTCAGAAAACTGCAAGATTTTTTAAATTCAGTCTTGGGTCTCCAGGTGCATGAATAACTAACAATCATCAAGAATGACGCAAAATTTCAACCTAAACCAATACCTTTAGGACTGGAATCAGTTTTAAAAAAAATGTCTTAAGTAGTCAAGTTTAAGATACTCTAAAATGATCTAAGCAATCAAGAGTTCTGCTGGAAAGTTACCAAAGACACAGGGGATCCTGAGGTTTAGAAATTAGGAAATACAATCACAGCCCCTCATGTCTTACCAATACCCAGGCCTTTATGTGTTTTTACTTGTGCTGTCCCTTAGTATCCCACATTCCATGTTAGATGCCATTTTAATCTGGAACAAGGTCAACCCCAGGGAAGCGGGTCACACAATTGTGCAGCCAGTTAGAAAAATCAAGTCAATCCGCATTTGTTCCAGTCACTGCCAATAGCAACCCATTTCTCTAAACTACACAGCCTCCACTACAGACGAATGTTTTTCACTTTGCATTTTTCCCCCTTTGAAACACTATTGTTCAAAATAGCTGGCTTATTTTGATGTTTTTAGCTTAAATAATATCTCCGTTTAGAAATGCTGCATCTATAAGTCACACAAAGACATCTGGAAAATAAAACGTTATGGAATTCATACAGAAAATCATGATGGCTGTATTTCACAGCCTGCACAAAAACTTAAAAAGAAAAGCCTTCTGCAAAAGGCTAGTGTTATTTTAGCATGATTCTCCTACTTACACATCCCAAAAGGAACTGGTGATATTGTTGTTCTTTCATTATTAATCATTACATATTGAAATTATATGATATAATATGAAATTGATATTCTCTGGCTTTTCTAAAACTAGAAATTATTTTTATGGAGTTCATTAAAATTAATTACTCGTATTTACATCATATAAGACAGTAACTATCTTCATTCCATTCTCTGATTGTACTATCTGCAACTGTTTCTTCATTCATTTTTCTATAATTCATTTTCTATTGGGATCTCTTCCATACAAATACTTTATAAAACGAGTTTAAATTAACATCCCAATCAAGTGCCTCAGAATTGAAAAACACTGTTCTGGGAAAAACATTTAGAAATTTGAATGACAGGAAAAGCATTAGAGGCTACAAGCACAGCAAACCATGCTTTTCATACGGTTTGCACAGCAACAAATGTCTGAATGAACAATCACAAATGAACAGCCAAACAAAAAAATGTTCTTCAGACAACAAAGATGCCAAGTATATGACATTAGTGCAGGAATTTGTAAACTGCTTCCGAAAGCTAATCCAGCTCGATTTATAAATTGCTTTCAATCATTTCTATTCCTAGTTTTATCACAGTGATCAATGTCAAATGCACAGAAAAATAAAAGATGCAGTATGGCAGAACTATAGATATATCTGAGACAATTTTCTGTCATTTGATCAAGATTTTTAGAAGCATAAGTTAATGACTGTGTGTTAACTAGTGACCTGTCACTGCAGAATGATTGCACACAGCATCCACATATCCTATGGGATACTGCCTTTGTGCCCACCTGTTCTGCTGGATCTGTCAGCGGATTCAGCCCTCTGCTCCTGCATTGTCTTGGGTGCTGGCCCTAACACCATTTTTACCAGCTTCTGTCCTTCCCGCCATGATGCTGTGCTGATAACGTGTCCTGTTTAGATGACACAAACGAGGAACAGTTCTGTTAAAGCTGAATCTGCTCACACATTTCTCCTTACCACAATATCTCACATTTGCTGAAAACTTCAAATGGATAATTTTGTGGTGAATGATGTTACATTCAACAACCCAGCCACATGGAGTCTGCATTGGCTGTGAGCCGTTTTACTTTTAAGGATTCGTCTGTTGTCTGAAGGTGACATTTAAAAAAAAAAAAGATGCATCAAATGGTCATCACCTTGAGTTATTAACTTTGTGTATCAACAGTCGCCATGGAATTGCCCTAATGGAGATCTGCCTTTACTTGCAAAATGAATAATAAATACAAATGCAATTGCAAAATTGAAGTTTATCATAACATACTAATCAATCATAATTCAACTGACAACAAATTCCTACTTACAGTAATAGCATGACAAGAGACCAAGTGTTATATAAAATACTGTGATGTTTATAATTTTTTTAGTTGTCGTGTCACTTATGTCTTTTTTAAGGCAAAGCAATCCACAGGCTAGATGCACTATAAATCTTGCTCTCCAGAAAATTTCATAAGCTGTGCATGTAATTTTAATGGTTATGTTAGGCTCGTTTTACTTACACACCATTTAGTAAATTAAATTTGAATACATAAAACAACTCATGCAGGGAAAATATGCCAATGAGTTGTGGATTGATTGGTATGGAAAGACTTTGAATGAAATGATGAATAATATCCAGCATTTAACATAATACTTAAGATTATGAGACAGCACTGCATACATGCAACTGTATACTGTATAACCGAAGTACTGCGACTAGTTTCTAGGTCTTTTCACACAAACATCATATCAACAGTTTTTTAAAAGATCTGCACCAGAAAAATAAAGGATCACATACAGCTGACATTTATCTCTGTTACATAACTTAAAGAAAATCATGGATAAAGCATGTAATTTATATTAATAAGGTAAACCCTTGCTTTAGCGGACATCACTTTAACAGGCTTAGGATTTAACAAAATCTGGGGTTTTGGCCGCAAACGTGATATTCATGGTGTGATCTGTAGTCAATCTAGCTAAACACATGACACTGAATTTCAAATGCAGTAACGGATGGCACTGGCAACTGAATGAATAATTCAAAGACGAAGGCATCATAATATCCCAACTATACAATGCCAACAAGTCTGGCCTCTTCCAGCGTTAGCTCAGCAAGGAAAGTATCTCAGCATTGTGTGTACACGCTGACAGCTTACAGATTGACACCTGTAGTTGTCAGCAAGTGACGGAGACCTAGGGTTCTCAAGGATATCATGATCGACCACAGTTTACCTCTGACAATTTTTTGTTCATATACATGGACATAGACAGCAATACTGGACGCACTTTTCCCTTTTTAGTCCGGTAAAGAAAGGGTAAACTGTGCTGTAATAAACTACAGGGTATTAATATAAACAGTACAGTAAAATGTGTACAACTGCACTGCATATTAATACTGTACCTCATATAACAGTGGATTTTTCCATCATCATTAATTATTAAATCATCACTAAACATCGTTCGTGATATTCAGCAATAACAGAGACCCCTTCTCCCCATTAGTCCTTTAAACGGAGTATTTAGACAAAAGTGCTTTACAAAACCAAAATGCTTCTCTGAATGTGGGTTAGAATTAGTCTAACTTCATCTTATGAATATTGGATGGTTTTATCTATATTCTTGGAGCTGCAAAAAGTTTCAAGAGAAGATTACAGGGTTGCAAAGAATGGATTTAAATGAGTGAAATTAATCACAACTGTGATTAACAGCATATGCAAAATTAATTATATTCATATCCACAGCACAACACTATTTAATACACCATTCTTATAGATCTAGAAAAAAATAATTGAAATCTTCTCGACAATTGGGAGAGTGAAAATCTGTATAATTCAGTGTCTAAAACAACCCATCTGCCACTGTTCTTAAATAACTAGTTTGGGGGTCAAATTCAAACGTGAGATTATCAACATACCCAAATCTTTTTCTGCACCAGACAAAAAATGTTTCCAACATTGTTGTACTGCACTTATTGGAGATGAAATTGTAAGCAGTGAAAAAGCCACACCTCAGGAAACTGGGGACCAGAAATAAAAATCAAATACAGGGCACACCTAAATGTAAATTATTGTAAGTCTCCAGTACTTATCACCTCTATGTAAACCAAAGAACGTGCACAGGCAGTAGCGGAGCAGCTGTTTGGTCTGAAAAGCAGCTAACAAAGCTGAACTTGATAGCAAGACTTCGGCATCCTATTTTTAGCAGGCGGTGCTGAGCAATTGCTTACTGCAGACGGCAGTGCTAAGGGAGGATGCTGGAAAGAGGGGCTCCAACCACTCGGCACGCCACATTCCCCAGAGGATCGGGGCAGGGGCTCTGTCAAACAGCTGGGAGAACTGGTATGTGAATAAGCCCAGGGCTTCTCCCACACAACACCCAGACAACTGGATCATTCCAGTGACTCCAAGGGGCCCTAAGCCATAATCCAAACACTATACATTTCTCCACTGGCGAAGGTATGACAAACATGCCGAGCCCCACTTGTACCACGTGCAAAGTTATCATAGCACAGTCCAACATGGTACAAGCTTCAGATACCTTCCTTAGCCTCTTATCCTAGACTGGCATAGAGTTTAAATGGAAGATATAAAGGCAGCTAATGGAAATGGATGAAATGGACAAAACATAGAAGACCTGTTAGTTCTAGTTCATATTAAGATTTTTATTATGGTAGAGACTAGTGTAAGTTACATTTTGAAAGACAAATCTGTATTATATAAGTAACTTTAAAAGAGAAGAGCAGAAGTCAACATCTTTAGCCTGAAATTCGTCTGAAATTCAGGTACCCAGTATTCTGAAGGGAAATGACCAAATCAATACAACACAAGGTATATCCTAAGTGCATTTATCCATGCAATGTTTGACACAATGTATAGAATTTGCAATAAGACTTTTTTGTGTACTGTTCTGGTTTGTTCTTTGTGTGTTCTGGACTGTGAGTAACTCTTCTTAGTGCATATCTCACTGTACTGATTGTATTGTATGTATTGTATTATTATAATTGTATCATTCGTTACACTGTAGCTGTGTTGTCTGTGTTAAGCTGCTGTGGCACTGCAATTTCCCTCACGGGATCAATAAAGTATCTATCTATAACTCACAAAGGTGTGGTACATGATACACAGTAAAGCTTTAGAAATGTTTCAATACGATATCGAAGACAAACTGAAGACATTTCTCGCATTTGTAATCTGATTGATGTTCATTTGTAAAGTTTCCCATGATCAAGTGCAGCAGCACATTACTCAACAGTGTTTTTAATGTAGTTCAGGTGGGTAGCTGCGTCAGCATGCGTAGGCTGCAAAGGAACAAGTAATAGGTTTATTCCATGCTGAAAAAAAGAAGAAAGAGAACACAACGTTTCGGCCGTGGAGCCTTCTTCAGGTGTGACACCTGAAGAAGGCTCCACGGCCGAAACGTTGTGTTCTCTTTCTTCTTTTTTTCAGCATGGAATAAACCTATTACTTGTTCCTTTGAGTGTTTTTAATGTATGAGGATAACGAATAAAGGGCTGTCAGGTAGGATTTCTCAAATTCAGGTAGGTAGCTTCTCCAAAAGCACAACTTGATCTACTCCTCAGTCACCCATTTGGCCTTATCTCAAAGAGTAACCAATTGATTCTTTTCATTTCAGAGATCAGAAAGGTAACTGTAATACTAAAAAAAGGCTAACACGATGGCTCATCTTACTGTTTCCACACTTCATCTAACAGCTCAGTGCAGAATTTTTAGGAATGGGTGGAAATGATACACAACTATAGAAAAATGACCTAAAAAACTACCTAAAGGTTTCCTGTCAACCATGAAAGGACAAAAGTTTTTATTCAGGTGCACATGTAAACGCTAAAAAGTAGCACTGAGACCTCTACAGGATAAGCAAACTAACAACATGAATGAACAGATGAAAACTAATGTAGTACTCCTCACTTTATTTATTATGCTTCAACAAATAGTCTCATACAAAGAATAAAAAAAAGATTCCTTAAAAGATCAAACCTGGCTTGGCATCGGGACTAGGTGATCGAGCAGCTTTGTGTACTTTTCTCACAGGTTTCAAAGCCTTCTTGTCTTTTCCTTTCTCTGCAGGCTTGTCCTTTGATTTTGCACAATCTAAGAGACAAAACAAATAGTTAACAAAGAGTAAACTTGTTTATGAAGCTCAGATTATAAATTTGAAGCTCCTGCTTTGTCAGTAACAGTATGTGCATCTCATGGTTCTTTGTAAAGCAGATGAACTGTTCATTTCCTTTTACCTGATCAAGTATTTGTAAATATGGTAAGAAATTACACTGTGATTTCCTATCAATAACAAAAAAATTAAATATGGAGCTTGTGAATCTCTACTACACCACACTGTGCAATTGGATTTCTTTGACATTATGAAACTGAGGTTTTCAGTCTCAGAACCAGAACAAAAATGACTAAATGCTAATCAAAGACTTGCTCAAGTGGTGACTTGGCAGTTATAGGAAAATGTAAGAGCACGGTTTAGGAATCTAAACAGACAGCTGGAGGTTTACGGAATGAGAATCCATTGAAAAAACACAGAATACCTAATTTGGAAGCTTCTTGAAATGCTGCCTGGCAATAGCTTTGCATGGTAGCACGCCAAGAAAGACTGAATGATTTGAAACTTTAAAACTACGCAGGTTTTTTTTTTTGAATGTCTGTCAGTTTTTGAAATATTCAAATACCTCCACTGATGGATGGTTTTTATGTTCAATATGAAAAAAAACTGCTTTCCAAAAAAACATTTAAACTTTTGCATAAACATCCTTGACATTTCAAGAGCTTGAATTAAGCAGCTGCATTTTATTCTGTTAAGACCTAAATGTAACGCACTTAACAAATGCTTTGTTTAAACATACATGGAATAACTAAAAACACTTTAGATCTTAAAATTAAGATGTTTTTGAACTGTAATGCAATTTTAAAAACTGCTTAGGACAGATGTAATATTTTAGCATTTTGATTAAAAATTTAGATGCTACCAGAAGGTTAACAACAAGAAACATTCTGCTCTTACAAGCGAATCAGGGCTACATGAGCTGTCAATTTGCTTTTTAGTTAAAAACACATGATGACCTCAAATGCCTCTTCACCAGAGACATTTGAGGCATTTTAAGATGCAAACCCAAGACAAACTGGATGCCTCTCACCTGTCAGCTGCAAAGATAAATCCCTGTAGATCTCCCTACTAAGGTTCTGGAAGTCCTCTTCACGCCACACTGTGCCATCTGCGGTGCGAATCTTGGTCTCCGAAGGATTGAAACCTGAAGGATTAAACAGTGGCAAAACACTTATATCAGAAAGGACCAACTTGATCCACTAACGAAGTGAATCAACAAACTGTGTTACATGCAGCAGGCCACTACTCAGATCGGTGAAGTTATTAATGTAAAACAGCATGAAAGGCTTTTAAAACACAATGAAAAAAGATCTTCGTTTCTTTTTAATTTAAACCGAACGTATTCCTTCCCACTGTTATCCTCAAGAACAGCAGCACTTCCAGACCACAGCAGTGGTCTAAAATCCTGTATGAATTACCAATAGGATCACAAGATCCATTCAGTGAGAGGAAAAGACAAAAACATTACTGCTACTAAACACACTGAATTTCAAGGAAACGGGTCAAAATTATAAAGTCAAAGATTATATTAAACACAGTTCCAAGGAACACAACACAATAACACAGTGCGTGAATACAGTTATAATGTTAAAAGAACATAAATCTACTGACGTTGATTAAAAAAAAGAAATAACACTTATCTGGATTTCAAATGCTCCTATGAGAATTCACCTGCTATAACAATAGACTACAAGCCCATTTTGTGCAACTCAAAAAAACAAAGCCTAAACATTCCTCACGCCTCAGCAGTCATATCACCCTGCAACTCACAACTGGCAACCCACTGAAGCTCAGCAGGTGTGAGCCTGGTCAGTACCTGGATAGGAGACCTCCTGGGAAAAACTAAGGTTGCTGCTGGAAGAGGTGTTAGTGGGGCCAGCAGGGGGCGCTCACCCTGCGGTTTGTGTGGGTCCTAATGTCCCAGTATAGTGATGGGACACTGTACTGTAAAAAGGTGTCGCCCTTCGGATGAGACGTAAAAGCGAGGTCCTGACTCTCTGTGGTCATTAAAAATCCCAGGGCATTTCTCAAAAAGAGTAACCCCGGCGTCCTGGCCAAATTTCCCATCGGCCCTTACCAGTCATGGCCTCCTAATAATCCCATCTATGAATTGGCTTCATTACTCTGCTCTCCTCCCCACTGATAGCTGATGTGTGGTGAGCGTTCTGGCGCACTATGGCTGCTGTCGCATCATCCAAGTGGATGCTGCACATTGGTGGTGGTGGAGGGGATCCCCATTACCTGTAAAGCGCTTTGAGTGGAGTGTCCAGAACAGCACTATATAAGTGTAAGCAATTATTATTATTATTATTATTATTACAATAATAAGGCTGTACCTTTATATGTAGGTGCAGGAGGTGCTGTGGCCACCTTGCGGATTTTGGCTGTTGGTGCTGCAGTCTCCGTGCTGCTGACCTCCACAGGCTGGTCCAAGTGGCCCAGAAGTCGCTCCCTCTCGGCCGCCTCCTCCGAATGCTCGCGCTGCTTGCGGATTCGCTCCTTCAGTTTCTCCAGCTTGTTGTCGTGCCGCCGCCGCCGAAGGTTCTCCAGCCGCTGGGAGGCGGAGCCAGGGCTGGATGACTGTGACGACTCCACCGCCTGAGCCCCATCCTGGCCTTTACCACTGGAGGGACAGGGCCCTTCGTCTTTCGGCTCCCCCGTGACCCTACCACTGCAGTCCCTGTACCCATGGTGCTCGGTGGCACTGGACGGCATTTCGGAGGTGTGCAGGGCCTCCAGGGCCGTCAGGTCGTTGAGGTAACGCACTACGGTGCTGTCAACCGCAGAGGAGCGCGTACTGTCAAAGTCTCGGCACTGGAGGTGACGGGTGTCACTCTGGTAGATCAGGCGGCTGAGCCGGTCATCTCTTGCCTGTGTGCTTGAGGGGAGCTCTGACAGCAGACTCTGTGCTTCCAGCTGGCTGGGTGTCACGTGAGGTGGAATGGGGTCTCTGCAAAAGAGAAATTGAAAACCTTGAATAGTTATTGCAGAAGCCAATATTATCCCATTGAAAACAAGACCCTCTTTCCCCAAGAGTATGAGGCTGTAATATGCTTGATTGATATAAAGGAGTCAGAGAAGAAAAAGTAATACATATGGCAAGCCAAAAATGTAATTAGTGATCACAGATTCATTTAGCTGTCTAGTTTCACTTAAACGGGTTCAGTAAACAATGAATGCAATAACAGATTATCTTAGCTTTAACTGGATGTATTTGCTTAAATACTTTTGGATTGAACACGGCTAACATGCACACTTTATTTTACGCTTGAAAGCTATTGATAAGGACACATCAAAACCATATGAGATGGAGACAATCTGTCCTTTAACTAACACCTGTGTTAAGGTAGCACAGTCTGTTTTTAAAACCTGTTTGATGAGTGACCTGAATTTTTGTAGATTGCAGATTGTAGGTAGATATCTATAAATCTTACATGATTCTATTAAAGAATGATGTGCTCACCCACTTAACCAAACCTAGGTTTTAAGGCTATCCAATCCATATTTAAATAACAGAATGCACAACATTATGATCTACTTCAGATTTTGCAGACTCTAAGCTCTCAAATAAGTCAAAACCCGTGGAATGACATTTCAGTCTATAATTCACATTGCACGGATAGAGATCAAACAGGAATAAAGCCAAAAAAATATTGCACTTAAAACTAAATTCTGATAGAACATGCATTGCGCAAAACCTGCAAGGTTTTGAGTATATTGAATATCAAATGGTCAAGATGACCTCCTGTTTGCAACCATTCTTATTTATCAGGAACAAGTAATAGGTTTATTCCACGCTGAAAAGAGAAGAAGGAAAACACAACGTTTCGGCCGTGGAGCCTTCTTCAGGTGTCAAGGCTCCACAGCCGAAACGTTGCGTTTTCTTTCTTCTCTTTTCAGCGTGGAATAAACCTTTAACTTGTTCCTTTGCAGCCTACGCATGCTGACGCAGCTACCCACCTGAACTTCTTATTTATTTATCTACACACTGCTATGAATTAGGCAATGAACACCTTAGGGAACGTGCATCAGCAGAGCACTCCCCGGGTGAGACGGACAGAATCCGCTGACCTGTAAGTGACCAAGGGGTCCCTGAACTCCACGCCGCTGGCCTTCTTGACATTACTCTCCAGGGTGGTGGCTCTCAGGGGGCTGCGAGAGCCCTTCTCCCTGCGGGCCCGGCCGCGACTCCCCGCTTTCAAAGAGGGGGCCGAGTGGGAGGAGTCTTCTAGGTGCCGTCCGTCTGACGGAACAGGAGGTGGGCTGGTTAATGTGCTCGCATTTTTAAATACCTGAGCAAAGCATTCACCAGGCATTCGGCAGCACAGCAGAACTCAATCAAGCAACTTGTGCATGGCAGAAATCAGGTTTTACTCCTTACCTACTGATTAACTCATGGAATTCAGCAGGAATGTGTTACATATTAAAAACAAAACACAAAAACAGGAACGTCTTTGAAACAAGTATAGGAGCTAGAAGCAGGCTTTCTGCTGGCCTGCGTTTACTACCCACCTTTGCGGCTGACTTTCCTGGTGGCACTACTGGACGTTTTCTTGGTGTCCATCACAGAATCCAGCAGCACTGATGTACTGGGGGCAGCTTCCAGGCGATTTTCAATGTGTCGGAGCTGAACATACAAGGCAAAAAAGACTTAAACTGGTTCAGTAAACGCAGTAAAATGTTCATCAGTTTTCCCCCCACAAAGTAACAGGCTCTGAAAGCAGCTACAATTACTGCTCAGAACAAAGATTTTGTGTTGTATTTTAGAGCTTTGGAGAATACATTTTTTTTTTTAGACACAAATGTCATTTGTGTGTTTTTTAAACACCCTACATATAATTACAAAGACCTGTTTCAGTCTGAAGGGTGAATGTTTCCATCAGTTAATGTCAAACACTTGCTCTCCAAGGCAAACGGTATAAATGTACAGAACACAAGGAAACAACACACCTAACACAAAATGAAGCAGACAAATCTAAATTAGGTAGGTTTCTTACTGTTTAGTATTTCTGTATGTGTCCTGACCACGGTGTTACTGCCAAATCTAGACTTTTAGAGTGTGCAAATAATGCAGATTTAAAGTCCAATAATTATTTTCACTTAGGACAACATCCAGGCCAGACTTAACATAACGTAGCCAGAATAATAGCATAGGGATTTCCCAAGTGGCTACACAGAACCAGATGAACTCTGCCAGGCGCAGGGCTGGGATTAGTCACACAGGACTCAAAGACAGAAAGCACCACCTGTGACTAGCCAGGTGTTTGCAGGCTTTCGCTTACATCATTAAGTGATGTGCCACTCCTTCAAGTGTTCAAGCACCGTTGAGCTTACAATGTTGTCTAACGACAAAAGGCTTTCCAGATGGCATGCTGCAGGAGGCAAACTCTCTCCTGAGCAACACAGGAGGGTCACTCCCAGCTTTTAAGCCAAGTATGAAAAAATAACCGTAGAAGCCTGAATTGCCTGAGTTTTAAATTTTAATTAAATGCAAGAAAAGTGCAGATACAGTAGATGTACTTACAGCAGCTTTGGTCTGGCTGAGACTGTCCCATGCTGTTGACAGTTCTGAAATGTATAAAAGAAGCACATATCAAGCAGCCCAATTATAAACCACAACTTTCAAAAGTCATAAAATTATCTAGTATAAATAAATACACGGTATCAGTTACTCGCCTTCACCTGCCCTGCAATACCATGCTAAGAAAGATATTTTGGTATACTTAGTTTAAATGAAAATGATAAACAAATGCACTAAAAATGTTTTATGAAACAAAATCTTTGATCACCAGTAGAACACTAAGAAAAAACCTTCTCTTAAACAGCATTAACCTAGAACCCATTAACCAGAATCCAATATGAATTTAAAAACTTAGTATTCAGTGGCCCTTACATAGCAGTTGTCATATGCAGCTGTGTTTGACCCTGAACAGTCTTAGCTTCTATCTTTGCCTCCTGTGGTGCTTTAAAAAGTATCAGTTTTGCTTTTACACAACATTCTGAACCTGTTCTCCAGATCAGGAAACATGAATAAAACACCTTCTGACACATTAAATGTTCATTTAATAACAAGATTTCACCACACTGTGAAAATTACACCTGAGTGGTAAAAGCCCATACCTTGTGCTTTACTGTAAAATCATTAAAGGTAGATAACGTATTAGATATTTTGCATTTAACTAAGCAAATAAGCTTCTGAGTACACAAGTTTCATTTCAGTACTTTTCTATTTAATTTAAAGTAATCATACAAAAATCATGCACATAAAGCATTTGCTTGAAACATACTGTTCTTTGTTTGTACAAAATTCAATGTGCCTACAAAACCTTGCCTAGGGTTAAAACAATTCACAGTTTTTGTACAAGTTTAAATAATTATACTCTAGAAACTTTCCGTTTAGTTGCCACGTAACTAGTATAGTAGTATGTTAAGAGCTATGTCATTTTTGGAGCCTGATTTTGTCAGACCCCAGAAGTCTAGACCTCATCAGTACTTGGACAGAACTCCTACAAACGTCACCCTGTACCACCGAAAGGTACTAGCAGACAAAAGCGATATTATTAATCTGCATTCTTACAACACGTGTTCGTTATTAATCCTATGGCACTGATCATAAGAAAAAGAATGCAAATTTTCCTTACCTAACCAAATTGATTAGCTAGATTATCTCCTATGCAGCAAATTACTGTGCTTGTGTAATCGATGAAAGCCATTCTCTTCTTGATTAAGCACATTAGAACCCTTCTGGATGAAAAGTGAGTGTAATACTGTAAATAACCACGAGGGCTAGGAGGATGAATCTGGTCATATAAAACCATGCTATTTTCGAGAGGTCTGATCTATTTATTCAGCTCTGTCCTTCAGCAGACTCGAGCACTGAAATGACAGCAGATAGGCGCTCACCTCTGCCAGCGTCCCGGCCGGCGGGGTGCACGGGCGCCGTCAGCTTCGCCTCACTCTGCTTGCTGCTCCGCATCTCTCTCGTATGCCTGCAGTGGACAAACAGCTCTGTGTCAGAGTGCTCCTTGGACACTTCCAGCCAACAGTTATTGAAACCTCAACTGCATTCAATGACTGACACATAGGCAAAGAAGTGTTTTTTTTGTTGCCAACTTTAGAATACAGCTCCAGGAAAAGCCACTAAAAAGTTGCACACAATTTGGCGTAATCCTTAAAATGTGATTTGACATAGACCTAAGTCTATATTACAGCTTGACTGATCTGTTCTTGAAAAGAGGCAAAATTAATGCAGGGTAGTAGCAGGACGGATTATATTTGATTTTCTATTAGAATTACTTACAATTCTACAGAATTAATAATGCACACAGACCAAATGCACAAAAATATCTTAAGGACAGCAGATAAAGCCCAGTTTTTCTGGTCACCTCCATAGATAAGGTTAAGCTTGTTTGACTTGATATCTGAAGTGTTGTTTGAAGGTCTGAACCAACCCTTAATTAAAGGCAAAAGCAAAATATCTATTTAATGTCTATTTGTTATACAAAGTTCCATTAAATACAGAAAAAAAAGGTGTCATTCATGTTCACATTTTTCTCTAGTAGGATAATACAAACACTTATTGCCAATTATCAGGTTTTATGTAAAATGTAATGACTATTTTGAGTTCAAAACATAGGCATATATATCCCACACAGTATTTCTAAAACAAGAATTAAAAACATAGCATAGATATACATGTAGGAAAAGAGTGAACTGCAGAAGTAGAGTAAGAATATGAATACATGCTGAAGAAGCAGCTGAGGTAGCTTGTACCTGCAGTAAAAGTGAAATTGTAATAGTTACAGATATTCTTATTACTTGAAAACACGACTACTCACCCCCATATTATGTTAACAATAACTGTCCAAGTCAAGACAATGCAGCTTAGCTATGATGAACTGGAACATGTCATTTGGCCTCTAAGCCAAATAAATTCAATTTCAGCAAAGCCATCAGCTGCTTACAGAGATCAGATGGCAATGTATATCTCATCACTCTTGTTAGTTTTAGTTTTATTTTATATCTGCAAGGGACGAGCACAGGCCTGCACAGTTTTAACGACATATCATGAGGACTTCTTTCAGAAGCTTTGCTGCTCACGGTCAGTTTTCTCAGAAATCCTTCTTGCTTGAGAATCATGTAATCTGATTCTGTGACAAAGTTCAAACAGGTAAACAGGAGACTACCTTCTAAATGGACACAGACATTGTTATAACAATAGCACCCAAAGCAGCTATATTTTGTTATAAATACCTTTGACAAAACTTCTATCAAAATAGTTCTGATTCACCTTACACCTTTTTTAAAACTATAAATGTAGAAAAAGAAAAAAAGGAAAAATGTAAGAATCTGTAAAAAAAAACAACCTTGAATTAACCGGCTAATAACCTTTCTGAACTCACGCAGATGTATAAATACTTCTCCTTTTTCTTTCAGCTCTCTGGGCTGAACACCAGTGTTGTGCAGACAAAGCTTCTTTCCCAGATTTCATTAACCACTGCCGTTTTCTAAACGTGCCAACAATGCTTAGTAAGACTAAGCAGTTTTTGCTCTTCTACATGCCTGGATGGGAAAAAGTGTAGCTGGACGGGAAACGAACATTAAATCACATAGAGCTGATTTACACATGCAATCAAGGATCTCCCTGCACTCCAAATACTGGAAGCCCCGAGACAAAACACCCTGAATCACAGATTCTGAAAGAATACTCAGGCAGCTTTGCTTTATGAGAAGTTAAAAAGGTATCTGCACATATTCTTTTTAACCAGCAGGTCACTGAGGCTGGACTGTGACCCTGTTTACGTCATGCAGACAACCAAGAAGCTCTGGAGAATACCGGGAGTAGCTCCAGTTGTGACAGTTCTTAAATTAATTACTAAAGCAGAGCAGCTCATGCCAAACATAGGATGATAAATTGCAAGGCTGTACAGTATATGGTTTTTTTTTTATAACTGTTCTCTTTTTCAGACCTCGCATTTGAGTTTAAAGGAAACACGATCATCTTTTGCAGCACATGTTGCTTTTCAACACAGAACAACAAAGACATTTGGCACTTGCAGAACTATCCTACACATAAATGGTGTTTCCTTCATAGTAATATGCAAATTTTGCAACCTGTTTACTAAAGGCACTTTGAACTCTAGGGATTTGTCTTACAATGAAAAGGCTAAAGGTCAACAATACATTTTTCACCTTGGACAACTGATACATGCACACGCATAGCCAACATGACTAAATCACCACGAACCTGCATGCACTGTTGAGTTTTTAAGCTTTGGTATTAAATATAGCTAGTTTTGCAATGGTCTCACTTGCCTTTTAATAAAAAGGAAAGCCTGTTCACTTTCAATACCTGAAACTATTTGGAGCTCTGTAGATCTCTAATATATAAGCCAGCAGGCAACTGAGAAAAATTTTAAAAGTTGGGCAGACCATTCTGCCTATCAAATGGCTTATCAGATCACTTATTTATATTTTAGATTAACATTTTTGGTGGCTAGAGAAGAAGATATTTTGACTTCCTGCACTAGAAATATTAACAATAGGGAGGCTATGTTTTCATGTCTAAAAGTTTTTATAATAAATATTTGCATAAATATAATAGAAGGTTCTGGTCACTCTATTACAGAGGATCAATTCAAGTTTCCATACTCCCTTTTCTCAGAAGGCAACTTAGCTGGCACTGTAGAAACTAAAAATAGCCCCGACTCTCTACAAAACAGGCCAATAGTGGTCACAGCACCAAGTATGCCTCCAAGAGATTTCTGTTTCAAAGGGAATTTTTTCCATTTTCTTTTGGTCATATGACATTTTTATAAAGCTGCCTGCCCTACTACGGCCCACCACAAGTGCTTTAGCAAACCTTTCCACCTTAACCTCTCTAATGGATTTTAGGAACCAGGACTTGGAACACAGCTACAGAATTTCTGTGCAAATATTTGGATTATAAAAAGTAACACACTTAATTGGAAGTAACTTGAAGGACAAAACCCAAGAACACGAGTAAGAGCAAAGAATTAATTTTCTCTCCTATAAAGGAAAGCAAATGAAATCAAACTCTTGGAGCCCTGTTATGAATGTTAACCATTTCATTAAATTCCCTGAAAATTACACTTGAGCACAGCGATTCATTAAAAATTTTGAACTGTGTCCTTCTTCACTATGTATACTACCTTTTTACTGTGAATGGGGAACAGAATATGTAATTCTACAGGAATTCAGTCACAGTGCTGCAGACACCATTGTTAACTTCTGACCCAGAGACTCGCACCTAGTTACAGGAATGAGGATATTATGTATAGATCTACGAGGAGATTCTTAGCTAAAAATAAAGGGATCAGTCTTAAAATCTTATCGCAGCTGATAATATCACAACATTTACTTCTTTATAGGTATACAAAACACATAGGCAACTTAGAATTACTACAATTACTAACTTAAATTAGACCAGCTGTGTAACTCAAAAGCCTGGGTGCACTTCAAGCCTGTACTCTGTCATCAGTTCAATACGAGTGGAATTCTGCAACTGGCCAAGCCCATCAGGGTTCGAGCGAATTAAGAGTCAGCACAGAAAACCAGGGGCGGCGACAGGTAACCGCAAACTTGCTCTCGCTGTCACCAGGAGTCACTTCTCCACTTCCCTACAAGTTCCTTGGAAGGCTTTATCGAAAACCACGAGCAATGTAACATTACCACATTATTCGAAAGACTCTGACATTTGACTAAGAGACCGATCCAGCATTCATCAAAAAGAAAATCCTTTCTACTCCGGCTTCCAATGTGCTCATTTATTAAAGAAAACAATCCTTCTTTCGTGTGTTCAAGAGTTAACCTCCACACTCAGTGTTAATCTCATCTCCTCCTTGAAAACTGAATCATTTCTCCCCCCCCCCCACGAGAAAGCCCCCTAATTGTAATTCTTGGAGGGGTCACACTACATTGTACCGACAACCCACAACAGCCTCGAAGTGTTTCAAGCAGCACAGAAATCATCACACGCTCGTCGCTGTTTGCACAGAGATACTCTCCGTTCTCTGGCCCACATGCAGCCTGCTCTTTGCCAGCTCTCCTGCAAGGCCAGCAGACTGTACTGAGAGCACTGCATGGGCGTTCAGCTGCTAATGCAATGTGACAGCCAGAAATCATTCTGTTCAATAATAGATGGGATCTAGTCTCAATATCCTGGAAAGAAGATGATTAACCCCTTTAATCTAACAGAGAGTTTAGGTTTCATTACAACCTGCATGTTTTGTACAGGACAATCACGTATTTTTATCATGTTACCAATTTCTCACAAGACAAGCATTGAAGATCAAAATTAGAGCACATTCCAAACTATTCTGCTTTATCATCCGAAGCAGCACAGTGGTGTGGTGGCTGGCAGCTTTAGACACTTGGATACTGACACTGGGTGTCTATGTGGGTTTTGCGTGATCCTCAGTGTTTTCTTTGGGATTTTTACTGAAGGCTGATTTTCTCTGACCACACAGAGAGACGCAAGCCTGGTTAAACTAGGGTAAAAATCCTCAATGTCTCTGTGTGGCCTGAAGTAAGAGCCAGGAGGAGGGCAGTTGTATAGTTTTCATACTGCCTTGCTGTGATCCCCTCAAAATTGCAACCTAAACCCAGGGACGTGCTCTTACTGGCACACGAAGGGATTTTTAACAGCATGTCAACGAGAGAGGCACGTACAATAAAAATCCACAAAACATAAGTTAAAAAAAATAAATCTATGTTTGATTGTTCTACGATTCTCTACAACATGCTACCCAATGAAAGCTCTTCAGCATAGAAAGAATAATCACTTAGCTAATTTATTGCATTGTTTTTAATCTGCCTATAAAGATGTAAGTGTGGTGAAAATAATAATTCACAGTACAGTCAAATGGGTTTCATCTTTTTTCCTATTGTAACTTTATTATGACAGTTTATACTTCACTCACTAAACTAGATAAGAGTTCATTTCCATAGTATTTCACAAGTTCAAGCTTTGAGAAAAATGAACCATCATAGAGTATGAAAAATAAATCAAGCCAATCATAAAAAAGACATATCCTAAATTTAAAAGAAGGGCTGAAAATATCCTTTACACCCCAAAGACAAAATTTCTTGTTTTTACACAAAAGATAACTTTTTAGCTATATTTTCTCTTAGATAGGGTACACCTTTCTTACAAACAGACGTTAAACAAAATTTAAAGAAATATTAGTTTTCATTAAAACCTTTGTGTTAGCTGGACAAACCGCTGCCAACTGATTCGTCACTGGCAGAAAATACCTTAACACTAATATTTGGAAAAGATGTTTAAAGGATTCACCTTCCAAGTGCAATTCTAAAGAAGACAGAAAGTATTATACAAACTATATAGATCAGTAAATCACACACACACTGCATTAAAACTACACCAGTGTCAAACTGAAGGCAATGGATATGTAAAACAAAAAACAGTGGCGAAAAAGGTTCAAAAGAAGCCATTTTAATTTATTATATATTCCCATTTTCCAACTCTCTCGAGGCGCAACATCAAACTTGCCATTATTTATATTCAACAGCAAGGAAATTAATTTAAAAAAAATGCATTTATCATTCCATGTTCCAAGCACAGATGACGTTAACAAGGATTTGGGGCAGTTTCTATATAACCGTTTCTATTCACTAATGGACTAATTACTGTGCACTTTTAAAATGCTAGACAACTGCAGCTTACATTATTTTTCCCCTGGAGGTGTTGCCAAAGAAATGATGAATCCCACTTTGTCAGAATGTCAGAAAAATAACGTCCCTCTGATGTATGCAAGGTCAATCAACGACCAACTACAGAGGCCCTCTGCTTGTCTGTAATAAGCAAAGTATCACCACATTTCTTCTTGACAGAAAAGAGAAACAATGGATTTCCCTGAAAATCAAGGCTATGTTCCTTTTTTAAAAAAAACTGTGGCAGATAATATTTTTTTAATTATCCTTTTCATATCCACCTTATCTGGAATTGATTATCAGGTCTTTAGGTTTCAGGTCAGCTCTTACACTAAACTGGGAGAATGAGACAGAGCAGGCTTTTCCTCTGACCCATCAGACCACTCAGCGTTTCACATCAGAAGCTCTGCAGAGTTAGTGCTGAATAGACATCACAGGCAACCTGCAGGCACCCAGGCAACTGCTTATACTGTACGTTTTGACATACTTCTGGCATTTTGGAAGCAATGACAGCTGTGTGTTCGCATCTACCTGGATGGTTCTGCGGAACAGTTATACTCCTACATATTTTGACAAAAATGAATCAAAAGCTTTTTCAGATTTATTGAGGACAATCTAAATTTCTGAAAATAATCACAGACAGTGGCTTTAAAGGACTCTGGGGCAATCCTATGATTTATTTTTAACATTGCGGCTTCCATGCCTAATCAGATGAGCATCTTTTCAATCTGTTTCAGTAAAGAATTATATATGAAGTAAATCTACATTGAAACCTATAATCAACATGGTCACTGACAGTCAGGAGTGAAAAGTTTAGTGTCACTTGTGCTGAAGTATCTATTGCATTACTCGGTACCAAACAGGAATTTCTGGAATGGCATGCGTTCACAACGTCAACGAAAGTTACATCAGATAGTCTCTAACATTTGTTAGGAAAACATGTTTAACAGACTGTTGTCATTGGTTCCCTCATAACACCATTTCATTAAAGATTATACAAAGCCTTTCCTACCTTAGAGGATCTACATCAGAAGTCTCAAGCTTAATTCCTACAGGGCCTGGTGTCTTCTGGTTTGTGTTCTGCCACAGGCTCAGTCATATAGGTGGTCTACTTATTTAAGCAGCAGCATGCATAACTATAATACTTCACAAAAGTGATTTCAAATTAACTGTGCCTTTAAGTAAATGCTCCATGCAAAGAACTGTAAAACTTAATTGCACAGAACGCTAAAAAAAAAACTACCATAATGTTTGGAAATTTAGAAATTAGGTTGGTTGATTTACCACTCAGTTTGGATCAAAAGACACACAGCCTTCTAGGAACTAGTTTGACACCCCTGATCTAAATAAACATTTTTTCCCCCCACTCAGCTTCTTTTTTTTGGTCTACCTCCTACAAAGACACGGAAACCTTCACAACTCTGTCAACAGCTCTCCCCCTGTCTGTCCTTGCACACCTGAGGTCTGTCACACCCCTAGCGATTGTTCAAGCTGTCTGGGTGAAGGCTAACGCCCTTCATGGTCAACAGCAGGACTCATGAGTTTAATAACTGCTCCATGTTATGGGAAAACGAGCCACAATGGGCATGTGCAAGCTCTCCTCTGCAGTCCCTAAAAAAGCATGCCTGTCGAGCTGGGGTGGGGAACCTTTAGCCCCCAGATCTGGCCCGCGCCCGTGGGGAGTATTTTAAAAAGTACACAGACTACAAACTTTTTCCATAAAAAGTGCCGGAGTATGCAGCACTAATGGAGATGAGGGCAATGCTGGTAATGGCAGATACCATCTCAATCTTGAGCATATCCTTGGCTACTGTACGGTGATGGTATAGTTGGCAGGAATATAAAAGCAGGTCTAAATATACGCTACATTTAAAAAAAGTATCCTGTAAGCAAAAGAAGAAAATAGATATCAAGTGTTGTATTTTTAATGGGAAACGCACACAGTTTTTCTGAAGATGAAAGCGCAGGTGGAGGTCTAGAGGTTGCGTCACTAGCTGACTGTGACTCTGCACTGCCACTTGGTGAGATCCAGTGAGTGTTAGGGTTGGGGTTAGCTGGCTATGGGTGCTCTAGGCTCTGAGCGAAAGGACGACTTGCAATTTCCCAGCCACCTGCTGATTTTCATCTTCTCCGAGTCAGCGGTGTTTCTGCCAATTCCACTGTAACAGTTTGATCTATGGGCAGGTCAGAGGATCCTGGGAATTTCCACATTCACTCTGGGTAGTGTAGAAGCTTTTACTTTGTACTGAAACATAAAACAACCCACTGGAGATTCCCAGCTGGGTATCTATAAAACAAAACAAACATTTTGAACAATGCTTTCAAGTTCTAAACATATATCCAAAAAGTTTTTTCTTCTCCTGTGGCAAAGTGGTAATTATATTACCTGACAACAAATCAGCAAACAGTCTGAACTCTATACAGTTCATCAGTCATTCACTTACACGTGGCTCTTCGTTTGGTAATCTGTAGTTCAAATACAGTTACATGCAAGCTGTCAATCTTAATTTTCAACAATGTTACTAATTCATTCAATGATTTTAATTTTCAGCTAAACTGCATTTGTGGCACTTATTTCTTCTGCATATTTTGCCATTCAGAATGTCTATTTCTGCAATGTACCCACCCAGTTTGGCAATACCGGTTTGGTATATCCCACATCTCAGCTCATGCAAAGCGGAGCCCTCCAGCTGCACACAGGTAAGAATGAGAGCGGGTTCCTCTGGCCACTCTGGAGTCAGTCAGTGGTTAACATGGCACAGGCTATGCAGCCCAGTGAACTCCCAGGTGGTGACAAGAGCAACGTTCGGACCCATGTGATCGAGGATCACAGTGCTCAACCCACGCCTGGGAAAGGGGCCTTGGCTGATTGAAAAGACTTGAAAGACCTCATCCCTTCACAAACTTAGGACTCATTCATCCTAACAAGTAGGGCTTCCAGATTGATACAAAAACCTTTAATCTGACCATGATAGGGTTGAGTAGGGAGTTGTTTGAACCTGCTTAGGCTGCAAAGGAACAGATAAAGGTTCACGCCGTGGTGAAAGGTAAAGAAAAGAAGGAGAAGGCGGCAACAGAGGAGAAACTTAGCGTTTTTAAAGTGTTTACCTCTAAGCATGGAATGGCCCTTTATCTGTTCATTAACAACCTGGGAAATTGCAAGTCGTCCTTTCGCTCAGAGCCTAGAGCGCCCATAGCCAGCTAACCCCAACCCTAACACTCACTGGATCTCACCAAGTGGCAGTGCAGAGTCACAGTCGGCTAGTGACGCGACCCCTAGACCTCCACCTGCGCTTTCACCTTCAGAAAAACTGTGTGCGTTTCCCATTAAAAATACAACACTTGATATCTATTTTCTTCATTTGCTTACAGGATACTTTTTTTAAAAAGGAGCGTATATTTGGACCTGCTTTTATATTCCTGCCAACTTTAACATCACACAGTAGCCCAAAACAGGATATGAACAAAACTGAAAAGGTATCTGTTCAGAGCAAGCTGGGGTATGCAAAAAGACAAAATCCTAATGCAAGAAATTGTATATGACTAATAAAGTGGTCTTATCTTACCTAATTTTCAGAGACTAGGTGGCCTCTGTAAGTTGACTAATCTTAAAAACACTTCCACATTTTCCCCTCTTTTTTTCAGTATAGATTTTTGACTCAAGCAGAACAAGGATTCAGCACTACGAATGAACTCTTATTAATACACTCATCACAGGCCCGCAGTAGAATTCCCCACTACAGAGCTGGTGGTGTTGCACTGAATGTTGTTCAATGTTCCTCTGGGCTGACTGGTAACTTCAATGATATGTTATTAAAGCACGAGACACTTTAAAAGCAAGGCATGCATTGTTAAATGTGCTCAGCACACATCAGCATCAAACGCAGATTAAAGAACATCAACAGAATTAGGCTACAGAGATATTACCTTAAAGGAGCAGAGGTTCTTGTCATTTAATACATTTAAATTCTTAAATGTATATACACATGCATACTGCAGTATTTTCCGTGTAGTGATCTGTAGCTTCATCTTAGGTCGGACGTCAGAATCAGTTAACAGTCATCCTACTTTTAAGAATTATTGTAACGTATAATGTTATCGGACAACTGTGGAAACTACTAAACTCCATCAGAAGAAGGGAGATTGAAGATTTTTGTTCTCCTCAGCAGGCGCGATGGGGTGTTGGTATAAGAATGTGAAAAATAACCACATAAAACCCAATTACTGTGTTTCAGTCTTGGGACACAAAGCCATGGGACAGCAGTGCCCCAGTCACCAAGCTTCTGGAACATCGTGGGGGGAGCAGGAGCCTACTGCCGCAAGCAGTGGACGCAAGGCTGGGTACACCCTGGATGAGATAAGAGTACATCGCAGGGCACACGCTCAAGCCTGCAACAGATCCCCCAGAAGTCAATTAACCCACGAGTGTGTCTTGGGACTGTGGGAGGAAACTAGAGCACCCAGAAGAAACCCACTTGGACACCGAGAGAGAACATACAAACTCCCCACAGACAGCATGCCAAGTCTGGAACTGAACCCAGTGCCAGGCAGCCACACCAACCACAATCTTCTGGAAAAAGGCAAATTAATGTGCCACCCCCTTCTCTTTTAATATAAACAATGGGCATGACCTCAGAGATTATCTAAAAGATTTCTACACCTGTCTCTGTAGTCATCTGACATCAAAAAGACCTCTCTCAAACGCGGTGGAGAAAAGCTATAGGATTTGATTACTTGCACAGAAGGGAAATCCCCTTTTTATCTCAATCACTTTAGTGCTCAATACCACAGATATCCCACTAATTCAAGTGCATTTTACAAAAGTCTTTTAAATCTTCAAAAAGCAAACGATTTTTCCTAACTCTCGGCAAGACGAGTCGTGGACCAAAGAAGACCCTCAAGACGAGGTCGAGGTGGAGTGGGAACCAAAATCATTTTACCGACGCGAACAAACATTCCTTAAAATCGTAAATAATGCGAACGACTTTCAGTTTTTAAATGACACATCGTACAAAACACCCGGCTTCTATTAACGTCTGTCTGACGCACAGCTTACACTGTCAGCTAAGTTATGGGTTACAAACTTTTCCACGCAAATCGTTCAAGAGAATAAACTAGTGTACATGCCAGGAGGAACACAAATTAAAGGGAAGTTTCGCTTCCCACTGTAAACTACTTACAGTTTCATGATAACGAACTTATACAATATAAACAGGAATAATCTATCCCCTGACGTCCGTGGCAACAATCCAGGGAAATTTCTGTAAAACACCTACCACTGTGGACTAGGACAGGATTTGATTAAACGGATTAAGCCTATATCGTCAAAAACCAGTGGCCAGGACAGGTGGACTCACCTTCAGCGCCGCATCGATCTCTGTGGTCCGGTGTCCCGGGACATCAGCCGGGGCCCTGCAGAGGCTCCGACCCTGACCCCTCGGAGGAAGATCGCAAAACAGCGAAAACCGATCTTTCAGTCGCTCCTCCTGCCACCTTTCAAAACAACAATTCCCAGCTGAAACTCTCGGTACAGCCGCAGTCCGCGATTCCTCGAAACCCGCGGCTCGATCTTCCCCCGGGACAAGGACGCTACGGCAGAGACTACTCCCCTGAAAGGGTGACTCACAAACCGGCCGATCCCGGCGCCTCCGCCGCTCAACCGTCCTCCCACCAAACACGGGACACGGAGCCGATGATCGGAACACCCGGGTGAAGGTGGAAAAACCACGATGACAAGCGGGCAACACGGGCACTTGGGCGGCTGGTTTCAACACCCAGCATCCAGAATACCGGCTGGCGAGTCTCAACAGCAGTCCTCTGGCAGGCTCCCGTGCAGAAGACGCGGCGGCATTTCGGCTATATCGACTCAGCCCCCGGTGCCCACTCTTTGAGGAGTTTGGAAGTTGCTAGCACGTCGATTTCCCTGTTCTTAATTCTACAACCTACCGATAAAAAATCCAGCCCCGGGGTCTTCAGGCCGCTGAATATTGTACAGTATCTCCAATGTTCCCTTTCGCTTTTCTTCCCAGCGACAGCTCAACCCTTCATTGTTCCGTTTCTCAGTCCGCACGTCGGATCCGCACGAGTGATCGCATGTGTCAGTTTATCGTTACCCGCCCCCTGTGCTTTGTTTTCCCGGTTTACAAGCCGCACTAAACCAGCCGTTACTCCAACCCATCCGCCATTAACCAAACAACTGGGGAGACAGGAAACCAGTGAGCCTAGTCAGGCGCGTTGGCTCGCGGGAATCATGAAATACCGCGAGAGCAGGGATGTGCGAGACTGACCTTACTAAGATGGCTTTGGAGATTCACCAACTTCCAAAACAAAGATGGCTGAAATGTTGAGTTTGTCGCCCTGGTTTCCCGAAAGAATATGGCTTTATTATAGTTTCTTATAGTTTTTAAAATTGATTTTACATGTGACACGTAATAGAAACAAGATACGACAAATTAAGTCTCAGAGTAAAGAAACAGTACATCTTCACAAAAATACAATGAAAAAGAAAATTAAAATAGTTTATATACTGCATACTGCATGAACGGGAGCTCATACTAGTCTAAGATTGGTTATGTTGATTACGATTGAGTCTTAAGAAACGAATAGAACAATAACAGATGTAGTCTCTCCATTTAAGGTAAGGAGGGGTGGAGAAGTGGAGCTACAGTCATGTGAAAAATAAAGTACACCCTCTTTCAATTCACTGGTTTTACATATCGGCATAACTAAAAATCGTCTGGTCCTCACCAACTTTTATAATTAGACAAATCTAGCCTCAGATAATACACAACACATAACAGATTTCACTTGTCATTATTTATTCAACATAAGGTAAGCCAAAATGCAGAAACCATGTGGGAAACAATAAGCACTCCCTTACTGCTTCCATGGGAATTAAGAAGGTAATTAGCAGCCAGGTGCTGCCAATCAAATGCACTTGATTAGTTGATCATCAGGAAGTGTGACCACCTCTATAAAAGCAGAACTTCTGGCAGTTTGGTGGTCTGGAGCATTCAGGTGTGTGTTAACACCATACCAAGGAGAAAAGACATCAGCAATGAACTCAGAGAAGCAATTGTTGCTGCTCATCAATATGGGAAGGGTTATAAGGCCGTTTCCAAGCAATTTAAAATCCATCCTTCTACAGTTAGAAGGATTATATACAAATGAAGAACATTCAAGACAGTTGCCAATCTTCCCAGGAGTGGGCATCCCAGCAAATTCACCCCAAGTTCGGGCCGTATAATGCTCAGAGAAATTGCAAAGAAACGAAGAGCTATATCTAGGGATCTGCAGGCCTTGGTTAATGTTAAATGTTAAAGTTCATGACGGTATGATCAGAAAAAGACTGAACAAGTATGGCTTTCATGGAAGGACAGCCAGGAGAAAGCCCCTTCTCCCCAAAAAGAACATGGCAGCACAGCTTAGATTTGCAAATTTGCATCTGAACAAACCACAAGATTTCTGGAACAATGTCCTTTGGACAGACAAGACCAAAGGGGAGATGTCTGGTCATTATGCACGACGCCATGTTTGGTGAAAACCAAACGCAGCGTATCGCCACAAACGCCTCATACCAGCCGTCAAGCACGGTGGGGGAGGGGTGATGATTTGGGCATGTTTTGCAGCCACAGGACCTGGGCACCTTGCAGTCATCGAGTCGACCATGAACTCCTCTTTATACCAAAGTATTCTAGAGACAAATGAGGCCATCTGTCTGACCGCTAAACCTTGGCTGAAATTGGGTCATGCAACAGGACAGTGATCCCAAGCACACCAGCAAATCTACAACTGAATGGCTGAAAAAAGAAAAGAATCAAGGTGTTGGAATGGCCAAGTCAAAGTCCAGATCTCAACCCCATTGAGATGCTGTGGCAGGACCTTAAGAGAGCTGTGCATGGATAAATGCCCTCAAGCATCGATGAACTGAAGCAATGTTGTAAAGAAGAGTGAGCCAAAATTCCTCAAATGGTGTGAGAGACTGATAAAAGCATACAGGAAATGATTACTTCAAGTTATTGCTGCTAAAGGTGGTTCTACAAGCTACTGAATCATGGGGTGTACTTAGTTTTTCACACATGGCTTCTGCATGTTGGCTTATTTTTTGTTAAATAATGACATAGTGGAATCTGTTGTGTGATTATCATCTGAGGTTAGATTTACCAAATTTTAGGACCTGGTAAGGACCAGATGATTAGGTCCTAATGTATATAAAATCATAGAATTTAAAGAGGGTGAACTTTCTTTTCACATGACTGTATGTTTTCCAATTACTCCTTCTCAGATTGTATTTCTTTTCAAAACTGTTGAAACAGAGATTATACAGTGTCACCTTTTTCTTTATAATACTTCATTATCTCTCATTTGATGACTAGACTTTCTTGGAGTCTTAATAATGAAATAGCTACTGCATATATTAGTAAGGTGGGTGCTGGCAAAGGTATTTATATTTTTTTTTCTACATAAATAAATGCAAAAATGGAAACATCAATAACTATCTACTTCTTGTTTACCCATTTGCTGGCTTGCAGTTTTACTGAAAACCATTCAAGCATTAACTTGATCCTTAGAGAGAATTAACTTGCATGGTTCTTGTAGCAACACTGTGAAAATATAATTAATTTCCCCAAATGCAGCTCTTCTTTGTTCCTGTCAAAAGACTGCTCTGCTTTAGGTCATGATGGTGATGACTGCCGTAACAAAAGGGCAGTTCTTTTATCAAGAAAAGGGGAAAAGGAGAAGATTTGGTCTAGTCAAAACACAATTATCAGACTAGTGCAAGCAGTGTAAATTGAATTTGAGCTAATAAGGAAAACATAAATGTCATATAAAATGGTGATTCACCAAAACAGCTTTCAAGTACAATACAGTGCTAATGGTGCTATCTGGGCTGTTAAAAAAACTGTATTGAGAAAACTAAATTAGACACGCATGTAAATGAGACTTGAAAGGACACATAGATCACAATAATAGACATACATCTGCTCCATATTATTGTGTTTTCATCATGTTTTGGACACATAGAAGAGCACCATCACACTCCCTCCATTTTCTAACTGATTCATCCAATCTAGGGTTTTGGGGGAGTTGGAGCCTCAGCAAGCAACAGCTGCAAGGCAGGGTACACCCTGGATGGGATGCCAGTCCATCACAGAGCACACACAGCCACATACTGTATACTCTTAAACCAAGGCCAATTTCTGAGAAGTCAATTAACCTACCAGTATTACCAGTGTGTGGGTGACGTGTTGGTGCAGTGGTTTTGGTACATGCCTCTCAGACCACAGAGGTCTGGGTTTGATTTCTGCTTAGGGCACAAGTTTTTCTTCTAACAATCAAAGATGCTTTTTCCCAGGTGAACGTGAAGCTGGGTCTGTGGAAAACATGGTCGCTGTCCCTCATGGGGAAAGTGATGGTGTTGAAAGCAGACATCCTGCCGACTTTGGTTTACCTGGCAGTGCTGGCCAGACTCAGACGAGCTCTGCAAGGGATGGTCTTCAAGTTTGTCTTCAAGTTCGTCTGGGGGGGGGGCAGGTACGAATACATCATGAGGAACTGGATGTGCCAGCCAGTTGAGGAACGGGGAAGAGATGTGCCGCATTTCTGGGCTCATCGGGATGCAGAACCATAGCCACAGACTAGGCCCAGACAAGGACACAGCCAAGGACACAAAGACACAGCCAAAGGAATTGGACAACAAGCTGAAGGATCTTACCTGAATGGCAGGGCACCAGAGGCTGGCAACCAAAGAGCACGTGTTCTGGAGCTGGCCCTTCGCCAAAGCGGTGTGGGGCAGACTGGACAACACTATGCAACTCCTGGGAGCGGGAGCAGTGCTCAGTTACAGTACCTGCTGGGGCTGGCACCGACCGGACTGGACAAGGGGACACAGTACTTGCTTTGGCTACTGGTGTCCTTAACAAAACAAGGGCTCTGGAACGTGAGGAGCACTCTCATTCAGCACAACACAGAGTGGGGAGCGAGGGAGCTGGAGGAGAGGATCCTTGCGGACCTCAGAGGAAGGGTGAAGCGCAACGTCACCAAATGGGGCCTCTCCAATGGTGAGGGAGCGCTGGAAGTGGCTCTGGGCCCCGTACAGGGGCTAAAGCAGAAACCCCTGTTCCCTGAGCTCCTGCGGAGGACTGGACGACCGTGGTTTCAGAGCCAGGACAGGGAAATGGCATGGATAACAGCAAGTGGTAGGGCTTGGAGGAACTCTTTCATTGTGCAAATCCGGCCCCACAACCCACTGGAACTGATTGATAATGGACAATCACCTGATTTAGAACATTCTTAATCGATGTGGGCTTGATAAGTTGTTAGAGTGTGTACTTATTGTGAAATGTTTTTTTGTGAAATAAAGTTTACTTTTTAATTGGAAAAAAATGACCAGTGTGGGAGGCTTTTTAACAGTGAAGGAGCACAGGAAGGGACTGTGGCCCCTGAACAGGGACTAATGAGGAAATCCCTGTTCCCTGGAGCTCCTGCGGAGGACTGGACGACCGCAGTTTCAGAGCCAGGACAGGGAAAAGGCATGGATAAAGTGGTAGGGCTTGGAGGGACTCTTTTCAGTGTGCAAATCCAGTCCCAGCATCCACTTGCTCTGATTAATTGATAAAGGACATTCACCTTTTTTAGAACATTTGTAATATAGTAGAGATCACATGACCTTGCATGAGTATATATTTATTCTGAGACATTTATTGTGAAATAAAGTTTATTTTGATAGAAAAATTACCAGTGTGGGAGGAAGCCCATACAAACACAGGGAGAACATACAAACTCTCCAAAGATAGCACCTTAGGTCCGGAACTGAACCCAGGGCACTTGTGTTGTGAGGCAGCAATGTTAACTACTGCACCACCAAGCTGTTCCACGCACGATCATCTTCCAAAGAAATCAAGTCCCACTTTAACCCTTTAACCCAAGATTCAGGGATTTTTAGACCATTAACAATAACCATTTTTAAAGTAGTGACTATTTTAAAAAGTTTACATAAGCTATATGTAATATTCAGTTCATACGATTCTGTGTACCTGAACAAATGTCTTCAACTACTATCTTTGCAAAGTTCAATGCAGAAAACGTTTAATGCTATGTTCTAAGTACAGTATATAAAGTAAATACAGGAATATATAAAGAAAATGCATGCATTTTAAAACATCAGTAAAACAGATGGGTATAAACGGAAAACAAATCAAGCTTTAGAACAGGTTCTTAAAAACATTAAAAAGAGTAAATACATATGTAATAATAACTATACCTAACAGAAAAAATAATTGGTTTACATTCCATCCTTTAGAGATCTTGTCTTGAACAAAATATTCAATGCTTTTGCAGGGTTTTGCTCACTTCAGTTATAGCAGTCATAATTCTGTAGGAAAAAAAAGGTTACAATTATTTTATTTTAACATAGGTCTAATATATATATTGTAATTATACTTGCCACCACCACAAATATTACACTCCTGGAGCCAAGCACTGCTCACGATAAATAAATCTAATAAATAGAAAATAGGCTTTTAAATGTTTCTGTACGTGTAATTTATGTGTACCCGAACACACAATCATCTGCACCACAAGTTAATGTACTTATGTGAATTATTTTGATTGAAAATTGGGTTTATGAAAATGAAAATGTATGTGCCTACTTGATAATCCAAAATCTATTCCAATCTGATCCTATTGTAAAATTTGCAATGTACCCTACAGTCTACCTACAAACACAGTTAGCTTGGAAACAAATACAGGAAGAGAAAATGTATGAATGAACTATGCTGATGTTTTTCTCTATTATCCAATGGTACATATACGTACAATCTAGAAAAGATGTACCACAGACAAACACGACTATGTATCGAGTGTTTGTAGAATAGTTTGAAAAAAAAACACATACCAAATGTAGCACACTGTGGTTTATGTGTAGATTTCACTTTGGAAAATGAAACACAATTGCAATTGCACTATAATATATAGAGACAGGACAAGATAGAACTCTTTCCTGCAGCCAGCACAATGGAATCCCAGATTATTGACTGTTTTAGGCTTGGTGAAAATTCTTTGTAAATTAAAAAAATAATTCTCTAAATTATTCTTCTATGCTCAACATGGTTGTATCTTATATTTTTCTCTTGCTAAATTACATAATCTATTGAATCAATTCACACTGAAATCTATTTTATGAAAAATACTTCTTATAATGTACAGGTACCTCAAAACCTGTCAGTATCAGTAACCCACTAAGTAATATTATTTTATACAGGTGGGTAGCTTTGTCAGCATGCGTAGGCTGCAAAGGAACAAGTAATAGTTTTATTCCATGCTGAAAAGAGAAGAAAGAAAACAACGGTTCGGCCATGGAGCCTTCTTCAGGTGCTCACACCTAAAGTCACACCTGAAGAAGGCTCCACGGCTGAAATGTTGTGTTTTCTTCTCTTTTCAGCATGGAATAAAACTATTACTTGTTCCTTATCTTTATACAGAACAACCTCTTTGTAATTTCAAGGTTATGGATGCATATTTTCAAGAAATAGTGAATTGCACTGATTTAAGATTCTAATATGCTACCTGCATGTCTTTTGTGTTTGTCTGTTCTGCACTAATGCATGCAATGAAAATTAAAAAGAAAAGGATCTCACACTATTGAATCATGTCCACTTACTATTAACAATAATATTGTAACTTTGGTCTGTACATATGTATTCCTGTATATACAGCACTGATCTTACAAAAAAAGAAGACCAACCTTTCAACTGGTGTTCCCGATTCACACAAATTAACAAAGACATGCATGTGTGAGATAGCATATTTGTACTGTAAAGAAAAAGACAACAGTTATTATTTAACCAATACCACCCCCAAATTAATTAAAGAAGGAAACAAAAATGACTGGACTGAGAAAGACAATTCACTAGGAATGACACCCAAGAGCAAAGGGTGATGAACTATTATGGTGCAGATATATACCTGTACCTGGATCTGAGACCTCCTGGGAAAGCTAAGGTTGCTGCTGGAAGAGGTGATAGTGGGGCCAGTAGAGGGTGCTCACCCTGTGGACTGTGTGGGTCCTAATGCCCCAGGGTGTTTCTTGAAAAGAGTAGGGGTGTATCCCCAGTGTCCTGGCCACATTTCCTCCTGGCCTTTACCCATCATGGCCTCCTAATAATCCCCTCCATGATTTGCTTTCATCACTCTGTTCTCCTCCCCACTGAGAGCTGATGTGTGGTGAGAGTACTGGTGCACTATGGCTGCTGCTGCATCATCCAGGTGGTGCTACACATTGGTGGTGGTGGAGGGGAGTCCCCATTACTTGTAAAGTGCTTTGAGTGGAGTGTCCAGAACAGCACTATATAAGTGTAAGCAATTATTAATTATTATTAATTTTGTTCTTAATCTACCATCTCACCAGCCTTTCTGGTGAAAAACCAGAGAGTGAACTAATTGCAAGTTTGTGGAAGTGGCAGCCCATTGAAAACTAGAGTCACAGATCTCCTTTTTGGCATTTACGACTAATAACCTTTCAAATGCCATCTCACCTTTGTGTCATTCCAGTCATAACAGCAGGTTCTGAAGTGCTGTGTGATGATCTTCAGCTCACGGACTTGGGTTGGATCTCTTCTCTCTCTCAGAGCTCTCTCAGCTCCAGATTGACAAGCATGTTTTGCGATGGCATACACTGCCTTGTCAATTTCCTCTCTTGTCTGAAAAAACAAATTGTTAGCTCCCTGACTGATGAGGGCATCTGTTCTCAAGTCATAGGAAAATCCTAAATTTAATTTCACAGCATAAGTCAAGAAATATGTCTTACATAAAGTGAAGAGATAATATTATCTGTCTGTGTTTCTAAGCTTTCGAACAGTTCTACTGTACATTCAGGTGGGTAGCTGCGTCAGCATGCATAGTCTGTAAAGGAACAAGTAATAGGTTTATTCCATGCTGAAAAGAGAAGAGAGAAAACACAACGTTTTGGCTGTGAGGCCTTCTTCAGGTGTGAAGAAGGCTCATTACCTGAAGAAGGCTTCACAGCCGAAACGTTGTGTTTTCTCTCTTCTCTTTTCAAAAGGGAATAAACCTATTACTTGTTCCTTTACTGTATGTACAGTAAATACCTGTAGCTGTTTTGGGCTAAGCACACTACTTGGATGAACACCTGTTCTTATGTTACAGCCTGTCTTTGTGTTTCTGCCTGCTTTGATCAACATTTAAACCCTCATACCATTTTGTTTCTGTGGTAACAATAGGATATACAGAGCTTAGCAATATGTAATGGACTAATTATTTATTAATGTCTTTTTCATGATCAGTAGAATAGCACAGATCATGGGACAACAAATCATGAAAAGACTACAATGTATAAACAAATTTAGTTATACAATTATCTCTCAACAGTTTACACAACACCAACAGAGGATTGTGAGAATGATTTGATATAAGTAAAGATGAATACATGTCTCTGAAAGAAAAATGCAAATAAAAAATTAAATGCCTGTTTACCTGGAGCATCTTTTTGTACTCTCTTTCATGTATTGCTTTTTGTGCTGGGTCACGTGCTCTTTGGATTCTGTTATCTTGGATTTTCAGTGGGACATTGTAACTGGGTATAATATCTGTTGGCTTTGCAGCCGGAGACCTCCTTTGGATACGTGGAACTGCTGATTTCCCTAAAAACTCACTAATTGTATCCCTTGCAATGTCCTGCAAAATAAAAGAGAACCTAAGTGCCACAAAAAATTGCATCCTAAAAACTGACCTTACACATACTGTACATTGCAATGTTTGTGTATTTGGAAATATGACAAAATAAACATTTGAAATCCAATGAAAACCATTTTACTGATATACCGATTTTAACATAATTTAAGCATATTTTTAAATTTCACACATGTAAGCATGTATCAAGGTCCATATATAAACATACAGTATAAGAGGCAATCCAAGTCATATACTGTATGTATACAAGAAGATATTTTCTTTTCACTTTTAGTTATGACCTCAATTAATCACAAAACACAGGAATACAATGATAATATAATTACATATACTACATACAGTATGAGTGGAAAACTGTATTAACATCCAGCTTCAAAAGGAATAGAGATTAAGTCCACAAAAAGTTGGAAAGAATGCAAAAATTTGACTGTAGAGCCTTCTGCAGGTATCTTCTTTAAAGCTCACACCTTCTTTCTACTTTTCAGTATTAACTCATACTTGTTCCCTATTATTCACATACTATATAGATGCAGGGTGACAATACTAATGTCCTGTAATAACATGTACCGTATGTGTCCTCAGCTTTATTTATTCCATCAACTGTTGTAAATTATGTATTTAAAGAAAATGTTATTTGATATTCGGAATACTATACACATTAATAAATAATTTGCTTAACATACTGTATTGTACATTTTTTACAATAAAGCTATAGGAAAAAATAAACAAAGTTTAAAGAGAAAACAGATTTGTTTGAGAACATACCCGGTTTCCATACTGGCAAGGGACGGAATGTTTCATATTCTTCTTTACATAATTAAACTGCTCTTGGAGAGTCTCCCCTTCTAAGTCAGACTTTAAAAGAGAGAGCGGAGACAATCTTTAACAAGCTGGTTAGCCATTAAACACTATCATATAATAGAAGAAATAGCAGACAAATTTCAAATTTGCATTTAACACATAATACAGGGCAGAGACTGATACTTGAGCATGACAGTATTACCGTCCCAGTGTTGAGAGATCCAACAATCCATTCGTGTTCTAACCTCTTTATCCTACACAGGGTCGCAGGAGAGCTGGAGTCTATCATGGCAAGCAACAGGCTCAGGGCAAGATACACCCTGGACCAGTCCATCGCAGAGCACATACAGACACAAACACACACACACCAGGGCCAGTTTTCCCAGAAGACAATTAACCCATCAGTATGGCTTTGGACTGAGGGAAATTGTGCTGGGTCATACAGAAAGAAGAGCACGTCTGTACTACCTCTTCTGGAAAGACAGTGAGGAAGCCCGTTCCCCCTCCCCCTGCCTTTAGAAAGCATCTGAGGTAAAGGGGAATGCTAATATACAGTATACTCATATGGTATACATTGACTACCTCAGAAATGTACTAGTCACCCCCTAGCAGTTAGCAGAATAACCTGGTGCTGGCCCCGTTGTGACATTTCTGGAAGAAGCTAAAATTGCAATGGACAAACAGTGACATTAATAAAATCAGAGGTGAACATGAAAATCCTTTTCCAGACCCCCAAAGACCTTGAGGACAGCCTTCCTGGAGCATTTGGATCAGTAAAGCTCTCTGGTTAAAACTCTGTGGAATTACCAAGAGTAACTGGAAATTCCTCTCTTCTCAATTCATTTCTTTCTCAGACCCATCTTATTATTCCTGGAGTACACCTTTGTTTTAAGTTTCCAATTCTTTCTTCCATTAAGACTCCACGTAACAAAGCACAATCATCCAGGGTGCAAAGATGAAGGGTGACAATACTCATTTCTTTAATCTTTAATCATACAGTATCTACTGTACTGTATGTGACCTCAGCTTTATTTGTTCCATCAACTGTTGGTGATAAACGTACAAAAAGAACCAATACATAGGAAAACTACACAAGACAATCACCCACAATAGTATTATATGAGGTGAAAAATCTTTAGCTGCAATTGAGAATCTCAGGTGACTCAGGTGGTTCGCAATGTTGTCAAGTGTGTTGAAAAAAGCTGTGGCAGACAATTTGAGGGAAATTGTCATGATTGCACCCATACGGCATCTCTCAGCTAGCAGTTACCCTAGGTAACCATCACATTCTCACGAGGGCTCATGGTTTTCCAGGGCTTGCTGCATAAACCAGTCTGCTCAGACTCTGGTTCCAGGACACTTAGCACTGCTTCCTCCGGAATTGGACTGCTCGGCGACCCCAGACCTCCGCCCTGGGAACTCTTCTCTGCTGGTCTCCCATCCCCATGGTTCCGTCCCACTTCCAGAAGGCAGCTTCTGTCATCCAAGACCCCAGGGCTCTCTCAGTGCAGCCCTGCTGGTCTCTATCCTGGGAACCCTGGACCTTTTCTCTGCTGGCCTCACATCCCCATGCTTCCATTTCACATCCATAAGGCAGCTCCCGCTGTCCAGGACTGCAGGGCTCTCCCTGTGTAGCTCTCTGTCCAAGTTCCTGACTGCACGGCCCTGACCTCCACCCTGGGAACACTGGATTCTTCTCTGCTGGCCTCCTTCCTCGCAGTTCCGTCCTGCATCCAGCTGGTAGCTTCTGTCACCTAGGAGCCCAGGGCTCTGTCCTTGCAGCCCCTTCACCTCCTGTCCATGCAGTCCCCTCACCTCTTTGCCCGCAGCCCAGTTTTGTTCCCTGTCCCTTGCACTTTTTCTCTTCTGTCTTCTTTCTGACTGCCCTTCTACCTTTTTTTTGGGGAAGGCTTTCTCTTTTAGTTCAGGGCTGATTTCTATTCCTTGCCCTCCTGTTTCCCAGGCTGTCTGGGTTCTATTCTTTCTCCCTTTTCCCCAGTCTCCTTCCAGTGTCCCAACGGAGCCTTCTGCACCTTCCTGAGGCTTCTTGCAGCTGTGTGGACAGCTCTGAGAGCTGAGAGGGATCTTAGGATGGGTCTTTGCCTCCTGTCCTTCAAGATGTCGCCCGCAGTTGATCCAGAGGACACCTGGGTATCCGATTCTGCTCGCACCCAGGCGCCGTGGTCAGAGAGTGAAACCTGGAGACTGTGCTTTGACAGTGCACGCCTGGCCTGGGCTTGGAGGAGACCTGGTTCCTGGACCCTCTGACTGCACCATGGTGTGGGTATTTCCTGCCTTGCCAGTTTGGTGAGACCCCTCCTCTCAGTAAAGCCCTTGGGACAAAGCACAGCTGCACCCTGAGGAGACTCCTTTTCTTGTCCTGCACATCGGCCTGTGGGTTTGCCGGCCTGCACTCCTGGCTACCCAGATCTATGCGGCCCCCTTTTCTTGTGGAGGCTCGGTAGCTGGTTCCATCCCAGAGTCGAAGGTCCCAGTTTCCGGTTGGCGGCCTGGGATGAGCAGCCCTAATTTGGGACTGGTGCTTAGGTTGCCAGGGGTGCAGACAGCCAGTATCTTAGGGGCCATCGTCCCTCACTAGGTTTTTTATCTTGCTGCCTAGCTGGTGCTATCCTTACTCTGTCGGCCATTTCTGTCTGGCTTTTTCCAGTTTCTCTTCTTGTTACTGTCTGTCCTGGGCTGTTTTAGCCCTGCTGGCCAGTAATTATTCTATCATCGCCCTTTCTGTTTTCACTTTCCCTTTCTCCTGGAGCATCCTGGACCTCAATCAGCTGGGTCTCCTTGAGTGTTCCACCACTCTCTGGTCACTTGTGCTTGGGCTCTGATGCATCACCACCCTTGCGGCTGTAACCGGCCTTGGCATTTCAGCAACACTATGACCTGCCAGATATCTTCATTGATCCCGATCTTCCTAATGTCTTTGTGTAGCTTCAATGTGGTTGTTGCTGGGATTGAAGTCTTTGATTGTTTCCTTCCTTTAAGGCAGATGTAGCATAAACAGCATTGTGTGCCTTCCCATAAACAATGAATCCCAGACACAGTGGCACTTTGAACTTGTTAACACCTTCCAAACTGTTCTAAGCACTTGAAGACGCTCCTTGTGACCTAATCCTCTCCTGAATCCCACTTAATTTTGCTGAGATGAATATTACATGGAATAGCAAGTAGCAAGGACCACACCTGCTGGGTTTTGTTCCAGCCGAGCTCTTGGTTACACAATTGAACCAGGATCAGGAACCCTGTCTTCGGGAAGTTACACTGCCATGACAGGCTCACACAGAACAAGCCCTGTTACAGAAGCCGCCATCAGCTCTCAATCAGTAAATATTTTTATCTTTTTCTCATGGAGTTTATTGCATTGTTTCAGAAAAGTACATGCGAGCAAAAACAAAAAATGCAATGATTAAAAAAGAAAAAATACAAACCGTTTCAATGTGGTGCATCCAGGGCACACTAAATTCATCTGACAGATAAGCATTCCTGTCTCTGTCAAAATAACAGGCAAAGGTGGGTTGGTGTGGGCGGGCTGAAGAAACTCCATACACTACAAATGCAAACACAATATGACGTTAATATGAGCAAACATAATGCTGCTGCATAAATGTTAACATGCTAATAGTAAATAAGCAGAAATTAGTATTGGTTTTATATTCTTTTAAACTAGGTGTACTTGCAGTTGAGTTTTGTAGCAAAAACCTCTAGCTTCGACTATGATAACTGTAGCATATGCCGACTGATGCAATGTATGTTTCCTTTTGCTGCAATAATTTAAATTAAACCTGCTTTTTATTTGCCAGGTTTTGTTGTTGGAGACTGCAATACAGCAATACAGAGTAAATAACATTTTACATCATTGGTCCACGGTTTTGTGACAATGTCCTCTGGAGTCTATAAACTAGTGATGCTAAAATTACATGTGGTTCTGGATTCAGGAAAATACAGAATTGTATGAAGACCAGTTACAGAATTGTAACAGAAATGTAATTTTAAATGCAATGTTGCCACAGCATTTAGAGATACCACAATTTGACCAAGTGGTTTTCCGAAGGCAGTTTAATAACATTGCATTACAATATTCTGACACATCCTTTGGAATCTACAAACGTGCATTGGCAGAAGGGAACATCAGCTTTGCTTTGCAACAGCAGTACAACAATGTTGCATTAACACTGTGTTACTGTTACGGAATATTAACAAGGACCCTATGCAGAAAAATCAGGACGAACTCCAGAGGCGTAGTCGATTTAACAGTCCGAGGTCCGAAAGCCGAAGGAAAACAAACCGGTGCAAAAGTACAAAATCAGAATCGGAGCTGTATGCCATGAGGAAGCCAAGAGTCAAAGCCAGAACGATAACCAAAGTAACCAAACAAAACCTGGAGACGTAGTCGGAGAACAAACCAAGGTCAGAAAGCCAAAAACCAAGAATTAACTAATTACAAGAAGGCGAGGTAGCTCTAACCAGAAAAACCTAATACTGAGCGCAGGGGAGAGCATTAAATAGGCTGGGGGTAAATGGGCTAATTTGGAACCGCGCTTGAATGCGAGGTGGAACGACGAGTCCTCCGGGGGCGTGGCGTAACAGTGACATGGTTAGCTGGGTCTGGCCTGCATTATCCATTTTGAACTCTGGCGAGACTGTGGAAATGCTGTAAGAGCCAGGCTGATGCCTCTCACTACTTACTGTAAGTAAAACAAAAAATGCACATTTATGAATTCTATACTACAGCTCCGGAAGAGAGAAAAAAACACAAGCAGCTTGGCATGTGAAAACAAATTTATTGGTGTGAAAACAAAGATGGCAACAAGAGAATTGTTGACATAAGTAATGATTTATTGGAGTGAAAACTTGAACGTTTTCTTATAAAACTTAAGAGCACGCATTTTTTAATTTTGACTTGCAGTATGTGAAGTCAAACCCGTATTACTGCAAATTCTTGAAAATGGACAGTGCAAATAAATTATTGTGAATTGTAAATGCTTGGGACTTTTAAGGAGCTATATTAAAGTAGAGTGTATATATACTGTAGTATGTGAACTATTCACTGTATATTTGTGTGATCAAATAAATTACAAATTTGGGAGTGTTATAACAGCCCTGTTCATTACTATATTTGTTTTAGTAATAATCCTGTACAGCATTCCTGTATTTATCAAAATGTTAAGAATGCTAACAGATGAACAACAGAACTAGAATTTTACTGTAAATCATGTACATTGATACAATAAAAAATTCAAAGAAAATTTACCATTGACATCCTTTGGGAGATTTTTGATCATTGATCCAGAGTGGCAGCTTTCAATATAAATCACCATCTAAAATGTTTTAAAGACCATTTATTAGATTTAAACTTGTAGAATTGGGTCAATTTTATTTTTTCATTTTCTTTCACACTTACCTTGGAAAACTGACTATTTCTGGACATTTGTGTAACGGTTTCTACTAATTCCGGGGCCAATAACTGCAACAGAAATGATTCCACAAATTAAAAGTAATTACAATTTAAAGTAAAAACAATACTAAATGAATTCGAATAGCAAAATATCTTACTTCAGAACTAGGGAATGTAAATATCCCATTGCTGCCATGGTCAGCTAGATACACAAAAATGGTATCATAGTATCCGCTGGATAAAAACAAACAATAGAACGTCATTATTTCAAGAGGATAATAAATTGCAATTATGTAAACCTTTACAACAAGCTGAACTAAGGATGTTTTCCACTATTATGGAATATTTCAGAAAAATATAATAAATGATCAGATTAAGGGTGAATAAAAAATGTGTTTAATTTAAGGTTTTAACCAAATTCACATAATTAACACCCATTTTAGGAACATTCAGATTGTCACTAGAAGAAAGAGGCAGAACAGACTCACCTCCTTATCACTTTTTTGGGTCCCCTCTTTCTGACGCCTGACACATCTCCTTTGAGGACTGCAAGAAAGTTCTCAGCGGACACATCCTGCAGGAGAGCAGGGATTAGGAAAAGCAATGTCATGATGTCAAACTGAATGGTTCTGAGCAATCCATAATTTAGAACGAAAGGAGAGAGAAAGCAACTATTACAAAGACCACTTAAATATCTATCCATCCATCCATTTTCTAACCACTTCATCCAATTCAGGGTCGGGGGGAGCCGGAGCCTATCCCAGTAAGCAATGGGCGCTTAAATAGACGACAGGTAATTTATTCTGATAATCAAATCACTTCAACTCTAACTTCTCCAATTAGTCTTACTTGTGCACACAAAAGCAGTAGTAATGGAAAAAAGTGTAACTAAAAATGATAAAGATAAAAAACTACAGGATTTTTAAAGGAACAGCACAAAAATTAGATAAGCATTAAGGTGCTTTCTGAACATGAAACGAGACCACATCAGTGTTTCGGAGCCTTTTTTTGTCTCATAGACAAGCTCTGTAAGACTCTTCACCTTTGAGGACCTCTTACTGTACAAAGGATTCCATAGCAAGAATAAAACACTACTTGTTGGTAACACTACTAAAGGGCGGGGCAGGGACTTGCGTCAGTCGGCTGACAAAGGGTTAAGAAACATGGCCCTACAGCCCTTCAAATGTTTTTACAACTACTATAACATCATCACGGCCCCCCTCTACTGTCCAGCTAGGGATTTTCGCAATGACAAGGATTAAAAAATCACTTTTCCTCTTTTTCTTAACTGAGCATTGATACTTTGCTGGGTATTGCAAGATACATCTGTTCTTTTTCTTTTCCCATTTAAAACTGTTTTTGTGCAATATATGCCAGGGACCTCCGCAATACATTTATATTTATAGTCATATTGTGCAAAATGACTTTTTTGTGTATTGTTCTGTTCTGGTTTGTTCTTTGTGTGTTCTGGACTGTGAGTAACTCTTCTTAGTGCACTTCTCACTGTACTGATTGTATTGTATGTATTTTATTATTATTATTGTATAATTCGTTACACTGTGTCTGTGTTGTCTGTGTTAAGCTGCTGTTGCACTGCAATTTCCCTCACGGGATCAATAAAGTATCTATCTAAGATAGGTAACATTTTAAGTTGTTTTGCAACGTAATATTCTGGGAACAAATCAAATTTCGATGTGTACACAAGTTTGGATCTTGAATATAACCATTACCTTTGACATAATAATGTAACCCTTCATCCACCCATCTTTAATAAGCACATTATTTCAACTCATTACAGGCTACTGAAAATTATTTTTATTTAGCAAATAATACCATCACTGAAATACTTTAAAGGTGGATTGGAATGAAATCCCAAAGCTGGTGTAGTCAGTACAGTCCAGTGTTTCTCAGCAATTTTCAGCTGAAACATAACAATCCAGTAAACGCACAAGATTATGGCATAATGTACAGAACTTGATAAAAAGATGATCAAGTTATTGTACAGTACATTTTTGGTAATATTGGTACAACTCTTCCCTCTAGTGCCAGGAAGATGCAGCTCACCTTATTCTGTATTATTCCTCACATTTAGCAAAGAAGATAGCTATTTTATAGAATAGTTCCCCCTTGTTCATTGTGTTTTAATTGGAGAAATCCCTTTTTGTGTGATGTATGATAAGTGTTACCTAGACCTTTATTTAAATTGCTTTTATTCTGACTGCCTGTTGATCCTCTGTATAATGTCCTCAATGTGGAGACGTAGTTCTATACAGTTTCTTTTTTACTACTATCACTTTCTTTGTTACTACTATCAGTTTCCTTTTTACAAAGAGTCACTTTCTGACAGAAGCCTTCTTATTCTCTGAGACACGTGGGAGTAGTACAGGAATAAATAGTATTATCACTTTAGAATCTGAAAACATCCATTGAACTAAGCGAACCTACTTATTCAAAGATGAAGAATGTTTAAGCCCATCCTCTCAGAGAACCTCAAGAAAATGTTGCTCTGAAATATTAGCCTAGATCAACACCCTTAACCTGAAAACCTACTGACCTCTCATTTTCCTAAGCACGTGTGCATACAGTATATTTTAAAAATACACAATATCACTACATTACTTCAGAATAAACTGTACAGCACAGGGCTACTCAAAGAACAGCACACCTAGTGAAAGACTTCAGTAGCTCTCTAAGCCAAGCAAAGCCGTAAGTATTGTTTATACCTGGCTCTCTATAACGAGAGTGCTTGCAGTTCTCATGAAAGACATACTGTGGAAATCCATCCACCCATCCATCACTTTTCTCACCACTTCTCCCTATCGAGGGTCACAGGGGAGCCAGAGCCTACCCTATCAACCAACAGGCACAAGAGAGAAAACACCCTGGATGGGTCGCCAGACTGTGCAAATCATTCATTCCAAAACACACTCTTGATAAAGGAGTGTGGGCAAGTAAATCGAACTAAGAAGAGATGTGTTTTTAACTGTGACCCAAAGGGAGCAGCTATTGTAAAAGGAAAGACAGAAGGAAAGGGTTACCTACAGCTCCAGTATAATCCTTAGGAACTCCTACGTACACGTTTTCTCCTTCAGGAACATTAATGATATTCCCTATGTAAGGATTTCTGTGAGAGGAAATAAATATATATTACACATTTTATTATTGCTTGCAACTTGTTTATTATTATGATGGCATCCAATTGGCAGTGATCAATTAACAATTTTAATGCATGCTAAAAAAAAACAGCTGAATGAACTCCAGTACTCGCTTTCTTGTTTTCTCACAATGTCAGCGATGACTAAGCTCCAAGATACAGTACATCAAATTTGTGCTCAGTAAAGATATGGGATTGTCATGCAGTCTTGCAGGTAATGCAAGCTTTTAAAACAACGTTAACCCAAGGCTATGTTCGGTCCTATGGCAGTGCTCCGTAATCCTGCTTTGTTTCCAAAGTTTCTTTAACTTTTTCAGTCTTCCCCACAAAATTTCATCCCTCTAAGTTTAGCAGGTCAAGTCATTTTTGCCCACTCTTGCCTGCAATACCAGAGGAAGCTGTAAGTGAGCCCTCTTCAAGCTGTAAATCTCCTATACTTTTGGACCTTTCAGGATGAAAAGTATTGTATAAATACAATATATATTTAAAATGACTTTGTGCTGTTCAACATCCATCGACATCGAACATCACCTTAGGTGAAGCACAAGCACCTCCTAATCCAGGATTGCCCAAGGATCAGATCAAGCCGTGGGCTGGTGGGGACTGGGAAGAGCTTGAAGTTGGACAGAGTTTCCTTGGCTTGCCATGTAAAACTGTTATCTGCGAGCCAGGTCAGTCATGTGTCCAATGCCTTACCTCTGCTGTTGGCTTAGAGCATGAGAAGAAGAAAATATGGCAGAGTAAATTTTGGAGGATTGGCATATTCTGCTCTTCTGCTTCTTTTACTGAATTGGCAAGAGCCTGGAGCCTAGAATGGATCTGCTATGCAACGGGAGCTTTGTCACACTCCTTGCAAAGAGCTGCTGTTGTCAGAGAAGGCATTGGGAGCACCAGGTTGGACCCTATGCGGCGCTGAGACTGAAGGTTATTGCTACCGATTGGCATCCAAATCCCAAAGGCAAAAGGCAAAAGTCGTAGTCGAGGCAAAAGAACTAGGTCAGGTAGCCAAAAGAGTCAGGTCGAGTGAATCCAAATCCAAAATGAGAAGCAAGGAGAAGTCAAACCAGGAGGAAACAAGGTTGGGTAGCCAAAAATCAGGTCAAGACTTGTAGCGCGCACCAGAGAAAGCCAAGGGTAATTCTCAATAGCGAGCAGGAGTGAGAGGGGATAAATAGGGAAGAGCCTGAGGAATGACAATTGATTAATTAGTGCGCGGGTGTTGGCGGTGAGAGGTGCTCGTAGGAATGCGGTTCGTGACAGCTGTTTCAAATTCTGGTAGCAAAAAATCTTGCAACACGTCAGCTTTGTCTGGGAGTGCAACTGGGGTCAGACAAAGGTGTTCCAGGTTGGAAACAATGTAGCACACTATGAAAAATTATGAAAAACTTGGGATTTTAGGACATATTTTCCACACTTTACTTTGGGTACTGATAGATTAGGGAGGAGAGATTGAGGGATGAGTTCTGTCGGAGGGTAGGCAATACCATGCTGGGGTGCCAAACCAGCATGAAGCGTGTAAAGGACTAAAACACTTTTCACTGTGTACACATCTGAGAATGTTTTCAAAACTTACTCTTCATTATAGGCGATGTCATCATACATCATAACCACTATCTGCTCATCTGGAATCCCATTTCTCTTCGCAATCTGATATGCATGGCACACATTGGCCTGTGGTAGACAGTAGAATACGACGGAGAAACACTTGGCAATTAAAAAAATCTAAGTTCCTCTAGATGTCCAAATTCAAGTTACATGGTCAATGAGGTCAACAACATTAAAAAAGTGGAATTGTACATTTACAACATTTGTGTGCGATCTCGCCACTATTGATGATATTGATGCAGAGTAACATACATGAATTAGGTAACAAAAGGTTAAACCACACCGATGACCACTTCTCAGTCTTCTGCATAATGTGTAAAGCAGTAGTCCCAATATACTAACAGTATCTAAAGACACGTTCAAACATTAGTTTATCTGTTTATATCGATAGAAGAGGCATCGGACTCCTGGCAAATGAGGGGAGAAAGGTCTCATAAAATATAATCTGAGCATTTGTAGGTACTGTATTTGATGTACTGTGTCAGGAAAATCCTTGCTCTTTATATTGTTGTAACCGACTTTCTGAAAAAGAATGACACAAATTCACTTTTACATATTTTATTGGAAACACTTACAGTATCTCCTTAAAACCTCCCTATAAATGTCTGTACAATTTCTTTTTTTGCTCATCTGACAGAGTTCACTACACTACTTCAACATCCTAATCCTTTGATAGTCTGTATAGAACAGCACGCACCACTTAAACAATACTATATTACCTCACATCTCCAAAAAAGTTACATAGGCCTCAATTAAGACTAAGGTTTGCAGTATGAATGCCAACATGCTATGATGTATACAACTACCATCTCTAGGCACGATGTTAAATTAAATATGTCTTTTGAAATTTAAAGAAGACAGTTTGCTCTACAAAATGTCACATTTCACTATGACCGTTCCGTTTCATAAAAATTAGGATTTACAAAAAAGCATGTGTATACTGATGAGACACCTACTTGATGCCTGTAGTTTTCCCAGCCTTTAGATCCTGCTGCAAGCAGAACCCACTGTTTAGAGCTGTTTCCACCCATTGTCCTTTCTTTGGGTCAGTTCAAGTGCAATGGACTGTAAAACAAGACCTGGAAATAAGAAAATAATTAAATAACCAAGATACCAGTGGTCACGTGGCTGGGTTCAGAATGCCCAGAGGGTGTTGGGTACAGCAGAATTCAGAAAGAGCAACATCTTACCAATAACAAAATAAATTAAAATAAAGGTAACACAGGTGAAAAGCAGCACTCTTAATAATAATAATTGCTTACTCTTATATAGCGCTTTTCCGGACACTCGACTTTACGGGTAATGGGGACTCCCCTCCAGCACCACCAATGTGCAGCATCCACCTGGATGATGCGACGGCAGCCATAGTGCGCCAGAATGCTCACCACACATCAGCTATCAGTGGGGAGGAGAGCAGAGTAACAAAGCCAATTCATAGATGGGGATTATTAGGAGGCCATGACTGATAAGGGCCAATGGGAAATTTGGCCAGGCATCTCTGGTGCTTTGGGCTTTATTCTGTGAAGCTGCCCCTCCCAGAGCCCCTGCAAGTCCTCCATCGTCTCTCTCTCATCTTCCTGTAACCCTCTTTCATTCTACTCCTTTTGATCTGCTGTCCGTTTTAAAAGTCACCCCCTGTTTTCTGGCCAGCTACCTGACAGGCCAGCTTCTGTTTCAGACTCTGTAATTGGTGGGTGGTTCCTCAATACCTTCTGTAACTATCTTACACTTTTGCAATAGGAGTCAAGATTTTTAAGACAGGAGCCTGGTACCCCCAAGGCTTCTAACTCATCTAAAATCTGGATACCATCCAGGTACTGTACTGTAGCTCTAGTCCAGCACACATCATTCTTCAGGGATGTTTGATGTGTTGAAGTCTGGCTGGTAGTTTAATATTGGCAGTGTCTTCAGTGTTTTGTTTTATCTGTTTGGGCAGTCACAGTGTTACTGCACGCAATACATATGCCAATGTGCAGTCCCTGGCACTATGTACCAGAAAGATCTCTTAAGAACAACCAGATTCCATGCTAGAAATCAACCCCCTTTCTGAACAGGGCTATGTATACAGAAACATAGGACATTTAAAGAAACATCTTTCAGATGAGAAAAAACATTGCTTATATTGTTTAGAATTTGTAGGTTTCTCAAGTCCTTGAAATTCTGTGCATGTGAAACCAGACAGTCACCTGTTGTGTGAAACATTACAGAAAAAGTACCATTGTCCCACATATAGTAATCTGTGCATCTGAAAAGTTAATATAAAATTATATTATTATGATTACAAATCATATAAACTAAATATATACTGATGGAAAAAAGAAACGCAACAATAATAATAATGATGCATTTGTTGTCCTCAAACGTTTTCTAAGCTTCTTATTTTATTTACATTGTATTTACCCAAGGTGCATATCAAACCTTAGGAGGATAATTCATTGCAAAGCCCAAATACACGTCTTTGAATACCCAATCCCAAATCCTTGCACAGCTTTTACAAAAGCACCTTCAAGGCGTTTGAAGTTTGAATTTTTGCAGATTCTTGATAATTTCATAAAAAAATTATTAGAACAAAAGGTCGTCCCATTTACTTACCATCCTTCACAGCAGTAAAACTGTTGAAACAATCATTCCATTGCCTTACAGTGTTTTGTCAAAACCTTGTCAGACAACAGTTTTCCAACAGTTCATTTTTTTCTTTGAATTAAGCCTAAAACATTAAATGGGCCATTTGGCTTCCAATCATGTGTATCCTTTCTTATTTAATTAGAATATTACATTTTACACGTTGTGTTACTTATTCTAAACCTTCCACTATGCTTCTTATGCTGTTAGTTTATGATTTCTGGGATCACTCTAGTAAATGAAAAGAATTACATCTTGGTCTTACCTTTCTGTACTGTCCTTTGGTTAGGTGAACAGCAATATGAGGCACGTTGAGGAAATTTATGCCTTATATTTTTCCAATTTGTTCCAATAACAGCAGTATTTTATCCCACCAGGAATCTGAATGGGGGACAAGGCTGTGCCTTTACCATCTGCATACTGTAACTGTATAAAATTCTGTTGTGTAGAATGCAGTTTCAATTTCAGCTTCAAGGAAAGAAAACTGAAACCACAATCTGAATCATAACCGCAATACTGTGTTCACCTGACCTTTTGTTACCATGTTTCTGGATTTCAAATTAAGCACATACTGTACCATCATTAGCCATTACCAGTATTTTAAAATAAAATGTATATTAACTTGTGTCAAAGATGATCTTGTATGACGGAAAGTATTTGTTTTTCCAGTTTCACTGGAATTTTTATAAACTGTTTTCACGTTTTTAAAATTTTGAACATTACTTGTTAGCTATGAAATGTACTGTACTAACTGAACTATGTTAAATTGTAGGTGAAATAAGATATAAAAATCAGTAGTTCAATGAAGTTACTTGAGAGCTTGGTTGGGAGACAGAGGCACTCAAGCAGTAGTATTAGGAAACCTTGAGATCCATTACCATACAAGTCCCTGGTACAAACAGCTGCTTAGTTATACATTATAAAGTTGATCAATTCATCAATTCTCACAATGGAATTGATTAGGGGAGTCAGGATTTGACTAATCCTGTTACGAAGGTTAGATACTAAGGGTGTTCAGCTACAATCCTGGAGGGCTGCTATGTCTGTAAGTGTTTTTTCCCAGTGTAATGATTGGCTTAAATTGCTGAAATTAAAGTATTTTGAATTGAATTAAAATTAAATTAATCAGTTGAACACCAGTTCTTTACGGACCGAAGACAGAAGTATTCAAAATCCTCAAAAGCATGCTCAGAGGATTTCTTCAGAAACTAACAGTAAAACACAAGCCAGAGGACACAAGTGGAAAGTGCAGAACTGCATTTAAAACTTAGAACAGAAGGCACTTCTTTACGCAAAGATGTGCCGGAGTATGGAACACTCTACCCAGTCTATTAAAGCCAATTTCCTGGCTGGATGGGGCTCATTGATCAATTAGCTACTAAGTAGCAAACAGGCTAGATGGGCCACTTGGCTTTCTTGTTTATAACTGATCTCAAATTCTTATGATATAAAAAGACCTATACCACATTTAAAAACATTAAGAACTGAAGTTGAGGAGTCCTGTTAAGATATTAACATCGAATATTCCTAACCTGCCTCCAGCAATCTCCTTCATTTTCTGTTTTACACTGCAACTGAACTTAATTAAAACCTTAATTGAGCTCATAATTTGCTTGATTGAATCTTTTGATTTCCAGCTCTCAGTAAAGTGGCACATTTGCAGCTAGTTTTAAAACTTTATCAGCAGCTTAAAATGTCCAACTGTTTTACAGCTGAAAACAATTTAAAAAGGTCTAATTAAGCAACTGTTAGCCCAATTAAAGCTTCAGTTAAGCTCAGCAGGAACCAGAAAACCAGAAGGTTTTCCCTGAGGATTTTTTAAAGTTACATCACCACCACAGATAACTTCAAAATAAGAACAAAAAATAGCTGGTATTAATTTATATATGTTTTACTTCTTATCCAAAGGCTTACATTTAAAAAAAGTATTTTTTCAAGGAATACATGCTTCTTCTGAAATAAATTAAGACCTTCTTAATAGACAGTACAGTAAGTTTCCATTTCCACTGAACTCAGTTCAAGTAAAAATGAAACTTATCTTATCCTATAACAAGTGACTTGTCTGTTGGAATGTCATGAAATGTGTTAAGTACAAAGCATTGATTAATGAGATATTTGTATAAAAAATAAAAGTTACACATTAAAGTTCATTTATTTGGATTCATTCAGGTTTAATGTGCTTTGATCTTAACCAAATTAAGAGGTTATACTGTAGCTACTGAAATATAACTCTAAAAACATTGCTATGGAAACCATAATAAACAGATGGTTCTGTATCAGTTTCAAAATTAGGGTTTGTATGTCGCCTTTCTTGACAGAATTACAGTACAGAGGAAAGAACACCTGGCACTTCCATAAGCCTTCTGAGTATCTTCACAAATTATGTAATTGTACTGTTATTCTGAGTTCATAATAAGATCAATACAAATGTACAGTTTCAAGCTTGGGGTATGTATTGTATTATTTAGATCATTAGACCAGATCATATTATTTTAAAAGAGTTGGAAAGGGATCTCAGATAGCACATTGCAACAAACCATTAAAATAGGAACATAACCAGTACACATAATGTTCTGTTTAATATAAAATATTTAAACTGCAGGTATCATTATGGTTAGAAATTTTAAATGTACAATTCTTTAAGAACTCAAAAATGTTCACAGATTTATTTTTAACTGTTTAGATTAAAAAAAAAAGATTTAGGTTAAAAGAAAATAAGATTTCACTTGAAAATAAAGTATGAGCATTATTTTATTTTATTTTATTTTAGAAGAACCACAATCACCACACCACCACATACAAACCCTGGTTTGGGGTTTCTGGGCTGTGAGCTAACATGGAAAATTTTTCTGCAAACGTTGGAAGCTGGATGTAGGCAAGGCAGTGGGTGGCACTCTTCCAGGGATTTCCAAGCCAGTAATGGTCATAAGGCTCACTGTCCAGTAGAAAATGCCAGCATTACACCTTTGCAGCACAAATTAAGATCTCTTTATTAGCCCTATACAATTCCTTGCACTATGAAATTGTCTTTTTGCATACCCCAGCTTACTGTCACGATTGCACTCCTCCTCTTAAAGGCGCTCCAGCCCTTCCTCGTTCTGCCTCATTCCCCACACCTGTCCCTTATTCCAGCCCCTCTTTAGTTCCACCTTAAAAGCCAGACGCAGACATCACCCGAGGTTCCTCATTGAATCGCGTTTCAGGAGAGCCCGGGGTCCTGCTGCATCTGGCTCCGTTATGCTTTTAACTTTCTGTTCCTGATTTCCCCTCGCCGGTTCCGACCTGGTTTCTGTTCCTATTCCCCCCGGATGGATCGCCTGGCCATGGACTTCTGCCTTTGTTTCTGATTACCCGTTTGGATTTCCTATATGGATTGTTCGCCCCGGACTCACTCCCCCTGGACACCTGCACTCCTTGGACACGCCCCCTGTCTCCATCCCTTCTCCTGCATGATTTTATTCCTACTGTGTCTTCACCAACCGGATTGTGTCGTCTGCATAGGGCCCGGAAAGAACTGCTACGTGACACTTGCTCTCCATGAGACACACAGACAGGGAGTGAAGCTTGGGGTCAGAGTGCAGGTTCAGCCATTTATACAGCACCCCTAGAGCAGTTGAGGGTTCAGGGCCTTGCTCAGGTAACCGGTAACCTTCCAGCCACAGGCACAGATCCTTAGCCACAGAGCCACCGCTCCACCGCTCAAGAGCCCACTTTGAGCAAGAGAAAAGGTATTAGCTACTTTATCCAAAATACAGCTAGGTAGGTAGGTACTTTATTAATCCCATGCGGGGAATTCAAGTACTACGGCAGCCAGGCACAATCAACACAGTGCAGTAAAAATGTAGTTGTAGTAATACAATATAGTAAATACATTAAAAAGAAAAAAAAGGAATAAAGAATTACAAACAAAACAGGAAAAACACACACACACAACAGAATAACACTGTTTCCTGTTTCCCAGGCCTCTCTAGAATGAAAATATACAGTGTCTGCCCTGTTAGTGTTAGTTCAGCTGTGGCTCTGTAGTAAAAGAAGATGCTCCATTAGGGTCGGTTCTGGCTGTTGCTCAACATCCAGCTGCATCTTCTTTCTTCAGGTTTTCACTTACGACATCAATGGCTGTTTTAATGCTGTAAGAACAGACAAGTAACTTACTGTGCATATCTCTTCTACGCTAATCCTGTTTCTACATCAGGATTAGTAGAAACATGTCGTATCACCGAACCCTCAAAGTAAAGGATGCTGGGTGAAGGTTGTAATTACTGCAGCATTAGGGCAGCAGAAATAAACATATATACAGTATGTCATTCCTATGAGATCATTCATGCACTGGCTTTTACTCAAAAAGTCAAGGAAAAACTAGCCGAATCCCGTTAATTACAATGTTTGCCTTTTCTAAAAAAAAAATACATTGAGACGTTACAGGAAATTCCAGATGGAAAAACTTGAAACTGGAAATCTTGTCATTTATATAGCTATGCATGTCATTTGTTTTTCCACATCAGGCAAAATATGTTAATAGGAAGAAATTATTGTCACTTATTTTTATATTATTAATATTAATTTGGCTGTGACCTTCATTCAAAACAACCTGCAAAGATTCCTATCAGAAATACATTGCAATTAAAAAAAAACATTTTAGGTCTATTCAACTGTAACAGAAAGCTCAGCACTTTACACAAGGTAGGTAATGGCAAAGGAGTGTCAGAGTCGTGTGACAAGTACTGTATAGTAAGGTACAGGTATATGTGCCACGCAGCAGGATGGCAGCAATGCAGAAGGAAACATCACTCACTGGGTGTGGGGAAGGAGGAGCTTGTAGAATCTACTGGTCTAACCAGATGGGCTGGAAGGTGCAGAGTGCAAATTGATTTGGTGGTGGAATGATAGTGTTTGGTACAAATAATGGCAAAGTCAGATCTGAACTCACTGCTCTACATTTTAGTCTCCCTGCACAGTGCTGACTGAACACCATCTTACCACCAGTCCTCCTTTTATTGTAAGTGCAACATGTCAAATACACAGCTCAGTTTCCCCAGCTGCCAATGGCCGACCACTGCACAGCCAGGTCAACACTGTTCTAGACATCTATTAGAGTCAATAACAGAGAAAGACCTACCGCTCCACGGGCACATTCGCCTCACACAGATTTGAGAACAGGTGCAGCTGATGAAGGGCATATGCATACTGTGAAAGGTAATTAAAATGACAAAGATTAGAACAAGTTTAAATCACTTCAATGATTTAGAGATAAGGTCTACACCTTCTGAGTCCCGCAGGAAGGTATACTGTAGGTGCAAAATGCTAAAGTTAATTTAATATGTTCTAACTACTGTAAATTCTTACATATACTCATTAATGTACTATTACATTAATGAGTATATGGAAGAGGTGTTAGTGGGGCCAGCAGGGGGTGCTCACCCTGCGGTCCATGTGGGTCCTAATGCCCCAGTATAGTGACAGGGACACTATACTGTAAACAGGCGCCGTCCTTCGGAAGAGACGTAAAACTGAGGTCCTGACTCTCTGTGGTCATTAAAAATCCCAGGGCGTTTCTCGAAAAGGGTAGGGGTGTAACCCCGGCGTCCTGGCTAAATTTCCCATTGGCCCTTACCAATCATGGCCTCCTAATAATCCCCCTCTATGAATTGGCTACATTACTCTGCTCTCTTCCCCACTGATAGCTGGTGTGTGGTGAGCGTTCTGGCGCACTCTGGCTGCTGTCGCATCATCCAGGTGGGGCTGCACATTGGTGGTGGTGGAGGGGAGTCCCCATTACCTGTAAAGCGCTTTGAGTGGAGTGTCCAGAAAAGCGCTATATAAGTGGAAGCAATTATTATAATTATTATAACACAAGTGATACATTCCAGATAATGTATATGACATAGTTCAACATAGTTCAGAAAAAGAGGCTTGAGGGATGAAAGAAAGCGCAGCGAGTCAATGCTCCAGGGAATGAAGGAGCTCTTTCGGCATTCTCACAAGGAAAAACCCCAGGACACCAGGGTAGAGCCTGATTTCTCAGTATATAAACAGAGTAAAGGCAGACCAGCTCCACCAATGACCTTAGCCTCACCAGTGACTGGTAAAGTTGCGGGTCAGGCACCAGTTTTAGGAAGGCAATCTTATGAATTTCAAACCAGGAAACTTAGTGGTAACTAAATTCATCGGTTATTGTGTCAGATTGTCAGAGAAAACAGGCAACTTTTTATTCCCGATCTCTGGCCAAACAGTATCTGCTGGGTTAGCCTATAGTTTAAAAAAATACTAGGTTTCAAGAGTGCATCTCTTATGTCTGAACACCTGGGTGCGACTAAGTGAACATAAGGACCTCAAGGGAAAATGGAAAACAACGGATAGATCAATTCCTTACACTTATATAGCACTTTTCTGGACACTCCACTCAAAGTGCTTTACAGGTAATGGGAATGATGCGACGGCAGCCAAGTGAGCACAGTACACTCACACACATCAGCTGTCATAGTGAGGGAGGAGGGCATAATGACAAAGCTAATTCAGAGATGGGGGATTATTTGGAGGCCATGATTGCTAAAGACCAGGGGGAAATTTGGCCAGGAAACCAGGGTAACACTCCTGCTCTTTTCAAGAAACTCCCTGGGATTTTCAGGACCTCAGTTTTATGTCTCATCCAAAGGACGGCACGTTTTTACAGTATAGTATCCCCATCACTATACTGGGGAATTAGGACCCACACAGACAGCAAGTTAAGCACCCACTGTTGGCCCCACTAACACCAGCAGCAGCTTGAGCTTTTCCCAGGAGGTCTCCCATCCAGGTACTGACCAGGCTCACAGCTGCTTAGCTTCAATGGGTTGTCAGATGTGAGTTGCTGGGTGATATGGCTGCTGGGCAATATGAAATGGCAGGCAGATATGATTTCAGAACTGAAGCTTGTAGTAAGCTCGGCAGTCGAGGGATTTACATCACACATACAAGCATAAACCTACACATATACCACATGGAAAAACTTAATGTTTTGGGGACAGTCTTTTATCATTCTTCCATGAAGACTGCCTTTATGATCGTGCCACATTAGGCTGTATGCAACATATATTTAATAAAAAAAGTGATGTACATGTATGTATTGCTGTTAGCCAAAATGTTATTCACTTTACTAAAGAGGAGCAGCAGCACATGAATGTGATTCAAGTCATTACAAACCTTTGGGTTGTGCCAGTTAAAACATTTCTGCTTGTAATACTCTGTGACCTCCCGGTACACCTTGTAGTTGGTGATGTCGGCTTGTCCCGAGGTTTGGATTGACTGTGCTTGCTCTTTGGAGTCGGTGGATTTTTCAATGATCTGTATTACCGATGCCCGGATTAGCTCTCTTGTCTGTGGAAAAAAATGTGCTGTTTGTTTTTGGTTTCAAAAGTTTTACTGTAGATATATTTACAATCTGCATGGTTTTTAAATAAGCCTCATCTGCCTATTTGCATAATCATCTATGCTCACAGAAATTCTTTAGTAAATGTTGATCTGGCACAAAAATCTATTAACCTCTTTACCATTTGTTGAATATGTAAATGTCTTTAATTTGTGTAAATTAAAGAATTTATTTTTTCAACATTGTCAGCCACGTGTCAAAATAGACAGCACCTGTATATCCTGATAAACACGAGCAGAATCTTTAGCGAGGGAAGGGTTTCAAGAAATACAATAATAGATACTGCTCTTTTGTGCAGCACATTCCAGGTTTATTATTGAAGGAAATGTTTTGCATTCATGTGTAGCACAGATGGCTGATTTTTCTTTTCAGGAGCCATTATGTAAATGCATTTGTAACATGTTTCAGAAGTTCTTTTTGAAAACCGACATCAAATGTCAATGATATTTGATACTGACGAGCTGGAACATTGGAACACATAATTATTAAAACAAAACAGACTCTAACGCACCTGGAACAACCTCTTTCCTCATGGTCAGAGTGCCACACCTATAATTCACACAACCTCTATCTGGATATCGTGGCCTATGTGTTTCTTTCTTAAGCATGACACTTTAGCCAATGTTAAGTCTAATTAGCTACAGGTACCTGCATCAGGTCATCTAGGTCTTTCTTGAGCTTTTCTTTTTCTTCTGGGGTTTTGGCAGATTGTATTTTATTCTGCAGAGTCACTACAGGAACATCAGAGCTTTTCACGACTGGATCAACCGCTGGGCTTGTCATTATAACCTGCATGACATATGGAAACATGGTTCAGATCAGATTCCTTTTCTATTTCAAAACATCATCTCAGGCCTTAGATAATGTCAGTGGAAATACTGAAATATAGTATCAGAGAGATTCATAGCACGTGCCTTTGCACTGTCATGGCTTTGGGCTCCAAAACATTCTGTCCCCCAAAATACAGAAACAAGTCAAATACTGAAAGCTGTTAAGACACCACAAACTTTTAGACAAAGAATGACTGAAATACACATCGCAAGCCTTTTATGTAATTTTATTTTTAAATTACGCTGAATTAATCTAGTTACAGTAAGTGTACAGGGTGCAATGTAGACATTGCATCTTAAATACTGTACATTACTACAAAAACGGCGTATTTCTTTGAATGCTTCTTTTTTTTCAAAAAATGGCTCTTTATATGGGAGAAAAAATCAGTTGTCCCATCAGGTCACATATCATATAATCTGTTCCTTTTTAGAATATTTATAGGCTGAACATTTATAATTAAAGACTGAATATGAATTTGGACACGTATCAACAGAGTTGGCACACTTTTTGTCAATTCTGCAATTTCTGCAAATTCATAAACTTTTATTCCCAGTCCGTTTCTGGTTTCCTTCCCAGCAATGTGGTGGTCTAGCCCAGGAGAGCGTCACTTTAAATTCAATTGTCTCTTCGCTGCTAAATTCATGACACAACTGCTGTGAAAATGATGTCCGGCCGGACCAGGGACAAGCAGAAGTAATTCATTGTAAAATTAATAATAGTGACCCAAGGAAACATCCGTATCAGCATTCATTACAACAAGCATAAATATTACCGTAGTTTTAGAGACACAGGACTACAGTCAGCGTGGACTGGAAGAATGTAATTGTAAAGCTCTGTCCTGCGTCATACAGTATCTCTCAAACGATACAAAAACAACCTTCACCACAGCAGCTTAATATAAGACAGGGGTGTAATGTATGTTTCATTTCAACCTGACTTCATACTAATCGAGCAGAAAACTGAAATAACATCACAACAGACTCTAACAAAAACAGCTTACCTCTTGCTAAACCTGTATAGCAACAACTACGATCTAAAACACGAATTAAATCCTCAGTAGAGAGAAGTCTGCTGCCTCGTCACTGGTTCCAAGTTGTGATGTGGGATACTTACTGCCCGCCCTGCCGTAGGAAAATGAAAGTGAAAGTGTAGAGAAGAAAACAGTGCTGCCGCTCAGCGGCGAACATTCGTCAAATAACAACAGCATGTATAAACAACAAGTCAAGCAAGACTGCTTTTTAGAAATGGACGAGCTAACGCGCCGCAAACGGCAAAGGCGTTTACTCTCCACACCGACTGTCATTCCTTTAACCCAGTGGTGCTTAACGCTAGTCCCGGAATACCGCTCCAAATTTCGGCTTTCATTTCGACTGAGATGCACATTACCGATACGAAAAACTCCCTTTACTAGAGCTACTGTACTTGCATTATTGATTATAAAACACTCGGTCGGCTCGTTTAGCATGTTTGTTCGCTAGTGGCTATTTAATCCAGGCCTTTTACTCAAACGTTTCTTGAAAATGGCCGGGTATCAGCTCCAACAGCACTTCTTGCTGAAGACCCCTTCAACCTTCTGTGTAAAAAAGTGGCTTCTATTCTCAGTTTTAAATGCACTTCTCTATATGAGTTTTTCCTTGTACCCTCTAGTTTGTGTTTCACTATAGATTCTCAAGATGTCCACTCAACTGTTGGTTGCCGGGTGATTCAGTAGGTGCAATGTAGAGTATATATAGTGCAGATATGAATATGCTATATTTGCAAGCACTGTGTCACAGATTATTCGGAAAACATCTTGATGAATCGTTATATAATATAAATATTTTTTAGCTGTACTTGAGCAGCTCTAATTGGAGGTGGAAAACAAGTTATGGATATTTAACCATTCACAAGCAAATACATTTGTCTGTGTTGCACAAATAAAACATTGCAAAGACATATAATGTCTGTATACGTTAAACCCCATAGCACACAGTAATACCAGTACCTTCACAGCCGGCACAGAGAGTGGAACTGCAATCGACAGCTCTCAAAGTGCCTCCCCTCTTCCATAACGACCATCCCTCTCCCTTCTCTCCTCTCCCTACAAGACTGGAATCAACATTCAGGAAAGACCAAAAGACAAAGCCCTGAGAAATGCAAAAGGAACGGCAGCTTGTTGGAAGACAGTAGATAAAATTCACACCTAAACTCCCAAATTGACAGGACTTTCCACTAAATATACCTTAGCAGAATACATTAATATTGGTAGTGTCAAAAGCAGAATACGCTGAGAACTAGTAAAAACTTAGTTGCATGAATGAAATAGCTTAATATATATTCCATGTATAAGAGGTTCATTCATTAATCATTTGGTTCAGATTATCAATGCACAAAGCAGAGATAACGATCACCATCCTCAGTAGGTGATCTGACAGATATAATAATATTGTGTAGGAGTTACTGATGCCCAAACAGATCTTACCGTCTTGTGCCCTGCTTAATGAGGCATTGTCCAACACAAGCATATCACAAGTCATTGTGGAAGAGCTGTCCACACCTGCTGCAGGAGTCGCAAAAAATATTTAGTATTTTGTATTGTGATATTTTGTATTCGGATTGGATATTTTTGTATTGCGATATTTTGTGGCTAAAAAAGTTGCTGTTGGTGTTCAATGGGGCTTCAATACTTGGATATTTTAACCGTGAAGAAATCCATGCGTAACCAAGGATGTGTGCAGGCAAGCATTGTTGAAAAAAAGGTACCCATGTCCACCAGGATGCAGGTGTGTCTGAGGACTGGTCACTCATAGCAATGTCTTCTATGACCATCTGAGAGAAATGTTTCCTAATGCATGCAGTTGCTGCTTAGCTATGAACTTTTAACATTTAATTTTTCAGGTAGTCTAAACACTGGTGAAGGGACCAGCCCTCACCTCCAAGACAGCAGTTATGAGTGAGACACCAGTGGGGAAGACAAGGCAAGAACTGCCTGTAACCACTTTTTAACAGGAGTGTAATTGCAATACAAGCCTCATTCTCTATGTACATTTGCTCTTATACCAGACTATTGTTTCTGTTTGAACCAATAACAGCAGCAATTTTAACCAGCAGCCATATCACTCTGCAACTCACAACTGGGAACCCACTGAAGCTCAGCAGGTGTGAGCCTGGTCAGTACCTGGATGGGAGACCTCCTAGGAAAAACTGAGGTTGCTGCTGGAAGAGGTGTTAGTGGGGCCAGCAGGGGGTGCTCACCCTGCGGTCCATGTGGGTCCTAATGCCCCAGTATAGTGATGGGGACACTATACTGTAAACAGGCGCCGTCCTTCGGATGAGATGTAAAACTGAAGTCCTGACTCTTTGTGGCCATTAAAAATCCCAGGGCGTTTCTCAAAAAGAGTAGGGGTTTACCCCGGCGTCCTGACCAAATTCCCATTGGCCCTTACCAATCATGGCCTCCTAATAAATCCCCATCTATGAATTGGCTACATTGCTCTGCTCTCCTCCTCACTAATAGCTGATGTGTGGTGAGCGTTCTGGTGCACTATGGCTGCTGTCGCATCATCCAGGTGGATGCTAGACACTGGTGGTGTTGGAGGGAAGTCCCCATTACCTGTAAAGCGCTTTGAGTGGAGTGTCCAGAAAAGGGCTATATAAGTGTAAGCAATTATTATTATTATTATTATAACAGATGAATAAATCAATAAATTAACATATGTTAACTCAGTTCTAGAGCAAACATGTTGGCTGATCTCATGTTAGCTTGCAGATCTGGCAGTTTTCAGAGCCTCTTGGCAGTGAAAAGGCTGACGCTGTATAAGCAGTGAGCTCTAGAGAGCACTGAGTCGAGTTCCAGCACCAGGTGTTTGATTCACAAATGGAAATAGGTCAGAGAGGTGGTGGAGCTCGTAAGTGCCTGTGGGTCTCCAGACTACCTTGGGAACTGTGAAGCACTACATGCTTGGTCAGCCTTTTCTGATACAAGCCAAGGAAAATCTTTACTGCCTGGTCATGTGCAGAAATGACAAATTTTATAGGAACTGCTTCAGCAGTGGGCACTAATACAATGTTCTCTGGAAATGAAAAATAAAACTGGAAATGCTCACAGAAATATTGATAGAAATATGAGCATATATCTATAAACAGAACGCAACTTATTCTATTGGGAATTGCAGGTATTTGAAGAAATGTTTTTATGCTGATCTACCTATAGTTTCAAACTAAAATGCTACTAAGGAACAAGTAATACTGTAGGTTTATTCCATGCTGAAACGAGAAGAAAGAAAACACAACGTTTCGGCCATGGAGCCTTCTTCAGGTGTGAGGTAAAATGCTACTATATTGGTGCTTTTATTTTGTGATTAGGATTAAATAATGCCCATTTTTGAAGAAGCCAGCCATCGAAAGGAACATGCATTATAAATCAGGATAGTATGAAGTAGGACACATATTGTTTATACTAAATAAATGTGCTTTTCATTCTACTGTCTGTTCATTGGCACACCATTGGAGCAGTCCATTAAAAGAAAACTTCCACCCGGTGTGCTCCATACGTGTCAGTATGCATATTTTGAAGTGATCAGTAAACATGGTCAAGGAGGATACATGAAGCTTATTATTTAAAGCACACATTTATTATTCTTCCATAATCAAAATAACATTATCAGTGAATTGTTTAAAAAAATAGGCATTAAAATACATAGATCCTTTGGTAAAGTATTAGCATTAACATTTGATTAAATAATCCTGTAAAAAAACAAAGAATAACGTACAGTACGAGGGAGATCACATGTAACAGAATTGATATACAGTATATTCTGTAATTCATATAAAAACTTTTTTCAACCTGCATACTTTTCTGCATTTGACCCGGAATTATTTCCTCAGTTCGATTAAAAAATATTATATAGTATAATCACACATTAAGACTCATTATTTCTGAAAGATTTAAAACACTTAAATGAAATTACAATTTACCACAGTAGACAAAAGTGGAAAATTGAGTGGGTCCTGACCTCACAATCCAGCTGTGATTACCCATTGTTTAGAGATCACTTCTGCTGTTTTCAGGAGAGCACACATTCCATTAACGCAACACTTAACATTAAATACTCATTGTCCAGTTAAAACTAGCTCTAACGTGTGTTATTTATGTTTATGTCTGGACTGGTCTGGATTTTAATGTGAAAACTTTAAAAAACGAAGGCTTTTGTAGATTGTCTTTATAGTGTTAATCTGTTAAATATGTAAAAAAGAGGGGTAAAAGACTAAATCTAATTTTTGCCTTTTGTGAATATATTTACCTGAGCCTTTTCCCAGTACAGGGATGCTGACAGCTTTCATAAACCAAAAAATGATAAGCACCAAGATGTGCTGGATAGTTAAAGGGGAGAAACATATTCCTTATGGCAATTGCTATATACTATATCTAAAATAAAAAGATTATACACCCAATAATTTCATCCACCAATCAAGTCAGATTCTCCAGTCCTGGAGAGTTCATTAACCTAGAGTACATCTACAAAGATAACAGTTGTTATCAAGTTGCTATGTTGTTAGTAATGAAGTATGAGGTTGGTAAGTGATCTGCTTTTTCTTCAGTTAATGAAAAAGCCAAATGAGCTGCTTCTAACCATGTAAATAAAATGGTGTTTCAGGTGTTATTCACCATGTTTCCAATTTTTTTAAATTTGGGTGCACCAGTCGATTTCTATTATGCATTCAGTCATTCTGAAATTGCCACTTGTTCATTAGCTTAGGTTAACTGCTATGATCTCAGTATTACCTGCGGTCACACATGCCCCATTGTCAGAAATATTTCTCATTCTTAATGCTGCCTCTCAAGGGAGTTAGCACCACTTGGAGGAGCACCAGGAGACCCACTGATGTCATTCCAAGCTTGCAGGTGTCACGAATGATCAGCAGACAGATTGGGAGGATGAACCCTGTGCGGTACCTCAGTGGTCAGGAGACAAAAGTAAAAGACCCAGTAGCTTCCAATGCAAGAGAGGGCTAGGCGAGCGACGCGGTCAAGGGCGAGTACCGTAGTTCGTATCCAAAAGGGCGCAGAGAAGGCTTCTGATCCAGGAGAGGGCTAGGCGAGACACATGGTCAAGGGCAAGTTCCATAGTTCGTATCCAAAAGGGCGCAGAGAAGGCTTCTGATCCAGGAGAGGGCTAGGCGAGACACATGGTCAAGGGCACGTTCCGTAGTTCGTATCCAAAAGGGCGCAGAGAAGGCTTCTGATCCAGGACAAGGCTAGGCGAGACACATGGTCAAGGGCACGTTCCGTAGTTCGTATCCAAAAGGGCGTAGATGAGGCTTCTGATCCAGGAGAGGGCTAAGCGAGAGATGTTGTCAAGGGCGAGTTCCGTGGTTCGTATCCAAAAGGTCTTAGAAGATTTGGAAAGGACGGCGAGGTACGAGCTCTGAAGGGACGACCAAAAGCAGGCAAAGAACAGAGGGTTTTAGAGGGTTTAAATATTGTGAGAGGAGGGAGGTGCGCTGACAGGGAGAGTGTCGTGGTTGGTTGATTGACAGGAACAGTATCGTTTGGAAGAAGTGCTCGGGCTGAAGTGTAATTAGCATGAGGGCGCTTCCATGTGGGAATCTGGTTGGATGAGGGCGTGACAGCAGGCTGATGGGGGTGCATGGCACACAGAACAAATCCTGGCAGTGTCAAGCCCACCCAGTGTTAGTGGTTCTCAAAAAAGCTCCCCCTGTTCAGGATCCTGGACATAGTTGGCTAAAATCCGAACACTAGACATGTGCCAGACAAACAATGCAGATATAAAGGCTGGCAAACAGGCTGTAACCAAATCAGCTGTACAGTATTGGAGGCTAGGAATACTCTCTGGGCCTTTTAAAGGCCAAACTAATGCTAATATTTGTAACACGTCCTACATTCCACAACAAAATCAGAAGCTTTTGTTGGAAATAGACAAATAGAGAAAACTATTTTGCAGACACACAGCAACCTTCAAATAATTTAAAGTGATCTCCATACATCATATAGAAAGGCTTGAAAAGGACGTTGATTGGTAATTAGCTTGTTTGGACGTTCGAAGCTAAGTGATTATCCAGTTCTTTCTTGAAAGGTCTAGATGTTAATTTTAACCCTTTACCTTTCAGCAAAAACAACCATGATTCATCAGGACCAGCTCTTACACAAAACAGTCTAATGAAACATTTTAGAGGAAACTTAAGCTTGCAGGGCTTGTGTTACTCTTATTATAATTTTAAAAATAGGGGTTTTAAACTGGTCAAGCTGATATTGAGTAAAGGAAACATTCAATTGTTATTTCACTGTATTAAGTTACTTGGGCAAAAATACAGATCACTGTGAAGCAACATTCTAGAAACATAGCATATACAAGATTACCTGGATAAATTATCCATAATTAAGATAATAAATACAAGTTTTAACTGCAACCATCCTGTAACTGCTATATGATGGCCTTGCTGTAAGATGTTTACCCTAATTGTGTAGAACAGAAACAACTTAACATGTTGATTTTTGTTTTTTCACCACCAGGGTGTTTGCTACTATACATTGTGTGCTTCTTGTTCCTCAGAGACTGAAACACATGGATCACAAAATATTGATTTTTAAAGCAAACACAAACCCCAAATCCTTCGAGTGTTCTGTGGCCTCTCTTTTACACATGGATCTTTTAGAATAAAGAAAATAATACTTTTTGACAGTTCCTCTCCCTGTGTCGATGGGTAAACTCACACGGCTGATCACAGATCCCGCTCTAGGTGGTGCTAGAAGCCTTCTTGAAGAGGTTTCTGTAGATCTTCCCCAGACTGTCCTCAAACACAGCCCTGTGTGGCTTCCCTGTGTACTGGGCAGCCTGATTTGACCAGAATGTCCCATTGTCTAAATGGACTGTGGCCTCACCAAGACCTCTAGAGCTGGAGGGTAAAGATACGACTGTCAACAGATGTGTATTGTAGCAGGGAAAACATAATTACATTCTGAGACATCTTTCAGAATTCAGCATTTCAACAGAAACACAAGAATCACTGCAATACTTCTGTAAATCTAGTTTACTTTCATGTTTTAAGACATTTACAATATCTTTGAATTTTCTTTTATTCACGTTAGATAATTACGTGATTGATCAATTGATCTGACGTCATGTTTCATCCAGCCATTTCTTGAAAAAAAATACAGTTTTGGCTTCAACGGTCTCCCACAACCTTTTGTGTAAAGCACCTCCTGTTCCCAGATTTACACCCCACATACTTCCATGTAGTTTCCACTCGTGACCTAGTTTGTGTTTCACCTCTGGCACTGTAGAAGCCTTGTGTGTTGAATTTAATTACGTGAATTAAGTCCCCTCGCAGTCTTCTCCTTTCAAGACTAAACTAGTTTAGCCCATTTCAATTTATTGGCGTAGGACATTCCTAAGCTCAGGAATACATCTGGTTGTTATTCTCTGGTTTGATTCCAGAGCAGCAATCATTTTTTAACGTGGTAACCACGTTAACAGTACACAGTATTCTAAATGTGGTCTTTCTAATGAATTACATAAATTCTATCTTTTTAACTACTATATTGTAAACTGAGAGCTACCCATACAGCATACTGTTTGTGCTGTGTGTGTCCATTACTGTTGTTCCTTGTTCAAAGAACTGTAAATAGTTTTTAATTTAAGCAAGACCTAACTTTTGTGAAACAATGTTAATTATCTTCTAGGATCTTATTTACAAATACTGAAGGTGATCCTCTAGTTTAATTATAATTATTATTTCCATTACATGTAAGATCTAATTGGTCTGTACTTAGCAGGTTCAGTTTTGTGAATGTGTTTTTGGATGGGTATAACATCAGCAATGCTCCGGTCTGTCAGTACAACCCCTGCCTTGAGCGACTGATGAAACAGTTGCATCAACAGCTTCTGAACAATATCTCTTTTCTTAAGTATATTTGGTAGGATACTGTGGAGTTTTATTGATCTTGAGTGATTCCATAACCCTAGACACCCCTCCAGCTTCTATAGCATTATATCTACCAACAGCCTATACTATAAAAATAACTGAAAAATAAAAGTTTTTCCATGGTATGCAAGATTTAAATAAATAACAAATTGCTTTGAAATTAAGAAGCATACTGTAATATGGTTACATTTCTTTGTAAGGGTCGGAAGATTTAAATCCTTTACAACTTCAGTTTCCTTTTTCATCTTCAGTCACTTACTGTCATTGTTATTCAATTGTCTCCACAGTGCTGCTTGAAGGCTTGTGTACCCCTCTAGTTCTTTAAAGAACCATTTTTTTAAAGAACTAGAAATATTTCTAAAATAAAGGGTCGATATCCCCAAATTCTATGTAATGTTTAGAGAAATCTATGTATGTAACAGAAAAAGAAATAGTAAATAAGAAAATAAGAAGGTAAATAAGAATTAGTGTATGTGTAAAGATGAAGGGATCACATACTTTCAAACAGCACTGTACTGTATATTCCTCACTGCGCTTACCAAGTTATCAAAAACAATAAAAACAACAGCTTTTGACCTTTCTAGAGATTTCTATGTTATGCAGACAAGGTCTGTCATCACCCACTCTTTGACTAATTGAGTATATATTAAATCCACATCATTTCATGTGTTTATTGTAAATACAGGAGTTGTCTGACTATTATTACCATTTCATCCCGTATCATAATGTGCACCAATTATCATAATATTCTGTACTCTGTGACCATTTCAATTTTTTCCAGATCTGGCAATGCAAGGGAACGCTGATAATTTTCTCATTTAAAAATAATTTGAAGAATTCTTGGTTGTCAGAATCAGGATTAGTAAAAATTTAACATAAGAATAATCCTATTATGGTACAAACAAATTATGATTGCCAGACAATTGTTAGATCTGCTTTGTTGTATCAAACAACTGCATTACTCCAAACCTTAGATCTTACTTAATCTGCTAATGAAATAAATTACAAAATAATTTGAATTATGCACATTTAACACAATAAGAGAATAGCAGATTACATATACTACATGAACCTGTAGAACATGATAGGTAGTATGCATGAAAATCACAGAAAGAAAGAAATACTCTGAATTTCTAACTAGTGTGGTTCTGTGCATTTTTGAAAGACCTGTCAATACAAATTCACTGAATTTCATGAAAAAGTGCTGTTTTTTTCCTGAATTTGTCTTTATACTATAGGTTTATTACATGATAAAAGTTTGCCTGTGTATTTTGTTATGACAGTGTAGGCCTGCAGAGAGAATTTAAAGGTACAGTGCTATCATACCATATGGAGAGGCACGTTAGTTTGTTAGAATGGCTAGAAACTGATACCAGAGTTACTTGACTTTTTCTTAAAGAATCCTTTGACACTATCCTGATAAAATGATTGGATCCCTGTCTACAGGTACGGAGCAGTCATTTCCTGTTCTATTTAGCATGCACCTCCCACTATGAGGAACAGCATTTAAAGTGTCTTTCCCATAGGCGCTTCTTTACTCAAAGGGTTGTGGGTGTATGGAACATGCTACTCAGCCATGACGTTGAAGTTTATACACTGGCTTCTTTCAAGAAAAGGATGTATGTGATCCTAGGTTCAATTAGCTAACTACCAAGAGAGCTGGATGTGCTGAACAGCCTCCCCTTAACTGGTAATTCTTATGTTGTTATGGTTAGTTCTTCCCTGTCCTACACCCTGATACTGTGATAGAATAAAGCATGACCTTAGTTTTACAGCACTTGTCTGCCTCAGTTACACTCTTATTCGCTGTTTTCCCATTTGTTCTTCTATTTTTTTTCTCTATATAGTTGGATATACTTAAGTTTTTTTCATTCCTAGGGGAGAAAAAAATGATCACAAGAAACAAACAAAAAATAAATACAGGAGTGCAATTTAAATGTAATGGAAGCAGTAAAAGCTCTTGTCACAGCGGTGGTGATTGTCTGAGATTGGGCTATTAAGATAATCACCAGAAAATGTTCATTTCCTCAGATGTCAGGGATTAATATGCTAGCAGTTCAGCAATTTAGCATAGGGGAGAGCTTTGTAATCTAACATCTCATGACAGGATGTTTACCTGTCCTCTTGGACCTGGCTGTCACATAGAGAGTCGTTACAGGATGTGGAGGTCTTCTGATGCACAGAATCTGTAAGGCTCCCCCAAACCTGTGAAAACAATGACAGAATCATTATCCGATGGACAGGGGCAGGAGAGGTATGAAATATTAACATGCAAATCCTGGTTTGTACTCCCTAAAAATATAAAAGAAAATACAAGAAGGCATTCCTTTTGCCTAAACCCGTAGCTTGAATGTTCCAAGATATGCTTTTGACAGCTTTGAGTGCCTGTCTATGGGGAGTCTGCATGTTTGCTTGGCATTTCACAGGTTTTCACGTGGTGTTTCCATTTACTCCCACCTCCCAAAGGATTGCAGGATAGGCCTGACTGTCTGTCTCAGGGTGCCCATTCCTGATACCCACGAGAAAGGAAGTTCAAGATTAAAATGAGCACTTTGAAAGAAAGTGGAATTGTCTGTTCTTTCTCCACAAAAGTTTCTGTGTGGTGGTAAAAATAACACTTATCTTCATTTGAGCCTGTGTTTGCCCCTGCATGACATGACAGAGATACCAGGTACTCCTGTGCATGTGTCTACTTTGCTTTGTGCTTTGGATACTGGAACACGATATTGACTTGGGCTTGGTGATTGATGAACCTGAGTATTGAATTACACTATTAGCAGAGAAGTTTTATGCAGTGTTAGCATGTAATAACAAATGATGATATTTTGTTTCTTTTTTTCTCATACCCAAATGCATTTTTAAGAAAAAAAATATTTTAAAGATTAAATGTTTCCATGTAGACTTAACCAGCCATATTAATTTTTCACAGATGTAATCACAGGGCACACGCTGGTATTTTTGAACTGGGATTTGGCTTTTGCAATTACGACAGTCTAAAAACACAGCTTCGTATGGGGGGGAATAAAAGCAACCTCAAATAAACTGAAAGTTTCTTATGTACCCACTGATCAGCCAAATATTACTGCAGGTGCCATTTAGGATCCCTCTATGTCCTCAGACATTAAAGCACTGAAAGGCCTACAGCAGCCCATGGTTTTGTTGCTAGCCAGGACTTTTGAAACCTCTAATGTATTGCTGAATTTTGGATGAACCAAAACATTTTGCATTTGAACAGCAATAAGACTGAGGCCATGCTACTGGGTGATATTTCTACTCTTAGGTCTTCAATTCATACTGAGTTTGTCGGTTTGTTTCTTTCAGAATTTAACAGCCTTTAAAGAAATCCCATAAGCTGTTCTTTTTTTATTATGTGAGGATTATGGTTTATTCCCTTAACCCATTATAAAACTCATGCCATGTTGTCCTGGCACTTGCTGAGATGCCACTGTTATCTACTTCCTTTTCTTTGCCGTGAAGATGAGGTTTAGTGCCAGCTTTCCGTGAGAAGTTCCTCCTCCCAGAGCATTGCCTTACAGAAAGGATTTCAAGCTTTAGAGTAATTAGTTAGATGTCATTTGCGTTTCACCATAAGGATTCAAGCACAGAGCGTGGGAGGTGATGCATTTTATACAACACCTGCCAATTCCAAAGCTTTATGTTTCCTCTAAGGCTTTCAGCTTTCGAAGTTCTAAAGAAATTCAATTGATTTCAAGTGAAAGAAAAATACAGTAATGACTCCACTTACTAGGCCTCGGACACAAATCTGTTGAAGAGATGTTTCCAATTGAAATAAACCCAGACTGAACTCTATGTCTTGATGTTTTACTGCAAGGCAGCTAAATCTGATCCAGTTCTTCTAGATCATGTTCAGAAAACAGGTAAATAGAATAAAAATCAGAAAGCAGAAATGTTGCCCAAATCACAGAAGTCCACCACATCTGTTGTGATGGCAGTGAATCTTCTAAAGGCTAAGAGTTTTGGCTGAACACTTTTATTTATATGCATTCTGTCTTAATACGCCCAGTTAAATGTAGGAAAACTCATGACCTTACGAATGAATCCAAGATTGGGTTCTAATGTGTAACTCACACATGTATATGAATTAATGCTTTTAGAAATTCAGGATTAAACCCTGAATCTCTGCACGATCATGGTGGATGTTTTGACTGACACCACTTGACACATAGTGACACACTCCTTATAAGTATTGCTTTCCTTCGCATTTGTTCACTTAATTTTTGCAGAAGGGGTAATTTAGAAAGATGAATCCTAACCACAGATATCAAATAGCAGCATTTCTAGTGCGGGAACATTCTGTTGGTAATCACTATATCTACATGAGACAAATCACTGATAGATTGTCTTTTATGAAATGGTCACATTTTATTAGAGGATTCCCTATTTCACTTCCATTCCCTATTTCAATGTTTTCAATTAGTATTCATATCTACATCTACTGGAACACATTAAAAACATTCACTTGTTTGATTTCAATGCAGTCACTATTCATTTTCTTCTGCTTGCACAACTGGCCAGCAAGAGTTCTTAAGATGGAGCTCAGTCTTATGGCATCCATATGGCCTAAAGAGCTGTGAAAACACCATTTTATAAGACTTTTCTTAAGCATGGGATACACTGCCCAGTTTCATCAATGGTTTTTTGAGAGGTGATTTTACAGGGCTGAGAGATTGATAAAAAAGGCTTGCAAAGCTTAAACATATAGAATCGTTTGTAAAGTGATTCCCTCACATTCAGTAAGGCTATTATATTATATTCCCTTGCAAATCTTTCAACCAGAACATTCATGGGTTATGGCTTATGACTGCCCTCCCACCAAATGCCAAATTTTGGAGCCATGATAAGTACTGCATGAGGATCTGCTGGTCCACACAGTGGCAGAAGTGTCTCTACCTTAGCGTCACTTCAAAATTCTACTGTAACAACGCAATAACAGCTGAAGTGTACGATGACTTGCAGACAGTCCTGGAAATGTGCAATTGGACTGTAATTACATATCTCTTTTCTGTAACTGTCATTGCTAACACCATACATGTCAACAGTGGTGCCCAATAGTGTAATTTAATAGTGTTCATAAATCCAGTATCTTACCCCATCACCACTGTACAAGTAAAAACTATACAATGTTTACCGGGACCTTGGTTTATGTTTTATACCAGAATAAAATCAGAATATGTCCCACTTCCCTTGATTTCTTTGAACTGTGTGTGATGCCAGCTATTAAAGTTTTTTTTTAACCCCCCCCCAGAGAAATTTACGATTATTAGGGAGACCATATTCGCAAAGTGCATGTTTCTCATGAAGGTGCATACAATGGAAATCATTAGCATACCATTAGCCTAGTAAAATGCATTTTAAGAAGACACAGCTCTTACCGCAAGACGTGCAGGGTGCACCCGAAGACAGGTGTGCCTTAGGGAAATGCTGATATTCTTATGGACCGGTTAACATAAACGAAGGAGCAGCGACTCAGGGTGTGTGGGAAAACATAGGACAGTGGTGCTCAGACCTTTAGTATGCTGCCCCCTTCTGAAAATAATTTTTTATGCCCCACTCCACACAAACACACACAAAATGTGAAACTTTCAATGCCTAGAGTAGAAAAGCTTGTCCCAAGTTGAGGTTTACCCATCAGAAAACATAATGAGTATATATACATTTAATTTTTCAATCTTCTTTAAAAATACTAGACATACTTGCTAATGATATATGCCTGGTAACGGTGGGAACATTTGTTTTAAAGTGCACTGTCAGATGTCATTTATATGCTGTGTGCCTCTCCTACTGCTTTTTTATGCCCCTGGGGTATTTGGAAGGAATTGTTTTTTGGACATTTAAAAAAAACACTAAAAAATGCCGCAGATAATTGTGCCATAAAATATACTACTCATAAAATACATGCACTGTACATTAAAAGAGAAAGCATAAACATTTGCTGTTACAGAAATGTACTTTGCCATTAGTGAAATTACGTTGCCTCAAAAAAAAAAAATCCTGTTTTACAGCACTCTGAAATGACAGAATCTGACGAGTCTTCGCGGGCAAGAGGACGGCAGAGAAGTTCGGAAATGAAACATGTAAATATATACGGTATACAGTATATATAACTTGTATCGAATTTTATGTTCTAATCTGAATCTGGTGAGGATGGCTTCTTCTGAAGGGCCTAGTAAAGTAACACCTTCTAGTTGTCTCTGCTTTTGGGTTCTGGAACTTTCTCCCCTTGCTCCCTTTTGATATTGACACCTCTCTGTGGTGGCAGGGACTGCCTCTACGATAAGACAAACCGAACGGTACCTTTTAATGAGATGGAGAGCAGCTCGTATCACCTGCTTCCCATCAGTGTTACTAGCACAGCCAGTTTAAATACTGTATATCTTATGGTTAAGAAGTTGCTGTGAATACTACAGTATGTGCATACAACTCCCCTCATTAATGCTCTCTTTCTGTGACATTGGCATATTCAACACATTAATGAACCCATCATCTTGACTTTAAGAAGTGCATGCTGTCATACTGTATGTCCTTTCTTGTTAGACATGCCTTGTTAGTTTGTGAAAACGGGTTAACATGCCATTTTCTAAACTTTCAGCACTATTGCATCAGAATGATTTGTGAAAGAGGACCATAGAATCTAACTGCCTTTTGGAAAAATGAAACTTGGAGTGTTACTTACAGGTGTCATTCCATGCCGGCTGCGGTGGGTTTTGAGGATCTTCTGAACCCTCTCATGGATCTCTTCCCAGTGTGTTGGAGTGGAAGGACTGGTCTGGAACCTTTAAAACAAAGACTTCAGATGAAGTCTTGAAATGCGGAGGAAATAGCTAAAAATGCACAAGTAGAAGCTGACATGCTCTGACGGTCATTCATGAAATTTCATTTAAAACACGTCTGAGCTCTCACACTCGTCAACCATAGCATAATACCCGATTTTAATATCCTCTAAATGTTCTAAATTCTCTGTCCCAAATGCACATGCAATGCAAATCAGTGTCTTCTCTAATCTGTACATGAGATGTTTATTTTTGCATGTCTGTTTCCTTGTTTCAGTCTTGAGCTTCAGTCCTTGCCTGGGGTTAATTTAGTCAATACCATTAAGTATTAAATACCTGAATCTACTGTTGGAAGGAATGATGCAAAGGACAACTAATATAACAGTTCATTATAATGGATACTGTTTTAAGACACACGCCCACACAATAAGCTAGTTTTAATGACTATTACCACCAGCTGTAGCAAAGGCATTATACAGCTAATTTCAAAGAAATAACAGTAAAGGAATGAAAACTTTTCATTCTCCTCTGTGGAGGAATTAAAAGCAGGGCCTTATAAAAAAGGAAATCAGCTGTGCAAGCACACTTGGCTCTGACCGAGGTGGGTGCATGGATGACGAGACAATATTTGCGCAATGTGACATAAAAAAGTTTAAAATTCAGGGCAATAATAAAACCCAACAGAATTCCCTTTAAATAAATTACACGGGCAATGCCAACACAATTGTAAGAGTAGTGCCCCCATGTTTGAGCCAACAGTAAAGTGCTCTTACTAACGTGAGAAAGGTACTGTAGCTCAACATTACAAATATATCCCTTCTAATAGGTGTTATTTCATCTTATCTAGAAGTAGAGTTTCAATTCGGACTTGTTTAAGAATGGTAACAATCTTTCTATAAACAGCAAAGACTGATAAAAGAAATAATAATAAATCAGCATTCATTCTAACTTTTAAAGTGCTGCACAAGTTAACAGATTTAGCATAACTGCTTGCTAATATATCTTAGTGGGTGGATTTAAATAAAAACAAGAATTCTTGCATCAAACGTAGGAAATTATGCTTAACCGCCACTAGTCTGTGCTCAGGCACCAAGAACAGCACAAGTAGAAAAAGAGGTAGAACTGTTGCAGAGACTGCTGTCTTTATTTCATCTCAGGTTACTGAAGGCAGGGTGGAGAGGATATATAAGACAATGTAGATTTTTATAGTGTTTTCTTCAATTTTTTACACAAGGTTTACATTTTATTATTTTCAAATTCAGCAATATAATTTACATTTATGCCTGTAGCAGTTATTGCAGTCTTTATTTGATCACCTACTTGCCTTACATGTTTCTGACCTCTCCTTTTTACCCAGTACAAAAAGCCATATGTGATATCATTTGAAATTAACCCCACTAAGAAACTCATGAAAAAGTGTCATTTGCAATTTTGAAGCTGCCCTCCAGACAGGCCGGGACGAGCCAGAACACTGCCCCTTTTGCTTTGCTCAATCAACACACTCCTGAGCAATTGGTGGTTCCAGTTAAACATTTAACACGGCCATTACAAACACCAAACCACCTTCCCTATTCCAACAAATGTGAATGGATTTAATGTCAGAGTCATCTGCAGCTGGTACAGAACATACTTAAAAACACTTGAATTCTACAAAGGAGTAGCATGCAGTCACAAATGTCTTTTGGCACAGCATTACTAGGACAGCTTTAAATTAGGCTCTTGGAGATTCATGTTTATTATTCATTCTTACTTATTAAGAACCTGGGATTCATCCTAAATTTACTCTTGCAGAGAAACAGACATCAGTTGTATGTGTCATTGTGGGAATAAATGCAAGGCGGGGAGCCTTGTCAAAAACAGCCAGTGTGCTGGATGTGGAAAACCCCTGTATAGGTTTTAATGCATACAGCAGTACTGGAAAATGACTGGGGCTGTGCTCAGATTACACAACCTTCCTGATAACGCTTGAATTCAGATCACTGAGAAAGACGCAGTGTGTTCCAGAAGTTTGCCTTTTCGTAACAAATTAAAACTCATTTCAACCTTCGCTGCAGCGGGCTGTGACTTCTTACATCCTCTATACTTGCAAGCACCATGAAGAGCTTTATAGGAAACCCACATGACACTACATTCTGGAGATTGGCAAGGCCAAATTTACCGGAATGAAAACTTTTAATCTTGAGAATTAACCTGGGCACCACGTTGGCATGGCACCTGCTGCCGTATAGTGCTTGGGCCCGGGCTTTGATTCTGGACTTGTGCATCTGTATTTGAGAAGTCTGCACGTTCCCCTGTGATAAGGTTTTCATTTCCTCTCACCTTTCAAAGACATGCTAGCTATGTTTCAGTCTACGGCAGCCCGGCGATGGACTAGCATCCAGTTCAAGAGCGCAGTCATGTGTACCCACTTTGCTCCGTATGCTTTTAGGAAAGGATCCAGCTGTGAAGCAATCCTTATCAGGATAATAACTGACGGAGGAGAATTCACCTTGGAAAGCCTTGTTTTAATGAGAGCATGTTTCAGAGTGTAATACAACCCCTGCAACTTTATGTGAACTTGCACCTGGGCCTATTAAGATGTCTTGATGTAAACAGCTCATTCTTTCCTTCTTAAGGTCAATAAAATGCTGTTCTCACTACAAAGACCAAATCGTGGCTATGGTCATCCCAGTTTTTAAAAAAAAGCCAAACAGACAGGCTAATTAAACCACATGTGAAGAACTTGGAATTATAATGTGGCAAATTTCCTTTTTAATTAATAACAATGTCCTGGGTCATGCATTCTCAATACTTATACTGGCAAGATGAATGCATGTAACCTAGCACAGGTTACACATACACAGGTATTCAAGCAGAGACATTGTATTTTAGCATTGTGAAGAAAAAGCTTCAAAATCTATGTTTTAATATATATTTTCAGGCACGTCATGCATGCAAGTTTCCTACTGTAATAAATGTTTTAAATAAGATTTCTATTCTATGTGCTCGCAATCATCCAGGCAGTCTTGAAACAATTCGTCTGACAGACGTATATCATCAAGCACATTTCTAACAAATAGTTTTACCAGGTGTAATTCAAATTATGCAAATAAAAAGTACATGGGTTAGAAGACTGAATATTTGTCACAAGCTGTATGATAGAAAAACAGCTCATTGCAACACAGACAGTAAATCTGAAAAACCCTTACAAAAGGAAGAACTAAACAATGTGGCATTGCTATAGACTCTGTACTGCTGCTTTACAAGCACCTGTGCAAAAACGTGATCTCTCTGCTCTCGATTCACCCTTCAGAATCCAGAGCCAGAGATTCATTTTGAGTATTTGAAGTGCATATCACCATTAACAGAGGTGGAACAAACAATGCCTGCATGCTGAGGAATTAAAGCAAGATCTCGGCACCAAGACACAAAACATTCTTTAAAAGCATTTCTTCCATTATCGCCACTGTCCCCAAGTCTCCAAATGCACTATAGAAGCAATTAGACCATTTTTATATCACCTAACATACATACAGACTCACTTCCTTACCAAACACACATATATACATACAGTGACTACTCACAATTAATGTGCCGCCAGGAAATCATACTGCAACTACAACTATGAAATGAAGAGGCAAAAATAATTGCTTTTTAATTGCAAGCTGTTCTCATCAAAACATCTTTGCAATCACTGATTGCCATTTAAGCACTATTGATTAATATTGATTTATTGATTTGTCTCAGTATTATCAGTGGAAATAAATAATATTAAAGTAAATAATGAAATAATAAAAACAGGTCTTTAAATAAAGGAAACTGCTGCATACTTATGTATTCTACTGTACATAAATACATTCAACCTTAAAGGTGCTAGTTTTCCAGTTCTTCAATTACCATTATAAGATGAACCGAGACAGAAAAAAGGTGATTAGCATCATTTTTAGCTGAGAAAAAGACATATATATTTTTTTGGTGCAGAAATTCAAAAATGTAGTGTCTCTGCACAGCTCCCATGGTCAGAGTACTGAAGTATTGAAGTGTATACCCACGCTGTGTGAGTTTTAACAATAAAATGTTGATAATGAAACCAAAAGAAAAAATACATTGCCTAATTTTACTACATTAATGTTCAAGTGAAAATATCAGTTTGATATGGACAAAATGTAATATAAATGTTAAGAAATCGTTTTACACATTTACTTCATAATTAAGCATGATACTCAACACATAATCATAAATGCATCATAGAAAAAGTATTACTAAAATCTGTTGTCTTGTTTAAATAGGATTTAGACAAATTACAGTCATTTAAAAGCCTTTAATTGTGGAAATAAATGCCATACAGCATAAAGGTGCCGTGGATATGTACTTAATATCTTAAAAACGTAATATCGCGCATGCATTTAACACAAAAAAATTGCTATGAGTCAAGGAGTGGAATATAACATAAATCTCCCTTGCTTTTCCTCAGAGAGGCATGCTGGAATTAGTGTGTTTTTTTATTTAGAAATGTATGCCTTGTTTATTTTAACTTCTACCACAGGGTGATACATTTACATGGGCCTGCAATTTTTAATTCACTTGAAGTTTGAAAAAGCAATTTGATGTAGTTCCTTCTTGTGCTTTTCTCTTTAGCTGTGTTTTTTAAATTGGTATTGTACTGTACTTCTTTAAGTGCCTAGATTAAATAAATACTTTTAGCCATGTAACATATTAGAGTGTAAGATACAAAAAAATCTTCAAATATAAAAAGAAGGAAAATTTGGAGATTTATTTATTTCCTTAGATGCCTTGATACATTCCCGCAAATTGTTTGATTGCAGGCTTTGTTTTCATGTCAAACTTTGTCACTACCAGTACCAAACTGATGCATCTCATCTGCAAAGCGCCTCTTAAAATTATTATGCAGAAAGCTGTCGGTGTCTTCCAGCTTTGTATAATAAGCATAGTCTTACAGACAATTTGGAACAGATACCGCAAAGCTAGCAGATAGAACACATTGTTGCTACGTACTCCAATCTGGGCAGTGGGAGATAAAAGATAGCATGAAAGAAGTCGGAGAGAACGCTGGGTAATTCAAATAGAATTTGCTTAACTGAGTGTCCCAACAAAAAGGTCCTCTTTACGCATACATTAGGAACAGCTGTTGTAGATATTGTGTTCTACAGTTTTGGGTCTCCAATTTTCACATTAGAAAAACACTTTCCTGAGGGTACAGTATTATTTTGAATCAAGTGATATTTTATAAACAGTATTTGTTTACGTTTGTAATATATTGTACGATGCTGGCTCTTGTATCCAAGCATCACTGGGTTCCCTTTACCTATATTTTTCTTTTCACAGACTCATTTCGGTATTAATTTTAACTGCCTGAGCAGTCTGGGTAAAGCATCTTGCTCAGGGGTACAGCAGTGGTGTCCCCCTGGGATTTGAACCCTCAAACCCTCCAGTCAGGATTCTAGAGCCTTAGCCTCTTTATCTTCCATTTACACACTGTTCGATAACACGGTTCATACTCACTCCCTTGATCAAGTTTTATGGTTTTGCACCTATTCCGTTAGCACCATTCTTTTGAGTGGCAGCACTGTGTAATACACTGTTTTCTTTTATACATGTATAAAAGCAGATGTTTTTCAAACTGAAGCCTGCAGCTAGCTGAGTAGCTGGTTAGGAAAAAATCAACCATGGACAAAAAACCTTCTCTTGTAGCTGTTCTCCTTCTTTTGCTGGAAACCTTTTTAAAAAGTTTATGTTGACCATAAAGTGTTAATCTTTGTACTGTGCTACTCATATCATTTCATTATAAAAATGGCTTAATGTAACCACAGCATGAGTTAAAATAATGGAGAAAAAAAGCACCACAACTCAATGAGGGCAACACGTTTCTGTCATTTCCTCTTCCATCAGAGATTTCCAAAATCGTGCTTTACTGTAGCCAGAATATGATAAACTTGCTTTAATCTCCAGGTTTATGACTTTTGTCGCGTTTTCAATTTATGGAAGGAAGATCATAGATTTCTCAGTTTTTTCTCAGTTTAAAATTGTCTATTGATTTTAATGTTTACAATGAAGTGAAAAAAACATGCAGTTTTAGCTTGCAGAGCTCAGATCAATTGCAAGGTATCTCAGAATTTATTAAACCGCTTGTTGGGTCAAATGCATTCACACCAATCTTGCTGAAACACAATCAATACTATTTTAGTTTGTTTTCTCTCTGTCCTTTTTTTAAAAAAAAAGTGATGAACAAACATGACAAGACATCAGATCCTGTAATTTCAAGAAAGGGGAAACACATTTCAGTAGCCTATTGTGATCGAAATAAAGATCTGACTTATACAACCTCTTTTATTTGTTTGTGTGTTTTCATAAGGTTGAGATTGAGCCAATAATTCATTATTGGAAATTCAAATGGGATAAGGTATGAGCTCCCCTCCCTGCCTTCCATCTGTTAACAAAATGGAAATCGTTTCAGTCTGAGAATGACAAATTTCATAAGCACATAAAAACTGGTTGTGTGATTTGACCCAGGCAGCAAAAGTATTATATTTTTTTAAGGCTACTATGCTTTTTTAAGGCTATTATAATTTTTTAAAAAGCCTACACCCCTCATAGTCTCCTCAACAGAGACTGTAATCAGTAAATCCAGCAGTGTAAGAGGAAAGCATAAAGAAAAAAATTAAAAATACGACATCTAATTGATGTTTTTAATTATGCATCATTAAGCCACTTATATGTAATTGCATTATTCCCAGAGGACAGCTGTAAAAGTCAGGGAAATGTTGATGCACTCAAACTAGAATTATTCCTATATGAGATAAAAGCAAATAGCAACAGTGCGATTAAAGAATTTGTCACACCCTGATCCATTGATTCTGATGGAGATACAATAGTAACCCATTTATCTAAAGGAGCTAGGGAAACAAAGAGCATGCAGAGATGTGACATCTGTGAAAAATGGCCTGTAGTTGACCAAGAAGACAGGGATACTGAAATACCATAACTTCCAAGTTGATAATAGAACAGGAACTTTGGCACAACCAGCAAATTAACACAAATTTGAAATTTGGTTCAATTACTTACCTGGGTTGCCTGTAAAAGTGACCAAACCAGAACAGACTGAATGGTCTGGAGTTGCACTGCAGACACGTAACTGCTTTTATAGTCTATGCTGTTTTAGAAATTGCAATGTCCTTTCCATCCTTGAGAGGAACCTATATTTTCTGACTGGATGCAAACAAATTTATCTTTAGAGAATCAGGAGCGTTTTTCAAGCCGATTTGATTTGGAAAGGACAGGTTTTTGTCCTTACAATCTCAGTACCCGCACAGCAGTGATAAAGCCACAGAACTGCCAAGGCCTATTGCTAATTCTCTTGTTGTGGGCCATGGTATGAAAAGCAGAACTACAGTACATGAAACATCTGATTCAACTAAAAACACAAGGTGACAGGTTTGGGGGTACCTTTAATATACACCAAGCTTAGGAAACCACAGTTAACTACAGTAATGCTCAGACAATTGTGAACCACTACACAGTCAACTACTGGCACAACTGAAAGCAAGACCAGTGATCTCTAGACAATAGCACTGAAGGCACAAATCACTACTTGTTGTAATTCTCAAAACACCAAAAGGATATTTTGAATAGCTATTAAAGCTATATAGCCAGAAATCACTTAACCTGAGGTCTGGATTGCAGACGAGAGCAAGGGTATCATGGGACACGGGGGGATGTTTCATTGACTAGTGAAGCATTACTGTACCTCTCTCTCAGGGAAGATCGATTCAGCAGAGGGCTCGGGGGAGTCTTCACAGTGGACAAGGGAGTGGAATGTGCTTTCAGTTGCCTCCTGGGTGTACGGCATATACCTGCAGTCTCAAGGCTGGTGTCTTCAGACATGCCCCTGGAGGGCCTGAGCCTGTATCCCTCCTGGGGCTCTGCGATAACCTGGAAAGAGTCAGGGCTCAGCAGTAGAGAAAGGAGGTAGATCTCAAAGGCCCAAAGAAAATTAGACGATTTCCCTGCTGTGGGATCAAGAACAAAATGGAAGTGCATAGGTCGGCCTTGTGAAATACAGCCAGAATACACTAGAATAAAAAAAGGCGTGCTGGTCCAGTAGACAATGTCATCATATGTGAGGCTACTGGCTCGAATACCATTACAATGATGTCAGGCAATTGAGACACACACAAGCTTTCGCTTGTATTCCAGTAGGCAGGCAAACAATTTGCAGGAATTCTTTGACCAAATCCCTGGTTGACTATGAAACAATTGTGTGACCAAGAGGATAAGATCCTTCTCACTAGGATGAAAGTCATGGCAGAATCATGAATTGGAGGCTGTCTTGTCCTTTACTTTCTATTTGGGGTGCTACCTGTGTTAGCAGTATTGTATCTAGTGCATGTACACTGTCTTGATAGGGCAACACTAGCTTGTAATATTTTATGCTTTGGTAAATTAGTTAGGTTAAAATAAGCCAATCAGGTGCTCATGCACATGACGTTTTCGTGACTGAATCATCACATTTATTTCCACTTTTTCATTCAAAATATTTGCATTTTCACTTGCCCTCACATTATATTTTGCCAATATAGATTTACAAAACTTTTCAGGTTTATGGAGTTTATGTGACTGCATATTAATTAGCTCACTGTGCCGCCATCTTTTGAGTACATGCTGTTAAAATGCACCATAAAACTGAAACATGCTTAGTAATGGCATGCTGATGCCCTAACATGGGCGAAACAGCTATCTATGGCTGTTGATTTTGATTTTTATATATGCAGAAGGTGGAACCATAAGTTTTTTTAAACAGTTACACCTTTTTCAGCACTGTGAAATGGTAAGAGTTTATTAATACCCATTTACATAATTCACGCACATTAACAAGTTTTGCTTCTGAAATCCTGGTTACCAACTAAAACCGAAAGCATACTGGAAAACTCACTCTAGTAGTCTTTGGTCTGTAGCTGCCAAGGAGAGAGGGATCTGTAGAAAGAAAAAATATATAAGGTGTTTTAAAAAAAGAGTACCTTCTGAAAGCTAATCAAAACACTGTTTTGCTAAGTTTGGACTTTCAAGCATGTAGTATCCTTCTCCTTGAATTATCATAAATTAGGAATGGAACTGAGTGTACAGTACACGACTTCACATACAAAGGAAAAAGTAGAGGTTAATTTTACATTGAAAAGCAAAAAGAAAAAATGTTTTAGTAGTATGTTTTAGCAAATTGGAACGCTTTAATCAAATGAAATATCAGATTTCTCAATATTGTGCAACCAAGCCTGTTTTGCAAGCAATGTTTATATGCTTCATTTTCACATTCATTGACAGTGGATGCTCTCGATTTAGAATGCAGAAGTGACAATAAAATGATAGGTGCAGTAATTAACGATATCCACATTCACTTGTGAGTGGAGACAGTCAATAAATGTTTTACTTCAAACACAGACGCACCTTCACAAACATTCAGTCCTGGGGTTCGCAGGGATTTCTTTGTGGATGGGGTGCGGTAAGACAGAGAGTCGTTCATCGAGGATGTCTGCTTACTACTAACCTGGAACAAGAAAAAAAAAATCAGCACCTTAGTAGTGGTGCAAGGAAAAGAACCTTTACTTTAAGCAATATTTACCAATATAATTACAGGAAAATTATTTTGATTCCTTTAACCAATTGCTACGATAAATGTGTCAGAAGAATAAAAAAGTGTGGAACTTTTATACCCATCAATTCTGAAATCTGAGTATTAATCATCTCCCAGCTATGCTCCTGTAGAAGGAATCTTGAGGATAGTGCATGCTTCACTCTAAATCCTGCTATGTGAAGCCTTTTGTCACTCCTTACGCTACACGCAGAACAGCAAAAGAAAGTGTGACACAGCTTCCACTGATAATACTACAATCTTCCAGACGAATGGCAACCAAAAACAAAGGGTACTCTGGCTAGCTCATAGCCTGGCCCATTGTTTTGCACAAATGCTTATGTTCTGGTCCTTATCAGCTCATGACTGTAGCCCGAGCTTGAAGTAATATATGGACTACAAGCATCATTACCTGATGTCCATTGACATCTGCTATTTTTTTACTTCAAAGACTGGTCATGCACAGTATACATTCTGTGTTTCTCCAAGCAGGCATGCTTCTGCAGACAAAAGTTTGCCAAAGATGCAGAATATGACTGCAAACATTGCTTCAGAGTTAACTGTCAGATCAGTGTCTTTTCAGGTTATTGTGAACTTGAGTGGATGTTCCTTTGCTCGCAGCAAATATCTCTTAAGATGTTTAACATCCATTGGACATTTACTGCTTGTCTTAAAATATCCATATGCCAGAATGAAATGTTCATCTGGGTGTGACACTGGAATTGGGTATACCTGGACATTTATACTGACATGCAACTAAACCATAAAAAAAGAGCAATTTAATAAATCAAACAATAACTTTCTGCAAAGAAAATGAATAATAGGACAGGTTTTATGGGTATTTATCAGCAAAAATATTTTAACAAAATATCCAGTATTACACCTGGTCACATCCTGATCTTTTTCTTTTCAGCATTAGATGTTCATTAATATAATATTAGTACAGTGCGTGATCTCTGAAGAAATATTCATTCCTGCATGCACTTTGTTCTTCTCCCATTAAGCACACCCAATGGCATTTTAAGATATATTTAATTGTGAACTGCATCAATACACTGCATACATTTTAAAAATGCATTTTTTCCTGATGTTCAGCTCAGTTCATTTGTCATATGCACGAGAGCAATGAATTGCTTAGGTAGCAGGTACAGTAGCTAGAAATGCAGGCAGCTTAGCCTAAGCTTTGTTCATTGTTTAGGATCAATAGAAAGTTAGTTATCTTCCTATAGGTAATACATAATTTTGAAGATTGCATAATCTTGTGCTGGTGTAACCAGCCCGGGTACATTAAATTGGTGGTCAAATTAATTTAATATTAATCAGTGCGAAAGGGAACACAGTCGACATTTACGTACAAATGTATACTTCTAGTGTACTGGACTCAAGGAGGACGTAGTATAGAAGCTTCACCTTAATTGCTGCTCCAGTCCACCCAATCAACACTGCTGGTGGTTAACCTGTGAAACACTAATGTCCAGTAGTCTTGGACTCAATTAATGCAACAAAAATGGATAAATTCCAGCCTTTTTGGATTTACTACTGCAAAGGACTTTATCATAACTCCCAGTATATCAACAATTTTACAAAGCACTGCAGACTATGTTTAACGAACCCTCATTATCAATCTTTCATTAAAAAAATTAATACCTGTTATCTTTCTCAAAGAACTGAAAGGGTAATAGGAGACGACGTTTTTTGAACAGCAGCTCAGTTTTCCCACTGAATACAGGTGCTTATATAACTGCCACTGGCTTCAATTAAAAAGGCAGCACACCAATTAAACGGCAATATTATCACTCTCAGTAATGAAATGAGCTATTTGCTTGCTCATAAACAAGTGCACACACTTTAAACACACATCGATAATGCATTCGCTCGGCTAAGCTTCTTCATTAATGAACTGTTTTGTTAATTAGGGTTTGACTTCTAATTACCTAGGTTAATTGCAGCCCCGAGATTTATTTTAAAACGTTAATTTTTAAAGGCTATATTTTATAAAATGCCATTCTAAAATATCTCTCTAACACATTCAAATCTTTTTAATAACATGGACTGTTTGATATTTACACCCAAGGACTTTCTTTTAATTCCAAGCCAGATATTTAAAAAAAAAGAGTCATAGACCTAAATTAAAATTAATCCAAACAATATGGGGTAAAAGTAATTTCACTCTTTTAAGTGTTTAAGAAGAACAATAAAGTGGAAAGTTTACTGAAGCAACCTTCAGGTTACTTCGACTTCCACTACTGTATTCAGTACGGTAAGGTAAATAAATAATATATAATAAACAGATAACCTACTGTTCCAAATTTGTAACAACCCAATTAGGAATTGCCAATTGGTTTCAAGACTAATCTCTCTGGCATCAGCTTCTGCGTGGCTAGGGAGAGAATGACAGATGTAGACGCTCTTCCGAGGTGCCCAGGTCCAGGATTATCCATCGTATGACATGCTGTAATGATTTCCTGATTTTGTTCATATCCCACTGATGTCTCTGCATGATTGTGGGCTCCTGGTAGGGTGCAGTTTTCTGGAAAGCTGAGAGTAATCCCAACTTTACCCTGGTGCTGCTCTAACAACAGTGCCACTGCTTGGTAAATTCTGGTCACAGTCACGATAATGACATGAACCAGGCCCAACTTCACAACTTCAAGGATTCAGAGTTCAACATGAGCTTAAGGCAAGAGTCTTTGATGACTGAACCACTGTGTAGCCTCATTTATCATTTTGAATTATTTAAGTGTTCTACATTATATAAGAGACTTGCATGAAGGATAACAATATGTGAACATTTAAATACTAAATAATATGCTTTGTGAAAAAAGGAAAGAAGGTGCTGTGCTATAAGGAAGAAATAACTAAAGGGTTTACCACACCTAATTATAAGCAAAACAACACACAACTTCATATTTTATGAGGTTTCTGAAACTACATAATGAGTGTGCAGTGTATGAAGGATGTACCCAATGTCCTGAGCCTAATATAGAAGGATACCACAGAGATAATTTCTGTCGCTGCTATTTACAGTTCATGATCAATGCACACACAAAGCATCTCACCGCTGTGCTCCTTATTTATCTTTGTAGACAAGGAATCAAGCATCCTATCTCTGAACCAAATAAAATTTATGAAGGTTAGCTGGAAGTGTTCTCTAGCTTAATAAATTGACAGCAAAATGTTTTTTTTTTTTTACTTTTCAACATCCAATATGATCTACTTGTAATACACAAAGCAATGAAAAAATGTGTGGCTTGCTTGTACAAGTATACTCTCTATCCCTCAGTCATCAAGACAAAAGACAACTGTTACCAGCACAAAGAGCTAAACTAGTGCCAAACCAACTAGTTTAATTAAGACTGAAAAGTTTTGTTATTGTGGCTTCTTTAAAGTGACAGACTTATCTTAAAACTCATGGATGTTTGAGTAATGCAGATATGGAGAAGAGGGGCAATTATCTTGAAGTAAGACTTGGAAATCGAATGAATATGATCCAGGGAGATAAAATAAAATCTCATAAATAACGGTGCATTTATTTCCTTTCAGTTTTAGGCCAAAAGGTTCTGCTGATATGTCAGTAAATATCATGCTGTTAAACTTGGCCCAGACTGAAGCAGCAAACAATGTAAACTAATTTTTGAGATAAATCTGCTTAAGTGTAGATTGATCTTACACTTGAAAAATAAAGAAATACTTGCTGAAGAGTTATTAGTTGTATTCACTCGTTTGATTTATTACTCCTTAATTGCCAAGCATGATACCAAGTTTTCTTATTAAAACAAGTGAAATAACCATCTTTTCAGTCCACATTCCTCACCCCCAAAGATTTTAAAAAGACATGCATCTTTTCATAAAAGCAAGGAAATGTTCCTTAATAAAGGATTTTGCTTTGCGCTTTTCAATTCCTGTTCTGTCACTAGCAATACTTCCACCACAGCAGAATTCTATTCATGCATCTATTATTCCTATCCATCTGAAAGATGAGAAATGGTTGGAGACCGGTTGTGGAATTACAAAGCATTCATGAAACATCTACATCACTCTTATTTCAAGGGTGAGTGAAGCAAGGTATAAGATCAACTGATAAAGACCAGCGGCCATCCAGCAGACTTCTCTTTCCCAGAAGATTTAAGGAGGCACAGGTTCGTTCATGCCTTTCTATATGAAAACTGTTGGCAATTTTTAAGTCTTTAAAAATGAATAATGAGATACAGCCTTGATTTTAGAATCCAGTGTACAACTCTCCTGTGTTATTTTAAAAGTAGAGTCCCTTCAATTGTATCGGTTTTACAGGTCAATTGACCACACCAAGGTCTGTGCTCCATGTCATTCTTTGTCGATTTGTGCAGACATTACTATTGACATGCTAAATGAATATAAAGAAAACGAATAATTTCAGATTAGACAGGTAACATGAGAACACACTGATGACCTCATTGTATAGCCATTTAGTGATGCAACCCTACTGGTGTAACATCTCACCTGAGATCTGAAACCAGTTTCTCCAGCCCTAACTGCTACCTAACACAGCTGGCCAATTAATTTAGATCTGCATCAAAGCAGAAAAAGTTATTTTGTATTAAGTTTTGTTTTAAATTGTACAACCATTTATAATGTAAAATTTATAATCAAAACCATTGCTTCTCTACAAAGTACAAATGTAGAAAATGTATTAAAGGAAAGGAAATGATTGCCTTATTTTAATTCCCAGGGTTAAGAATGAATATGAGATAGCAAATGGTTTGTTTAAACAATTTCTATAGTTTCTTTCACCCCTACCTTGCCCAAAGATGCATTTTAACTTTTAAGAACTGGTTCTAACTCATTTTGGAATAAGGTTCCCTAAATTGTAATTCTTTATAACATTATCAACAGTATATACATTTCCTCAGAAAAAGTCTTAAATTCTAAATTACCTCACATGGTAGTTATTGTTCATTTGTAGCAAGCAGATGATGGGCCATGGGCCAGTGGTAGATGAATTTGCCACTTGGTGTGAACAAAACTTTGAAGTTTCTAAGATCAAAGACATGGCAATTGATTTAAGGAGGAACTCTCAGACCCCCCACTCAAACCTGTATCAGCTTCTAGTTTTATTAAAGGAAGCTTAAACATTTTAAGGTTGATAATTCATTTGTTGTTCATGTTTTATCAGCCTTTTATTGAATCTGCTTTAATTACCCTGATTTGTTGATTTGAGAATCTCAATCAAGGACTAGTAAGGACAAATTGGGGAATACAGTCAAACTATGTCAGAAGGTTTTGTGTACAGCATTTCCTTTCTAGAGGGCCCTTCATGGCCTTTGTTTAATGAATACCAATTAGTCCCCTCAGAATGCAGACACAGATTTCCCAAATTAAAAACAGATAGGTTACAGTTCTCATTATACCTCCTGTTATATCCTAGTTTAACAAATGATTCTTTTGTGTATGTACAAGTGCATAGTTTGTTTTTGGGTCTCTTCATATTGTTTGCTGTTGCCCCCTTTCGGATAATAAAGATTCTCGCTTTTTAATCACTTTTTTTCCTGGAAATACTCAATAACACTTGTGCCGTGTCAGAGGCAGCAGATCATGGTAAGCAGACTGACCAAGACGAAAGGACTAAAGAGTGAAGACCCACGTTTCGCACCACGAAGGGAGGCTGGCTGTCCGTTTCTTTCTTGAACCTGTAGGGCCCGAGGTTTAGGTGACCGAGTCGCTGGCTGGCCTCCTCCGACAGCTCGCACATACGTCTGTTCGTGTATGGAGAGGGGGACCGTGACTGGGAAGCCACCGTCGGCTGCTCGTACCGACAGACTGAAGGGTTTTGCTGGTCCGCCGAGCAAGGGCTCTTCTTTAGTCCCCTGCCAGAGCGGGGTTTCAATGGCGTGGAACGACGGGGCTGAAGAAAACAAAAAGTAGGGTTTTAGACACCTGTGAAGAGGACAAGGTTAGATTTTTTTCTTGCAGCTGTTTGATGGGATTATAGAAATGCATACAATATTTTCATATAGCACACTCCCTCAAGCACGTGCCTTGCAGTACAAAATTCAAGCAGGGTCCTGTCACTTATTCTAGCTCAGAATACATCAAGGAACTCTATTCCCAAATTATATTTAAAAGACTCAAATGTGATAGCACTCCTAATGGGATTCTCTTCGGAACACCAGAAAAGATGTAACAGCTCAAGACACTTTATTCCTGATTTTGTCGACTTCGAGAATCCATTGATCTCTCAGCAAACAAAAGATGTGATCAGGGCCTTACAAAATCAGTAACTTCTGAGAATACTAAGACCTAAAACCACGAGTTTTTGTTTTTATTGCCAGTTTATCTAACATATCTTGGATTATCAACCTTTATACAACCTGTATCCTTACTACAGTGATGTAGTGGTACTTTAAAAAAAATATTTTCACCACAGGAGACAACTGATTTGAAAGCAAACAAAAAATGGTTATCATAGTTTTCTAAAAACACTTAAAAAATAAACAAATTCCCAATAAATTATGTTGCATATTCATTCCCTTTTTGGTCAGACGTCAACTACCGTAAGTGTGTCATACATGATTACTGTATATAGGTTATAAAAAGATCAGTGTGCCATATAAGAATTCTGAAGTACTTTAGCAACATTCAGGTTAACAGTGGCTACATCTAAGCAGAGAAATCCCAGCTCATTCTTCAAAGGATATTCTCCAAATCTTAAGAACCTGGAACCATATATGAGACACAGTAACATTGTTTTTTCTTTAGAGAAACAGCATCAGATTACCTTAGATGAAATGAATGGTCAAACTATTTTGCTTTTCAACCCCAAAACAATTCTGTATACAAATAATAATAATAATGATAATTTCCTTACACTTATATAGCATGTTTCATGACACTCCACTCAAAGCCCTTTACTGGTAATGGGGACTCCCCTCCACCACCACCAATGTGTAGCACCCACCTGGCTGATACGACAGCAGCCAAAGTACACCAGTACGCTCACCACACACCAGCTGTCAGTGGGGCAAGGGGAAAATTTTGCCAGGGCACTGGGGGTATCACTCCTACTCTTTTCGAGAAATGCCCTAGGGATTTAAAGTCAGAAGTCTGTACTGTATATGGCTATTTTGAATCAATCATAAAATGGTGCCCTTGTGTTCAGCCTTGTAAACTTTAAGTGCTTATTACATGATCACAAAACAGTGCTCTGGCACTGAAAAACATTATTACTACACCACAGGTGGGGACAGGTTTTTAGACCTGCCAACTGTACTAATGTTATTATTTCCTTGGTCCTGGAGTAAGTTTGAAAAGTAATTCTGAACAACTGGAAAAATGGGCAATTTCAAAGAAGACGGATCAAACGATATTATATGATGTTCAAGTGGGGAGCCACTTCAGCATGTTTGGACTGCAAAATAACAAGTAAAGGTTAATTCCACACTGAAAAATAGAAAGGAGAAACAACATTTAAGCTGTGGATTCTCCTTATACACTCCTGAAATACGTTAAGACTTTTCTTTGTGTTTTTCAGGGTGGAATTAACCTTTACGTATTTGCATAATATTTGATAAAATATTCTATAAATGGATAAGACTAAAAGCACAAAATGCTGGCTGAAAATGTTGTAAACTTTTTTTCTATACAGTAAGGTAGCATAAAAAACCCCTTGTGTTTATGCTTACTAAACAATACCTTTGGATCTTACTCAGAGATGTTTGATGCCTCAGGAATATTTTAGATGCATTTTTGGTTCGTGTTTTATGGCCCTAAGTATGGAAAGGCTAATTAAATTTGTCTTAAACATTAGACTTGTGCTCCAAACAAAACACAATAAACAACAACTATGACTATGATATTAGTTTTGATGGGGGGGGGGGTCTGGCTTTGCTCCTTTCCACATCTTTGGGTCTCCAAGTGCTGGGCTCCTTTCCAGATATTCTTCTTATATCTTAGTCAAAAGCTGTAATCTCCCAGAGGTTTAAAAGCTTATGGCACAACATATAATTTCTTTACCCACACTTCTCTAAAAGTTTGCTTTACAATAGCAGCTATTTATAAGAAATGTGTCTCACCTGAATTAGTTTATGCCACAAGGTGTTGGAACAGAAAGTTTTAGCCCTGCTAACTCTGAGCAATCTCCCTCCCCCCAGCTCAACTGAGTACTAATATTCCTTTCTTGGCAAATGACTCCAATAATTCCAATAGCCAGCTAACATAATTTTGAGTCGCAATAACTGTTTTCCTGCAGGCGATGAAGGATAAATAAGTTTTTAAAAAAATGTTAATTGCATTTGATGGCCGGCTCCAGCATAATATGATAATGACATTACATGGCTATAAAAATAAAGATAATTTAAATGCTAATTGGAACATCCCAGCATATTAACTCATTTTAAAAAGTGGAATAAATAAATCCTGATTGAGATTGCTATTTGAAGTAGACAGATTTAATAAAATTAAACTTTAAGTAGTTTTTTTTTCCTTCTGCTTTTCATTCTTTTTTTCTTCTGGTTAGAAGACAAAGAGCCCTTTTATACCCACAGCCTTTTATACCCTGAGCCTTGGTGCTCTGATGAGATTAGCTAGTGTACTGGTATTGGTAATGGGTGATAAAGCTGGTTGTCCTTGAAACAACAAAGCACAGAGCCACAAGTAGCTTATTAAACCAGACATGAAGCCCTGTTCAAACACATGCAAATGCACTGCAAAAACAGTTTTAAATGAATAGTCTGTGTAGTCAAAACAAACAGATTTTGCAAAAGAAAAATAAAACAGCAAAAGATGGTACAAGGCAAAGTACAAGGCAAAACTCTAGTATACAGAATAACACCCGTATTAATGCTTACATGTGAAACTATTAAACTATCAGAAATACTGTTCATCAGAAAATGCATTTATTATTTTTTAGGTAGAGGGATTGTCATTCTGTATCACATTATGGATTTCTTTTTAAAAAAAAGGAAAACCGTCTTCACTTTTGTAAAACCTGCTGGTTAAATGTCAGCCCCAGGTATCTATTAGTAATTTTGGTGCTGGTGATGCCACAATTCTGTGTCTTTTGATTTCTGCACTCATTCAGGTATCTTTGGGGGTCATTACAGGCTTTCCCCTCTCTTCATAGTGTTAGAGTATCATCACTCAGCTCTAATAATGAGCCCTGCAGTCCGACCCAAGATTTCACAGCGCAGATTTGAATTGAGTCTCTAAATTTAAAAAACCATACACAACAACAAAGTCTTTAGCTGTAGCAAATCTTTAATTTCTGAAAGATCACTACCATATTCTGTAAGACGTTCTCTTCCATTTTACAGTTTTGAAGAAAGATAGTTAAAGAAGTAGTAAAAAAAAATCAAGTCTACTGCACATACCTACCACAGGCTTGATTAAAATATCAAGGATATTTTGTTACAAAGCATTTTAACTTCAGCACTCACCTTGAAACTTCAGGTATGCCACCAATACCCCATACTTCAAGGCTGTAAGTGTGTTTCTTTCAAAGAGTGTATAATTGTTTTTTTACATCCACTTATTTCCCACTCATTGTCATTAGTCTGCATGGACTGCAGTACATAAACCTGTACCAATTATCACTCAGTTTGTTCACTTTAAGAAGGAATTCAGAAAAGAAGCATGCACGTTTGTCTTCTTCTCAAGCTAACTTTCTGGGTAAAACATGTATCATGTACAGAGCACATTGGTATTCAGCTACTTTTCATTGTTACCTAGACCCAGCTTCATAAAATTATAAACTGAAAGCATAGAATTAAATATTGAAAGAGCAGTAGGTGAACTGGCATTTAACATTATGCACAAAGATTTTTAAGGTTGCTAAGCAGTGGACAGCTGCGTTTAATATTCTATTATCCCGATTCCTGTCTGACACAGCGCTGAATAAAGAAACTTTCCAGTGATTCCACAACAATAAAAGGTTTGAGCAGCGATTAGAAAAACACATTTACTTACAGAGGATGTTTGCATGGTGTCTTTCAAATCACATTCCTTAATGACAGATACTGTTGAGAATTCCACCTTGGGAGCGATTCCCTTTGGGAAAGACAAGTAATTAAACTGATGCACAAATAAAAAATGTACAACATAACTGCAAACAGAGACAAGCAAAAAATGTGTTTTAGTGGCATCTTTAAAATCAGCTATTGCCTATTTGTAGAGTTCAAGCTCTGACTACTATTGCAGCTTTGTTAACAAAATTACATGTCTGCTCTGCAAGATTGCCATTAAACGCCTTGCTCTTCAAAGTCAAAACAGCTGTATTTGTGCATTGAGGCATTTTATCTCTTTTTGGGGTAAAGGCTCAGCTACATTTCAACATATTCCTATGAATGTCAGTTTCTTCTTCTTCTATCATCCATCCTTTTCCATCCTACTGAACTACTACCATCCTTTTCCTAGCCTCTTTATCCAATACAGGGGGCGTTCGCGGAGGAGCCGAAGCCTCCTGGCAAGTAATGGGCAAAGACAAGATACACCCTGGATGGGATACCAGTCCGGTGTAGAGCATTCTATCATACATATTTACCAAAAAATACACATATTGTGCTCGTCATGCTCTTGCCTTTTTAGCTATTAGTTACCATGCTTTTTGAAAGACTACTCTGTAAGTGATAAGAATGCCTCTTCTTTGAAATACACAGTCTGATTTTCTAGTTTTTTTTAATTCTGTCTTTATCGTTGTGGATTAACCTTTTCATAACACACATCCTGCTTCTTCTTGTTTCAAAACTGATGCATATTCTATTGGCTGTGCTCTGCACAAATTGTGCTATGATAATATAGCTGTTCTGGTGATATATTTGAAAGCAATTCCTGAAAACTACTAAGATGTATGTATACAAATCAGTATATTTGAAATTTGTAGGTGAAGTCTTTAGACCTTTTTTTTTTACTGTTTTTTTTTATTCCACGTGCAGTAAGCTTCTTCATTTCACTTTCTCTCTTTCTACATTCTATCAGATTCTCATTCTTATTTCTAACAGATACTAACAGGACAGTCAAGACTGTCAAGACAAACAACACACAGGGTGTTAGTAAAGCGCATTCAATAGTTCAAACAGTCCCAGATATAGACTTACAGGAAAAGATATAGATCTTTTCATTAGCATCTCCCTCTCAGAACCTGGGTATCTGGGGGTGAGCCTTGGGCCAGGATACAGGAATTCCCGTGTATTTTCCACAAGCGTTGCTAAGGTTTCCCCTACTACAAAAACAAGAGTACTCAGCATGAATGTAAAGACAGATCCACAGAAAAGATCAAGAATGGAGGTGTCAGATTATGGGTTTCATCAGGGGAGAACATGAAGTCATTAAATAAATAAAAAATGTCCAGATTTTTCACAGTATGAAGATCAAACTATGGTAACTCTGTGAGCACATACTATTTTGGAGGGAGCACCTGTAGAAATAATGGAAACGCACAAAATGTTCTCATCAGAGTCTGATCATATTGTTTCATAAGGGATTAAAAAGGTTCACCTGCACTGGCAAAGTACCTAAGCTATATGGACATCTCTCCTGTGTTTGACAAAAATAATATTAAAAAATTTGTAAAATAACATCCAATTTAACATTCAAGACACTAAAGGCAGAACATGCCATGAATTAATCAATACATATTTGAGCAGAAGTGACGGCAACAAAAGGAGATTTATATAGGTCCAGTCTAAATTTAGTTACAAAAATGAAAACATAGTGGGGTACCTGGTGGAACAAGTTGAATGAGCTCAAATGAGGTTGTATCCACTGCGAGAAGAGGAAAGAAGAATTTGGATTAATAATGCTGAAGTATTACAAAGTTCAAAACTGAAAATGCTGTTTAGGAGATAACTCACATTCCAGGAGCTCAGCAATGTCCCCTGGGTCTACTGCATCTGCAAAGACCTTTGAAAAAACAATAACATGTATGTTTTTTTTTGTGTTACCATTAATCTCCCCATTTTTTAAACTTACGATTTAAAGCCCAAGGCACTCACTTCACAAGCTTCAGATAAACACACAGCGCAGAGGAGCTGTGTTCTTGAAGCTGCAGTATTCTGTAAATGTCACTCACAATTATTTTCATTTAGCGGACATTTTTATGCACAGTTGCTTACCACTGACTATTTTTGTACCACTTTATACACTTGGCATGGCTGGAGAAAATGTAGGTGAGGTACAGTAGTAATATCTAACCCAAGGGATCGAAACTCTCTTTTTGCACTCTGTGTGTATACAACCTTCTCTCCACAAACCACAAAGACTTGAACAAGTTTAATACTGTCCACCTTATAATGCAAGATAAGATAACATTGCCTCTAAACTATTTAACAGGACAAGCTGTTGATGTGATGGGGGAGCATGATACAGTAAATGGTATGAGGAAGAGACTTATTTTATATTCCTCTTTCATGCTTTTTATTTCCTGTTTTTGTTTAAATGTATCTGTGTGAATAGTCTCTACATCAGGAGTTTTAAAACTTTTGTGACTGGAGGTCCTCTTTTCAGGAAACATGACTCAAAAAGGATCTCTAATTTCAATGTAAAACCAAATGGACGCCTATAATTATTACAAAACATTTACTATGAAGTATTAAAATATTTAAAGCAGAACAAAAGATAACCATCCACTGGATCATCATCAGAAAATCAACATTGAGAATACTGTTTCTGGGGAACCCCTGGATAGGCTTTGAGGACTCCCAGATGTCTCCCTGCTGAAAGGGATATTTATTAATGGTTTATAAATAAATGTCTGAGCATACTGTATATATGAGGGTGTAAACCAAAGAAAATGAACAATTTAAATTTAAACAATTTAAAAATGACTCAGAAGCCTGCCTGAACATGAAAGGCACTCTATAAAACTAAGGCAATGCAACATAAAAAGTACTCTTACCTTCTCAAAGTTTAACTTTTCATGGAATAGTAAAGGAAAGATGGGAGGGAGACACTTTGTCTTTTGGTATTTCCCCATGATACAGACACTGAGGTATACAGCCTCTTGATCTGTGAGTACCACTCCTGGACAGGTTACCTGTACCATATAAAGAAAAGATGTTGTAGAGTAAAGATGATTAAAAATTTCCCAGGAACCACAAACAAAATTGTCTAAAAGATGTGAGTGCCCCTCTGGTGGACCTTGAAATGAAAGGGTGATAGGTTTTTCACTCATTACTGATCCAAAAGCCTGGCCGTACCTTTCCATTTGCAAGGGGTCTGCTTTGGCCTTAAGCAAGTCCAAAGAGAGAGTGAATTCACTGAGACTAACTGGTATATTTGTTTTGTTACACAGGCTTGAGTTTGAGGTTGGCTTATCTGGAACCGTCCTTAAGTAGATTACTTCATATTTAAGTTATTGTTTTCGTTATGTTCAAATATCTAATAATTGTACTGCTTCATCAATATCACCAGTTCAATTTGGGGTACCACAGGGATCAGTGCTGGGACCAATATTGTTCTCTCTCTACATGCTGCCACTAGGTAGGATAATACGAAAACATAATATTAACTTTCATTCATATGCCGATAACACGCAAATATACATTTTGTTTACACCAAACGACGACTCTTCTATTATCACTTTATTTAATTGCATTAATGAAGTAAAGACTTGGATGTGTGAAAACGTTTTGTTACTTAAGTCTGGTAAAACTGAGGTTCTGTTGTTTGGAGGAAACAATACTGATAGGACTACTATAACTTCAGCACTTAACTCAGAGGATTTAAAAATTTGCCTGAGTTACTCAGCACGTAACCTAGGCATCATATTAGACACAAGGCTCTCATTTAACTCTCATGTTAAAACAGTATCTAAAACATGCTTCCTACAGTTAAGAAATATTGCAAAACTACGGCAGTTTCTCTCCACTCAAATTACAGAGAAATTAATACATGCTCTTGTATATAGCAGGTTAGGCTACTGCAATGCCCTATTATCAGGGAGCACCCACCACTCTTTCAACACCTTACAGTGAATTCAGAATGCAGAAGCTAGAATTGTAAGTACAACCATATAACCCCCATACTTATCTCTCTTCATTGGCTTCCTGTCAGGTACAGGGTGGACTTCAAAATCCTTCTACTTACTTACAGTACAAGTCTCTCAGAGGTTAGGTACCTGTCTATCTAATGGAACTTATTAATGTTTACCATCCAAGTCGCCTGCTTAGATCACAGAATGCAGGTCTTCTTCATATTCCACAAATTAATAAAATAACAGCTGGCGGTAAAGCCTTTAGTTACAGGGCCCCTAGCTTATGGAACAGTCACCCACCCCATATTAGGAGCCGAGTCAATCTCAGTATTCAAATTCAGACTGAAGACCTATTACTTCAGCCTAGCCTACTCACACCTTACATTATAGCCTGCTGCAACCATTGCTGCTGGTGCTGCTGTACATGCCATTGTGTGTTTCTATGTTGGCCCACCAGGTAGATACATCTGTTCAGACCAAACTGTCCTATTCTCCTCCCCACACGTCCAGATGGTGCCTGGGCTGGGTACCATCCGAGTTGGATCTGCATCACTGCCATGGATCCAAGAGGGACATCGTGGATATAGCTATCGTTTAGGAGGAATTTACTGGTCTACAGAGATCTGCATGGAGTACTAACACACAGAAGACATGATGGATGGATGGATTAATACCCTCATCGTTTCCTTTTTTAAATTATATAGTGTAAGCATGCCCAAAGGGGTTGGGCAACCATTTGACCTTGGACCCCTAGAGGTTTTTTCTCTCCTTATTAAGGAGTTTTTGGTTCCTCTCCTCTGTTGTCTTCTGTTCTGTACTGACAAAATGGATTGTCAATTGTATTGTTAAGCGCCTTGGGGCAACCTTGTTGTGAAAGGCGCTATATACAAATAAATTGAATTGAATTGTATATTTCTAGAGACTGACATGAGAGGCCTGGATTTTACAGTCATATTTTACATATTACATATTACAACATACAACATATTGCTAACATTATATATAAGATGGTGGCCACTGTGGTCGCCACTAGACTGAAGTATAGCAACCACCTGGGTAAGACATAGTAGACATGGTGCATCTGCAGGCCCACTTAAGAGCAGAACGGGTAGGGGAGTGAGAAATGACTACACCAACTGAATTAAAGGGACCTGAAAAAAGACAGGTTACACTAATCCGGGGCTGAATTTAGCCATGGCACTGTGAACATCCCTGCTCTAACACATAGTGCCATTAATGTCTCACCCTATAGCATATTTTCCCCAGTAAGTACTCTAGGACAGTGGTATGGAAATATGTTCCAGAGGGTAAGGCTGTTATTTAATGTTCCACCAACAATTTACAGCAGCGACTTGGTTTTCCTTAAAGGTGTCCCATCTCAGTACTGACTATGCCCAGCCTTGTATAGTTCATGAGATCTGATGTGATCCGACTAGAAGGTATCCATTAAAATTCAAACAACACAGTGTATTTACAAAGTCCCATATAACTTGCGGTTTGTAATGTCTATTAAATATTTAGCATCTATTTAAGCCTAACCGGAGGACTTTTTCTTCCTCTATTTACACAAAAGTACATATAGGGGTGTAAACACTGTCATACTTTCGGTTTTGTGATAATGTGAGTTTACCTTTATTTACACAAAAATCAGTTTGATTATTAAGTACACAACTGCAGGGTGGCCTAGTAGTTAGCATTGCTGCCTCACAGCGCTGGGGCCCTGGGTTCAATTTAGGACCTGAGGTGCTATCTGTGTGGAGTTTGTATGTTCTCCCCGTGTTCACATGGGTTTCCTCTCACAGCTCAAAGACGTGCTGGCAGGTTATTTTTTAGAAAAAGACTGACCCTGGTGTGAGCGTATGTTTTTGGACTGTGTAAAAACACCACACAGACAGCACCCCAAGTGCTGCAAGGCTGTGCTAACCACTCTCCCACCCCTTAAGGCACGTCTCCTCTTTAAATGACTTCTCAGATTGACTGCTGCAGTCAGTTACATACATAGCAACAGCCTCTGCCTCAGTCCGTCTGCTGCGCTCCTAGCACACCCACTCTTCTTCCACGAATTCAAATCCATTACTTGCGTACAAACGCACAAAACCACGCCTCAGTTAGGCGAGCATTGGCTAAAGGAAATTCCGCCCAGCCACTCGATTGGCCACATCAGTAAGGTCCTTTGTGGCGATTTGTGAAGCTCAAGCCACTCAAATTCATTGTAATCCGTTCTCATCCTCTGTATTCAAGAAGAAGTTGCGCCATGATGGGCAGCCTCTTCAATTCACTTACAGAACTTCATACGGAAAATGCCTACACAAAGATGCACCCTCAAAGAAATAAAAAAAAACACGAACAACTTACTCACAGAAAACCGATTTAACGTAACTCACATGTAATGTACAAAAACGAAGACTACAACCTCCTGTTTACGTTTCTACTGTATTTTACACTCGACGACCAATTTCCATCATTACAGTAAAAAGAATGACTCAGAAACTCTTCTTCCTTTTCACAACAAATGAGAATATAATTAACATCTCTTTAAAATCAACTTACAGCTTGAATTTCTAATTCGATGATGCATTTCAGAACTTTATGTGGCATTTTGCAACTTCGGTAAGTCCTGTTTTGTGCAGTCAGTCCACCCATGTTTCCACTCCCGTTGTCATAGCTGCTAGTCTGTTTCGGAGGACGCTGCAGTTGGAAACAGGAAATGAAGCTTCAGCATCGGTCATGTGACAATTGCTTAGCAAAGCAAAGTTCCCCACTTATAAAAACGGTTAGTATAGTGGTTGGTTTGAAAACTCACATATACTGTATATAATTGTGAATAATTTTGTTAGTACATTGCGAGACAAAGTGCGTTTTAATGAGTAACAGTAAATGTAATGATATATGATAATATATATATACAGTAGTAGATGCATGCCGTTAGATGAAAGAAAAAAATACAGGGCAAACTTCTGACTTGAGCTTGTTTTATTTCACTTATTTGACACATCCATAAGTATTAAATCGCCTTTTAAGTGCCCTTTTCAAAGACTTTTGTGAAGTTTACTGAATTTAATGAGTTCAAAGAGAGGGTGCCGGTACTCTGTAGACAAATAGCACCTTCTCAATTCAGATAATTACTGCTACTCTCTTGGAAGAGATAGATGATCAATGTATTGTATCCCACTGTGCTTCAGATTTCACAATTATGAGTATATTACTATATTTGTAGAATAGCAGAGTGCAGTAGTACCTACCTTAAGGAAGAATTTTAGCATTTACCTTTTTTAAAGTGTATAAGATAGTGACTAGTTGGCTTTGAAAAATGCCTTTTACCCAGCAACAGTATGAAAGAACAATTGCAAACATATTATTTGACTTTTTGATATTAATGGTACAACTGCAGAATGTCTAGCTCATTTCACACCTTTTATTTATATACTTACTTTTGTCTGTATGCAAGGTAAAACTGCTTCTTAAGAACAACATGGTCAATTACAAAGAAATGTTTGTAGAGAGAAAAACAACTCCTAATATGGAAACTTGTATAATATTGAATGAGCTTTCCTGTGTGAATTTGCTGTATAAAACTCATTGCATTTACCATCTCGGTGGAGAGGTTACTCACAGATCTGTATGAGAGGCTGCTTTCAGGTCTGCATGATTATATCCTCCCCATGCGCATGAATAAAGGGACTCTGCTTGACCACACCTAACCTGAGTGAAGACTTTTCTTCGACAACCTAGAACTCTGGACCTACAAACAAAAGCCAAAGCAAAAACCTCTGCTGTTGGACTCTTGACTAAGACCTCAGTTTATCCCAATAAAGTCTCTGCTCTATGAACAGGAACTCTTAGGTTCATTGTAAAAGAGAATTCATTCTCAATTGATTCACCTGGTAAAATAAAAGTATGATAACAAAAGTCCCTACCCCCAACCTCCTAAGAGGAAGGTACAATTGTCTGTACTTATGGCAACAGTGTAAATGAGACTGTTTTTTTTAAATACAGGCACCCAAAAAGTTATATCACATGTAAAACAAGGTTAAACTGTAACACCCAAACACACCCGCTCAATAATGTCACAGTGATATAGTCAATAGCACTAGGGAAAAAGATAATCCAGGGGTTTGATGTTTGTCACCACCATCTTCAGGTCTTACAGTATTTTTACAAGACATGAAGCTGCAACTTAAAAACTAATTTCACATCAACATCATTTAGAAAAAAACAAACTGAAAAAAATATATGTATAGTGGAAAGCATCAGGTGACAGTGAATTTACTGAAATTTACAGATTTTAAATGCTGCTAAAAGAACATAAAATTATATTATTGTTGAAATAAAAAATGAGAGAAAGTGAAATTAGCTCTGAGAGAAAATTAAAGTTTCTACACTAAATACAGGTCTGAGTCCAACATAAAGTTTGTTAAAACTTCAGGTAGAAAGATTAAACATATAGACATTTTAAAACCTACAGGTATAACCTATTTCCAATGAATTATCCTTATTTTTCATCTTTCACGTAAAATGTATATTTCAATGATGTTTTCCATTTTTTTCCCAGCATTCTAAAAGAACTCTTAAATGCAGTTAACCTTGGTGTCTCTAAACAAATCTCTGTAAACAGCTTCCCAGTCTGGGACTGAAACTAATGAGTCACTAAAACTACCCTGCTTTGCTGTGGTGCCTGAAAAAACCTTGCTGGTTTAATGAGGTACAGAGCCATTATTATAAAGCCCAGAAGGGATTTGGAAGCACATCCCCCATTGAGAAATAATTGTTTAGGTTATTTATGTTAATAAAAAATTTAAAGCATCCATTCCTTTTTAATTTTCTTCTTTCCCTCTCCTTTGCAAAGGGGAGGGCTATTTCTGCTGTTCACATTTGCTAATCACTCAATTACCCTCGCTTCTTGCTACAAGACATTAATTGTAATGTGAATTAATCTGTGCAAAGTGTACTAACTTAATTGGAGTATAATGAACTTGCCACACATGCCTGTGTGAATAGACAAATTCCACTAATGTACTGTAAGAAAAAAACATTTTTGCTTCAATTCATGTTTTTGCAACATTGTGGTGTTTTATCCTTTGTGAGTCTGGATATTCAATAAACACATCAGCTCTTTTTTTTATTTTGGTTATGTACAGAGCACAGTGTCGTGCATTTTTCTGTAGAGCTGAGAACAGAATTGCTGCTTTCTGTAAAACTAACTAGACTCTTGGGTACCGAAGATTGCTAAGGTCTGTTGAAAAACTGATGCATTACTAATAGACACCAAAACTAATGTAGAAGAGGTTTGCTTTGTTTAGAAGAAGAAAAAGATATTAAGAATTTATATGTCTTCAGGCATACTTTGTAGTGTATACATAATTAGGATGTAATGTGTCTAGTCTAGTGAAGCAAGCACTAGAAAATAATCAGGCTTGATATAGGTTAAAACACTGGCACAGCAGGGAGGAGACTGAATAGATCAACTTAGGTTTCTTGCCGGCTCTTCTTGCTTTGTTTAAGTCCTAGCATGTGAACTCTCCAGGAAGAGTGAGCTGCTGCAATTCACAGTCGGACTGAATCTTACATGCATTTATATTTTTTCTCACTGATAAGCCGATGGGGAATTATATGGGTGAATAGTTCACTGACTGAAATGGTAGTAGGGAGGTGATAAATATATTATTATCCACCAGTCTCCCACTTCTCTGCCCTCCCTGTTATTTTGAATAAGAGGGGCAGTTTCACTTAAGGGGGGAGACATAATTAACTGATTGGAACATAATCATTCCATTTCCCTTCCCCCTCAGAAACATCCTGCCACAGAGATGCTGCCGGGTACAATTGCTACAATATGAAATGGATTGTCATTCCTGCCACCATTGGCCTGTTGATGACAATGCCATGCCACGTACTGTATCCGCAGCCAGAGGTAGAGAATTGTAGAGGGTGTGTTGTTACATTGATGAGACAGTGGGACAAGGAAAAGTGCCGCTTCAAGAACACCCAAACGATTTAAAAACAATCCATTCGACTCATATTGAATGTTTGGGTGTTGCAAGCTTATGTGCTGTTAATGTCTCATCAAGACATTTTTTAACAGGTCCTGTTAAATGTATCCACCACCATTTGTGTTGAAACGTGCCTCTATTCTAATAAACTATTCTAATTGTACAAGCCAAGGGTAATCCCATGCTCAAAAGTAAAAAGTTATTTTTGTTTCTACGTGTCACATCTCTTCCCTTTATTTCTACCCTCTCTCTCAGGGAGACTGCACAGCCAAAACACAGTGAATTGAACTCTCTCCCTTTACTTTCATCATGGGATTAGATTCTGCTTGTCTCTTTAAAAACTGAACATGAGTGGAACCTAAAGCTGCTTTGTTTTAAGTGAGATCTTTAAACACTCAAGCACAAGTATACATGGGAAGTTATGCAGGAATTAAAAGGCAAACTGAAGAATGAAGAATCCAGACTGGAGAATGCAGACACTTTTTTATTCAAAGAGAAATGAATGACAGGCAAAAATCAGGCCCGGCCATTGACATAGTATTTTGCAAAAACGTAAAAATCGTGCGGCACTGCTATTCAACTCATCTACATTTTCATATCCCACTGCAAATAAGCTGAGATCTTTTTGACACAAATATCCATTGAAGGATCAGTGAACGGATGTCCTTGTTCATTTTTATTAGCACTGTATATCTCGGTGCCTGCCACGTAAAGCGAAAGTCATTTGTTTATGTTGTTTCTGACTGATTGCCTCCGTTATTCCAAATGACTTGTTTGAAAAATACATTGTTCTTCACGCTGCTTATGACTGATAGCCTAGGCTGTTTCTTTTCCCTGACACATTTGGTGGAAGGAAAACCCTATGTTTCATATCTTACACAATGGCACAAAAGCATTTATTGCCATATGCTAGAAGGCAAAAAGATTTTTATGCCCCATAAGTTGACCAAAAGGAGTCAAATGGACCTCATAGGAATTGTGCAAACTTGCTGTTTCTACGCATTGATGGGGCCTGTTTTATATGGCTCTCTTGAAAGAAAAACAAAACAAAAAAATGTTCAATAACACTTCACCTGTAAACACAAAAGGAAAACATGTAGTCGAGTTATATGATTTCTGACAAAGGCAAAATCAAAGGTTAAATGAAGTACAGAGTACAGAACTTCCATATTAAAACAAAGAGTGGGCTAGTAGATTTTTCTGAGGTTCTACATCATACACTCCAGGCTAATCCAAGACTGCAGAAAATAAAAGTAGTTTGATAAAAAAAAGAACAAATTTGCCCATCAGTTAGCATTTGGTCGCATTTTCACTGTACTGTATTCTTGGAGGTGTCTGAGATTTCCACTCCTGGTCCATCTTGGAGAACCTTAGTCCAGAATGTTTTACAGGCCCGTCCCCCTAAAAGCTTAAAGGCCTAAAACAATTTAACTATGATCAATTAAACTGGTGGTATGATCAATTAAGTTATGTAGAGGTGGTTTGTAAGAAAAATTGGAATATCCTTCAGCGCTCCAGGACCAGTGTTCCCTTCACTGAAACATTACTTGCTTAAATGATCAATTGCTTAAACAAATGTTCCTAATCTTTAAAAACATGTGATATACTGTAGGGTAACCTAAAAGAATAACTGGACCAGGGATGGAGACCACTTCTATACACCATCTTGCCAGCACTGTATGATGTAGCTCTTTCTTCCAGATGCGTGAGAGCTTTGTTTTCCAACAGGCTTGGTGGATCACCTCTTGTCTTGTCTAGTCTAGACTGATTGTGAGCAAAACAACAAGTTTTCTGCTGGGAGCCGAAACCTCGCCTAAGAGTCTCCTCGAAGTCCATGACGTCTTCTGTCTAGTGTCTCTCCCTCACGGTTCCTCCCACTTCTATGGCTGTTTCCCAGTCTTGCATTGGACGAAAGATCTGAGCCGCTGTAAAGAAGAATATGACAGAGCTAGATTACATCAAAGAAGAGCAAAGTTTTCATTTCTTCCAAAAAAGCTGCACTTGGTACCACCTTATTCCTTCTTTACTTTAATTGACTACACTAAACACTTATAATAGGCACTGCAGGATTACTTGCTAATGCTCTCTGCCACCACTCCATTGAATGAAAAGACTGCATTTAAGCAAAGATGATATTTCCCATTTAGCATTTGCGCTATGTCTTCTACTTTATGCTTAAGCACACAGAGTGTGTAGAGGGCCTTTCCCATAACACAAGAATCATTTCTGTACCTGTAGCTGTGACATGCTGGCTTGTCTTCTGTCAGGTTGTTGAGTCTGTAGTAATCGAGGAAGGTACGTGCCACATTCCTGCCCAGCTTCATGTCTGAGCGACGCAGGTTAAGGAAAAAAGCCCTTTCACTTCCTGTCTGAGGGAATCTACTGTAAGTAGATTCATTATGTGCTATCTCTGAAAGCCAACCTGGCAAGTTACTTTGAAAAGAAACATTACCACAGTCCTGAATCTTGTGCACATTCCCTCCTCAAATAAGTGACATGTTTTCTCAATTGTTTTTGTACTAACATTTCATGTCTTTATCCTGATTTTCCAGTATGTTTACATTTTCACTTCAAAATAATATCCTTCATACTTCAAACATGCATCTAAAAGCTATCCTGTATAAAACCTTTTCATTGTTTCTGAAATTGCTATGGTAGAGTTCCATCTAAACATGATTTAAATTTGAAACTGAACTAAAAAGTTCTCAAAAATGCCGTATATGGTTGTGAAATAGTACTTTCTCTCTTTTGACTAAATTGTTTGAAAACTTTGTTTTGTGATCATACGGCCTGCGTCAATTTTCTTTTCATTCACACAGTTAAAAAAAAAAGTATACCAGCTGATTGGACTTAAACAATACCATGCCATTTGCAATTGTTTTATCCTTTTAGGAAAATGAATCTGTGACCCTGCTTGGAAATAAGAACCAAGGCTATTTGGAAAGGGGCTTTTTTAACATTGATTAAAAGGCGGCTTACTTCCACCTCAGCTGTCTTTCAGATTTCACAGGCCAGCAGTCCCACTGGACTTATGAGACACTGTCTCCTAGAGCTTCTAAATCTTGAAGACTGAGCCTTTTTCTTTAATTGAAAAAAATAAATTAAAAAATCCTATCTCTCTTGTTTTTTTTCCTCCAGAACCATTGCAACCATTTGCAGTAAATAACAGGCAAGTCCTCAGTCCAGAAATAGAGAGGATAAATAACCATGGACAGCCCATTGCATTCTGCATTAAGACTTGGTAAATCAACTACATTCTAGTGAAGTCAGCCAAAAATACAGAGGTGGAAAGCATCTAATACTGACAATTACATACAGCCTGGGCTTTATTTAAATTCATAACATCCTCTCCCTCTACCGTATTACTGAGCACATCAATAACTTTAGACAGTCTATCATAAAACCTGGGGCTGCTAGGTGCTTCAGAACCAAACTGCATTTCTCATGGCCTTCAACACACCAGGGCCAAGCACAGGGCAATGGGAGGACTTTCTTCTCATTTCAGGAGGCATTTGAGAAATGGTAAACGTTTGCTCTTTGAAGCCTTGAGTCAAAATACATTGTGGGATTTCATTTCTTTAGAGGCCTCTGAGATCATAGAAAGCTGTGTTTGGCAGATGAGGCCCTGGATATCACTTGTTTAAACTCCACAAAATGACCATAATGTAAATGCTTGTGTGCTGCGTGTGGGAGCTACAGAATGTTCCCATTTCAGCGTATTTAAGGCATCAGGAGGTCTATCCAGTGCATCCACCTCAAGTTGGAATAAAACTCAAAGTGAGTACATTCATTCTGTTTCACATCCATCCATTATCAGAAACTCCATTATTCTCAGAACTAGAGTATAGAACGCGAGCAGGACTACACACTGCACAGGTCACCAGTTCATCGCAGGGTGCACACACACAACTTAGAGATACTGAAAAACCTAGCTAGCAATTGTTTCAAAGGTGGGAGGAAACAAGAACACCTGGCTCAACTCCATGTAGATATGGACCAGAGGACTGACTGATCACACTCCACACAGAAGGCACTGCAGCCTGGGATTATACCCAGGACCCAAGAGCTGGGAGACAGTGCTGCGATCCGCCAAGCTGAGCGCAACCTACGTCACACCTACTGTAAGCATCTGCAAATGTGGAAATGACTGAGATTAAACTGAAAATGGATGAAAGAGAAATGAGTCCGTCAAAAAGTACAATCACAACACAGGTGTGCTAAAATGATAAATAATGCAAATTAAAAAATAAAATAAAATGGGAGAAATAATACCATTCTGCATAACATTAAGCTTCTTTCCACTTTTGTACAAAGTGATTGTTCATACAGTGGATATAAAAAGTCTACACATCCATATTGAAATTGCAGGTTTTTGTGATGTAAAGCCAGAAATCAAGATAAATCATGTCAGACATTTTTCCATCTTTAGTGTGACCTTGCAACCAACAAAATTCAAGAGAAAAACGAATAGATAATTATTAGGAAAAATAATTGAAATTAAAAAACGTACAACACCCTGGTTGCATAAGTCTTTTATAATGGGGGCTGTAGCTGTGTTCAGAGTTAGCCAATCACATTCAAAATCATGTCCAAAGGTAAGTAGCATACACCTGCCATTAATGAAAGTGATTCTGATTAACCTCAAATAAAAATCAGCTGTTCCTGTAGGATTTCCTTGAAACTTTCGTGGTTGCATCCTACTGGGATAGTCATGGTTCGCAAGGAGAAGACAAAACATCTACAGGATCTTATTGTTGAAAGGTACCGAGAGGGGTACAAAAGAATATCGAAGGCATTAGATGTACCATGGAGTACTGTGAAGACTATCATCAATAAGTGGAGAAAATATGGCACCATGGGAACATTGACAAGATCAGGACAACCCTCCAAAGTTGATGACAGGACAAGGAGAAAACATATCAGGGAGGCTACCAAGAGGCCTACAGCAACATGAAAGGAGCTGCAGGAAATTCTGGCAGGTATTGGTCACTCCTTGCATGTGACAACAATCTACCGTACTCTGCACAATTCTGGGCTATGGGGTAGAGTGGCAAGACAGAAGCCATTTCTCACAAAAAAGAACATCCAACAGCTCATCATCCAAAGAACACCATACCTACTGTGAAGCACGGTGGTGGAAGCATCATGCTTTGGGGCTGCTTCTCTTTAGCTGGGACAGGGGCTCTAGTGAATTTAGATGGGATAATGACTGGCTCCAAATATCAAGATATTTTGGCACAAAACCTGCTGGCCTCTGTCAGAAAGCTGAAGATGAAGAGGAATTTCACCTTCCAACATGATAATGACACAATGCACACATCCAAGTCAACCAAGGAATGGCTTCAGAAAAGGAAGATCAAAGTCTTGGAATGGCCCAGTCAGAGCCCAGACCTCAATCCCATAGAAAACTTGTGGACTCACCTAAAGAGAGGGCTGTGCACAGGAGATCCCCTGGCGATATGAACTTTTTTGCAAGGAAGAGTGGGATAAAATGGCAATGTCCGGGTGTTCAAAGTTGCTAGAGACTTATTCACAAAGACTTACTGCTGTAATAAATGCAAAAGGTCCTTCCACAAAGTATTAGTTGGGGGGGTGCACACTTACCAGTTTTTCTCTTGAATTATGTTGGTTGCAAGGTCACATTAAAGATGGAAAAATGTCTGACATGATTTATCTTGATTTCTGGCTTTACATCACAAAAACCTGCAATTTCAATAAGGGTGTGTAGACTTTTTATATCCACTGAATGTGTAATTTAGCTTTTTTCAGTAACCTACTATAAGTGGATTATAAGACAAGATCTTATCCTAATTTCGGAAGCCTAAGAGTCCAAGATTCCTTTTGGATCTTCTTGGATAGGATGAAACCATTGTTTGCCAGTTTGCCAATAAATCCAAGAAACCACTCTTCACACCTGGATGTTAAGGAGTCATAAGGGTAAGTGCTATGCTAAACCATGTAACTCTAGTGACTTGATAGATGATCTCACAACCCAAAGCCCTAGATAAGATTTCACACCATCCTCTCTTATACAGTATACCTAACTCACAAACCAATATGAAGCAGTTTTTGGAACTCTAAACTAAATCTTCAGGAATTTCAAATATTTGTTTTTAAATTGGCAGGATATTAAAGTACCACTGATATCACAGACAAAAATGGCATTTTTGTAATAACCAGGTATTCTCATGACCTTCTTTACATTCTCATGCCTCAGACCGGCCTGTTTGGATTTCGGCAATAGGCAGGTGCTAGTCTTTGCATAGGTTCAATTTGTGAAATTACTTAAGAACAATAAAATGTTTCTAAAATAGCGAGCCCATTTGGCCCATTCTGCTTGTTTGGTTGTTATTAGTTTAATATCCCATGAATTCTAACTATCCTTTTCTTAAAGGATAGTTTCGGCTTCAACCACATGACTGCTTCTAGACTCCCACAACAGTTGCTCTTGTTTTCTGGCTTAAATGACCCTAAACTGGATTTCTGCATGTTCTTGTGTTGTTGCTGATCTTCAAAATGATCCCGGGGTTTGTTTGTTCAGTGTATGTCAGAATTTTCAGACTTCCCTTCAGCCCAGAGTTAAGTTTAGTTGGTTACCTGCTTTTCCTCTAGATTAGCAGCATTTTTCTTACAGCATGGAGACCAAAACTGAGCTCACTACCTCAAACAAGGCTAAGATTCCTACGCCAACAACGCTACTCTATAGTAATATTCTAGGACTGGCTTTAGTTTACATCTTTGCCAGGGTTCATTGGCCTTAGTCATTCGGTGATCCACAAAACGTATGAAATTCATATAGGCATTCACATAAGGAGTAGAGAACCGTTTCCATAAGAGATAAGCTTTGCAAAGTATATTAATCTAAACTTCAAACTTTCTTAGTGGTAATTCAGATGATAAGATGATACACATGACCAATGTGGCGTTCTTTTCCATTGTCCATTCTGACTCATGCCAGAGCAAAATTTGCCCAACTGGAACACTGTAATTGAATTTCACAAGCGATGCAGCAGAGGTAAAGAGTACAGATAAAGGACGGATAATTCAGTTTTCTCATTTTTTTTTCATTAATTTGTTTTGTGTGATGAGTCAAAATGTCTCAGAAACAGAAATTCCATCTAGGGTGAAAGTCTCTTATCCAGTCTGATGACATACCTAGGCAGGCAGAACCTGGTGAGGTTAGAACTGCATTTGAGGCATGATCAATTATTTTTACCTTAGTGACCACACTCCCGTAAGGGGAGCGAATCATATGCTGGCCTCCTTCCCACGAGAGAAACCACAGCAGAACAAAACTGATATAAAAATTAGCAAGGCATGGTCTCACCCATCATGCAGAGTTTGGATAGACATGACGCATCTCATCGCCCTCTCTGCCCACACTGCTTCAGCTGTTCAGTGTGCGTTTTGCCAGTCACCTTGGCCTGGAAACGTCCTGTCTCCGTGGGCCACCATTCGTCAGTCAGCAGGCTGTCGGGCCCCTTACTTTTCGGCTTTCATCTGCCGTATTTACAGCCCATCTGTCTGATGCTGCAGCACCTCAAGTCCCGGCAGGAGAATCACTTCCCTCTCCCATCCAGCTGCATCTCGCTGTCCTCTGGTGCCAGATTACTCTAGGAAGTTAATGTTCAGCCAGACCTGTAGACGTGCCCTGATTACCGCAGACTCTTCCTTCAGCGTGAGGAAAAGTTACTTACTGGAGACTTAAAAAGAGCTGAGCTAAAATCTTCTCTGATCTCGAATGTCAGGAGCACAGAATAAACATATTTACTATACCTATATAGATTTTAAATACCTGTACTATATATTTGATATATATATATATGACACAATACATCTGATTGTAGGTGGTATAATTAATGTTATATAGTGTACATGTATGTATACATATATCTTACACCAAGAGTAGATGAATAAGTAAGACATTGTGATGTACTATAAGCCACACTGCTGTAACAGGAGAATCTCAACTACTGTATATGCTAACCTGCTGCCTGAATGGATCCATATTGGCACACACCAATGTGTGTCTGTGCCAGTACATGAAATGGCATTTTGGAAGTCGAGATTGATTAATGAAGGTACAATACTTGTTTTCACAATGTTTGATTTGGGTTTTGTGTTTGATTCCTTGAATCCTAGGTGGGAGTGGGGTAGTATTAGGTAATAATCCCAGGAGTGTTACCTTCTGTAGAGGTTAGCAAAGCAGCTTGAGAGAAGGCAGAAACTGGTATAGTGAAGTCTCAAAAACGGGTGTCGTCTCTTCCTAGATTAGCACATTAGAAGTTTTACATTTACTTTCAGGAGACAGAGAAGCAAATCTTTCCCTTTGGCGAAAAAAAAAATTAAATCTGTTCTTTTGAAATGTTGTAAAACATCCCAAAACACTTCTCAAGGGGCTCTTGCTTTCAGTGCTGGAAAGTTTAGCCATGACAGCCTCTTCATCTCTCAACATGCATGCTCTGAGCAGCACTGCCCTGATGCCTGGTACAGGACAAAAATAGCTGAGCTCCCGAGGAGAGCAGATGGCTTCTCTGCTTGTGATGTCACAAAATCATATCTATTACTGGAAGGCAGTGATGAACGGAGAGTTCTGAAGGATAAGACTTCATCTGCAGCCCAGCTGCAAGGAGCACCAGAAAACTGGCTGGTTGGTGGCTGCATGTCAAATGGAAAACAGTTGGAATTGCAGAAGCCCTGCAGGAAAGGAACTCCTGCCAGAACACGAGCTGAAGGCCAGGGCGTTTGGAATTTTCCAAAACACAAGGCCAACGATGGCACAGTACGTTTTGCCTCCATCCAAAAAAAACAAAAACAAATAATAAAACATCGTCCTCCCATCTCCTCACCCTACGTTAAGACACACATAGAAAACAAAAGGTTAGGGATGATAGACCAGCCACAAACATTGGCTGTTCACTAGCAACACTATGCGTTAGCTCAGTTAATATCATTACACATTTTGGAGTTTTAACGTCTTCCACTACTTTAAACCCCTCAGCTCTCCATAGACAGCTCTCCAAGTTCTGTCTGGAAGGATGTGCCCTTAAGCATCTTGCATGATCTTGGAAAGTTTGGACAGTACCACCAGTAGGCCTAGTTGAGACCTTGAGTTCAAGTTAACCCCTTGGGTATCAAGTCTGATCCATCAGATTTTGTAAAGTATATGTCTCACTCAGTACACACACTAGTAAGAAATATCCAAAACTAAAACAAAAAAATAGAAACGTACTTTATTTAGACTTTATTTTTTTTCCAAATGATTTTTTTTCAAGTTATAGCACATGTAGTATGCAAATTTTCTTTCCAGGCAATAGTTGTAGCAATATGTCTACAACTTTGGATCTTTTCCTTTTCCTTTTCCTTTTCCTTATTCTAATAAACTACAGAGACTGTTTAGTTTGTGAAAATAACCTTTCAAGACTTTAGGATCCTATCAGATAAGGGCTAGTTGTGATCTTCACTTGATTGACAGAGAGACAAACAAAGGGAAACAGATAACATTTTGGCATTTGTTCAGAACACCTATAAACCTCCCAAATCTCTAAATGATCAGATCCCACTGAGTGAAAGCTATTTTCACCTATCAGATCAGCTAAAAAAAAGAAGCGCTCCTTTCAAATTTGTTATAGTGACCCATGCAGTCATTTCTGTGCTTATTACTTGGGATTTTGACTTGAAAATTGAGAAGATTTTCTCTGCTACAAAGTCAGTAGCAGAGTGGGTCTTTGTGATTTTGTGATTTGGAAAAGTTTTGCTTTTGCAGTATTATATTGTGCATAGACAGATTTGAATTTGAAATACATCATTTTAAAGGGGAGCTTGTGTTACTTCTTATGATATATAGCTTGTGACTGTGTGTTTTAATTTGCTATAAATTTATCTATCAGCACATAGGGTTGTATTTGTTGTATGTGTTTTAATTTCTGTATTCAGCACTGGGTCATACAGTTATTCATTATTTTAAAAATAGTTTCACTGCTGTGAAAAAAAAATAATAGTTGGATTAAGACAATATTGGAGATCACTTACATGGCAATATTTTGTGAAACATTTAAAAGTATGTTATTTATGACAGTGTAACATTCCAACATATCCAGAACTTGATTTTGCCTATATTATATTTTTTAAATGTACTTCAATTTGTTGCTTCAGCTTCTAGACAATTCTCTACAAGTGCTGAGAATAGACATAGCCTTCGTTGTTATTTTTTATGTTGGTATATAAATCAAAATGTCATACTGTATGTATACAGTACTTTGAGATATACAGTACTGTACTGCATTCTGAAGCCAAGATCCACCTTTGTGTCCCAAGTGATATATGTGTCAAAGCCATGCCTCTTCTGACAGAACCACAGCTGTTTTTATTGATGTTCGTTCTTTTTTAAAGAAATTCTGCAAACTAATACCAATTTATTTGTTTGGTATTGTATGTTTGGGCACAAAATTGAATTTCCAACTGGATTCTTTAGCCAAGGCTTCTCATAAGTTACATTTCTAAAAAACTGGTGTGTTTGAAAGAATATACCTGTTCTACCTTTGAAGCAGAGCCATTGTTGGAAGGGAGGTGGACAAGATAAAACATAAAAAACATGCAGTGTAAACAGCTATAAATTAGACATGGTAAATCTAGTAGAAGCTTAGAAATTAGAAATATAATCTATTAAAAGGTAACAAGACTACCACGGAATATTTATAGTACCTCACTATAGGCAGGTTTTTTAGCCTCTAGGTTATAATGTCTGTATAATGCTAATATCTAAGTGATTTTGAAGCAGAATTAAAAATGTTTCTTTTCTGATGTTGTATATGTTACAACAATGTATTACCATAATAAAAAGCCATTGAAACATTTATTTGTTTCATTTTAAATTCCTTGAAGAATTTCTATATAATATTTTTCTTCAAATACTACTAAGAAAATTTACATGGAATACTACAACTAATGATTGATATTGGTTAACGTCCAAAGCCTTCATAATTTAGTTAGACTTAATGATCAATCAAATACTCATGTAATTAGTCTTTTATTGCAAATGGTCTGGTCTAATGTTTGGTTTTAAGTGTTTAAAACCCTGTCAACAGCATATTTTCTATAAAGCTAATCTTAATTTCACTGATGCCTATACGCTAGGTTTACGTCAAAACAATGTTGATGATGCCTAACAGTATTGTTACTAGAGTGTTTTATTTCAGCATCTGTTTGTGGGCATAACAAATGCTCAAACTGACAGGTAATTTCACATACAGTACATTACATAATTTAAATACCAGTTGTTATCTGAAAGAAATTACAGGTAAGGTTAATGGTCATTTATGTGGGAGCAGATGATCATTGAGTTGAAGCTCAAGCCTATCTAAGTAATCTGCCCAGTGTTTTTTTGACATATTCTAGCTTTCAAAGAATTAAACAACAATGACCTTCATAGTATGAAGGAAAATGGACAGACAGCCTTTTCAAAGCCTCCGCAAGGCTGCTGTACCCCAGAGTTCCTTCCACCCAAAAATAAAAATGATGTTGCTTTCAAGTCAGTTTTCCTCCCCAGCAGCTCTACAATTTAAAAAGATGGCAAAGCATTAGAAAACGCAGCAGGGCCTCCTGCTGTTGCGGACACTCTCTCCTTTCATGCTAATTCCTTCGCACCCCCTTGGCGCAGCTTGGGAACGGGACTAAATTACTGGACGCTGGGCAGCGCCCTGCTTCTCCAAACTCATTAACGGTTTATTCTCCTGCTGTTTGCCTCTCTGCCGCTTTGCAGCAGGTACAAATTGGATGGCTACATGCTCCAGCCAGAACACAGCAGTTTGCACTTCTTCCCAACAGGCGCCAAGACTCAAATTAATTCAAAGTTTACCATACAAACCAGTCTTTCAAAGGCCCTTTGGTAACTACAAAGCAAAGCTGATGAGTAGCTGTGTTCATAAGGATAGGTGGCTTGAGAGCAAAATAGTGGGAGGAAATTCTATGCCTCAGCGGCCAGAATTCTTTAAACGATTAGGGAACGTCTGAAGCAATTGATTTGTGTATTTATCTTTAAGTTCATAAGATCAGAAAAAAAAAATTAGGCTCATTCAGCCAAAGAGAGCTAAAATCGAACGCAAATCAGATGAACGAACAACATCCCTTTGAAATGTGGAGTATTCTGCCACTGATTTTGAAGGCCCTGTGTCACACTAGTAAATCATTCACATCCCAAGCTACATTTACTCTTAGTTTCCTCTTTTACTATGGGTACAAGACTATTGCACAAAGCAGCTTCATGTATTTAAGTGAATAATTCGTGTTATGGAATTGTTTTGCCTAAGAGCTAAATTCAAAATGTAAAGTGTTTTAATGCTTCAGGTGTTTCAGGCAGCTAGACCCAGGTGTTTAGACTATGATATACTAGACTATACTAAGCTTATTTCTTCAGGGATCATTTCTATAGTTTTTTTATTACGAAATGGCTAAACGTGAGCTGTACTTCATGTCCCTGTCCACAGTGGGATCTGGCAGGAATCAGGTGTGGAATAGCTTTGGTCCAGGCTGAGATGGGTGGTGGTAGTCTAATAAACCCTAGTTCCTTCAGAAATTATCCTATTATATCATTTAACACCCTCCCCCAACCTCTTCTTTCAGTATCTAACATGAAAGCAGGACCTTCTCCGACAACCCCAGTGCCTTCTCCAACTACTTGTTTAATAATCCTTGAGCTTTCACTTCAAGTTCACTATGTAGCTCATTTCCCACATCCATCGCTCTCTGTAAAAGAAGGCCACTCCTATTTTCAGTTCTGCTTCTGTGTCCTTGTCAATTGCTCACATGGGTTAACATTGTCAATATCTTTGAAAGTAATGTAATCTTTGAATGTTCTTGACATTGGGGTGCGTGAGAGGCTTAAATATTTTTAAAATGCTTGTTCAATCAATAACTTGCTTTGCTGCATCTCAAGTGCAGCGAAGAACATGTGATACTGAGATGAAACAAATACTGTGCAGCTCGTTGAATGATCTGCATAATCAAGCAGTGTATCTGTTTTTCAGGCAGCCAAATGTCAAAACAGACGGGACACAATGATGCCTGAATGACAGTACTAGATGCGATGGTTTTTAGTAGGCCTTCAACTAACAAGCAGACAAATTGGGAATGTCATTGTCATCAATACAATCAAATGCCAGTACTGCCACCAGGGTGTCAAAGGAAGCAATTAACAATGCTAATTAAAACAGCAGACTACAGCACACAGAAGGGCATTCTTTTTTTTCTGCTCAGGTTTTGCAAAGACCTTTTTGTCCCCTTCGTGCAGGACAAATCAAAGTAGAACCTGACAAAGAACACAAAGGACTGCAAAGGAAAAGTCTGGAGTTGGTACATAGGTCTTTGCTGATAAGGCCTCACTTTAGGTGAAGCGATTTAGCTGATTTTCCAGTCTATACCATCGCATTGTTTTGTTTCAAGCAGCTCTTTAGTGGTTGATCACTTGATTCTCTGGCTAAATGTGTCGAAGCCATGAAATAGAATGGAATGAGAGGCCCAGTAGTTGACAATCCTTGCCTGCATGGTCTTAGGTCTACAAACATTCTAGAACCAATTGCAGAGTATTGCGTTTTAGCCGGAAATGGGAAAATCAGAGTAGATGGCTGGAATGGAACACAGAGGAGTAAGGGACCTAAAGGGGAACAGGTCAGTGAATCAGGAGCAATCCTTTTCATTATCTCTTGCCTGTTACCTACTAGTTTGGATTGGGAGAGTGACTCTACTCTGTCAGCATAGATGACCATACAGGTGGATTATAAATGCAAATAAAAACCACTTAAGGCCACAAACCCATTATATATCATAAATATTCCATGCAGTGATGCATAATTCCAAAACTAACCTACTTGGGGGGGGGGAGAACTGTCAATTCTTGATACTGATGTAAAAACAAATGTTTTCCCTATTTTTACAAATATTTTTTCTGCTGATTTAATCACCCCTTATATTGTGTAATTTGTTTTTGGAGCTTTGGAGGATCTGTTTGGAAAGTTTGGTTTTCAAACACTATAAGTGCCTACCGGTGCAAAATAAACACTCCTCAAGAGGGGCTGCCCAGGCTGTTTCATAGGTACCTCTAAATAACTCACTGCTTAAGGCCTGGGAAACTGCTAAATTAAGCAGATAATTAGTTCAATTAAGCAGCTCAGAGAGGAAACAGAACATAAACCCTCAGAACCTCAGGCTCCAGAGAACCAGTGTCATGCACCACTAGCTTAATCTGTCACAGTGAAACACTCGGTTTCATTTAAACTTCTGACTTGTAAGTAAAGAACTACGAGTTGCTGAATCTTCTGCCCTGGAGTTTTTCTCTCTATAAATGAGAGAAAAACCACCTATCATAAAAACTCCAATAGGTCTGCTTTTTTAAAACCAACATTAATGTCCTCAGCTTACAAATGAAAGGCTGGATTTGAAAATCATGAGCCCTATACAAAAGAAAAAAAGACAGTTTCAGCCACTTACCAATTACTATGGTAAACATCCTGCATAAAGTAAAGAGATGTCCCAGCAGTATATGTAGATATTAGTGCTTTGTCTGTGTGCATGCACTGCAAACTAAAATTAATTCTGAACAAAGAAACATTATCAAGTAGTTCTCAAATCTTTAGAATTTTTAAAAAATCTTTGTTTCAGTGTTATTGTCTAACAAAAACCTGATGACAAAAAATATGCTTGATTTCTATTTTTATAAATAAGGGTCAATGTAATCTAAGGGATGTCATGACTTGGAGGATTAAGTGTTCTCCATGCGCACTACAACTAGCTGCAAGCGCCAATGATGTCTGGTGATTCCTTCAAAATTAGTAGGATGACTCTTCAAACCACCTTTTGTAAATCCAATCAGCGCCAAGCCTGCAGCAGTAAAATTAATCTTAGGACAAGTAACAGTGTTTTCACAATAAAAAAAAGCAGGCATCTCATTAAATCAGAAAGATATATACACAATCAAACTTCATGAATATTCAATAAACCACTCAAAGGACCAAGTAACATGACACTGATGATAACGTAGTCTTTGAGTTGAATTTGTCAACTGGACTTAGTAAACCTTGGGGCACAAGGAATAAATGAAACAAAATTCCACTCCTTTCTGGATGCCGGAGATCAATACGTTTTCATTTTTTTGTTTTTGTTCATTTTAGTTACATATAACCCATATCACCCTGCCTATATGGAATCTTTTGTCATATTGTAATAGGTGTCTTTATATGGCACAAAACTTACAGCTCTTGATTAAGTATTTGACACAGAAAGTGAGGTCACAACAGAGCTATTTCGCTTTACTGCGTTCATTTACAGCTGTTACAAAATCAGATGTAAATTTGTTATAAAAACAAATGTAAAAATCAATAACACAGAATAATTATGGGTTTTCCAAGGTATCACATGAAGTGTAGGGCTTGCATCGTAATAGTATTTACCTAAGAAGAGATTAGAGTGCAGTCTATAATTTGTTGCTTCATTTTTAAAAGTGCTAAACCCTGCTAGGTTGATTTAGGGGTATATTGAAGGTTGAGGCTCTGTTATTTATGCCTTGAACATTCCTAATGCTATTTTGCACTGGTATGTAAATATGTATTCAATATAAATTAAGAGTGGCAATCAAATCTCTAGTATATTTTGATAAGGATAGATTAGTATCAATTGAAATGAGACTACAGTTCTATATTCTTTAGTACTGTATATCTGAACCACCTAAAGCTTACAAAATATGTTTGACACATGAAATGGGAGTTAAAAATCCTGTACCACTATTTCCTGGTATTTAACTCTTTTGACCACCCTGAGCAAGTACACCGGGGAGTCTGCCGATACCCTCCCTTCGTCACTTTCTGCTGTCAGAATGCAATGAAAATCACTGGTAGCACTGCTAAAGGTTAATAAGAACAATGTAAAGGGCACACAGACAGTGCTCAATAATGTCATTAAAAGAAGTCCACAAAGAAGATTGTTTATAGGAAATAAAAGTGGGATAAAAATAGCTGTAATAATTTTTCTTAATGTTTCATGCAGTGGAAATTAGTAATCCTGAGACTGCATTTCATATAAATAAATATACAGAGGAACTGAAGGAATTGAAATTACTGAAATTGTTAAGAACGTTAAAAACTACTGATTTCTTAACTGAATTGCTGGCTATAAAGGTAGTTAGAGACATGACTTTACTAATTAAAGACATATACTTTTGTAATTCTAACAAACAGTACAAAACAACAGGCATATTGGTATTACTACTTTAAAATCGGTGTTTGGGGGTGAAGCTTTGGAATTAGTCGAATGCTAAATTAGAAAGGGTGCACACATATTTACAGGTTTAAAACAAGAATAAGATTGTTACTGAAGAGTTTTCTTCTTTATAATAATAACAATAATAATAATAATAATAATAATAATAATAATAATAATAATATACTGCACATAAGAAGGGTGGAATGGAAACTAAAAAAGTATAATGTCTATAATTTTTGTATTTAAATAAGAGAAACAGAGTGATTTGGGCACATGACACCTGATTAAACCTGAAATTGTTCTAATTCAATGACATAGCAGCTGCTCACTGTGTGCCATTTTACCTGTGTTTTAAAAATCGAATTATTGGAATTAATCAAACAGAACTGCTTTAACAGCTCCCCAATTTCTGAGCTATAGTCAGTGATTTTACCAGCTAGATGGGAAAGTGTCACGAAGCGTTCTTTCAGGGCCCTATGCAGAGAACACAATCCAGGGGAGAGTGAAGAAAACACGAGGAAAAAGGCATGCTAGGGGCTGGCAGGAAAACAGGGGGCGTGTCCATGGTGCGCTGGTGTTTGGGGGAGGAGTGGCCGAGGCAAATCCAAGAGTGTAGCAAATGTCCAAGACTGGGTGATCCATCCTGATAGAAAAACAGAGTTAGAGTTGATTTTACCAGCTAGATGGGAAAGTGTCACGAAGCGTTCTTTCAGGGATCCTGGTTTTAACTTTCTGTTCCTGATCCCCTGCCCCGCCGGTCCCGACCCGGCTCATGGTTTTAACCCCTGGATGGATCTCCTGGCTTTGGACTTCTCTCCCGTTTGGATTCCCCGTTTGGACTTTGGCTTTGTTTGTTCACCCGGACTCACTTCCCCAGGACACCAGCTCACCTTGGACACGCCCCCCTGTATCCTAACCCTTTCCTGCATGACTTTCTCCCTCGTGTATCTTCACTATTCTGGATCGCGTCGTCCGCATAGGGCCCGGAAGGAACTGCTACGTGACACTCTGATCACTACCTCATTTCATGGGCTAGCCCAGTCCCTCAAAGCCTTGGCACATTCTGGTGGCCATAACATTTTAGGATAAAAACATCATAAGAAACAGACAAGGCTCTTTGACAATTCAAGATCTGTGCATTGAGCTATGGAGGTTATAAACTATAGCTATGCATGGAACCAACCAAAAACTCTCCTTATAAGACATTTTTATAGTGCTGAACTATCTCACCTAGCTTGAATGTTTGAAACTATTCCATTCAAGCTGTGAATGGGCTGGAACTAAGAACATAAGAAAAAGAGATTATACAGTGTATGACAAGACAAGCAATTTAAGCCATTATCTTCACAGAATGTTAAACCAGACTTAGAAAAGCATCTCAAAACAGCTTCCATTCTAGTGGCGATGATTCCCACTTTTGTCTTACAGCTAAGAGTGGTGTACTGATTTAATTCAGACGTTTCAGCAGCTGAAAGAAAAACTGAATCACTGAAACTAAACCTGCAGAAAATCTCCAGAACGGGCTTACTATATAGAACACAATTCTCCGTATAGGCACAGATTTATCAATTAAATTAAATATGTGACACCAAAGGGGAAAAATAATGTAACTCTTTAGGAGTTCCTTATTTCAGATTCCAAAAGGAGTCCCAGGGGGATTTTTCTAATTGAATTCCCTGACAGTACAGCTAAAGTGGCAGGAAGAAGCTTCCCATTGGAGCCTGTTTTATAAAATCATCTGTAGCCCAGAGCTCCGCAAAAGCTCTAAGTGCTGGCTCTTACCAGGTGATCTCTGAGGACTGTTATTAATGAAACGGACTGAAGCTGTGATGTTCGGTGGCAGGACTTACGCAAACGTGCGAGCAAACAGAGCCTTTTGAGTGCTCAGAGTGAGTGGCTGTGTGTGCTTTTAGTTTAACACCAGGGGTTGATTACAGAAGATAGATTCAAGTATGTTAAGAGAAATGGGTCCTTCAACAAGTGGGAAACAGACAGGTAGTAAAAAATATAAATACTAAAGAAATGCCTTCCTTTTAAGCGTTTATTGAGAAAGACTCTGAGAACCATTTAACACTGAGCAAAACTGTAACTGCTGAAGAAGAGACAAGAGGAATTGCTTTAGATATACAGTGTTTTCACAGTCTTTTAGAATAAAAAGCACTGAGCATCACTGAAATGACAGGGTTATTTAGAAGACATTAAAAACAATCACATCACAGAATTCCTAAATGATGGATATTAAGTATGCATTAGACAGACTGATTTATACTGTATATAAATTCTAGTTTGGGCATCAGAGAACCAAAAAGCAGCCCTATAGCTTGGCTGCAAATACAACTTCATCTGCGGGAGTTGTCAGTCTTGTTGTCCAAAACTGTGGGCCCCTTGAAATCCCAGTGAGCCCAGAAAACCAGCAGTACTATCCTGACAGATGAGCCTCCCCCTCCCAAGCCTGGCTGCCGGATAGAATAAAAGGTCTTTTGATTGGTAGCCTGGGGAAAATCTAAGCTATTCCACCTCGTTTCGGTGCCCTGAAATACGTGCCGGGTCAACGATGATTTATTTAAGCGCAAAAACGCTGACGTTCACAGTTCTTTCTTTCTGCTCTTTTCTTTTTTTCCACTTTGCGGCACCTCTGCTCCACAATATTTATAGCTTAATGAGGGCTGTGTTCTAGGGCGTTAGTGGCAAGGCAGAGGGAGCTGAAGGTTAACGATGGCTGAGGGGGATGTGCTCCACCTTGGCAGGTGGCAGGTGGCAGAGCTGTGCAGCCACAATTGCCAGTCACTGGTGTCACACGGGGCCACTTCAGAACTCATGATCAACCGTGTAAACCAAATCAGCTGCCATGCAACCTGTTGCTAAGTGTGGAGCCGTGGTTGATTCAACAGTTCCTTAAGCCCTTTATTTGATGATGCCTGTGATCAAATCCTCCTTTAGCTACAAGTACAAGAGGTGAAGGCACCAGCATACTGTATAATCAGTGCTTTGCCTAAAGTAGGACCACTCCTTTTCAGACAAATGAAGGATTTCAACTAAAAACTGGCAATTACTCAAAGTAGCCATCAGGCACATTGTTATATTTTTAACCCCTGCTAAAAAAGGTGCATTATGCTTTCAATTACATGTGCTTGAAATGTAAACGCAGATTCATACTAAAGAATTAAGAAGAGCACATACTGTAGCATAATCAAATGAGATTTAATGTGTCAAATGATTAAACTTATGTGATATTATGTGACGAAAACAAATGAGCTGTCCAGTGTTCAGCTTGAAAACTAGGAATACACTTAAGATTTAAACACAGAAGCACAAAAAAGAACATAAGCAAGGTTACAAACATGGAGAGGCCATTTGGTCCCTCTAGACAGACAGATCAAATAGTCTGTTTGGAAGATTCTGTGCTTAAAGCATTAGTGTTCGTCTGTCTCAGCTTCTTAAACGTTATTCTGCAACTGAGCAATTTACCTTGTTACAGCTTAGTTTGCAAGAACCTTTTTTGTATGAAGGCATGATGCCACTTTCATCAGGATGTGCTTCTCATCTTATCCTGGTGAAGGTAATTTATGTACTACACCTGTAGGGCCCCAGGTTGAGGTACTGAGAGCAGACAAGTTCTAGGTCTTTTAGTTACGCAGATCTCATCACATAATAAGGAAAATTTATTGCCTGCCTTCTTACAGACCTAATGATCCCAGGGGAGCTCATTCTAAAGAGATTAGTCCACTTTGCAAAATCACAGTAAGTTCTGGATTCCTTTTTGACAGCAATGGTCAAGGATGGACAGAGACAAAGGAAACCAGACAGCTGGTTTCTTCAGGGCAGCATGAGTATTTGGAACCAGACTATTCAGCACCTGTTCCGAGTGTGTGTACAAAATGTCTTCATCAAACACGACTAAGTATTTTTTAATGAGTCCTGCTGTTATATCAGCAAACACCAAAGCACACAAATAAAGTAAAGTGGAACATTGTATGCCCAAAAAGCATTTATGGCTTCAGTATAATTTCCAAATACAGGGATGCTATACTGCTTCTCAGGTATCTTGGTGACACAATACTGTTTTAGAACAAAAAGCTGTAATGTAAAAGCCCTGATTACCAGACTCACGCTTCACAGATTCCTCCCATTTTGTGAAAACTAAATGTAGTTATAAATCATTAAGCTTCAGAGTAATATTCCCTTTACCGTTCTACAGCAGATTCACTGCCTGCACTTCCATTATAATGAGATTTTCAAACAACGCAGGTCCCTGCCCTCAGCAACACCGTCCCGAACCCAGTGATCAAACACTGTGAAGCTGGAAAAGGTTAGGGATTGAATTTTGGTTATAACGGTGTGGAGGGAGGGTTTCACACAAGAGAAATTATTTAGTAAATTTGTATTTACTTATTAATTTTTTTCGAAAAACAAGCAGCAACGTAAAGGTCTGTGTTTAGATTTTGTACGCTCGTTGGCACAGCCAACTCAACCGTAAAAAGAGACATCGCGGGCTCCTTAGACCTCTCTGACCCCAATCTCTGTGTTACAAGAAATCCATGTCACCTTTCCTTTGGCAGCCTGACATTTCTCTCCAGGAGCTCATATCTAACGCTAAATTTAACTGCCTGCCTTAGCCCCGGGACGTGCTTTCATGTGACCTTCAGCGGGAGCTACGTCTCTCTCTTCGCTATGGTTCAGTCCCCTGCAACATGGGTGTGATCAGAGCCCCTCAGAGCACCCTCTCCCCCTCCCTAACCCCCCCAACTCTGGCGCGCTAGGCTTAGAGCACATTAATTCATCCATCCATTATTGGAAAGCTGCATATTTCTGCTAAGTGTCACAGCCCACCCTAGAAGCACAAGCCACGAAGTGGGACGACACCCAGTCTTTCATGCTGCATAAATAACTATTCAAGTATTGTGCTATTTTGAGTAATATGACACTCCACTGATCTTCCTTTTTGTTTGACACCTTACACACAGAGAGAAACTACCCAGAGTCGTATTCCATGGTACTTTGTATTGTATCCTTTTTTAACCTTGTATTTTAACATTGACACATTCTTTTTCTTAATCACGTGTGGGCTAAAACCGACATCCATTCATCGGCACCATTGAGATAACTTCAACTTTGTTGTGCCAGGGTTGGTACAATGCCAATATTTCTTGTGTGGGAAGATGGGATCGCAGCATCAGATGGACGTTATATTTTTATTTGGTAATACAGAGACCTAAGATCCATTGATTTGATATTGGACCAGCACCTACAGTATGATTCAAGACCACATCTGATTCATGACTGGCAGTGATTAATGGTGCCAAACGTAAAACATCAACGTAAAAAGTCAAGTAACGCTAACCACAGAGATCAGGTAGCCATGGTTAAGCCTCACCAAATCAGATAGACTAAAATAAAATCTGTAACTGTACATAAAAAAATCTCTTCAGGTACTATGTAACCAGAATTACTTTTACATCCAAAAACCTGTAGATTTATAATTATAGCTGGAAATGCCACTTTTCCCAAAATACAGTAAAGCCTAAGGTTCAGACCTCAGGTTCAGAGCCACTTACCCTTGATATTGGAATTAATGTGTGGAAGGTACCCTTGATTCACAGAATGATTAGCACTTTGCATGGACCTATGGGAAGATTGGTAACACATGAATCCAAATTAAGTGATAATCAGAGTGTGACAATTCAGTTACCGTATATGGGTCACAGTTTAATTCGGAGAGTCATAATAATATATTTTAACTGGGTAACCATCCAAGATCATTCTAATTGAACAGATTTGGCTACAATATTCGAAAACAAATCTGTTCACTTAGGCAAACTCAATGTCTAGTGTATGTTCTGGAAGTAGAAGTAGTAGAAGTCCCAGTAGGCTTATATTATATGGTCATTAAATGATATAAAAATGATTTTTTTCTTCTTTAAACGTTTGTGCAGCAACATTCAGATTAACCTGTTTCTAAGTGTGACCAATTGAACGAAAACTTATCATTCAGCCAAAAAATCTAACATTATTCTGTTTTTCCTCAGTTTGTTTAACATTGAAATGTAAGTGACTTATATGTATAACACATCATAAATACCAAAGTGCATGAGCTAAATTCAATAGTAGTTTCTGTCTAAAGGAAATGAACAGTAACCCAGAACCAGAATGGACGGCCTGATCATTTCAATCATTTATGTGTATAGCTGCACAATAACGTCAAAATGTTCAACAAAATACACAGTATTCTTAGTATTAGCAATAATAAATTCACTGGGAAATTATATATTATACTAAATTCATTATGTTCAACGCCAAAGGCATGATGACATGTCTACAATATTTGTAAATTAATCGAGTGTTTTTCTTCTGGAGAAAGTGACACTAAAACACCATCTTAAGAGGTGTTTCCAGGTTTAACTTTTACTTTTAGTTAATGTATGCCTAGTACACTGCAAACAAGACTCACTCTGCGCTGAAAATTAATTGAAAAACCTCCATCTGACTTCCTTCATCTACTATAGGTAGCTATACCTGATTTGATGGGAAAGACTTTGGCAGACTTTGTATGTGATCTAAGGCAATGTCAAGTACACAGTTCTGTTCTTCTCATCATAGCCTTTCAACAAAGGAGCTTTTTTACTTCACTTGATTGTACAAAGAAATCCACTTGGTCTCTTCTTAGATAATCCACCTTCTTCTTCTACATAAAAACTTGTTAGGTTGCTCTAACAGCTATTTAACTCTAGTAGAGTAGCTGAATGTTCTGGACAAAATCAACCTTCTGCTCACCCACCAATTGCAAATGAAATATCAAGTCAGTACCTGATGGCAGATTTTTGTCAGAGTACTGGGTTTGTAATGTACTCTGTAATTGTGAATTAAGTGCCAAGTCAGTACCTGATGATAGGTTTTTGTCAGAGTACTGTGTTAGTAATGTGCCGATGCCAGATATGTTGATGTCTTGATTTAATTTAGGCCTTGCCTGCAAACTAACAGGACTAACAATTTAACCTTTTTATCTCATTTCCCGGTGTCCTCAGCAACAATGTCTCAGGAGTAGTGTTATGCATTGTCAGTACTTGTTTTACAAAGACATACTTCCCTTTAAAAGGCAATTAGCAGTCATTGTCTTCACTAGATCTGAATTTAGCAAGGTTTACTTATTGCCCTCTGGGTATACTGTATAGTTATTGTTTATCATTATGAATCACAATTAATTTACATACTGCAGTTGGGATTATTGCATGCAACTCCATCGTATTTAAAAGAATATTGCCAGGATGTCTTGTTCAAGAGCAGGCAAAAATAAATGCACAACCATATATACATTTGTATTAGTTTGCAAGCTGCAGGGCTGAAATACAAAATTAAACGGGCTCTGGTATTAGTGATCAGTGTCACTTTGTTTTCTTTCTCTCCAAGGAGTCATTAATGTGCTAGGCTACAAGGACTTTAGTTTCATAACCTTCATTTGTGTAATCAACACCAAAGCTTCGTAAGCTATCCCCTTGCTTTTCCTGCAGTTATTCATTGGATTGGTGAGCATTGTTTTGGTGTTAACATTATCATTTAAAAAATGTTGCTACTTCTTCTGCTACTGCTACGGTTTCTACAAAATCAGAAATAATTGACATGAACGAGGGCATTCTTATTCTGAACCTGCTCTATAAAGTTTACAGTAGCACAGTGACAGTAAAATGAAGGAACTACAGGAAACCAGGGTTCAGTTTTGTGTTATTTGCACAAGCCAAGACCTGCAGGCCAGCATGGCTGTCGTTAGCCTCCTCTCCCTGATTCACACATACCTTAACTTGAACCATCTTGATAAAGTCTAAGTGAAGAACATGTTGAATTCTGATCTGTCCAGAATACACATGGGAATGTCCAGCTGTCTTTTTTGTTATGCGTAATAAGCAGGAAAAGAAAAAAAATGAGAGGCTACAGGGAGGGGTACAGCACCAGCTGGTAAGATTTGTCTTACCCCGGTCCATGTAATGCTCGGAAGAACTTTTTTTTCCAGCCCCACTCAGCCCTAGCCGAAAAACAATCCCCTGCCTGCGCAGCAATTCTTTGTGGATGGGTTCCTTATTACAAATCGCCTTGGAGTTGACAGTTCAGTGGAGCACTGGGTAAAACACTAAGCTTTATGTGGTACAGGGGCATAATGAAAAGTTACAGCTCCAGTTGGAGGCTTTTTACAGACCTTTCAATAAAAAGCAAAAACACAGCGTTGTAAATATGAGCTGATGGGACCTGGCTCTGTGACAGAACAAAGCCAGGACCACACAGGGCCCCTGCTCACACAGATCGAACTGCAGCAGCACAACAAGAAGAGAGCAGGTGTTGGTCACTTACCAGCACTAGAGGGCACTTGGGCTTTATGTTTCTTATTAGAGCAAAAACTCTTTCCAGCGGGAGTTTTGTCAGCAGTCACTGTTCAATGACTTGCACCCTACTTTAACCAGCCACGGAAAGTGTGAACAATATCCCTAAGGTTTTGGTTTTTCGTTTTTCTTTTCCATCCTGAAAAACACTACAAGCACTTTCATCAAATCATCTGTATTTTCTGAGGGGAAAAAAGGAAACGCTTAACTCTGAAACTAGTTTAAGCTTCACATATTGCCCTGAATTTAAATGTCTTCCTGCCCTCTGCCCTCTTCCACCTACAAAAGGTCAAATCCACAAATATCATCAGGAAGATGTATCTTTTTACTTTATTTTTGAATGCCATTACAGATTTTTCAGCTTTTCGTAAAGGTATACAGATGCAGCTTGTCTTGTTTGTTCTTTTAAATGAATCACTAAAACTCCTACAAGGCAAGAATACTGCATAGATCTCTAATTAACTGTGACCTCCTGAGACAGGGTGACTTTTAAATACCACAAATGCACTTTGGAAACAAAATACAGGAAAGTTGTATTCTTCAAGAACAGAGGTTCCTTGCAGGAGCAACAGATGTTATAGCATATCAGAGGGACATATGTTGCTTTATAAAGCAAACTTTACAGTTTGCGACAATATTTTGAGTCTAGGAAACATTCTCTGCTGTGTTGCTGTGACTCATATCAAGTCAGTTGGTGCCTCTCAAGTCTCTGAGGCTGCAGTCATGTAAATAGGGTCATAGAGCTCATGTATATGATGAACCTGTTATAGTGATATCCCTTACACCATACTGCAGACATTTTAATGTATTGGGTCAGGCACTATTTTAAGTTTGGAGATGCATCTGAAGTGATAGTTGTTATCTAAGTTCTGTCTACACTACACATTACATCACAGTACCACTTAAAAAAGATTTATGTCTTTAAGTTTCTGGGTTTGTTACAAATAACAGTCGAAGTAGTGAAAGAAGACTTCTGCTGTGTGATCTGCTGGGCATCTCACTTTTAAAAACAGAATATTTTAGTTGCTGCCCATCCGGTCTCTGTCTCTGCATTTACCTTTGCCAGATGAAACCTCATTCATTTCAGCAATCAGCTAAGTACAAGGTTGGAGAAATTAAAATACAGAAGGTATCAGAGTAAAGCAAAAATGGAAGCACAGGAATCTGTTGGCTCTAGATACCTTCCAACATTCTGTCAACAGTAAAACATTAGACAAATGCATTCATTCATTCAATCAGAATATTTGGTGAAATGTGTAATAAAATGCTGTGATGAAATGTTTGATTTAGAATCTACAACTTATAGCCACATTGTACACTGCCCTCTGTACACAACTCGACACAGCTGCTCTGTTAGGCCTAGAAATTTCTGTAATACTCATTGTTTCAGCATTTAATAATGGAAAACTACTGCAAAATATAGTGCTGTGAAACTCTAGCCCTGCATCGTCTTTAAAGTTTCTGACAGTCTTTGTCTTCTGTTGCAAGAGGATATATCTTAATCATGCTGACCAGAACCTCTTCTGTTAAAAGGATTATTTGATATTTACTCTTGAAATTGTTTAATTGTTGTTCCACAACAGAACCCAACATGTATTTCTGGTGTTTCATCAAAGCAACCTAAGTAATTTTTGGAAATACTGTATACATCATGTATATGGTAGAGAGAAGGACATTCTGATTCAATGGTTTTGTCTCCAGTAGCATCTATTTAGAAAAAAAACATACTTACATTGTCAAAGGTATCTTACTCTAGAGAATACCAATTCAATCTATCCTGGTTTCACTCAAAACTATTGAAAATTGACTCTGGAAGAAATTCAATTCACACATGACAGTTTTTGCAGCCTACAATAAAATAAAGCACAGCCCCCTCAAATACTATTGTAGTAATATTTCACCCAGCAACCCAAAATGCCTTACAATGCATAACAGAGATACAATACTCGAAAGCGTAATAATATATCCGCCAACTATAACATGGCAAAACTCAAACTTTGAAAATATTGGAATTCTCCAAGGTGGTAATGTTGCAGAAATCATGTTTTCTGTCATCATACCAAGTTCATTTTCATTGGAATGAAAGACTGTGTATTGGACTATTGCAGCTCAATAAGATTTGACTGGAGTAAACATAAAAAATCAAACATGCCTGCTAACCAGGGCACATGGATACAGTCCAAGTGACTAGCTGAGTTTAACTCTTTACATCAAAGCTTTTGGCTGGGAAAGAGGTCATGAGATCTTTGACAACAATGGTTGAAAATGCAAATAGACCTAGAGTATTAACCTCACAAATTTCGTTTTGGAAAGGCAGCAAATTTACTATTCTTGTATGAAGGAAACTAACATTTATACACTGGGTTTGTCCATAACTATCACTTTGTGGATACAGTAGCAGTATAGGAGAAGAAAGTAGCGCATATGACTGGGGTAGTAACATAGTGCTGGGCAACAACCACCACAGTTTTAAGTTCAATTGATTCCTCTAGCCACTAACACTGGCTTCAATTGCAAAGCTATTCTGTTAAGTTCAATTTGTTAAATATGGATAATGTAGCTTGTCTTTGAATTTTTTCAACACTGTCTATGCTTGAAAATAATAATAGCTACAAGATAAAAATGAAATTACCAAGATAACAAAACATTCAGTATCCATCAACTATATTCATCAGTGAACTGTGTATGTGATTGTTAAGCTATATACTGTAGTGTACTGTAGCTCCAAGGACTTGGGCGGCTACTTATAAGTGATTTTAGGATGTATGAGTCTTATAACCAAAGTTACATGGTCAAAGGGGAATTATTTAACTTATGTGAATTGCAAGCCAGCATTGTATCTCTTTATTTTTCTGCACCAAGCCTTATCACATATTGATGGAATTTATTGCTTCAGCCTCTTGTATCAGCAGTTCACTCACAGAAACACAGCACAATAGGCGCCTGTCAGTATTCTTCTCCTTTATGACTGAGTGCTTGAAGGATGAAATGTCAGTATCAATGCAGTGATCAATCAGACGTCCAGATTAAAAAAAAATAAATTACATATTGCAAAAAATCTTCCTGAAGAGGTAATCTACAAATAGCTTCTTAGCAATTCATCAGCCTTACAGAAGAAACTCACATTTACTTCACAACAAACTTTTTTTTCCCATTTTGTAGAGGCCCATCATGAAACATTCTGCAATTGGAAGGAAAACTCTTAAACGAAGCAAAAATAGTATCTTTCTGTATTTGAAATAATGTAAAAACTACATCTAACATATTAAAAATCAAATGGAATGACCGACTTTCAGAAAAAGCAAGTCTGCCCAAATCAATTGTAATTTACTAAAAACAATCAAAAATACTTCTAAGTAGTAATCATTTTACCCGATGACATAGAATATAAGGAAGGTGTCCACTACCTCCCAAACAATTTAAGTTCTGTAAAGAATGTATGACTGAGCATGTTAAATTATAGGCGGCTCAATTTTCCTCTAGCAAGACAGGATATGTACTGTAGGTTTTAGACAAGAACAACATGCCAGCAGAATAAAATTCCAGTGGCAGAGTCACATTTAGAATGGGCAACTGGTCTTCTTTGTTCTAGCCCATAAAAAAACACAGTTTTGTGGATTTTATCAGTTATTCCAAACCACTTGCACTATATACTGTATACTACTACAGTATCTATCTGTTTATGCAACAGATACAGCAATCTTAATAGTTTCCCTACTTGTCATTCCCTACTCCTTAAGTTATTTCCAAAACATCCAGGTTTTCCACTTCCTACAAAATACAGCAGGCATTTTTAGCTCTATATTGTAAGGCCTAAGAAAGTGGTTAAGTGGTAAACAAGTAAGAAATTTGAGTGAAAGGATACAGGCATCTTCAGTGTAGGGAACGGGCACAGTGCTCCCAGCCACCACAAAGCTGTAGAAGGACACCTCCAGAGTGTAGCAGTAAGACGTGTCGTCAAGAAGGCCACCCAGGAAACGCCGGCCTGTTCCTGCCTTTACCACATCTCGGTTAAAGGAAGTGCTGGACTGTGGAAATATGAAGCCCAACACATGTAATTGATCAGGGTAAAATGATACACGTTACAATACAAAACAATAGAATGGCTTGTGAGAAGACCCCGTTAACTTGTCATATCTGGACTGATGAACTAAAAGCAAAAACAGTGAACTGATTATTAATTTCATCTTCTATTTATTTGTCTAACCTTTTTCTGAATGGAAAAGGCCTATGAGCCAGACAAATATTTTGACATCTGAATTTAATGCCGGTTGTTACTTTTCAAGATCGTCGGTTGCTTTTCAACTGCTAATGCCTGCGTAAGTCAAAACAGCATTTCCAACACCGCAGGAGCTGAGGAGTCCAATTGTGAAAGGACTTAACTCCCATTCCAGGCCCAAGCTCTGCACTTGCCTCACTGACAGGTACGCTGACAAGTGTCATGTCAAGCATATTACTGAACCTCCTTGTGCTCCACCCATCAGATGATAAAACTGAGGTTGTGTTGTAAACTATTCTGCAACAGTAGCTGTTAATGCATTGTTCGCCGATCGTTGTCTCAGATAAAAGTGTCTCCTAAAAGTCTACCACTGTCTCTAGGCATGTTTTCCTCTTGTACTCAGGCACTTCTTGCACACCAAGGCTCTCCTGTCTCCTATAAAATGCAGCGGACACTTACAGATTGATTTTATGTTCCTTCATTAATCTCTCCTTTTGAACTGTCACGGCAGGCTGTCACAGGGAGTTGCGTGCAGTGCCTAGTCCCTCGACAATGTTAAAAGTACAGGGCATAAAGAAGAGGGCAGAGGGACTTTCCACTTTAAATGAGAAAAATGATCATTGGAAATTTTGAGACGGAAATTAATGCTATACAAAACTGCAGCAGCTGAAAAGAACATGTTGTAAATTGGTATATTGTTGCAAATGTTTCTACTCCATTTTGCCAAATTATACAATACTGACATTTTGCTTTCAACCATTTAACTCTATCATCACTGTATATCCACACTGTGATTACATTAACACCAATCCAACACAACTACGACTCAATGGCCTCTAGACAGATGCATTGCATTTAAAAGATATTGAAATGTACATTAGTTGTCAGATAATTTCCTTTTACCTGATGCAGGTGTAGAGATAATACAATAGTTTTAGTCATTATTGTATAATGTTGAGATTGTCACTTTAGGGTTAGCAAGGTATTGCTGAGAGCCAGATGTGTCTGCTGAATCAAACTGCTCCTGTCAAACACAAGCACTTCAATCAGCTGAGGATGAGTCAGGGTTTTTTTTCACCCTCAGGACATCAATGCAACAGTTTTGCTCTTCAAAGTGGCTTTGAAAGATTTCTTTTGTTTGTATTGCTGATAAAAGTAAGTCAGCTTCAACTGATCTGTAATTTTTCCCACAAAAAAAAAGAAAAAGTCACACGTTTGTGCCGAAAACAGATATTCTGAAACATATGCACTATAGTGGCAAAGTGTCTCAAAGACTTTTGAACGCATAACGTATTTGATCATTTATTTGTCTAAATGTGATGTAAAATGTCATATTTGCCCAGCAGTGAAGGTCAACGCAGTATAAGCAAGACATATTCAGAAAGAGTGCCATTTTTAAGAACAAGGAGGTTGTTTCACCTGCCTGTTTAAAAACACCGTCGCAGTCCCTAGAGTGTATTTTGGTTTTAGTTTTTGACACTCACGCTAACCTTTCCTTTCTGCGTCTCTGGTTCGAAGACTGAAAGCCTACTCAAGGCTGTTTTTCTTGTGCCTGGAGGACGGGAATAATGGCCAGGGCCTCAGAGAGCAATAGATGCACTCCCCGCCTCATGAGCGAAAGGCGCTGTTAATGAATGGCATGCCTAGGAGCTGACACGAAGGTCAAACTCCACCATTCCAAGGCTAAAGAGTTTCTCGATGTGCTCAAGCGGCTGTCTCACAAGCATTACGATTAATCCAATCTTGCTAATGCGGATCAGCGAGACAAACAAGTCGTCTCTGGAATGCATTTGCCGAAGATGGATCACGGGGCCAGGCCCTTCGCCGGTCTGTCAACAGGCGGGAGAGACGGAGACCGGGAGCTGCAGAACACACCCATTCTATCTGGCAGGCCCCGGGTCCTGGTGGGGGGGATCGGGACAGGGGAGCGGAGAGGAAGCAGAGACAGATTCGCCAGTGTCACGAAGCTCCCCTGCGCTGAATACACAAAGCGCCAACTCCTCTGACTGCTTCTCCTCTCCCTGAGTCACACAACCAACCAGCGCGTGAGTCACAACCAGCAGAGCGGAACACTCAGCAGAGCTCAGAGGAGAAGGCTGGGATGACAGGCAATGCGGATACATTCTGATGAAAGACACATGTTAATAACTGGAGATGGCTGCACTAATCTCCTCTCACTTTAAGCGTTTCCACCACAGTGAGCCTCTGAAAAGTAGCCAGTGTAGATATTCCGACTGTGCTCACGTTTCGCATTTCTTTCGCCTCGAAATTAAAAACAAAAGAAATATTCAAGACCAACAAATCAAGAAGGAGCTGTCCAACACAGTAGAGAGGTACAATGAAATGTAAATTCCAGATATTGAGGGTATTAAAACAATAGCTACTGCATAGATTGACTTGCTTTTAAAAACTATTAATAAATGTTTAACATTTCAGTACACAATATCCATCTTAAATGTCTACGTGTGACTGGAGTATATTTGTACTGTATAGTGTATATCATATATAAAAATGTTAGATACTATTTTACTATATTTTTTATACATTTTTGTGAAAAACATTTACTTAAAGTATTTTTAAAAGTAATCAATGGCCTCTATGACCCTATAGTATATAGTAATATTAATTATCTGTTTCATAACCCTAGAAATCAGAACCTTGTAAAATGACTTCTAATTCCACTTTGTATATAATATGTCTAACAGTTTAGCCCTGCATAAGAAGTATATTTATTCCATACATGACATGAGTCCAAATATTTTTCTTCATATGTAATATGCTGAAATGTCCTGTAATACAGTACATATGTTTAATACTTTTGGAAAAAAAATAATGAAATAGACGAGCTTTATTCTGCTTCATGAACACTGATATTAAAAAAGAATTTTATCTGTATCACTAACACCAGCTGTAAATGATTTAATTTTCCATTGCAGCTACACAATGAACTTGGCACTGGTTCCTGTCTGCTGTCTACTGTCGGTCCTCTGTTCTTCAAGGTCACTGTGATCACAAGGTCTCACCACTCTTTCACTGTGTTTTATTCTACTGTACAGTGTTATCATAATAAAACAACTGTCAAAAGAGAAACATACTGTAGTTTCCTTTATGCCAGTTATTTTTATTGCTTTTTGATTGATTTTGGTAAAAGACTTACAGAAATGTTTTGCCCTTACAAAAAACAATAAAATAACAAGACAAACCATTTTTTTTCTAATATACTGTATAAGTAAAATTATATCTATTTTTTCTTCTTTTTCCTGTCATCTGTTTGCCCTTTTTTTGTGCTGTTTAAGTCATGTCAAGGTTTGGCTCCACATTATTTTGTTCTCTGTCATCTTGGATGATAGAATATGTGCAGCTGTAACAAAGGCAAACAGTAATTTAGAAAACACTTGAGTTTCCCAGATTCATATTGTGTTGAACTGGAACTCTGGGAAATGATTTAGACATTTTTAAAAAAACTTTTATAAAGGTGTGTGTAACTTAAGATAAAAGAACATATGATGAAATAATAATCCTTTTTGGATATACTGTAGTGCAGCAGGCAGGCAGCCAGGTCCTTGAAGCTATGCTATGTGTAGTGATGCTGATTGCTTTTCACTGGTGATGCGTTTTGGCTGCTGAATGGGCTGTAGGGCAGCAGACATGTTCTGCTTGACCTGGGACGGGGCTTTTGTTTCAGTGGCTTTTGATGACACCCTGATCTCTTGAGGCGTACTCACAAATGAGAAGTCGGGCGCGTTGTGGCACAGCAGCCGGGGGAAGACAGCCTGCCTCTGGACGCGCTCCTCTTCTTCAAACACATTGCCGTACATGAAGCCATTCATCATGGTGGAGTGAGCGTGGATGTCGATGTAAAACTCCAGGCTCACTTTCTGTGTGGACAAAGAGAGATTTCTTTCAACCAGGTAGGCAGCGGTGGGACCCGTGTTCGTACTGCAGGCCGTCACCAGTTTGCATTTAAATAGTATAAAATGGCTTAATTTAACCTCTTTTACAAAATTGTGGATAATGTAATGATGAAGCACATGGATATAACTTATTTAAACCATTGCTGTAACACTACACAACCAATGTGTGGCCTAAGGCATTTAGTTACGATACACAGAGGAGTGAAGTATATAACTGCAGTGTCTGTTTTGAGATACTGTAAATACTAACAGAGCTGAGTGGAGCGGAAATACAATTTTATCTTGGGAAAGAATAGAAATGTGTTCTAGATGGCCGTATCTCATTTCCAATGGACCAATGTATGCTCATGAGAAGCAATGGCTTTTTTTGAGAACTGCTTAATTTGTAGCAGTTTAGAAACTGTGTTAATAGGAATTTCAAGGGGGAAATTGACCTTATGGGTGGTGTAGGGGCTAGCATGCTGGACCTGGCAGTTCTAGACCAGGGGTGCTATCTGCATGAAGTTTGTATGTTCTCTGGCAGGTTAATGGGCTTCCTGGAAAACAGGCCCTGGTGTGAAAATGTGTGTGTGTCCTGTTCAGGGTGTATCTCCCCCTGTGCTCATTGCTTGCCAGGATAAGGCTCCGGCTGCCCTGTGACCCTGAATTGGATGAAGAGGTTAGAAAATGAATGGATGGAAAACAGACCGGAAAACAGTGAAAATATATTGAAAGCTCCAGTACATGTTTTTAAAGTGAAATTAATTTTAGACTGAAAACTATTTACTTCCTTGAACAAAGGTCTGTGGGAGTCTACAAATGGCATTTGTTGTCAAAACTGATACCCTGACTTCTTTCAAGAACATGACTGGATGAGATCCTCTGATTAAATATCTAATAGAAACCAAATATGAGCTAGATAGACCAATGGATTTCCTTTGTTTGTATCCTTTTTTATGTTCTCTTCTTAATGAATGATAAGCCAGGACTTAACCGTACACATATTAAAGCTTTAAAACTGACCCTCTGAAAAGCATTTGCCTACCTTTTCACATTTTTAGAGACATGGCTTTAAAGTTTTTAAAAAAGGAAAAAAGAAGGAAGAGTAATCATAAAAATGCTCACAGCACACTCATTTTTGTTTGGGTTTCATAGGGGCCTGATAAATAAATCACTTCAGGGATCACTGTGAATCAGTCTTTTCTCAGTCATCTCACCTGCTGCCCCTGTTTTCTGACACATTCGCACTACTCGTTGCCAGAGAGAGGGAGAGGGTGACAGAAGAGCTCAGTGAAATGATCGTCTGATTGCTCCTTCTGATTCTGCTTGTGCTTTCCGAGAAGAGGGTCACATTGACACTGCCTTAGATGATTAACACTTAAAACTGCAGAACAACTCCAGTAATCTGCCTTGATTATTCAGTCCTTTGTTAAATGAAAGAAACGGCAATATTTGACAGGAAAGGAAACAGACGGATTTTTGCATGTGCCACTACGTGGTTTGTAATGATTCATTTACCACGTGTAAAAGTCCTTATTTTTAGTTCTGGATTATATTACTTTTTTGTTAATTTCATCGGCGCCAAACTACCAATTACTGTTAATCAGCAGTGTTCCATATAACAACCTTCATATCACTTGATGATTTTTCTAACCTTCATGCACAGGAGGGAACAAGACAACCCGCATGGGTCCTGTGCTCTGCAATGTACCCTGTCAGGCCATTTGCTTCTTTCCATGTTCAAAGCCCATAGAGCTAGCAGCAGAGTTCATTGCCGGATTGAGAATCAATATAGCTGTCTATAACACTGCTAGCTCATAGGCTCCCAAATTTTAAAGGTAAAGGGGTTACTACTCATTAATATAAGTATTTCCTAGTCAGTTGTGCACAACCTTATCCCAGCAACCACCACTGCCCAAAGAAACTACCCAGAGTTATACCAGTGATGGCCTGGGTAAAGCATTATATCTGTCATTTCTCATTACTGGCTGATCCACTTACTGTAGGAGCCCACAAAACTGGATTGAATTAGAAGAGCAACCACTACTTACATAACAGGAGCAATCTCCTAGTAACACACTGGAAAGTCAATTTACGAATTCCATCAGATCAAGCAAGTTAAACTACCCCTAGTAAATCTGATCTAAAAAAGAATAATTATTTTCTACAGCTCCAATGGATAGTGGGTTTTAAGAATGGAAACCTACAGTACAGGCTTTATCAGGTAATACTGCAATACATTCACTGATGCATCTCCCTTTTAGTAATTTCTTTTCTCTTGGTGTCACATTTTGTAATGCCATTTTGGAATTGCAATTTCGTTTGGTTTTTTGTCTGTGGAAGAGATTGTCTAAGCACAAAGTGAACATGATGCGGAGTGAAGGAATCGAATAAGAAACTAGCCTTTATTTTAAACAGGAATAACAAAAGAGACAAGCATAACAGCTTTTACATGTACTCAGATCAAGAAGGCCTAACCCCGAAAATAGACAATCAAGGAGTAACTTAGGTTTGTCAGAGGTATTTGCTCATCGGAGCTTAATCCTAGCTGAGTTCTAGTTAACCCTGCAAAGGGTTCATTCCACACAACCACATGGTGTTGATTAACTATCACCATGTAGGCGAGTATGGAACTGCCTTATGCACAGATATTCCCACTAGTGTCGACTCGAAATACGTTTCTAAGGTTTCTAAGTCTTTTCGCTCTGACTGACATCTTTTCTCTGTTTTCTACAGCCTTGAAGCAAATTTCCAATGTGTCAAAAAAGATAGTTGTGTAGAAAAAACTTTGATCATGTGGCACCTTCTTTCATGAGCTGGGTAGGCAGACATTACACATTAAAATTACCCAAGGACAAGTCCGAACATATTGATAGGCCACGTTGGTTTTATTATGTATCTCGGAGTAGGGAAGAAAACAGCAGTCCTGATTTTTTAAAAAGGGTGAGTTGGTGCTTAGAACCAACAGTTTTTAAATCATCTGCTGGTGAAATCTGCTTTGGAAATCACCTGGACATGTACAGTGCCTCATCATATTCCTGATGCCACGCAATTGCGTTAGCCTCCAACCCACGCAGCACGCTCAGGTTTATTAATAACAAGAGCTGCATAAAGGAGTGCCAGGCATCCACGAGAGCTTGTGGCTTTCCTCTATCACAGCCCTGGGAGGGTTCTGAAATGTATAAAACACAAGAAACAACTGTCAGGACTAGCTATACGGCTTTCTTCAGACTTACAGCGGCTTTCATTTTAAAATAAATCCGACAGTGACTCCATAGCAATAAAACTTTTAAAAGTATTGCCAGTAACCCTTGCTGCTTCTGTCCACACAAGCTCTGTCAATGCTGAACTATGTACTGATGAGATATTAAAAGACCTGATTCTGCTTTGACCCTGACATGGGCCAGTTTGCTTACTGAGATAGTTGCTAATGCTCACAAGAAGGGCATGAGTGTTGTGGAAAACAGTGTGTTAGGAAGTTAGGGCACTCCTCAAACCTAATGAAGAGATGAAGGACTCCTCGCTATAGGATCACAGCTGCTCGGCAAGAACTACAATACTCAACCTTGGAATAGGGTCGGGGTTCTTTTCAGGACGGAGTCACTCAGGGGTTCCCTGAACCTGGAGGAGTCTGTACTAGTAGCTCTGAACCATTGCACAATTCATTGCCTGATAGCCTCATCATTTGTTTTGCTACAGTATGTTTGCTGCTTAATGTTTTATTTAAAACTCTTCCACATCCTGGGACTCAAGGTAACCTTAGTTATTATTGGTTGTGCATTTCCAGGCATCCTATAAATTTACCTCTGTACGCTATGGTACAGGTGAAGTATAATAACGCACAGTGAAAACAATATAAAAATAAAAGACATGGAAAAACAAGATCAAAGAATGGGGAAAGAATGTGTGAACACTGCAAAACGTAACTACAAACAGATCTTTTCCCAATAATATTAGAATCTTGGAAAACAGGAAAAACCTATTTACAGTAGCATGCCTAAACATTTACAATGTCATACAGTTCATACAGGAAGAACAGGAAGCAAAACAAAATGTTTGTGTACTAAAAGAAAATCCATTCACCAATCCTGCAATTTCCCTCACGGGATCAATAAAGTATCTATCTATCTAATATGGGGTTAATTGAATCAATGACAATCATAAATGTACATATTACTAATTCGTGGGAAGGTAAGAAAGTCACTGCTAATTAGCAAAAATTTAAGTCATGTGATGGCAGACAATATGCTACAATGATTTGCTTCTGGACAGGTAACAATTTAATAATGGTTCTGTGTTTTGGATGAGACATTAAACTGAAGTCACACTGTGGGCAATAGTAGGGGTACTAACCCTGGTGTCACGGCTAAATAGAAAAACCTCTGATATGGAATTCCTCTGACGTCAGTATGAGGTTTTAACCAGTTAGAGTCAGATGTGCAAAGGAAGGCTAGTCACAGTACGAACATACAATTTTTCAGTTGTCTAGTGACAACAAGCAAAACAAAATGTTTGTGTACTAAAAGAAAATCCATTCACCAGTATCACAACAATTGAAGTCAAATTGAAGTCAAAAGTGAGAAAAGCAAAAATCTATCTTCTCTGATGACAATCTGGAATTGTCACTTTGCTCTTCCCTCAGTTGGGTACAATAAGCTTATAACAATAAAGAAGTCAGCCTGGGATACTCGACTACGGCACTTGGAAGTAATAGGTTAAAATCAGATGCCACGTACATGTTCATAATATAGGTGTGTTTCCTGTTGTTATAAAAATACTTACAGTGGAATGAGCTGTAGGTTTTAGCAGCATGCATGTATAATCTATTGATTCTACCACATTTGAGAAACAAAAAATTCCACAGAACTTTATTTTTAAGCCTTGTAGATCAGAATTGATTTTAAAGGAAAATAGCAATTTGTGTGCTTGTCTTAATAAAGCAATAAGCACAACTGCTAACAGGTGAGAAAATGTGGGCTCGGAGATGCCAACAAATACAACCACAGACTCCTGAAAAAAGAAAGAGACACAAACATGCAGGATGGATAATGAGGCCCCAGGTCATTCTTTAGATCATACAGTACCTGTTCCTAATTCGCTCTTCACATAATTAGAAATGAATAGTTCAGTTCTGAAATACCCTTTCTTTTGTCACCTTATGATTCACTAGCTGTAGCAGAAGACAATGTCTCCCTTCTACTGCAATTATAGTGAACATGCTTATACTGTAGGCCAGCATTTGCCCTACCCTTTTAAAGACTTGCTGATTGCTTTTAAGACATACTTTCTGTAATTCTTTAAAAAATGGTGCAGTTATTAGTGTCCAAATTCCTGGCAGTCTTTAAGCATCTAATTTTAATACAGTAATTGAGAAGACGTATCTGCAGATACTACACCCCATTTTTGTGACTTCTAACTGGAACGTCCAAAATTAAATACAGTATATCAAGAATCAGACACAAAGATGTATTACTGCTTCAAAATGTTTCTTAAAACCTGGCACTACCAACTCATTTGCAACATGTTTGCAACTGCGCGGTACGTCTGACCCTTGTTGTGTGGGTTCTATGAAATAAACACCTGCGCTTTCAAGTAAATGCCTTTCCGTGCCTTTGTGTGATTTTGGAAATTCAGACGAAAGGCAGGCGATGATACAGAGACAAATGTGCATCTAGTGCATCTATGTTAAATGCAGGAGCAACAAAAAAAAGTCAAGGTGAAAGCAAAGAGCAGGGATCTTGAAAATAATAACACAAAGAAAGCACCACTGTCAAAACTAGAGATGAGAAGAGCACCCCCGCATTGATCAGGAGCTTTTATCGGGCACTGCAGTGTAGCTATGAAAGCAGCAGAGCTCCCTGAGCAATGCAATCCTCTACCCACACAAACTAGCAGCTGCTGGTCAGTGTGAGGCTCTGAGCTCTGACCCCTCGCTTCAGCCAAGCCCTGCCTCCCTCTCTGCCTCGCCTCATTATCCATTCTCCTCGGTACTTCGGGCTCCCGGGGGTCATAAAGCAGGTAGAAAAGCTCGGGAACGCAGTGTTTGAAATTCTGCTCACAGCCAAAGCAATTTCCTGGCAAGCGCAGCGCTGTCAGCTCTCTGATGCCTGCTTGTGAAATATAGTGGCTGGGAGCGGGCCATCGGCAGCCGGTGTCAGCCTGATGGATGGAGCCCGAGAGGAAGCACAGCACCCGCCATTAAGGCAGCTCCATCAGCCACTTGAAGGAGATCCCAGGGTCTAATAGAGGTAAAGAGCTTTCTAATCGCTGCCACGCACCCCGCTAAAAAGGGGGAAAGGAAGGCATGGTGTTTGCACCTCCCTTTAAAGGCCATTCCAGAGCACAGGGTACTGTAGGTAGACCACAAGCAGATCCATCTTTCACTAATAATAATAATTGTTTACACTTATATACTGCTTTTAGGAACACTCCACTCAAAGCACTTTACAGGTAATACTATTACTAATAGTGACTCTCCTCCACCCCCAATGTGCAGCCCCACCTGGATGATGCGATGGCAGCCATAGTGCATCAGTACGCTCACCACACTCCAGCTATCAGTGGGGAGGAGAACAGAGTGATGAAGCCAGTTCATAGATGGGATTATTAGGAGGCCATGATTGGTAAGGGCCAATGGGAATTTGGTCAGGACGCCGGGGTTACACCCCTACTCTTTTTGAGAAATGCCCTGGGATTTTTAATGACCACAGAGAGTCAGGACCTCAGTTTTACGTCTCATCCAAATGTCGGCACCTTTTTAAAGTATAGTATCCCCATCACTATACTGGGGCATTAGGACCCACATGGACCGCAGGGTGAGCACCCCCTGCTGGACCCACTAACACCTCTTCCAGGTCTCCCATCCAGGTACTGACCAGGCTCACAACTGCTGAGCTGTTGGTGGAGGGGACTCCCCATTACCTGTAAAGTCTTTGAGTGGAGTGTCCTGAAAAGTGCTATTGTATATAAATGGAAGGAATTATTATTATTTACCTAATTAGGGATTATGATTCAGTTGCCAGTTTAGTGGTGGCCTTATAGTGCAGTGGGTAGCATTGTTGTGGTATACTGCTGGGGCCCTGCTTTCAATTCCTGACATGGGATGCTGTCTGGGTATAGTATGTATGTTCTCCAGTGTTCATGTGGGTTTTCCCTCCCATAGTACAAAGACAAACAGTGGCTGTCAAAAGTATTCACCCTCCTTGGACTTTTTCACACTTTGTTGTGTTACAATATGGAATCGTAATGTACTGTATTTCTGATATTCTGTCATTGCTCAACAGAAATACTAGGTGAAAATTCTACAGATCCTAAATTAATTGAAATATAAAACAGAAAATAACTCATTGCATAAATATTCACCCAGGTTGCTATGACATGCCTAAATAGGCTTTGGTGCAACCAAAAGTGCCATAATTAGTTTAATGTAGCCCGCCTGTGTGCAATTAAGGTGTTTCACAGGAGTTTAGTCTAATACACCTATCTCTGAAGTGGATATAGCTTTTAATCTAAGAAATAGCTTTTTATGAGGATCATTATGAAAACCTTTCTGTTAAATTCAAATTTAATCATCTACTTTAATGCTATATACTGTCCTTGTTATTTATTCAAACAATTCTAGAAGGCAAGTTACTGTACATAAGACCTCATTTTTTAATCTATATAAATGCCATTATTTTATAAATATTGTTCTATTTTAGCACCATCGTAAGTAAAACTAAACAGTATATAACTCCAGTCCTAGTCTTCTACTGTGGGTCTCTTTAACTCAGTTATAGCTGAAGACCTTTGAAAAGTGTTGAACATGTCCAAAAAGACTTTAAAAGCATGTTATTGACACTTTTAAAACCCTGTGTGAAATTCCTCTTTTTTGCAGAAGTTAAAATCTCCCATTAGACCCATATCACCATCTTATTACTGCAGGAAAGTAAGTTAGGCCTAAATCGGGGACTCTACATAACATACACCTTAGAACGACTATTTCTCAGAAAAACCCATAGCAGTTCTAAACAGACCATTCACTCTTCCTTCACTTCACCACCCCATCTCTTTCCTGTTTTCACAAAAACTTGTGCATTACAACATGCATTCGTATAAAAATGGACACCAGGAAACACAATCTTTGAGATTCCTTCTGTTACTTCTATTACTATTACCAATTAGTTCTATCACTGCCACAAATACTGCTACCCATCCTCTTTCTCATCCTAGTACTACTAATGTTATTTGTAAACATGATATAGCACAGGTATACAGTATCAATATTTTAAATCTCGAATGGGAATGTACATGATTTTTAAATAATTATTGACTGGGATTCCCCAAACGGCAGTAAAGAGCTCAACTGACAACAGCATCAAAATTAGTTGTCCAGACATCATTTGACTCTCGGCTGATTAGTGAAGCTTTGGGTGACCAGTTGGACGACAGTGATGTCACTGAGATACAGTATGTGCTGCCCCTTCGGTACTACACAGTGGAGTTTGCAGCATCTGAAACGATGCATGGGCGGGACACAAATGTTGCCTGCCCTCCTCATTCTGCCCATGCAGTACAGAACATATTGTGATGTAATAACTTATTAATAATAAGAAGCAATTCCAATTTGGGTAGGTGCTGAATGAACAGAAAAACAGCAAACAATTCACAGCCGAAACGTTGTGCTTTCTCTCTTCTCTTTTCAGCATGGAATAAGCCTATCACTTGTTCCTTTACTGTACTGTATGTGTAAGCCATTATGTTTAAAGAATTTATCTGGGAGTCAATGGTTTTCATGTCTGGAACCAGTCTGTTTTATACTGATTAGTGATAGCCTTCCAGGATTTAGTTTAGTTCTGCTAATATTCAAATCTCAAATGAAGGCCATTGGTATTTATGTAGGACTAAAGCTACTGAAAGGAAGGGCGACCTTAGCTACACTAAGTGAAAACATATTTTTTAATGCTGATAGATTTACCAGCAAGTGCTTTGTTTGAAACACTTGTTTATGCTAGTTTTGTGTTTGTTTTTGCTTCTTTGCTTCTATACTTTTTAAGGCAGTCATTTCTCCATTTGTGAGTACACTATCGATGCTATGATCCGCTGGTTCAGGGGTGAGAGTAAGATATGAATGACATTATTAGCTCTAAGATCTTATATCATTGTAGGAGTTTATCATCACAGGCGTACTTCCCATTCTGTAATGAACATTATGGTTTGTGCTTGACAGATGACAGAAAAAACCACCACATGACAGCCAGAGTAAACAGAGTAAAATAAAAGAACTGACAAGTATTCCTAATGGAACCGACCATCATAACACATATACACTTGTTTATTTTCCAAAAAAGAAAAGTGACACATACTGTAAATCCCTAAGTGACAGCTACTGTAAATCTTTCAGGCACTTTCTTCAAAATGGCCCAAAACAATAAAGGCCTGTTTTGTGTCTTTTCTCCCCATTTAACAATGCAGCCTTGGCTAGCTGAGCCAAAAAAACGTTACTCTTACAATTTTTGAAAAAAAGTTTCCCTTTCTAAACAGAAACAAGTTGGCCTTTCAGTATTGATGGGCTAATTTGGTACTTTTTCGCGTAATGTATTTTTTAATCAACAGCACTGGGCAGCCAGAATGGCCCATGTCATCAGCCTGTTAGTGTCTAATAAGCAGATGCATCTGTCTAGAGCTTATTTGGGCCAAGATTAAAAAATAATAAAATAGCCAGCAATCTGTGACTCAGTCTCCCTCATTGCCTCATGAGTCAATGATTAAATATTCCTGCAATGGCACTTTTACTTAATTTTGGAGTCCCTGTTTGAACTAAAGAAAGAAAATACTGTAATCAAAAGTTCCCCTGTCAGATGTGCTTAGTGTTTCCTTCTACTGAAAGGGGATATGCTCAGGCGTGCAACGTGGGTGAAGCCTTTAGACAGAGAGGGAGCAATAATGGGGAGAAATTGGCCGCAAATATCAAAAATTTACAAGGAATGGACTCATGACACAAGGGGACGCTTCAGCAGACAGGCGTACGCTGCATTTTCAAACGCCAACCTAAATTTGCCAACCAAATACTACAATACTGCTTTGTAATAAAGGGGGTTTTCAAGGTGCAATATTCATCTAGGCTGTCTGACAGCACCTAATACATTTGTTTCAGACAGAAAATTAATTTTCTTATATTAAAAAGGTCAAAAATGAACTATGGCAATACGGGCCTTTTGTCATCCTTAACAAATTATCCAAAATGGCATTGTCAGATCGGAGGGGATACGTTTGCTGTGATGAATGTTCTGAGTAATCAGCCAATCAAAATGAATTCTTCTTTGCGTTTGATAAATGGAGTGGAAAAGCATCGTTCGGGTTGGGAGATGGCTCCATTTGTTTCTTTTTTACTTTAGTTTTTTTTTCCCTGAGAGAAACACAAAGAAGCTAAGAAACAGATTATATTTACTTGCTTCACTTGCTGTATTTCAGTTTTTCTTTTTAAACCAACTTTTGCTTTGAACTTAAAATGTCATCCTCAACAAGACTTATAATTCCTGCATTTTCACTGCCAAGCTTTTTTTTTTAATTATTACATCTCATTTGAGATAATGATCATTTTCATCAATCAAATTCTGCACACTGTTGTCATTTTACTGGCATGTTGGACATTTTGGTTTCAAATATGAAGCAATGTATGATTATTTAAAGAGCAATTGGAAAGAAAAAAACAGGACTTTTTTTCATATGGTACATGCTCAGAAAGTAATGGGAAATTTAATGTCTGACTCGGCAATAGAATAATTCATGTATATTTTCAGAAATGACCTTTTTGATTTATCTAGCATTAATCTACATAAATAATATTGCTACTCACCTAAAGAGTATTTTTAATATCTACTAAAATACTTTAACTATATTTCATTATTTTCATTCTCTGTATTTACAGGCTTGCACACTTCCTAAAGAATGGGAAAATCTATTATTTGTGGTGAAAACAGCAATATAATTTATTTATATGGTGCTAATTAAACATATTCAAATTAATTAACTCTGTTAAGTAGAAAACATAATTCTGAAAATAAATTATGCAAAAACATTTGTTTCTTAGGTCAAGTAGGAAAACTTTCTGGATGATTCAGAAAGCCAGGTATCTGCTGTGGAGTAGTTCATATGATACTTCAACACCTCTGGTGCACTAAACCACTGATCTCTAGAGCACCCTGCCTCTTAGTTGAAGTGTAAAAGACAGGTGGAGAGTTCTTCAAGCTATCAGACTTGGGCCCAGAGGCCAAGCACGTTAAAATGCCCTTCATCACATCACTGCATAACAACCACGAATAATAACTTTACAATACATGTAATACAGCTTTCATACAAATTGGCATACAGTATGTTACCAAAACCTGCCTCCCTCCAACCTCAATGGCACTCTGAACAAATAAAACGTTTTTTTTTTGCGTTGCATAATACAGCTCCAAGATGTTAATACTATAGTGCTGCACAAACAGCTATATCTGGAGTAGGTTTGGGAAGTCAAGTACAGTATATGGGCTGCCATATAGACCCTTTTTGTGCTGCAGCATTATGAGGTAAGCTCTCATCTGTATATTGTAACGCATACGGCCAACAGGCACTGTGTAAGAGCCGGCTTACCAGACGTCACCACCCTTCCCTGTGATAGCAGGACCACAACCCCTGGGCTGTAGAGAGATCTCTCTTTAGCTCAACAAGCTGGGTCCCTGTTGAGTGACGCGGGAGTCCCGGGTTTGAGCCCCCAACGGTGCAGGGCTGACCTAATGCGGCAAGGGCGCCCACCTGAACCCCGTTGCGTTACATTGGTGTTAGAAGGGGGGTGGGATAGCCCTTCGCCGGGGACAGCGAGTTAAGCGGGGGAGAGTGTAATGCATACGGCCGACAGGCACTGTGTAAGAGCCGGCTTACCAGAGCGGTGACATCACCGCCCTTCCCTGTGATAGCAGGACTACAGCTACTGGGCTGTAGAGAGATCTCTCTTTAGCTCAACAAGCTGGGTCCCTGTTGAGTGACGCGGGAGTCCCGGTTTTGAGCCCCCGACGGTGCAGGGCCGACCTAATGCGGCAAGGGCGTCCACCTGAACCCCGTTGCGTTACAATATTATGTTCAGTCTGTAGAATGCAATGGATACTATGAAATGGACCAATGCTCTGAGATGAAATTTTTGCTTGGAATGGACTTTTTTGGAGTGTACACTTTCAAAGGTGATCACATACAATGATGCTGATGTCATGACAACGATGATCAAGATGCAATTTATGTGATATGAAACGGGTGCCTGGTCAATGCAGGTTTCAGTGTTTGATCAAATGAAACAAAAAAGACTATGATGTCTGTCATTAATAAACAAAGGGCACAGTAGGATGTGGGAAATTGTCTGTAGGCTATTGGTTCAAGCTCTAGCTCCTGCCAAGTTGCTTGCAATGGCCTTCATCTTGGGAAGTGGTTTGCAGTAATTGGCTGGGCCTCACTCCCCCCTGCAGAGCCCAGTGTTGATAGGTATAGATCTGCCGAGCTGAGCATATACAAATTTTCTGGGCTGCAGATACTAAAATGTAAGACAAGGCCTGTAGCGATGGACTGGCACTGGAACTGGCAGCTTGTTTGCCTAAACTTGAATTTTGTGTCTCATCACATTAGCTTGACCTCAGAGGCCCTGTCCTCTCGTGAGGGCCCCAGCTGGGCAGGAGAGCATGGCGTGTCTGCAGTTTTGTGGCCTGGGGTTACGAAGGAGGTTACCAGGGGGTTAAAGCAGGGAGCCAGGAGTCACACATAATGCCAGCTGCGCCCCTGGGCACACCTCCCCAGCGAGGTGTCACTATAAGCTATCTCAACGTCAGTAATTGACTGACACCTTCAGTTGTGCTTGCTAACAGCTGTGTCCTTGACTGCCTCCATTAACCTGCTAATTTGGCTTGGACATCTGTCCCCAGGCTGGTATCACCTCCCTGAGCTCCACTGAGGGTCTCAAAAGCTTTGTTTACACCAGCTGCGCTGCTCCTCATATATTTCACTGTTTCCTTGTTGCCAGCACTTTACTCAGTGGATGAGTTTTCTTTATTGTTGTTTAAAAAAGGGCCTCTCGATTCCATGGAAGCGTAGAGAGAAAACATGTCTACTGCAGCATTATTGTATGAATGACTGATGTCCCTGTTCAAATTTCTTCTGGTTTAGATCTGAGAAGTGCTTGTAGGAGATCCAGTGATGAAGTAGAACCAAGTACACAAAGAACCATTTATTTTTAGTATTCATAAATCAACTGTTTATAATGGTTATTCTATTAAAGTCCCGTTTTTTACCCCTGAGCATAAAGTAATTGACTTCACAGTAATAACATATCATCATCTCCAATACCTCTGATAAGTTTTTTCCTAGTTCTGTAATGTAATATTAGTTATGTTGTGACAGGAACAAGTAAGATATGTTTTTCAGTGATGAACGCACAAATCCAAAATTGTGAAACATTCTCTGATGAACTCTAATGAACCATTGTCCATACACTTTGTTAGGCACAAGTTCCTGCAAATACAGTACAGTATATCATTGTTCTGGTATACAGTAGCACCTCTCAGATATAGTCTAAAAACTCCCCATCTTTGTTACAGCAGTTTTGCGTTTGCCCAACCCAACATTCTCAAACCCAATTTTCCAAATTACATGTAACTGAGTCTAAAGTTTGGAGGTTAGAGTTTTCACTCCTTTTTGATCAGTTTCTTTATTAACATTAGTTTGCTTTTACAATCCTGTTGATCATTTATTTAACTAAAAATGTAGTAAACTATTGGACTCCCCTGCTGTAGTATGCAAAAGCAGTCTTTTGAGATAACAACTCAGTTATCCCCTATACATGACTGAGTGGCTGTTCATTGTTGACTGCCTGAGAGGAAGGTGTTGCTGACAAAGAAAGAGGCTCTAATGTCTTTTAATGTCTCTGGGTTTTTAGAATTTTGATGAAGTTTACTGCAAATGGAGCCACTAATAAAATATATCCTATAGTAGTATCCCATGCCTTTTTTTTCAGAACATGTAGACAAACCCTATGGCGTGAATTTTACACTGGCTTTTTAACCAGCTCTTAACCAGCTAGAGGGGTAACATCCTGTCCATGAGAACATTATGGAACATCACCCCTTGGATGAGTTGACCCAAGTGCTTGGAGCAAGAACGGATTGGTGGAGAGAATGCTGGCAGGAAATTCTGAAGGACTCTTAATTACACGCAGTTTGGACCAGGGGATTGGCTGATAGGGGTCTCGTCTCCTCCAAGTTTTGTATTGTGATCAATCACAGTTTACGATCTGAATTATTGTTTTGGAGCATTAAGTGCACTGTAGCTGGTGTTGCAACAGAGACACCCGCCTTCCCTGTCCTTTACATGACTGTCTTGGTTTTCATTTTAAAAACTACACAAACTCTTAACAGCTCATAATGATCATTTCAAAGACTATTTGGCCTCAGTTTATTATATACTTGTGCACAGCAACACCTCCTAGTGTCAAAAGTTGACCCTGACACAGTGGAGCTGAAAGAGTCTAGTAATATACCTGATTAATTGCCTATCAATCCATCTGTCTAGATTTTTGTTAGAATTGATTTTTGCCAGTAAAGTCTGAAGGTACATACAGTATTTTTGGTGGTGTGACTGTTGTGTTTATTAAATGGAAGTCATGGTTAGTTATTCATTTCTAATACTAGTATGTTATTCATAGTAAGAGGGAGGAGTTACAGGACAGATGATCGGAAAACATGGGGAAAGTAAATGTTTACTATATAGCAATGCAGTTACTTTTTTAAGAGTATAAAATTGAAACTATACTCTTTCAGGTTTCAATCTGTAGGGCCCTTTGTGTACAAGTGAAGACAGTTTGCTTTTAGGTACTAATCTGAAGCTAAAACACAGAGCGGATGGTGTCAGTTGTAGGCAGCTGCATTGTTTATCATCTCCAGAAAAAGGGGGTTGACTTCTTTGTATCAGTGTGGGATCAAACAAGACAAATTCTCCATATATTAAAAAAAGAAGAAAAAAATTCAATCATCAAAATGGTTCCTAAGACTGTGATGTGCTGCTTGTGCAAAATATGGAGCCACATCTTTAAAAAACTAAAAACCATTCTAGTTCCTCCTTGACAAAATGAATGTGAGCATGAAGGATCTTTGGGAACAGAGAGAACACCATGAGATGGAGGAACTTGCAAATCATACATTATTGGAGAAATGCAGACCAAATTATCAGAGCAGCCACACAGAAATTAATGGTCCCAGGAGATCAAAGATAATAAAATGCAGAAGCTTATCTTGACAACCCCACCTAACATAGCAAAGCCAAACAAATTTCCTCCACTCCAAGACCTTGAAACAGGCAACCAAGATGTGGATGTTCGAGACAGCAGCTTCCAGAAGAACATCATCTCATATCCTGAAGATTAGACACCAGGCTCAAATTCAAACACTGCCAGGGCCACCAAATGCACAAGGCAAAGACGAAATGGTTGTCGTTGACTGTCAGGAACACTACTTTCTACTACTACTGTCCTTATTAAATTCCTTTCCAGTTTTCTTGCTTTCCTATCACACTAGCACTTTGTAAACCAGAGAACACGAGAGGAAGCAGAAACTGAAAGCTGCGGTTTGCTAACAGGCTACAGAAATCCGAATGCAAGAGCTCAGTGATTTCCGGAGGCTTGCGGAAAAAGCCAAATTGGTGGAGCTTGAAAGCCGGCAGAGATGTTGAAGGGATACGGCAGATGAGAACAGGACTGTTCCTGATGAATAGACTATGAGACTGCACTGCTGTGAGGGGAACTGGTTGAGGAGTAGGAGCCACTGTTCCAGTACTGAGCAGGAGACCTATGTAATCGCGCAGATCAGGTTTGGGACTGATTTGGAAGTCTTCGGGCAGATTCAGGCAGAAAATAACTTTTGGAGTTCAGAACTGTGAGTGCACTGCCGTAATCCAGAAAGCAGCTCAATGACAGAGCACAATATCAGTGGCCAACACGCCATATCACGCCAACACCCTGGCTTCTTTTAAGGAATGGTTGGGTGAGATCCTTGGATCAATTAGGTATTACCAAACTGGCTAGGTAGGTCAAATATACCATTTCTTATCTTCTTATGTGAAAACAGAAGACAACCGTTTTGTAGGTAGTCCAGTCCTCAGAAAACATTACCAATGACGAAATCCAGTTGAGAATCATCAGCATGACCTTGAAAGCCTACATTCATAAACGCCATCTGGTCTACCAAAGTGCATTGATGATCTGGAGCATTAAAGATAGAAAACACTTGTGATAGAACCTTGTGATAACTTGACAAAAATACAAAGAAGACTATTAAAAAAAAATTCTGTGGTAATGAGTTTGAACTGAGTATGTATTGGTAATGGGAGGTCCATATTTCTAAACAAGCATGTGTGTGGTTTTGTGTGGGTGTCAAAGCGAGAAATTTGATTTGTGACTCTGTCTGCAACTGGGCGTTTTTGCATGTGAGAGGGACATGGTGAGAGCCCTCTGCCCTGAAGGAGCCCTGTTCTGCATCAATCGATCTGCACATCAGCCAGGCTGCAGCTCTGGAAAAGGTTAAGCTGAGAGCTGCGTCCCTTTTGCTCACTATAACGGCCGCAGTCTTATCAGAATTGAAAGTGCAGGAAAGGTCAGACAATTCCCAGGACAAGCTCTGACCTTCAATAATCCAGCTCCTGCCTCTCTACTTATAATTAAAATAAAGGCACAAAAAGTGCTTTTTTTCTCTAACAAAGACAGCAGGGTTGGATAGGGAGTTATAATACCTTGCACATAAATTTATGAATTTGTCTGATTTCCACAGTGGACAGGATTATGTAAAATTCACATGAATTTCTTATTCCTTTTCAAAGTCTACCTTGTTATACTAAGCAAATGTACAATGCATCCTCTGCTGTCATGCACTAAATGTATTGTAACCGAATAGGCTTTTATTAAAAAGTTAAGACGATTCATATAATATACATATAAAAGCATAAATATCAATCAGAAAGTAAAGTTAAGCATGCACACATTCACCCTAACTACTCTAAAAAGACAATTTTTCAAACAGCCAGAAAATGTAGCTCCTAATTCTGTTATGACAGTGACTTTTTAAATCTAAAAGCCAAACAGCAGTCGCGATCAATAACGTCCAAAGGCGGAATTTTTTTCTAGTTTGGCACTGAATCGCCATCACAGCAGGAGGCTCATTTTTCATTATAATAATAAGTCTTAAGAAAGCAGGGTGTCCTTTGAATAAATAATGGAAGCTCTGCGTATGCGTGTGTGTGTGTGTGTGTGTGTGTGTGCTTGTGCTCTACTGAAACCCAGTTTATTGTGGTGACACGGAGTAACAAATTACCTCGATGTTTGCTGTGAATAAAGAATGCAGTGTGTGTTGATCACTGTAATAGCCCAGAGTAAAGTATTACAGGGGTTTGTCTGCGTGGGTGTCTATGTATGCAGAGGTTACAGCTGTGTGTGTGAAGGTATGGGTTTTGTGAGATAATACTTTAGCTAATGGCAACGACTGACTGACACCTCTCCAGCATCTTTGACACCCATGTCCTGCACAAGCCTGGGGATTTCCCTAATACAATTGCAGGGCGTACACATACTGTATAGAAGCTTGGCTTTTCACAACCTGAAAGCCATCTCTATAGGAAATGGAAACTGTAGGTCAGGTATCATTTTCATATAGTGTACATACTCAAATACAAGGAATAACAGGGGTTCACAAAAAGAATGATAAAGATTGCAAATCAAATGAGCAGCTTGATTCGTGCCTAATTGCATTTAGAATTTCTGTGCTGATCACAAAGGGAAATATCAGAGACACATTTTGCTACAGCTTCCTACAGTCCTTGTGGAGTTAACTGAATTGATGCTGAAAAACCTGAACTTCATGAATGCATGTTGAAAATTCAGCATAATGTTCAATATAGTTGATTTCAAGCTGCTTATGCGACACAAAAAATTAAATAAGGAATAAAGCAATAAAGAAATTATAACCTGGCTATTGTATAGTCCACTCGATATGGAAAACACGAAGTCCCAGAATCAATCTCTGTTTGGCTCTGGGGGTGCCTTTCTGTGTTAGACTGAGAATGTGGCAAAGCTCTTAGTATGAAGAATATTTGTCATTGTAATTACTGGGTTGTGTGGCACAGGAATCATGACAAGTCCTCTGACAATTTGCTCACCATGTGACATCTGCTTGGCATTGTTCCTCTGCAAAATGAATCTTTACTGATTCTGAAGTTTGAAGATTTAAATTCTCTGTAGTGGTTTTTACGTAATTCCTCATCAAAGCATATTCAAAAAAGAAACTGTTATACTCTTTTGAAAAATAAATGGTTTTAGTACTATGCTATGGGTAAAGATATCAGACTTGTTAGTTTGACAAACATTTATGTTAAATTTTGGTTTAGAACTTTCACTTATATTTACTTTTGAGCTATGTGTCTTGGACTTTCAGCACATATCCTATTTACATCGGATGTTTTTACAATAAGTGAACATTATATATTGTATTTATACATCTATACAGCATATTTTACATAAGAGAATTGTAATTCACAGAGCACACTTATGTTAGCATTCTTTTGAAAATTCTCTGCAGCAGATGACCACATAATGTGATTGTTAACCTGTCAAGTGGATAAAGCAGGAGCTACACTTCATTTTAAATTATGTAAAAAAATAGATCTACACTTCATTTTAAATGTAGTTTAGTGGGAACTGTTGTCTGTTTTTGTGGACCTTGAGTCAAAACCCGTCTCAATTAAAAAAATGAAAACGGTTTTAGAATCTTTTTGAGGTTTATGTTACAGAGCTGAAAATGAAAAAGCCTTGCACTCACTCCACCACCAGCTCTTCTGATGACAGAGCTGTTTCATTCTGCAGTGAGCAGAGGAAGTGGATGTCACACAAAAGAGATTTGAGAAACAAGGTATAAATCTGATAATGAAGTAAGAGAAATAGAGAAGAATTCTGGGTTGCTTCCAAGCAGAGAACAAGTAAGTCAGTTAACAATATTAAAAATGCTTTGTCAAGAGCATTCCAGCCAACAATAATTCTGGAAGGAAGAACAAAACATTGTGTATTCTCTCAATAACTGATTTAAAAGTCTATCTTGCTTGTTTTACCATTAGTATGCACATGTTTCTTACATACAAAAATTTGCAGTTGTGTAAAATATGCAGTTCTTCTTTTGATAGCTGTGAAAACAGCTGTGAAACACCAGTTTGAGATGGATTTGTAACCACTCTTTGGATTTGTAACCAACGGTATCACGACTTATTAAGCATGCAGCTACTCATAGGTTATAGGTTATCGTTCAACATAAATTTAAGAAAGGCATTTAAATTAATATTATAAAATATAACCAAACTAGCATAAAAACGTTATTAATGAGAGGAGGCCAATTTATATCTAGCTCATGTGGTGGTTAGGTGTGAATTGACTTGACAATCTCAAGAGGATATTTAGCTCTGACAATTTGCTAACCATCTGATATTTTCTTGTCGTCGTTCCTCAGTTATGAGAGCCTTTACAACACAACAGGTGTAGGTCCTGTAAGGATCTAATTGTTTGTTTGGTAGAGCAAAGGTAAACTCATGCATGCTTAACTTCAATTTCTGTAATAAGGAGAACTCTTTTTAAATAATTCAACTGGATTACAAAGTTTCATCACTAAAATGTCACAGATGCAGACAGATTTCCATTTTTGTTTAAGACCATCCCATATTGATAAGTAAATGCAGCAATGAAAATTGCAGGTCCAAATGAAAGGCCTGTGTATTTCTCAGTCCAAGAAAATCTAAAGATGAACTAGAACTTCATTACAACAGCTTGAGACATTTTGGTCCTAATTTTCACTGTGGTCAGACTGTGAGCCGCACGTCATCTAATTTGTTCACTACAGAGTCTTTAGAACTAAACGTCCTTATTCTCCCAGCAGGCAACTCTCGTTTGCTCACTGGGAGAATAAAAGCCTTCAGCTGGAAAGACAGAGGTGCAAAGATGGTGAAGAAGAGCCACTTGTTTTCTCTCATAAAAAAAATCATTTCTGACACAAATATGCTCAAGTGATCATCTGGTGGGTGACAGTGTAGCGGAGCTAGTTCGGATACGGTGACGTCAGCGCCCTCACTGCGCGTAGCAGGGACCTCAGCTGCCTGGGCTAAGGGAGGTCTCCTTTAGCTCATGCGGCTGGTTCCCTGTTACGTTACGCCAGAGACCCGGGTTCGCGCCCCAGGTGCTGCGGGACAGAACGGGTGGCGGAAGGCACGAGCCCGCGCGGAACCGCGACAGTCACATTGGTGCCGTGACTCGGACGGGAGTGTCCTTCGCCGAGGCGAAGTTCAGCAGGGGAGGGTGTAGTGGAGCTAGTTCGGATACAGTGACGTCCCCACCACTCACGGGGTGGCGGAGGGCACGAACCCGTGCGGAACCGCGACGGTCACAACAGTGAGTTCTGCGGATCGCAGAAGAGACTCACTTGGTCTTCATTCATGCTGACGATGAGCTGCTTCACGGCATGCAGAGTGGGGTGGGCCCAGGGAGAAGGGTCCTGCCAGTGGCGGTTCAGGTCAAAGCCCATCAGCGAACACCTGGAAAAAATGTCAGTCCTTAATTTATTGGACGCTTGGGGACTGACCACATTGACTTCCTCAACTACATCAGTGAAAGACAATAGACCACTAGATGTAGCCTCACACGTCAGCCATGAAAGACTTTAAATACTAGCTTGCTCCGCAGTAACAAGATTCCTGATGCTTTGAAAACATGTAATTTGCATGGCACTTAACTCCTATACTATAAATAATACAACTGTTGATATTATTTAATTTTTCTTCAATTCTTAGAATCCCTGCACAAGAATAATGTATGCAGAATCAAGCAGATTCCCTTGCTTGCTTCCTTATTTCATTGCCATTCATCTGTGCTATGAATATGTGGCTTGTATTACTTTGAATTATAAGTGAAAGGAATTCTAGACATTGTCCTGTTTCAAGTGCCAGGCTATATTATGGTGATGAGCAAATTTAAAAAAAAGAACACATCAGGTCCAAATAAAGAGTCACTGTGTTTCTTAGAATTTTCTTTAAAAAAATCCACAACTAAATTGCTGTAGATTAATGTACTACACTTGAGATTATAACTGTTCGTTAGTATTGAGTATTTTGTGGGACCTTTCTTCTGGAATGGTTTTTCAATTATCTTTCTTTGTCTTATGGGACACTCCAAATTGTAATAGCCTCTTCCACATATTTGTATGAGCTGATAGCTGTTCCTATTGTAGAAGTCCAAAAATTATTTATAAAATGTTTTAGTTTTGTACTTTTAAAAAGCACTGTCATTCACAAATGAATTTACATTACATTCTATGAACCATTTTAGGCAACAGAGCAATCTTGCAAATAATATTGTGCACAATTTACTCACTTTTATATGACTCAATTTGTGCTTCATGGACACACGTTTTTTAAATGAGTCCAATCATAACACAAAATGATCCCGACAACTTTGAATAGCCATTTCCAAAATTATTCTAGTGACAGGCCATATTGGGATGATAAGTAAACTCAACAAAATATTTCAGGTTCCAATAAAAAAGGTCAGTATATTTCTCAGTCTGGATTTGGGCCTTCCAGGAACACCAATATCTCTGTCCAAGAAGCTTGAAGATGACCACTGGGGCTTCATTACAAAAGTCTGAGACTGTAAACATTTTGGTCCTGATTCTCACTGTGGTCAAACTGCGAGCAACAGTCTTTAAAACTAAATGTCCTTATTTTCCCACTGGACATCTGTTCTTTGCTGACTGGTTAATGTCTTTAGCCCTAACGATAGAGGTGGAGAACATGTGAAGAAGAGCTACTTGTTTTTCATCACATTAAGAGAAACTGAGAAAAAATAAAAATTGATTTGATGATAAAAATATACTGCACTATATAAGGCACATCAGGTGCAGTTAATTTAAACAAAGCTTTACCACTGATGTGCAGACTGGGTATCCATGACTTTCTCAACAGCTGCATCAATGCTGTTTTGTAGAATTAGGTTTGAAAGGCTAAGCTGTGGTCAACACTGATCGATAAGGATTTATGCATGCATTCGTTCGATCGTACTCCACCTGCAATCTGCTGCTAATTAGTTAGATGAACAGCCCTGTTCCCATCTCGGTGATATATGTACTGCCTCAAAAAAAGTACCCGAAACCCAAACACAGACTGGAAGTGGAAGCTGTGTTGTTCATTTGAGCTCAATCAAACCTTTTCAGATAAAGACTTGGGCTCTGTGATCTCTAAAAAATATTGTTGATAATGATATAACCATGGCATCCCTAAATGCAAGTGCCATAGAGCAGGAAAAATCAAAATTATAGTGTAAAAAGCAAAGGACATCTAAATTTAAAAATACAGCATGTGGAGCGTACATACGATCAAACAACAGGTTCACAGGAAAAATTGTGCGAAACAAGAAATTCCTATTGATTTTGCAAAAATCTGTACTAACTTTAATGCTCAAAAAGTCAACATTTGTTTTTCCTTATTTTGTATTTGGTACAAAATGATTCTGGCCACCTTGTAACATGATCCGATTTACCTTGGTACTACCTGAAAAAAAACTATTATTTTGGAGGTTATCTTACAAGACAAGATAAAACCTTTCTACATTCGAACTGATTTGCTAAAAATAGAGAAAATGGTCGCATTTTACTTTCAAAATAATTCTAATGGGTTCCACAGACAGCAAAGTTGTGTCTGACCACATGCCACATCAAGCTCAGAGCAGAGAAACTGAAATGGCACAGATTGTTCACTAGATGGAGACAGAAAGCAGCTTGGTGCGCCTGCTTCTAGAGAAGACAGCACATTGGTATTCCTCCTGTCCTTTCCATTATGTAAAGGCAATTATGCACTGGGAAGCAGTTCTTGCTGGGTAAACGTTGCCCACAGAGCCAGTGCCACTTGTTATAAACAGTGACTGTGCTGTGCAGTGGCGCAAACACAGCAGTGTAGCTGAATGCAGGCAAAACATGTAAAGCCACCGCAAGCCTGGTAAGGAAATTAAACATTCAGTGCAGCATGGTATAACATACGGCAAAAAAGTTGAAGAAAACATCAGGATGACAACGACTGCAGGGACTGGGAATATGTCTCTGCTGCCTGCTGGTCCCAAATCACATGGACCAGTGGAAGAGACTTAAATAACTTCCATACCAAAGCCACAAGCCTTAACCAACCACTTTTGAAAACCTAAATAAATGCTTAAAATCCTTTGGCTAGGATGTGAAGTACAGGAAGGTATACAAAAGTAGTGTATACCATATGGTATGATCATTACAGTACGTGCACCATCCAACAAATTCAAAATCAAATTCAGAATCAACCCATCCCCATGAAGGTATAATGGATTTTTTTTCTTTAATCGGTTAATTAAATGTATTTATGTATTTTCTGCTTTGTACATTTTTGACAAAATAGAGAAATTTACCCTGACTGTGCAGTGCAGGAGGTCTTTTTTGTCTTGCAATTTCTATTACTATTATTTTTTGATCAATTAAATTTCACGAGGAATGACAGCAGCCGAAAGTTGGGGAGAAATTAGAATCGTTTATTGGGATGTGGAGATTTGGCGTAACCCGCTTGGCTGAGGGCCAACCTCCCGGCCGTTGGACAGGGAGGATAGGACCCCCATGCGACCAATTGGGCAGCTGCAAAGGTGGAGAGGGGGTGGAGGAAGGATGCAGAAAACGAACGAGGAAGAAGAAAGGGTGACGTTTGATATATATGGAGACCGGTTGCTCACGTCAGGATTAGTGGGAATTGCAGCAGCTGTGTCAAATGAGCTCGGCTGCCTTCATTCCTCCCGAACTTTCATTAAAAACTCAATTTAAAATAATTTAAAATGAATTGTATGTCCAAAGCTTGTTACACATATGACAACACTGAAATATTTTGTTTGGAGGGTACCAGGATGCATCAGGAGACTGACAAAAAATAAAATGGAGACATTTTCAAGTGAATAAAAAAATACTGCGTTAAAGACAGCTCTTAGTGACTATTTCATTAAAAATGGTCTGCCTTTGAAACAAAACCAGAATCTTGCTGGATATAAACACAAAGATTTTCTATTATTTTATGAGCCATCACTGCAACAAAAAACGTATTAGCCCCTTTTGTACCCTTCCTTATGAAAGTGTAAAATGGTAAAGTTGCAAATATTTTAGATTTTTGTACAATAAATTTAATTGCACATATGCCATGCAATTACAGAAATGTTTTTGCTGTGGTCAAGATCAATAGTTCCCAGCCCTGGTCTTTAGACCAGTGTCTCCACATTTTTACTCCAGCTGAGTTCTTAATCACGGGCTAATTGATATTACTTTTCTGTTTGGGGTATATATGTAAATATTTGTAAATTTGCTTTTGCCTCAGGTCAGATGGGATTTGGAATCAACACAATTTTTGAGTTGCCCAAATTCAGGTGTGTTGCATGGAATTTAACCAATTTATCCCCTGCAGAAAGAAAAATCTCATTGTTGGAGTGTCTGATACATTCCCACCTATTCTGTTCATTATAAACTGATTAACTAGTAAGAACTGTTCAGCCAGAAATAACAGCAAACAAGACAGGGAGAGACTGCATACTCTACTTTGAAGCTGTTGGATATAGAACCCTTGGATGAGGATATTTTAACACTCAGGACTGACTAAACAAAGAATTTAAAAGCCTAAACAAACAAACAAATCAGTTAAAGCATCAATTAGCACTTGAAATTTTTATATCTCGGCTGGAATGAAAACTAGCAGACAGCGTTCCTCCAGGACAGGGCTGGGACCATTGGTGTAGATGGTACTTATGGGTTAACCATACCTCTACATGATTTCATGGCTTACCACAGTAAAAGGACAATGATGGTGTTCTACTAATAGTGCCTGAAAGTGAGATCCAGAAAAAAGGTGCCTGAACATACCGGTAGTTGCCCAGGTAGACACCATCAGGATTGAGCATGGGCACAATCTTGAACACCACATGATCTCTCAGAACTCGGGCCACTGGGTGCTGACTGAGCAGGAAATCAAGGATTCCTGAAGGAGGACGACAGAAAAACAAAACAGGGGTGGGGTTCAGTCACCGCTCAAACAGTGCCAATTTTCCAACTCTTTTATCTCCCTTGGAAACTTTACAGTTTTTAAGAAGCTAAACAAAATCTCTTCAAAATGCAGACATAGCCAAGAAATAGGCAGTGGGGCCTAGGATTCGTAGTCTCGAGTATATACTCTGACGGAAGGTGTCTTCTTCACCCTATGAAAAAATATTCCCTTGGATCAAACTAAAAATTAGTCCCATATAATTTTCCAAAGTTGCACTGAAGTGGGAAACAAATCTTTTCCTCATCTCCACTTATTAATTCTTGAAATTTTTAGAATTCTACAAATCAGGAAACTGAACTCTGTATCAAGGCTTTTCAAAACTACTTTATCACAGGTTGGTAGCGGTTACCTCCATTTTTTATCTCTCCGCTGCAGAAAATATAGTTGCTGCATATGCACAGTTGTTCTAGTAATCCATTCCGCAGTGATAAAGACCAGATGTTAAACAGGTAATGCAATAAAACCAGGCCTGTCTCTTGAGGTCATACATGAAGTCAGAGAAGATTACCAGAAATATGAGGCAAAAAGCACAGTGAATGCAATTGTGATCTTCTTTCTAAAAAAATGGCTTTCACAAAGAACAATGCCCCTGGTTAATGAAATAAAGGATTGTCTGAAAAAGGTAAAAACCACAATGGAGGGCTTATGGAAATAGCAAATGTAAGAAGTCTACCCATAATCAATACAAACCGAATTCTGTAAGCTGGTGGTATACATACAGACAATGTAATGGGCCTTATTAGGAGGGCAGGAATACTCAAGTGGGAAGGGTAATGCTATTTGTCTCTGTGGGAGAGATGCTAACAACACTGGACAGTCTGGCCATTTTAAACTCTCACCTCTAGAAAACTGAAACAGATAATTGACAGGTAAACAGGGAAACAGAGGAAGGAAGTCTGTCTCGACCCCCCTCACACACACACCCCCCCCCCTTTCCCCTCTGTCCTCCTCATTAGCACTAATAGAGGCATAACGAGCTCTCTAATTGAGTCAATGTGCCAGCTATGAGGAAGTCTGAAGTCTTGGACTGAAGTTCAGGGGCTCTGGAGCATTATGGGAGTAATCTGCTGCAGTGTTCCAATTCAGCTCTAATTGCCCTGTTTCTCTAGCTTATTCATGCAATCAGGAGGTCGTGGGGTTGAGTCCTGATGGGGAGGGTCTTGCCCAGAGACTCGCTTGCTGTAGTTTCTGCTCCCGTGTTCTCGTGAGGTATTGAGAAAAGCCGGATAAGGGTGATACACTTGGCTGAGCTGTGGTGACCCTTCCACTGAGGTCTATTTTCAAAGCATTTTTTTCTAGCTGACAATATTTATGGCTTATTCTGCTGCATTTATGATCTGTGGACTGAGCCACAAGAGGTCAAAGAATGGCCTGCACAATGAATCCACCATGGTTTTATCTGGGTGTAGCAGCAGGGCATCACCATGTAGTGAGGTTCCTGCACCCACACTCTTCTGTTTGGCGTCTTAACCGATGGTGTATTTTAGAATGTGAAATTCCACATTATTATGAATTGACTCTCAGAATTAGTTAACAGAACTAATGAAGAATTATTCCTCTTTTGCTATTAGAAAAAATAATAATAAGCATGCTAAAATGATTGAACAGGCATTTAGTTGCCTGAGCAATTTTAGTGTAATTCAATAAACACATCAGGCCAGACATATACTCACATTGCCTTGGTTTCAGCACCATGTGGAGTAGAAGGGCTTTCACTATTATAGCCGTTTTATCACAGTATCACAGAGGAGAACATTCTGTTCTGACTCCTGTTACTTCAAATGAGCAAAATTCCTTTTTATAATAAAATGACTAGGTGTTCAAGTATCTCACGAATCGCTGCAGTTTGATTACTGTCAAAATATTCTGAGGTTACCATGGGGAGACAGCAAGTACCAGATATGAGGGTAAATTTTTGCTTGTGCTTTTCCCTGGCAGAGTTAGAGGTCACTTTGACCACAAAAATGACAATCACGGCAGGGAGACACAGTGAAAATGGGTATACTGTAGAGCTGGAGTGAAGACTTCCATTAATTTCGAATATTGCAAAGACAGACAGTGGATCAGCTAATCTAAAAAGAAGATAAAAAATGACATTACAAAAAGGAAGAACTGGGAATGGGAGTACATGTTTTAAAACTTAAAATTGAACACCATTTTGAAAGTATATTTGCTATTTGAAGCTAGACCTTGCATTATCTTACAAGCAGCATGGTGCAGAATGTAGAAAGAAGATAAAAATTATGTTGCAGAGACACGAATGCATGCTTTTAAAAGAAAAGAAATTGAATTTGTGATGTCTAAACTTAAAAGCTTGTATCTCCCAGGTGCAGATATTTTGAGCACAGTGCAGTGAAGATTTCAGCGCAGCCCAAGCCAGGGAAGAGGAGTATGTGTCAGTAGCATTGGGGGTTCTTACCTTGGCAGACAAAGGAAGCTGGGGACTCACCAGGGTGCACTCGAGCGGTAAGAAACACCACCTTCTTATCTGTCTCTCCCTTTAGGTTGGCTGTGGAAGAGGAGAGACAAAAGCAGGTCAGCCACATTGTTAGATTGGCTGGCAGTTTTTCGGCTATCAATAATTAGGGTCACTAATTAACACTTGTAGCCTTGCATGTCTTGAGAAGGAGGCCAGTACATGTTAATCAGTTGGTGCCTGCACTCACAATACACAGTAACTAGCGGATCTCAGCTATGCTTCTGAATACTTAGGAACAAGTAATAGGTTTATTCCATGCTGAAAAAAAGAAGAAAGAGAACACAACGTTTCGGCCGTGGAGCCTTCTTCAGGTGTGAGAGAGACAGGGCAGTAGGCAAAGGTAAAGTAGCGGGAGAACAAAGGTTGGGAGGGAGGAGGAGTGAGAGGCGGGAGCAGGGGACAGAAAGAGAGGCCAATCAAGAGGTGTGAAGTCAGAATGGGTGCAGAGAGGTGTGAAATGAAACTTCCAATGAATGGAAAAAATTTAAAAGAACAGTAGTCTGTCGTTAAGGGAAGGGAGAAGGTGTGATCCTAGCTACAGAATAATTTTAGTTTCGGTGGTCTTTCTGATGTATGAGTTTGGAAAACCGTCTTTGAGAACACAGACGGAGAGATTAGAGTGGTCGTGGCCGTCAGAGGTGAAATGAGAAACAATGGGCTTGGAGAGATCTTTAATCTTTACAGCCCTGACGTGTTCTCTGAAACGGTCCTTCTGAATACTTCTGAATATAAGTATCATAATACCTTAATAATACCTAATAATACCTTCTGAATACTTAGGTTTAGAAGGTTTTTTTTCAACACACAAGTAGAACCAGTCTCGAAAGAAGAATTACTTTATCTATAGTAGTTCAGGTGGGTAGCTGCGTCAGCATGTGTAGGCTACAAAGGAACAAGTAATAGGTTTATTCTATGCTGAAAAGAGTAGAAAGAAAACACAATGTTTCGGCCGTGGAGCCTTGACACCTGAAGAAGGCTCCACGGCCAAAACGTTGTGTTTTCTTTCTTCTCTTTTCAGCATGGAATAAACCTATTACTTGTTACTTTATCTATGACACTTCTTTTCAGGAGCTGTTGTCTCCTTGGACTATGGAGGTGATATGGACGCCTTTCTTTTTGTCACTTCAGCCAATCCAAGCCATTAAGAGCAACTATCAAGAAAACAGACTGTAGTATCTAACAGTAGTATCGGGGGCATTACATTTTTTATCCTAGTGGCTTAAACCTCAAAGATTACTGAAAACAACCAATGTCAAAAAATGTATTAATTTCTGATTTCCTTCAAGAAACAAATGGATATGGTTCCTTGATCAAGTAACTGCCAGAGATCAAATGAGCTCCTGTAGATGTGCCAAACACCTCTTCTCATTTGTAACCTTTTTTATGTTCTTAATTATGGAGAAAACAAACACAATATAATAATTTTCCGTTAGTTATAAATACTTATAGAACCCAAATACTCTATTTGCACGCAGCTTCTTTTCACCAAATAAAACAAAATGTTTATTGTACAGTACAACTGTTTATTCATTGATCTTCAAGAGTTTCTTACCTCAGAATATGCTCAATGCCACATTATCTACCTAGAGTCACGTAACACTGTGTCATTGAACACAGGGGCCTGGGAGTGATGTAACGTGTACTCTTTGCCGTGGGAAACTCTTTGACTTGTGATATTCTTCATTTCAATTATTGAAACGTTCGCCCCCAGAATACAGCAAAACATAAAAGGACAACAATTCAAAGAAGGAAATGTAGTGGTTAGAGTAAATATTTAAAGCTTCTCGATGAACTTCTCAGCAGCCCGTCACAAATTTCCTTTTCCTCATATAGTTTTAAAGCCCGTGGCAGTCAGATACTTGTCAGTTGTATTACAGTACTCCACTGCTGCCAAAAAATAAAAACAGCCGAGACAAAAAGAACTTCAGATCACCTAACCTCAGTGAGAACCTTTGCTGGAAAGGATGGAGCTGAGACAACCACAGCTGACAACCCAGTAAACCACAAAAAAAGTGTAGATGAGCTTAATCATTCTGCACTGAAAGAACGATTTGTGAATGGTCTGCTTGTCTTTAGCATAGGATTTTAATCAGAACAAAATCACAAAAGTGACTTAAGCTTTACATGGGAAACCTTCCCGAACTAGAGCAACACAGAAACAGACAGACAGAAAGATATAGAGATAGTCCTGAATTATCAAGTATGTATGCACTGAAATGGAAGGTGTTTCCAGTAATGTACTGCTGAGATTATATAGCAGATATTGTATATTAAAGCTACTGTAATTATATTACAGAGACCTTTTCAGTTTGCTGGTTATACCTGGAGCCTTCAGATAACCCGCCAATCTTTGTCCCAGTAGGGGGCACTATTTCCAGTCTAAACCTGATAGCTGGCCACAGCGATCTGGAGAAACTGACAGTCTGGACTACATTTCCTTAAAGAAGGCATCAATAAAGTTTTGATTTCCAATACTCTTTTAAAACTTAACTGCCTACTTGCAGCCAGCATGCATTATTCATTTATAAGACTGACAGCTTACTAATTGTAAAATTAGTTTTTCATCGCTCCCTGTACTAACAGTAAGCAATTTCTATTTCTGTTGCCAGAAAGGAACAAGAAATCTGTGACTAACCAATATCTTGGTATTAATACAAGTGAAAACTGAAATCCTAGCAAAAACTACAAAGCTTTGGGTTAAGTGATGTTTTGTCAGGCAGTAGCACATACTCTACAGCTAGCATTGTTTAAATGAGGATTATAGCACATTAGTGTCAGTATGAAGAAAGAATTAAAAAATATGTGAGAAGTTAACAAAAGAAAAGCAGATTCAGACATCAAATACTAGAAAATCATCTTGAAGAATGTTTGAAGACCTTTCTGTTTAAATATTGACTTAACTACAGAAGTTATACTGCTCTCAAGATGCACTCTGTAATATTCCATGTTCAATGCAATGTGCTGGAAGATCACAATAGACTACTCATTTTTAATGTAACATTAGTAAAATGGATATTATTTAGGGAAAAAAAAAACAAACCCTGAAGCAGAGTGCAAAAAAGGAATGAATATAGCTCAGAAAAAATGATATTAAAACCTGCCAGACAGAATCTCCTTCCATTGTTAATGTTTATACCCATTGTAAGTTACATAAATTCAGATTTTAACATTTAACAAATAATATTTTGTATTGACTGCATCTAGCTGTTTGTCGCTATTATTCATATATCTTGATATTCTTTTTGAACGACAAATTGTTTTACTTGAAAAAATAATGAATAGTTATGTTGATACCTTATATTATGTAAGGTATAGCTTACATCTCTAATAACAAAAGAAAAAACGTTCCATGTCTGAAGTGAGTTGTACTCATTAAAAAATAATAATTAGCTGCTGCATACACAAAAGATGAACAGGAGTCCTGGTGCCTTCGCTCGATGATGATCACTAATGCCAGGGCTGTCCTGTGTAGGTTTAAAACTAAAATTAAGTCCTGCTTATAAATGAAACATTAAATAATGCAGCAAAGAGTGCTGCATTATTAATGCCCCATTTTTAGAATATATTTCGCTGGCTGTAAAAACAAGCAAGTTCTAACACATTGTGTGTATAATTCTCGGGCTGCTCTGTTGACACATGAGTACAATGGTGGGGGGTTGTAGATGGATGAATGGGTGCTGTGCAGCGATGCCCACAGAATTTCACTCATCAAAGACTCAGGAATAAATGTCCTTTCTTTGCAGTAGAACATCAGACTGGGCACAAATGTAAATGATATCTGACCATTTAAGATGATGTTATGACATGGATATTATATTAACCTCCTAAATATATGTAGTAGAGTGAGAAATTGCTTCACCGATTGAATTAAAAGGGAGAATTTAGAGATCCCAGATTGTCCAAGCCAGGACACTCAGGTTAACACTGATCTGTTCTTACGAACATATACAGTATATACTGTAGGGTTAACATCTGTATACCATACTCAGGCACTGGCTTATTGGAAATTCTGATCCATACAGAACAGTGCAACCTACTGGTCAGGCTATTCATCTAAAAGCAGCAATTTAATTTTCCTTCAAGGTCACCAACCCTAGTATTGTACTAACTGGCACCAAGCTTGCTTGACAATGAGATGAAGACCCTGCAGTACGTCTTAGATGAGCAAATAGTGTGTACCCAAAAAGCAACTTGCAAACTGGTCAGAATGTTTTATGAGTTTTTATTGTGTCAGGAACAGACTTGCAATTTTGTTCAACTCTTCTGTGTACTTTTCTATATGAAAAAGGTTAACAGTTTCTCATGGAAAAGTGAAGCTTATCTGAAATAATGGAGACAATTGACCATAATTTCAAAAAAGACTAGGCACTCTGCTTGCGGAGTCTTTAGTAGGTTTGACAAAGGGAAGATGTCTTTCATTCTCATCAACAATATGAATGAATAAACAACTATAAAAAATGTGTTTTTTAACCTGTTTCCACTCACTTATTTTCTATTTCTCTTTTGTACCCCATATCTCTAATGGTGATCTGCAGTGGTACATTCTGCATCACTGCCACTGTGCCTCACATTTCTGTGGGAAGCTCTCAGCCACAGTTCAAGGAGACTGCTTGACAACAACTGCTGAGTACTTTTCAGCACTCCGTCAGAGTAAAGGAACTGACATTAACAATCACGATTGCAACCTGCCAAAAACAAAACACATCTTCTGAAATGAGCAGGTAAATAAAATGATTTAACATTATGTGCAGACAGGTTCACCATTTAAACCATGACATACATTTGTAAAAAAAAACAAAAGCATGAGTCTCAACATGGGCAAAACCTACCAAAGGAAAATAGAAAGTTTCCAAGGTTATTGCCAGACCCCTGACACATTTAAAAAGAGTATTCCCAGAGAGAATGAAATTGTTCAATATTTCCTCACACCTTCCACAGAAGTGGTTATATATATTGACAATCTGAATTTACAACCATATCAGGCCCCTCAAGATACAGACACATTGCCAGTACTGATATTCTTGTCTTCTCTATGTTGTGCTAACGTTAAATTAGGAAGTTTGGTGTGGCAGGGCTTTCTAATCTCACCTGCTGCACCCCCTTGCCCGGTATATTGAAGAGTTGATATATCTAAATCTAATATTACTAAAGGTCAAAATGCTAGAAATTACCAAGGGAGTATACAACTTGACTATGTTCTGGGCCAGAAGCCTTTTTTTTCCCTGGGCTTATTCCTCCCTCATGTTCTTCCTGAGCAGCTTTCTCAAAGTCAAACAGCTGAAACACACAAGTATTTAGCGAAACAAAATGGAGCTCTCACTAGCTCCGTGTCTCTGGAGACGGGTCATGCAGCGATGGGAGGTTAATAATATTTCATGTTCTCAGTGCTGTTTCCCTGCACACACGTTGTACTAAATGACTCAAAGTGATTGCATACTTCATTGTTATGTACACAAGCTTAATATCCTATTGATCTCGGCTGGTGTTGTGCTGAGCACAGAAAATGCTAATTGGCAAGAGGCACCTTTTTTTACCTTAATGCTAATTTTCTCAAGCCTCGTAAAAACATTAATTTGGGGGAAGGAGGGGTAGAGGGGTTGTGTGCACATAAACTATGCTCCCATTTCAAATTGAAAGAAAAGATGCTTTTTCCTCTCTTTTACAGAGACTGATGGCTTTGCTGTTCATGACTTTCTACAGAGAAGGGAGGGCATTTGTTCTAACTGTTAGCGTTTGTGTTTTGTAGGGCCTTGTCTTTGCCGTGTGTGAAATTCCATTAGCCATAAATTTTGCTTCAGCCTTGACCTGACGGGCTGGGGTTTCACATACAGTACACTGAGCGCTGAGTGGAAAACACTGCTAAGTGGCAAGAAGAGATTCAGCAAGAAACACAATTATGAACCTTGCAGACTCCACAACTTACTAAAATTCTGAGCAGTCTTGACACACAGCAGCCAGAAACACTGCACTTCCTACAGCAGTAGCAGAAGTGGACATACCAGAGCAGATATACTGTTGTACAAAAGGTTTAAGAAATTTAGACACGTGTATTATGAGCATTCGCAATTAACTCAAAGCCTTCAACAGTGTCTTCTACTGGTATAGGAATTTTGACAGTTCTTTGCACCATTTCGTTTGGGTGAGAAGAAGCCAAGCCAGTCATGAAGCAATCTTTAATTCACATTGATCTAAAAATTAAAAACAGGACCACCACCATTCTAGGTAAACTACAACATGGTAAAAACATGGCACAATTAATGGGAGAAAAAGAAGGAGACTGATAGATATAATGCTTTAGATCAAAGGGGTACAACAAGTAACATGTTTAAGTAATGAAAAAGAAGAGGGCCTTTTTAAAGAAAGACAAATGGGCTTTGGAGATTGCTGTGTCAGTGATTGTTTTGGTTTGGAATCTGAAAGACAACCTGATCTATTGTGTATGTGTGCTGTCCTCTCCCATTTATTATGATCAGCACTCAGGCCGACATTCCGAAAATAAAACACACTATTATTAAAACAGACAGACCTTTCTATAACAGACAATATTTAAAAGATGAGCTAAGTGATTAATTCTCCTACACAAGCCATTTGGAATATGAAGATACTGCATCGAGGTTTACTTTCTTGGCTTTTAACTCTTCTTCATTTTGGGCAGATAGAAATCATGCCCTCAATTTAATTAAAACAACAAACTCTAATTGTTTTTTGAGCTGAAATTGCTCCATGAATAGCCCAATATGAAAAATAACACTGATATGAAGAAAGGAGCTGGAGATAAGTGATCACCAAGCATAAACAGAAGGGGGAAAAGGAAAAGAAAAAGCACTGCGACTTAATGTAATTAAGTGTATACACGTTCCAAAAGAAGAGACAAGTGATTTAATATATGCATATAAATGCATATGCCCTTTTACAATATTTTGGTACATGGGATACAGGCTTTTCAAAGAGAATAAGAAAGACTGCTGAAGTAGGTTTGATTTGTAATTTCTCACTAATTTCCATTATCTTATCAGTTCTCTTTGTGATTTTAGCACGGATGAGCATTTGTCATTCTGACTTGCTTCATCTGGAAAGGATCCACAAGGATGGATGTAGAAAAGAAAGAAGGAAGTATTTCCACCCTACACATGAATGTGCAAGGACCTCAAGATCTTAAATGAATCCTTCAAGCCCGCCAAACCAGTGATTAGTCCTTGCTTCTCTCTCATACTCACTCCAATGAACTCAAGCCGATATCCTGAATGACATTAAGACCCCTTACTTCAAGAGGGATACACTGTTCAATGATAATGTCAGCTACATCCGAAGTACAGCGCTGAACTGCTCAAAGGTGTCTCTCAACAATGAGGTGTTGCATGTGCCTGTACAAGGTTTCATAATGCCCTCCATGATATGCTTGCCTCCTTAGGTGGAACTGTAGTAGCAGTCCATGGTTCAAAAGATAAATCCTAGAGCTGGAACAGGTGAATAAATGAGGAAGACAAACGTGCAAAAACACAGAATCGTGGTCACATGCAGTGTACAAAGCCGGGTGACAGGAAGCAAAGGCGTAAAAGGGAAATGTACAAGCTGAGGTTGGAAATTACAGTAACTTCATAACAAACCACCGACCACTGCTCTGGCAAGCCTTGAGGAACTTGCTTCACTGGTAGGCGGGGGAGGAGGTGATTGCCTACAGGTGAAGTTTCCTGTCTGATTGCATTTCCGCAGCAACCGGCCTGACTGACAGGTGGAAGAGGCGTGGCCGGCTGCTGGGGTAGAGCTAGCTGATTCTGCAGTGATCCCATGAGGATGGGCATGACAAAAAGTGTTTGAGAATTATATCATGTACACAAAAAAGTGAAGGATTCAGTCACTTCCACCTAGCCCTTATCAAAAATGGACTTTTTCCTACCCAGAAGAAGCCCTGCTGAAGATCGCCTGCAACTAATTCAGGATTTACTGAAAAAAAACAGTACAACACGCTTTAGATTAATCAAAACTGGTCTGAAAACCTGGTTTTGAATGGTAATTGTCTAAGGCCTTTCTAGAAATCAACAAGCAGATACAAACTAGATTATTAGAGAATTATGACGTAAACATAATTTCGAAACTACATTAAAATTGAATGTTTCTCCATATTCAGCTATCTGGTATGTACTGTATATGTAAGAGGTGCCAGAGGCTATGGAATTATATTTTGTATATACTGTACTCTTTTTTTATAGGCCCTGATACATGATGTAGCTAAGAATTGTTATGTTTATATACATACTGTACTTGTAGAGTATTTCGACAAAAATAACATTCGTTTTTAAGTGCTGTTTTTTCAAAACTTGCATACACTTATGCTGTATGAGTTTGTGATAACAAATGCCAACAAACAACAGTTTTCCAATATCTTAGCACTGGGCGCTCCGGCTGTTTCACTTTGGAGTTGATTTTGTGCACCTGCTCCCAGTTCCTGCCTCCCTATAAGAGCCAGACGCTCACTCTGTTTCGGGCTCTGCATTGATTCCAGTACCAGGCGAGTCCGGGACCAGTAGTGTCTGGTCCCGTTCCCCCCGTGTTCCTCCCGACCCTCCACCGGATCCCGCTCTGGTTTTTAATCCTGTTTGTCTTTGTCTCGGATAGACTGCCCAGCTTTAGACATTTGCATCGTCTTGGATTTCCCTTTGGACTCTGTTTTGGATTGTTTGCCCCGGACTCACCCCCCTGAACACCTGCGCACCATGGACACGCCCCCTGTTTTCATTCCCGACTCCTGCATGCTTTTTTCCCCGTGTTTTCCTCACTCTACCCCGGATTGTGTCGTCTGCATAGGGTCCGGAAAGAACTCTTTCGTTACAGAAGATGATGAGCTGTGTCCTGCAGAATCTCTCCAGGGCTCATACACCCATACTAGCCAAATAAGAAAGTTTTGTACAATAGCTGAATGACATGAGCTCAAAAATGGAGTAGAATTACTTACAAAAGTGAAAAAAGCAAATGATAGAGTGGGAGAGTAATTTGTGCCCACACCCTTTGTGGATTAGAGAGCTTTCTCAGCATATTTTTCACCTGAGAAAGTCACATTTGCCACGTTAATGCTTAGAGCCGAAAAGGAAATAAAAAATTAAAGAATGTCACATTCTGATCAGGCCTGATAAATATGTAAATTGCTTCAAAGAGGAAAAGTGGCTTTGGCAAACAACCTAAATGTAATGGAATTTGAAGGTTACTCAGATTGTGTAGTTCAGCCTTTTTTCTCTCTCTCCAGACCTCTCACCACTTTTAATTCAACATGATAAGACATGAAAAGATTCCTGACATAACACAATTAGCTAAAGTCACTGTTTGATAGCCCTGATGTGCACAGGACACACTTTTCTGCAGAAACTGCATCTTTTTTAAAATAAATTGAGCAAACCTGCATTTAACCTTGTCTGCTTTTCAAATGAAGATAACTAAAACAAGTCTTTAAAAAGTATAAGATTCTAAATTAAATGTTGCTTGTAGCTTGTTTTTCAAGTTTTTACTTATACTCTGCTATTTGGAGCTGGACACATCATCCAATCTTCTTTCCAGTCTTAAGTAAAACAAAGGTTTCAGCTTTTCTTAGTACACACACAGGACTAGTTAACATTAGGTTGATTACACACATCCATGTGCATTAAGGAAAAAAAAAACAAACCTAGGGGGACAGTGGACAGCATTGCTGCCTCACAATACTGGGGCCCTGGGTTCAATTTCAGGAGTGCGATCTGTGCTGTGTTTGTATGTTCTCCCAAAGATTGTGTGGGTTTTCACCAGGTGCTCCACTTTCCTCATACAGCCCAAAGACATACTGGAAGGTTAATTGACTTTTGTAAAATTGGTCCTGGTCTGAGTGTGTGCATGTCTATGTCTGTGTGTGCTGTGTGAAGGACTGCTGACCCAACCAGGTTATACCTAGCCTTGTGCCCAATGCTTGCCAACCCTATACTGGATAAAGCAGTTTACAAAATGGAAGGATGGAAAAAACAAAATTAATAAATCAAGATACAGTGCCTGGAAATGAAGAATTACATAAGAACATACTGTAAGAAAAGTTAGAAATGAGAGACCATTTGGATTTTCTAGCCCATGTGGTTGCTACCAGCTAATGGATCCAAGGACCTCATTCAGTCACTTCTTGAAAAAAGGCCATGGTATCAGCTTCAAGAACATGGCTTGAGAGATTGTTCCTCTGTTCTCAGTTTTAAATGCCGTCTCCAATGGTTTCCACTTACATCCTCATGTTCATTTGCAATGCCTCTTTTGAATGTTATTGTTTTTTTCATTTGAAACCACTCTTTCTGGCTTCCAATGGATTCTGTTTGCTGTAGCTGAGATTTAGTCTCTTATTTAGTCTGTAAGCATTCTCAGGTTCAGAAAGCATTACATTTTTGCTTTTTTACTATCAAGATAATACTAATACTTTAAAACAAGGGGTGGCAGTTCTAGTCCTTGAGGGCAAAAAGATCCTCTAAATTATGTTTCTTCACATCCTACATTAGCTATTTGGATAAGACAACTAGTCATCTGCTCTTGTAGATCTTGATTGAGTTGTTAATTGTAAAGTACAGGATATGTAAATCCTGCAAAACTAACCTCCACTACTGCACCCCCTCCCAGCTTTAAATAAAACAAAAGAATAGGAAAACCAAAGGAACACTGCAACAGAAATTACAATTAACGGAATAAATGCTAAAAACTGCTAGGGCTAAACCTGGAACGACAAGCAAACCACATTATTAAGCAAACATTGCTATGTTTGCTAAACATTGCATTGTCTACTAAATAGGTTCTGATTCTTCCAACTCATTAATTTCGAGGATCTGATAAACCGAGCATGAAACAAAATAAATAATACAGCTGCTTGCTGAACACATTATTTCCATCTTTTCAATAAATTCTGAGATTAACGGGGAAGTGAGACTTCTGTCTATTCTGCAGGACTAAGTCTCCTGTCATGCACCGTGTCTTCTGTCATGGGAGCCCAGAATACACAGGAGTGAAAAGACAGTTCTCGCTCTCAGCCTAATCTGATACCCGCTGCAGAGCTCCGAAAGACTTCATTAACCCACTGCGCCACCTAGCCCTCACAAAAGTCCTTTTGTTTTAAGCGCGTTTGCTTTTATGTTGTAATAAATTAGCTTCATTTTGCCAGAGCGAGAGCGTGACACGCTCCCCTGCTCGCGCGTCATCTTTGAACGTGCACTAGCTGTAAATTGTCACTTGCATTAAATTTAAACAGCGCCTCGAATAAGATGCAGACTTTTGTTCAGTCCACAATATGTAAGAAACCCCCCCTTCCCTTCCCGTCAAGGACAGAGATAGATTGAAAGCAATCGAGCTTTACTTTGTGTGTTTAGCTGGGTGTGAGGGCTCTCCAGTATGGGCTGCAAAGAAAATAGAACTATTGAAACCCTAAGCAGCTAATAGTGACCAGATTTATGCTGCTCATCACTTTCCAGAGAGCACTAGAATGCAAACGCTGTGGCCTCTGCACACTCATAAAAACATCCTCTGCCCTTTTTATGGCAGGCAAACAAAAACACTTTAATGCCCTCAATGAAGCCCTCTGATGCAAGGCCAGCCTGTCAAAACTCCAAAGTCCATTGTCATAAAATGTTCTCGCCTCAGGTAAGACCCGGTACACAAAAAATTATCTAAAACTGCTCTGGAAAATAGCAATTACAGACTACATAGTCAATAAATTAGACTAATGTTACCCTGTTTTCCACATGTGACTGCTTTCAGAATACATGTACTGAATTGGTTCTGTGGAAAAATGCAGGCTTCATTCATCGAAGGTCAGTGCCAACCACAAGATAATAAATTACATTAACGAGAGGAAGTGACAATAAGTTTACCCATTTCTTGGGGTAGTATTTATTGCGCCAGATCAGTTATTGATAAAACAGACAAAGATGAACGTTACAAGCATGGAAGTTGAGTTGCAGTATAATTAGAAACAAAACAAAGTTACTTTTTTGTACATTTATTTCCTCCTCAATTTAGTAGCTACCATAAGGAGGCTGGATTGACTGAAAAAAAAAACTTAACACTTTCTTGGAAACATACTCTCTAAAAATGTTCATGAAACCAGGGAAATAATGCAGTTTCCTCATGTCAGAAAATAAACCTTGTATGCTACCAGTTGATTTGTCATTAAATTGCTATAATCTCATCAGAACAAAGGTAACTCAATGCTGCAATGTTGCACTCTTCAACCATCAATCCATTATCAGAAAGCCTCCTACTGTATACTGGTGGTTTGAGGCACGTTGATCCTATGAAGGAAGAGTCTGATGCAGGGCGGGACTGACAGCACATGACTACTGTGTTACTGGATGGGACACTTGTCAATCACAGCACAGAGAGAACTGTACACTTCATGCAGGCAGACAGACACACTGCAATTGGATGTAGGACCCCAGAAGTGGGAGGCATCTGCACTTACTTCCACACCACTGTACTGCCTGTAGTATTCGTCAGTAAGCTCTAAATAACTGATTATTGGACACCTGTCAATCAAGTATTGTGATGGTGAGTAAAAATGCAACTTCTTTCTTTTTTTTGGAAAACAATGGAAAAGTTAGGAGTTTCTAAAATCAAAAGTTCAAGGTCAAGTGCGTAGTTTAGGACCCTATGCAGACAGTATAATTCGGAAGTAACTGGAAAAGGGCAACTGGTAAAACACGATGTGGATCAGGACGGGATGACAGACAGGGGGGCGTGACGACAGTGATCTGGTTGCTCGGGGGGAGTGGTGCTGGCAAACAAGTCCAAACAGTCCTAAAAGGGATACCGAGGCGCAGTCCAGGGTCCAGGTGCCGGGAGAACCATCCAAGACAGACAAGGTTAAAATCCGGAATGGGATCCGGAACAGGAACAGGGAGTTAAAAACAGGATAATGAGGCCAGGTGCTAAGAGCCCCGGACTCAGACGGTCAGGACGCCGGGGAATAAGACCAGCCCTCAGGCTACCCACGGGAATAGACAAGCCTTGTGGCATCCATCTTCCAATGCTGAGCCAGGAATATTGGGAGGGCCAGGCTTTAATATTGACAGGCAAAACAGGGGGCAGGTGCACATAATAAACTAAAATACAGAATGGTTTGAAGCGCCCTTAAGAGGAGGGATGACGTGTGACAACAGCATGATCACATGACCCAGTACAGCTGTCAAATGTGATGGGATAAGAAGCCCCTGCTGAATTATACCCCCCACCCGGATATTTCTGGTTCTGCTGATGAAGAGGCGAGACACTTGAAACAAGGAATTCAAAATGAGAATGAAAAACATTCTATGAGAAAAGTCAAGGATGGCATGTTGTTCCACTCATATTCGAATCACTTTGTGAAAAAAAAGTACAGTACATAAATATGACCTAGGCTTTTAAGCTGCAATGAAGGCTACGAGATAGAAGTACTGAGTTCTGTGATTACAGATTGATTTGCTGCAATCAAGGCTCTTGTGTCTGTTCTCTGGGAATCTGAGAGATTTCTGTTCTGAAGTACAAAAAAATGACAATGGAGGTCACATGCAGTGGAACTAACAGTGAAGTAAGGGAGTGGGGGCTCAAGGTTTTCTAAAGGATACTCTAAAGTAAAAGTCTTGGTTGAACAGCTTTACTTTATATTCACATGGCCCTTTGGAATTGCTTTGGATACGGCATCAGGCATCACTGGTATCAGATGAACAAATACTAAACTAGAGCTAAGGTCCTGCTGTAATTCTTCAGTGAGATTGTTCTTTTTCTTGTATTCTACGGGATTTCCATGTAACCTTATGATGGGGTATCCCATGACAAAATAGTGATCTGGAAACCTGATAAGTTATGGGAATAAGTTTGTCTGTAAAGATGTTTCCTGCCTTGCTAGTGCATAGTGGTTTTAGGATACCAAACTAGTTCTGATTAAGGGTCATGTTCTTTAGCAAAGATCTGAGGAACTTTTTACAGAAGAGAGGGGCCTATTCAGCTGATGTAGCTCATTCCCATCCCGCTGTTTCTTGAAATATATTTCAGAGTTGATTTTAAAGAAGTCTATTGGTTTGACATTGCCAATGCCTTTGAATACTGAATACAACAGTCAAGTTCTCTTATACATTCACCATCCACATCTAAAAAGATTTAGTTTTTTAATGAGGGCTTACTATTGCATTCTCTAATTATAACATACTGTAGTATTCCTTATTTAAATGATGGGCTTTAACTATACACACCTTCTGTTTTCTTTTTTAGTGCTTCCTCAAAGCACCTGGAAGATGAAGATGAAAACGAACTGACTACATCTCATAAGTAACTTCTTCAAATCATTTCCAGACCATTTATAAAAATCAGAAAGGGCATTGGTCCTGCAGGTCTCTGTGGTACTCCACTAACTACATCTCCCTAATACAAGCATTCAGCCCTTATCTGTACCCTCTCTTTTCCTTTCCATTAGCCTATTTTTAATCTACAGTACCTACATGTTTTTCTTTGAATGACTACCATTTGCAATTTGAGAATTTGCAGTCTCTCTTTTTTATTGGTAGGGGCTACATTAGCAATTTTCCAATCAATGGATATTACCTCTGTCTTGAGAGTGCTGCCTTTTGTTAATGGCCTGTGAATAATCTTTTTTCCTTAAGGAGAACTGAAAGAATACCACTGGACCCTGAAGATTTATCTTAAGTGGTTGTCGTACCTATGTCATGTTTGCCTTTTCTATGCTAATAAAATAAAAATTTGTCCTATATAAGGCATGATCTTTAAACAAAGTGTTATCAAATAATATTCCAAATCTGTGAAACGAAAATAAATGCACCTACAGTGAATGCAGTTTCTACTTTATTTTCAGTTCTCTACTCTACTACTACTATGGCTTTTCATGGCCAATGTTAAAGACACCTGGGTTAAGGTACAGGGCTTTTTAGAAGTAGGTAACTGGTTTAAGAGATGAGTTTTACATAGAAAGTTTACTTTCAAGATATACATCACCATTCTTGAAAGGTGAATTAATACTGAGGGTCTATTCTACGTGACTATGTGGCAGCAAATGTTTGATGTACAGTTCACCTGAAAGTCTTTGTGTGATGCAATCAAACAAAATGTTAGAAAAAAATCAGACTCGTTATTACCAGAAATCATCACTACAGCCTTTCACTCTTGGAGTTCCTCACTAACTTCAAAATTACGTTTTAAAAAGAACTGCTGACTGAAGAAGTGTAATTACAATTTAGGGTTATGGGAGTATGGAACAATCCAGCCATGTTGTTGAAGCTGATACCCTGGCTTCTTTCAAGGAATGGATGGATGAGATCCTCATAGTAGTTAACTACTAACTAACCAATGGGCGAGAAATCACCTCCTACTATTTCTTGTCTTATGTTGTTATACTGCTAAAAAGCTCACTTGTGAAGAGAACCGCTTTGCTCACAGAATAATTTACTCTGTCAGCATCAGCTTTTTAAAAAGTTTTTACAAATAATAAAATGCTGTGGATCCAACGCATCTAACCCACCCCAATGTATAATATCAAAATGTCATATGATCATGGCACATCAGCCATATCTGACAGCTGTAGAACTATGGTTGGGCAATTTTCAAAACAAACGGCAGAGTGCTGTCAACTTAAAGAATAAAAGCTGAGTTACTTTTGAGAAACATAACAGTGCCCATGAGCAGCAAGGCCTTCAAAAGCCCTTGTGTGCCTGTTTGGGTGATGCTTGTGTTGTCTTGTGGGGGAGTGCAAACTTCTAATGGAGTCCTGCTGTCAATTTCTTAGCACTGGTCACGGTCCCTTCCTCTCTCTCTTGCTGACTCTCTCCACATTTCCTTCAAAAGAAGGAGCTCCTGCTCCCTGCACGACACAAAACCATACAGAAGCAATAATAGCCTTTTGAAGAATGCACCACTGAACTTTAGGTCTGTCTTGCTCGAAAGGACATGTTAGAAATAACAAGAAAGGCAAAGAGCAATGATTTGCCTGGGATATGTACCCTCCTGCTGAGGTGCCCTATCCTGTAGCAAAAAGCTGGGAACACATGGTATGAGCTTTCATTGTCAAGCAATCCCACCAAAAAGAAACATTCTTTCTGAATAATTGACTTCCAGACCAGTTACCATGCATGCTAAAGATGTGTTCTTGCTTTAGACCGAGTGTTGGGAGATACTAACACAGTTCTGGACAGGATTATTAGCTTAGGTAAAGGTATCCAAATCTATGTGGATAAAACCATAAAAAAGGGGGAAACAGGGACAAAGCCAGTTTGCTCCCTTGTCAATGGCTATGCTCTCCAGGACAGTAGGAATATCATGTGTCACTGTCTACTTTTTTACATTGATTCCCAGATCAATTAATTCTTCTGTCTGACTGAATGTGACAGGTTTCATGAAAAGCGCCCTCTTAATTCGTATCGCCACTGTGTCAGTTCACTCTGTTTCAGGCTGCATTGATTTGGAATGAACAAATGTGAACGCAAGGTGGCAGAGGCCACTACTTTTTCCGAATTCCTATCAATCTATACATCATCACAAGTCGCTGTTGTTCCTGCAGGCACTAGATATCCCATGGCTATCTTTAAAACTCGTTTCTGGCCAAAGGCTTCATTTGTAAAACTAAAACTGAAAATGCCTTGAAATCACCTACAGCCTCATCTGGAAATAGGCAACTCTCTGAAATACTGAAACCCCAGAGAACCCTTGCATTGATAAACTGAGCCAGAACTCAAATGAAATCAAGAGGAAAACTGTTTTATTTTTTCTTCCCCTTACAGAGTTATAAATAATTTTTGAAAGCAACAAAGGCCAAATCCGGCATCTCATCCTCCTGCACCAAGGTTTATTACAGTGTTACTGCTCCAAGGTTTAATTTCTCTAATCTTTTTATTTTTTGCCGCGTTGGGTGAGATCCATGACACTCAATTTATGGCCCCTCTCTCTGTCTGTCTCTCTCTCTCGCTCTCTATAAATATATACACAAAACTCCTGCTTTTAGCCTTAGGCCTGAAATGTGGATAGCACAACCGCTTTGTTAAAAAACCTCTTTTTTTTTTACTGCGAAACGCAAGTGCAATGTTGAAAGGCAGTGAGCTGTCAGGAGGATATTGATTAAGCATTGAAACGAGCAGCCGTTGTGTGCATTCCCTGCAGTAATCGTCGGAACAGGGACTACCTCGCGTGGCAGAGCGCTGGCTCAGTGTTGACATTGAGAGGTGTCAGTGGGAAAAAAAAAGTCCTAAAAACAAAGTACCACATTTGTCACAGAAATGCCATAAACAGAAAACAAACTCACAAAGTTTAGAAAAAAAAACCCACTCAATTATATAAAAATACAACTGTCACTGCTTTAGTATTGCTTGCCAGTATAAAATACCACTTATTTGAGAATTTGAGATGCAACAGTACTCCCCAGAGTTGGAGGGATAAACTTTTAAAACTCCAAGGTTTTCTTCACTATTTCCGAGAACAAATGTGAAAGGATGAATGTATAGTAAAGCTCAATGAAGAATCAATTCAGCTGTAAAACAGATAGAATATCTACAGACTCCCCTCCTGGGTATTTTGTCACAAAGCCATTAATTCTGTCAGTAAAAAGCAAAGTGAATAGGAAGCTGTAGAGAAGAAATTTAGAAAATCACCCCAATATACCACACAAACTCATACAAATTTCCCACAAAACTGCAGTTATTTTAGCAAATACTGAAGCATTACTGGGTTGAAACAGAGTCTCTTCTCTCTGGCTGCTGGTACTTTTGGCTTCATTTGATTAAAGACAAAGGACTTCCAACACAGCTAGTGTGAAGAAATCCAGGATTTAAATGTTCTCAGGTAAACCTCATTACCTAAAAGAGATATACCAGATCCAGCGCTCCAACGTGATATGGATAGAAGGTATCTCTTTCAGGTGTTGGACTCTAAATTACGATAGAGAAGAAGGTTCCTTCGAAAAGACCAGGCTTCTAGGATCCATCTTGAGTGTTAGCAGCCAAGCAGCTGAATCTCATACCACACAGCAATCCTTATCCACATAATGAAACATAGTTTGCCAGCAGCTCATAATGAAGCCTCCTGCTGGTGCCACCTATATTAAACCCTGTTTTTGTAACCTTTACACAGTGAGTAAATTGCTAATACAAGTTTCTGAAGGAAAAGGAAGGGAACAGAACACGAAGGAGCGGGCAGAGGTGGTACCAATGTCACAATGCAGTTTAGTAACACCCCATTACCTTGTTAATAACACACTAATGGGCTGCTGCTATTTAAAAACTCTGCCAAATTTCTGTAATTAACAGCCACTTATAGCATTACGCATATTTTGCTACAAGACCAGATAAAAGATGTACAGAGCTCTTCTAACCTGAGATTGATGCAGACAACCAAATGAGGAAAAAGAAACCCAAAAGTCTTGGCAATAATAACAGTAATAACAGAGCTATCACCGTCAGAGTTTAAAATTGAAGATTTAAGCTTTCTTTACAACATAAATGTTTGATCATGAGCGTTAAACATTAAAATAGTCTTGCAGAAAATTCTAAATAAAAACGTCATTGAAAAAGGTGATTCGAAGGTACTTTGAAAATTAGCATGTGCACTACATAAATTACAATGCACATTTCCAGGAATTATTTATTCTTGTAGAGTAGCTGCAGGTAAATGTCAGTTTCCTACAAACATGCATGTAATGAACAATCCTCACATCACAGAAATAGCTGGTTACATCAATTAAGTGGAAATAAATGTTCACTTCTTTAGTAAATTTAATAATGAAGCTGGAAATGCTAATAATGCCTTTTAGGCTTTCTAACAGCAATCATCTTGATCAAGTTTGGAAAGGCTTTGATACAGAGAAGTGAAATGTCACACATTGTTCTGAATCTTGATTTACCAGTTGAAGGGGATTTCCATAAACAGCAACAGATGTTCTGTCGAGAGCTGGGTTTTCATGGTGTGAGGAGTAGTGGGTGTTTTGAGTCTTTTTCACCATATTCATGATGTGAGGTAACTTCAGGCGTTTCCTGAGCATAGCACAGATATTCCACCACCCTGGCATCAAGCAACATGGCATCTGTCTCTTTTCCCTCTACATATACAGTAACCAGCTGCTTTCTTTTCTGTGACTGGGAGTCCAGGACCCAGATTTATTGCCTGTTTTGTGTCAGCTCTAGATACAGAAAACCACACAGTTAGCAGTGGAGTGACTTCCTGTCCACCAGACTCCCTATGATTACCAGCTCTGGGTAGTTGCTAGTCGTGAGGAAGAAGGGCTTGTGAAGATTTGTCTCCCTTGTGTGTCTGGGGACTGGAGAGGGGTGTGTGAAAGGTACTGTGTTGGATTTTTTTTTCTCCTGGATTGATTCCTGTCATTCCTGGGAGAATTTTCATTCCTAGAGTCTTCATGATAAAATGGAAAATTTGACAACGTTATGTTGTGATCGTGACTGTTCCAGCTGAGACACCTTAAAACTCTCCATCTAACTTTAGCTAGAGCTCAGCTATAGTCATGGTCCAGGACTCACAACCACAGGGTGCCACTGACTACAACACTACTTTTAATATCCAAAGCTTAGACTCTGCACTAATGCTCCTGCTCAATTAGACCATACAGGAAAGTACATTTTCCAAACACTTTCATGCCAAATTACATCACAAATATTTTTCTCATTCAATATTTCTTTGTAATCAAATATTCTAAGCAGAGACATTTTCCAACCACTTCCAGATTGTTCTGTTGACACTGATTAGCAGGCTTATCATGGTCTCAATAGACTGTCACTAATTTTATCTTGTTACAATGGATACTATATAGTCATAATTGTCTGCAAAAGTCAGAGATATTTTGCATTGTTCTACCCTTTTCACTCAATTTGTCTTCTTCTTAATACTATTCTATGGAGATTTTCCATTAAATTTGTAGCCATTTTATGTCACATTGACAGGTAATCCTGATAGATTCATATTTTGAGGTAAGTTTTTCATTTTATGTAAATTATGTTAATGATGAGAAACACCTGACAATGAGTACATTTTGTTTGATGCATACATCACAGCGGGTAGCATGGTGGTGCAGTGGTTAGCATTGCTACCTTCCAGCACTAGAGCTATGGGTTCAATTCCCAATTTAGTGTGTTATCTGAGTGGAGTTTGCATGTTCTCCCTGTGTTGGTGTGGGCTTCCTCTGGGTGCTCTGGTTTCCTCCCACAGTCCAAAGACATAGTGGTAGGTTAACTTTGTTTGTATCTGTCTGCCCTGTGATGGACTAGCATCCAATTATGAGTGTATCCTAATTTCTTCCTGGGATAGGCTCAAGCTCCTCCATGACTTTGATTTGGAAGAAGCACTTAGAAAATGTATGGATGGATGATAAGTATGAGCTATTACACTGATTCATACTGGTTGATTGTGTATAGTTTACCTTGTGTTGCCAAATTACCTTGAATTGTCTTTAAGATTCAGATCAAGTGATTTAAAGATTGCAGATGAGCAGCCTGTATTTACAGCAATTATAGTTGTTATAATAGTAGAAGAAAATAGTGGTGGCTCTGTGAGAACTACTGATGTTCAATACACACATACTTTATACTGTCACCCCTGTTAATGTCTAGATTTCTCAGATGTTTGCACAATAGTGTATGCTTGTGCATTCACATACAGAGATAAAATATACATAATTATAGTAACACAGTTTGGTTTTATGTGTTAAATTAACACAGGTGAATTTGGAATTGTTACTGAAGAGCATAACCTGTACAAACAATTTTAATGTGGGGGCTCTGATTGTACTTTGAAGTATGCCGGCTGTCATAACTCTGGCCTGCAGTGAAGAAGCCACTGTCTCTTCAAATAGGGCATGTTCCTCATTCAATGTGACTCTACTATTTCGCTCTAACATACCATCTGTTACTTATTGTATCTGCCATGCTGTAGTAGGCTAACATTATTTATACAGACAGGGAATTCTGCCTAAAACTAGTGCTTAAAAAATGATTTTAACAGCTTTAACAGTACTTTTAAACAAATTGCCATTTGTTAAAAACGAACAGTATGATTACAGTAAATCTCACATTAGAACATGTCTTTTGGATTATGAATCTTTAAGTCCGTAGCTGTAATTTTGATGCAGATGGAATCAGTGGTTATGACATTTTCAATAGACTACCGTCAGGTCTTGTTAGTGAGAAAAATAAAAACTCAGTTTTGAGAATGAACCTGAATGAGCTGAAGCTTTAGACAGCTGGTCATAATTAGAATTTTTAAAAACTATTTATTTGTATGTGTCGCAGAATCACTCAAAAATAAATCATAGAGGTTACAGAGGAGAGGAAGCCATTAACTCTGTCTTGGTCACTGGGTTTCTAGTATCTTATTGAGCCTTCTTTTAGCCCATAGATGGAAGCTGTTTTCTTAAAGTAGCTCTTCTGGTGCTCTGCATCATTTAATCGATCGACCCCACAATGTCATATGAGAAGAACAACAGCACAATATGTAAAAGAACATTAGCTGCACAATATTAACTATAATGTAACACTGCACATAACTATAGGGGGCAGCCACAGTGGCATACTGGTAAGCATTGCTGCCCTGGGTTCGATTCCAGACCTGGGGTTTATGCGGGTTTCTCCAGGCGCTGCTGCTCCGGTTTCCTCCCACAGTCCAAAAACATACTGGCAGGTTAATTGGCTTCTGGGAAAAAAAACTGGTCCTGGTGTGTGTGCACATCTGTGTCTGTGTGTGCTCTGAGATGGACTGGACTCCCATGCAGGGTATATTCTGTCTTGTGCCTGTTGCTTGCCAGCATTAGCTCCAGCTCTCCCATGATCTTGTATTGAATAAAACAGTTAGAAAACAGATGGATGAATAAAAAACAGGAGATGATGAAAATTAATGGCGTGTTAGCTTCCAGGCAGAACAATACTGTTGTACTGAAAACGTTGTGTGTCCTGTGTAGGGGGAAATGTACAGGTACTGTATATATGGGGGAAAAAATAAAATGCCAGTTTGTGTCTAAATACTATATAAAGTATTAACCCACTGCTTACAGTAGGTCCCTCTATTGGTAACTGGTAATTTTTCACATTACTATTTAAGTAGCTATAATAATATAATATAATAATATATAAGGGTTTATAATATAATACTACAGTATATAAGGGCTTCTCACCTCTTGGAGTTAATTTATTTGTTCCTTTGCAGATGTGTGTACGATATAATAAAGATGTCTGGGCTGTTTCAGGGCATAAGATTCAGAAATGTTTCTAACTCCTCCCTAGTAAACCCAAACACAATATATTCTTCTAAATCTAAAGCAAATCCATAACATGCTTCGTTTTACTTTTGTGTAATCATTAGGCTGCGACTGCAGTGGACTTTACTTACGAGGTTTGTTTTTAATTCTGTAAATGCACTGTGGTGATGCCAAGATCTACATGTACCCTTTCATAATCAATTTGCTTTGTATTGCACTGCATCTATTTTTCAGTGCTATTTGCATTATTGACTATAATTCTGTCAACCAGCTAAGGAGAAAGCCCATATCTGAAAAAAGGGAGATATACAGTACACTTCAGCAGTCTGAATAACCACAGGTAACTGTTTAGGTGAAAGTGAACTGTCCATCTCAAAAGAAGTGAAAATGAAGGACAGCATGTAAGGATCTTTCTAAACATCTGTACAATAAAAGGGCATTTAATGACAGTGAAGTATTCAATTTACACACATGCTTTCTTTCTGACCTATGGACATTTTTGAATGTTTTTTTTAGATATCCGTGTTTAAATGAAAGATCAGTTTTAAGCAGGTGGGTAGCATTTGAAAGGTACTGGTGTTTTCTACGAGACTTGATTATTATGTTCTGGGGTGGTTTCCTTCTAAGGATCCCATTTTCTTCCCAAAGCAATGCTGAGTTCACTGAGGGGGCGGATATAGTTCTGTTACAAACATTGATATCAGGAAACAATCTCTTCACATCCAGCAAAACAGCAGTATCACCACAATTCAGTCTTATCATAACGTCCATAAACTGTCTAGATCTGAAGGGGCAGGAAAAGTGCAAACACTCTCGTCTGGGAAACTCATCACACACTCACAATATACTGAATTACAGGCCAGTCCTGTAGAAAGGCACCTCCTTTCCTGTTTATTTCCAGGCTGCTTTGAATTGCTTGCATGGGACGTACTAATGTTTCCAAGTCTATGGAAACGATGCGGAAAGACAATTCTGCAGAAGTTAAAGTTTGGTAAAAACGTAATGCATATCATAACTGGTGCTGAAACACCATTGGTACAAAAGTCTGTTATATTTTGTTATTGTTCTGTCCAGCTCATTCTCTGTGTTATCTGCTTGAACACTCACACACCAGACTGGCAAAATAGATCGATAGGGACGGGAAATGACAAACACGTTTTGAAAACAAAAACACATCCCCACTTAAATTATAAACCCTACAGAAATCCTGGGGAGACACTCTCAATAGCAGTCCTGAAACCTTAAAGTACCTGCAAGTAAGCCCTGCAGACCGTGAGCATAGATTTTTACATCTCTTCACTTGCTCAGAAGTTTGTGCCCTTTTCATTACCTGTCTGCTTCCGAGCTAAAGGTCTCCTTTGTACTAGTATGTGGAATTGACAGCACGTACCTGGTCACCCTGCCAAGTCTGGGGTTCCTTGTTCATCACACGCCAAATCTGTCATAGTATGGCTAATGTGTACCTACGTTAGCTTTAAAATACCACATGACACATGGCTGTGTCAGTTCAGCTAATGCCCACTGCAAGCCGAACAAAAGTGGAGTGATTCATAAAGTCCAGGTGCTTTTACAGTACATCAATGCGTGCAAGAAGTCACAGTTCCTTTTTAGCAAACGTTTGCATTTACAGTATTTCATACAAGCAGGACATTTTCAGAGAATAAGAGATACACAAAATGTATATTCTTCTGGTATGCTCTGTACATTTCCAAGTAGTTTTCATAACTCAGAACATATTTTTAACTTAGAACAAATGTCATGTTTGAGAAGATTTATGAGCATATATTTAGAATTAATGTATTTAGGTTCAACATATAGATTGTCACATACAGAACAATGGTATATCTGACAAAGCTTATCCTCTGCTTCCCAGTAATGCCACATATTTACTCTACAAACTTTCCACACAACAGGTGTCTCCCTCCCTCAGCATGTACAGAGTTTAACCTAATTTAGAATGAATCCTGTCACATACGCAGACCAAACCCTGCACAGTGTATCCCACCCTGCAGCCAACTTTAAGTGAGTCTGCACAGTGAGAAGTGTGTGCAAAACTGTGCTAAACTCCTCCAGAAGCCAAAAACTCCCAGAGATGAGTGTCACATCTAATGTCAGCCCCTGGGTAATACTCCATATTTTTGTATCTTGATCAAGCAGCTATACATGGAAAAGGATGACAAACACAGGAAGCCTCACAGGGTTTGAATAAAATACCTCTCATACTCTGTCAAATGTTCATGCTGCCTTAATATTTCTCTGAAATTTCCACCTAGCAACACACACTGACATAAGCACTTTTCTTCAAAAAAGCTCTCACACAGTAGCAAGCCTGAGCCATTTACTGTATGAAAATCAAGTCCTGCAACTTCAGAACTGGGGAGCTGTTTTGCATATACAGTACCTGTACTGTACATGCCATGTTGAAGACAGAGCATGGGGATATTTCAAAATCATGACAAACAGACAGATCAAACATGCACCAAAGTAATAACCAATGTAAGAAAGCTTTCTGACAGGTTAGGAGCAATTTTTCCATGGATCCTTATGGTTACCATTGCTACTGTCTCTTTTACCACTACTACTTGTCACGATCGCAAACCCTTCCTCTTAAGGGTGCTCCAGCCTTTCCTGGTTTGCCTCATTCCCCGCACCTGTTCCTTGCTCCAGACCCTTTTCAGTTCCCCCTTAAAAGCCTGACGCAGACGCTAATCCGAGCTCTGCATTGGTTTCCGCATTGTGCGAGCCCGGGACCCGGGTACGCCTGGCTCCGTTATGTTTTTAAGTTTCTGTTCCCGTTCCCGTTTCCCCTGCCAGACCCGACCCGGCTCTGGTTTTTAATCGTCAGTCTCGGATGGATCGCCTGGCTTTAGACTTTTGCCCCGTTTTTGGATTCCGCTTTTGACTCATCCCCGGATTGTTTGCCTCGGCGTCACCTCCCCCGACCACCAGCACCCCATGGACACGCCCCCCTGTTTTCATTCCCGTATCCTGCATGACTTTTCCCCCGTGTTTTCTTCACTTTTCCCTGGATCGTGTCGTCTGCATAGGGTCTGGAAAGAACTGTTCGTGACACTACTACAACTACCACTACTACCACCATTACCACTACTGCTACTGCTACTACACTATTATTACCATGACAACTACTATGACTACCATTGCTAACACCACCACTCCTACTGATACTACACCACTATTAGCACCACTGCTACTGCTGCTACTACACTACTATGATTACAACTACTATTGTCATGTGTTTAAATACAAGAAGACAATTATAGTGGCAAGCGCTAAAATAAATTATGATAATGATACGACAAGCTGGTTGTACACTGCAAGTGATGGGTCAAACAAAATGAAATGCGAAGAACTGAAACAGTGTGCATGAAGTAATGTAAGATTATAATAAGATATATTCCACATTTACAGTGGATACGTTTACACTATAAACACGTTTCCAAAATTACATTTTGAGTGCAAGAATTAAAAACATTAGAGCAATGCAGTTCAAGAGATACTGAAGAGTGTAATTAAGAGATGAGCGATCACAGGTGCTTTCTAAACACACAAGGCTTGAGCCAGGTGCAGAAAGGTGGTCAGGGACAAAGCAGTACTGATTTCTGTGGGTAGTTTATTCCATTTTTGAAGATCAAGGGTGGGGGGGAACGAATGTGTCTGGAAGTGGAAGATTACAGAGGTGGTGGAGGGAGTCAGGAAGATACAGCAGTAAGTGAAAATTAAGGTTTTGAATCGGATGCATGTAGCAAGAGGGAACCAGTGGAGAGACTGGAGTAAAGGAATAACAAGAGGAAAGTAGAGAAGAGAAGGGTCACACACTAGAATTCTGGATGGGTTGGAGAGGCCAGATTCCATTTCCAGAAGGGAGTTAGAATAATCCAGGCAGGAGCCTGCCAGACCTGGGCTCAAAGTTGCGTGGAACAGCTGGCAAGGAAGGAGAGAATTCCGAGAATGTTGCTCAAGAAGAAACAGCAGGATTGTGCCAGTTTGGAACTGTGTCAAAGGAGATAGAGGGAACACGGGTGATACTAAGGTTCTTGACAGGGGTTGTAAGGAGAGGGTAGTGGAGTCCTGAGGAACAGGGGTAAAGGGATCTACAGAGGGAGAAAGTGGAAGTCAGGTATTTGAGAGGTTGAACTTCTGACAATGGGAGGACATTCAGGAGTGAAAGATGGCTGTGAGACAGACAGAGATACAGACAGAGGAGAGACCAGAGACCTGAGAGGGAGAGAAAGAGTGAAGATTTGAACACCATTGTTTAAATAAAAGCGTATGAAAAGTACCAGAGGGTTGTAATTTCCTCTTGCTTAAGTGTGTTGAACAAAAGGCCAAACTAGAGAGGATCAAGCAACAAATGCTAAAAGAGGAAAGCAGAGAGCTGGGAGACAGGGCAGAATTTCTGAAGGGATGACAGAATACAGTATGTTTCTTTTAAGAGAAGTGTGTTGCAACCCTTTAAAAAAACAAACAGAAAATAGTCCTCTTAAGGACAGAGGAAACATACTGTAGGGTGGGAGATCTGAAAAGGGTGCCCTAAAAGCAATGAATAGGTTATGTACCTGGAGCGAGGAAGAGATGTGAGAGTCAGAGAAGGTATAAAAGAGGAGAAGGAAGGAGAACCACTGGAGGAAATAGGAAACAGTTATTAGTATGTAGAAGTGTTGAAGAATTTGAAGATATCAAAGATTCTTAGAGCCACACGGTAGTGTCAGTGTTCATTGAGTTCACTGAGGATTGCAGACATCAGCAGAACTTTCCTAGCTTGAATGTTAACCACTTGACTTTGGGTATCTTGCCCAAAACTCTCAATATTACACAATGGATTCTGCAAATATCAAAATAACAATGATATACTAAATTAACAGTCACATTATTTGACACCAAATGTCTTCCACACCTTTATACATTTTGTACCATGAAATATTGTCTGTAAATGTTTGAATTTTTTACACTATTGTAACACAAGATTTTAAGTTGAAGTGAAAACTAAATAGAAACGAAATCATATTCTTTTAAATAAAACATGCATTTAAAATGAAATTCTGTAACTAAACAAAACCATATTAACAGTCTTAAGTGACTTCGGTCAACCTAACATAGTAAACTATAAAGATTAAAGGTATCTGCTAGAAACTTGCTGATGACTGCACCATGTTATTCCCTCATAGTTACAGCTGAGTTTATTTTCATAGAAGCAGTATGGGATTTCTATGCAAATGTCCTTGGAGCCACCAGGGAGTAATAAATGCAGTTTATCTACTTCTTCAACACAAACTGTGGGAGGCTGGAGCTCGCCTTGAGCTTTCTACACAAATGCTGACAGTGCACATGTAGGGCAATCTTTTATCCACACAACAAGATGACAAACCACATTGCAGCTGACCAACTCTCTGAAAGGAACAGGTACTGACAATCTGAAAGTTTATCATCTGCAACGTGCTTTAATTAAAAACAAAAATCAATACCATCCTACATTCTATGTCAGAGCTTGAGTTACGTTTCCTGCTCAGAAAGGATTCCCATGTCTTTCATACTCTAGAAAATGGAAGATTTCTACATCGAGGAAATGTAATCATCCATCCATTCATTTCCTAACCACTTTATCCAATACAGGGTCGTAGGGGAGCCGGAATCTATACTGGTAAGAAACAGGAGGGAAATACAATCAGAGAATCTTAAATCAAAATACTCCTTTTCATTAGGAAACATATTGTAGGCGAAGTGTCTTGGATATACAGTTATGCGAAAAAGAAATTACACCCTCTGAGATTTTATGGTTTTACATATTAAGACCTACTGTATCTGATCTTCACCTTGTCCTCACCAAGCCCTAACAATAGATAAATCTAACCTCATGTGACAAATAACACACACAAATTTTACTACAAAATCATCAGCCAACATTGAGAAAGCCTGTGTGAAAAAGTAAGTGGACCCTTACTGCTTCCATATCAGTTAAGAATGCAACAAGTGCACATGATTAGCTGATCCACAAGAAGTGCTTCCACCTTTTTATAAAATCAGAATCTTTTGTTAGTTGGGTCTGGAGCATTCAGGTTTGTGGCAACACATCATGCCTAGGTCAAAAGATATCTGTGACTGTCTCAGAGAAAATTGTTGCTGCTCATCAGTCTGGGAAGGGTTATAAAGCCATTGCCAAACAATATGAAGTCCATCGTTTCACAGTGAGAAAGAAAATTTGCAAATGGATAAAGAGACACGGGCTGCACTTACTTATTCACATAAGGCTACTGTTGGCTGATTTTGGTTTAAGAAATGAAAAGGCAAAATTGGTGTACATTACATGTCACATGAGGTTAGATTTATCTACTGTTGCTGAGATACAACGGGCAACACTGTCCACGTTTCCTTTGCAAGCATCAACATGTAAGTATGGAAATCATGCTGTGGCACAAGTGTCATGCCCAGTACACCTAGAGGGCGCTGTACTTTTCTCCTGTTCCTAGTTCCCTGTGATTATTCATGTCTTTCTGGTGTGTTACTTCCTGCTTCTGCTCTGCTACTCGCTCAGCATCAAGGTTCAGATGTCCTGAGACCCACCTAGGACCAGGTCACTCCTGTCCATGGCCTGGGGGCATAGGTTTCTATATGGCATTTCCTGAACAGCTGAGCCTGGGCTAACCCCCGTCTCGCCGCTACGCATAGGGTCTTTATCACTCTCCTGCCATTCCACGGTTTGTCCTTTCCGACATACGTGACAACAAGTTCCCAGGCTGCATGTGTGGTGCTTGATTCTCAAAAGGCCGTTCAAACTTTCAACAAGAGAGGAAGTGGTGTGTGTGTACAGGTAGTTGAGTTTTCTCTATAATTCTGTTTGACTAGTTGACATACTACACATCACAGAACACTTTCCTTTTTGTTTGATTTCATTATAAGCCAAACACATCAAATATTGATTGTAACCTACTAAAGTGCAGTACTATTGAAATGCTGGGAAACACCAGGCAAGACAGGCTAGAGAAGGGACATGGTTGTCTGCTATAGAGGAGACTTCGTCAGACACTGACTTTTATCACCTCTGATTATTCCAGCTACATTGGTTGCAATGTCTAGACTACTGCATGCTTCAAATAAAAACTTTATGATTATCCTATTGCCTGCCGCTGTTAAAACACGAAGGCGCTGAACATGTGTCCAAATCTGCTGTGGCTTTAAGGAAGGAGGCCCTTTATCCTCCAGTTTACAGGAGTGCTTATTGAGGCAAACAGGGAAAGAAAGGCCTTTCGAGCAAGAGAAGACAAATTAATTTTTAAGATGAGAGTGAAAAAAGTAGGGCAGCCCCTAATAATGATGAATGAGGGGGCTGTAAAATGAAATTCACGTGGAGGCCAGACAACAGATTAAAATGAATAAATTTTTGTTCTTTGAAGACACAGAATAAAGAAGAAATGTATAAGCTGAAGAAATCTAATAGAATAAAAGAGAAATATAGCTATACATGCCTGTATATATTGACTCTCCTTTGATATATATGGCTCTACTTTAGATTAGACTTTCGAGGTTTTCAGAATTTCAATGGGAGAGCGACTAAAGACTACAGCTCAACTACTGCTAACAAACTCCTTGCTGTAGTTACACACACATACATGTATCTGCCAAAAACATGCTATGTCAATATTTTATTGTCATTCTACATAAATCATATTTTAATTGCTCCCAGACACATTTACCTCTATACTGTATATTTGTAAGTACCTTTGTGGCGACAGCACACCTGTGATTGAAACAGCAAAGAAGCTCTGTTTGAACAGTATAGTGAAACTAACACATGATTGATTCTGGACCTTGTCTTTACCCAGCAGTGACAGAGATCCCGAAAGTGCACAATTGGTGGTGCACAATTGACTAAGTACTGCTCAAGCTGTTTGGGATTTAGTCAGACAGTGTATCCTCACTTTGATAATAGTGATCCAAGAAAAGCAAGAACTGACACAGAGGAGTGTATCATTTTGTCATTTGGACTAGAATATCAGAGAACATTAGTTTCCATAGAAACTTAAAATGGCATGCATATAGTATTAGGGTCTGGACCATAACTTTTATTTGGTAGGTTGATGTTAATTATTAATATAAATATGTATTAAATATGGATCCATTTCTTTCTTAATCAGCCCATACATTTCAATTTGACAAATTCAATGACAAACTGCTTTGTGCAACAACCTTAAATGCACACCTGAGCTGAAAAGTGGCCACAGGGCACCTAACCTTCCCCAAAGTAGAGCAAGTTCAGGCAGGTCAGACAGTCCGGATAACTTAGACTGCAGAAAACGTATTCTAAGGTAGTAAAAGGTAAAGCCTCATTAAAAAAATGCTCTTCTGTTAAATCTATGCAAGAACACTGAATTAACAGCTTTGGAACTTGATTAACATTAGGAACTAACAAAAAAACAATACAAATACATACAGATTTATTAGATATTTACTGTATGAATGTCACCTTTTTCTATAAAAGTACCAGTAACAGCTCTCTTAATGAGCATTTTAAGTAAACAAGACTGAAATGAAAATAACACAAAACATTTGATATATACAAAAACAGGAGACTATAAATACAACAGAATCCTGTAACACAACATAAAGATATGTTTTGGCCTGCAGAAGACACTAAGAGAGCCATTTACTGTCACACAAGATCCAGACTGTGTCTCTGAAATGGTGTTTATTACCCTTGACATCAATTACAAAAAAAACAGTTTAAAAAGATGGAGCTAATTTAAATGATGGTTTTTCCTCCTCCTTCACACTCCCAGATACCTGGAGTCGGGGGGATTATGGGGTTGCCATGGTGATGTGTAGGCTAGTGGACGTGTCGGAATGGAGGCCCATGTTTGAAGTGGCAGGGCATTTCATAGCGCTTTGATCAAGAAAATGTTTGTAGTGGGGGCAAACCTCAAGAACAAACAGGACTTCAGAGAGATTAGTTATCAGTGGAATATTGTGGTGTCTCAAAGGCAGCTTTTAAATCCATGACCGGCAGCAATTCAACCGATAATCATTCCGTTTTTATGTAGATTTTTTTTTTTTTAGAAAAGGCAGCAAGTCAGTAGCCCCCAGGCAGCTGACCGTGACTACAGACTTTGGTACTGCCTTTTTGGTGGTTTGACTGTCTTGTGGAGAAAGAGTAAGAAGTATATTAAACAACTAAGACCAAATGAAATGGCATGTGGATATTTTTTTAAAGGGTACATCATTTACTTCAATCCTAATTTAAAAAGAAGAAAAAATGCACAACTAAGAAAATGTTACCTGCTTAATAAAACAAGAAAAATTAAAGCTGGCTTCATACTTTGTTTATACACATGTACCCAGTTTTTCATTGGACTCACTTTCACAAAAGATAAAACAGTGTTGTATAAACTTCTGATTTCTACTTTAAAGGATATTATTACTAATGTCAATAGCATAGGTAAAGTCTCATTATTCAAAGGCTCATTGGGCCACTAGTCTTATGTGGACTGAGAACTCAAGATTTCACTCCTGAATGCGAGGCATTACAGGTGATTGGACTCCAGCAACTAGGATAAAGTACTTGTTGCAGGAACATGAATCTGTCACTTATGAGTCTTACCTACTACTCAATACTGTCCATATCTAAAGGGCACTGTACCCTCTCAATATGGCAGAAAGATTACAGGGGTAAGAGGCAGGTTTATAGTCCTTTAGGTACAGCATTGACATGACCTGAGTAAAAGGTGAAGTAGATATATACTTCTGTGACTCACAAGCACTCTTTTCCCCTGCTGCTTGTATTGAATCCAAAGGGATCTCAGCACTCATCCAACAGTGTCCACAAGTTTGATTTTCATTCCAGCTAGATTTGAGATTTCTTAATTGAATCAGTCCATGGCTTCATAAATTCGTTTATCTGTTCTCCCAAAGAACATAAAAACATTTACACTCCTATATCCCATCATAATGGATAGTCATTGAAAGTCATAAATGATCATTATGAAATAAAAGCTTTATCAACTTTACTTTTCGTGAGCTGAGCTACATAACTAGGATTATAGGATGAGCTAGTGCTCGACAAATGCCCCTGCAGTGTTGACATAGAGTTCTATCAATACTTGTCTGTTAGCTTGTCATTTTTCCATTACTTTTTATTATTATGCCTTTTAGTCTGCTACTAAATTAGCTCCTGTGAGCTCTGTGAGATATATTACTAAAACATACCATATTAACATAATGTTGACAGTGTTTTAATGTTTTATACACTACATATATAGTTACTTTACCTTAAAAACCACTTGAGAGGGAAACATATAGTAGGATCATTTCTAATAGTGACACAGCACCCCTGTGGCTTCCTGGGTGCCTGGATGCTCAAGGTACTGTTGGGGAGGGATGTATATCTCCTCCAATCAGTGCTGCACCTCCAGTAAAGGGCTGTGCTGCCCATTATGTGTTAAAAGACAAGTGGCTCAGGAGGGTTGGAGGAGTCTGCTTACACTTCCTCATTTTCCCCTGCCTGTGGCTACAGGCTGACTAGTCGTGAGGTGAGACACAGAAAGAGCACAACTAGCGATTCCAGATTGGAAGGGCATGACAAAAAATAACCGGAGATTTCCTGTTTTTTTTTAATTAAAAAGTGTTCAAGAAAAACTATGTAATTGTATGGGTAGCAAAAATACTCTGTTTATTTTAGTTACTATAACTTGCTGTTATTGTACCTAACTCCAGTGATTATCTATAGTACAGTATCCCTCCATTAGTAAAAAAAAACACATAAGTGGTTCCTGGTAAGCAGCACAAGAAAACAGAGCTGGTTTCCCAAGCACACGATGCATGGAGGGACTATATCCAGAATGGGACACTAGTATTATGGTGAAGCATATATAGAACATATAAAACGTGTTTGGATTGATCAGCAGGAGGTAGATAAACTGGAAGATGATCCTCCAGGAGAATAAGAACTCCCGGAGGTTTTTGAGCTGTGATGGGACCCACTGGCTTGAATAAAGTCATTCACAACATAGACTTAGCAGGAACACAATCCTCCAGCATACATAGAAAACCAATAAGTCGGTCTAGTAGAAACAGGGCAGTGCCTTCAATATTTAATTCATTGCTGCTTATAGATAATAACAGCAGCAGCACAGGAAAATCAACTTCTCTGAACTAGTAGGAGTTCCACAAAACCTGGGAGCTGTGGACTGTACACATGATGCCGATGTGGGACCAACAGACAGTGAAATTGTTAGTAGAAACAGAATTCACGATCATTTGAATAATCACTGATTCCTGATTTAATGCAAAACTTTGTAGAGTGCACACATTTCCTTAGGTCATACTGTGATTCATTGAATTTATTATAGTTAGGGATCTGATCATTTTTCAGAAACACATGGGACAAGAAATGGTTAAGTACAGTATGTTGTAATAAATTAATCAATGTATAACAATACTACTGTTCTTAATAATCTCTTTGATGTATTTACCTGATTACAGTATGGGCTATAGTACAATGTGCACCACTGATTGACATGTAGTGTCACTGATACAGTCATCCACTAGGACTTTGACCACATCTCTGTGAAGCAGGGCTGATGCACTAGGTTCAGCGTTTTTTTGCAAATGTTGGGTGTTGTCCTTCTTGTGGACACTAAGTGCTTTATTCACAGCAGCAACAATGTTGTCATTCGCTGTAAGACGATGTGACTTCCAGAAGTAGATAAATTCTCTCTGCCTGTTATTGAATTAATGCCTATAGTTGAAAAGTGTTAACTGCAACTGCTCTTTTCCCCTTCACGAATTTTGTTCATTCTAAGTGTTTCTGGACTGTGTTCTGTAAAATGTTTCTCTGCCAGATATCATGGATCAATCAGAATTTCTTGAGGTGGGACAAAAAACAAAGACATTGGTACGGATTAAACTGGATCTCAGCTTTCAACTTCCATAATGTTGCAGTGCCTGACTGATGAAACTCTGAATGGGATATGTTACACCTTAATACGCAATAAAGAGTAATTCGTTACAAATATTAATACATGACAATAATAGTTTTTACAGCACTTTAAAGTCTAAAATAATGTTAGTTATATCAAATATAGCCAATTCGAGCAAAACGGTTTCTTTAAATTCAGTTCCTTCTGTTCGTATTGGACTCCATCACAGCTAGTTTTATACAATAAATGAATGTACAGTAAAGTATTATTTACAGGTTACTGAGGAAGATAATCCCATATGTTCCAGGTGCATATACAGTTTGGTTTTGTGTTTATGTGCCATATTCCGTTTTGAGAGCATTTTATATTTTTTTGTTACTCGAAATAATTGGCATTTGATATTTTGAGTTTCTACTTCAAAAAGCGCGGGTTTCTCCAATAGTATGAAATACAATAAAAACCCATAGCAATCCTGCTGGCTCCCTCTCATGCTTCAGTGGGAATGATACTCAGCATTGATTCTTCCTCAGGGGTTATAGCCCCAGGGTGCACTCCTCCTCTTCCAGTTTTTACAATTTGGCGTTCATGTTGCTAGCACTTTGAGCAAAAAGTTCTAAAGTATGTTCTGTCTTTTTACAGCATCCACAGTATTTACCCAATAACTTGTGTCGTACAATACCTTATTTTTGGAGAGCCACAGATTTCACTTTTTTTTTTGCTAATCTCTTCCTAACCTCTCCTACCTCTGGATTATCCGTTATCATTACAGTGTTTTCAGTCATCACAGACTGATGACATCTAAGGTAGGGGATCCATCTTATTTACATATCTCCAGCAAATGGATGAACAACTCCACACAACTCCACAACAAGAGGCATAGTGGTGAAACTAGTACCGCCAAGCAACATAACTATTGCTTATAATCACTGAGAAGTCCCATTTAGAAATGTTGTAGTAGTGTTCTGTCGTACAAATTCTAGGACTAAAGAGACTTTAGTTGATTTTATAAGGTTTTCCTCTCCCTTAAGTAAACAAATAGAAAAAAATTGTTATGGAAGTAAAGTACTCTCAAAGCTAATCAGCTTTTACATTTGCTCGTTAAATACCACAGAGTAGGATGAAGCAAACAGTAAACTCCTTTTTACAAAACTTCCTCTGAAGTGGTCTTGTTAAAATACTTCATATGAAAACTGCTGGAGCCGAGGCATGAAGATACTGTATATTGTTGGAATCAATGTCACTGTAGTTCTCTAAGTCATCCACAGCGTGATACAAGAACTGGGAAAATGGCTGAAGTCACTTAAGGCTGTAGCCCTGTGCTCTGGTCAGCTATCACTTGGAGACAAAGGTTAAACTGGCACAATGCAGCAATAATGAGCACACTTAGGTAATTAGGTGCATGGATAGAATGAAATCTCAGAGGTTCTGTAATCCTTGAGGAAAGGTTAAATGCTTAATTAATGCTCTCATTTCATTCTGTTTTGTGAAAACCAGTATTACAGTATTTCAATGTTTCCTTGGTTCACATGTATGGTCTTCAAAATTATTGTTCACGTGGGAAACGATAGTGTTAAGTGCTGCGATATTTCCACTGCAAGTGGGACATTGCATTTCTGCAAGGTGAATAGATTGTAAATGCAATTTATGTGAAAGGAACATGCCATTCTGGAGAACTAAATCCATAAAGACTGACATTTTCTGCAACTACAATGCTTTTGCTGAAAGTCAGAACACTGGCTAAACCTCATCAAGTCTGCCCAGCTTTTTTTTGGAATCAGAATTTTGCACTATGGAAACCAACCGAGAAAAGTGAGCACTCCATTAAACTCAGTTTAACTTTCCTTTTTTTTCCAGTCCATGTTTACTCTAGCCTTTTTTGGAAAAAATAGACTGGTATCTCTAGGATAAAACACACATGTAAACAAAAGAGACAGTAAGTTCCTACATTTCGTAACATGAATCTAGTCAATGTACAGGGCATGAAACATATCTCAGTCTTTTCACCAGATTATGGAAATTTAGTTTTTTCTAAGGCTGATGTAGTTCTGTGTTTAAAACAAACTAACTCAGGCACACAGGAAGAAAAACAAAAATACCTGGACTTAAATCTGAGATACAGTACTCTGAGTAAAACCAGAAGTAGTGGTTCTGTATGCCTAATTCTTTGATTTAGGAAAGCACTAAATTTACATATCAGATAGTATTCATACATCAGCTCGTAGAAATAAAATGATATAGGACTGACATGAACATGGATTACTGTTTAGGAGTGCAAAGGTGCTGAATTAACAAACTACTGTATAAATGTCAATGAAAAACAGCCTCTGTTTTCAAAGAGCATAAGTACAGTATACTGTATACCGGACTTCAACATTTATGATGAAGTTATGGTTCTAAAGGTAACAGTTTTACTGAGGCCTCCTTTCTGACTGTCTATATAAAAACTGTTAATATATTATACTATAATACTTTATAAAGAGTTCCAAAAATATTACAGACCCTAACTATACTGTTGGGTTTAGGGGTTTGGTTGAAGCTGGTTGGGCAGGAGTTGAGTTTTGCTACTAATTTCCAGTTACAGTAGAGGTTATTAATGATCATTAATCATTAATCATTAATATATCAATACATTTAACTTAAAAAGTGTTTATCAGTACTATTCGTAAACCATGAGCTTAAGTGTTATATCTTTAGGATCAATGGCCCAATTAATTACTCTCTACACAGCATGTTTCATCTCTAGAATCTGCCGAAAGGAACCCTCCCTCCAATCACTCAGTGAATTTACTCTCAGTCAGATGTGCCTGTGAGAAGCCTTGCTGTGGATAAGGCTTCTCCTTTTACAGTGTTTAACAGCTGTAATCCTTTGGGGATCAATGAGGCACCATTTTTTTTTCAGCCAACTACCATCCGATCTAATGATGTTACTTCTAAAGTCTTTGGATATTAAAAAAGCGCTGTGAAAGGTGGGCAGTGCTGTGAAGCACTGACATCTTTCCCCTCTATGAATGGCACCTTCACTAGCAGCAATGGTGATCACAGTTTTCCAATATAGTGAGTGTGTTCCTTAGGAGTGAAAACCAAAAGGAACTAGAAATTATTTATCGGGTACCAGCTCATATACTATACATGTACTGTATATACCCTATAACACATACTATATGTACAGTATATAAATCCTTTTTTTAACCATTTCTTCCAGTTCAGGGTTGTGGGGGAGCTGGAGCCTATCCACCCTACCCGGGATGCCAGACCATCTCAGGACAGACACACACTCACAACAGGGCCACATTTTCCAGAAGTCAATCAACATACAAGTATGCCTTTGGACTGTAGGGGGAAACTGGGGCACCTGGAGAATACCCATGCAAAAAGCACAGGGAAAACATACAAACTCCATGCAAATAGCACCCCAGGTCCAGAATTGAACCCAGGGCCTCAGCGCTGCCAGACAGCCACTGTGCCACCATGCCACTCCAGTATACACATTTTGCAAATGCATTTTTTTTCAGGTATAAAAGTTCAGGGTGTATACCAGCCAGTTAAAGCTTGATGCAAACCATGCCATACCAAGGCAAAGCAGAATAAGTAGTTTAAGGATTGTAAGATCATGGCAAAACAAAAAGCAAAAAAAAAAGGAAGGAATATTTTAAGTCCAGAACTAGGAATCAGAAATATTGACTAGTACACTATATCAATAATCCAGTGTGCCCTCTGCACCCTGAATGAGCTGTTCTGCTTTATGAGAGAAGCCTGTGTGTCCAGCATTGGTCCTATGAATCTCCAAACCTCTGAACAGCCTAGTTTGTCAAAGTCTATGAAGAATGTGACCTCATGAGCAAGAGATCCATCAGATAGGCTAACATACTGTATTACTGATGGTTCAGTTTAATATAACGGTCCAAGCCATGGACACTGTCTGCTTAGAACGCCTTCCATACTGAGCGAGATCAGCTGCTCAGCCACAGCATTTATCATGTTTGCTTTCCTTCTTATCCATGACACACAACAGCTTCAGGTCACAGTGTTTATCCATTAGGAAACCAGAGGTACTGTGTTGTGTGTGTTGTGGTGGCATGGTGGGATTGCATTCATATAAGCAAAAATGTGATGGATTTGATAAAAGATACAGAGGAACGGAGGCCCCTTCAGCTGCTGGGTCTTATAAAAAACAAATCAAGATTGTATAACAGGACCTTAGTAAGACAAAATCTCTTGTCTTGGCTGGTAAATTGGCCGAATGCATAAAACCATTATTAGCAAAGACAGAGATGAATGGGAACAGAGAGTGATTGGGTTCATAACTTCACGAATGCAGTGATATAGTTTTACCCTTTCTTCCCCGTCTTTCTATTCACACTAAAATGATGCCTCTCCTATATTTAGGAATATTTAGAGACATGCCTAACTGCAGTCCAAAGAATTCAATTCTGGATTTTGGTCATTTTTAAGGATTTATATTATACAGTAGCAACATGAACTACAGTTACATTAAAAATAAAAACAGGTACTGTAAATGTTTAGCAAGAATGTCAATTTGTATAACTTTGTGAGTGGCCTGCACTTGCAGTGTGTTTTTTGTTGTTATTCCACGAGACGTACAGTATCTGTGAGCTACTTGCCAGTGCAGACAGGCGATATCATAATTTAATAGGGCTAGTGAGTTGGACGGACAAGAGTTTTAACCGCCAGCCCTAGAAATGGAAACCTTTGCTTAGCAGCTAACTTGCCACAAAAAAAAAACATGAAACAGTACAAAAATATGATTGTGCTGTGTATTTGTATGTGTACCCCTTATAGAGTCCATTGTACCAAAGTAAAATGATTGACCAGTTTAACTATTCCTAGGATTGACTCAGGTTTTATTATAAAACATACATAATTAATTTATCAATTTGGAATTATATGTATATAATTAATTTCATATTGATTTAATCGTGCTGCTTAAAATTACAAAATTAATTTCATATTGAATATGTACAAGCCCAAAGTTCTCCTGTTTGCGTTCCGAATTAATTCATGAGTGAAGGTTTGTTGCAGTTTAATTTTGCTCCACCAAGGTCACTTAAACTGTCATCTTTCAGGAATTTCTTTTTCATTTTGGCATTCCTTTCACCAGTTTGTGTTAAAAGGTCACAGACTGTTTTTGGTAGTACAGGTAATTCATATTTCACATACCATCCTGCAGTACAGTTGTGCTTAAAGGTTTCTTTCTGAACTGTAGTGAAGAAATACATTTCAAAATAATAATAGTTTTGTCTCTTTTTCAGATTCTGAGAAAATAATCAAATTCACAGATGGCACAACATTAGTTGTGAGTTTAATCACTTACAATGACAAAACAGCATATAGATGTGAGGCCAATGCACTGGTCAAGTGGGGGTAATGAGAATAATTTGGAGCTTAACAATGTTAAGACCAGGGATCTGGTGGTGGGCTTTTGTAGTGGCGGAGGCGATCTGCCATCACTTGTCATTATTGGTCTGTAAAGAGAGTATCTTGGCTCTGACATGACCTCATCATGAAGAACGCCCATCGGACACTTACTCCCTATGACAGTTGAGAAAATTTGGAGTTAATCAAGAAGCAACAACACACTTCTATAGTACTACTGAGAGCGTGGTCACTTTCTTGATAACAGTGTGTTATGGTAATACAACTGCCTGAGAGATGAAACAGCTGGAGAGATTCGTACACACACCATACGATCATCGGTGGCAATCTGTTGCCTCTATTTATGACAGATTCATCCAACTGAAGGCTAAGAAGGTGTCCACAGATCCCTTCCATCCGGCAAGCTTCTCCCTTCAGGGAAGAGTTTCAAAGCATCAAATGTAAGACAGCTCGGTCCCAAAATAGCACCTATCTAGAGGCCATAGGCACCTCAATATGTTGTATCAGAAAGTGCAGCATGTGTTTTTGTTCTGTTCTTTTTATCTGGGCTGTACTAGATATTCCAATCAGCTTTGTTGACATGGCAATAAAGTATTGAATAAAATCGAATTGCATCGAAAATATCAAGATGCTATTCTTCAAAGAAAACAATTCATAAAATTATAAGACGTAACAATGTCTTTAATTTCACTATATAGACAAACTTCATAGAGTCTATCCAGGGATTAAATACTTGCCATAGGGAGAAACCTCAACACATTTCATGGGCAAAAGAATTCAGGGGAGACATTTTGAAAATCCGCCTGAGGATGTGCACTTCTGTAATCCTTGGGAAGGGCAGTGTTGCTTTCAGCAGAGAGAATATTTTTTTTTGAAAGGGGAGGCTGAAATATTAATTGTTGCCGCTCTCGATCAGTTAGACAGGGACACATCCCTGGAGGAGCCCTGCAAGCCTGGATTGAGCAGTGAGGGCAGGCTGTCAAAAGGGAAGCATGTCACAGGAGAGACGGAGTGCCCTTTGCTGTCAGAGCGGACACACAGCACCACACCAGTCAAGCCCCCTGAACTCCAGGGAGCTCTGAGGATCAGCACCCATAAGAGCAGAGTGCCCTGTAGGCCACTTTATAGCTATAGCTATCATTCATGTGTGGGCTTGTCTCAGAGCAGGAAGCAGAATTCCCTGGGAGTGGAAAACCCAGAAAGAGTTATCCTGGGATGTGTAAAAGCCGCCTCTCACGCTGAGAAACCAGCCTTCATCTCATCAGTGGAACTTGCCTGGAATTCCTGATAGTATTATCATGCCCAGGATCATACTCATCATCAAATGCCCATCAAATACAATCAGGCTGGTGTTATAAAGTGGACACGATTAAACTGTGCAAAACTGCAAATCCATTCAGTGAAAATACTGATGATATTTAACAGAGGAGTTACAAAGAAGGACCACTTCACAAAATTAGCATTTATGGCATGCCTGTTAGAAGAGTTAGGAGTTTAAACGTTTAAACATGTGACCTTCATTCAGTTCTGCCTATTTTATTCTATTATACATTGTTTTACACAACATTTGCAGGAAAAGATATGTGCATCAACCAGGAATATCAGCTATTATGAATCAATGTTTTAATTAAAACGTTGTAAGTGACTTTGTGCTGAAAGCAAAGTAATAAATTCAACCATACAATAACAAAAGGCAGTAGTCAGGGCAGAAGACATTTTTCTACTCATGAAACTTCAATATATGGGGCACGCAAAGAAAGGAAACACTCCAAATGTTCCTGGAAACTGAATTATATGGGACACCTTGCTGTTGCTTGAGGCAAAGCTGATTAAACAGAGCATGAGAAGTCACAGTGAAGCAGCAACATGAGGAACTAGCCAAAGTTTTTTATGTGAATTAATCTGTGTTTTCCACTCTTTCCAATTCCATACAAAAATAAAATATCATCCTTGATGGTAAGAATACCACCAAGGCTCAAAGCCTCAAACCAACTGTGTGCATCAGCTTTTTGTAACAGAGATTACCTATAATACTGAAATAGAATACCTAAAAAATAAAACAAAGCTTAACAGAATGTACCTTTGTCCTAACTTCTTCAAGTGCTTATGATAGGTATTTTGTATAAGGATGGTCACCTTCATAATAGTAATTTCATCACTCAAAACAAATTATTTTTCTTTGCAAAACACAGTTTTTTACTTACTGTCAGACATTTGCTTCAGTTTTTTATAAACAGGTACTGGAATGTAAGACAGGTCTTTGTTGCTTAGCAACAACCTGTTAAGACTTCTTTATATAAGACCTTCACACTATGCAGTCTTGTTACAAGGTCTTATGTAAGAACAATTAAATTGGACTTAAGGTAAATCTAAGTGTTAAATTAAGAGCATTTACATGCAAGGAGACCTAGAATTTTTTTAATGGTGCCTAATGTATAATATTACTACAACACAGAATTTTAAACATTTCTGGAAACAGAATACTACATTTTCCCTTTTCCTGTTACCGCTTACAGTACTGAGAAAAAGCATGAGTTTCCACTGGCCTTCAATGGAATCAATGGTATTCTAAAATGCCAAATGGGGTATATACAGTTTTTAACAGATATGGTACATAGTGAATACTATTGCTCATATACTGTACAGTACTATGGTTGTGTATGTCATAGGATAAACAAGGCCTAAGTATAACCACATCTAAATTACATAAATGAAAAGACTATTGCTTTGTTATCAGCCGGTATCCAATACACACACACATATACACAGCAAAAAAAGTTACACAGTAGTCAGACATCTGGAAAACCATAGCTCCCAGCTCATAACAGTTCTTATTAATTAAGCCCTCAACAATACATCTAGTGGCAGCAGTAAGATAGCTCCTTAAATGTAGAACCGTCACAGTGTAATGTTATTTTCTAAAGTCTAACAAATTAAGTCTTGGCACTGGCAGCTGTCCTTAGGCTAAAAATAATATGTCAAATCCAATTGCCAGTTCCCTTTTTTCCTTGTGCAGCTGAATTTCTTTTCTTTTTCAAAGCCTCTCTCAGCTTGGCTTAACCTCTGTATAGTCTGTATCACCCAAATGGCACTGAACATCCCAATATTTACAAGACTATCACCTGTCTGCATGTTGTCTGGTGGATTTGTGAGGTTATTCAGGCACTTACTCTCTCAGCTTTATGTCTGTCCTGTAACTTTAGGTTATGTATGTATTAACATCTAAGGCTCTGAAGGGACCACACCAGTAAAGGCACACGCTCAGGGCCGGTGATACATTGGTTCAAACACTGGCATACACATCATACCAGCATGTCATCTTAGTTGTTTGTGTTTTAAGTGGTCGGGCATTCATCTTTTGGACCCCCTCTGTGATTGTATTCTGATCACAATGCTCCCCTCTTGCAGAAGCCTGCATGGTTTTCTTCCTTTTTTGGGTACTCTGTTTGGCTTGACATTTCACTAGAACTTTGCTTTAAAGGGAAACTGCAGTCCCAAATTCTCAGGCCAGTTATTAAATCTTGGTAACAAAATAAATTAATTGACAGTATTCTGAATTAAGCACAAAATTCTGAACTTCGAATTGTAACATGAAATGGCCCTTCCTGCTCACTAGTCACTGTAATGACTAGCATAATGTGATGTGCAAATGAATAAGTACAGGTTGTGCAGCAGACATTTCACCACCTAAATGTTTCAACGCGATCTGTCACAAGCCAGTTATATTTGTTGGCAAAACCGTCTCAAAGTCAAGAGCAATATTTCTATTGGATTTAGAGATGTGTTCAGAAGCCTGCTTGTTTATAGTGTAATAAGGTCTCTTCATGTCACTGGAAGTTTTGTTGTCTCGTTCTGAAACACAGAATATGCAATATTCTCCTGCACAGACCTGGACACTTTGTCTATTCTGTGATGTAAATTGGAGTTTTTACACATTACTGTGTACACTTTCCTTTCATTGTGGTTTGAATTGCACTCATCATTGCTGATTCCTTCTATAACCGAAATATAAAAATAGCATTAGAGTTCCCCTTCAACTCTTTAATCTTTATCATCATTAGGCATCAGGCACTGGAGTATTCAACCTGTGCCTCACCCAATTACAATGTTCACTAAAATCATCACTGCTACTCAAATCTTTGCTCTTACTCTTCCACTCTACTCTTTACCAAGCATCAGATCATCACTAGCAACCAATAACTCTCATCACTAACTGTACTGGCTGTAGGTGTTCTGTAACCAACACTTGTTCCCCTGACCAGCCGACTTGTGGTTTTCTTTCTCTCGTCATTCATACTCTCTGAGACGGCATGTCTGTCTGCTGATGGAAAAGCCAGGCAATACTCTGGAATCAGCCTGGGCTATCTGACTACTCCCTCTCAACTGTGGGGAGAAGATACACTCTATCTTGGCCAGCGTTACCAACCCCTCAAGTCAGTCCTTGTTCAGCAGGCCAACCATGTTCCTTGGCAGCGCACTTCAACACAACTGAGCCTAGAAAATCTACTATGCCTTATGAACATGGTATGCTTTTCCTCCTTTACCTTTAACTTGTGGGTAAGCACCTTCTCTCCCTTACCTTCGGACCTGTTGGGATAGCCTTACACTACCCTCTTCACTTTCATTCACTCATGAGTGTTAGCATCTTGCTCTTCTGAATAACAACATGGGCTTTTCTGGAGTTTCTTAAGCCTTCTGTGATGCTTAAAGATAAGTAGTAACACAGTGCATATGCAGTATACAGTGCCTGACAAAGGTATTGAACATATTTCAGTTTTTGACTTTCTTTAAGCTACAGTATACTGTATGTATCTTCTGACAAATAACTAATTTTGTCTTTAAAAAGTTTCTATCTTAGCATGTGACTTTGCAATAAAAATATTGGTCCGAAAAGATGTGTAGGTATCATTTGTAATCCAGCAACATTTGAAAACGTTTAAAGGGAAGGAAAACTTTTGCAAGGCATTGTACATACTGTATATGTAGGTAGCGACTGTCCAGAAAATTAAATTGAATTACCAGAGATAAGAAAGCCTAAATATTATTTAGAATCCATGTACCGTAGGTAATAAAAAATTCTGGGTAATCAACATTTGAGATATCAGTTTTGCTGGCCATCGAAGCAGCAATAGCGAATAACCAATGTTTTTTCATGTGTAAGAATCAGAACATCATTTTTCTCCTGTATCAATGTTACCAACAGAACTTGGTTTTAAAGATACCATAGTGGAGAAGTACAACATAGCATTCGTAAACTTCTTATCTTTTACCTCATTGATTATTTGCTTGCAATGTCATTTGTGGGAATGTAGCATTTAAATTGACTCAAATAAACATGTAACAATTCTGAAAGGGGAGAACGGAGTTGTCAAAGTCTTGCCAAATAAAGCCGCAATGATCCACAGACAACCACAACTGGTAGTTACACTTTTTTTTGTAAATTGCCTCATTTACTGCGTTATATGCAATTTTACCAGTAACCCTGGGTACACTGGAGTTCTTAGTGAATGTGGGAGAGCATATTTATATAGAGCTCCGTATGCACTGGAAGGCTTTCTTTGTGATGGCACCGCTGTAATGAAAATTTAATCCAGACGTGTGCCTCAGTACACGCGAGGCCTCCCTCAGGGCGCCAATTGGAGCCCCAGTTCAACTCAGAAGAAAACAATAGAAAGAAAAAAGAGAGAGATGTGCCTCGGGATGACAGGCCGTACAGCCAGCTTGGCCTACAAACACACACTCAAGATGACAGCAGCTGGAGCCGAGCGGCAGCTCAGGCAGCAGAGAGCTGGAAGGAAGAGCTGATACACTGGACCGGGGCAGAAGGACGTGGGGCCATGGAGCTCGGCAAGTTTGCCATGGCTGAGTTCTGTTAGCACACTCATCCAGAACAGCTTAGAACAGATAACAGTAACCGACCAGAGGCACCTGTGTCCCCCCAACTACAAAAAACAGTCTGTATTATCAGCCTTCTGGCACTTTCTGTGACTCTTAATTCAAATGTAAATTACCACCTAGAATGGGAATTATACCCCCTACCTTGTGCTTTAAAGTACAGAGGATATGCCAACACTGAGAATAACCCTAATACAGCTGGCTGGATAGTGGAGTTTGAAGACACCATACTGTCCAGTATTAATAATCAAAATACCTTTGGCTTCAAGCAAATGACTTGACACCAGCTCTGAACTGCTTCAGAGAAATATCACTTCCCTTTTGAAGTCTGCAGTTTGTATTTTCAACAAAGATTTTAATAAAGTTCTCCAGTAGGATTTGGGTTCAGGGAGAGTAGGGATTTCAAATTAACTCTATTTGATCTTAGAATGATTAGTTTTCTTATGTGGGACATCATCTGTACAAAAATGAACAATAAAGCTTCTTGTTCACATTTCCCATTTTTTAGATTCCAATACAATTGCTGAACAAAGCAGGACTGATCATTTGGTAGGTGAAATGGTTCAATGTTTCTAAGGGAATACCTGTGTATCAGAACTGATAAGAGGAGAAATGCCCATAACTATGCAAAATGGACCTACATGCTAATAAAACCCCCAAAAACTCACACAAACTCCTGAGCTCCGTCACCTCAACACTGATAAGCAGCAAAACTGTTGTTGCACATAAAATTCTAATAATAAAAGTTTGGGTTTTCCACAAGCTACTATACATTTTGTCAGAAAAAAGTGCATTCACCATATAGAACATTTTTGTGCCACTCGCTCTTGTTCCATTCGCAATCAGCAGTGCACACAAGTCCTCTCTGTGCCCTATCTTGTTGTCCCAAGCAGCCTGATACCCACTCAGACATCCCATCTGCGTACTCGCAGTGAGAGCTGACAGTCTAGAGGGCGGGCTGTCTATCTGAACCACAAATTGCACTTCAGCTGCAGCCACAGAGGTGATGTTTGGGAAGCTTAGGGACATCTGACAGCTTCAGAAATGTCTAATTAACAAGGAACTCAAAAAACGCCTGCGAGGGAAGCTTAATGTCATTCACGGGCTGTGAGGCTCGGAGGATCTTTGCTGACAGTCTGAAAAGATGATGATTATCGGTCATCTCAGGTGGCATTGATTGGAACATGCTGTTCTCAAAAGCCCGTGTCTTAAAAAGCCTCTGGGCTCCGTCCTTTACAACCACTGTGGTCTCAAGTCTTCATTCCTAAATGATAAACGTCAGCTTCCTAAAATTAGAAGTGAAACATTTAAACTAGGAACAGACACACAAAAAATGCTGTAGTTCTCAATAATAGTGAGATGTCAAAAATTTGAAAACGTATGCTAAAAAACAATAATTAACCACATTCTCTAAAACATTGACATGATGACGACATAGTGAGATCGAAATGTAATTTTTTCGTTGCTCTTTTAATACTGAAATAAATAATTGCACTTCTGGACTATGAGAGAATGCGATCAATTTTCACTATTTGAATGAAAAAAAAACAACTCAAGGTACGTACAGCTATGAAACTGAAAGGTCTCAGTGAAGGTCTCCCAGGGTTCATTTTGTCTTGATGGGTACCTTAATTTTGGCAAATCCAACAAAAAACATAGAAGACTTACTGTAGTTATACACTGAGATACTGTACATATCTTGGAGGACAAATATACAGTAGGTCTTCATAACTCCCAACAAAACAGAATGGAAGTTGCAGTTTCGAGTCAGATCGAAAGGCAATGCAATAATCCACCATGAAGACTAACAAAGACTCACTGCACAACCTCTGTTGAGGTCTCTCATAAATTCTGTTTACTTATCTGTTATCTTTGTCATTGGCAAACAATGTCCAGTGTTTATACATCTTTGTATTTATATTTTGGTAAATGTTAATAACTTTTGTTAATTTGATCCAAGCATTGGTTGTTTGTATACAGTAGTTATTTTTCTTGTTGTGGAGCCTCCATGTTGTTCTTCTCTGTGTGTTCCACCATTTTATGTCAGGTTACGGACCGAGTAGCCTCTGATTTAAATTGCAGAACACCAGTCCATCATGGTTATTTAACCTGACATTAATATGTAGCAGATTAGTCTTGTCTTTGTGGAGTATCCTTGTCTGTGTGTCTTTACACAGCCTAGGTGTTTGAAACTGCTGCTATTGTGTTTTGAAACCGCTTGTAGGTATTTTCTTGGAGGCAGTATTGTTGGATGCCTTTCTCTTTTGTATTTTTTTTTTCTTGAGAAGAGCACTTTCTCTAAAGAGACACTTTTTACACCATTTTTTCATCTGTCCTGTATTTCTATGACTTCTGTGACCACTCCTGAGCCAACTGTGAGGCACTTTAGTTACAAGCACATCGAAGAGTGAAGTAAATGGAGATTCTAAATTCTTAAAAAAGCAAAAACATAACAAATGAAATGGATTTTAAAAAAAAGCAAAAATACTGCAACTTATAACTCATTATGCTATTTGTCAACACAAAAAAATGGTAGTTACGCTGTAATTCTCATATGTTTGCGAATGTTCAATAAAACTTATAAACAGCGTTCTTTCATGCCGTACTATCTCATCCCTGGGTAAAAACACATTCACATATCTTGATTCCCACATCTATGATGTTTCAGAGTATACTTTTTGTACAAGTAAGAAGAACATTTTTAAGCAAGTTACCCCTTCTAAACTTTGAAGGGGTTGTGCCGTAGCGTCTGATCTTCTGGACTTTAGAACTGTTGAATAAAATGCAGCAATTAAACAGATCTCCTTGTACAAACCACTCAAGTTAAGGATAGGTTTATATAGTTCAGGTGGGTAGCTGCGTCAGCATGCGTAGGCTGCAAAGGAACAAGTAATAGGTTTATTCCATGCTGAAAAAAAGAAGAAAGAGAACACAACGTTTCGGCCGTGGAGCTTTCTTCAGGTGTGACACCTGAAGAAGGCTCCACGGCCGAAACGTTGTGTTCTCTTTCTTCTTTTTTTCAGCATGGAATAAACCTTTTTATATAGATGTCCATAGATGTATGGATTCAAAACACTCACATTGCAGAAGTTAATGTAAACTAACAAAAGTCCACAAAATCAAAGAAAGAAAGAAAAAAAACAGTACAATAAGAAGAAATGTCCCTGTCCTTTCCTGAGTGTTTTAACCTTTCCTGCATTAAGGCCACATGTATTAACTGCTACTCTTTATACTATACCTAGCAAATTGAAAATGTGCTGTCAACCAGTGTGATCAGTGTGAAGACACATTGTGTTTAGGCATCACTGACTAAGAAAGTATGTTACTCTGGTCTAAGCCAGGCACTGTCTCTTCAGCTGCAGGCACCATTATATCTTCTTCTGCCCCCGTTCTTTTGTGAGTTGTCCTTCAGCGTGAAACTCAAAGATCAATTGTGTCTGACATGCAAGCTGATTGATAACTACCCCCACCCCCCCTGTTTGCATACACTAATTTACCAGCTGTGCACTTTAGAGATCTCTGAAAGAATATTTATCAGAAAACAAGTGGCCAGTCTGTGTTTTTTTTTTAACTGTTTCTCTATAGCTAACATTATCTTAAAGTAATTTCCAAGTGGCACTTAAGCCAGGAAATTGCTGAGGGTCTCCGGCATGCTGCAATCGATCACTTGCAATCTAATCAGACAGTGGGTGACTTGGTAGCTTCCAACTTGTAAGATTTTCACCTTTCTGGAGCCAGGTAACAAAGTTGGATATACAATCCTATTTGTAGACCACAAACACTGATTTCCTACCTGTATATATTACTTTGTACAGATTGTTGATTACTCAACTTATCTTCCTGAAGAGCCACAATCTAGAAGGTTTATAGGAATTGCCAATTTATGAAGGCTTAGAACATTGCGATTGCAATCAATCACAAAGTTGATTAAATTAAGTGAACTAAAAAATAATTTTGAATATCCTTCAGCACTCAAGGACCTTTTTCTTAATTAAAAAAAAGTATTTGCTTTATTGATCAATAACTTACACATGTTCCCTATTTTTAGACAGAATTCATTTAAAGTGATCTAGAAGATAATTGTATTTTTGGCAATCCCAGATTTAGAAGACGATCAAAACATTACATAAAATCATCAAACACATTGATATTTGAGGGAGTTGTAAAAATGTCAGAGATTAATAAAGAACAAAACACCAATCTTCAATATATTCAAACAATTATGTCACAATATTGTAACTACACAGAGTTTGGAGCCTGTATAGCATCAAACAAATTGCTCATCGCATGTTTCTAATTCTTCTTTGTTTCTGTGTTCTACAGAAACAATTGACAACACACAATGCTTGAATTTGGATACTTTCGGTTTAAAATAATCTAAGAGGCTATGGCTTTTTTATTTATTCCATGTAGACCATAACTAGCTATAACAGTAATGGTCTCTCACTCCTCTTTTCGAATCAACTTTTTTAAACAATGTAATGTGGGCTGAAACAACTCCTACTGACAAGAGGAAGAGGGTAGACACTACAGCTGTGAAGATTTAGGTAAGGGATTGTGCAAGCAACTCGTGGAAAAAAAAAAACTACAGAGGTCTTAATACAGATCCTTTCGTAAGAAAATAATACTTCTTTCAAAGGCACATCATTCCCCTTTGGTATAATGACTTCACATACACGTGCGAAGTCTTCTGTTTAGATATATTCTTACAGATAGTAGCTTGTGTCTTATTTCAGTGAAAACAAGAAGAGCACTAACACTTATACAGTTATAGAGTATGTCTGAAGTTATGATACTGAAAGTAGTAAAATCTGATGTACAGTATGTTCAACACAATACTTCAAGAGATATTAAGGAGTCGATCTGGATACTGTTAAAGCCCATGGTAAAGGACTCTCAGGAAATGATAGAGAAATACACAGGGTCAGTGTCATTTGGAGAGGACCAGCCTGCGAGTATTAACTAGGACACAATGAAACCGTATAAGTAAAGAGCATTTCCAGTCTGGCCACCCCTCAAACAAGAAAAACATCAAAACCTTCGTCTCTCTCCTCCACCTCAAAAAATAACCTCTGTCATCCTAAAGTGTTTGAATGTCAGATTATTGCAAATTGGGTTTGACTCACACACCATGTTTCAAGTCTGACACTCAAAGATCTCCTGCCTGAAACATCTACATTGCTCTGTGCAGTCCTCTCTCTTAGAAGACAGATAGCAGCATTTGAAATTTTAATACTTATCTGACAGAGAGGATTTGAAATATTTCTCCCCCTAATTAATTATCCATAGTCACAGAAACGCTATTAGCTCTGTTCCACCATGCAAAACCCAACTTTGTACCGTGCTACAAGGAAAGGACAAAGATAAAGTCACACAGGCCCTTTCAAACAGGCTGCTTGCTTCTGTTCATTTGAAGCCCTTCCTGGCTGCTGCTGCAGTTAGACTCGATTTGCCATGCATGTTTAACTTTGAGCACATTACCATTTAAATAAAAGCCATCTTAATAACCGCTAGGGAAAATTTAAAAGAAAAAAAAAACTTTCTTTTTTTTTTTAAAGAACACACTGCTGATTTGTGGGCCAGTGAGCCTTGAACAAAAGTAAAAGAATTTGTAATCTATAATTAAAAGGTAAATCTAATCTTTTTTTTTGTACTGATAACACAGCTTGGAGTCTGAATGTAAACTATGTACTTTCGGCAACCGTGATTGTTTGCATATATTCTAGCTTCTTAATCCGCTTGGGTGCTTTTTTCTGTATGTACAAAAAAGAAAGCATCACTGCAACACTGTGGAAATTCTAAAAAATCAGAATTAAAGGCAAAGATGAAGACCGTAATGTAGATAATGATATGTAACTTACATAATGAGCCATTTTGTTTTATCATAAATCTACACAAGTTATTTGAAATTAATCTAAAAAAACGTTCTGTGGTAATAATGGGATTTGTGCTCAATGCTCACCATATATTTTAATAATTCCACCAACAATTAACTGTATATTTGACAGTGACCATGGTTCACTAATGGGTACAAAGTTTTTTGTTGCTCCTTTTGTCCTCACAATGTCCCCCCTTACAGAATTCCAATTGTCTAGTCAGAGACTGAGAAGAAAAATCACACTAAAGGGTCATGCTCCATATCTTTGAAAGTAATGCTCAATCAGCCAGATCCTTGATTTGCAGTCTACTGTGACATGATTATGGTAACAGCGAGAATAGTTTTATTGCAGTTTTCTCTTACAGGACAACTTTAAGTGAAACTTTAATCCTCTCCTGTTCTTATTTAAATATCTGGTATCAGTACTGGGAGAACTGGCTATTCTCATGGCCACTGCAGGAATACAAATGTTTCTTAATTTACACCCGTGCAAACTGAGAAGCATCAGGGGGAGAAGTCTTCTCAGGAGGAAGAAATAAATAGCTTCTGTAGCAGGGTTGTACTGTTCTAGTTTACTCATTTAAAGTAATTACATAAACCATTCTTGTTCTAATAAAGATACACAGAACTCTGTTCTGGAACTTTAGTGACTGACCTTTTGCAATGTGTACAGAGAACAAAGCAACCAGAAAGTCAGACTTTTGGGTTGGCCAGTCCTGGCTCCAGAATATTGACTGGCATAGCACTGGTGCTGGCATTGACACAGGGCGGGAAAGGAAACTTCAACCAGCTTTGATTTGCCTCAACAATTTGCTATGGGTTCTTGTACCGAGAAGACATGTACAGCAGTAGACTAATTTTCTTGCCTGTGTTATGACTGTGAGCAAATGAACAATGAGACACATTGTCTGCAGAAGACATTTCTTATTATTATATTTAATTTGTATATCTTTTTAAATGGGGGCTGATGGGTTCAGGGAGAAAGGAGCTCTGGGATGCAAACTCTAGAGATTGTGGGTTTCAATCCTGGTCATGGCACTAAACAGCAGTAACTCTAGTAGCACTCAACAGGTCATTTACTGCAAATATGAACCATGTCTGTCCTCCAACTGCCAATTAAGCCCAATAAAATTAGTTTTATCTCGTTCTGACAAAAAGGGAGACTTTGCTGGTTTCCAGACAAGTCTTAGGTAACATAACTTTGTCTTTGATCCTCTCGGGTCATTATGGAATATTATGATGAGAATTCAATTGCAATATGAGGCATAAATATGTAAATGTGTCATCAGACCAACTGATTCTGGAAGACTCCTAACAGTACATTGTTTAGACAGCAGCAGCCTGCTCTATGGGACCAAGATATGCTCTTACTGTATGAAGAGTGTCCTTGACGGATTTTAGGAGACCCTATTCGACATATAAAAAGATGTTGGTGTGACTTAGTTCACCATTCTTTTTCTTGTGCTAGACCAATAAAAAATGTAGATCTCTAAAAAGCTAAAAGCAAGAAGTTCATCTTGGACATCAGCGCTTCATGGCAATTTACAATGATAGGCTCAGTGTGTGCCTCTATCTGCGATGACATTTGTTCCGGTTTTGTTTTAACAGTTGTGGGATTCAGATGGCAAGGGGTTAAGCCAAATCTCCAGAGCAGAAGTGGAACAGCTCTACAGTCCTTCAAATCCTCTGTGCAGGCTTGCCCTGCAGCTCATCATTTTTATTTCTATTCTTGTTTTTCTTTCTTCCCTTGGCTATCCTGCAATGATAGCTAAATATGTACACAGTGATATAATCGCTGCCAGAAACAAATGGCAAAATGATAAACAATGAGAAGGAGCGAGCATTCTGGTGTTTTCAATTAAGAAAGTATGCATTATTTACAGTGCCATTATTCCACTCAATTTGAGGCTAGGCTTCAGTCTTAATTTCAGTATAATCAAAGTCAATGAATATTTAATCAGCATTGCTTCCAGAAATTGAGTAATGCCATTAACATAATGTCTTCAGAATCACAGTGCTGACTCCTTTAAAAAAGTATGTGATCTTGAGCATGTCTCTTTGTTTATTTATTTGTCCCCCTGTATCTATTGCACGTGTACAAGCAGAGGGGTAATTTCTCCTGCCCACACTCCTATCAAGCTAGTAACAAAGCATAGGCCATACGCAATAATACAATAAAGTTCTTTTTCAAGTAAACCTCTTTATTGTATGTTAAGGATCTACAGGTGATCAGGCTGAGAGACAGATTTTCTTTGCAAACCTGCTGATCCAACCAGAAGATGTTAATCTGTTATTAATAATTGGGTGAAAAGGGCTATTCTTTGGCAACTGCAAAATCAATACCAATCAATTATTCTTTCCAAAGCTGCAGAAAACAAAATGTACCCAGATTCTCAATGTCAAATGGAAATTCCCAACCAAAACGTTCTCATGTGTGTTGCTGTGTAATGTACTGTACCTTACTAAGGATATAACAGCAGGGTACAAGCACTAGGATTGTAACAGTACTTAAGCTGTATCAGTAAATATTCTGCAACTTTGAAAAGAAACAGGTCTTACTCTGCTCCTCTAATTTAAATATTTTTACATGCTTTAATCACAACAATTAGACAAAAGCTAACACTTAGTGATGACACTAGCAGAAAGTTTCTTTGCAAATGACCTACATTGAGCCTCCACTGAGGCATCAGTAGCCTATAATCTGTGCATGATGAATACAGTGGATTTTGCCCAATGTGGTTAATTTGCTAAGGTTGAGCTATCCATACTGTAAAAAAACTCTGGAAATTTGAAATTTTACTTATACCTTTGTTTGCCTTCTGGCGTATGCCCAAGTTTTGAGACACTCTAAGCTCTGCTGCTTACAAACCACACAGCAATATCAACTACTTAGGCTGCATGATAGAAAAACAGAAGCTGGCAAGCAGTGTTGTCTGCGAACACTAAGGCCCTTCCATCATGTGTTTTAAAGCACGTAATGGATATTGCCTGGAAAGACAGTGGAAACAAACCAATGGGAGTTAAACAAGAGAAACAAAAATTTTAACATTTACTTAACAAAGTGCCAACGAATAGCAGGTATAAGACATTAGCTGCTTTGAGCCATTGTAATATTCACCCTGCTCTGATCAACCTTTTGAAATTCCATTTAGACTTTAAAAAAGGGAGGAGAGGAGTGGTTGTTGGAAATTCAGGAGTAGTGAGATAGGCATCAAGAATCCTAAGTCAACAACAGGATGGTATCTCCCTGGATCTGGGGTGACGTGACTTCATCCAAAAAAAGTAGAATGGCAACTAGCAAAGGCAGGAAAGATGCAGTTGCTCTTATCCATGTTTGGGCAAACAAGCATGGAGTAAACAGCACACTTTCTGTGTGAAACAAATTGAAAGACTTTGTAAAGAAACTGAAGATTAGGACTAATCAATGGATTACTGATTGAAAAGATAAGGGTAAGATTTTACAGAGAAATTCAAACCAGGGAAAAAACAAAACCTCAGAAGACCAGGTAATTAAGTGCTTAAACCTAAATGCCAGGAGAATTCAGAACAAAGTACAAAAGCTACAGCAGGAAATTATGATGTAATTGGAATCACAGAAACAAAGCTAACAGATAATGGAGATGAATACAACATCAGTGGATATGCAGGAAGACGCAGGGAAGGGGAAGAAGGAAGAAGTGGAGATATAAGATAAGATTGCTTTATTGGCCATATACAATTTCTTGTACTAGGAATTTGTCTTTTCACATACCCCAGCGTGCTCTCCATGAGACACACAGACAAGGAGAGAAGCTTGGGGTCAGAGCACAGGGTCAGCCATTTATACAGCACCCCTGGAGCAGTTGGGGTTAAGGGCCTTGTTCAGGGGCCCAATAGAGAAGGATTCCTCTGCCGGCCACAGGATACGAACCGGCAACCTTCCAGCCACAGGCGCAGAGCCTTAGCCACAGAGCCACTATACACCAGAAAAGTCAGGCCCAAGAAATCTTAATCTAAAATCAAGGATCACAGGACCTATAAAGGACACTATACCACTAAATTCAGATATCAATTATAATGACATCTTATAGAATGAAATCAGGGAAGCAGCTGTGAAGGAAGAAGTATTATGTGAGATTTCAATTTTTCTCACATAGATGGCAAAAAACTATATATATATAGAATGTCTGCAGGTGAAACCTAAATGGTAAATAAAGCTAATGGTTGCTTTCATACTCCGTGTGTGATCTACATCAGGAAATTTCTGTTAGAAAAATGTTATGGAATAGTGAGCATATTATGATGATCACATGGCAATTGCATAGCATGTGTACTTTGTAAGTATACAGTATACAATATTTTGAAACTGTGCAATAAGAATGAGATGTTTACATTTAGGACAGCATGCTATAAAGAAATTAGACCATTTGTAAGATGTAAAATGAAATTTGGAGTCAATAGCGAAAGGATGGAAACAGTTTAAAGATGTTACTCTTGAAGCACAGAATATATAAATTCCAAATTCAAGCAAATCAAAGGCTAAGAGCAAATAGTTTAAATAATCCATCCAGTATCAAATCTCCAATTCAGGGTCACAGGGGAGCCAGAGCCTATCCCTGCAAGCAAAAGGCATAAGACAGGACACACCCTGGCCAGGACACTAGTCCATCGCAGGGCAGTTACAGACACTTACACCTAGGGCCAATTTTCCCCAGAAGTTCAAAGAAACCAGAGTACCTGGAGGAAGCATACTGTACATGAACATGGAAGAATATACAAGCTCCACACAGATAGCATCCCAGGTCTTGAATTTAACCCACTGTGCAAATATTTAGCCATGTTAACCATTGCGCCACTGTGCTGCCAGTTTCAATAAACCAATTAAGAAAAATGAATAAAGAAAGAAAGCACTCCATAAAATTATTAAAAAATAACAGGATCCAGTTGAGTACATGCATACTGTACAACGAACTGCAAGACCAATTAGAAACGGATACTAGAAGACCAAGTGAGAGACAAAAAAGAGCATTGCAAAACTGCTCAAATAAATAAAATGATGTTTTCAGTATTACAACAGCAAATAATGGTAAATGGTATCCCCGGGATAAAAAAAGAGAAGTATTAGATTATGAAAAGGAAATGTCTGATGCACTGAATTAATATTTTACTCAGGTGTTTACCAAAGACAAAACAGACAACACGCCTCAGGCTGGAAAACGAAAAAGTTTTAAATTAAAAAAATAGGAGTAGAGAAGAAGTGTTACAGATACCAGAGGTACTTAAGATAAACAAATCTTCAGGGCCTGATTATATTATACCAACTGCACATTAAGAGCACCAAACACCAAACTTAAAGAAGCTACATAGTGGCAGCAGTTTTTTTGTTTACAGATAAAAGAAATAACCTTTTAGCCTTGAATACAGCCTGATTTATGCATTCTAAATCTCAACTCAAAATTCAATATAGTGTTTGCGTTTATAGGTTAAGATCAGAGAACATCTTAGGCAATCTCCTGAGTGTCTCATTCAGTATACTGTAGGTGCAGAGCCTGGGTCAAGTCACTAGCTGACTCCCCAGAAGGCAGGACACGACTGGTTGAGAGCCACCAAGGAATTACTGTAATCGGCAGGACTTACTCACTGTATTAAACACAATGACTTTGAAGCACTTGCAGGCATGCAGTGTTGTCAGTGAGGAATACATCTCTCCTGTAAAGGGCATTGAAGCTCTTGGAACCGGACTGGACTGTTTTGCCTATGACATGCTTAAAGATGGGTGGCTTGAAGGTGGGCAGGTGGGAGGCACCTAACTACGATTCCCATTCTCCCATGCTTGGGTTTCATAGCCTTGAGCCGAGATGTAAAAAAATACTCATCAGGTGATTACATATTAAGTGGGTATAACAAAATGTAATAGGCGATTCTAAATTTAAAAAGAAAAGCACTTTCAGTCAACATGACCAGTGGTGTCTGCTAGAAAGTAACCCCTTGGGAAAGCAGTTTTTTCCAGTTTTGGGGAAGATTGTAAGAAAAACAAGTCTGTTTGTGCCTTATGAAGTATACACGATTGTTGAAATTATAAAACACTGTTTTAACCCAGTGCACCTCTTCAGAATCAACAGTGAAACACCAATCAGAGGACACAAACAGAATGAACAGAGATGTGCTTTTGAGAATGGAGATCAAACTGGAACAAGATTCTCAACCTGATCAAGCCTCTAGAACAGAGTGTGGACTTTTTTATTTTACTTCTTCTAATGACTAATACTAAAGCTCTGTCAATTTTGCCAGTTGAAATGTACACCTAATACGTGTGTGTGCGTGTTTGTGTGTGTGTCTACCCTGTGTTACAAAACAGTTCTTTCTGGGCCCTATGCAGACGACACAATCCGGAATAGTGAGGAAACACTGGGGCAAAAGTCATGCAGGAGACGGGAATGGAGACGGGGGGCGTGTCCTAGGTGTGCAGGTGTCCAGGGGGAGTGAGTCCGGGGCGAACAATCCAAGAAGAAGTCCAAAGGGGGAATCCAAAACATAACGGAGCCAGACGCAGCAGGACCCGGGCACACATGAAACGGGATTTAGAGTAGAGCCCCGAATGAAGTCAGCGTCTGGCTTATAAAGGGGGAACTGAAAAGGGGCTGGAATAAGGAACAGGTATGGGGAATGAGGCAGAATGAGAAAGGGCTGGAGCGCCCTTAAGAGTAGGAGTAGCGATCGTGACACCCTGCAATGGACTGGCACCTTGTCCAGGGTGTATCTCGCCAGGGCATGGATATAGGGATAGCTATTTAAATGCTCCATTCTATCATCTCCTGTAAAAAAAACATCATCACTTTATGAAATTGCTCTAGCCATTTGATCATTTCTCTTTGATGATACAGTTTCTAATACCTGGAGGTTTTTCTTCTGTAGAACTAGATAATATTCCTTTTTCTCACATATTGATCATTTTTGGGACAATAAAATGCCCCCTCTGTTTTCTTGTATTTATCATAGTATAATAATTTTGAATAATGCTCTTCTTACTTTGGACATGTTGTTTTCCTGAATAGTTTTTACAAGGAGTTCCAAAAGCTTTTAATTCTTTATTGCTCTCTGATAACAATTGTGTACAAATTTTGTCTGAGCAGATCTGTTGCAGATGAAAATTTGTCAGATGTTTCTAACGTGACTGTTTGGGAAACAAAGACAGATAATTTGCACAGTAATTTCCTACACTGCTCAAAGGATTTAACCATATACCACATACCTCCACACCTGATCTGTATAAGGTTATCTGTAGATCAACAGCAAATGGAAATTACTTGCCACAAGCAAGTTGAAAAACAATTAGTTAAATTCCGTCATCCTTTCTATGAACATGGTGATAAAGATAGTAAACTTTTAGCCCATTAATTACGTCAGTGTATCCATCTCATTTAATTATTGAAATCCATACACAGTCAGGCTCTATTACTAGTGTTCAAAATGATATTAATGGGCAATTTACTTAATGCTGATGCTAAGGTTCTTTTAAAAGCTTTGGCTTGCAAATGTAAATCCATCCCTCTTTTCATTATTTCAATAGACCAGACAGATTTTATCCAGAATAGACACCTCTTTTTTTAAATTGACATGTCTGTTTAATGCCATATATACATCATTGTCTGACCCTGCTCCTCAAGCTCTTATTTCAATGCATGTTGAGAAAGCTTTGTTTAAAGGCAGGGTAGAATTATCGTCTAATGGTCCTTCAAAAAACCTGATTTGGATAGAACTTTTTGTTTTTTTTAGTTTAAACTACTGTATACATCTCCTGTTGCTTCAGTTTATACAATCAACATTAATTCAGCATGTATCTTTACACGGGAGAAATCATGGCTGTCCTCTCTCTGTTGTGTTTTTGATGCTGAAGTTGATCTCCCTTCACAGTAATTGACAGCTTCAGGAGTCAATGCAAAAGGTTGGGGCCTAAGGATGGATCATTTCCTTACACAAATGATCTACCTCTGTATCTTTCCAACCTATTTGTCAATAACTTTGGATATAAAAAAAGTATAAATATAAAAAAGTGAATTTATTTCTTTTCCCTTGCATTATAAAATATTTAAGACTTCCACTTTCAAAGAAACTTATGCCATATTTAGATGTCTTGTGTTAAGACGTCTTTTTGCTGATCTTTAAGAACTGAATTTTATTCCTCTTATTGGAAGACATTAAAAGCATTGGTCTAGTTTATCGCTGTAACTCCTGGATTAATTCATTTATAATAAACATACATCTTCTAATGCTAATCCTATACTGTGCTTGCAATCTTTAAGGTTTTCTAATGTGATGAACTAGCTACAAAACAAGCTAGAATGGACTAAATGACCTCCTTTGGTTTGTGACCTTTCTTATATTATTATATATTTATTTCTGAATCTTTCTTAGTCATTATAGATTCACATTTCTCATAATTTATACCAAAGAGGTAAAACACCCAAATATGCAAAGGCTCCAACAGCTATCGGATATGGCATAGCCCACCTTTCATTTTTTTGATTGATTTTTGTCAGTCTTTTTCACTGACTGAAAACAAAACTCTTTTCGTTTTGATATGTTCTTTAACATGGCTTTCTTATACAAAACTTTCTAAAGATTATATAATCTCAGATTAGGAAACACTTTGATTTTTAATTGCTTAAAGTATTGTCTCCAATTGTTGTCAATTTGGAGATTAAGATTTGCTTATTAATAATTATTTGTGTCCAGAAATGTTCACCAAAATGTAATGGTGAAAAGATACCCTTCATTCAATATTTGCAAATTTGGGATTTAGTATATGCAGTGACAAGATGTTACAGTTTTCTGTAATTACCTCTTAAACACCCTAATAATTCCGTTGTCTCACAGAATTTGTCTTGGACTGCCTATTCCTGGTCACCCCGATTTCTATCAGAGAGTAAAAACTTGAATGTTTCTTAAAAATTTAAAGAAATTTCTTCCATTTGCGTTTGATATCTTTGCATTCAATTCAAAAGCTATCATCAAATACACATCCAAAATCAATCTAGCCAAAATTTACCCTCATTTACATTACATATGTGACAGAAGCAAGCAGGACCCAACCTCATTAATTCATATATTTTGGTAGTATTCCCAGACAAGTCTCATTTTGGAATGGTCTTTGAATACTTTTCTAACATTTTCTGTGTGTCTATCAATTCTCCGTGTTTAATAGCAATTTTTGTCACTGGTGGAGGTGGTTCAATAGAGGTTTCAGCCAAATATGGCCTTGTCTTCACAGCAACCTTATTCTGCTGAGTTGGAAACATGCTGCTCTGTTTTCTCTTGCTCACTGGGAGAGAGATATGCCGTTTCTCAAACCAGAGAAGCTTGATATTTCAACTGCATTTGTAACCTGTTTATATGACGAGAGGTATTAAAAACAACAAATTAGTAATGAAACTAACTGGATCTGTTACATTTTAAAAGCATCTTAGTATTTTCATTCTTTATACTGTATCTGTTTACAACTCACTCAGTCTTTCAGAATGTGACAGGGTGTTATTTTCTATTTCCTTTAACTTGCACAATGTGCAGACTGATAGCTAATTTTGTTTTACCTGTCATGCTGTATCATCTTTGATCAAGTAACATGACAGAACCTAATAAAATTAAACGAGCACCAAACAAAACTTTGAGTGTTCAGTTTAATGAATAATTAGCCCCAAGGTGCCAGCTGTTAAGACACTTTTAAGAACTGTATGAAAAGACACTCCTTATTTTTTGCATTCAACAGGGATGCAGTAGATGTTTGTAGAGGTCAGCCTTTAAAGGACACTCTGAGTCCTTCAATAGCTGTGCCTGTGTCTTTAATAAGATGCTTTAATAAGATGGTGAGAGTAAAAAGCAGAAACAGAAGACTCAATTACATTATTAACAAGCAGGAAATACATTAACAAAAGTTAAGAGGAGTGTCTGTTACCAGTGCCAGTAACCCAGGAAGCAGAACCACAGGACACTAATTGAAACTAAGAAAGGACTTATTCAAATCTGGCAGTGAGTGATTTTTTTCACATAGTGTGGATGGAAATTAATTATTTATTACATTTAGAATGTCTTCCCCCTTTAATTTAGAACTTTAATTTCATCTATATCTTTGACGTTTTGAAATGAAAAAAAGAAGAACCAAAGATTGATCAAATTCATTTCCCACCTTTATTTTTACTAGCAAAATGATAACAATGTTACCAGGCCACTGGGTTTTCATGTACAGTAAATACAGCTCAGGCCTAATACCCATTTCTGAGACTGTTACACTGCTCCAAGCTGCACACCACAATCAATTTTAATATGCTCATTTCTCCTGTATAGCTTATTTCAAAAGGGCAGTTATAAATAAGGATTTTTTCGATTTCTTTTACAGTTTACAATGAAAGTCTCAAGGTTTAATGTTATTTTAAATATTTAAAATAGAATATTTATGCTTTTGTTACCAGGAATCCGAGATCTCTGCAGCAGCAAACCTATAAAACAATGACTGCCGTCTTACAGGATTCAACCCTGAATTTATTAGGTCTGAGGCACTAAGCAAAGCTGGGCCTGGTCAGTACTGGGATAAGAGATGTCCAAGGTAACCACACCTGAAGAAGGCTCCACGGCTGAAACGTTGTGTTCCCTTTCTTCTTTTTTTTCAGCATGGAATAAACCTATTACTTGTTCCTTTGCAGCCTACGCATGCTGACGCAGCTACCCACCTGAACTACAATGTCCAAGGTAAAACAAGCTGCTGTTTTATGTTGTGTGGATGGACCAGTTGATGACACTTTTCCATTTGGACCAGAGTTCCTATACAAATACTCCAATATACAAAGATAATGACCATGACATTATAGGAGGTGCAGTCAATTATATGAGACATTAAACCAAGGTTCTGACTACCTGATCGATAACAATGCCTTTCTCACTGTTCGTAAGAGTAGGGTGTTAATACTGGTGACTCAGCTAGACTCCACTTAAGGCATGCACAATTTAGCCTACATAGTTCCTGGTTCAGATGATAAAACAATTTCTCTAAACGCTTCTCTACATTGTCTGAGTAGCTGGGCTGTTAGTGCATAATGCCTACTGTGTCACCCAGATGGGTAGTTCTCTTCAGTGGTGGATGATGGGATTTACTCGTACAGTATATGTAAGGCACTTCAGGACACTTTAGGATGGACAATGCTATAAAAGAACAATTAATTATTAATCACTACTTAACCAGCTATAGGAGGACTCTAAAGTGTGAGCTCTAAAGTGCAAATCGACACCATAACATTGAAACGTTTAATTTTCCTTACTTGTTCTTCAAAACTGCATTAACCTGGAGGCTGCATGTTTCGCCTTCTCAGACAGGTCTAATTGATAACGATGCAGCAAATGCCTCAGCACATGCTGGTTCTGCTGCTCCAAACGACTTTCTGCCAGAAAGTCCCAGAAGAACAGGCATAGTCCTTTGTAAAGTCTTTTTTTCTGAAAGTGCAACCACTGAACCTGGCATCAAAATGAAAAGCTACAGTATATGACTGCAATGTGGCACACGATTGGCAGATTGCAGGGTGGGCGGTAGTCAAGCAGGGCCCTCTTGGTTTTGGAATATATAATAATATACAGTACCACCCAATCTGGAATTAACTGTTTACAAGATCTACTTGTCACCTGGGGAAGAACAGGGGGAGTAAAACATATCTAGCACCCCCCTGTCTGATTTGAAATGAAGTCCATCGGATGGAATAGATCCATTAGCTGCACCCTGATCAGAGCCCTTCTCAACCTCATAAATGTTCCCCACATTTAAATATAAAAAATCATCAAATCTTGAACAACACCATAAGAAACAAAACAGATGATAATAAGATTTCTCTGAACAGGCCAAGAGAACTCCTGAATAAAAGTGCAGACACTGATAAAAATATTAGATAAATAAAAATCTAAAAAAAAAAAGATTTCAGTGTTGGATTTGCAAAAAAGATAAATACACAAGCAGGAAGACAGGCGGTGAAATACAATCAAGCTTCTGATGTGATTACTAGTAATAAACTGCTTTCCAAGAAAACCTCTCTCGCACTGGGTAGTCAGTGTCCATTCGATTTACGTGTAACACATTAACATGGTGCCTAGTTAGTTCAAGAGATGCTCAACTGACAAAAACAAATATATTGTCTTGTTTCCTTAAAAGTGGCAGTTATAAACTATAAAGAAAGCTAAATTGGCACATTTTACTGTTTAAATAGGTTGATCAATTTATTATTATCAAAGACCATTATTGATAAAGCCTAATCTAAAGAATTATACAGTATACTGTATATTTGGAACAATTTTCTTGAGAAGAGGTACACTAGAAGGAAGATACTACCACCTTGAATCTCTTCTCAAATGCTTTCAGGACACAATTTCAAGTAAACTAGGATAAACTCTGTGCTTTTTTTTCTGATTTCCATTAACTGCCCTTAAACCAATGACTTGGAGAAAAATCTACTTCCTACCATGGAATGAACTCAATTAGTGGTCTAATAACTTGTCCAAGAGGCTGTGAGACGGTTAATCAAGTGAGGATAGACATAAAAGAAAAGCATTATTCCATGAAAATGACTGGGAAAACTTTAATGTTGTGAGTTGTTTTAATACCGGCAATAGTCATGATATACCCCGACCATATTTAGTTTTTTAACATTTATTGGTATTTGTTAATAAAATAAGTATTACTGTATATTATGGCTATATGTATGTTTTTCAGTGTATGTACTGTATTAAGATGGTGTATAAAGGAGATATGTCACTCAAGAACATATTAGGTTTTAAAATCTGGACTTTTTAAATCTGTGGCTTCTTAACAAGAATATTTGCAGAGTTCCTTATTCATTTTACAGTTATGGAACAATCTGAGAAGTGTAAAAGTACTTCAACTATCTATAGCAATGCAACTTTTAAAATGGATATTGAAATAGAATACAATGCACATTGTATGAGCTGTTACATTTTATATTCAGAATCCTAAACTTTCTTCCTCTTTTCCTTGCCAAGTAAAAGGTGGTTTGAATCCTTCTAACGTATTCCAGATTGAACACACTCCACAATTTTAATGTTTTTAAAACGTTCCACTATTTAACAAGTAAAACATTGCTATTTTTCCCATAAAAAAAGATTATTCAGGCTTATTTGAGAACTCTACCAAGAGCAAAACAGTCAGCAAATACCCCACTACAAGCAAGTGTTACCCAGCACAGTAGGCATGTTTCAAAACCACTATTCATCTGCAGCTTAAAATGCAGGTTAAAGCAAAGAGTCAGCTGTTCTCTGATTTAGTCATCTCTTTTTTTCTGCTCTGGGCCTGCAGCACAGATTTATCGCAAAGGTGACCAGAACTGCTATGCAGACTGGCAAGGTTTAATATATGGAGCCACTGTGTTGCTGTGTAAAAAAGAATCTCAAACTAAAATAGTTCCCCTAGCCCTTGTCCCTCGGTCTGTGTCTATCAGCCTGCAGTGCGTCTCCTTCCCAGAACTCCCAGGGCTCCTCTCGGAGCGAGAGGGAGGGCGCGTCGCTCAGAATATTAAACAGCTGCCGCGATTTGCATGCGGCTCATGGCAGCACAGTGACATTGCCCGTCAATGTCAACCCCTTTGGTGGAGCCTTTCCCGTAAAGTGCTTCATTTGTGAGGTAATTAGCTTAAATGCTCGAAGAATGAAAAATTCATGATCGCTTCAAGATTTTTAATTGAGGTAGCAATCCGCATTAATTGAAGCCGCTTGGAAGCCTTTTGCTGGAACCTTGGCAGAGAAAGAGACAGCCACCCTGACCCATCTCTCCTTCCCCATCAGCCCTGCTCCGACCTGCACCTGTGTGCAACCCTTCAGCTACCTCACCAGCACCCCCCCTACACTCACACATCCCGGCTCCCAGGAGACAGCAGCTTCAGCTACTATTCAGGCATTTTTCTTTAACCACCCGACTTCATTTAGCACTCCACAGAGGACTTCCCTGCATTCACATGATCCTCATTTGCATCGGGATTTTTATTTAAGAGCAGTCATGAATATTCGAGGGGAAATTTAGATCTTCCTAAAACCTGAAAGTCAAATGCCATAGGCAGACCAGAAAACAGGTCTGAAACTATGAAGGACATTAGACTGTGCCCATGACGAATTCCCTCGTTATAAGTCAGAGAGCAGTTTGCAATAAAAGAAATTTCAACCTTCACCATCGTGAAGAAGATCCTAAGAATCTTGTCTCTTCATTGTGGAAGGGAAGGAAAGGAAACAAAAAATCTTTTCTCTGTTCATCTGGACTGTCCTTTAGAGCTGTGCATAAAAAAGCAGTGATAAAAAACACGCAGTAAAGGCAGGATATCACGGTGGCGCTGTCGTTAGCAATGCTGTCTGGCAACGCTGGGCCCATGGGTTCAATTCTGGAACAGGGGTGCTAGCTGTGTGGAGTTTGCGTGTTCTCCATGCGTTTGTGTTTTTGCTGAGTTACTCTGTTGCCTCCCTCAGTCCAAAGACATACTGGAAAGTTAAGTGACATCGGGGGAAAAAAAACACCCTGGTTTGAGTGTGTGTACACACTCCATGCCTGTGACTGGCGTCCCAACGGAGGTCTCCTGCCCCTTGCTTGCCAGGCTAGGCTGTGGGCCTCTCATAACCCTGTATTGGATAAAGCGGTTAGAAAATGGATGTGGTACAGGCACTAACTCGATTCAGTGCCAAGACACCTTCCCGTATCTCCCCAAGACACTGCCTTTAGATGACTATAACTAGAACTCTTTTATAAATTGTTCTAAGAATAGGAAAAAAATGTTTTCAGCTGTATTTTTAGTCAATGTTACTGACAATGTTACAGCCTAGTATAATTACTGTACCTTGCTTTGCTCACTGCATTATGCAATATTATTGTGTGAACCATTTTCTTTGGCTTACACTACTATGCATTTATCTAAGTTGCTTTAGATAAGAGCCAGATGAACAACAACAACAACAACAACAACAATAATAATAATAACAATCACCATCATCAATATAATTGTAGAAATAATAATGGATCGTTTCTATTATAAGCAATTTAAAAAATACGATATAGGGTGATATTCGAAGTGAAAATGGAAATATGAGTAGTCCCTCTATTAAGCTCCTTGGAATAAAGCAGTTGCAGATCAACATTATTAATGCTCCACTTCCACTGTGATAAAAGGTACCTTTGGGTAAAACCTTGTAAAAAATAAGAACGAAGCTAGAGTTGTTAGCTAGGTTGACTGACGTGCTTAACCATGCAAATTAAATTTTTTAAACACCAAAAGCTGAATGTATTATAAATATCTTACAATCTACAATTAACCCTGAATGTCAATTTCAGATAGGCAAAATAGGGCAGTGCAGAAAGTACACCTATCTCTAATTCATTCATGAGGTTTCTAACTTCAGAGACACATTTGCAAAACAAAAGCAAATAAAGAAATTAAGCCAGTGACCACACACAAGAAATGCAATTCCAGAATCGAAAAAAAAAATGCCTAGGATCTTTCAATCTAGAATAAATACTGTATACATATCTGAAACACATCTATCCTTTTCTTTGTAATGAAAGCCCCTCGGTTCTATTAGATCTTGGTGTTTGGTTCATATTTCACTGTAAAGCATCAGCAGTAGTAGTAAAATTAAAACTGTAAAAGTGTGAGAATCACTATGGTAGTCCTTTGAGACGCACAAAACAACTTGCATCTACCTGCACATGACCACGATAATTCTGTCTTCTACTCTTCCTTATGGGGTGACAGCAGGGTTTGGGAGGTTATTAGATAGCTGAAGTCTATTATGGTTGTGTGGTTGAATTGAAGTAAAGGTGTCACGAAGCCCTGTAGCTAATGGATAATTCATGAGAAAATATGTATGAATGACTAGTTTTAGTCTTGCTTTTAATCCTCCATTTACAAAATTAATGTAATTGGATACTTCTGTATTCACAAGAAATGTAATAGTAGGTGAGCATTAGAAATCTCACAAACACATTATAATGGATTGATTTCACATCACAATTACTAACAGTAACTGCAAATATTCAAAAATTATAACAAACTGAAACGAAACAAATGCTGGCTGTGAAACTTGATTGTCTAACATCGTTTGAGCAAAAATGCAAAGGAACTGTCAATGTTCCTCATAATGCCATTGGTCACTTTAAAACATGACAAACATAATAGTCCAACTATTTAATGGAGGTATATTGGAGGCATTGTTTCTGACTAATAATAAAACCTTGTTTTACTGTTTGTGGTTATCAATGTGAAACTAGATCTGGAAATGTTTCTTCAGGAATCCTGACTACAGTATACTGAATAGATGACTGTATTTCACAAACTGGAATATGAAAAATATTTGAAATGTCACTCATGTTTGGGAAAAGCACCTCGTATTTGCAATTGACTTTGGTAGTGGTATTTAAGTAAACATCCTATTACATCCACTATGGTTTGTCGCAATTTTAGAAAAGCTACGTTCTTGACAAAGACATTTGCTGCAAAATTCACAGAATCAAACATGCACAAGCAGCAGTGTTCCCTTTTTGAATGTCAAAGTTCATCTGAAATGAGGGTTTAGGAAAGCAGCCTGTGTTATTTAGGGACAGGAGTTGAAACAGGGACATCTCCCACACTAAAGTCAGCACTGGCAGGCTGCGTGTGAAGAATGTTCAGGGTCACATACATTTTTTAATGATGCAACAGTCACTCTGTCATTAGAGTTGTCATTCATTCCATGCGCTTGCAGAAAAAATTATTTTCTTTGCTCTAAATAGTTTAACTGGCAGACAGCACAGTGCAGAAGAACCTCACGCGACTGTCCCAGTGTTTACAGGATTGAAAAAGGAACAGACATACTTGTAGGCAATAATGGGAACAGTGTGGCTCGAGTTCCCGGTAATGAATTGAAGCTTATGGTTAATTCAAGCACTAAGTTTTGTGGACTTGCAGTTTGCAAGACAGGAACGTGCTCATAGTTAATTGAACGAGAAGGTTTTAATGGTACCCCGCTTCTACAATGAATCTGACAGAAAGAGCTGAAAACAATAAAGGAAATCTGTGTTTCTTATAGTACTGTCTGGTCAAAGCAAACAGCCTTGCATTGGCAGGGACAGCTCAGTGTTTCAGATGTTAACATTTATGATCACACGTTCTCCCAGCTCCTTTTACCAGCCACAACTTTAAGGTACACTACATTCACAGTTAACTAAGCACATGCTGTTCTGGGCTGTTTCTGGGAATATCTGTTACAGATTCACTGCAAAGAACATTAAAGACATAACACCCGTCATAAACATAAGAAGAACATTTTGTATGAATTAACACATTAAGTCCAAAAACATCTTTGTTAAACTACACACCATGAAGGTTATAATTTTTAGGCTATGTGACAGTTGCACCACCCAGTCTGTTTGAATGATCTTATTCTTAGTGAAAGCTAACCACAGGAATTGTTTGCAAGGTCTACATTTCATCTAATGAGGGACTGCTTTTCAATCTAATGTAATTCATTATTTAATTAATTCCCGAGCTAATATCAGAGCAACATGTCATTTTTTTAAATAAGGGCAAAAGTGATGCCTGTATCAAGTTGTATTCTAGAATGAAAATGAAAAATCAAATTTGACGTATTAATACTTTCACAAGAAAGGAATGTATGTTCTCATTAGATACAGTATAACTAATGTAAATTTAAAACAAAGATATTTACTTTAGCACGTAAAGTTAACACCAGGACCTACGTTTCGCAAAACCAGATTCTCATTCTTCCAGTGAGGCAATACTAGAAATATCAATGTGTTTTACATTGATATTTCTAGTACTGCCTCATTGGAAGAATATATACAGTGTGTTGGATTGGATAGACAAATACCCTGTCAAGGGTGGTTTAAAAAGTGCTGGAAGAAACGGCAGAGTGCTGCTATAGCTACTTATTGTAAGTGTTATTATACTGAAAATCTGCCTAACTACTAGATTGCTTAGATCAAGCATTGTTTTTTCACCCAGTTTAATTGCTGCAGAAATATGTCAACACTTGCATAACAGCAAGTTAAAGAGCTAAGTTAAATGACCAAATTATCAACAGCAAGTTTACAGTCCACTAACATTTTAAGTTTTATCATTCTGTTGCGTTATCCCCTCCATGTAGAACAAAGAAAATGAATAAAGGAGCAAAAATCTTAAAAAGACTTTAGACAGTGCTCTATCTTTAAATGCTGCAAAATGTCCTCTTTCAACAGAGTGCAGCAGGCCTAATAACAGCACTTCACATCTTTGAATATTCAAGCAAGTTCACTGGGAATTTTATTGAAGTAGCAGCTTAGAGGGACTTAATACAGTGGGAGACTCAGCTGCAGGGTAAAGTAATGGGGGCTTTTTATTTTATTGCTTCAGTAAAAGAAAATGACATTTTTAATAAAAAAGTGGCCTCAATAACCGCATGCGGTTTGCGAATGTAGTGAAGAGGAATCCACTTAGCACACTTCTGAGGAGCGGTAAATGAACCAGCTGTTATTAAATTCAATGACATCTTGTTTTTCCTGTTTGTATTTGAGGTGCTGTTGCATTTCCGTCACACGACAGTTTCTAAATTTAACTGGAATTTGAAATGTACATACCAATGCTAAAATCAAAGAACAGGTACTGTATGCTGTGATCTACCGAAACCATCGCAAATCACAGACACTAGCAATCTGCTTAGAATTATTACAAGAAGACATACAGTATGAATATAGAGTCAAGAAACAGAAACAAATGGAAATTCCACAGTAGGTAGGTATCAAATTAAAAATACAACACACTATTAAAAATTGTTGATGTCTTATTCCCTTGGTTTTTGGCAAACAGGTCTAGCAATGAATAGCAATGAATGCCAGCAAACCTTTTTTATATACATGGACAGTGTAATATGTTGTGCCTGGTAGTCCCATTTTCTTTTTTTCTTGCATTTTTACATTATCCAAATGATGACCATTAAAGAATTATAAAGCCTAGTAACATAACATCACTCATGCTGTGCAACTTAATAGCAAAAACTTGAACCACTTCCTTGGAGCTCAAAAAACATGATCGACCTGGTTTCTCAAAGTTCTAGTCTCTGTGAAGTTAGCTGTGCATTGGAAGGCACTGTAAGACCAGAAACATTACAAATCAGGTCATTAGAAGTAACAGGGTGCACTCATTAACCTACAATGTTCTTATGTGATTTTCTTTGTGGATTTTGTAATTGGAAATGGAATACACAGCAACTCTCATTATGAATTAGCCCAAGTGGAAATTATTGGTCCGTCTTGAAGGAAACAGACCTATTTTCTTTACTTTTTTCTTCACTGCTGAAGAAAAAAGGTGAATCCATCAAACTATATGACGAAAACACTTTGAACCCATTAAAGATCCATTTTCATGTATCCTTTCTCCATTAATCACACTGCAGAGTGTCCATCAACCCTATCCTCACAAAAGAACTATGCTGAGAATTAAGAAACTCACAAGAAATACAAACTATAATTTACAGCCAAGTACAGAGTTGACATTATTTTATATGCAGAACTGACGAGTTTACAAGAAGCCCCCCCAAAATACTGTTTTCTTAAACATTAACACTAGTCTGAAATTCTGTATGTTTTAGTATAAGCACCCAATGAAACTTTTGATGATTCCCAACATGAAAATGTAAAATTTTCCTTATGCAAAAGCTGTACATTCTAAAACATTGTTAATTAAATCAAAATTACAATTTTAATTAAATTCCTTTTTTTTTTTACATCTGTGGTCAAACGTCACTAAAGCTTGAAGCAGAGCAGAGCAGAAAACCGTTATTGCTTAATGGTTGTGTTTCCACAACAGCAAAAATTCTATAAAAAGGACTATTATGATTGAAAAACCAAGAATGGAGATGCACAAAAATTGGAAACACTTTTACCGTACTTGATAAGCTTAGTAGCAAACCATATGTCCTCATGAGCAAGACTAACTATTCATATTCTCCTGCATATAGAAACAGGTATTTGGAAGCACAGAAGTGTGTATTCAATGCTGCTTTGGATGTTAGAGATTCCATGAGTTCAGTAGCATGAGAGGCACATGGTTTGCTTTTAAAGCACATCACATCCCCAGGATTCCTCAAAGGAGCTCCAGCACTAAACACTACCTTGGAGCATTATCTATCATTACCGCTGTGAATCTTCTCATTGTCAATAACGGATGCCGCTATAAATTACAGGCATGTGGCAACTGTTAGTGCTAATGACATTGAGCGTTCCCTTGGGTTAAAAGGCCCAGATGCACACTTGCTTAGCTCGGCAATAATATATGGAAATGTGCAGCACTGTAAACGGTACAGAGAAGCGCCCTCTGCAAGGCAGTGTGCCGAAAGAGAGGCGTTTTAAGTTACAATAATCAGGATTAATAAACCGGCAATTACATAAATGGGCATCAACTACAGAGCAGCAAGCATCCACTTCACAAGCACTACACCACCCTGCAAACTCTGCACTCCCCATAATCCATTCAAATCCAATACCTCTAATATAATTGCTCATTTAATATTTGAATGCAGCTTTGACAAAACCATCTATTTTCTTCCTGTAAGCGCAGTGACAAAATGCAACAATATGCTAGTCATTTCTGTGCGAGATTCCAGTTTTATGGTTGATGGTTTCTCAGAGCCGGTAGGCCGATATTAACTTCCTGCCCTGCAATAAATCAGAAACCCCGGCATGCTTATCTCTCACTGACACATAGATCCATCTCGCTTTTAATCCCACTCCATGCCATTTCATGAGAAACTGCACATCACGTGTATTTAAAATGCATTTACTGTAGACTGTTTGTGTCTAAATCAAATCCTAGGGATGAACGGGCAAAAATAAAGTACATCTTACACACTTGTCCTTTACTTAACAGGCGTCACAATGCACAGTGCAAAGGACATCATGAGACCTTCCAATTTTGTTATATCAAACATAGAAACTTTGCTACCAAATCTGTACTCAATCAACGCAGTGCTCCCTAAAATGCACAGTCTCACTACATTCAAATCCAGAAGTCAAGTGTTATATTTGATTGAAAATGCCAATGGAGAATGTGTTTGCGATGCTTAAAGTTTGAGGAACACCCTGAGCACTGTTTACCTTTGTACACTTCTTATGACAGCTTTATCAGAGGAAAAAGGAACACAGAAATTCAACATGCAGATAATTCCACACGTGCAAGAAACAATACAATTGGGATTGGCAAAATAATTAAAACAAGGTTCAGTTAATAAAAATTTTGTTCAACATTCCGTTACTCTAGATGGAAAAGATTTTTCTATCTTTTAGACCCCTGCAGATTTAATTATGGTAAACACATGTCTGAGAAATGTCTTCAGAGATTTAAAAAATGAAAATGTCACCTTCACATGTAAAAACGTGTGATTTTTTCCCCCTTTAGAAGCTCCGTTTTGGACAAAAAACAAAGCACATTCGCAACAAGACACAAAGCAAGATTGCAAAGTACTTGAGAACAGATTGAACACAAAAAAAATAAAGAAAAAGCCAACTCCACAGGTTTTTTTTTTTTAGAATAAAAGTCTGAATTTATTCTGTTGATCTGTACATTAAACAAGAGTACCAGGATTGTAGGCTGCAGCACACCAAAAATGATGCAAAAAGGCAAAATTAGTCACACAGTGAAGTGCAACAAGCATTTGCCAGAACAGTTTGCAAATGAGGAATCCAAAGGAATGTCACTTCAGGTAAGTGCCATAAGTCTGCCTGGCTCAGTTCTACCCTCTGGTCCTGATCTGAGAAGGCTGCAGGCTTGCGTGTTTTTCCAGCCACGCGGCTCTTCCACAGCTTTCACTTCAGAAGGACAGGAAAAGGGTAGCATTCACAGATTGGGCTTTACTCAGTCTCCTACGCCGTTACGACAAAAAATCCTCCAAAGCTGCAAACACGCTGGATCTGGGGGAAAAAAAAAAATCTCGTCCACCCCCACCACCCCCCCCTCCAACAAAATTGACCTGAAAAGACAACATGAACACACAGCACTTCATGAAGACTTTTGCCACCAATGGAATTATAGGTTTCACTGTATATATAGTTTGAACAGGTCAGCAGCAGGAAAAGGAACTAGCCAGAAAGATAAGAGAAAAATAAACAACTTTTATCTATAAGCCACCGTCAGGGCTCACATTGCCATATGGAAAGATGGTCTTGCCACTTTGTGAGGGGACAACTTTGGTATAGCATTTGCCTGCTTCCCCACTCAGCACTGGCATAGGACTAAAACGTATATCACAGACTGCGCAGGTTAATGAAAGACGAAATATGAATATAATTAGTCAGCTGTAATACCATATAGCCCAAAAGATTATTCAGATTTTGGCAACAAAATTCAGAACTGTGGATTCCATAACATGAAATTAAAGTTTCATACATTTCCAATATGGTTCACTGAAAACCTGATATGTATTCAAATCTTGCAACATTTGGTTACTAATGATTGATTATATGTACATGACATAAAGGCAAAAAATAAGTGTAAGGAATGATACAATTAGAAAATGTGCAAATGTCCTTGATATGCTTTATTAGGTTACTTTAATTCCATGGCAAGGGAGGGTAATAGTAGTCTATTTAAACAAACTTTAATTCTTAATATTCCAATAATAAATAAAAAACAAACCTTTTAATACAAGTGCCTTTTTGCATATTTACTAAAGCATCCCTCCCTAAAACACAAAGTAAAGTAATTCAAGTAATAAAATTAAATTAATAACGATAGAAAAGGATTCTCAACCATATCAACTAATAATACATTTTTTTCCAGTGGCCAAAGCTGTCCACCATTTCTTGTTATTCAATCTGTTAAGTTGTTTTATGGACATCCAATGAGATGATTTTATCTCATATGAAACTGCAGCTCAATAGGTGCTGGTCAATGATGAGGCAAAAAATACCCTAATACAGGCAATGTGAGCTCTGACAGTGAGTACATATGCCAGTTTGGTATGTTAAAAATAACATAAGGACTGTTCCACAGAAAATGGCAGAACAGTTTCAGATTTATAAAATCCCTATAAACTATGTGGATCGTAAATCAAAGATTTTTAAGTTTTATCTAGCATCCCCCTTGTTGCTGTGAAGTATATAAAATTATCAAACTGCGCTTGAATCAATTACACTTGACCCCCTTTTTGGCATCAGGCAAGACAATACAGACATGATTTCTAGGAACTCTCAAGAGTAAAGAGAGTATCTAAGTGCGCTCATAACCACTATAAACCTTTAGGCTTTCTTGACATATCACAAAGAAGGTTTCACTTTTGGGACTCAACAGCTTTCCAGTCACATAATAAATAACTGAAGATTCAGTACGATCTACAGCTGTTGTGGTAGGTACAGGGGTAAATGACCCCAGACCTTGACCTCTACAGATGCTCTTATTGTGCAAGTTAACCTGGAAAATTCACAACCTGCTTTCCTACAAATGTTTCACATTCACATCTGATGCTTTGGCTTTAATTCTGCCACATAAATAACTAGAGATACCCGCAAATCGAAAAGGTCAGTCGGACAAACTGTAGAATACCGAAAGGAATCGTCTGGCAACAAATGATTCAGTGTTGGTCGTATTTACTGATCAACCCAAACGAAGCAACAGGATTCAGCAGCTGCTGGGGTTGGCAGCCACATCAATCAGTAAGGAATACGGAACTCACTTTTCACTTCTTCTCTCAAGTATCCCAATAGATTACAGATGAGAATGCTTAAGACTTGGTAGTGTCAGACTGAGTATATACAGTGACTTTATCAGAGAGGAAATGGAGGTTTAGTCACTTCATCAAACCTACAAAAGCTTTTAGATATGCAAACTATTACAAATTCATTGTACATGATAAATTTATACAATGTGTATATGCTGTATTATTTATATTTCCTGTTCTTGTGTTTCAGCAATTTTAAATGTCTGTGTGTATGCCAGTTTTTTGGAAATGGCTGATTTTCTCTACCATAAATACTATGTTTTAATACAGTAAGTATTGTTATTGTATTATAGTCAAAGGGCTGGCAATATTTATTTCTATCAATTTAAAAGCCTGCTCAAATTAATTGTAAATATAAACAATATCTAGACTGAATGGTAGCTAACTGAGGTCTGATGAACTAACTGCACTAATTACAATGCTTCTTGTATTTTCAAGGTAAATTGCCATTTATAGTTAAAAATATTAAATAAAGATGGCAAACAAATTTAATAAAAATCAAAAAGTAAACAAAGTGAAACTACACAAATTAACAATGATCTATTTTAAAATATGTGCGGATACTGACAGGCAAACAAGTGTAGAGTTATTACAAAGAGGGATACAGAAAGAACTGAATTAATGAAAAGTTGGCAATATGAAAAGGGGATAGTTCAGGGAAGGTCATGGCTGTAAGCAGATCTAAACGGGTGAATTTGCCAATAACCCATTTATCACCAAGTAATTCCCTTTGGTATTCTATAAAAGCACAGAGGCATTCAGCATTGCTTTCCCCATCTCTGACCATCTTTGCCATGAAGTTCATTCATAACATCTGTATACTTTTTTCATAGTCTATTGTATCAGAATTAACTAATCTTTGTGCCTCAAGTACTTACCTTTTCAGGGATCAGAAATTTTGGAAGGACAGATGGATGAAAAGTGCATATGAAAGGTACAGACTTAAGAAATGTAAAAATGTAAGGTATAGAAATGAATTCCACAGAAGTTCAGAATAGGGCATGTAGAAGATTATAATGTTCTGTCACAGTTTGGAAACTTCAGTTATTAAATTCACACATGGTAGATACCTTTCTAATTTTCTTTACTTTAGTTAAAGAATATAATTTGTTGATTTTTAAATTAAAGAGACAGTTGAACCAAAGTTTCAAACAAAAGCTTTGTGTGCTTAACTGGGTTATTGAAATGTCTTGCAATTCTAAATCAAAAAGAATCAAATTGAACATAGGAAACACACTGTGCTTTACACGGTTCCTTTATTAATAATCTCGGACTTAATTATGATTTTTTTTAATGTGTCCACCACTTTTTTTACAGCACTGTTGTGCAATGTAGACAAAGCAGTGTCAAGATCTGTATTCATGGTGAGGTGAAAGAACTTACTTTTGCTTTCCAGTTTAAATTATCCAAATAGTTATGTCTTCACTGAATATTTTTTATGGAAAGGGGGATATAAATGAATAAGCAAGACAGTTCACTGTACAACTCCATAAAACCCAGTTAAGTAAAACTTTGGTACAACTTTAAAATAATTGGTAACTAGCTGCCCCCCCCTCAGTATATAGCGCACTGCAGTTGAAGGGAGTCAAACCCTGAGAGAGTTCTCATGCTGAAGCTCAGATTGTTTCGATTTTCCTAAACAAGAAACACATCTGGCCAAGAAAAAATCTTAAAATTCGGAGAAAAAAGGCATGTATAATAACTGTTGTTAACAAAAAAGCCTTCCTTTAAGGTACAGGAGAAAGTCCTTAACCCACTGGTGCAAATCTCTATATACTGCGTACCAATAGTGATAGATCAACGTATTTTTAGTATTTTTCACCTGCTGTAAACAGAAAAAATAGAGGTGGGCTATTTCTTGCAAATGTGAAACAAATGCATATATATAAAAATAGACAACTGACAGCTTAAAGCCAATGGGGGAGTTGGTAATAAAACTAATGTACAGCCTTGCAAAGACGAAATTCTAACTGTACCCATCAGTTTACATAAGAGGAGCTCTGCATGAACGGTGTAATCTGGACTAAAACTAAAATCTTCCATCTATCAAAAAAGACAACTGAGAATATAAATTATATACACTAAAATCCCCCCACAATGATAGCTTAACAAGTGATTAGAATCCAATAACAGTAAAAAGGAGGAATAAAAAGAAACAAAACAAAAGGCTTTTCCGCTTAAAACCAGACCTGCAGGATGATCACAGTTGGAAATGCGGTCACAGTTCAGAATTCAATCTGCAGCATTTTCTTCTACCGCAGACAGCCAGCCAACCCTTAAAAAAGCGCTTCAAAAAGTTCTGATGGCATGTCTTGTTAGAAGTTGTCACTATACCTTATTTTATTCTTAATGGTATGCCTGACAAAAGAAGGATGAAGGAAAACTTTGATTCTGCCACTTGAGGTATTAAACATTGAACATGGCATCCAAGGCCATCTCGGGTCTCCAGTATTACATGAGATCTAACAAAACAAAAAAGCCAGCAGCAACTCAAAATACAGGCATCAAGACAGCAGTTTAAGCTAAATCAAATTTCATTACTGTCAAAGCATGGTTTGTGGAATGTGCCTTAACAAAGTGTACCAAGATTTCCCCCATTTTTCCAATAATATAAAGTACAGCTTTTAATGATAATCTGAAATGAATTTGTCAACTGCAAAATGTCAGACTTTCTAAAAAAACATGGGTGTTGCTCAAACCTAAAGATTTCTGTTCTGTTTTCCTAGCAGAATATTAAAGTCAGTTGAAGTACTGCATTTCACAGCTTAAATGTGACTTGTATCCTACTGGAGTGAAAGGCCTATTCAAAGCCAGGTGAAGTCAACAGGAAATCCACACTTTATCATGACTGACAATGAATAGTTCTGAATCATACAAGATGCACTAATTCAGAGGGGAAATGTTCATCTGCGAAAAATAAACAGAATTCTAGGTCACATATCATCTAATTAGATCCTTAAAGAAAATAGATCCTTTCTGAGGATCTTGAAACAACCAAAATTGAAAGCAAGGTGCATGACTTGAAACAATGGTGCAAATTAGAAAGCACACCCATTAAAACAATACGTTATGGCTGAATTAGGTCTTATCATATTTTGAAAATGAAATTTCTTAGGGTAACAGAAATAAAAAATTAAAGCAACAGTTTCAGTAAATAAGGATAGTGTTGTAAATCATGCTGAAGCAGTATCCTTCCCAAGTCACTCAGCCAATATGTTTATACTCACTTACAACTTGTCAAGATGGAATCCTGCAGCACCAAATCCTTGCTTAGAAGTATAAACATATTCCTAAACATACTCATTCTGAAGACATTTGGGACTTTCTCAATTCTTTTAGCAATCAATTCCATATTAAAGAACACCACAATTCAAAACAATGAGTCACAGAGTTTGCAAGACAGATCTACTCCTCCCTTTTCCAATTTGTCTTTCATTGTAGATTCACAAAAAAATACGAGCCATCCATTTACTGGTCAAATCACTCATACCAGCACTCAGCAATTTGCTAAATTTCACCAAATACCAAGGCTGTTTCACAGGCACTGGTTTGTATCATTTGAAAAGCCTCTTTGAGGGCTCTTGAAAAATCACAAATGGCAGAAGGGATGGTACTGTCCACCCTTTTCCTTTTAGGCACTCCATAAAGAATAGAATGAGCTATGGTGACAACTTTTAATCACTACATGCCATCGTAGTTGAAATTTTCCATTTTGACTGTCTGTCTAATGAGTAGCTTGGATTCTCGCCGCTCCTCGTTCTTGATAGATTTGTTGATATCCATTATCTTTTCACAGATGTATTTGTTCACTTTGGACAACCTTTGTGTGATCTCTGCACTGTCTGCTGTTTCTTGCGATACTCTGTCATACAGACATTCTGTAAAGAAAGAAGAAGTCAAATAAATATTATGTGTATTTACTTTGAAGCTTCAATATTCAAGCTGAGATCCATTTCCAAATCTGGATATTCAGGTCCACTGGGATGTATAAGGGTACACTACAACACTACAACATATCAAACATACATTCGAGTCTTACACTCAATGGATAATTCACACTCTTCGAGAGAGATAGAGAACTCCTGTCACATGAGACCAGGCTTCACTATGACAGCTCTTTGTATTATATAAAAGTGCATTTGTTTAATCTCCAGTGTACGGAAGCCAATTTGAGCAGGCACTAGAACTTGACCCTTAAAACTGCCTTAAAGAGAATCTATAATACAACCTGTGTTTGAAAGCTCAAAATTATAGAAAATAATTGATTCAATTGAGATTTATCTCAATCTTGTTAAAAGTTGGGAATTCACAGTAGCTGCGAGTCATAAAATGCATCAAGCTCCAAACAACAACACATGCCCTGGAACAACATAGGTTGTACAGGTTTGTGGAGACACTTGTGACAGTATAAATATGCTAGCTTTTCACTATGCTGGGCCTGGTTTTGGGTGTAGGATGGAAAGCTCTAGGGAAATCCAGAAAATGCTGCTATAAGTGATGGACCAGTAGGTGGCACACTTTTCTGTGTACAAGCCATTCTAAACAAGCTCTTTCTAGAATCTTGACTGTGCTTTTAGGATTTTATTCTTCACTGCTTTTGTAACCAAATCTGAAATTTGACTACAGTAGACTACAAAGCTCTGAGAAACCTTTAGCTCAAGAAGAAATAATACGGTAAAGGCAGAGACTAGGACCCAAAAAGATATTTCTTATAGATGATGTCCTGTTCTTGTGATTAATTCAGACAAAAGAGGTCTTACCTCTGACTATTTTGAGTTTGCTCGGAGACAGAGGGGGCTTAGGTAGGGCATCTTTCTTCTTCTTGGTTGCTACTCCAGTGACACTCCTGTTCTTCAGAGTCTCTGTGCCCCATATCATGACAGCTAGATTTTTGGTGAACTTGGAATCTCCTTGTGTGCGTTGTAGCTGGTGCCATTTCTCCTCCTCAACCCAAATACCACCACCCAGGTGTACCTTAATGGGGGAGCAAAGAATCGAGATTAATATATCAATAGGTTCATTATTCACTACTTGCAACTGTACAGAGCTCATCTGGAGGTGGAGTAGAGTTTACATGGTTTAATTTCTGGTCTGCAGGGGACTTCAGCTGGTTTGGCTCTTCACACTGTGAGAATCTAATGATCTTTTAGCTTGGATATTTAATTAAACTGCAATGTAAGATGAAGCGCAATCATTATGTTATGAGTTTATTTTCCGACGTCTTTTACTGATTAATGGTCATTGAGTCTTCACTTGGACATTTTCCAATTTAGAGTAAATTATTTCCCCTTAAGATCAGGGTGTGCATTTTATTATTACATACTGTATGATATTTACTTTAAAAGTTGCACTTGTTATTATTGCGCACTTCATATCCATTCTGCTGAACACTTTACTTCCATGGGCATATAATTGTTCTACTGGCATAAAAATGTGCCAAAACAAAACTAAGGCTAAACTGCAGGTTCGAACTGCACAGCTTGTAAAATCTCCTTAAAGGGCTTCACGAATGCCTGTGGAAAGAACCCTAGTCTGTACAGTCAAATCATATGAGTTAATGATTTCTTGATTTCTTGGCAATATGGCTTTCTAAGCTTCTGGACACATGTAGTTCCACTCTGAGGTCTTCACAGTGCTGCTAATCTATGCGGTGGTAATAGTAAGAAAATTATGCTCACATTTCTGATCATGGATTGAAGGTACATAATCACAGAATCAGGTGTTTCTCCAAGTATTATTCTTTTTATTTGGTAGATTACAGTTTGAAAGTGTATTCTGCTGCTGAATCTCTTCTGCCTTCAATTTATCAAGAAACTGGTAAGAAAGTAATTTTAAAAAGAAGCTGAAACAAATAGTGTGCTCTTTCAGGCTTGATCCCAACAGGCTTTGGTGTTCTTGGAAATTCTAAATACAACAGTGATCAGCCATAGGTCCGTTTCTTCATTATTGCAAGTTAGAAAAATCCAAAACATATAATACAGGAATACAAGACAAAGCAGCTGTAAAAATCTTTTTGATACTTGACTATCAACTGGGAGATTAAATTAACGAATGAAAGTGGACCAAAAATACATTCAATTAACAGCACAGAAACAAGGTAATTCAATATTTACCTTTTTTCATTTACAGATTACTTTGATTCTGCATTTGCAGATGTCATTTCTGTGATAAATCCGTATAATAAAGAAATTTTGAGAAGAGGATTATGGTAACTTAATAACATCGCTATTTAGTATTCACTTCGGTTTGACATTTTAATCTTCAAAACTGAGTTTGGGATTGCAACCGATAAATTAATTCTTTTTATTAAAATTGCCTTTTATATAAAGTCTTTCAAAACAATATCCCAAGGAATGATCAATTTGGCAGTTGTGCAAAAACATTGTACAGTGCGGTGAGCTTCTTGAAACATGCTTATAAATACATTATATTATAAATATTTCTTCTAATTCTTGGATACATACTATATCCTAGGTCCTATTTTTTAGAAAGTACACATAGGGATGCCAAGCAGTAAAATACTTGAACATGATGGCAAAGCATACAGCTCAAAATTAAACAAGGCTAATTAAGCAATGAGATTCACTGAAGATGAATGCTTTGCTTAATGGGTGGTTAGAAAAAGCTATAATTGTGACTGTCCTCTTCACTATTAAAAAGATCATGTTAATAAATTCAAGCCTATCAACACCATTTGTGAATGCAATAAGGCTTCACTTCTTTGAGTACGACTCTTTATTAATACCACTACATTGGGCCTATTAAGATCACTACAGTGCACGTTTTTAGCAAGCACGCTCTCATAATTGTTTTTTCACTTGTTACTGATGTTCATAAATTAAAAAGCTTTTTATTGAACAGAATTAAGTAAATTATGCTGACCAACATTTATCAACAGGGTTTATCTACTGTGAAAAACACAGGCTTGTAGCAGGTGCAACCACCTTGACACATGTTTTGAAGGTGCTGTCTTGTGAAAGTGGTTTCACCACAAAAGGAGGTTTCCTGAACTAAACAAATTTCCAACTGCTGTTGCAAGACAGACCACAGAGTTATCTACAGCTGGTATTAAGTGCATTTTGAAGTGGATAGAACATCCATTCTTCCATCTAATCTATCTAAGCCACTAATTCTTTCACAGCACCCCAGAGCCTTCCCAAGAAGGCGCAGGGAGAGACTATATTCTGGTTAGGACACATATCGCAGGGTGCACAAGGAAAATTCACAGACACAAATTAACCTCAACTTTGAATTATTTCAAATGTGGAGGAAACCAGAACACCTCAAGAAAAACTCAGACACGGGAAGATAACAAAAAACCCATCACAAAAGACACCCAAGGACGAAAGTGATCCCAGTGCTCCGTGACTATGACTGCAGCATTAATCACTTTGCCAACAATGTCTGATAAAAAACCCTTTAAACAACCTGAAGGAGAATTTGCTTAAATATTTCGATTGATCAGAAAACAAGACAATTCCAACAGCTGAACCACTGTGCTAGAAAGAAGTGGACAAACTGAATTTTCCACTACAGGTATAGCATCAGTAATACAGATAATGAACACCAGCACACAGTTTCTCAATGCTTTCATGTTTTACTAGCTGCAGGTTCTTGTACAAATATATAGATGAAGTGTTACTGTAACACTGAGTCTTTGTTAAACTTCATGCATCTATCTACATACATCATCTCACGATAAGGTCAAAACCTTGACATATCCAGCACCTGTTGTTGGATTCCACAGCTTTTAAAACCTGAAAAAGATCTCAAACTGCGATGAAATTGGAGTCTGATCCATTTCCCTTTGAGACAGCTTCCTCATCAGTGTCTTGAAATCATTTCAAAGAGAAGACTTATCTCTCCAGGCCAATAATTAAAGGGAGGAGCAGTATCATCCTCAGCCGCACTCTCTGTGCTTCACTAATGCATCTAACATTTTACCTACAGCTATTGCCTGCAACAATACCACGCCAGGGAATGCAATAAATAAAAGAGGGTTTAGCACTAATTGTCAAAATAGAAGGTAGATGCATTTCCTCAGATGCAGACGCCTTACATGACTCAAAGGTAAATTAAAGCAATGGCATTCCTGTGACAAAAACCTTTGATCGCCTTCAGCAGTCTTCGGGCTGCTGGTCGACCTATTTGCATTTTCACCTTCTTGCTAAGGTACTTTAAGATTGAGGCTAGCAGGCCACCTTTACTCCAAACTCTGGTCTGCACAAAAGTTCGAGGGATTTTTTTAGAGCTACCCTAGCAGTCAATTCATATCCTATGGTAGAAATAATTAGTACAGGGGAACGTGAGAGAGATGTAATTTGCTTTTGTTCTTCACGGTTGAACTGAGAGAACACTTTCCACTTGTAACGAATTCCCCCAAGCGGCGGGAATGGGAATACAGTGTGCCTCTCCACAGATCTAACCAAAGTGAGTGAAATCAACGCTGCTGAAGAGAAAGTCGCGAGATTTCTAACATACTGCTTATTGTATGAAACAAATATCAATGTAATCCATTGCCAATGACCAACAGCACTGAAGGGTAGAAGGAGAGACATTATTAAGCAGGGAAAGAAGCAGTAAATGTGAGCTAAATATGAGGACAGGCTGAACGTACCTTCCCGTCATTGAAAGTGTATACCGTTCTGGGAGAGGGTGAATGGCTAGAGCTGGTGTTTGCTTCTTCCCGGCAGACTTCTTGTGGCTCAATAATGGGCTCCACCACTTCTGTCTTGATTGTCTGAGTGCCATTGTCATGCATAGGCTCTGTAATAAGAACAGATTGAGTACTGTTAAAGCAAGACACTTATGGAGAACCAAAAAGTTTCTTTTTAAGTATAAATGCTAAAAGATCTGTTTTATTTCATATGCTAGCTTTCTTCATGTGAAATAGCCGTCTCCTTCAAGCTAGTAAATACATAGTACTAGGGAATATACATCATGAAAACGTTCAAGAGTGCACCTATTTCAGATAAAACATTTTATTTACTACACGGTTCTGAAGAGGATCTGAGGTTAAACATTTCAAAGAAGTTACAGAGTGCACTACCAGGTAGCATTTTATGATAGTTAAATAAAACCTTTCTTAAACGAATATAGTGTATTTAGCAAAATACCTTTCAACCAATACTTATATAGCAGAAGAAATATTCTAAATTTATTTAGTTGGTGCTTTCATCCGAGTTATTTATACAGCTGGGCATATCACTTAAGAATATTACTTTACTCAATGGTATAATAGCATTACCCTGTCTGGGAACTGACACAAAAACCTTCAAGTTAGAGTAATAATACAGTTATACTGTAGATCTTCTATAGTGCTTTAAATTAACAACAGTATTACTCTGAGAAAAGCTTCATGTTAAAATACATGTTCTGTATTCATGTTAAAAAAAATGTTCTGCTTTTTTTTATTATTTCTGTAGGTGTTAACATGCTTTCAAAAACCTGTAAAAGTCTGTCCTATAGCTGAGAAAGATGCTCTCATATTGCCTTACATCAGGATTATAAAACTATCAATTGTATGTAGCAGAACTTACAGAAATATTGGAATTTGTCAATTATTCCAAAGACAATTTTGGCATAATAATCCTAATATTATTTGTGAATAAAAGCTCATGCAAAAATATGCTCATGCAATGTGGGTGAAAGAAGAATTTATCTCATGTTGCAGGACAAATACATTCCTTCATTTATTTACAGAAAGGTTATTCTGGTAAAATAATCACTGCATCACCCTTGTCACCATTACAAAGTTCCATCGAAAAAATCAAGTAATCTAAATCTCATAATATACGAAAAAGCTGACCTCGAAACAACTTGAAAAAAAAACCTGTTTTAATGCAACTTTTTCAATCTGGTTGCTTTATTGGTCAGATCTTTGAAGACAAGTTTCTTGGCTTGAATACACTATACTTATGAGGGAACAAGTAAAGGTTTATTCCATGCTGAAAAGAGAAGAAAAGAAACAACATTTCGACTGTCGAGCCTTCTTCTTTCACTATATGTATACTATATTTACTATATAAACGTATGATATCAGAAGGGTTAACAAATGAAACTCACTATTAATTGTACATTTTTAATTAATAGGTTTGTACAACTTTTACTAGTAATGGGATTGACATGAAAATTACACATTATATAGTAATACAAAGAACCATCAAAACATCGAAACCTGCTCCCTACTCACAAACTTTACTGTACAACCACCAGGTTACACTCAGAGGAAAGCTGAATCAGAAGTGACACTTTTAAGACCTAATAAATGGTTTCATTTGAGACATTCAGTTGCATCAGCCTCATTCACCACACATGAACCCAAATGAGAAAAATTATTTCTAAGAACTCTTTATTGAGAGAGGCTCTTTAGTGACTCAAGCTGGACCAGGAGAACCAGGAGCAAAGATTCCATTATGACTCGTGCCAGTGGGTTCTTTTTAGTCCAGTAAGCTGGATTGTTGGCCGGCTGTGCTAAGCTCCCATGCAGCTGATGAGTTTTAATATTGGTCAATGCATTCCTGACCTGAAACAACCCCAGGCTTCTAATCTCGTGCCTCTATATTGCAGGAGCCTAGATTTTGCTTCAAGCTGATGGCTGGTTAATGCTCCTGTTATCTAAAAGAATAGGCGCACTGTATGCTTCTTTCAGGGTTAGAATTCACTCAACACAGGAGTTTTTATGGCAATTTGATGCTTCTAATACATGCAGTTATGAATGTACAAAAAAGATTGTTGCTATTCTGTTCATCTCTGGTTTAGTATATTTCTTGTATGTCAATAGATCGTAAGCTGGAAAAAAATACTGCAACTAAATACTAAATCTTTTCTCTTGTTTTGAAATGTTTTGTTTAGATTCATGTGGGAAACAAGATTTCAATTTTTGGCAGGGGTATGAATTATTATATTCAGGTCTCATACTCATCCAAGCTTAAGTCTTCCAATAAAGCACACTGATGCTGGTAACCCTGCCATATTCAGTGAGCACCAGCTGTATCGTTTAGAGCCCTGGAATCAGTGGGTTCAAGCACCCTCATCCTCATCGCTGCAGTAGACACAGCTGTATAAATGGGTAACCTAGCAATAGACCAAGAGGAATCGTGTACTACCAGGCTCTAGGCTCAAATCCATCTTGAGCAGAAAATTCAGCACGTGGTTGATCTCAACAGGATTGTCTCTCTAACTGGTTGGTGCTTACCACTTCCCAGCCTCATGAGCAAAACATCCTGCAGCCTCCTGTTGAAGTCTCTGAGCTCCTTGACCTCGGTCAGCAGGCTCCCATACTCCTTCAGCTTCTTGGCCTGCTGTACCAGCTGCCTGCGCGTGCGCTCCAGTTCCTGCTGGAGGCGTCGCATCTCTTCCTCCTGTTGCCGGTAGCTGTGCACCAGCTCTTCATACAGCACCCGTGGCACCACAGCCTCCTCGGGCCCTGAGTCCTCCACAAGGCTGTCTTCATAGTCTTCCTCGCCTTCCATGCAGGAGCTGACTGCATTCCGCTCCAGTCGGGCCACTACCGCTGCCAGGCTCTTGGAGGAACTGGAATTGGAGCGCCCATGCTCTTGTGCCTGGAGCCCCAGGACGGAAAAAAAAAAAGCAAAACAAATCTCAGTCCAAGCAAGGTCACATTGGTGATTGCAATGGTTAAGGAAAAAGGGAAATTATCATCTTCAAAGACCACTGTCAAGTGTCAGAAGAAAGCTTCTTATTTTATTTGAATACATGCTGCACGGTGGCCAGCAATGATAAGTAGGGACTCTCCAACAATCTTTTAACACTACATGTTTCTTAAGGTCACATACATATTGAGAAATGCTATTATTTTCTTTGGCATGGTTTAACATGAATTATTTTTAAGCTTTTACAGTTTATTGCCTACATTCAAATGACCATCAAAACCACTGCAAATGCTGGAATCAATTTTAGATAGACAGATACTTTTTTGATCCCTTGTGGGAAATTGCAGACATGTTTTGGCCACAGGAAAAAAATAATTAAAAGTACACCTCTTAAGGTAATATCTGTACAACTTCTATTGCACAGATTTAGCTTCAAAGCTAGTTGATTGACAGTTCCGGGGACTGTAATGTTACAGTGCAGCTGTCCAGAGTGCTGAACTCTTGCTATTTACATGAATTATATTTCAGTTATGGACTATGGCACTGTTATAAACACATGTACAGAAGCAAACTCATGATTTTACTAATTGAATCCTTAACCAAATAGCTAAAGGAACAAAATTATGCTGGATGTTCAGCTGTCCCATTAAGTCCATAGGATGGATTAACTTAATAAAGTCATATAGTACAATACTTGATCTTACTTTTCAGCCTGCTCATGAAATTATACAAAATTATACAGAACAGTAGATATTGCACTTACAGGTAGTTCATACTATCTGAAAAATGTCATAATTCATCTACAGCAAAAATTCCTTTTAATTTCCTCATGTACTCCGCATGTACTCCGCATTAAACTACGTTATATACAGTAGAAAACAGTAAAGGCTCGGATTCAGCATCGGGGAGACAATCTGGGAGACAGTGGGCACAAGGCAGGATGTACCCTGGACGGGAAGTCAGTCCATTAGGACTCACACACATGCACTCATGCAGATTTAGAGATCCCAGTTAACGTAGGAGGAATCCGGAGCACCAGGCCAAAACCCACACTGGCACAGGAAGAATATGCACACTCCTCTGAGAAAGTTCCCCAGGCAAGAAATAAAGGAATCAAAGCAGTGCTAACCTCCATACCACCAGGCCAGCCAGAAACTCCAGAAAACTGGAAAAACTCCGGCTTTGAAGACATATCTGGCTACAGATGTTGCCGTGACATCTTTAAACTAAGTTCAGAAATGGTTTTAAAAACTGAATCTTCAATTAACCTCACTAAATTAATGACAAAATGTTTTTGTAAAAAGGGTGATTTCACTTTTTAAAGCATTTAAAACCTCAAGAACTCAATGTACTGTATGCACAGTTACCAAAATACACAAATGTATCACATTTACACTGGTGAAAATTCTCTTTTCTCCTCTGTGTATGGGCTGAGCTGCTCTGCTAACTAATTTCTCCTGCAATACAACACACTCATACAGTATATATTGCCCAGTAAGACGGAGTAAGATCCTCACTATATACAGGAATAATACCAAATTAAGATAAGGATTTTTTTCAAAATGTTTCATCCTACTGCTATTTGATATTTCTGCAGTACCACAGTTTCTTATTCCTCCTTATGTCAAGGAGTTATTTTCATACCTCTCTCTTAATACCCTCCCGTGTGAGTGCTATTTCAGCCATCAACTTAAAATTCAGCATTTAACACCACACCGTGAATTGCTGAGAATAACAAATATAAAACTGGACACTGTACAAACATTTGAAATCAAAGACGGTTCGAAGTTGAACCTGCTCCAAAAGCAATAATAACTATTTCGGAGTCAGCACCAATAAATCACAGACTATCACAATGTATTCATTTTCAGATATTTTTAGAATATTGGAATAGAAAATTAGAAAAAAATCCCCAAATAAATAAAATACTAAAAAAAACATTAAACATAACAATCAAAAGAACTACCACTGGTTATTTCACTGTTTGAAAAATGCATTTTGGAAGTGAATAAAAAGCTCTCTGCATATGTTTTGTGGAAACCTCAGCACAGATTCAACGTTGAATGTAGTTTACAACAACATACCCCTCCTGCTTCTAAGAACAAAGCAAGCTGAGTTAGAGAATTGGCCTGGGATGCTTTGGCCAAACCAGATCTTTTGTAATTTAATCAGATCCAGAAAACAGAACTGCTGTTCTCGTACTCTTGTTGCCCACAGTTGACAGGAACTCAGACTAATGCTTCTGATACCAGAAACCTACATTTGTGACTGTGCTACAAGCACTTAATCTATCAGGTCATCATTGTTTCAACTGGATAACACAGAAATCCGCATGGCAGATACACTAGTGTTATGTTATGCTATTATACTACCTTAATTATACTGGCTGGGGATCTTCAAGAAGTGCTGTACGGGCCATGGTTCTCTCACTTGTTAAACACGCAATGCTGTCTGTGTGAAGGCAGATTAACCTCAGCATACCAAATGAAGTTCGCAGAAAAATTTAGATTTTTTTATCTTGATTTTAGTAGTCAGTAAAATTTTGATGGGTTGGATCATTAAGAAAAAGGCAACATAACCAAGGTTGCAGAGCTAAGGAGAAATTTGCTCAAGAGTTGCTACAGACTCCATAGGGATCTCATATCTGACACACTGAATTTTCCAAATTAAATAAAAAATTGTTTGCACGCTGGGTTTGAGGCATTTTGATTACCCAAGCTCCTGTGTAATTAACACATTTAATGGCAGTTACAGTCCTCCATCACTCTTAACATATCAGAAAAAGAATTATCAAACATTCATTAATCAGACAATGTCTGTAAGCCGAAAAAAAAACAGCCTTTACACTAAAACATGAAAGCATGTTATTTGACAGCAAAACCTTTTCATTGTATTTTCCACTCAATAAAAAATAGTTATTGAAGAAAAAAATCTATCTACTCTACATTTAACATTATCCTTAGTAGATGGTTCTGTATTCAGTAGCTTATTTTTTCCACTTTCCATAATGTTATCTGCTTCAATGCTCCTGAAAATAATATTTTACTTTAAAAACTTTCAATATTTAGAGGGACGTTACCTGCTTTTAAACACTTTCTTATAAATTTGCAAATCCTTTTAAAACAATTCTTATCTTGCACTTTCAAACAATTAACTAGCAGTAAGAAGTCCTGAAATTAAATACAGTAAAAACTCCTTGCTCACTTAACCTCTTTCTCAGCATGAGATGACAAAAGAAAAAGTACCTTTTTGTGTTTGAGGGGGAGGAGTTCCTCTCCAAAGTGATTCTCCACTGAATTATCTATAGCATTTGTGGACAGTTTGGGAATTTTCATCTTTTTCTGCATAATACTGTGTTCAAACTCTTCTATGTTTTCTGAAATAGATCAAAAAGAAAATTAGTATTGATTCAAAAGCAGAAGAGGTATTTAAACTTAAAAGAAACTTAATCATGGGCATATCAGAAAGAGAAGAAGCCAGCTATGTCCCATTACCCCACATAATACAGTTATTTCTGAGACCTAAATTATTATTATGCAATATCTCAGATTAATGTGCATTTCTTTTTGTTCAGTAAATTTTGATAATATTATACAAAACTAAAAATCACTGTACTACTATCTTAACCTAATTCCTCTTTCCTTTTAAAACCTAACATTACATTTTAGGTCAATTCCAAAGTTGGGTACTAAAAAACTGACATCTAAATTCAGGTTCTACTGGGGCACTTCCTGAAATGAGTGCAGTCACTGAAATGTAATAATAACAATAATAATAATAATACTAGGACTAGCTAGCAAACATTGCATGATAAGTATGGTTTTCACTGAGTGCTTTGGCAGTCACTTGCCTGCCCATTCTCCAAAGGGCAAAGCGTTTTTTAGAACATCACACTTCAAAACATCAGTAAAATAATGGTTTAATACACTTAGTTTAATGTTTTTTTTAATACTTGAAGAATAACACATCTGTGATCATTTTTAAAACCTTTTATAACAATACACACAGCACAGTATTTGTTTAGTCAGAATCTGCCCAACTGTCTGTGGTCACTTCTTGAACAGCTCTAAGATAATACATTTCTGAGATACTTCAGCTTCTGCCCAGAGTAGCTGGGCATTTTGCCATCTTTGTGCATCTGCCTGTACCAAAATTACTGGGACAAGCTTCCTTTTTTAGTTAATGGACTAAAATCACATTGTATGTAGAAAACAAGTGTAATTGTCCAAAGCTATATAATGACAGTCTATAACGTGATGGAGTCAGTGCATAAGTTGCTAGAGATAGTTTCGGCCATTACGGCCAACAGAAACGTAAAAATGGAACCCACACCAGGAGGGCCAAAAATTCATCTGGCAGACCTTGTTAAGACAGTAGCTTTTTTTCCCTCTTAAAACCAAGTATCTGATGTCTGCATACGTGTTCAGGCACTTTTATAACTTTATGGAAGGACAGCTACCTAGATGCCAAAGATTACACATTTGAAAACCCAGAGATACATAAATGAAGTCACATTCCATTAACAGTGTGGCATGGGACATGTTTGCTTCTAATGCAGTGCCAAGAAAAAGTCTGGGAAGACCCTTGGTTGGTCACTATGCACATATATTTTAGATCTAAAATTTAACTATATCGTCATGGAAGTCTTGATCAAAATGATATATATATATAATATATAACAAACAGACAAAAGATAGAGTTGGATTATTTAAGTAGCAACAGTATGTTTCTGAACCCTTAAATTCAATAACTGGTTGCATCTCATTGAGCAATGACGTCAACCTGACGTTTACTGTAATTGTTTACAATAAGATCAGATTTTACGAGTTCTTGTCCATTTTTCCTTAGAGAACTGCTTCTCTAAGAAAGCAGGTTACATGTGAGGGGTTCCCTGCATGAATAGCTCATTTCAGGACTTGTCACAGCACTCTATGTGGTTTGAGGACCAGAATTTGACTCGGACAACGCAAAATGTTACATTTCTTATACTTCAGCAATTTTGTTGTAGATCTACTTTGTATGTTTACGATCTCTGTATTGGCCCACTTTCAACTAAGCTGACTAATGAAAAAGCCTGACAGTCTCCTCCAGAATTCGCTGATACAAAGCAAATTCTAGTTCTGTCAACGATAGCAAGCTGACAGGTGCTAAGGCAGCCAAGCATCCTTCATTGATGATATTTCTGCCATCTTGCGTGACAGTCAGATAAGGTTCTTCTCTTGGAAGGCAATGTTCGGTTTTTAATCACACAAAACATTTCTCATTGTGGTCAAACAGCTCAGTACATCAGTAGATCATCCAGGTGCTCTTTGGTGATCCCGAGACAGGTAGCAGTGTCCTTTTCTCATGGTTAAGGCAAAAACACTGACATTTGCTGCACTGAGAGAGGGCAGCAGATCCTTGGATGATACTCTGGGTTTCTTTTTTGTGAGTTTCTGGATGATTTTCGTGGTTGCTCTTGGGAAGATCTTGGTGGGACAACCGATCCTGGGTAGTGTCACTGTGATTTTGAATATTTTCCATTTGTTGACTATGAGATAGAAAGAGACTCACACATTTAGAAATGGCTTTGTAACACTCTCTAGATTGATAAGCAGGAGCTACTCTTTTTTGAAGTCCAATGAAATCTCTTTGATCTCAGCATGACACATTTCCTCTAACCTTTGGACACCAAACTCACAAATTTGAATACTGTTAGTGTCACTTTAAAAAACAGATTCTAAACATGCCGAAAAACACAGCACTATACATATACAGAAACAGGTGAAAAAGCATGGAAATCCTATAAACAGATCATCCCCTGATGCTGTCTGCCTGCTGTCTCCTTTCCCTAGACTTCAGAAAAAAAAATTCCAATGCAACATTGCCCGCGTCCTTATTGAAGCAGACAGGAGCTCTACAATCACTTGAGCAAAACTCATAATGGATAAAGAATGGCTTCAGAATCTCATGACTACTATGGCTTTAAAGACGTCGAGATCTGTTTTGTCCAAACTCCTTGGAACACCAGGTGCAGAAGCTTTTTTACAGGGCAACTCTCAAAGCAAATGTATGAAAAATACTAAGTTGACTTTTTTTTCCATGCTGAAAAGAGAAGAAAAGAAACACAACATTACGGCTGTGGAGCCTTCTTCGGGTGTGAGCTCCACAGCCGAAATGTTGTGCTTCCTATCTTTTCTTTTCAGCATGGAATAAACCTTTAACTTGTTCCTACGCATGCTGATGCAGCTACCTACTTGAACTATGAAAAATACGTGCTTATTGCCAATTAGGAATTGTGATCTCTGAGCCGAACATTGTGCTGGTGGTATAACTGTGCTGAGATTGAGAGGGATGGCTGCGCTCGACCCTTATAATGTTTACTACAAGGACAAAACCCTTTCGCCCATTTTCAACCATCTGCAGTAGGTGCTGGTTACACTTTTGCTTAACTGGATGTCATCACTGTCCTGACCATCATCAGTCCTGACCATGCTGGGCCAGGGAATCATTATCTCGGAAGGTCAGAGGCCCTAATGATCTCAACACTACTATGTCTATATATGTTGCACCCCACGAAATTCCCTTGGAATTATGCCACAGCTGGCTACTGCCTTGACAGAAGAGTAGACCCTCTAAAAAATAACAGACTCCCTGATGGAGAAGGATTCTTCATAGTTGCCCTGTTCCACCATAAATTGGAGTGACCTCATAATTGCACTGTACTAATGAGTGTACTGGTGGACTGCAACAAAATAAATATGCTCATTTGTGCAATAATGGGAGCTCACTGTAATTATTTGTAGGTACATTGTCCTGCTGGCACGCTTGGTTGGTCAGTGTTGTTGACCATGTTTCAGTGCCAATTAAAATATACTACAGTGGCTTACTATTTCCTTATACTCAGGAATGTGTAATGCGAATACGTCATGCATTCACACATACACAATAAAAACTGGATCTCAGTCTGAACTAAAAGGCTAGAAGCAGACATCCGCTCCTCTCACTTGAAGTGAAAGGTCATCCAGCAGCCCCTACATCACTCTCCTCTTATTAACACAAGTTTTCTTGAGTAAACTCCAAATTTATTGTCCCTAAAATCCGAAGCACAAAAAAAATGTATTCCTGTTGCAGTTCGGTTCGACTTTTTCAAATGTAAATGGCAAGTTTGAAATGACATTCCATGTCACAAACTTGAGTTAACATCCACTGATATTCAAGACAAAATAATGTGTTTTTTAAAGATTTGTTTAAGTATGGAAACGCAGATGTAAAACACATCTATTTAAACAGAAACCACCCACCTCTAAACAAAATGTTATGCAAATACCTTATAGGGTTGAATTGAGGATACGGAATTACAAAACTCGTGGTTTTGCTGCCTTAGTAGTGCTGTAGCATGACTACGGTAACACCAGTAGTACGACAACTTTGTAAACAAATCGACGTCATATTTCTGTCAAGTTTAACTAAATCCGATCTGAAAATACACAAAGGCACAATGTAATGGTAATTTTGCTGTAGGACGCCAGGAAAGTTGAAGACAGCTGCTGAAAAGCAAGCTTCACATGTTTAGGCCTGTACACTGAAGAAATCGGAAAACAGTCTTTTGTTATTAAAAAAACACGAATTTCTGAAGCAGTGGAAGAGCGTTATACTTAAAAAGTAAGAAAGTAGCGACAGTCTTAAGCAATTCCTAGAACTTAGAACGATTAGCTGCTTAAAGAACCTCTTAACTGGAGCTAAATCTGAGACAACATATGCATGTATTTGAATAAACAACATATAAATCGTAAGATTTCATAACGCTCTCTCATTTTTCTCTGTCACATCTTATAAGCACTTAATGCTCCTTTTGGATTGTCTTCAGTTTTTAAGGTAGGCCCACAGTGTTATTCTTCAGCTCTTACTTAATCGCAGTTCTGACCTTTAATTAATTAATTTCTCAACTAGCCTACAGATATTTCCGAATTCCTTAAAAACTGTATTTCAGGTAATGATCACTTGGACAACGTTTTTCATTGATGAAAATCTGTTCAATTCCAATACTTTTATAACACAAGCCACCGCCACGCTTTTCTTTCCGATATGCCCATAATAAACCAATAAAAAACATTAGAAGTAGAAAACGAGTGAAAGGTAATGCATGAGAAAGAGAAGAAGTTAAAACGACTTACCTGCAAGTGCCAGTATCTGTGCTTTGCCAGGCTGGCCTGTACCATTCCCTTCTGTTCTGTGCACCAAATACACCTTCTGATTATCAAAATCTGTCTTGTGCAGAGGTCTAAAATCTTTTACACTGGAAACCGGCAGAGCGTAGCACACATCGTCTTCCAGAAACCTCACAAAAGCATACATTATTTCTTCTTTGGTCCTGCACTTTAGATATGGTTAACAGTTTTCCCTCTATATAAGTATAAAAAATATATATAAACACACACAAAGGGGGAAGGGGAAAGGCCTCGGCGCTCAGCTACTCCGGCCTGGTCTCCCCTCACTTCAGGAAATGAGAAGCTTTTTTTTTCTCCAGACGCCACCAGGCTCGAATAATCAACGCACGAAAAACAAAGCAAACCGGTGAACAGTGAAGTACAGAAGTTTAATATTTTGCATGAAAAACTTTTTTTTTAAGAAATTGATTTTTTCAAGAAACTCATTTTATAAATATTCGTATTCCCATGAAATCGCTTAGTTTTGTTTGTTATCGATCCATTTCGTGTAATGAAACGGTATTTTATGTAATTGACAGCAATGTTAAAGGGAAATCATACTTCATAGTTTTAAGTAAAAGACGCGGTTAAATGGTTTGTGATATTATTATTTCTAAAGTTAAGATGGACTTCTCAGTTCCACAGGTTTGTATTATAGTGCAGAAAATATGTTCGGGTTTTTATTTTTCACAACTCTGTAAATTGTACAAAAATACCACTTCCTAACGTGCTGTTTTGACCCTAATTCAGAAATAGCCATGGGCAAACGTCTCTGTGTATTTCTCAGCCTCGGTGAAAAACAAAACCAGTTTAAACCAGTTCTAACAAACGTTCCCAGCAAGCTTAGCTTTCTGCTTACTGGCAAGACAAAGACGTCTAAACCAGTCCGTCAAGTTTGAAGCTGGCTGTTGGTGGTCTAATACCACCTGCAACGTCATTGCAAGATGTAATAAAGTTAACGTCACCGTGTTAACAATGAATTAAAGCTTTTGTTGTTGTTGTTTTTTTGTTTTAAGTTTACTTGAGATTTACATATTTGTTTGCAAGAGAAACCTGAAATTTGCAAAAGAAAGCAGATTTTTATATTGGTAAAGACCATTATGTTATGTTGGCCAGATAAACCTTTTCTCGATTTGACATTATGACACACCCCTGTTCATTCAAAAAAATATCATATGACCTCTCTTATCTACATTATGGACAAGATCTATTTTTTAGCATTCCATCTGGAACCTATGCCTTGCTGAGGCATGAGTTTAGATTTTGTAATCCAGATGGAAGAGTATATCCTACCGGACCACAAAAAACATTCCAGCTGTTACCTAAAGGTTTTCAAATAAAGCATTCAATTTTTCCACACAGTCTTGTGTATTGCTTAAGTTATGACAAGATCAAGCATCGGGGTAGTCTAGCTGATGGCAAAATGTCCACATAGACACTTTTTCAGGTATGGTATAATGGGAAACATTCTATTATATGACACTGTCTAGGTGGTGTTTGAAGCAAAACATAAAACGAATAAACACCATACCCAATTCTTGAATGCATTTTAATTTTGAGGTGTTGACACATTTCGTATTGTGTTTAAGCTAAAACTGAATTGCCTTAAATTTACCATGTAAGTCAAAAGTTCCAGAATTATGATATTATCTGAAGACAACTCCAGTCATATTACCAAACTTTAGATAAAAATAAGGATAGAACAGGTGTAGAATCAGAATCTTAAGGCTTGCAAACTTGTCCTTACTTGTTTGCCTTTTCTGTTCCAAACACACGATCTGTGAAGAATCTCCAAAAACATAGACAGATATTGAACGCAGTGAAGTACATACAGTACCTGTTTTTGCTTAGGTGCAAGTACCTAGGCAAAATTCACTATGATGTGATGAGAAACCCTAGCAGACAATGTCCCCAAAACATTGAGCATTACATCATAACTTTTATAGATGATCAGATTCAGTTTATTTGTCTGATGCTTTTATCCAAAACAACTTAATTTTGCACATATTTATACAAGCTGTTCCTTACTGGAACAATTTGGGTGAAGTAGACTACTCTACCCAAATGCTACTGCCAAACTTAAACTACTGCTCCAAACTGCTGTCCACATTGTAAACAGGAAGGATTGCATTGGGTATGGTAAATCACTTTTTGTTTTATTTAGCATGTTGCAGCTGCAGAGAGCCAATAACTTGTACACACGGAAACACAGGTCTAAAGCTGCATTCTGCCTGAAAGAAAACTGACATCTGATTAAATTAAAACAATAAAATAAATGTCAAGCAACAAACCATTTGAAAAAAAAAACAAAGTTATCTAGTCAACAATACAAACTGCTTTTTTGTGTGTCTAAAAATGGTTTAAGTAATAGGTTTATTCCACGCTGAAAAGACAAGAAAGAAAACACAACATTTAGGCTGTGGAGCATTCTTTGGGTGTCTCCACAGCCGAAACATCGTGTTTCTCTTCTTCTCTTTTCAGCACGGAATAAACCTATAACTTGTTCCTTTGCAGCGTATGCATGCTGACACAGCTACCCACCTAAAAATGGTTTAGATTGTCTGGTGATTAGCCATCTTTAGATTTCTAAACGAAAGTGAACTTTTTATTAGTAAGATAAAAAACCTTGCATATTAACAGTTAATGTCACACATAAGTAAACTTTGGAAATGACAAGTCATTTTAAGTAAAAAAAAAACTGTGTAAAAATATACATAGTGTATGACTCCTTTTGACTTATTTTTCATTTTATTAATTCTGAAATTAGGCCTCTGCTTCCCTGCACGATGAAGCCAGATAAATTTCTACAGTAATATACTGTATATTTATCGTGGGTAACAGAAAACAAAACAGGTAGACAGTAAGAAAGAAGTTTCTTTGATGTAGTATTACATAAATAGTTTCCTCAAACTTTAATCTGTATCCCATTGACTGTGTAATGTAACAGCAGATTGAAAATGATCTTATGATGCAGACTCTAAATGTGCCAGACCTTACCCTCACAAATAAGATCATTTGTCTCCTGAAACTATAAATTGGCTATTGACACTGTCCAGTGGAACACCTGCAATTGTTTCTTCATTGGGTGGTGTGAGTCTTTCCCACCTGATTACCTTCCTTTCAATGTTAATTAGCATTGAGATTTTAATTGACCCATTTCCCACTTTCAGTTAAAAGTATCTATCCAATTTAAAGATGATTTATTAATTGTAATGATTTTAGACATTGTACTTGTGATAACAGTTGACCACATACATGTACACCGTCATTCTGTTGAAAAAATATATTGTTGAATGTCCTATATAATTGCTGGTGAAAATAAACTTGAAACCATAAAAATTGCACCTGTAGGCTACTGTACATCTTCGAACTGCAGGACTGACATGCAAATTAAATATACTGGGATTAATAATCAGCATCACCTGCAAACTTGAGGTATTGATGAAGCAAAACATTGGCTGTGAATGCGATGTTAAAAAACAGCTTAATATTGCGATTAGCAAAGTATAAGTGTTTATACCTGTAAAAGAGAACTGGCATAAGTTTAAAGGTATCCCATGGACTGAAATAACTGAAAATAAAGACTGTTAGCCAACCACAGCACAAATGTAAACCATATTTTTGTGATGCTTAAGTGAGTCAAGTGTTTAATCATGCCCTGTTAAAATTCTTTCTTCATTCTTTGATTTCCTGTCTCCTGTTGACATACCTGTACGTTTTATACTGACAATGTTATCCTTCAAATTCTTATTTATTTTGCTGAAACTTTAATTCAATGCAAATTACTTAGCAATTCAAAACCCAAAGGCCTTCAAGTTAAGAGTCTAGAGCCCTAACCCTACTCCACACGTCTGTTGTCATCCAAGTTTTTGCAGTGATTTTAAAAAGATGAACGATTTATCATTATCAGCAGCAGTTGCAAACTGTACTCCCAAAGAGGTTTCGTGGTTCTTCTTTATATCAATTTCCAATGTCATGAATTTGTTCAATTAAGCAATAAAGAGTAAATCACACAAAATCCTGAGCACCTTGTATCTATCATGCTCTAGATCTAGCGATTGATCACACAATTGCAGAAATGTGTGCTAAATTTCATCTGCTAAATTGATGAAAACCTAGATTTACTATTAGTTTCCCTGAATGGTAAATTTCTAAAGATAGAGGGCAGATGGCCTGACATAACATATTTCTTCACAAAAGCCCTAGTATAAAGATATATATGGAAAGACAGAAAGAATGCATGGAAGAGGAGGTGTTTTTAGAGTTGTAGGTGGCCTGTGAGAAATAAAGTATTGATTACAGAAATGGTCTGGTTTACCGTGGTTAATTAAGTTCTTGGTAAATCACTAAGAGTCAGCAACAATCCAGGAAACAGGATAAAAAGACAGGTAGGCAGAGAGAAGGGAAAAGAGGAGGCAGGAGAGAGAGGAGAGGACAGATAGAAAGACACAGAAGAACGGTGCCAGGTGGGCCCTTGTTTGGATCAGTCTTTAAGACCAGATTCGAGGTAAGTATTTGTACCTTGTTGAGAGAGCTTGCCATTCTGTTGTTAGGAAATTGATTTCCTTTGTAGGTTAAAAAGGTCTCTCATAGTTAGTGGATGTATTTTTTTAGAATAGAGATATAGGCTTCCCATTCACTTTTAACTCTAGGTTGTATTCTGTTTTGTTTAAGAAGGCAGGTTTATCTCTCTCTTTTTTTTTTCCCATTGTATAGGATTTTAAATACTTGATAGTTTTCTGGTTGGTCAGGACATAGGCCTCTAAGATACCTTGTTTGTATGTTTCATGTGTGTTGCTAGTTTATGTAGTGTCACTATTAAGAAATATTTGTTTATTTTGTTATTGAAATATTAAGATATTAATATTAAGAGAGATTTGTTATTTGTCTCAGTCTGCCTATTATTTATCATCCCCTGGCTATGCCAAAGCTGTGCCAGAGAACAAAGTTCTCAAGTGCCTCTATTTATACCAACCGCTCAGGAATATTCTTGGCTTAATCTTTACAATTTGGGGGGTATGATTTATTTTAATTTTTGATTAATCTCCTCAGTATTGTCTGTAATTCTATATGTTCTTAACCCCCCTAATTATAACAATGTAAACCTGCTTAAAAATAATAAAATAATTTTTCTCCTTTTTGAGTGGGAGGCAATTTCAGAAGGTACAGTATGTGGAGAATGTCTGAAGCAATTACTAGCATGGAAAAATGTATAGTAGAAACACCATGTAAGAATAACACAAGAATGGGCAGAATGTCCATTCATCCATTTTCTAACTGCTTAATTCATTATCGGGTTGTGGGAGAGCTGCAGCCCTTCCCAGCAAGCAATGGGCTCAAGGCATGATACACCCTTGACTGAATGCCAGTATATCGCAGGTAACACACAGACATTAACACATGTACAGTCACACCAGGGCCAATTTTCCCAAAAGCCATATAACCATCCAGTACTGTATGTCTATGGACTGTGGGATGAAACCGGAGCACCTGGAGGAAACCCACATGAGCACAGAGAGAACATACAAACTCCATGCAGAAATGGCACTCGGGGCCTTAGCTTCGTAAGGCAGCAATGTTAACCACTGTGACACCCAGTAAAATATGTATACAAAAATTCAATAACTGAAATTTGTACTGCTTTAAGACAAGAGTCTTCTTTCATCAGTTGCTGATTGCTTAGTTGTTTAGAAAATAATCCAGTATGGTTAATGAATATGTTGATTATGCAATAATATACTGTATATAGTAGATAGATAGATAAGACTTTATTGATCCTGTAGGGAAATTGATGTGTTACAGCAGTCCAGCCCAAGACAAGCAAAAACAGACATCAGAATAGTTATAAAACAAAAGACAACAAAATAAATAAAAATAAATATAGGTGTGTGCAAAATGTGATGATCATAGTCACTGTAAAAGCAATAAAATATGTGCAAAATGTGCATAGGTTTATACAGACTGATTGTCTAAAAAGTACAATGGAGCAAACATGCTGTCCATAGACGAGTAAATGAAGGGCTAACAGTCCTAGCCTAGGGCAGCGTTATACACCCTGACAGCCGCCGGGAGGAAAGACCTGCGGAAACGTTCCCTTGGACACCGTAGCTGGAGCAGTCTGTTGCTAAAAGTGCTCCTCTGCCCAGTAACAGTCCCATGAAGCGGATGAGAGGTGTTGTTCATGATGGCTGTGAGCTTGGTCAGCATTCTCCTCTCACCCACCACCTCCATGGGGTCAAGGCTCATCCCCAGCACAGTGCCAGCCTTCTTGATAAGTTTATTGAGCCTATTTGCATCTTTTGTCATGATGCTGCTGCCCCAGCACATAACGGCGTAGAAGATGGCCGCCGCCACCACTGATTCATAAAAAATGTGTAGCAGTGTTCCACACACACCAAAGGACCTGAGTCTCCTAAGAAAATAGAGTTGGCTCTGACCTTTCTTGTACAGGGCGTCAGTGTTACCAGACCACTCCAGCTTATCATCTAGGTGTACCCCTAAGTACTTGTAGGAATGTATGCCCTCTATGTCCTCACCCTGGATGGAAACAGGGTTCAGCGGAGACTTATTCCTTTGAAAGTTGAAGATCATTTCTTTGGTCTTGCTGGTGTTAAGCTGGAGATGGTTAAGATAACACCACTCCACAAAGTTGGTAATCAAGCTCCTATATTCCTCCTCCCTCCCCTCTCTAATACACCCCACAATTGCAGAGTCATCCGAAAACTTCTGCAGTGTAAAAGGTGAACAGGAATGGAGCAAGGACAGTCCCCTGTGGAGCCCCAGTACTGCTAACAATCTTTTCGGACACAGCTCTGTAGCCGTACATACTGTGGCCTGCATGTCAGATAGTCTATAATCCAGGACAGCATGGGAGTGTCCACCTGCGCCGCCCTAAGCTTATCTCTCAGTAAAGGTGGATGGATGGTGTTAAAGGCACTGGAGAAGTCAAAGAACATAACTCTCACAATGCTCCCCGTCTTCTCCAGGTGCGAGTTAGCTCTGTGTAGCAGATAGATGACTGCATCCTCCACTCCCAAGTGTGACCAGTAGGGGAACTGCAGGGGGTCCAGTGCTGTACTCACCAGGGTTCTGAGGTGGTCCAGTACAAGCTTTTCCAGAGTTTTCATTAGGTGTGATGTAAGTGCAACTGGTCTGTAGTCATTCAAGACTTTAGGGTGCCCATTTTTGGGTACTGGCACCAGGCAAGATGTCTTCCAGAGCATTGGAACCTTTTCTAATCTCAGGCTGAGGTTGAAGATGTACTGTAGCACTGAACCCAGTTGGTCCGCACAGATCTTTAGCACCCTGGAGCTGACACCATCAGGACCCGCTGCCTTCCCTGCATGGAGTCTCCTCAACTCCCTTCTGACCTGGTCAGCTGTGATGTATAGGCCGAGGAGGGCAGGGGAAGATGGAGTAGGAGTAGGAGGGATCACATGATGGGGTGACTGAGGACATGAAGAGGGTGTACATATAAATACTGTACAAGAAAGAATGTAAAGTGTGTTAGATGACATTTATTTTACCAGCTAAAACCATCATATTCAAATCGACTACTAAACTGAATCGCTGAAGTGAGAACTGGGACACTGTATAACACTAAATGACAATCACAGTCAAATGAAAACCACCATTTTCAATACACAGGGACTGCAAAGCATATTGCTGGACACAGACTGTAACACTGTTTGCTGAATGTAGCGATCATATATTATAATGTTCCATATACCTCTGCATTGCTTTAGCTGCAAAAATAAAGCTATGGTTCTTCTTCCATAGCTGTGTGGCACTGACAAAGGTTGTGAAGCCTGTCAATGAATACTTTCGCTTTTTTAGTTAAGTCCCTTATCTTCTATTTCCAACTCCACAGACCCTTCCTGAAGCCCTATCTCATCATTCAAAACTGTTTTTTAAGTCCACATTTCTTCATTTTTCACTGTTATTTCTTTGCCTTCTCAAGTCTCGCGAAAATTAAAATTCATAACAGGAGTACTGTTTTTTGTGACCCCAAGGAATGCTTATGTTTCTTCTGAGGTAAGAATTTATATAAGGTGCAAAAATCATAGACCACAAATTGTTGATTACACTAACAGTCATTTGATGTTTGTTAGCAATTAATAGAAAGCTGCATATTGTATAAAAGTAAGCACAGATTAACTGAAAGAGAAAGGAAACAGATTTGTTGTATTTTCACAACCCCCTCAGGTCCTGTGTTGGTTGAGTCAATGGAAGAGTGCCTAGAATCTTTATAACGTTTACAGGTTTTTAGTCGCCTTTGGTATTATGTGTTTTTCTTTAGTTTTGTTTTTTATGATGAAATAGCAACAACAAAAAACAATCCCTGCTGACAAGCACTTGGATTCAGATGGTATAAAGTGCACACTGGCTCATTTAAGCATGAAAGCTGTGTTTTATGACAAAAGAAAAGCAATTTCTAGCTCTAAGATGTGAATGATTGTGGAGTTATGCAGTCTCATAAAAAATAAACAAATATGAATTACATTTTGTAGTGTTTTTCATTATGTTGCTCTTTGGAAGCAGTTCCTGTATTACATAGTGAAGTTGTACATATCACCATCTGTGTGGAATTAGATAAATAATTAGCATATACTGTAGAAATGCTTTGGGGATATTTTACTATAGAGAAACCAAATGTACTTCACTTGTTCATTGTAAAATAAAACAAGAAACTGCATATAGGCTCAATAGTGGGTAGAATTTGAGGTAAGAAGGTAACTCTTTACAAAATATGAGGTTGGTATTTAGAAAAGTAGATATAGTCTTGGATTTTAAGACAATAAGTTAATTGGCTCATTACAAATAAGACTCACTAAATATTTCTAAAGGACTGATGCCATTTTCTATCTTCATACACCTCTGATGTTTATAGATGAACTAAATTGATTAGAGATTGGAGTACGAAGAGTATGAACTGTAGTTTTGTCTAATACGTCCTGTTTTCTGTTTTGATTTAATCTACAGTAAATTAACTTTGGTCTGACAGACTGTGATTCTCCTGAATCAGTACAGGTTCTGCATTGCAGGTTTCTTCTAGGGTCTTACTTTGTGAACAAAGAGGGACCTTTTTCTCATAGTGAAAGTGTCCTTACGTAACTGGTAATAAATGGTTTCAACAAACCCACAGAAGACCCCAATTCTTAAAGGATGGCATCTGCTGACCCAGCGCTGAGATTTTAAGGCTGGGTTCTTTTCCCAATTTCTCTCATTTCACCTTCATTTAGCAGGAAACTGTTTCCACTAACTGATCATTATTGTAATCAATACATTCACCTATTACTTTTGTTCCACCTCAGTAGGTCCTATTGAATTTGAAAGCCCCTGGAATGAAGCAGCAGGCTGGGAAAAGAAGGCACCTTCTGATGGAACACTTCTCGGAGATTATTATCTCTTCCGATTGTGTGTGCATGCGAGGAGGCATACGTGTGTGGCTAGATGTACCTTTTCTTCTTTCCCTTGTCTCCCACCAAAATGACAAAAGCTATCCAACACAAAGGGAGCTCTTTGTTATTATAAAATAGTCAGGTTGTTACACAACGAGATGGATTTCTTCACTTGTACTTTAATAGAGAGGAGCACAGTCGATAAATGGCACTAACAATTCCGTTCTGCTTCGCCTGTCATAATTGAAAAGTAACTGAGGCAGAACTTTGGATGCTTTTTCTCTGACGTGATTTTATTTTATTTTTTGATTTAGATCAGCCATCAGGGACAGCGGCCTGTGTTGGTGTAATTGTAATTATGAGTTTCTTGTGACTAGGGGGAATGCAGACATGTGTTTCTGGTGAGCCTCTCACAGTCTGCAGGGGCTCTTTTGGTATTGAGATATTCTCTGCATTCGCTACTGTGGCAAAACTGAAGCTGTGCCAGTTGTGTTTACTTCACATGCCAACAAACACGAGCCCTCATCGCGCTTCAATTCATGATCTTGCTTTTCACAGCCTGCCAGGTTCAGTCAGGCTCTGGGTATCTGCTGAAATACCCAAAATGAATAAATCTTCTGAAAAAACGTTTCGATTTCTGTCTTGTAGTGCTATGAGACTACTGTACATTCATTACATTCAGTTTGAGGTATACTGTATACTATGACATAAGATGAAGCTGATACATTTAAAGTCAGCAATGTGTGCTACTTAGAAGAAAGTGATTGTGCTGCAGTGTTGTAATCCCGTTTCTACCCGCAGTAGCATGTATTTTTAAGCTAATGAATTTTTACTGCATTCTTATAATGAAATGTAAATTATTAATGCCAAAATACATGTATAGTTTTTGTAACACAACTTGAAACAGAGACCATCAGGCAAATGAAGATTGCGGTCTCATTGCTTAATTGTATTACAGTTAGAATAGCTGTACATTTCATTCATGCATTTCATTTAACTGCAGCCTTCGAACTTCTTTTACCCAACAAAAAAGGCATAACACAGAAGAAAAAAGACTGCTCAGGGTTGTAAGGAGAATTTAAACACAGCGATTTTAATGCACCAAAGGCAAAATTTTCATTAGTCCTTCAACAGATATGGGGTTATGAAGAGCAGAACAAACCAGAGATGATTTATGATTCAGCTCATGGCAATAAAATTATCAAAACAATCAGAATTCTGCTGGAAGAGATAGTGCAGCAATGAATCCATTGTGAGAGATGACTAATGGAGATGTTGTGACTAGAAATCAAAGACTTTGTCCAGCACAGTTCACGTTCTAAAAGCCTACCTTTAGTACAAAACTAAATCATACAATTTTTGAAACTGCATACTAATGTAAGGTATTTCAAATATTTTGTTGCTTTCACCCAAACCACACTTTCCATACAAAAGCCTCTGCACAACTTGAAGGCCTTGACTGCTGAAGAACAGGCCTTTAAAAATTGCAACAGACCTTGCATGAACTCTGATCCTGCTGACAGGAAAGCTGGTTGGGTTAATCGGCAACCTGGCGATTAAGAATGGATTACGCCTTTCAGGGCAACTAACACACAATTCTCAGAAGTGACATGATCTCACTTAGGAAAATAAGAAGCCATTGCGAAACACCATGAAAAAAGAGAGGTGAGAGGAAAAGTGTGCAACATGAGAAATGTCCCTTCAACCAGAATGAGAAAACTGCGCTGTCAGGAAGCTGGTGATGTCTGTTGGACTGTTTAGGACTGACCGTACTCTCCCATACAAGAGGATTACAAGAATAACCACAGGATCCTATGACAATGAACCTACAGTATCTTCACTCACTAAATGTAACGCATCTCCAAAGGTTACTGAAAACTGAGTCGAATTTCTCAACTTCATAACATGAGAGATAAAATGACTATGCGTATTGATAAAACCTTGTGTAAGTCGCAGTTCTGTCTAAAATGACTGACTGTTCCTTATGCATTAATGTCTAAATTAATTTTATATGACTATGTTATTTGTTATATGAATGTATTTCGTATTATGCCATACAACTCATAGCTCATAAATTTCCAAAACATTTTAATTGTTCATATGGGAATTTTTTATACTTTAAAAGAAATCATGGATATCCGTTGTATTCTCTGATTGATTTTAACACCTTTAAAACTATTATAAGGACTAGAACTGTATCTGATTATTACTGACTTTCTCTAAGTTCATTCTGCACTTGCAAATACACAGGTGCTTAAACAAAGATTGTACCACAAAACTGCAAAGTCCACAGAATCATTTTGTTTTAGTTCAGCAGACTTTACAAGAAAATTCTGCAAATGCCTCCCTCTACCACTTTCATGAGTTATCTTTCACAGAAATCTAACATTAAAAGATAGGTTTTTGGAGCATTTTACTGATCCCATCCTTATGTGACCAATCTGACCATCTGCCAGTCTAGGTTATCCTGCCCACTGAGAAAAACATGGTTTCATAACCGTGACCACAGTTCTATTAATTTCTGTTCTTTTTATTATTTCACTTGGGCCAAACGTAACAAAGGTGCAGTATTTTCCTTATCGTCTAGTTTCCAATAACCATAAATAAAATCCCTCAATAGAACACATACACATACAGTATAAACACACAAGTAAAAACTGGACAAAAATATTAAGAATTGTTTAGACTGTTGAAAAAAATAAGAGTTTCAATAAAATGTAAGTGAGTTGGAAGCTTAAAGGAGGTCCCCAAAGTACACATGAAGAGCCTAAATGAATATGATGCCACATTGCACATATGAAGACATTAGAACTCTACAAGCACTTAACTGGGTCTATTTCCTTGAGACCTTCTTCAGAAGAGTCACTGTCACAGCAGATTTCTACTCAATGTAGAGAGTCAGACATCATGTACGGCCAATTAGCCCCAAACTGCCTTGATAATCTATCTTTATTGATGACAAATTAACTTGTATCCAAAAAAAAAAAAGGTTGATGACTATGATGTCACAGAGTAGTGTAATGCATGTAATCATCTTGTCATTTTAATTGCAAAGTATGTTTTTTTCAGTTCAGAGAAATGACATGACCATGATTTTGACCTCTGATCAGCATAAGCAATCTTTCAGGGAGTGGGCAGTGCATCTTAGCTGTAGCCTAAAACTATTGTGAATTAAAGTGTTTAGTGGTAATTTTACACTTGTGTGTCATATTAGACTTGCTTACATACAGTATATGAACTTTTGGTAGTCCAGGATTAGTGATAATTGAAATCTTCAAAACCATGGGTTAATCTTATTAAAAAGGAATAGCTGTTAAAACTGTGATGCATCCACCCATTATAGAAAGCCACTTACTCTTGGTAAGGGTCAAGGTGACCTAGACTCTATCCCAGGAGCATAATGCAAAAGGCAATATCACTGCCTAGAGGGGATTCCTGTCTAGCTACATGTCACACAAACAATACAGGGACTATTCAGAAACACATAGCCAGCTGATATGAATGTGTACTGTATGTACACATGGCAACATTATAAATTACATTGCTTTGCTCTGACTGTGTTGTTTCTGTATGATTTTTATTGCTTTTTAAAATTAGTATACAGAATACTATGTACTGCAAAGGAACAAGTAATAGGTTTATTCCATGCTGAAAAAAAGAAGAAAGAAAACACAAGGTTTCGGCCATGGAGCCTTCTTCAGGTGTCCATAACACTATGTACTGTACATCTTACATGCAAGTTCATAACTTGTACAAACCTGACAGAGCGGCAGATGATCCATTTATTAACAAATAAGGATCCATGTTACAGGCTCCTTGTTTTAAGAGGTGTCATATAATAATAAAATATTTGCATCCATTACTCAGTAAAAGTTCACTTCAGTTCTAGTCATTAAACAGGCAAATCAGGTTATGCAGAAGCTCATTCCCTTTATCTGCTCATTACACTGAAGTGAATTAAGCTGCCTGGTACTATGGACTCATGTTGGCAGCCTGACTCACACATGACTGTAACTCTCGCAGCCCACAGACCTGTCCCTGATGTAACACCTGGAAAGGCTGTAGAAACACTATGACAAACATTAAAATACAGCATGTCAAAATAATGAATAAAACAGAAGAATAGGGTAATTATATTATTCGATTTCTCTGGGTTTTAGAAAATTAATTATGGCCTGGCGTAAGTTTTTCAGCAGGATTTACAATTCATTTCCCTTGGTACAGCTGGCCCATTTTTGTCTGTTTTGGCAACGTTTTGTTTCATCTGACTACCTGGTAGTTACAAATTATCAAACAGTTGCATGCAGCAGATGCTTAAGATGAATCATAATGTACCTACGTAGATGAGAAAGCTCAGAGGAAAGTTTGAGGAAATATTGGAGAGAGAGTTTGCTAATAGTACTTTTATATACAACTGCATTGCATTGAATACTATTTTACAAAGGTATATATGTTTTACTGTTAATTTCCAAACACGTTAAACAAAAAATATTTTTTTCTGCTCAAAGGCAGAAAGTTGGGAAGAATCTGTCAATTTGTTGACAAGAAATTTCTTTGAGAACTGTAATGGCACTTTTAAATGTAAATGCAGAATGTTGTAAACACTTTGTATGTTTAAGCTGTTCTCCAGAACTGCATCTGTTGATCTTAATTGCATTGCTTTAGCTTGTCTCTTAATTAGCACTTCATAAATAACTAATTAGCCGTGAAGTAGCCACAGTTGGCAATATAAAAGCGATAGCCCATGAAATGAGCAGTAGCCCCCCAATTAGAATGGGGACATAAATTACTAATGCGATTGCCCAGTGACAGACCTTCAAAGTGACAGCAAATGTAGCAGCAAACTATATTGTGTAACTCCTTCATAAAATATTTAAAAAGGTGTCCTTCAGCATATCATCACAGCCACTGCCAGCCTATTATTTATTTTTAGCAATATGGCAAAGGACATTGATCTTTTTAAAAGAACAAATGACTTGCACAGAAACAGTGATCATATTTCAGGCCTGTTCAATCGAGGTCATTAGGGGTGCGATTACTCCAAGGGATATTATATTGATTGTCGAAACCAACCTTCTCTGTATATTCTCTTCTCCAAATATTAATTTCAAAGATGTATTAGTACAGAAGATTCAACTAAAAAGACTCAACGTCAAAGTTTGTTTTTTGAAAGGGTGGCAATGTCTTAGGAGCTATGAACATTCATTTAATCATCATTGAAAAAAAATGTAACTCTGTAAAGATAGCATACCACACTAGCAAACATTTGACTTCCTAAGTATTTTGTGTCAGCTGCGTTTCTACCTATTTTACGGATCGGGTAAGCTACCGTATCTCTGATATTTGTTTAAAAGAACAAGAAACAACCAGGTAGTCCCTAGAATCCATTCAAATCAAAAGGAAAAAAGCCCTAAAAATGACAACAAAACATAAAAGCAAGAGAGTCAAACTTCCCCGGTCCATGACAAACTTGTTTTTTAAAGAGTCTCAGAGCTTGTCTATTTCTTTACAGAAGGGATTTAACTTTTTTCTCACTGTTTTAGTGAAAAAAAAGACTCCTTTAAATTGAAGAAGGAAGTGCCATAGTATTATAAAAAATTAAACTGCAAACAGCCCTTGAAAATTGAGCCAAAACAAAAACAACACACAGAGCTTGTCTTTTATCGAGTTAACACCCAGGATACAGCATTTGAAATACATGTACTTTATTAAGGTCTTTCTGAAGACCAGCTGGGCTGATAAATAATTACCGTGGCGAAGTCAGTAACTGGCAAAGGGCCCAAGCCTTGGTAGAAGGCAGGCTGATGACAGTCAGGGCATTTCAGTCAGGGTGCTACATTTTTTTTCTAATTGCAGAGCTCTGCTCATGGAGGCAGCTATCAAGCACTTAGCTATCCTTTGGCAAGGTGCTTATTTTGATCCAAAACCAAACATAATTAATGAGTTTAATTATGCTGTTCCTATGCCAGGTCGATATGATCTATTTATTACTGACGTATGAAATAACTATTGATATTTCCATATTTTGTTCAAAAGGTGTTGAGGCAGGGCATAAGCTGTCAATTTGCTTTAAAAGCTACAAGCCCCTATTTGGTGAGCTATTGAAGAACAATAAGAAATAACCCAGTTCTGCAGCAGAATATTTATAATACACATGCCACTCTAAGTACAGAAAATACTTTCACCTTCCTACAACAAAATTTAAGGAATGCTGCCATAGATACACTGTATTTGTTTTGGGTACTTACTAGGGACAAAATAATAACACTAATGAAAACACATTTCTCAAATGGAATATCACATTTGTTTAACTTGAAATGCGGTCGATTCTTAATCAGCACAATAATGCCTCCTTTTGTGAGGCCCTGTCTTGGCCCGACACAGTCTCTCACAATGTATTTTCAATTCATTTCTGAGCAGAAGTAATCAGCCAGCCCTAATACAGTACCAAGCCTTCAATAAAAACAAAAAGGCAAAGATAAAACACATTATACAACCAAAGTCTTTTAATGCATAAAGGCCATATCTTCTACACTTACACTTGGGTCAGAAGTGTCATTGTCTAGAATATGAGGATGTTCTGAATCACAAATTCACAATGGCAGTGATCACAGGACAAAAATGTGTAGGCAGGTTTTGCATTTTGGAAGACTAAATGTGAGAAGATAAGAACATATTATTGCTTCACCTCCTTTACTACAATTTACTAATTATTACTAATTTATTTGGCTGACTCTTTTATCCCAAGTGACGTATGTTGCACCATCCAGTAATTTACCCATATTCAGCTAGGTACTTTACCGGACCAATTTGTGCACCTAGTCGAACGGTACAATGGAAGTGTCTCAACTGACATTTGAACCTACTACCTTCCAGTTATGAGTTAATAACACCACATAAATGAATATGCCTTACACTTAAATAGCGCTTTTCTGGACACTCCACTCAATGAGTAATGGGAACGCCCCTCCACCACCACCAATGTGTAGAATGCACCTAGATGATGTGATGTCAGCAAAAGTACACCAGTACTCTCACCACACATTAGCTATCAGTGGGAAGGAGAACAGAGTAATGAAGCTAATTCATAGATGGGGATTATTAGGAGGCCATGATTGGTAAAGGCCAGGGAGAAATTTGGCCAGTATGCCAGGTTAACAACCTTACTCTTTTCGAGAAATGCCCTGGCATTTTTAATAACTACAGAGAGTCAGAAACTCGGTTTTATTTCTCATCCGAAGGACAGTACCTTTTTACATTAGGGTATCCCCGTCACTATACTGAGGAATTAGAACCCATATAGACCGCAAGGTGAGCCCCCCCTACTCGTCCCACTAACAACTCTTCCAGAAGCTTTCCCAGGTCGTCTCCCATCCAGATCCTGGCCAGGTTCACACATGCTTAGCTTCCAGTTGACAGTTGTGAGTTGCATAGTGATATAGCAGCTGGCTAATGAATGCGCAAAACCAACAGAAGAGAATTGTGATTAGGTTATGTTGGTGTTTCATTTGGTTTACTATCCATTTTGCACCATCCTCTCTGAAAGCAGAAATATTTTTATGATAAAAATAACCACTTGGGCTGTATGCAATTTTTTTCACCATTTCTCTGTCAATTACAAAACTCTTAATGAATCTGTCTCAATGTTTGGATATGGGCCACATTAGGGTTGTGTTTTTCATTATGCTATGGAAATTTGACATCAATACATCCAAATTTAATTCCTGCATGCATTTCAACTGATTCAGTCTGCTAGACATACTTTTATTCACACAACACTGGGTCTTTATATTCAGGGGTAAGTTAACCACAGTTCCAATCAGGACTCTAAAAATGTAATCATCACCTTGGGTAACAAAGGTGTCATGATGAGATTTAAAAATGCAAGCTTGAGTCATGCTAGAATTTGGTGTCTGGCAATTTCTGAGACCTCTCAACTCATTTCATCAAGAGTAAAAGTCAATACCTGCTTTTGTTGAATCCGATTCAGATTGTAAACCGAAAAGCACGCAGCACAAAATAGAGAACACTCCTTTTTACAACAGGTCGTGCCAGGTATTGTCATAAGGAGTACTGCTGTGAAAGACTGCACCAGATGTTCAACACAACCACCTCCAATTTCTGCATCTGCTTGTGGCCGATCAATGACATTTGAAAAAGGAGGCTTTAGCGAATCCATAGGGAATTACTTCCAATCTTCTGCTGTCTTTTGAGCTGGCTTAGAGAGCAACTTTTTGTACCATCTGCAAGCCACTAGATTTTACAGTTACCACTTATCAAAAGCTGGCAAAGGTGAAACTGTTTAAAAAGCATCACCTTTCTTTATGCTGCGAAAACAACACTGCTGATACAGCTAAAGGCGTTCTGTGAGCACTTTCTCCTGTGGGGTGCTTGAAGATAATGAAGTAACCTTTTCATGTGTTTTGTGAATTCAGCTTAAATGTTTGTATGTATTCTGTTTTGCTTTCTTGGATGGCAGCATGAAACATGTATTTGGTTAATGAATTAATTATTGAGAAAAAAATCTGTTTACTTCGTCAATTAATTGCTCATATGGTTAAGTAGTGCAGGAGCTTTAATTTTAAACAAGAGGTTAATGATGCACATATTGCAAATGTTTCTTTTTTATCTTGTACCTTTTCACTCCTCTTTGCCAGCTTAATTATCACTGGTATCCTCCATTCATTAGCGTACTCACACTTATTTATCTCTGGTCATGTGTGCTTTCTTTTACAGAAATCAATTGGAAAATAGAGTGCTAGAAAGATGAGCTAGAGGATTTTTTCCACTTTCTTTTGTCTTTTTTCATCATTAGAATAATGGAAGTCACTAACAATGAAGTGCAGAGAGATAAAATATGCAAATTCACAGAGAAAGGATATAATTACAGTAATAATAGGAAGTGTTGTTTTCACAGCTGGTCATTCATATAACCCCCCGACAGTGTTTGACAAATAACACACTTTTTTTCTCTCAACTTTGTGCCAAGTCCCTCCACTCCATTAATGACACATTTTACCCCTTGGCTGGTAACAGTAATATTTATAATTCATTTATTGAATTAAATCTGTAGAATTTTGTTTTCACTTTGACATTATAGAGTGTTTTGTGTCGATCAATGGCAAAAAAATCATAATTACATTACGATTCCATAAAGTAACACAATAAAATGTATATAAGTACGGCTATATAGCTATAAAATGGCTATATAGTATACACAGTATAGCCATTGTATTGCAACAACCTGGTTTTCCTTAGATGTCTTCCACCCAAGTATTGACCCATCAAAACCCTGGTTAACTTTTAAGTCTGAAGATTACTACAAAGCAGTAACAATGCTGTTACTCCTATACAAATGCTTAATGTTACATAATAAAGGTGAAAATCATTTAAATGTCTTTTACTAATAGGCATTTGCCATTTCTGTATACAGGACAATTTCAAAACAAAGCAATTGACAAACTAAAATTAGCCACGCATAAAAAAAACACTTTATCTTCCTCTGACTCCTATTACGTCTCAACAACAGGATATTTCTGTTGGAGGTTTCAACAGGTCAAATTCTAATACATGCAGTGCAACAAAAAAGTTACATTCAGTGAAATGGCACATTCACAGTCATATAATAACAAGACGACACAAAGACATCTTCCATAGCAATTAATATATAATAGCTGTTGTTTTATAGATTACAAATCTTATAGGTATACAGCTTTAAATAAGGGTAGGTCATTCAGCTCGTATTTTCTTTATATATTTTACCTCTGTTATGGTAGAAAACTTCAAATAAAGGCAGTTATTGAGAAAAAATGAGAGAAAAGTAAAATCACTGTCTTTATTCTTATTGCTAGCTTTGTGTTAGACTTTTGCAGAGACACAGAGAGCTGTTGTAAGTCTTTTAAACAGTAAGCCCAGAGCACCAAGGCTGCCTGTCCAAATCACCCATAATTCCTGCCCGTCACACGGATTTCATTTCAATCTCTCACTTGCACGCCTGCCATATGCTGTCACCAACCTTTCAATAAATATAACAAATTGGGCCCTTTGAAACAATTCAGAGGCTATAAAAAAATTTCAACTTATTCCTACTGCAGCCAGTGTGATGACTGTAAAGCAACCCCCCCAACCATCTTCAGAGCCGAGGCCGAGTCACAGCAGTCTACTGATTCCATGCTCATTGCACAGCACTAACACAGGAGTTTGCTGGAAATAAGATGCACACTTTGTGTCAAGGGTTTCTAAACTAGGAAAACCCACAAGCAGCAGAAGAAAATCACATGAAAAGCAGTGGCCTTATATAAAAGAAGATGCAACTCACAGGACTCTCTCTTCTGACTTGGTTCATCTTGTAAGTAGGAACAGTATAAAACACAAAATTCGCTAAAGAAAACTTTACTCCTCAGCCATCTCGTGTTCATCTAAAAATGATGGACACAAATCTCTGATTGCGCTCCTACATGACAGGGTTTTAAAATAAAGTGTAGACACAAATGAGGGGGGCTCTGTAGCTTCACAGCTCAGGAATCCCGGGAATTTGGCTCTGCCTGTGTGTGGTTTGCATGTTTGCCTGTTTTCTAGTGGGTTTGCTCTTCGGACTCCTACAGTCCAAAGGCATGCAGTCTAGGTTAACTGGCATCACTAGCTTGGTGCCAAAATGCACGTTAGAGTGAATGCATGTGTGGGTGTGTACCCAGCGATGGACAGGGATCCCAACAAAGATGTTGTCCTGCCTTTCTCACTGTGCCCGCAGAGGTAGGAAGCAGCACTCCACAATCCACTAAAATGCTGCTACTGAAAATGTCTGTAATCATAAATGACAGCATGAGAAGACACTTTAGCTGTCCATCATTAAAACCAAGCAGATACAGTAGATTTATATACCAGTCTTTGGCTTTATTAAGTAATACCCATCTCTGGTCCCAGAAAGCCACAATAGATTCAGGCTAAATACAGTGGACTGCTTTATATTACCAGCTGCTTAAGACCTGGCAAATGAGCTAAAAAGCTCAGTTAAGCAAATAATTCTTTCTGTTGTGCAATTTGGAGATTGGATAAAATGAAAACAAGAAGTCACAAGGACAAGAACTGTGCATCCCAGACCTTAATGTTCTAGATAAACTCAATTACAAACACTGTGATGGACCTTGTGGCTCATGAATGCTAACAATTAGGTACAGTATAGGCACTGCCAACTAATTGCTAGAGAGGTATACATACAGTATATTCTATTTCATCTTGGCATGCTATTTATTTTATTATTTTTACACACTGATACTTTGCTTATTTTATTTATTGATTGAAATGATATCAGCCTGTCTATGAATACTCAGTAAATAGTGTATTTACAACTTTACTAAATATGTGACATTGTAATTTATTGGTATATCTCTTCTGTCTATAATAAGAGTTCAACAATATCTGGCTTAGTTTTTTATAATTGTAATATAAGGGAGACTTTAAAGACATTTAAAATGCCCAATTACCTCTGAAAACAATAATACTGCACAGTGTACTTCATTCTGAATCACACTGGAGTAATTGGAAAACTTTGCTTTCATCTTTTTATAATTGGGGCATCTGAGATAGAGCCTATTAATATATACAGTATATTAAAACTTTGTTAAAAGTTACCTTAAGATACATCAATGTATACATTTGTACACAGTTGCATGTTTTCAGTATTAGGACTCTGCAATTATTTTATTTATTGTATTTCTAAATACTTTATGCTTGTGCCCAGTGTCTCTTGAGTTTTGTAGGCTAACTTTCTGTTGAAATGGACCATGAGTTTCAGTACCTATACCACTGGCCTTGGTTTATGATGCAGACTGGGATTTTTGTTAACTGTAAATTAGTTCTGTAAAGTACATTCTGTTTTCTAATATCATTCTGTGAAACAGTGACTATGATAGTATGATTCTCCTTGAGAGGTTCTTAATTGCACAGGAGAGGAAACACCCCATTGTTTGCTTTGTCTGTTGATCCAGACATCTCTCTGAGCTGACTGCTGACTGTACTAGTAGCTGAGACTTAACTGCCTGTGTGTGTCTGTTTAATAAAATACAAGGTAAAAGGGAAAGACACTGCTCATCACTCTTGAGTGTTTAAGCACAGTACAGGCAGTGATGACAGCAGATTTAATAAACATAATCTGCCCCACTAAGCAGTCTCTTGTGACGGAGCTGACTTTCAATTCTTAGAAGTACTGTTTCATAGTGCAGCTCCAGATATTATACCAAGCTTGGTTTAGTGTACTTCTAGTACTGCCTTCCCAGTTTTGGGCTGAACTTGGTAGGGTGTAAGGGGAGGTAAAGTGGGCTACAACTACAATCTCCCAGTGATTAAGAAAAAAAAAACCAAGTTCATGTTCATGCTGAAATTTGGAAAAGCTCCTATGTTGGCTGGCTGAGCTGAGCTGTGTTACAAAAACAAACCATTTGTGGGATATGTATACTGTGGGGGATAAAACTGTAATAGTGAATGTTGAAGACAGTGACAGCTCATCAGACAACAATGAATGTATTCATGTGGTCAATTAAAGCAAGTGACACTGAACCCAACTGAGCCCAAAGAGCAGACAGCAGGAAAAGTTTCTATTGTCTTTGAATGAGTGAGCACAAGCTATGCTGAGTGTATTATTCAATTCAATTAATTAACAACACACCTAGCACTTCATTATGCATTGAGTAAAAACAAAGCTTATTAGCATTATTAATAGCACTGTAGTATAATATTAATTTGTTTTATTCAGTCCTTAGGAGTATCAATAGTGGTGAGATACTATACTGAGTGGCACATAGAAAGTCATGAATAGCTGGTCACCTTTATTGCAAGAATATCCTGAGAGGGAGTAAAGAGCAAGTAAATAAAGGTAAATGAATGGTACATTAATTAGTCTACCTTCATTACATTGCAAAATGACAACCTGGCTATCCAGAAAACACATCAGTTGGCATACTGGAAGTTATTGTAGCCATGAGCAACAGGAAACCAGAAGGTGGTCAGGATTGCTAGAGTGGATATCCCTCTCTTCAGGATTGCTAGAGTGGGTATCCCTTTCTCACACCCGAAGAAGGCTTCACAGCTGAAACCTTGCGTTTTCTCTCTTCTCTTTTCAGCATGGAATAAACCTATTACTTGTTCCTTTGCGGACTACGCATGCTGATGCAGCTACCCACCTGAACTACTATCCCTCTCTTAAGTTTTCTATCACCCATAGTAACAAAGCAAAGCTGCTGTTCAGTAGTGCTTAGTTGGAATGTTGTATTTTGGTGATGTAACAGCACACACTATCTGCAGGATGAGGTGCTGATTTGTATCATGGATAGAATAAATACTTTGAAAGAAGACAATGAGTGACACATGAAGTTGGCTGAAGTAGTTTGACAGGAGCTTTTAGGGCTCGGGTGGGCAGTATTTAGAGCAGTAAAAAATTGTGTATGGGTCTTGTGTGAGTCCTGAGTGATTCTGGGAGAGTGTGACTCTCTGGAAAACATTATTGCCTGAATGAAATTAAAACATATACTGTAATGTGGGTAAGGGATTGATTTGAGATTCCCTGTCTTCTGCTTGGAAGAAAGCATACAATATAGCTTGAACAGTAATATACAGTAAAGGTCCTTTGAAAATTATCTGGGTTTTTGCATGCAAAAGGAACTATCCGTGCATGCAAATACTAACTGGCAGGATAGTGACCACTTTGGGGCAAGAAATTCAGTTTAATCGTTGTCTCGCCCATAAGAGGATCATGGATACCGGGTCAGAATGCCTTTGTGCACAGCAAACACACACAAATGTTTGAATTTTGGTAATGCTATCCAATTAATACAAGTAGAGCAGATTTGACAACAGAAACCACTGCCATCGTATGCAATAACATAATTCATTTTTCCCCACTGTTGAAATACTCAGGGTGATATTTTCACTATTAATATTAATCTAAATTGATTAACCCCAGCCCAATGCTGCTATCAAATAAGGAGTCTACACACAAACACTGAAAACATTCTATATTATGACTATGCTACTTCCTCTTGACTAACCTCAACCAGATCATCTGCAGCCAATAAAACAACATCTCAAGACACTAAAAAGTACTTCCACTGCAAGTCCTACAGTGCTGACTTAAGACTCTGCAAAATTGATTTCTCTGTAACCCCAAAGGGTTTGCTAGTGCACAACAAGAAATGTTAACCACAGGCCGTGGATCTCCAGCCCTGATCCTGGAAAGTCCAGTACCGATATAGATACTTGACCTGACCTGAAACAATTTAACTATGATCAATTAGAAAGGTGGTGTGTTCAATTAAGGAATTTAGACAGATTCTAAAGGACCAGTGACTTGCTTAATTGATCAATTGCTCAAACAAGTGCTCCTAATCTTTAAATAACAGGTGATTTAGGGTGATCTATAATAAATAACTGATTTGGGGCTCTAAAGGTCCAGGGTTGAAGACCCCCGTGAAAGGCTATTAACAAGACTCGTGCTGCATGCACTCAAGACAGAGAAATTATACCTAATGTAACACCCATGCATAAACAGGTGACAAAACTAAACAAAGTAATTATAGACCTAGAAATTTCACTTGAATTACAGTACATTGAAAGTTACAGAAATTATTCTTCTAGAGGACAGTCCACATCGATTTAGAATAGGGGGCTTTAATAAAATATGCAACAGCATAAATGGATACATGTAGAATGTATGATATAATTCATTTTTCAAAAGCCTTTGAATAAAGTTATTCATAAAAGATGAATTCCTAAATTGTAGACAACAGGTAATCGATGTAATACATGCATTTGATTTGAAAACTGGTTAATGGATTGAAAACAGAGAGAGCAGAAGGGGTGTATACTCAAATTAATATCACTTTATAATGTACAATAGTACCACAGGGATCAGTATTGGGACTACTCCTCTTTCTTATTCTGATCCTTTAACAATAAGTAAACCAGTGGATTTTGCAGATTATACTGAAGTAAGAAGACTTTGAAGTAAGAGCAAACTGTGTAGAAACTGCAAAAGAACTTCAAAAAGACTTCAATAATGTAAAACCACCTCTGATGTAGACAAGATCAATGTATTACATGCAGACAGTACAAACAAACTATAGATAGAGTATTGGTAATTGTGAGTTTGAAGACTTGTTGAAGCTCAACATGTCTATAGCACATAATGAAATTAGCATTAAGATGATTTTTTCAAGGTACTGTAAGGTAAAAGGCAATGCATTACAACAGGGGGGAATAAAGTGGAAAAGTGAAATAACATCCAAAACAAATTACCTCCTGCCTCCTGAATAACATGTATTCACCACTGTAAACACAAAAGCTCATAAAGAGAACAAACATACAGTATACTACATGATTTTCAAAACCATAGTCATTCTCTTTCATTTCTAACAAATACCTGACAGTTATTTACTAAATATACTTGTATATTTGTATTTTATTTTTCTTATAAAGCACTCTCAGATTAATTTTAAATGTGATGGATTATTGAACCTAAAAAATACACTGCAAAATTACAGTTTAGCAGCACTTGATTCCTGGCTGCCATCAAATTCCTCAGCCTTCTAAAGTCGACACTAAAACTCCTGGGAGTTTTGGGTCCCAGTGCTGACAGGCTTTTAGAGAAATTACAGTGTCATTAGAGGAGATCTGAAGGTTGCCTATTATCTTATTGCTCCTCTTGGAGCTCACACATCTATCCAAGTCTCATGAATGTAATTGACCTTTCTTCTGTAATAGAGGAAAAGTAAGGAAAAAAACGCACAGAGAGACACAAGACGCACCAAAGTTAATTTAGATCAACACAATACAACTCTGTGTCCAGAGATATGAAAAGGGCATTCAAATCAATACCAGCACAATAACTTGGCAAAAGAATGTTCGCACCCAATTTTCTCATTGTGCTAACCCCGGAACTGACTCTTGAATGGCTTGCTTCTTCTCTGTTTTTTTTTCTCCTTTTTTCTTCCACTTTGCTCGGCATGTGTGTATCTCATGTCATTGTGGCTGAACAATGGCAGGGACTAATCATTATTTAGTTGCACTGGGCCCAGAAAGGTCAGCAGTTTGAAATGTCAGGCTTCAATAGAGCCAGATGCGCATCTTGGTGCTCAAGTGTCCAATTAAAAAGGGGATACCAAGGTGCACGGAAAGCACACTTCAAACCACAGGGCTAATGAGGCCCCCCGAAAGCTGGGACCCGGCAGCACAGTGCTGCAAAGCACTCATCACTCAAAATACAGCCACCTCGATGGTGTGAAATTAGCTTCTTAGACCAGAGAGCAGCCCACAGTTGATAAGCTATTCAGACACCTAAGGAGGCCTTTCTTTACTGATGTTCTGAGTCTGTCTTGATCTTATTAGTGATCTTCACAAATCCATTTCTGTTGTTACACCAAGCCTTTACAAAGAAAAAGGTCTCCTTTGTGGTAAGGCAGAGCATTACGCTGTTTCTTTTGTATTTTGCTATCTGGCTTACGTAGCTAAAAGATGGTTTCCTCAGGCTCAGAAAATGACCTTACAGTACTCTGTACTTCAGAAGCATCTTCTGTAAAGTAACATAAGTGTGGAAAAATAACCTCCCCTTTGAAGACATATAGAAAATGTCCTCTATCTCAATTATACTCAAACTTTAAATTTTACCCCTTGCTGAATGATGCATCTTCTTTTAAATCAAATACAATAACTGATAAAAGGGATACAGATGATTCAGACCTAAAAGTCAAATATAATTTAAATAGTCATTTATTTCTACGCATTATAAAATCTTTGAAAACAAATTGGATAGCAATATGCTTTTTAATGGAGTTTTGAACAGAAACTATTATTGTTGCTAACTTTATTGTCAACACAGAAAGCAATAATTAATTTAAAAAAATGATTTTATTAAAAAAATATGACACAAGAGTTTGTAACCTTAATGATGTTTTCAAATGTTTGATACTCTAGACTGTTTGCTTTAATCCTTGAAAAACATTATTTATAAATCTAAGACATCAATTAATTATAAGAATATTTTAAAGTAACTGCTAAGATGTTGCTTTGTTTTAATTATTACAAAATGGCAATTACAACGTGCAGTACTAAAATACTACATTCTAAAGTGACAGGCAGCAATAGTGATTTTTTATTAGAACTGATAGAGATATTTTCAAATGGTAGATCTGTTCCAAGTCAATTACTAAAATGGCAAATAGTACAACTCTACATCATAAAACATATAACTACAGAAATGTTTTAGAACCCAGTATGAACAGCTTTAGAAATACTGAAAAATTGCCCCTGGTTTTGCAATTCATATGAAGGAACAAAAGCACAGAAAAAGTTTAAAACAACTTTTACAAAAACTCGAGACACATTATTGCTGTTTTTGTGATACTGTTCTTTGCCTTTTTCAAGGTTCTGAAGGTCAGGTTTTCTCTTCTGTGGGTTGGGGTAACAGATGCCAAATAAAATTGATAAATTAGCAGGTTTTGCAAACCTCACATAAACATTATTTTAATCAAAGCATATTAGTCCATCCAGATATTTTAAGCATATGGGCCCTGTATCCTTTCTCGCTTACCCATCTGTTTCTCCTCTCCCTCCCTATTATTTGTTCGATCACCCAGCTGCTTTCAGAAGACAACACATTCCCATCCCCAGCAGTGCCAGTTATAACACTGTTCCTATAGGGAGCTGGAAACAGAACACACTGCAGCTTGGGTGCATCGCATAACCACCCTGTGAAAAAGCACTTTAACAGTTATTATGCAGATCTTAATGAAGCGCATCTTTAAACAAACTATTTGAATGACCTATTTTTAATCTCACTTTGGGTACCGCAAATCTTCTCCTCCTCACATGGAGTACAGCAAAATAATAATTTTGTCCTAATTCGCTGAAATGGTGAAAAGAGTATTTTTGTCAAATCATTAGCCATTAACGATTTGCAGCTGTTTCTTTTCACTGACTCCACACTGAGAGTGACTCCATGGTTGCTTTACACCATGTGTCCAGGGTACAGACACCCAGCTTTACTGTATCTCTCCTGTAGTGTCCGGCTGTACACCAAAGGACATTATATAATAATAATAATAATAGCTTACTCTTATATAGCGCTTTTCTGGACACTCCACTCAAAGCGCTTTACAGGTAATGGGGACTCCCCTCCACCACCACCAATGTGCAGCATCCACCTGGATGATGTGACAACAGCCATAGTGTGCCAGAATGCTCACCACACATCAGCTATCAGTGGGGAGGAGAACAGAGTGACGAAGACAATTCATAGATGGGGATTACTAGGAGGCCATGATAGGTAAGATTCAATGGGAAATTTGGCCAGGACGCCGGGGTAACACCCCTACACTTTTCGAGAAACACCCTGGGGTTTTTAATGACCTTGGTCAGGACCTCGGTTTTACGTCTTATCCGAAGGACGGCACCTTTTTTTACAGTATAGTGTCCCTGTCACTATACTGGGGCATTAGGACCCACATAGACTGCAGGGTGAGCACCCCCTGCTGGCCCCACTAACACCACTTCCAGCAGCAACTGTAGTTTTTCCCAGGAGGTCTCCCATCCAGCTACTGACCAGGCTTGCACCTGCTGAGCTTCAGTGGGTTGCAAGTGGTGACTTGTAGGGTGATATGGCTGTTGGCAATATATGATTTAGAAAAATTAGCCTGTGTGAAAGGTGACACAGATTGCCTTCTCGACTCTATGTACTGTTTTAGCAAGCATGTTCGCAAGATCTATTCTTAAAATAAGTATACTGGACAAGTAGAAAGTTTTGCATTTCAATCAGATGAAATGCACTGATAAACATGTGGGTAAGGCATCTGTCTGAGGAAGTTGTACATGTAATTGCATTGCATTGTTTTTACATTTCCTGACAATCTTTTGATTTTTGAAGAAGCCCATCTCAAATTTAATTGATTTAATCCTACTGTATGTATTTTTAACAGTCAACTCCCAAACCCTAAATGTCTGCTGCCAGGTACTTCATTTGGCAATACTGTATGGCACTTTCACCAGACAGGTTCAGGATTCAGTCTATTAACCAGCTCACCAACTTGCCTGGGCATTGCGGTGAGTCTAAGCAAATTTCTGTTAAGGAGGCCCATCATAGCCTGGATTTAGAGTTATTGTGGATAGATGTATAGTGTTACAGCTTTGATGTGAAAATGTTAAACACAGCAAATGTCCATGGCTTTTCAAGATATATATATAACCAAGAACTCCAAGTAACTGAAACTGAAATAACCTGTTTCTGATGTTTATATTTAGGGATGATGCCTTAAACAAACTAATTTTCCCATTTTCTAATTACCCAAAAAATATTTTTTGAAATTAAAACCAAAAAGAAATTATATGATGTAAAAGCTTTCCCTTTAAACAAATCTCTCAATGCTTGGTAACCTTAGAGCTCACCTCACTTGGTGCTGCTGTAGCTTTTTTTTACAGATATGAAAATCAGGATCACTTCAAATGTCACCTGCTTTTACAGTATCTGTGGATCTGTCTGTTGGCCTTTCAGCTCATGCCCAGGACTTTGTGTGGGTACAGGGCCTTGTTGATCATGTCTCAACACTCAAGGATAACATCCTTGACGATAAAGAAAAAACTGTTTTGCCTTTTTAATCTTTTCTCCTAGGAAGGGTTAAGGTCTGGTTCAGAGAAGCAGAAAAGCTGGTTTGCATCCAAGATCACCTAGATTTGGTTCTGCATTTTACCATCAGTTTATATATCACCGGACATACATTTATATTGAAACCTGATGGATGGATAAATTGATATACACATTTATATTTCATGGCTTGATGATTTCAATTCCTTATTTCCTGGTCTCCTTACTATTAAAATCAGGAGATTTCAACTTGTTCTAAAAGCAGCTGCGAGAAATTCTTTCTCCCACCAGATGATTCCACCATATTACATCAAATCATTACATTTGGTATCTGTGAGTTCTCAAATTGATTTTAAAACTGTTGTAAGTAAGTATATCTCTAGGAGCTTTTGATTCCAAAAGTTTTGTAAATCTCTCTGGGATCTAAAAACAATGATTTCCTTGTTGTAACAAAAAAAAAAACACCTAAAATCTGCCAGGGATAGAGCTTTTTGCTGTTATATTACAGTACCTGACTAAGGAATTCAATTCCATTTGATATCAGCTACTGTAGGCTGAACTGACTTCCTTTGAGCCAAAGTCAGAAATATTCTCATTTGAATGCCTGTTTACTCACTTTTTTGTATATTTTTGGTTTTAAATCCATAAGGTGCTCTCAGGTGCTTTCATGTGCAGTATAAAAAAATAAATAAAAAATGAGGTTTGACTTAACTTCGTAATTATTAGACACCTGATTTTATTATTACCTAACTTAGGAGTCTGAAATCAACTAATTTACATGAAACATCATGATCTGGAATGTTTTGAGAAACCAAATTCAAATATAGCCCGAAAACCATAATCTCGAAGCGGTAATCTGTTCTTCGGCAACAAATTTGTGAACTATACTAAAAGTAAATTAACAACTTGAACAAAAATAGCAATCCTTGAAGTGAAAACAGATACTCATGTCAAAGCAATAATAATATATGAAATTCTTCTTTGAACCTCCAAGCACAGTGAAGTTAAAAGCAAGCCCTTGATATTGTCCTGTTTTTGCAATTGAATTAAACAGAGAATAGTTGTCCGGCACTGGAAGATAACCCTTTCAAAATCACAAATGCAACCACATATTTTGTTGCTCAGAAGTCGCTTGAGAGCAAAAGAATCTTTTTTGTTTCCGATGTGCTCAATGGTCAGTGGGCAGTCAAACCAGCTGTTTATTGAGGGAAGCCATGTACTCACCAGGACTTGTTATGGTCAGAAGGTCAAGCCGCCTCTGTTGCTGAAAGAGAAACAGAGAACAGCAATTGAAGAGTTTGCCTTTGGCAGACTCACTCAGACATACACGAATCCGCACTCAAAAGAAAGTGATATCCTGATAACTGCAGGTAAGGAGTCCTAGAAAGGTGCTGTAGACAATCATCGCAAATCTGAGGCATGTGGTGGAAAATGGAATAGAACTGATGTTCTGTTAAAAAGAGCAGCTTTTCTTCTGAGATGGGAAAAAAAGACCCCGTCTAAAACAATTGAGTGAAAGTGGTAAATTCTTTGGATTCCTATTGTTTTCACATCTAACTTTGCTATCTGAAAACCAGATCAATGTGACATGTGCAATTTGTAAACAGTGTCACAGAATGCTTTTATTCAGGTTCCAACAGTCCTGAACAAAATTAACTTAAAAAGAATGAATGAAAAAACTCTTGTCAATACTCAATCATATTCTGCCTACATGCAAATACAGTACTGCACTTTTGAATAAACGTTATGCAGATGCACTATGAATATGGTGGGTTACTGAGAGCTCAGTTTAAGTGCTTGGGTAAATGATTCCCCACAAATCTGCAGACATTTACTGTAAGTCCCTACAAGAAGGTGTATATATGTGTTCTCATAACTCAAGTAAGAAAAAAAAGAAGTTATGTCTTTTTAACTCCAGAAAATATGATGTTTACAAATTGTTGTCCCCATACCCTTGACTTATTCAGATCCACATACATATTTGAAACCAGTCCAAATTACAAAATTTAAGCACAATTAAGGTAAGTTAATACATTTGAAATGTAAGCTATATTGCCATTACAAATGACGAATATGGCCATGGACTGTAAAAATTCAGAAATCAGCTGTCATCACAGGGCATGCAGCATTTTGAGTAAAGCTATGTGAAAAGTGATGGCAAAGATGTGGTGTGCGATTAGAAGGCAGGTCAATGTTCATTACATCTTGAATGAAAAACTGCAATAAGGTCAGGAGATATTAAGTGTCTTATCTTTAACAGGTTATGCAAATGTTAAGTATGATGTGCTCTAACTTGTTTCCATGTTTGCTGGACTGCTTCAGGCATAGCAATAAATCAGGGATCTGAGGAAACAAATGAGTTATATAATAATGTGGGTTTAGAACTGAAAACGCCCTTTTTTACAGAGTATTTTTGTTGATGATCTAAACACTATGTGAAACATTTAGTTTTAGGGATTTCCTTCCTCAGTCCAAAGGCCTACTTGTAGGTTAATTGGCGTCTGCGAAAATTGGAGTGTGTGAGGGTCTTTATCTGTGTCTGCCCTACAATGAACTGCCTTATGCCTGTTGCTTGCCAGGATAGACTCAGGCTCCCCGGCGATCCCCTATTAGATTAGGTGGCTAGAAAATGGACAGATGTGATAAAAATATTTTGCACTTACTTTATACTGTACCTCCTCTTCTTTCTGGGATTTGTTGGTTGGTATTAAAGTCATGTGTTTACATGTAAAGGAAGTTCTGTACTGGTTTTGTTATACAAAAAATCTATTATGCTCCAACAAGATAAATGATAGGTGTCAATGCTAAACAAACTACACCTACAGTAGATCAGGGACCTGACTTATTCTGAAATCACGTGAACCACGATTATTGCACATAGACAGAGGCCACTCAATTAACTGTGGGGCGCATTAAGGTAATTTTGTGCACCTAAATGATTTATTTTTGCTGTAGCAAAGGGTTTGGTTACCAACGCAATTATAACTTTTTCATAACATTACATTCTCATAACAGTTTTCTTCTATATTAGCTGTTTACTTCTTTCTTGTTTTTTGCTTTGTACTGTATGTGTGGAAAGGTTATATACATAAATCTCTGCAAAGTATTATGACTGCAAGCTTTAAAGCAACAAAAACTGAGCAAGGGTCTGGATACTTTTCAAATAGATAGATAGATAGATACTTTATTGATCCCGTGAGGGAAATTGCAGTGCAACAGCAGCTTAACACACACAACACAGCCACAGTGTAACGAATTATATAATAATAGTACAATACATACAATACAATACAAGAGTTACTCACAGTCCGGACGCACAAGAACAAACTAGAACAGAACAGTACACAGAAAATCGTATCACACTCATATCACACATATGAATATAAATATAGATGTAACTATTGATATAAATATAAATGTATTGCACAGGTCCCTGGCATATATTGCACAAAAAGTGGTTGTAAACGGGAAAAAGAAAAAAGAAAAAGAAAGAGAACAGATGTAGCAGTAGATGTGTAGATGCGTTTAGTCCAGAAACAGGTCACTGTCGATGTTGCCTCTGCCAAGACGCAAGGTGGATGCGTTGTACAGTCTTATGGCAGACGGCAAGAATGACCTCCTGTAGCGCTCCCTGTCGCACCGTGGATGAATCAGTCTATTGCTGAACGTGCTCTTCATTCCTGCCAGCCTGTCAAAGAGGGGATGGGAGAAGTTGTCCATGATGGCCTCTAGTTTGGACCTCATTCTCCTCTCAGCCACTACCTCCAAGGAGTCCAGGTCAAACCCAATGACAGAGCTTGCTCTCCTGATGAGCTTGTTCAGCCTTTTGGAATCTACTGCTCTAATCCCAGAGCCCCAGCACACCACTGCGTAGAAAATGGCACTCGCTACCACCGACTGATAGAACATGTGTAGCATCTTACTACACACATTGAAGGACCTGAGCCTCCTCAAGAAGTAGAGTCGGCTCTGTCCCTTCTTATAGATGGCCTCGATGTTCTTAGACCATTCCAGTCTATCGTCGATGTGCACTCCCAGGTACTTGTACGAGTCCACCATCTCCACGCCACTCCCATGGATGTAGACAGGAGTAGGTTTGACCTTTTTCCTCCTGAAATCTACCACCAGTTCCTTTGTCTTCGTCACATTCAGTTCCAAGTGGTTCACCCCACACCACTCCACAAAGCTGCTGACCAGTCCTCTGTACTCCTCCTCCTGCTCACCCTTGATACATCCCACAATTGCAGAGTCATCTGAGAACTTCTGCAGGTGGCATGACTTTGAGTTGTACTTAAAGTCCGAAGTATAGAGGGTGAAGAGGAATGGAGAAAGAACTGTCCCTTGAGGTGCCCCTGTGTTACTCACTACCTGTTCAGACACACAGTTCTGAAGTCTCACAGACTGTGGTCTGCCTGTCAGGTAGTCAGTGATCCACGAGGTCGTGGAGGCATCGACTTGCATCTCCTCCAGCTTCCTCCTTAGAAGTAAGGGCTGGATGGTATTGAAGGCACTGGAGAAGTCGAAAAACATGATCCTTACAGTGTTGCCAGCCCTGTCCAGGTGTGAGTAGGCCCTTTGCAGCATGTAGATGATCGCATCCTCCACACCAACACTGGGCTGGTAGGCAAACTGTAGGGTGTCCAGTGATGAGCTGACCAGGGGTCTCAGGTGGGATAAGACCAGCCTCTCCAGTGTCTTCATGATGTGGGAAGTCAGTGCAACTGGTCTGTAGTCGTTGAGGACAGAGGGGCGCCCTTTCTTTGGTACCGGGACCAGGCATGATGTCTTCCAGAGCACCGGGACTCTTTCCAAGCGCAGGCTCAGGTTGAACAGTCGCTGGAGCACTCCGCTCAGCTGATCAGCACAGGCCCTCAGAACTCTGGGGCAGATGTTATCTGGTCCTGTGGCCTTACCCTCGTGCAGCCTCTTCAGCTCCTTCTTCACCTGGTCAGCTGTGATGGTCAGCCTGGCCTGGGGGATGGTGCTCATACTGCTTTCAGTGCTGCAGGTGTTAATGGCGGAGGTGTTGGAGAGTGGCAGCAGTGGGGGATGGGTGGGTGAGTAGCCGTCGGGGGTTGTGGCTGTAGGCGGCCATGTTTGTGGGGGGATGGAGGAGGTATTGGGCAGTCGCAGCTGTGAAGGGTTAGGGAGCGTGTGGCAGTGGGGGGATGGGTGTTGCGCCACAGAGGACCCAGAATCAAACCTGTTAAAGAACTGGTTCAACTCGTTGGCCATCTCCAGGTTCCCTTCTGTTGCACCCCCAGCCTAATATGCAGATGAGCATAATAATGAGCATAATATGCAGATGAATTTGAAAAGTGTACATTTGACCATTGTATGGTGATGCCAATTAGGTTGTACCATTAAATATACTGTAAATCAACAGTGGTACAATTTTATGAGGATGTCTTTGCACTAGGTTCTTTATATACAAGCACATTTGCTCTTGTGTATTTAAGTCTTCCTGCTTCAACAACTATGGTCAGGCTTTTGAGTATCACTGAAGACACTGTGATTGAGTGTTTTGAAATCATATCCAATTTTATACTTCAGATGTCCTGTCTACAGTAAGGACATGTATTGCTATCGTATCCCTTTCTCTCTGCCAAACCTTGGAATTTCAGAGTGCTAAATTAATCAACACCTTTTCCTCTCAACCCCAGAGAAATAAAATGAGATCATGTGCCGCACTTACTGCTGAAAATGGAGAATCTTTTTTTTATGTACCTTAGCTTTCTTTCTATTTACCAGTAAGTGGCTGCCTGCTCAGAATGAATTCACATAGGTCAGGGATCATGATCAATGAGTGTGCAATCACAGACCAAAGCTTACTTCCTACAGATTCAACAGGTTTAGCAGAAAAACACACATAATCAGAACACGCTTTAAGTGTTCCCCTTGAAAGTAGATTGTATTACATTTGAAAAAGTCCTCCTTAGAAAGCATCTAGTGTACTCATTTACAAGAGCTGATGAAGGATCTGTTGCTTGCATATACAGTGTATTGTGTGCTGAAAGAAAAAAAGAAAAACACAACGTTTTGGCAGTGGAGACTCCTTCAGGTGTCACAGATAAAGAAGGCTCCACAGCTGAAATGTTGTGTTCCTTTAGTACTTTTCAGTGTGTTCCTTTTCTTTACCTGCTCCTTTGTAGCCTATGCATGCTACCACAGCTAGCTACTCAAACTTATTCTGTATCGTGCCCACCAAAGGTACTGGGACAGCCAAGTCAAAGGTGTTATTTTTGCTAATTATTTATGCTATCACGATGAATGGTAATGTGAATGTTAACTACAATATAATATACATTTTACTGTGAGGTAATTGATTACATGCTTGCATTTGACCTCATTAGATCAAAAATAAAAAATGTGCAAACCAATGACTTCAAGTGACCATTAAATACTGGGAAAAAATTCACTGTAAGTTAAATTTGTGTGAGTGCAAAAGTCAGTACTTGGCTGTATATCTCTTTGAGGCAATAACTGCAGTCTGTAACCCATGTAGTGTGCAATACTTGGAAATGCTTTTCTGTAGTCACTTTGACTTGTCTATTATTAAGTGTTCTGAATTCATTTTATTCTCCAACATGTAAAATACATGTTCAGATGGAACAATATACTAAGATTGACAAAGCCAGACTAACATTTTCCAATTTTTATTCCTCCCTTTGATTTCACTGGCCTTATGTTTTGTTACATGACTAATAATTTTGAATGTATTTTCTTCTATGTAATATTCGTATTAATCTCAGGATTACAAATATAATTTTTTCACTGTAAAGCAAAATAGCAGTATTGACTTTTGGAGGGCAGAAGATTAAAACAAACAAAATGGACATCCATCCTCTGCCTCCAGACAGCAGATATGGGACACCTTTGCTTCCTGGTTTTTTGTTGTTGTTTTTTTTCCTGTTCATTCATCTTCTCATGGCTGATGAGATGGGTGAAGGCAGCAGCATCAGATCTCCATCTTGTCTGAACCAACGTCCTTTTACAATACGCAATCAATATGTACATATACGATCACAGGCAAGCACTGTCATCCTTTACCTGAAGCAAGATTACTCACTACTTTAATAAGTGCTTGTTTAACTATACTTAGTTGTGTCCTATCAATTATTAATCATAGCAAATGCTATGCTTGTAGTGAATTAACTAACTGAAGACACAAGGTTCCAGTGCTTGTGTCTGAAACTCTGTAGATATTCACTGAAAACAGAACATACAGTACTTCCACGACATGCTCCCTTTGTTCCTTCTGTAGATGTGGACTGGTGACTGTGATATACACACAATTTTCTTGGTGAAGGTTTTAAGAACATAAGGACAAAAGAAAAGTTGGCCATTTGGTCCATCTGTTCGGTAGTTAGTAGCTTAGAAGCCACCAATCACATGGGTGGGTCACTTGCTCCACACTCCCACAACCCTTTGGGTAAAGAACTGCCACTTGTTCTCAGTTGACATACACTTTCTTGTGGTTTCCACTTTTGTTCGTTCAGTGTTTACTTTGCCAACGCCAGTAAGGATCAGACTATAAAGGGTCCATTCTTTCAGCTTGTCACTGTTGAACATCCCTGGAAGTGCTGGTTTTGTCAGCAGTGTTATGTGTCAGTTCAGTTGTAAAGCTTCAAGAAAATAAGTCTTGAGGAGGAGTCGGTTGTACCTACAATGACTCAAACAACATTAGAAAGGCTATATATGAGAGGAGAGCATATGGACCTTCTTGCTTGTTATAATTATTGCTAGTAGCTTAATAATCGTAGGACCTTATCCTGCTGCTTTCTAACGTACTTACTTAAATAATATGGCTGGGTAATTCCAGACACCCACTATCCTCATCTGCCTGTTTTCAGTTGTACAGTACATGTAGTGTAAATGTCTTAGGCATTTGTCACTAAAACAACACACAGTCTGTAAGGTGTACAGGAGGTCTGATCCCTGTGCTACAAATATTATTTCTAATGTTTTTGCTTGTACCATGGCACATATTTTCCATAAGTACCTAATAAACCAAGACATCTATTTTATGACTATTAATAAAGTACTATAGATGAAAATTCATCTATCCATCTATTATGGGGTCGCAGGGGAGCCAGGCCCTGTCCTGGAAAGCAACCAGTGCCACACAGGATACACCCAGGATGGCATGCCAGTTCATCGCAGGACACAACACACACACTCTCACACCAGGGCCAATTTTCCCAGAAACCAATTAACCTACCAGCATGTCTTCGGACTGCAGGAGGAAACCAGAGCACCCGGAGAAAACCCATATGAAAACAGGGAGAACATTCAAACTCCACAGAAAAAGCACTCGAGGAATTGAACCCAAGGCCCCAGTGCTGCGAGGCGGCAGTGCTAACCACTGTGCTGCCCAACATGAAAATCATCCTTGAATATTAATAATCAATGTGAATATGCAAATAATCAATTTGTTGCAGATGTTGCTGGAGCGATGAGAATGTGTGAAACTATCTGATGAAAAATGAAGACTTGGTTCTCTTGGATATTAACCAATCCAATGTCTTATATAAAACAATATCTTTAACATACTAAGGTCTGAGACATTACTTGCTAACGTCCTGAGCATACATTATCACATTATTAATAGTCATAGAGGACGCTGCTGTGAAATATGATAGTCACCAAAGCCACGGACATAATTTCATTTATTACTGATACCCTAGCAACCAACAGTTGAACATGATTTACAGAAATTTCCTTGAGCTTTTGAGCTAACAAGCAGTCCTCTGTCACTGAAACCATTAACTTGCAGCTAAGCCGCCTTAATTGAAGAAGAAACAGATACACATTTCCCAAAACACCACTGCAGAAACAAGAAGAGGTTCTTACATTTTGTACTCTTTGCCCAGAAACACTGGCAACCTAATCCTGCGATGCATCCAGATCTACTTTCACCCAACGCATCCGACCAACAGATTTGTCTACAATTCCTGCGGCAGCAGGACAGGTTTCAGCAGAGCTCTAGTTCTGAGAGGGTGATTGTGCAGCAGAGGTCACTGTAGCAGCGTGACAGATAATAACCCCTGCCTGTTCCTTCTCTCCAGCCCTGGTGATGCAGCGCAAGACCTGTTGGACCTTCTGCATGCTTCTCTGAAAGGCTCTCGTGTTACACCTCATCGCTCGTTACTGTCTGACAAGAATCTTCTTTTGGGTTCAAGTCCACATGAACAATTTTAGTGCACTGTCATGGACTAAAATAATTTTGAATGAAAAATATATCATACAAAATGTACTGTATAAGGCTTGTATAAATATAGCTGTATATGACTTATAAAGATACATTTTTATTAAACACAATGTGTAAAGAAATAAGCAAAAGACCAGCTTCATGTGACTATGGAAATTATGATGTTTTATATCAATATTCTATATCTGGTCAAGGATTCAGAATGTCAAAATGCAGGGGGCACATTTTAGTAACCTGTTTTAGGTTTTTCGCTCCTGCCTTACTGAAAGTGACAGTAGTTTTTTTTCTTCACAAAACCCAAATTAGCAGACACTCTCTTGAGTGAGGAATTCATTGCCCGTTTCTAGTCAAACCAGATTCTGCATAATATTCATGTCTGTCTTTCTAGTTCACTCTCTTATCTTTTGATATCAATGTTCATCTCTCTGGTATTCTCTTCTGTTAACATAAGGCAGATTTCTCTAAAACAGATCACATCAGAGAGGATGTGAATCTCTGATATACCTTCTCTGCACGTAGTGGTCCCCTCTGTTGGCTACATTCAGAACTGCAGGCTTGACTGTAAGGGGAAAGCAGTCTTGTTTTTTCAAAAGAGCACCACAGGCTCTTTACAGATGTTCTGTTTATACATTTTCAGCATGATATTATATTAATCAAATAACGAGGCTTGCTTAAAGGACTTAAATAATAATTATATGACAAGACATTTTATTAATTTGCCTTTCAACCAGAAATAAAGGTCAAGTGAGACAGCATTTCAAAGGCTTTTTAATATTATTTTACAAGGAAAAACAGATGCTTCTAACATATCCATTTTGTCTGTCATATAATTATGTTTTATTGTTTCCTTTAAGTGGCAGCATTTCAAAATAAGTATTTCACAAGAAGAAAAACATCCTATGCTAGGTCATCTATAGCTATCTGCTTGGTCCTCAAGAAAATACTATTTTATTTTGCATATAAAGTATGAAACTCACTCTAAGATCTCAAGAGTCTGTGCCAATCTTATTTAAGAAACTGCATTGTTGCAGTTAACAGTTCTCCTGTAATATAAATTGCTGCTCTTACTTCACAGGCCTTCGATTACCTGTAGGTTATTCCTCAGACATCCCATCAAAAAAGTGCAGGACACCACAGCAAGACCAATGAGTCTAATACTCTAATTGTAGACATGGGCAGAGCTCAGCACTCACTGTTGCAGAAGTCCCAACCCTATGTGCAGGAGCAGATATGTGAAGAGCAGATATGAGAATGTAATAAAAGAAATGATTAGTCTTTTCTTGAAGATCTTGTATAAGTGATGAAGCTCCATGATTCTAAGAACACAGAAGTTATAAACACCTGCTGCAATAAATCACACAGATTCCTGAATGCAGAGTAGTGGTATGGCCAAAGATGTGTGGTGCATTAGCTTTATTTATGACACACTCCTATACTATACATGTTAGTGCATGTACAGTATGCTATCATCACAGTATGCTAAAGCATCATATTCATCTACAAACACAGGAGGAACAGGACAAGGAAAACTGGTCCAATTAATGTGTTTAGTAAGAACACATCAAGGTCAAATTTCCACAATAAACTTCTTTAATTTCCACCAAATATTTTTGTTTCAATCAATTTACTTTAAATGGCAATGATTGATGTTTGACCTGATAAAAGAAGTTGAAATGGAATGGATGAGTACATCAACAACAAAACAACTAAATTCAAAGTTTCCGTTTGGACTTCCTTTGCAAAAGGTTTTATAACATTTTAATAAATCATCATCATCAATAGCAAGTTTAACTCTTCCAGACATTCAAAGTTTGTATTTCATATTGTATATATTTCATTGCAAACTAAAACCTCAGTTTAGATACTGCAGGTACTGACTCTGACTGTTTCAAGACACAGTAGTGAACCATTTAACTAAGGCAGGGGTGGCTGTGAATTGGAATTTATCCTTAGAAATCATCACTATTATCATACAAAAGCACCACTGTAGTGAGGATGGTGCAGTGGTGAAACGGTGAGTTAGCACTGCTGGCTCGTAGCTCTTCACTCCTGTATTCTATATTAGCCTGTGGGACTTTCTGTGTGGAGCTTGCATGGTCACCCTGTGCTCACATGGTTTTTCTCTAGGCACTTCAGTCTCCGCTCACCTTCCAAGGACATGCTGGCTAGATCACTTTGCCTCTCAAAATCACCTTACGATGGCCTGGTGGAGGTCCACCTAGTGCCATGTGTTTCCTGAGCCTTAGAAGGAATTAGTGGCTTTCTGATACTGGATGGACATTAAATCACAACACATTCACAATAACAGTAAAAATTCTAAGACCGTAGCAACGGGCATGTAGGATCAACAGTTTTGGCAATACAATCTGTACATCTCACCTCACACTGGACTTATCATATTTTAAACTACCTGATTCACCAGCCTTGGTGCCAGCCTCCTCTCGACCCCCCTTCTGCCTGTTAGATAACAAGGGGCAAACGTCTACCACTCGATGGGGTGGAAAGATTCAGTTGTAATACCATGTCTCAGTCTGCCCCAATCCTCAACCCTGATGGCATTTATCCTGAGATAATTAATCTACTGTGAATTAGAGCATTACAGAGCGCTAACACCCTTTGCTTCACAGTCTCATTGTCACTCCTTACATGGATAAGGTGCTTAGTGTTTCTGAGGAGGAAAAAAATCACATTAGGGAAGGCAATCCTGGGCAGAAAATGGGATTGTATTAATCTGTATCGAATTCAGCCATGGGCTACGGAATCCCACCACCAAAAACTCTGCCAGCCAGCCAGGGATTATATTAAGTGGGTGTCCAGCAGTCCTAGGTTGCTAGGTATTACAGAGGACACATACAATATTGTTGCAGATTGGAGTCTGCACAATGCTATGTCAGGAAAATAACTGGTGACTGCAGGTTGCACAATAAACAGAGTATTCATCATTCATTCTTATGAGAATTGGAGCAGTGAGAGTCTCGGTGCAGGAAAATAGGTTGAAGGTGCTAGGAATGTGGGACACAGGTTATCAATGAACCAAACAAGTTGGTCCATTTAAAAATTAAACGTGAGCGGATTCTTTGGGGTATACAATACCATATCTCGTATAAACCTCAGAGACTAGCTTTTGGTAACACAGTGGTTTTAGAGGCTGTGAGTTTCTGTTTTCAAAATAATGAAGTGCTAGTGATTCCTAATTAGAAGTAATAGTGATTCCTATTTACAGAATATTAACAGTTTTTTCAAAGCAGACTCTCTGCTTTTTGTTATTTTTTCCAGAGTTCCAGAAAAAGAAAAATACACATGCAAACTTTCTTCTCAGACACCTATTAATTTTATCTAAGAGATTTCACAACTTTCCCATTTCTAGTCTAATCTCAGCCAGGTGAAACCTTGCAAGGCTCTAATTAACAGAGCAGGTTTGGAGATAGTGAAGCGGCTATAAAAAGTTAATCTATGAAGACGGCACAGAAATCCATTAATTTACTAAACCTCACTTTTATGACACAAATGAAATATTCATGCACAATCTACACAAAACCATTCACAACACTGTTTGAATTTACTTTTCATTTCAGTACTGATTATAACTGAAAAAGAGACCACCTCTGCAAAGACCGGGCACATGAGACTTCTGAAACAATGGCCAAAGGTAAATAACAATGAGATAGTTGTAATGCATGTTGATGTACCCTAAAAGATAAAGACAATTTCCTAATGCCAGTAAAATACAAAGAAACACATTTTGTGAGCTATACAAAAGCTTATTGGAAAATCTGTATCACAAATTAGGGAACGTGCCTTGGATTAATTACTGTATAATCGTAGTATGTACAGTAGGTTAGGTCAGCCTACGCACTCCACACATGTTCTTCTCCAGAACAGATGAGCAAGATAAATTAGTCATGAGTTATTTAACTTCTGTGTGACTCTTCTCTGGCCTTAATTATCATTGCAGCTCGCCCATGGGAATACCCTCACCGAGGGTCACTGACAGCAGATAGGGCAGATGAGTCAACAACCTGACTCACCGCTTACTGCATCACACCAGCTACAAGTTGTACAAAGACAAGTTCAAACCTGAGTGTTTCCCACTTTTCTTTCCTGCCATATACAGTATATAAAGCGTGGTGAAAAAGTAAGCACACCCCCTCAAGATGGTTTAATATATTTATACATACATATATGATCTTCACCCAGTCCTCACCAAGTCCTAATAGAAGACAAAATTAACCTCATTTGACAAATAACACAAAACTTGTTGTTATTTATTAAAAAAAAACAGCCAGCATCCAATCTCTTTTTGTAAAAAAGTAAGTGAATTTTTAATTGTACCATCTTAATAAGGAAGGGATATACAGTAGAATCAGGTGCACAAAAACACGAACTGTTGCTGCTTATTAATTTGGAACCCATTTCTAAGCAACATGAAGCACATCATTGCATTGCATAAGAAAGATAACTGAGAAAATTCAAGACCCTTGCCAATGTACCCAAGAGTGTCCATCCAACATTCAAATATACCAAATGTTCTCCAAGATCTGACCATATGATGTCTCAAAGAATCCCAAGGTTACATCAAGGAATCTACAGGCCTCTCTCTATAGTTAATATCAAGAGAGTTCACAAGTTTAAGATGAAAGACGAATGACTTTCATGGAAGGACAGTCAGGGCTGTCTGAGAAGAAGAAAATTACGCATGGCTTAAGTTTGCAAAATAACACTTGAATGAAAAACAAGACTTCTGGAACAATGCGCTCTGATGAGTCAAACGTGGAGTTGTTTGGCCATAATGCCAAATGTCGGTCTTTGTTGAAAACCAAACACTGCTTTTGACCAGAATAACCTCATACCAACCAAACCTGGTTTGGGGGGTAATGGTTTGGACCGTTTTGCTGCCTCAGGACCTGGACTCCTTACTGTCATTGAATCTACAATGAATTTAAGCGCATTGAGAAGCCATTAAAGGCACTATATAAAATAAAGTATATTATTATTATTATTATTATTATTATTATTAATTCTACACTGTACCAGAGTATTCCAGAGAAAAATGTAAGGCCATCTCTCCGACAGCTAAAACTGAACCAAAAGTCGATCCTTCAACAGGGCAATGGCCCAAAACTGAAGCAAATTTATGACAGAATAGCAAAAAAATAAGAAATTCAGATTTTGGAGTGGCCAAGTAAAAGTCCAGACCTAAATCTTATAGAAATGCTGTGGTGGGATCTAAAGAGAACTGTGCATACAAGAAAGACCTCAGACATTACAGAGCTGAAGCAGTTTTGTAAGGAAGAGTGAGATAGCAGTCCTCCCTGGCAAGGTGAGAGACTGATCAACTCTTACAGGCAACATTTAATTGCAGTTATTCCTGCTAAAGGGGGTGCTACATATTACTGAATCAAGGGGCTCAATTTCCTATACAAAGATATTGAATACTGGCTGTTCTTTGTCAAATGAGGTTAGTTTTATCTACTATTAGGACTTGGTGAGAACTAGGTGAAGGCCAATTATGTCTAAATAAGTAAAATCTTATGAGTATGTACTTAATTTCTAACCAGTCTGTATATTGAGGATTAGTGAGGGGTGATTTAGCAGTGGAGTCTGTTTTCTCTAGGTAGTGTAGGTGGTATACAATACTATACTGGAGTTTTTAACAAACGTTCGAGAGGGATGACAGCAACCAAGTTCTCTTTCACCTCCACTATAACTTCATTGATGCCACCTCTGAAAAGGTAAAAATACCATAGTAAGCCCCTCTCTTCCTTGTGTTTATGTTTCTGCATTCCCTTCTCACTCAGCACAGCAGTCCTCACTTCCTTTCACTACAGCCAGGTTGCTAACCTTTATCAAGTGGGTTAAGCCAAAGCCTAACTTAATTTCTCAATAAACTTTCCTAAATTCATCTTCTTATTAGGTGTTTTAGCAAGGTTGATGATATTGTATCACCAATAATATAATGTGGGAGTGATACCTGGGACAAAAAGACTTTAATTAGTTTCAGTAAGACTAATAGAAACAAATATGGTGTTGAGGCAGCGAGGTACCTTCTACATCATAATTATACCAACCATTCTGGATAACTATAAATACAGTAGATGTGCCCTTGGCAGGTTTGGGGAGTCAGTGAAGTACTTAGTCTCCCTTTTAACTTGCCTGTTTGTACTCCTAAATCTGAGCCAGATTTTTACCTTTTCTGTTCAATAAAGTGTACATCTCTGCACTTAGTATGTCGCACCTGATGGATTGGTCTGATATCCTCAGAATCTGTGGAAAATGGCTGCCTAGCATCAAAATGTAAATGCCATGTTTCTATGAATCCAGTGGGCTTAGATTATTTGCTGTTGTACAGTATATACCTATTCCAGATAAAAAGTCTTATGAAAGAACTCCATGAGGGTGAAGCAGAGGAGATCAGTCTATGTAGTGTATAATAAACAGCTTGCGCTACAGCACATGTAAAATGAACTACAAAAGTAAAGAATTGCCCAAAAGATTATTCAACCAAAACAAGCAGCGTACGTCAGAGATTCAGGCTGACTTCCCAGCAGCAGTGAGAGCAAAACAAAGATCAGAATAACAAGGGACAATGCAAGGAGTGCTGTTGACATGTGTTTAACGTAATGTCACATGTTTAAATTAATATCTAAAAATCTCCTTTGAGTGGAGAATAATCAGAAATCCCATTCAAACTGTGTGCTCACTACCTTATATGCTTACACTTATGAAAACCTCACAGAATACTGTATATAATAGAATTGGCAATGAGTAATGAAATATTGTATGCATTCACATCATCTATGTTTCTGATCATAGTAAATATTAACTTGTATTTATGTTATTCCCACATATTTGACTTTTAATTAAATGGTAGGGCTCATAAAACAATTATAACAATTCTGTAGTCATATGTCTATAGTCATATTTTTATGCTTTTGGGAGACAATTTTAAGGTTTGTTAAACTTAAAACCAGGTAAACATTGAATTTTTTCATGCTTTGAGAGACAAGATTTTCTAACTTAAAACCTTTGACACTTAAAAGGCAAAGTGCTGTTTATTGGGGAATTCTGGTAAACTGGACAGGGTCTGTAAAACTACTTGTAAGGTATTTGTAGAGTTCCTTCCCTTGAAGCCATTGTAGAAATTGTAAGTCAATTATTCTTTAATAATATTCTGCATGTATTAAGTAATAACTGACCCCCAGCCCCCCCATCATGTTTTCTATAATATCATCAGCATAAAACAGGACTGTTATGTTTTGCAAAAAGAAACTACCATTTAGTGACACTTTTTTGAGGTCACTATTTTGCATTTTCTATTCAAACAGAAACAAATAAGAACATCCCCTAATCTAAGCTGTCATAATTACCTGGTTCCCACAACTACAATTACTACAATTAATAACATATTTTAACATAATTTCTTTCTAAGATTAGACATTTTAAAGGCTGGAAAATGAAAGATCTAAGAATCTACGTAATCACATGACCAGGTGCCTTTAGTTTAAAAATAAACTAAAACAGATAAAACATTAATTCCTTTAGAGAGGAGCAGACTCCTAACTCTGCCACCTGCATTTTGCTGAAATCCCACTCTTGCAGACCTTCCAAGTTTAGATATAGAAATCTAATAATGCAGCCCCTCCCTCCCACCCGACACAAACACAATCTCCGATTCAGCAGTTAAAAGCCATGATTGAATTTCATCTTGATTTCATTAAATATTCATAAAGGCCAATTAGAAGGGCAGCTAAGCAGGCTGTGAGGACCCCTTTCCATCATTCTGTCAAAGGCGGACTATCGGAAACCCTGCTTGAAAGAGGACTCTGGGAGTCAATATCCAAATTCAATCTTTAATATACTTCTGCCATTAATGACTGACCCAAACAACCCTCCCATCCAATCTGTTCTGTTAACCATACCTGAAGAACCCACTAGTCTATAAAAGTCTCTTCTTTGAGGGCTGATCACTCTGTTTCAGGCGACTATTCAATCTATCCAAAAATCTTTTTTTAAAAAGATGTAGTTTTTCAACAGGACCTCAAGTCTGTTTTCTCCTTTTCTGCAAACTGTTAAACACTACAGGATATAATCCTCCCTGTGAACTGTAAAAGAGACAAGATTAATATGTGATTTAGACTCTGTGGCTTGAGGCTAGTACTCAATTCCCAGGCTACTGTGAGACTGTGATCCTGGTAGCAGATGTGCTCACCTGTAGATCAAGAAATCAAAAGAAGAGAATCTGGACAAAATCGATTATCCCATTTACTCCTCCACAGGGGAATTGTTGACTTCCTTCCTCTTCCTAAGCAGCTTGTATTAAAAGACTCCCCATTTACCCACTGAAGAGTTCTCACCCTGTTTTCAACACTGGAGGATTACTGACTCTCCCATTGACCCACAAGAGGATCAGAAGTCACCCTTTCAACTCATGGATAATCAATGACTCCAATCCAGATAGTGGACTCGTTGACCCTCTACTTATATACTGGAAACTAAATGACCCTCACTTAGCAGACAGGTGAATAAGTGATGCTAGAGTATATTTATCTACCAAAGGATCAATGAGTCCCTGTTCACATACTGATAACCGTTCGGAAACATCCACCATTTTTGCTAGTACATGCTAGTACAATGCTCTCTAAGTTTGTGAAGAAATTAATAAAACAAATTAATTCACACAATAAATGCTCAGGTGCTTTCTCCACACCTGTTACATGATGACAGAAAGTGTGCTTTCACAGTGACTGCAATCAACTTCATCCGAAATATATAAGATCGAAACCTGTTTTTACCAAATTGAGATAACAATTTTTGCACTATTTTACTATTTTCTTGCACTCTAACCTACTTTAACTTGCAGATGCTTATCAAATATTGGTATAGAGATATCAAGTATGTTAGCAACAAGTTTTGCTTTGCTCTCTCAGGAGGTGAGAACGAAGAAACTATTTTGCCCACTCATGCAGTAACTAATTGCAGTATTGATCCAACTTTGTGAAACTAATCTTTATGGGCTCAGGGTTGCAGCACTTTAAATGCCAACATTTAGCCAACTTTGCCTATTGACATTCAGAAGCTGAACACAGTTTTAAGGTGCCTTTTAAGGTGACTAAGACATTAGAAGAGTCAGGAATACTCTCAGGCTTTTTGGAGAAGGTTTGGCATCCTGGGAGTTAAAGTGTAATTAACAATGAGCCATTGCAAAGCGGTTTTCCGCGTGCCGCCTGCATTGATTTAATTTAATTATTGTGTGCTTATTTTTGACTTTCCTGCTCGCCTTGTGCTTGATTGTGATGTGCAGGAGGACAGACACACCAGGATTAGCATAGCAATTTGCTAATCAACGCTGGCATATTGCTAATCAATCATTGGTGATCAGCCGGTTCAATTACATTGCAAAGGTAACCCAATTACAGCTCTAGCTCCTCTAATCCGAGGATAAGGAGTAGAAGGTATACAGAGGGATGGTCCAGGCAAATCTGGCATTACTCAGCACTGGGATCCAGTAAAAAGAACAGATATACACAATTAGGTTTTTACATCTGTGTTTTTTTTACATTTGTTTAATCAAGAATGAGACATTATAGAATAAGATTCTACAGCAGAGACAGTCATCCTGGGGTCCATTCAACGTAGCAACGGTGTTATGCCGCAGACACCTCATTCACAGCCTAAACATTTCAGCGACAATTAGCAGAATCAATACAACAATTAAAATGTAGATCGTACTGAAGCAGTGCAGGGCAAAATGGAAGGGAAAGATTCTGAGTAGGCCTGTACAATAGGGCAGTACTTTGGAAATATAAAAGTGAATGTCTGACTTTTAAGGCTGTACAAATATAAACAGAAGAATTAAAAAAAAACAGAAGCCTGTTGGCATACCATAATGTATTTAAACCCATGCATCCTCAGTATACCAGTTCATCGTAAACAGGTAATGTTCTGGAATAGTTAATTGATACAACAGACACTACTGAAAGACAAACTATGGACAGGATCTTTAACAACGACTGACAAATAACAGAAGCATGTATTAATAGGCATGCATAGGGAAAAAAGGACCAACCTTTTCCTGTGCTAATGTATTTCACCTGAGTTTGAGTATAACTGCCCTCTATTACTGCTCCCTTATGGTTTTCTGACATCTGAGGAACAGAAAGTTTGCCGAGTATATTTGATGATGTGTTGCATTTTTAAGCACATATTCCCTTGTTACCTTTCTACATCATTTCTGTCTAGTGTATCATTGCATCCGTTCAAAAATACAATTAATAAACAGTGCACTGTTTCACTTTCTTGTGTCTGTTTTTTTCACATTCTGTGACACAACTATACTGTCTATGCTCACTAAGATAAATTAATGGTGTGTAACTGAATCAATAAATTTCTTTTTGAAGGGATTGTCTTTGAAAAACATTCTAATTTTGCTATCTTAGTCAGGTATGGGAATACATTTTTAATGTGCAACTAAAGCATCACTTATTTCAGCCAGTAATTAAAAAGGACATTAATGAGTACATTAGCAATCCATTATTTATACTTACAATCCCCAGAAGCCCTGAACTTTGCTCATATGTCTGTACAAAAAAAAACCCATAAAAGAGAGAGGGAAAAAGTGACCCGAGTAGATTAAGAAACTAATGCAGGAAAGAGACAGAACAGCAAATAACTGGACTAGAGAAATATAGGCCAGTGTGTACGTTACACTACTATGAGTCTTTATTAGGCTGTAATATAGTAACATCTTCTAGTGGACAGTGCGAGTAGAAAAATGAGAAAGCACAGGAAAACAAATGAAATGGTAACTGGGTTTTCAGATGAAGTATCCCACTGTTTCTTTTTGAACTATTTCATTGTGTTCAACTAGGATTTTTCAACAACTCAATCCAGGATTGTGTATGTACAGTACCAGAAAAAGTTCAGAAAACTCACTTTTTCCTATGTACATAAAATGACATAGACAATGTCACCAAACTGCAACTCATTAAAGCTGCAAATGAACAAAGGGGGGGGGGGGGGTTAGACAGCAGAAGGGCATGGCTCAGTTATAGCATAAAATACACAGTGCATGAAACCTGATGACCAATCACACATCCTGCCGAAGTCTTAAATGAAGATTCTTGTAGTCTTGATGACGAGCAGCAAAAGCAGGAGACAACTAAGCAGAGCAGACGGAAAGCCACTGCTCTGGGTGTTTCTAGTCCAGCGTGGGATCATACAGGGGCTCGTCTCTAATCCACTCAGTGCAGACTGGGCGCTGCCTGCCCTGCCTGCTGCCAGCCCTCCTGACACACTCATCAATCTTGTTAGAGCGGGGCCACGGAGAGAGAGGAGGGGAGAGACAGGCGCAGTGCTGAAGCGCTGCCTGGGGTTAAAGTGCAATTTCAAGGCTTGTTTTAGACATTACCAGGATCATTCCGCTTCAGCTGGCATCAGGCCGAGCTACAAGACTTTCCAAACTAGAAGCCGGATCCTGCTGCAGTGTCACCATGAAAGTGGCAGGATGCCCCAAACTCCAGGCCACAGTGGATTTTTATCAGCTAGAAGTAAGATTAATTTAGACTCATTTGTAATGCATTTGGAAAGATGAATCACAAAATAAACCCTTTTCTTATCGTTTACGCCATTTCAGAAAACTGCACTATACCTACATTTAATTTTTATAACACCTTGTACTTTTTTCGGTTGAGACCCACACAGCTTGGCATCAGCAATTGTTTTTTTTTAAACATTTTTTTCCTTGCTTTTTCAAGTTGGAGCAATCTCAGAGTAAGAACAGATGCTGAAACAATTAATAATAAGAAGAAAAAGAAAACAACAGTGATTAAAATCAAATTTGGTCCCTCAGAGAATAGAAAGAAATACAAAAAACAGTCTGATCAAGGAGTTTGAAAACCAGAGAAAACAACTGTCCAAGCTGATAGTGTTTGTGCTGAATGGTAACTATTTACATTAGAACAATGTCTGTAAAATAATACAACCAAGTTCACTTTGTGTTACTTTGGGGTTTTCCATACTGGCTGTTACATGTCCTTCATAGTTTTAATAGTAACAAATGAAGAATTATTCTGGCAGTAGTATTCAGACACATCAGGGACCGTTTTTTTTACCATTTTTTTTACCATTTTTTATATACAGTACAGTCAACCAAAGATATAAAATAGTATGGACAATAAAAAGGGAACAGTATTTTTTAGAAGGCAGAAATGATTTGAGCTTACTAGTGAGAAGAAACCATTCACGCCATCTTATTGAGGCTGACCTGAAGTACAACTTTATCCCTGCATCCTTGAGTCCACAGATAAATACCTAACTAGCAGGCTGACCTTGGAGATCAAAAACTGAACTTTATCCAAAAGCTCAAGTGAGCTATATTGACAGAGAGACTGAAGATATGTGCAAATTCTGTTTAAGAAAAGAAGAAACAAACATTTGCCTTAGCAATAGGACAGGGAATTGTTTAATTTCCTTCAAGTTCTCTGCAGAGTTCTTGATGGCGAGTTGGAGGATATGGACAAGGTATGCACTGATTATCAGGGATAGCATAGAGTTGCTTTGGGATGTCCCATATTGGCTGTCACTTGTCCTTCATAGTTTTTATAGTGCGAAATGACAATCCTGAATTCAGTGCTTAGAAAACAATGCTTGTAAGGACACTGTTACCCTACACAACCTTTACAAGACTGCACATTCTGAAGATTTACTGCGACAGTTAAAACTGAAAGTTTACTCAGTTTTGTATTCATAGCTATGTTTTGTGAAAATCCAAAGAATACTAGGAGAAACAAGCAAAGCAGATTAGATGAGCTTTAACTTCTTGCAGGTCTCTTCCAATACTCTGTGCTTAGCACTTCTTCATTTCTGTATAAAAGTGATAACAGTAATACTATAATTGATCTTCGACTGTATAAAACAATGCCTTCACCAGGGCATCCTGGGTTCTGTCCCTATCGCTTTATTGTGTTACCCATGGCTTGTCCTGTGCCAGCATCAAGATGTATCTCTCTGCACAGAGTAGATAAGCTACAGTACAACATGTGAAGCTACTGTTATGAGCCAAAAGACTGACTGCCAACACTATTTTCTTTGTGTGAGGTTGTTAGTCAGATAAGTGTACAGTTGGCTTGTAACATACTTCTCAAGGGTGGGATGTGTTGTCTGTTATCAGTCTCTGTCTGAGCATGATTGGCTGTAGAATAATGTCTAGGGACACTGTTTGATTCAGAGTATGTACGGTTCTGGGAAGATAAGGCCATTGGAGACGGACAATGCATTGTTGTGTGTTGGGGACACAGCTTTTGATGAGATTTTAAATAATAATAATAAATGTGTGTGGACACAGTTGTCAAGACATTCCCTACAAAACAGTTGGTTTTAACCCAAGTATTATGGACATACAGTATTCTTCATCTGCCAAATCTCAAGCACATACATTCTGAGATAATAATCTGTGGCACCTCTAAATCACTTTCCAGCCATCATTTTCTAACCGCTTTATCCAATACAGGATCACTGTTGAGCTGGAGCCTATCCCAGCAAGCAATGGGCACAAGGCAAAATATACCCTGAATGGGACACCAGTCCATCAGAGAGCACACACAGATACACACATGCACACCAGGACAAAATTGCTGTCCTCTGTGAAGGCCAATTACAAATAAAACCTCTCTTATTCATTTCAGTAATAGTTCTGGAAGTGCCCTCATCCTTGAACACTGAAATCTGAAGTACACATTTTAAGAGCGCTGTGAACTACACATTTGTGTTCTGTGGCAGAAATCTGGTTGAAATAAAGTTTAACAAAATGCTGTTTAGATGTTTTGAAGAAAGACACTGTGAAGACAGAAGAGAAAAATGTGCACTCAGTGATAGCATGGTAGAATAAGACGGCTAGTTAATACAGTCTTTCTAAGGGATTGTTTTTTGCAAACCATCATTATGATCCTTAGGCTCAGATGTTAAATCTATGGGTACGTTTGCCAAACTTCTAGGGCACAGCAGGTGTGCTGGGTTGGTTACTGCCACCCTCAACTCCCTTATCCACTTTCCCCTTTACCCTGCAAACCACTCCACACAGGAGAGTGAAAATCAATCCAGCTTTTTTTTCCAGATAAAATAAACAAGAAAACAGTAATTTGACGCATTGGTAATCACCTTAGCCTCATCCTCGGAGCTGCAGGCTTTAATTCTGCACGCTTTTAATTTGTTTTCACAGCGGTTCGAGCAAATTGAATTTGTTAATTAAAGCGGCAAAATGAAATGCTGAGTATTATTGACGAGATGCTAATCGAGTTAGTGTGGAAATCGGGGAGGAAAGAGCCCAGAGTATCAATAGCCAGGACAAATCATATTATGGGAGAGGGAGTGATCAGCAGGTGCCTGGCTGGTCCACTGGGGAGAGCCTGCTTTCCTGCAAGCTGATGCTTCAAGACTCACCTCACACTTTCAGTACACTTCTTTAAGACCACACCAGCGTCAGAAACTAAGGCAGTTTGAGCAGCTCCAGCTATAAACAATGACCCAATAGTTCAATAAAAACTTTTTATTTATATGTAATGAAACGTGCACTTTGAATGTGACTTTTTTGGGAGGAGAATTCTGACCAGTGTCCACCTCAATTCTCCAGTCTCTGTTAATGTAGAACACAGACATATTACTTCAGTATCCAGAAAATTTTTAGATTATGTTGGTGTATAATTTAATAATTATACGCCAACAAAGAATTACTTAAGAATTAAAGTTTTTTCCCTTATATTTTTACACAGAACTCCCCATGTCCATCACACTTTTTATATATACTGTATCTGTATTGTCTTTATATGGGTATCTTTACTCTATTATAAAGTCATTTCAGTGCTAGGCTTTTAGAGTATGGATTTGCACTAAATTCTGAGTAAGTTTCTTTTATGAAGTTTTTATAACAAAAAGATGTAAAATGAAAGCAAATTTGTCAAAAATGGACTCTAGACTTACCATTATGTTTCTTAATAAACAACAAGAACACTTTGACTCCGTCCATTCATACATGACCTACTTTACATATTGCACTAATGATGAGCTACGTTGTTTTCTCTTTCATTTACATCAGAGTTCTGACCCAATCTGGGTTTACAGAGCTATTAGCACCTCAAAAGGCTCTGTGGTTTATATTTGGACACCAGCCACACTTTAATACAATCGCCAACATTAATGGACATTTTCAATGAATGCATGAATAAATAAATGAATAAATATGTCATGTGGTATAAAAGACAGACTTTATACATTTCCTTCTCTTCTGGAAACCCTAAATATCAGGCGTGATTCATTATTTCTCATTTCTGCTGGTGGATTGAAACCGCCTAAAAGCAAACTATCTATTAGTCCGACTTCCCAGGGCATCATTAAACGCCAACTCTAACGACCCTTCATTCAACATATGACAAAGGCTTCATTGCTTTAACTTGCATACTGATTAATTTATCTAACAGCTTCACGTAGCCTAAGCTGACCATCAATAATGTCCTTCGTAAACACTCATTTACTCAGGGAGCTACTCGAGACTCCATCAAATCAAAGAGTCTTTTAATCTCAAAATACAACTTTAGGAACTACTGGACCAGTAAGCCAAGGTATCCTTTCTGGTGTTTCACTTTATGCCTATACCTGCTGGGGAGATGTGGAATGGTACCTCCTTTCCCTGTCTGCTTCCTGGCATAGCAGGGTGTGACAGTTAGCAGTGCTTAAATTATAGAGGTGATTATCCAGCTAATTACCAGCAGGCCTGCTCTATTGATAGGGCCCCCTCCATAGACTGCGCCTGACAATGCTGCTCCATTGACTCTGCTCTCCTGCTAAAGAGGCCCATAAGTCGTGTTTGGCAGCACAGGGCACAGATACAGCGTGAGAGCTGGCAGAGATCAATAAGCTGTAACTCAAACTCATCACTATCAAATATCCCCTCAGGGCTGGGGTGTCTGGCCAGGTGGGGTTTTCTAATTCTTGCTGTAATGAACCCAATTTCCATCAAGAGCCTGTGGAAATTAGTTGCAGGACATCCTTAGTGGGACACTGCCTAAAAAAAAAAGATTTTAAATATGTAGTTCACATAAATGGCACAGGATAAAATAGAATTTTGTAGGTAACTGCACCGGCGAGACAGTGGAGTGGAACATGCGATTACCACTACAGTTTCTTCCCCTTCCATCAAACGTTCAGTGACATCCAGGCGTAGGAGCCCTCAGAGCACCAGATTGATTGTCTTATAGCCTCAGCAATGAGTCACATTTTATATGGTACTGTGCAGCATACATAGTCAGATAGACCTCTGGGTGCTTGAACTGCACAGCCCAGGCAAATTGCAGACTACACCAATAGGATGGGTCCCCTGTGGGGGTTTTAGCTACTCTTGAAAATGGTACCTATTACACTTAAATTTGCAAACTGGAGCATTCAAGTGGAGGTGCATCTACGATCATGGCCTTTTGCATGTCATCAAGACCTTATGTCCCATGGTTATTCTGGCACAGATCCACACAGCTCTCACTCACCTCCTTACCATATAAGCTTCTCAGTGTACTGTGTAAAGAGGTGTGCAGGGATGCACACATCGCACATAATAACCTTCTCAAGGGTATACAATTTCATTTCAACGAAATGAGCTAAATGCTTGTTTTGCAAATAAAAAAGACCAAAAAAATACTTTTGCCCTAGCTTTTAAGCGAAAATACAGGTGAGAAATATGTTGCTAAATTCAAACTATGAAGCGCTGATTTGTTTGCCTATTTTTATAAAATAAATAAAGGTGCTAATAGCCTGAGCCTTGATAAATTAAGCTGAAATAATGACAGTGACACAAGTGTCTTTACAAACAACAACATCAACGTAACAATAACAAATGATGACAAGCTCAAGAGAAATGTGTACAGTTTATGTCATGATGCTTCTTTTCAATGTTGCTTTGCACAGATGCCATTGTTTTTACCTGTCTGTACTAAGCGATTCAAATCAATGTGATTAGAGAACTCAATGGAATTTTGAACAGATGCAATTATTTGGCTAATTTAGTCACGGTTAGTCAGTTTAAATGAGCCATACTGTACTATAAAGCCAGCAAGGGATAAAAAAAATATTTTGATACATGGGAACCTAGCTGTGAGAAGCAAGGAAAAATTCAATTTTGGGTCTTGAATCCATGTCACAGCATTGAGATTTAAATTTATGTGGAAAAATAAAAGAAAGCTCAACATCTGAATAACACCACTGATGGAGGACAGTAAAAATGGAAAATGTGGCCTTGGGTTTTTTACTATTTAAAAGCCTAGTGCTGTTACTTATTTTTATCTTGTTGTAAAGTTGTTTTTATTGCAGACTGTCTACCTTGCCAAGGGGATCTTTTTTCTTCTTTTGTGTTTTCTTGTAATTGGGCTGTATCAAAACTTATGTGTTCCTCACAACCAGGCTGGAGGTGAGACTTTCATGCCTAAATTTCCCAGTAGGAACAAGTTTAACTGTACCTCACAGGCCAGGTTGTGCTCAGAGAACAGCATGCTTTATTATTACCCTACACCAGTTACCAACTTATAAAACTCCTTATGATACAGCACACTCCGTGCTTTTAAAAAAATAAACAACACTGCATTTTAGAAGTATAACATATATATTGAGAAATATATGCTGTATGCTCAATTTAAAATGACCTGCTAGAAAAGAGGTGTTTAAAAAAGAAGAAAAGCTACTCTCAGACAAACAACTTTGGTATTTGCAAATGGTAGGTAGATCAAAATACATCTAGAAAGAGAGCATAGTGAAAAAAAAAGAACCCAGACAAGAACGGTAAAGTTCCAAGTGCTTAGAAGTACAAGTTTCACAGCTACTGCCATGATAGGTACAGTAGCTAAGCTTTTCTATTAAATGTCTTTCTCAAATATTTTGTCACTTTATCTGGAAATAACAATGTTCATCTGGTACCTTTAGGTTTCAGTGCACAAATGAGTTCCTACTGTCCAGGGCTGAAATACATTAAGTGACTGAGGATGAAAGTCGTCGGTAGTTTCTACATTGCAGGGCAGTTCACTTTAGCACATCACAATGAACACTTTTACATTACTGTGCAGTCCACATAATAGCGTTTTGCTTGTAAACTACAGTTTTTGTCCAGGTTTAGAGGTTTCTGAAATAGCTGACCCTGAAACCCTGAAACCAAACTTGCATTTTTGCATTTTTTCTTATATTAGTAGAGGAAAGATCTGACTGTGGTTACCGACAGGTATTTACAAATTACAACTTTGGTCCTTAAGATCCCACAGGTTTCACAAATTCTTGTAAAACAGCACCAGGGATGTAACATGGAGTGAGGCCAAGAGAGACAGTCATTTTTCAATATCAAGACGTGCCTTATAGACGTGGGCCACCAAAAATCTTATCATTTTTTAAAGAAAACTCAATTAAAAAAACAATGTGATAGCTCAGGTTTCAAATGTATCAGCTACCCACAGAAAATCTCCCAGCATGTACAGCTTCACCTCTGTGGTCACAAACTGACAACCAGCCTAACCTTCTAAACTCTAGGAACAGTGCTGCCGTTAAAAGTATAAATCTCAAACAAATAAATCTGAGAAAATAATTAAATAACTAAAAATAATTATTATGCAAAGTGTGGACTTTAAACTCCAGGGAAGTTAAGTTCTACATTTTGAGGGAACTAAATCTCTTCAGTCAGCAATTGAGTGGAGATTTGATCCAGGTATTCAAAATTCTAAGGGATGTAGATAGGTTTAACCATAGGTTCAACTGAGGGGACTGTTTCATACAGGGGCTCTAATTGGAAACTTAAGATAATTCAGTTAGGACTGATAACAGGAAACACGTCTTTACTCAAAGAGTAGTGGATGTCTAGAACAGGCTTCCCAGCCAGGTAAACTCTGGGCACGTTTTAGAAACATATGGATGAACTTTTAAATTCACTCAGTTACTAAACTATCAAATGAGCAAGATGGGCCAAATCACATTCTCCCATTTACAGACCTTTCTTATGTTGACTCTATACAACGGCCCTGCAACCTGCTCAAGTTAGAAACACTTCTATGCTGAATTACAAAAAAGTAAGACATTTATTAGACAAATCAATACGCAAAAATGAAAAATCAGTAATGAACCATTTTTATGTTTCTGTCTGTGAATGGCTCACTGTAAACTCTGGATGGCCTATTCTATTTCCAATTCATTCCTCAGAGTGCAAGCTAGCGCAGCATCTCAGCTGTCAGTCAATGCACTCTCTGCAGGATGTGCGAGCTATTAGTAAAACACTCACTGTGACTGATATTATGTTATCAGTCACCAGAGACCTGCATTTACAGAATGATTTTTCAAAGCATTTTGCTGCAGTGCAAATGGTGTTGCAGAGGTCTTTGAAAGAAACAGCAGAGTTCTGAGGATCCAAAGGTAAAGAAACAATACATTATGTGTGAGAAGGAGGTGTTGCCCAGGCATTCTTTTATCTTTGCATATACTTTTCTGTGATCATTTCCAGCATTATTTCCACGAAGAAGGAGAAAATCAAATGCCAGAGGAACACATTTTTGCAAGCTGAAATAAAATGTTTGGGAATATATAAGCATTAAGAAGTGCCATTACAACATAATTTCCACTAGAATTTTGAATACAAGACAGAAACAGACCCTTCTTGTTTTACCTGCATGATTTGGAGAAGAATTCATAGTTTATAACCAATACATGAGAAACAATGGATATTACTCATAAGACATTAAAAAGAAGTCTTCCAGAAGCAGGCTTGAGACAAGGGTAATACTCATTGATTGGAAAATAGCTGATGTAGGGCCCACCCATAAAAAACGGTGACAAACCAAAGTATTTATAAATCAATAAGTCTTATTAATATTTTATGCAAGGTCAACAATTAGGACTAAATTGAGGATTACAGTATATACAAGACAACAAGATTCTAAGGAGTGGTCAGCATAGAATTAGTAAAGGTAGGTCTTGCTTATCTAACTAGTTGGAGCTCTTTGAGCAAAAACCAGCAGAAATGGATATAACCAAAACAAATCATATGGTATTTTTAAATTTTCAAAAGGTTAAGATAAAGTTCAGGAATTAATGAAGCTCTGTTCACACTAATGGTAGCCACTGAGTGTAGAATGCATAGGTTTCTGAGAAAAACACTCAGTGAAGTTGTTATTTCAGACTGGCTCAAGAATCCATCTAGTATATAGTGCTACTTTCTTTTCATGAGAATATTACAGTTTCATATAAATTTCACAAAAAAAGTTTTAGTTTGGTGGATTGATACTGCTTCAGTCCCCAAAACTCAAAAATACATCTTTAATATAATAACCTTTTCACCCCCACAGGCTGAGTAATACAGCTTTCCCATGAGGAAAAATCTTAGCTAAATGGGCACTCTGGACTGCCAACAAAATATACCATTTCAAGCAATTACATCGCTCAGCAGAACGTGTTTGAATTGCTTCAGAAACTGCAGCCAAAGATAAAAGCACTAACAGACAGAACAGCAAAGCAGTTAGTGTTAGGTTTGTGGAGAGAATTGTCTGCTTTAAATCTGTTTATTAGACTGCCATGTTATTGAACAATAGAGCAGAAACACTGGCAAACAACAGTTCAGTCTCAGGATGTTCAAATTTCTCTTTATAGTTGCTTGATTAAACAAAAGCTTCACTAATTGATATGAAGTTCTAGGGCAGATCTACAACAGCGAAATTCAGTTTACTTTGTTTCTACACTATGTGTGATAACCATGCCTAAAATAATACAGTACCTTATCTCTTCAATTGATGTCCCAGCACCCAGCATTCACATGACACAAGTGAATGTTTTTAATCAAGATTTGATTGCTGAAAATTGAACACTTCTATGGGCAAAAGTTAAATGTCAGCACTGAACTTGCTTTAAGTTAAAGAGTGGAAGATAGAAAATTTCTATCCATTATCAGTAAGACCCTCATCCTGGTAAGGGTCACAGTCATCTGGAGTCTATAGTATGAGCACAGGGGTGCAGACCAGAATGGAGAGCACACCCTGTATTTGACACCAGTCTCTTGCAGTATCACACAGCAAAGTGACAATTTGGCATTTATATTGGGCATTCTATTCTTATCAAACCTAGCCTAACCTTTCGAATGTCATAGGAAACCAGTGTGCCTGAGAAAACACACTCAGGCTAAGAAATACTTCCACATAGAAAGTGTCCCAGCGCCAGAATCGAACCATGTGAGGCAGTAGCACTAACCAGTATAAAAATGTGCCATCCAACAAACACATTTTCTCAAGGAATTTCAGGGTATTTCGTGTAGATTATATTTATTGATTTATTCAGTTTTCTGTTTGTTCTTTTAATTAGCTCTCTGCATACATTCCTAATACAATAGTTCTTACAAAATTTCCACAAATGCCAGCATATACAACAGTATACAATAAATAGCTGAATGTGCATCCAAAGTTTGTGGTTTGTTTTAATAATGTCTTGTGAGAATGGGTGACTACAAATGGTTTGTCAAATAGGCTGTTTATAGTATTGGATAAAATGAAGAAAATCTGAAAAATGGTAAATTTAAGAAATATCCTGAAGGAATACACAATGAATTATCATTCCTGTGTTACAGTAGGTTATTCATACTAAATGAGATCAGCTGTGTAGCTGCTGCATCAAATTGAAATTAATTCAGTCATTGAGAAGCAATCCTTTTTATTTCCTGTACTATCTTGAATTAAGTTTAATCGCTAATCCAAAGTATACTGAAATGAGCAAAAATGAGCAAAAAGACTATTTTAACATTCTGAAATGTGAATGAGCACTTTATGTAAGAAAAAATCTCATCCGTCCACTGGGAAACATTCTGGTTATTGTGTCATGCTTCCAAACAATACTCTGCTTTTATTTAATAGAGAACATACACTGTTTATCAATTATAAAATTTCAGAAAACAAATTGTACCGTTTGCAGAAACTGTAATTGCTGTTTTTGAAAATGACAACTTCAGATGAGGGTTTTAAACCTTAAGATATGTACAGTATGAAACTTGGCACTATTTTCTGCCTGGCCCAAATGAAAGCTTGAATTTTTCTTCTCTTTAGTGTTGCTATAATTGATAGCTTATATGGTGACCCAATTTGTTAATTTGTTTACCTTTTTTTCCTTTTAAAAACAACAACAGTATTATTTTGTAAACATACAGTCACCTATTTGCTAAAAGCCCTACTGACATTGCAATCAGTGCTCTTGAAGGATCCTACACAATGATCTGTATTATGACCATGATGTGTTAACTCTCCACATCATATCAGGTTGAAAAGATCTGAAAATCTACACTGATTGGAGGTTTTAGGCATGAAAGAAAAATCTTTGGTTTGATGACCTCTACAGGCAATTCTATTTTTTAATTATTTTTACTCCTTCAATGAAACTCTTTGTAGCATAACAGTTCTTGTTTTGTATTCTTTTCCTTTATAAGTGTATGACAGTGGGTTTAAAAGGTGTTGTAACACTATCAATAACAAGAAGAATATATACAATTGAAAAAAAATACTAATACCACTCCAATATATTTGGTTTCAGTGCATCTTCTACTGACAGTACTTGTATATCTCCTGCACAACATGCCGTTTAATGGGATCAGTTTATGAAACCTGAATTTGACCAAATATTCACTGATCTTGATTTAAAAAACACAGTTTACAAGTCACTGATATTCGATCATTCACAGACATGAAAATGCATAGTTACGGAAGATACTGATGACTAGTTTTGATTGATTAAACAGTTAATATCCTGTATATAACTGCTATAGGTATTGCTAGTGCTGATACTGTATGTTAATTGGAAGAAGACTAGCAAGCTCAGTTTGAAATTAGTTCTGCAAAGCTTTATATATAAATCACAATATATAGATTAATCTACAGTATATATTTTCGTTATGGAGAAAACTTTTCTTGTGCCACATATTTTTTTTCTTGTCTCTCTATATTTTATACATAATAAACCTGCACGATTTAGAGAAGTCCTACAGTTAAGAATGTATAGTTTTCCCGTTTCTTAATTATTTTATCTGCACAAGCAGATTGCACTTAGAGGAACAAATTGCTTGTCTCAGTTCATAACTCCCCAAGCCTTCTGTTCATCTTATGTTTTTAGTTTGTTTAGTTTGGTTTTAGAGACCTTTCAGTGCTTGTGAAATAACAATGACAAACAAACAGAACCACATGGTAATAATTGTCAGGATTGACTCCAGACTGTGGGTCCACAAGAATCAATTGTGTATATATCTATGAATTTTAAAAAATTGAAAAACTCAGATTCTGGTTCTTATTAAAATAGACAGGAATTTAACCAAAATAACAGGTATTTTACACTCCTGGAATCAATGATGAATAACAATAAATGATGAACAATAAATAAATGAAACGGAAAATCTGGAATCAGACCATTCTTTAGTAAATAATGGTGGAACTGAAATTCTTTGTCAGAACAACTACCCCCTCACCCCAATTACTTTAATTGATCATTTCCAAACATACACCATTTTCTGGCCACCTACACCCTTCAAACCTGGTATTTCCAGAGGTCATTATACTGTAATTATTCTGTCTGCACACTGAACTTTGTATGTATCCACAATCTGTTCTTCTTCCTATCTTGAAAAAGCATCTAGTAACTTAATTGTAATTGACTGGGCCTATACATACAGGGCACCCACATTGGTAATAAATCTGATTAGAGAATTTATCAGAAAAACTATATTAAAATGTTCAAAAACTAACATGTGTGAGCTGAGACCGCACTATCCTAGTAGACGTGCTCTATGTTACAACAGGACTGCACTGTAGGTTTGTTACCATGGGAAGTTAGTTTTTTTTTCAGTATAGCAGAATATCCCTGGTCTACTGACTGGGGCACCTAGAGAGACCAGTATAAGGCAAAGAGAGCTATCTCTATTTGTGAAACCAACTTTCATATTTGGTCAAAACAGGTCTTGATTAAGACTAAGGTAAAATATGAGGCAGTTTCAGATTAAATAGAACAATATGGAAAGAATAGGTGAAACTGGTCAGAATAGGTCAAACATTTGCGAATAGCAAAATGTGGTTCAGAAACCACTAAATACACAGTGATTAGTTTAAGCAGGTTGATTTTACAAAAACATCAGAAATACAGGCAGCATCAACAAGAACACATTTCAGCATTTGGTTCCCATATTCTGTCCATAAATGAAAAAAAAATATATATTACACATTTTCAATGATATACTGTAGATGCAATTGCTAAATTGTCTTAGTATAAAACTACAAAAAGAACAGTGCTTACTCTTCTGGGATTTAATTTAATCTCAGTGGAAAGGAGAGCTTGAAGAGTGTGTGTTGGGGGTTAGCATGTGCTTTTTCCAGTAAATTAAATTACTAGACGCTTTGACTTTCTAGCAGGAGAAGGGCAAGAAAGCGCTATCAGCTGGAAGAAATAGAATTGATTATGATCAACGTAGGAGAGAGATTCGGCAGTGTACACACTAAAAGCTAGAGCTTGCAAACTTAACAAAGTTTTTCTTTCTTTTTAGATAGAAATTATTACCTTAGATCAGAACGAAAATTTTAATTAAAATTCAGGAATATCTAATCTTAGGACGGTCACACAGACAGGCTAATCCTGTTCTCTCACACTGGCTTGGTATTTTGTCAGTTATCTAATTGTCTTTGCTGTCTAGTAACATTCGCCAGCTACTTAAAACGTTCATTAAAATATTAAATGTTCTGATCACAGTACTTTGATTATACTTAAAACACTTTCTTAATCAGCACCTATGATCCCACTGGATGCTTTTATCAGATACCTAAGAAAGGCAAGACAAAACTCTAGATATTCAGTAATCCTCTCCACAACTATTTCACAAATTGATTTACATGCATTAAATAGTATATACTGAGTTAGAATTAAATCAAAGACAGCTCTGTCAATAATATTAGTTTTTCTAGCTATGTTATTTTTATTAAAAATGTAATTTAAATACTACTCGTTGTGATGACCATTGACATACAAGTAAAATAATTAAACTACGTTCATGTACCTTTTTTAAAAAAATGGCTTTTCTTTCGTAGAAAGGTCTTTTATTAAGACCTTTTGAATACAAAATTAATGCAAGCCAAAATAATGGCCAGTTAGTTAAAGCAGGTGTAAGATTTAGTTGAAATCGGTCTTACTTCTGTTTACTTAAAAAATATGATGGGATATTACAATCCCTGCCAGCACTCTGATTGGCTTCAATACCAACTATACTGTTGAATTAGGAACAATCTGAGAAAGTCTGTAGGTATATAACTTTGGATATGAGTTTGGAATCTATTAGTGTTCTTTATCTGGATAGACAAGATATAAGACAAAACCATACTTCTCTTAATCTAAGGACACACTTGTTTCCATGGATACTTAAGCAATAAGTGTAAAATAGGTCAACCATCATAAGCCCACCCTACCTTTAGTTTTCTCTTCAAAAGGGACTAGACCAGCATTCTGCAGTGAAAACAATAACATCTATTTGCCTGCCACTGCCATTCCCCAAAGGAAAGAGATGTTGCAAATTAGCAGGGCATGTTTTAAAGGGAAGCAATGCATTTAATCAGCTTCATTAATACATTGAATCATTAGTGGAAAGCCCTTCAAGCTCTGTGTGCTGTACCCTTGTCATTATTATACAAACGATAAGTGTTTCCAAGCCAATACTCCCCAATAGTAATATGCTTAATTTTCAAAGCCATAATAAATATGCACTGACTTTTTGAAAATCATGGAGTTTGCTGTGTTGACAATCTTAGAAGTGCAGTACAAAGAAGAGATACATTTTAAAAAGAAAACAAGGCAATGTGCTGTCTTTTCCCTGTAAAATGCAAGAACTTTCTTCATGATATTCATAGGTGCACCATACATCAACAACTTCACACAAGCTGAGGGACCGATTATTAATTATGTACATGTATTCACCATAGTATCCCATAACTTTTAAAAATAGACAAAGACAAGAATTTCTCTATTGAGTCCCTAAAGACTTAACGACTCCCTAGCTGTAAAAGGTAGGGAATACAATATCTTAGGCTCACAACTGCAGAAGGCCCTTCCATTCATAGTATGGTTTTGTTTTATGGATGATCGATAATCCAGAGTCTCTAAACTGAAAGTAGGTAGATATAGGTAGTAGGATATAGGTACCGACTAGATTTTTAAGATGGCAAATATGGCTGATTGGATAAGGCATTGTAGGTCAATATGAGTTCATACATTTGTTTCTTTTTAACTTATGTTATGCCCATCCTACAAGTTTTCAGGGTAGAGGGTTGAGGATTTCTAAGCACACCAGCCAGTTGGGTTTTCCCCACTAATTACAGCTGTAGGAGGAGTAATACAGATATCGAAATATATTTGAAAAGAAAATCTCATCCACAATATTCACTTTACCACCCCTTGTCTTACTGAGAGCACTACAGAACACTTTGATTCACTCTCTGGTTGGTTTTGCTTTCTGGTATTTCAAGTTACACCGAAGTACGAGCTCCAGTAGCTTAAATTAGTTGAGCTACTCTGATGGTTTAGCTATACAACATACTGGGATGATTGAATATTCCTAGTCATTAAATTTATTTAACAATTTTTGCAAATGAGTAAAAATCTTTTTGTGAGACATAGAGGAAACAACATTTGTGATTTTGCGTGATTGTATAAACAAACATTGAGAATACAGATGAATAAATTAAATTACATGGTACCTCATAAATAAAGCATAAACAAATGCATGACTAATGAAATAAATGGACTTTCTGAATTGGGTTTAGTAGACAAAGGCAGGTATTGATCCTTCAGTGGAAAGAAATGTTATTGGAACCTTTTTTACCTCTAAATGCAAGTTTGGAATCATACCATGGCAGTTTGACTGTTCCACAATGGACTGTGATAGGAGGTTGTATCTGACATCAACACGACCAGAAAAGGTTATTTCTTTTCACAATCCCCCCACACCCCACCTCCCCTATTCCCAAATCAATAGGGAACAAGTCATTGAGCGTCTCGAGGTAACCGATGAATAGCAATCACATTTTTCTCATGGCAAACCTTTCTGTGAGGGTTTTATTTCCAACACAAGCTCATTGAGAGGAAAAATAAAAAAGGGAGAAAAAGTAAGTCTGAAGATTGATCTCCTGCAGAGGTCTTTATGGGACAAAAGTTTAATGTCTTCAATTCATAATAGAAATAATAGGTGACAGCAAGCTAAAATCCGCCAGTCTCTACAGTGTTTCCATAGAAACCAAGCAGGAATTGGGAAGGGCTGTCATCATTACTCATCTACAAATCCCTAATATTTAAACACATCTTTCTGGAGTGGCATAAACTTTATTACGTATGACAGGTCTAAACTTCAAACGCAGCCCGGCATGAAACTGACACGAGTAATTTATCTTAACGTAATCCAATTATATGGCAATGGGGCTTAATGTACTTATCTTTTATTATTACATTCTAAAGAGATCATTAAGTGGCTGCTTCCAGTGAGCAGACAAGGGACTATGGCAGCAGCAAACTCCTCTTTGGTCAATGGATTGCTCTTTTTCACTCAGCCCCTTCTCTCCTGTCACGCTGAGAGATATTAGTTGCAAATTTTAAAATCTTTAAGTAACAGAATGTTTAGAATTGAAAATAAAAAGAGTACGAGTCAGATTGTAAAATGCTGGAATTGCAGTTTTTCACAGGTAAAAGAAGCTTTTCTTTTCTGCAACAGAAGGTGTTTGTTCTGTAATAGGTCAGTGGTGTATTGGAGGAGAAAAAAACCCATGCATGTTTTTCAGTGTGGCTAAGCAAAAATAACATTATCTGCTGATTTGTATAACTGCATCTCAAGGTAAATCTCCATTTACATTGAAATGTTAGTGCTTCCTACCATTTGGGCTTAAATAATTTTCTTAAGGTAAATTAATCTCAATATTAAAAAGACACAAAAAATTGTCATTTAAAATTTAGATTGTCGTTCATCTTTAATTACACCACTTGTTTCTTAAAAACTTCAACCAATTTTGTAACCATCCATCTTTAGGAAGTTCCTGGTAAGAGCTGTATCAACACCAAGCCTTGGAAGCATAGGATTCAAAGTGGGACAACATCATGGATTGTACACGTACTGTATATACTGTACAGTGACACCACTAGACTAGCCAGTATGTGTGGAAAGATGGAAGGGTGTTAAGGTGGAAAGAAACTGACATTTTCAGGGAAAAACTGTCCAGCACGTGTCTGGGTGAGTTGTGTGGAAAACCTGTGGACAACCCCAACCATACAGTTGCTCAGGGACCTGTGAAGTTGTGGAATCCTGATCACATCTGGACTACAGGGATCCAAACAAGAATCTTTATGACATGAAACACTTGGATATACCCCTGAACAGTTTGTAAGTAAGGTCTTCCATCTTCCATATGACACACAATACCTTAGCATTAGCTTTGCCTGGCTGTAGGCATTCTTGTCCTTATACCCAGAGGCCAAATACTGTGCTAACATGGCAGATGGCTTAATTGCTGAAGAGACATGTCACTCTCTGTCACCGGTTCTTTGCTCAGCCCTCACACACATGGACATCTCTTTAAATGTTTAGTTATCAAAATGTTATTGAAATAAGGAATTACACAGGACTGACTTTGATTACACTGAGTAGCTGAGAGCAAGTAATAAAAATGAACTAAGCATTGTATTTAGGTGTACCATGACATTATCACAAGACAGACTGCACAGACATCAGCAGGTGTTCCATTACAGTACAAGCCTTTAACAGCTCACACCCACCTTTCTTTGGCAACATTATTTACTACTTAGGGAACTGACTAAATGAACATGATGTTATTTGAAAAGAAACTAAAGAAACTGTGAGATGAAAAATAATGAGGTGACAAGCGTGTGTTTAGACATCAGCTGGATATTTAGAAGCTTGAGTTTGCATGTGTTTTTTTTTATAATGACATGCAAACATGTGACCTATTTCTTTTTTTGTGATGCCTCTTACAGATTTTCATTAGCTTTCCATATTGTTGATGTTATGGATCAATTCCCCTTCGGGCTCATCCAATCAAGCTTTTCTAAATTTCATCCTTAATTCAGCTGGAGGCCGTAAGAAACCCTGAGCTGTGTAGTGGAGCCGCTGCTGCATTTGGGCTGCTGGGTGTTACCTTGGAGGAAGCTGCACTTCAGTGTTGGATGAAGTGTGTCCCCTCCAGTATGTGAAGAGCTCTTGAGCTGTTTGGGAAGAAAAACACTACATAATGCAAGCAAAGCATTACATTAATGAGGCCCCAATCCATCACAGAACTGGATGGTTCTTTTCATCACTGAGCCCAGGAACCATCAATAAAACCAAGGATATTATTTTGTTCAAGTTTGGCAGGTCAGCTTTATAAGACTTAATAAGGCCAAACACAGCAATGTGCAGAATGGAAACAGGACTGGAGAAAAGCATATGTGCACTCATAATGTGCATCTTATTTAATTTAATGAGCGTGAGCCCAGAAATAGGCATGCTTATTTTGACATTACTGTTATCCAGGTTCATGCCAATCTAAAGCTTACCAAATGAAATTACAGCCAGCAGCATGATGACGAAGAATATATATTTTAAATATATTATGTAATTTTCTGCAAATAAACTCCTTGGTAAAGGCCAGTGGTCAATGACGACAACCCAATGGTTTATGGTAACAAACATTTCTTCTGATCCCAATGCATTTCTCCATCCATCCATTTACTAACCGCTTCATCCAATTCAGGGTCAAGAGGGGAACCAAAGCCTATCCCAGCAAGCAATGGGCACAAGGCAGAATATATCCTGGACGGGATGCCAGGCCATCGTATGGCACCCCAGAGGAATTTTACCAGTCAATTAACCATCAATATTCCCTTGGACTGTGGATGGAAACCAGATCATCTGGAGAAAACTCATACAGTACAAACATGGGAAGAACATACTATCTCCACCCAGATAGCACCTCAGGTCTGGAATGAAGTCAGGGCCTGAATGCTACAAGGCAGTAATGCTAACCACAGCACTACCGTGCCACCCCAAATACATTTCTTTATCATGCACGTTCTGCATGTTTGTGAAATAAGTAAAATATATATATATACATTCACTTGAGTTACATTCCTGGTAAGTCCTACTAGCAAAATCAGTCCTATGAATGACAGGGAATGAGCTGCTTTAAGCTGCACCAAAAACATAAGAATGCAAACAAAAAGGATTTTGTTCCTTCGGTTTATAAGTAGAGTTGACAATTCACTCACAACAAATAAGCACTGCCATCTTTATTGTCACAGGTTTGATAGAAACACAATTATAATGATTTCCTTCTGCATGGGGAGTTATGCAATAGCATATTGTGGTTTGTGGCTAACAAGCAGGAATTTTCACACACATCAAATATTAAGACATTAAGGGCTCCAGGATGGCTGAGGCAAAGAAAATATTTGATCACAATGAAGACTGAGCCCTACACTCACCAAATTTTAAAATCAAAGTTCAAATTCAAGTTCGTCACTGTGGCCTGAGGCAGCAAGCTTCCCATATAGAGACCATATGTTGGCTGGCAGATGTCAATCCCGGGTATAATTCTTAAATCAGGCCAGACCGCCGAGGAACTAGACATTAACAGATCATCTAAGTATCTGAACACTTATTTACACTGGAGTTCATTTGCTTACATTTACCAAGAAGGCAAATGAGTGCCTTAAAAAAGTAATGTAAAGAAATTAAAGTAATATTTGACTGGACAATATTGGTACTCAGTCAAACCTCTTCTCTAACTTCTATAATGCCAGGACAACTAAATTCCATATATCTGCCAAGTTCTATTTATAAATTGAGGACCAGGAGTGTAATTCCTTTTACAGACTCAGTAGAAACCCACACCTTGATTTTTCAAAGGTCTGATAATGTCTTCCTATAAAGACTCCATTACCTGGTGATAAAATGGCCAAAAATAAGAGTTTATTTTTTATTTTTCTATCTAGCAACCACATACTGTAGATCTTTGAATTGTCAAAATGTAATTTAAAACATCTGAAAAAATATAGATCTCTCAACTCCTTTTTCCGATGAACTACACTCTACATTTTTGGGGAAGACACTCTTAAAACTGTAGTCTCCAAAGTGAATAATTCAGAACCAAACCCTATATCTCAGTGCCAGAATCCGACAATCTCTTATAACAACACACAGTGAATGTGAATGGCAACAATTTATGAACCACCAACTGTTTCCAATGTTTTCACAAATAAGAGCATAACACGTGAAGGGTGAATGAAAACACATGAAAGAAAATGAACAAAAGAAGATCAAACAGTAATAAATATCTGTTCGGTCTTGTCAACTAACCAAACTGTGATTCTTATATATCCTGTACAACTTAATAAGGTTTTACCCCAGCCTGAACCTGTAAGACTTGTTTACAATATTTCTGCAGATTGAGGTGAAAGACAAAAAATAATAGCCTAGTAAGAAAATTACAATAAACAGAACATTGTATTATAGTTGTTTAATATCATGATGCAGTGTGGTATTAATTTGAAAAATAAAACACGTGTGTTACAACACAAATATAATTACAGAAAAAAGCACTCTCAACAAAACAAACAAATGTTGAGCATGATTTAATAACAATGTGCTGCAGACGAATTAATTGGCACATTGGCAGACATGGTCTTGTTAACTGGCTGTACCAATCAGTGTCTAATCATACTCAAGAATACCTCATACATGGATTCTAAAAAAATACTGTAAGTTAGCAAGAAATATGAATGTTTCCACTGAAGTGCTCGATTATATGATGCTGTTTTTAATCAATGGAACTGTGATTATGAACAATCACTGATTTTGTGTCTGAGATTACAAAGGCTGTTCCCTTTTCCACTTTTCACTGCCTGCTTTAATGTGAGAATATTTATATTGCACAACAACAGTACAATATAACATGAGGTGATAGGCAATGCATAACCACACTTCAATTGAGACTCTTTAAAACACAGCATGAAAGTGAGTCTTTTGAAAAATGTCTTAGTAAATGGCTTTTGTCTGGATGAAAATGCATTTCTGTGAACACAAACAAAATTAAAAAAAACATTTACCATTGTCTTGAGCTGCAAATTAATACATGAGGTAAAAAGGTAAAAATGCAGTAAAAATTAACATGAAATGGCTTCTCAAGTAAATGTGTCTTATCTGAACATAGAAAATAGTTATTTGATAAAATATTGTCAAGCTGACCATTTTCTTGAGCTGAAGAGTCATGTTTACATGACATTTTAAAGAACCAAGGCACCCAGGTCAAGGGTTTGTTAGACTAAAATAATTTCCATTAAGTGCGGCTTAATCTGTCTATACAGTCTAAGTCCATTGAGTTCTATTGAGAAATGGACTCACCAATTTTCTTTCCACAATGACTCTTTGTTCTTGAGTGTGCAGTATTTTTATATATCAGAAGTGTAAGGTTTGTCATTCACACAGCTTTTGTGGTTCTGTCACTCGCACCACTCAGAAATAACAAGCAGAAACATATTTAAACTCATTAAAGAGAAGCAGAATTTTATACAAAATGTAGTAATTGGATTCAAAGAGGCTTTTTCAAGAAGAAATGACTGCAGGACGGGAAAGTGGTACAAATTAAATTTGTTCAAAGTGTTGGGAGGGAGTCTTGGAGACAGAAAGCAAAACAAAGACATGAAGCTTTCATTTCATGTGGAATCTAACCACTTTCATTTCCTTTCTTTTCAGTAACTGTGTAACATCTCTGAATTTCAGAATTGTCTAAGGTTTTGATAAGGCTCTGCTCAGGACACTGCTACAATTAGAACAGAATTCATAACTTCAGAAATGTCTGTCCTAAATATCTGCCTCAATTTGCTTACATAGAGGAACTCTCACTGCAGTAGATGTATACACTGCTGGAAACATTAATATATGTTCAGAGCAGCTTCACAGCTTGTTTAGAAATATTAGAATGTGCTGGGTTTTTAGTATAGCCCCCATGTAATTGATATAAACGTAATCGATAAAATATAAGAAAACATATAAAGAGTAAATGATGCTGCTGTAGGCTATATTTTGCCTGTTGGTATCATACGAAGGAAACCCTGCTAAAAATATTAAATAAGATCAAACTGATAATGTTATAAAAATACAGCATTTTCGAGCAGCAGTTTCCAACAGGTGGGATGATGCTGCTTGCTTTTAAAAGTGATTTACAACATGACATCAGATCTTAGTTTAATAAAGTTAGCAAAAAAAATAAAAGAGGGCAATACAGATCCAGGTCCTTGTACTAATTTCCATTTTTATTTAATCAAAATTAAAGGAAGTTCACCACTTTAATATGCAAAAAGACCCAAATAAATTTAACAATGAAAACAAATCTTGGTGTGACACACTTCCATTTCCCAAATAAATTATTTTTTTCTTCTAATTCTACTGGAGCTTACTGTACTTTTTTGGCCCAAAAGGTCTATCATACAAAAACCCAAACGACAATTTGCCTTTATAAACTTGTAAACCACAATAATAGTGACTGCACTCCTTAATTCTAACTTGAATTTTGTTCTTTGGACACTTCATTAAGACATTTTCCAAATCTGAAATATGTTGAAACCTGATAGATAAGACATTGGCACCAAAATCTGCTTAAAGTTGAAGCAAAGCAGAAAAAAAGGAGATGTTATTTGGAGTTGGAGTTGATAGGTTAATATCTTAGGGTGACTGGATTACATGGTAATAGTTTGACATGGAAGCACCTTAATAATGAATACACCTTAGTGTTTTTACAGATTCACACATTCATGCAGCACCAAATCAGGGTGGAGTGGTGGCTGGGATATCTGCTAAACTCTGCTCTCTTCAGCATCAAGACTAGAAGTGGAAGAAACCCTCCTTCTTTAAACCTAGTTATCAGCCTCCCCTCGCCATTCTGCAGCCAGACACATTTGTGCAGCATCCCCTTGAGCCCCCAAGCCTGCTCTGCACCGGCTCTAATGAAAAGCAGGCCGCAATCCCTTTCAATTTTCGGAGACCGGCCGGGTGCCGTTAAAGGCAATCGACTCTGTGAATAGAGGCAGTATATCACAATATACAGGCGCAGTGGCGCTGGGGATGAGAACCATTGTGCCTTTGGAGAGAGGAGCAGGCATCGATCTAAAAAGGCAGCAGCTCATTTATGGGGGCTGCCGTACGCAGGTTTACAAAAAAGAGAAAAGGTAAGAGCGGGGAGGGAAAAAAGGGACTTCACATCCTTCAATTTCCTTCAGCAGGTTAAGAAAAAAAAATAGTCTTTTTGTGTAACACTGCAGTGAAAAAAGCAGTCTACAACTGTCATGAGCACCTGCCCGAGAGGATTCAGAGAGCCCTGTCAGTATGAACGTTTGTGGAGGATGACTTGAGTTATTTGCTATCAGTTGTTTGCAGTCAGTACACAAGTCAAGCTGCTTCACGGAAGGTGTTGCATTGAGCTAGCAGGCAGGGCTTGGAAAGCGCCTACTTTCTGTGCTGTGAGGGCAGTTTGAAGATGACAGAACAGTGGCACTTCAGCTGAGAACCGACATGCTCTTTTCATAGGGAATGAACACTACCCTGCTTCCCCAGCCGAGACTTTTTTGGCCCGGATCTGGTGACACCAAACTCTTTTGATAGTTTAACTGGAGAACTATGAACTTCAAGGTTGACATTTAAGGTACTTTTGTCTTTTCACACCGTGCATGAATTATTGAAATGTCTCTTTCAACAGAATCATTCCTTAATATCGCCTCTTGAATTGCAGGCTACTTCATCTGTTAAACGTGAACTAAGTAACTTGCAGCAGCAAAGAATGGCTGAAAAGCAATGCACAGAACAATCCTCGTATAATTTGTAAAGGCTTTCAATGGTACCACTAGTAAAATCTAGAAAATTCAATCTGCAAGGAACTAGACTGAGAGAATTTTAAAACAACCTTCCTACTGACCAGAAAAAAAAAATCGTAGACGAAGCCAGTTGTGCTGCTATCTCCATTTTTCAGCTTGTTACTACAGACATCAGAATGAGCAGTGGCTTGAGCACATTTTCTGTGGACACTTCTTTTTCATCTAAAATATTACGTACTTGTAAGGTCTACTTGTGTACAACATCAATAATGCAATTCTCCTGACATATAGATTACAAGGAATGGATAGAGTCTGTGGGTCTGGGTGCCTGAGATTAACTGTCAAATACTGCATGGCACATAAGAGAGAAGAGTGTTTTTTTTTTAGTGAAGTCATAGAGAACTCACAAAAATCAATAGCACATCTGCAAAATTAAGTGAAGACAAAATAATAACATTTTTTTTTTTACCAGAGGAGGTTCATACACTTAAAGTTATCAAGAGCCCTTCAATCTCTGCAATCAGTTGATACTCCTAATTGTACCAAAAGCACAATTAAGATGTGAATTTACAATAACAGGCAGAAGCATCTGCATATTTCAACTACTAATGTACTAATTAAGTGCAACAAATACGCAATCATAATAGCATTTATTCTTAGTTGAATTAATCATTCTAGTGAGTAATAGTCAAGATTTCTAGTAAATTAACTAGCATAAGACAAAAATTATAGTATTTACAGTATGAATGTTTGTGGTTTAACACTTCTGTGTTAAATATAATGTATAGTGAACTTTGGTACTATCTCTCATTTGGCAATGGTAGACCACTTGTATTCAATAGAACAGATTGATGCTTTTTTGGTGGTGAAACCATACATTATATAGAGGTCAGCCTTACAACAGAGGCTTATTTTCACTGCATTTTCAGCCCTGTGATCTACAACAATACTAATGTCAATGGTTATGGATAATATACATATACAATTGATCATTCCCTTTAATGATAATAAACAGCAGAGGGATGAATACACACACCACAGTTTACTTGTATGTTTGATCGCATATTTAAAGCTTTTATTCTAAACCATGTAACTGTGGCACAAACTTGATTTGACACATTCTGAACTTACTTGGCACTGATAAGCAGAGAACAACTTAGATTATCAATTTCAGTAAGAAAGTAATTTGTGTCCAAGATTTAATAAGCTTCATGTTTTCTACAATCTGCAGAACCATTCAAAGCATATCACCTGCATCTAACAAAGGCTGTTGCTGCCTTTTTTCTTTTTTTTGTTCATACCTAAATATGTTTCTCATCCATTTACAAGAAATTAAGTTTCCCTGAAAGTGAATTTCAAGCTTGACTGCATTTGGAGGTTGAGTAACTCACTTTTCATTAATTTTTTTTCTTTTTTTAACAAATAATCTACTGTATGGGTAGTTCTTTTTTTAAGGGTGTCAGATTTAGGGCCAGCAGTGGAAAGCAATTATGCTGTCAGAAAAGTGTATTTTGACTTATTAAAAAACCTGAACGCTTTCAGAAAACTACTTATTTTTTTGCTCCCTTGTCCCTCGTGGGAGTTCGAGCCTGACAGCAAAATGAAACAGGGACTTTCGCATGCGGGTGCTTTGTCCATGCAGTCATTTAAAAGCACTGGTTTGTAAATATTCATCGGCTGTTCGAGACAGTAGTGCAGCACTCTAACAGCTGGGGACTCAGAGCCAGGGATTCAGAATGAGAGCTCAGCTGCTGAGAGTGTCACCATCTGTGTTTCAAAATACTGTACATCCCTCTCTCTCAGACCCCTCTTCACTTTCTCTCAGTCAGAGTGTAAATGGTATTAAGCCCCTGTATCCTCCTAAAAGTCATGAACCATACAGTACACAACCTGAGTACAGACCCTACCCCACCTTCAACCAAGCTGTGTTTCTGCAGTTTTAAATAATTTAAGTTTAAACTTAAGAAGATAGGAAAGGTTACAAGCAAGTAGAGGCCATTACTTTTACTAGCCCTTTTAGTAAAAGTTGGCTGACAATTGTGATAAAAATTGACCCCAAGGACACATTTTTCGGACCCTTTTAGCTTCAGGGCCAGACTTCCATTAATTCAGATTAATGTCAGCCAAAGATATTTAGGGACTGATCATCAAATGAAATGAAACCAGGTTTCAACATCATATGATGATATTGATGATGATGATGATGACAAAGAAGAAAAGGACTTACAACAACAGGCAAAACAAATCAAATGTAATATCCTAAGCTGCTGGTGTTTTTAAACAGCTCATGAGAAAGACTCATGAGAAAGACTGGCCAGATCATCAAATAATATAATAATGGCTAACAAACTCGTGAAAATTTGAGTTACAGTAATTGCAAAATCATGGAATCTTTCTTTTTAACTAACTTGAGTTCTCAGTCAGATCTAGTTATCATTTATTTGCTCACAATATGCCTTTACCCAAAGAGACTTACAACATATACAACAAAACATTAACTAAATACACAATCATCCTAATATTGTACTAAAAGTAAGCAAAAAAGCTAAATGACAAAATTGAAACTGGAAGGCAGGCACATGTGAGAAGTACACCTCCTGCGTTGAACAGAGTGTAGGCAATGTCAGTTGAGCAGCTAATGATATACTGTAGGTTAGGAATTACTGTTTACAGTAAAGGCAGAATGTCACTGAGAAGAGTGCAGTATTGATTGGTGAGAAAAGATCATGTCAGTGTGAGGGATATTGCAAGTGGGCTCTAAATACTTGGATCTTGAGGAAATGCAGAAAAGTGGTCAGGGACTGAGCAGTTATGGTTTCAGGGCATAGTTCATTCCACCACTCTGGACTCAGAGACAAGAAAGAATGAGTCCTGGATATGAGGGAACAGAGAGGAGGAACAGTCCCGCAGAGGGTAAGAGTAGAGGCTAGGAGATGATATAGGGTGAGACAATGGACTGGAGATGGACTGTGGCTGACTGGTTAAAACAGTGGATGGCAAGCATGAATGAATTCTGGCGAAACTGAGCCAAACTCAAGAATGATCAAGTCAGCTGATATTAGAAATGAGGTAAAACTGAACACATCCACTTTTCCAATTGATTTGGCTTCATTTTGTAAATAGAGTCCTAATTTTGTTACCCATAGTTTCTTTTTCTATGGTTATTTCAGTATCTGATACTTGTCAGTTCACCAAAAAAAATCGTCATGGAAAGTAATAAGTATAGATGTCAAAAAATGTAAATATAATAAATGTACAAGGTACCAATATAAGCAATATAGTTTGTGTGCCTTAACCTTCATTTAAGACACATGATGCTAGGAAAAAATACTGTACATAGAAATCAGAAGGTAGAATAAACTAGGATAAAAATTAAAATCTATCTTAATGTCTTTAACTTTGATCTATGAAACTCTCAGATCAAGAAATGAATTGAATTGCCTATGAGTTAGTGTTTCCTAAATTGATTTCCTTAGCTTGTTGCCCTTAAAGAGCTCATAAACCTTTTCATGACTTAAAACTCAGAGGAAGACTCCCAAGCTTTAGTTTTACTCACTGCATCACAAAAACCTTGGCCAGATTTTTGTTCTATTTTTCTCCACAAGCCTGCCTTTTGAACTTCATATCCATCTTTTTGTGTTACAGAATCATTAGTTAGACACAGGAGGCAGGGACATGACGGAAGAGATCCATCACAAGCTGGTCTGTGGAAGAGAGGAGAGGCTGGAGCCATATGTTGTGTCTGTAAAAAAGAGCACTGCCAGACTGGAGGACACACGGGGTGATATCCTCCTGTCAATTGGCATTTCACACCTCACCTTTCTTCTTTCAAGCTCCAAACACAAAGCCGCCTGCTCTAAAAACAAATTCTTCCTGTTAACTAACTTCTGAAAGAGATGTCCCATTAAGGCGATTGAATTAGACGTCTGTCAAAAGCCATGCTGATTAGTTTTCCATTTGATGGTACATCACATCAGATGAACGGCTAATCTGTGCTCTCCTTGTCGATTTGCCAGAGCACGTGTCACCTTCTGGGTTTATAACAATTTATGACAATATCTCTTAGTCAGCCGGTTTCAATGAATAGATCATTGTACTGGCTCCTAGACCCACAACACAGCTAAGGAGACAACTTCAACAGCATCTGCAGTATCTCAACTGAATGTTTCTCTGTTACTTCATGACATCATAAATTAGGTTCCACTCAAAACTGCAGGATCTCTTCTATGTGATTTCTACGTAATCCAGCCAAAAGCACCGCAGCCTTCAGATCAAACTACTAATACACCTTACCCAAAGAAGTTTAGCATTTGGATTTTGGACTTCAGCATCTCTAGATCATTCCAATCTAACCTTTAGAAAGCGGTGCACCTTGGTTTTTCAGTTCTAGATACCCAAGTAAAACTGAATAATTTTCAGTCTGTAACCCAGTGACAAGAGTATCTTCATGTGATTTTAGTGCAAAGGTCAGTTTGACTCACAACACCTAGGTAGCAGTCTGGAGACTGGATTAATTTATGTAAGGGGCAATTTGATTTCACAGCCTTGGTCGATCTGTTTTAATATCCAACTGAGATGATATGGAATCATCACATCTCCTGTGTTAGATTGTAAACTCAATTGTAACACCTAATTTCCCCAAAGAACTGGAGTCCAATCAGATCACCATCTCTTTCTTTTGTGAAAGGTGCAGGGACTATAAACATAATTACAGTCTTTTTTGTGCAAGATAAAAAGGGCCTTCACATTGATATACACTCCATGCTCATTATATTGCTGTCCCTAAAGAGATAAGATGCTTTTTTATATTGTATGCAAGCAGGAGACGAAGATGGTAATGATATTGATTTATAATACAGCAGACACTGGAGAATGGATCTGAAATGGCTCCTGCAATCACTTGTTGGGTCATAAACTACCTATCTCAAAAGAGATTCATCTCATCGGCTGCTGCCCAATTTGCATTACTTTGGGTGTACAATTGTTTTAGAACAGTTCTGCAAATTTATAGTCATAACTGCAGTATATCTATGATGTAAATACATATTCCTTCAATCAGCACAGTTCTTCAATTCCGTTGTTGTTGTAGAACTTCAGTAAGCCTTTTCATGTTATCTTGATGTTGATTCAAAAAAGGAATGAAGTTACTTTTTGAATTGGCAAATTTATTGTGTTTCACTTCTTTCAATTTCATCACTGTGACATCCATGAAGCAATTTGCATAGTGCATAAAAGAAAAATATAACAAAACAGGATATTTAGCTCCATAAACTAGATGCAAGACTTTCGACAGATCAGGAAAATAACTCATCCTATCACTGAACTTTTGCCACAGGTGAAATAAAAGCAGTATTTAAAGCAGTCAAAAGTTAAAGTTTAATAATAGCCTTAGAAGAAGACTCTCAGTTAAAGGTACAAGAAAATCAAAGTATATTTAGAAAACAAGCGTGTTATTCTAGTTGAGCCAATAAAGAATAGGAATCACTGTGTTATCTAACCTCGTTTCACACACAGAATAACAATTTAGTCAGTCCCTCTTTCTCTGATCTTTACAATCAGCAACTTGCACTACAATCTAAATTTGACCTTCTCTCTACAAGCAAGGTAGAACTGTTATTGATTAAATCTTGGCTTTCAGTGTAAAAACACAGAGATAAGACTAACAGACTGCTAGTGCACCATCTTCATCAGTCAGGAGCTTCTCATCTTTTTGCATAAACTGGCACTAAGACAAGGTCGACCACAGTCTCTCTGCTGGATTCCAACCATTAAAAAAGATCTCATTCTTTGTTCGAAACATCAGTTGCCAACTGACCGCTCTTTGATAGAATTTTTTTAAGTCTTCACAATCCAATGCTTCATTTACATTTCAAGGTGAAAACAATGGTGCACTACTTGATATAATTGCTTCTTCCTGCAAGCACAGAGGCTTAGATGGGTTTCTTTTAGTTCTTCATACAACACTTTCAAATGTCAAAATTCAATTCCATTCTACTCTTCCTGAAGTGAGTCCAAGTTTATGGTAAACATTATGATTTTTGCACAGATCCCTGAACATTCGCTTTAATTTATCATCTGCAACTTCCTCTGAACAGTTTCTATGCATGTCTTTGTTTCCTGTTAAAACATAATGGCACTATTTTTGCTTTTCCTGTTGTAAAGAGTTTCTCCATTAGATTGTTTTTAAAGTTGCCATTCCTATTCAATTTTTTTAAATGTGGGAAGACGCAATAGACGTATACTTACAATAAATTCAGTAAAGTTTAAACTGGGTTTCTCACTATGAGTGAAATTCCTTTTTCATGAAATAAACAAGACTGATAAGTATACATTCTAAGTGTTTTATCTTTAATAAAGGCAGTTGAATTTTACCATTTTGGGTCAATTAAACACTGATAGTGTCAAACCTCTAGGTGCAAAAATATTGGGTCAATGATCATATGTATATATCTTTTTAAGTATCTGTGACTAGGTAATTAGATTTTTATAAAAGACCGTTGGACATCCCATCAACATGTCTAACTTTGACTTTTGTATTTGGAGTCCACAGTCAAGAGTTCAAAAGAAAACCCTAAATCTTTCTTTTGAAGTAAAGCCAGAAGTTTTGAAGCTGAAAGAAAGGAAAACCTCAGTCAGATACTGACTGTACCAAAATCAATCAAATTTAAAATAATTTAGATTGCATGAGGAATAACAACCACCAATAAGACAATTCATTTAGGAATATTTAAGGAGATGTCAGGCATGAGAAGCTTTGCCTTTACCCTCTTGGCTGAAAGTCATCCACCTGCTGAGGTGATGACGGGGTGGAGCAGGGATGCATGAAGATGAACGCAAGGAATTGAAGAAGCTTACTGCGGTATTTATAGGCTTTTGGGAATTACAAATTACAGTAGCAGAGGTAGAGAGCACGGTCATAAAGAACATAAAAAAACCATAAGAAAAATGAGTTAGCCATTAAAATCTATACAACTGATGACAGAAATATTATCAAAGCTTCAAAGAAAACTCTAAAACAGCTGTCATTGAACCCCTCCAGAGTGCAGGGGTGATGATGTCAAAATCCACAGTTTACAGAAAAAACATGCAGAATTACAAAGGGTGCATTGTATGTTGTAAACCTCTCATCAACACCAAGGACAGAAAACTTTATGTCAAGTCAGACTGGAATTTAATTGGAAGCATAAAGGTGAGCCAGGAGAGTTTTGGAAAAAAAAAGCTTTATAAACCAATGAGACTAAAATAAACCTTTACCAAAGTGATGGGATTATAAAAGTGTGGAGAAAGAGGGAACTGCAGATGCCCCCAAAATACTACCTAATCTGTGAAACATGCAAGGCATAATGTCATGTCTTGGGCATGCCTGGCCTCCTCTGGAACTGGCTCACTCATCTTTATTGATAGTTAATGATGACAGAATGCATTTTGAAGTTTATAGAAACAACCTATCTGCTTATGTACAACAAAATGTTTCCATACTTGCTGAAAGGTGTTCCACCATGTAGCATGACAATGACCCATGTGACAGAGCAGTGACAGAGCAGAAAATAGTTTGTGACTTACCTTTTGCACAGCTAGCAGCCCAGTGTTTGGCTGTGTCCCAAGTGTTGCACTAATCATGTCCTCCGTGTCCGCACTTGTGTGATATAGAGAAAGTTAGGACTTAAGATGTGCAAACATTCGAGGGTGTACCATTTGGGGTAATGGGATACTCTCGCATGACACCACTCGCTGGTTATGGCTCAAAGTGAAAATGCATTCTGTTGTTGCTGCTTTCAAGCTGCTTCTTTTCCAGTAACTTAAGTGCATGTCAGCAGAGATTTTTTTAAAATTAATAATAATAATTGCTTACACTTATATTGTGCTTTTCTGGACACTCCACTCAAAGCGCTTTACAGGTAATGGGGACTCCCCTCCACCACCACCAATGTGCAGCATCCACCTGGATGATGCAACGGCAATCAGGACCTCGGTTTTATGTCTCATCCACAGGACGGCGCCTGTTTACAGTATAGTGTCCCCGTCACTATACTGGGTCATTAGGACCCACATGGACCACAGGGTGAGCGCCCCCTGCTGGCCCCACTAACACCTCTTCCAGCAGCAACCTTAGTTTTTGCCAGGAGGTCTCCCATCCAGGTACTGACCAGGCTCACACCTGCTTAGCTTCAGTGGGTTGCCAGTTGTGAGTTACAGGGTGATATGGCTGCTGGCCATATCATTTTTTTCATTTTTTCATATCAATTTTTCATTCTCCACTCTGAATGTCATCTTGTCTGTTCCTGCACAAAAGTAGTGACATAATGTATTCATTCATGAAGAGCAGGCTCGACTCAGAACAGGCAAAGCAAATAAGGTAAACTTGGCAATAACTCCGTCTGTTTATTCAAAGCTTTGTACTATGAAATACTTTTTCTTTCCATGTACAAAATACATAGGTAAACAAATATTAATCAGTCCAAATGGCATAACAAAATGATAGCTTAATGTCAACATGTCGTACCTAGAATACATATGAATCTAAAGTTGACTTAATTAAATTGCATTTTTACAACAAATATTATGAGTTTCAAAACTGCAAAAATTTTTTTACTAATTTTACTAACTTGTGAATATTTTCTTTTCCATAGCAACTCCCTTCTGCTTTGATAGGTTAGAGCATGAAACATCACCATTTGGCAAGGAATCTGGGGTGATTCCCTTGAGCAAAGCCTGCTCTGATGTGGACTCACAAGAAGGGTGCATTAAGGGCTCACTGGGGGTGCTCGTGAGCACCCTTGTGAAACATAAATTAGAAATGGGACACCCTGGGCCCTTGCAGACCCAAATGGGAATGCGCATATGAAGGGCACAAGACTGCAAGTGTGATTATTGGGACATTGCCTTTGTTTGTGCTGCAGGTTCCTGGTAAAAGAAGCACCTGTGCTGAGGGTAGCCCATTTATATGCCTGCAAGTCTAAACAGAGGAATGTGCCATGTAAATAGCAAAGGAGGTGAATAAAATCACTATTAATTTGATAAAAATGCCTATGATGAAATGTACTGCTCTGCTGTACTGTTTCTGTGTATAATTGGAGCTCTGTGTAATAATACGTATATGAATTGTTTCATGTATTCTGTTATTAGTTTTATGGTAATTTTTTAATTCCAGGCCATATAAAAGGGATGCTGGGAAGCAACACAATAGGGTGGATTTGAGAGGGGGGTAGTTTGTTAATGTTAGGAAGGTCTAAAAATTCAGTGTGAAGTGTAGAAGGAATAGTGGTGGTAGTTCACATAGGTTTATTTATCGCATTGTTTATTTGGAGATAGTCTTTTGTTGAAGACTGTTTTTGCGAAGGGTTGCTTTGTTTTCTTTATGTCCCTGTACTATGATCCTGAAAAGACACCCTACAGTTGCTAGTGGCCCAGACTGGCCCCACAATCCTAACAGATTTACCCTTTGTTTCTCCTGGAAAAGTGACTATTTGGTCCTGGCTTGGTGAAGGAAAATCATTCTGTTCTACAATGGTCTACCTGGTCTACACACAAACAAGATTGTGTGACAACCCAAAACATCCAGACAACCAAAGATTTCATCTGAGAGAAAACAATGAAAATCTTAGGCTTGCCAAGTCAATTAACAGATTTAAATCCAATTGAGCATGCATTTTACATGTTAAAAAACTGAAGAACACACTGGTCTAGTGTGAAAGTCACAGGCTAGTAATGTGTGGCCATTACTAGAAGCAATACAAGCTATACTCCTGCTTTCCAATAGGATGCAGATGCTCTCTTTAGTCTTTAGTCCCTCTTTAAGCCTGGACATACTTGTGCATGGTCATTGGTCATTCTAATTCATCACAAAAATGCCCAATGGGGTTAAGGTTTAGTGTATAGGGCATCCATGGCATACCTGCTACATTTATACTGTATCTTGCAAGTTAGCCATTGTTACAAAAGCAACATATGTGTGCAGTGGTATGTAGTGTTCTGTCAGGATGTTGTCACATCAGGATGTGCCTACACGAAAGGCAGCAAGTGAAGTGCTGGGACTAGATCAATGTAGTACAATGTAATCAGACATCAATTGGTCTGTTGTACACAACAGATAACGTATTGTTCTGCATGTCTGCACACTCAGAGCCATCTGTCTGGGTGGACTACACAAACTCTTGATTTACTGCTAAGGATTACTCCTTCAGAGGCGTAAACATCTTGTTCTCTTGAAAAGCGGGTCACACTGGGTTTTCTTTGCTGATTTTCACTAAACGTCACATTTAACAGGTTAAATAATCCAATCATCTGTGTCTAATCAATTCTCAAACTAATGATGCTTATGCAACAGTCAAAGTCACCTGAGTATATCACAGCCAGCCATGAATGATCAGTTAATCAAAATTGCTCCATAAAATGTAATCAATATCTTAAACTGGTATCCTTTAAAAATCCTTTAAAAAATGCATCAAAATAGTGCTTTTTATTTTGATTAATATAGAAATGAAATATTGCTCCTCAAGATATTTTGACTTCTGAAATGAAGTGAGACTATTTACTTTCCTCCTTCTTGTACCTTAATCTGGAGAAGCAGTTTGGGAGCAGAACATCCAAAATGACTTCTGTCACTAAATTGACATTAATTTTTCAATACACTACTGGATAAAGTCTTTTAACTTTAAAGGTAAAATATAAATTCCTTCCCAATAAATTACATTCCTGGTTAACCTTTGGCTGGAAATAATAATATTTAGAGATTGTATACTTAAATTGTTTAATTAGTGAATAAATGCCATAGTATGAGTTACTACTTGTAAACTGGAAAACAAAATAAACAACAACATACCTAGCCATTCACGTGTGCTACCCAGAGCAGCCTCAGTTAAACTCATTTTTTACAGCTTTGCAATTGCTGTTATTCTTTCATTCCTGTATTTTTTCTCTTCCCGTAGTTCTACTGAGCTTGGCAAAGCACATTTTTCAATACATGTCATGTAGCTTTTTCTATAAAAACTCCATACATAATGTATTTGCTTATATAGAATGGTTTCAACTATCCAGCGATGCCAGGGCCTAAGAAAAAATAGTAATGCCACATTCCAAAAAACAGACGTAATGTTACTTTTTGTAACATTGTATTTTTTATTTCTCTAGGTGTGAAAGGAATCAATTCTAAAACAAAAACCCCCAACTCTCATAAATACACAATTAAAGGCCGTTGTTTTTCTGAAAATTGTTTTTACACTGTTTTTGTCTCCTTCATTACAAGGTGGCCAAGTTTCAGTTCTTTAGCTCCCAGTTTTGAATTTTTATCAGCCTTCCTGACACCAGTGTGGAAATAGGGACAGCCTCAGTGATGTAATTTCACAGTCAGTCTGTGCTGACTCTCAGCAGCATATTATACTTTTTCCTTGAGCCTGTAGATGTGGATAACTCAGTTATCTAAACTTGTCTGGATTTGGAAAGATGGCATTAACAATTACAAAGAGCAACAGGGTATTTTGGAAAATAGATTTCTCCGATAAATATTATACCTGGTTATCATATAAAGTCTGGAGAGCTTTTTAGAAGTAGTTCTTCCGCTTACAAAACTCATTGCAAGAACTAGATGCATGTGTCTGTACAGTGATACAAACAGCATATGGTTAAGATATGGCCTCAAATGTCTGAACTAATTTTAAAGACAAACGCCAGGATGAAGAAAACAGCTTGATGACAGCTATGACTGCAGCATATAAAAAACTACCTACAAGTAATTTGCAAAAATTTAGTATTATTAGCACTTTTAAAAAGATACATTTTACCAGATCTAGTACACTACCTTGGCAATGTGCCTTTAAACTTTTTAATTGCTTCAGGACGTGCTCGCAGGAAGTGACGAAAACTACAAGAAGGTAATACTGAAAAGGGCAGACGTCCCCCTCCCACCAAGGGGTGTCTTTGTATAGAGAGAGAAATATAACGGGAGTCCTAACAACCAAAAAGAGGGTAAAAAGTCAGTTTAATGAAAACATCAATATGAAATTTCAACATCAAACCTTGCATTAAGATTCTGAGAGTTGTGCTCCGTTTATGGAGGTAACCTGTACCATATGAGTCTAGGTGTTTATAGACAAGTTTACTGTTAATTTGACTTACACTTACAAAGCCTTGTGTGACATACCTACAGTGCTGTGAAAAAGCATTTCCTCTATTATTGCATATTTGTCACATTGGATGTTTTCAGAACTTTAGACAAAATCTAGTATTAGATAAAGGGAAACTGAGTGAACAAATAACACTTTATTATTATTTCATTTATTTAATAAACAAAGTTATCCAACACACATATCCCCTGTGTGAAAAAGTAACTTACTTAATAATTAATAATTAATAATTGGTTGCGCCACCTTTAGCTGCAATGACTGCAACCAAATGTTTTCTATCATTCTTTCACATTGCTGTGGAGGAATTGTAGCCCACTCTTCCTCACAGAACTGCTTTACTTCAGAAACACTGGTAGGTTTTCGAGCATGAACTGCTTGTTTCAGGTCCTGCCACAGCATCTCTATTGAGTTTAGGTCTGGACTTTGATTAGGCCAATCCAAAACTTTAATTTGGCTTCTTTTCAGTCATTCTGATGTGGACTTGCTTTTGTGTTTTGGATCATTGTCGTGCTGCATGACCCAACTACGCTTTAGCTTCAGCTCACAGATGGATGACCGGACATTCTCCTCAAAAATTTTCTGATACAGAGCAGAATTCATGGTTCCTTTAATTATGGCAAGTTGTCCAGGTCCTGAGGCAGCAAAGCATCCCCACACCCCCACAGTACCTCCACCATGTTTGACTGTTGGTATGATGTTCTTTACCGTGGAATGCTGTGTTTGCTTTACGCCAGACATAATGGGACTCATGTCATCCAAAAAGTTCCACTTTTGACTCATCTGTCCATAGAACATTCTCCCAAAAGGCTTGGGGATCATCCAGGTGCTATTTGGCAAAGACAAGCATTTATGTTTTTCTTGGTTAGCAGTAGTTTCCGCCTTGTTACTTTCGCTTGAAGCCTATTTTTGCCCAGTCTCTTTCTGATTCTGGAGTCATGAACACTGAACTTAGCTGAGGCAAGAGAAGACTGCAGTTCTTTGGATGTTTTTTTAAGGAACCTTTGTGACTTCCTGGATGATTTTACACTGCGCCTTTGGAGAAAGTTTTGCAGGCTGTCCACTATTGGGAAGATTAACTACTGTTCCCGGTGTTCTCCATTTGGAGATTATGGCTCTCACTGTGGTTCAGTAAAGTCCCAGAGCCTTAGAAATGGCTTTGTAACCCTTTCTAGACTGATAGACATCAACAACTGTTTTTCTGGTCACTTCAGGAATTTCCTTTGATGGTGGCATAATGGGCTTGTTGAATCTTTGTGCTGGCAACTTGACTCTGATGGTAAGGGTCAAAATAAGTGAGGTTTTTATTGAGCAGGGCTGACTTTAATCAAGCCTGGTGGTGTTCAATCAGCTGATTCTAAATTATCCATTTAATTGGGTTGATTTAACTAGGGGGCAATTACTGTTAGATAACTTTGTTAATTAAATAAATGAAATAAGCAAAAAAAATGTGTTATTTTTTTCTCTCAGGTTCCCTTTATCTAATATTAGATTTTGGTTGAAGTTTGCAATAATAGAGGAAATCAGTAAGGGGGGAAATACATTTACATGGCACTGCACCTCTCCACAGGAAATGGCAATGGAAAGCCAAGATATCTGTGGTAGAGACTTTATTTAAGAAAACCTCTTCAAAATGTACAAACAAAACCTACTCTACACAACCCAACACCAACTACCAGAATGAATCACTTTATGTCAAAAGTAGCCAAAATTAAACACATGAGAATATGACTCTCTGCCCTTCACCAATTATGTTGTTAATCAGTTAATACACAACATAAAAACCTGTTTACAAACAATAGAGGCTTAAATGACCTCTAGTGGTACAATAAGTCTGCTAAAGCTACTATTCTAATAACTCTTTGGTATTTTAGTCCATACAGTGGAATATAAGATGAAATATGTGCAGGGAAAGAAAGGTGAACGTGGAAATGTTCACTTAAGCAATTAATACTATGGATTTCATGTCTCCTCAGAATCACCTTTCATTACTGTGTGGATCTGATCTGAAAGATCTGCTTGATTTAACAAAAGGATATTTCTATATTTGCACCACATTTATTCCTTTCCTGTGAAAGAAGTTGTATAGAAAGAAATCCTGAAACACAGAGTTAACTGGTAACTCTCATGCGGTGCTTGAGATACCGTATATATCAGATTCACCACTAAAAATAACAAATGCCGCATCCCATCTGACGACAGAAGCTCTGCGCGTGTTTGATGGGAGCGACGGCACGACCTGCTTGCATATTCGTCCAGAGCATGAGCCATCAAATGGGATTTTTATGGCTACTCCCTGCGGCAGGTTTAGCTGCTATAAAAACAAAATAAAAAAGGGAGAAACAGAGGGGAAAGGGACACAAGGCAATATGCAGTTTAAGTGTTTGTTATTATCCCAGAAGAGCAATTACAACAGACCTTCTCCATTACGGATGCAGCTATGATCTGTCTTTGCATTTTGTAGAAACGGCGCTGTACAATTAAGTTTGATTTTCTTTCGCCTTTTTCATGCTGGAATTGAAACATTTTATTAAAGCAGACACCTTTGAGCCCTCTTCTGTATTAGCAGCCTCTCATTCGGTCTGCCAATCAGTCTGTCTACCTGTCTTACCATCTTTCTACCAAAGTAGTGTTTTGTTGGAATAATGTTGTTTCCTCGCATGTTGTATGCTTCTCAGTGCCAAAACTGATCCAGTACTAGAAGTGAGCGTTTCAACAAATGTAAAAATTATATGAAGCACAAAGAAACCAAGGCATGCTCCATAGAGCCAGGTACCTGCTTAAAGAGCCACCCTTCAGGCATTTGGATATTGCGCCAAGTTGAAATAGGCAACCAGCAGACGTATGCAGCTTGTAATGTGTACCAAAACCAGGTTTGTGAACAACAGTAATCACAGTACTAGGTATGGATATCAGGGAAGAATAAGAAAGCAAGAATTTCACCAAGGATTATCAAAGGCCAAGAGCATTACTGAAGTAAAATTGTTTTCTTCTAATTCATTTCAGGACATTGTATTTTTGTGTAATATAGTGCAGTTATTATTTGTAAAACGAAGGAAGAGTGCTGCTCCTGCAATTTAAAATGTAATTTAATTAAAGCTTTATGGTAAGGGAGAAAGTAAATGTGCATGGGGTGACACTGAACAATACTCAGAGCTCTAAAGTTTCAGATAAGCAGCCTTTCCATCCATTTTACAGCCTGCAAGTCTCCTGTTTAAGTGGAAGACCACAGAATGGCCAAGATCCTTTATGGTCCCTGAGATAAAGGTATGCTCATCATTTAGCCAGTGCAGGGCGTAATGGGGGGCTGGATTGCTAAAGACACACAATTGCAGATAAAATAAAAAGACAAATAAGGCAATAAAATGGCTGTCTACCCCTGCATACTAATCCCTACTTTGGGTGCTTTCTTGCAGTTTTATGTCTGACCTTCTGTGTTACCAAAAAAAAAATCTATTTGGAGCTGGCACTATTGAAACTAGAACTGCTGTAGACCAGACTGCAGGTATGACCATTAGTTCCTCTAAAAGACTTATTGGTGCACTAACCCCAGGGCAGCAGGTGGGTGGGTTTAATGTAACAGAACACACAAACCAAATGGACACAAAACTGGGTTTAACAGGTCTCACACAAAACTGGGTTTAACATATCAAACAGGGGACTGAAAGGCTTTTGTCTGAAAACAAAAAGGGCGGATTTTTAGACTATATCATGAAATACAGTCAAATGTATTTCATGATATAGTCTAAAAACGTTTGGAAGTATCACTGAAATGTTTATTCTATTTCATTTTTTACTTCATGACAGGATATTTCTTTGAATATATATTGGTCTAATAACTCTTCCCTATTCTATAATATGGCCAAAATAAAAACATACTAAATAAGAGGGTTCTTTTCCATCATAATGTCATGTCTTTTTTTTCAAACTGTGTCTCAGCAGCATTACTGTTCAACATCATGTTTTTATGTTTTCATGTGCTATCAGTAATGGCCTTCATTTTTAACTTTTTCTATGGACACACAGCATAGAATAAAATTAATGAATAAAGAAATGAGTATAGAAATAGAGCTTTAACTGACATCACACATTTAAGGAAAAAAAATGCACTAGTTTTTATTATTTTGACAAGAAGTGTGCTATTGTAATTACACCTTAAAGCTAGGTATAAATGACAAAATATTTAATCTTTCATGTGTTTCTAATTAGTTTCTTAAAACAATTATTTGATAACAACAGAAACTGTACTGCAGGCACTGAACATCATTAAATACCTATTGTTGGGAAAGGTTATCTTCTTAAGTTCCCAAGCTTCTCTGTCTATTCTCATTGAGGCAGTTAACTTGTCAAAAGCAACTGTAGTGCAACAGTTACAAAGTCTTAAAAAGTCTTTAGTGGCTGTGTGGTCAGTTGCTTTTCCTTCCAAATGGATTCACAATGATCTAATTGAACTGGTGGAATATGGTTTTCCCAGGGTTTAAAATCTGTAACCTATAAAATCTGATGGAGCCAAAAAAGTGTATTCTTGCTGTAGGACTGTGAATACAGGGAACAGACACCATGTATCCTTTGTTCAGCTGTTGTGACTTTTCAAAGTAAGGCACTTACCACACTGAGCCCCAGCAGTTCCCTCTTCAGGTAGTCCAAGTTCCTACGCTCCAGGATTTCCAGATAGTGCTGTAGGCGGGAGTAGGTGTACGGGTAGCAATAGGCAAACTGGTACACGTCGTCCTCTCTGTCGAAGCAAAACGCGAACGACATGACGTAGTTTCTGCGGTGATCTGGACAGCGGTAATAGTACACATTTTTTGCTGGAAGCCTTTGCCTGGTGAGAAAGTGAAAACAAGACAAGAACTGGAATTATATGATGAAAAAATCAGCACTGTAATGTTCAGGAAGGGAATAATTGCTAAAGGAATTCATGGCTGTGTTACAATGAAATAAACTAATAGTTACATACATGGATGATAATAATTCTAAGTGTCTAAGTCCCCTTTAACCAGTAGCACGGTGTTGATGGACTTACTGTATGCACATATCCTCTTTACAGGGTCCCTACACCTGGCTTTACCCTTTTTTTACAAAAAGGAGAGCAACCAACGTCTCCCTTAAAAGCTATGGGAAATGGGTTTCATTGGTCAAACCATAACCTTAAATTACCCAACTCTACGCTAGACCTGTATTCTCTATTTATAGAGAGAGATGACCAAACACCGCTGAAGCAGGGCTTTCTCTCTCTGCCTCATGTGAATGTCTGTACTTTTTGTCTCTGACTGGTCTGTAAGCCACACACCCTCAGTGCAAATCAACACCAATGCCTCAGAGACACAGCTGCTCCCTTGCATGGACTCTAAGCAAATATTAGAAACATACAGTAACTACTGTATAGAACACAATTACAGAAAATGTAAACGGAAATACAGAGCAAAGAATAGTATAAAATGATATACTGTATTCCTTTAGAAAGGAATAGATGTTGAAACTATTCAGAGTCAATCATTCTCAGGAGAGACAGCTGTGGGATGCTGAGTTTCCTTCTGTGGAAGTATGGCCAGATAGTGAAGGCTTAATCTTTGCAGTTATCTCCTGTTTATGACTTTGGCCTGTTTGTCCTACAGATGCTGTACTTGACTGAGACCTGGAGACAAATCTGAATAAGACAGGGCCTGAGCATCATGATCCTGAAATCATGCTACAGCAATGCTACCACACCTCTGTGTGCTCGGTCATCCTGCTGTAAAACTGACACTTGTACAAAAGGAGAAGCCATTGGCTCAAGCACTTTGAGTCATCAAATGATTATTGCTAAGCAGTGGGGTTGTCCTCAATCTGCACCAAAGGCAGATATTTGTGCATGTGGCAAGATATACAGGCCCTCACAGGCTACAAGAGGAAGAACATCTGTGCATCTGCCCATGATGCCTCCCTGCCTAATGAGCTCAACACCTTCTATGCTTGGTTTGAAGTCAGCAACACAGAACCAGTCAACAGAGCTGCACCCTCTGCAGCTGACCAGGTGAGGTGAGGAGATCTCTGCTAAAAGTGAACACACGCAAGGCTGCAGGACCTGACGGCATACCCAGTCAAGTCCTCAGAGCCTGCGCCAATCAACTGGCAGGTGTATTCACAGACATTTTCAACATGTCTCTGGCCCAAGCTGTAGTCCCCACCTGCTTCAAGACAACCAGCATCATCCCAATACCAAAGAAAACCACAGTGACATGTCTTAATGACTACCGAACGGTGGCACTAACACCTGTCATCATGAAGTGCTTCGAGAGGCTGGTCATGAAGCACATTAAGGACACCATTCCACACACACTGGACCCATACCAATTCACCTACCAGCCCAACAGATCCACAGATGACGCAATCTCCATTGCCATACACACTGCCCTATCCCATCTGGATAAAAAGAACACATACGCAAGACTACTATTCATCGACTTCAGCTCAGCTTTTAACACTATCATTCCAGAGAAACTAGTCAAGAAACTCAGTGCACTGGGTCTCAATAGCACCCTCTGCTCCTGGATTCAGGACTTTCTGACAGGCAGACCTGAGGCTGTCAGGCTTGGAAACCACACCTCCGGCACACTAACTCTGAACACTGGGGTCCCCCAGGGGTGTGTGCTTAGTCCATTGCTCTACTCCCTCTACACCCACGACTGTAAGGCCAAACACAACACCAACTCCATCATCAAGTTTGCCGATGACGCCACAGTTGTAGGTCTGATCACAGACAATGATGAGAGGGCCTACAGGGAGGAGGTCAATCTCCTTACAAGGTGGTGTGAAGACAACAACCTCACCCTCAACATCAGCAAATCCAAGGAGCTGATCGTTGATTTCAGGAAACTGCAAAATGGACATGCCCCTATCCACATCAACGGGACTGAAGTGGAAAGGGTCAGTAACTTGAAATTCCATATCACTGAGGACCTCACACAGGGGATATGGTCCCTCAACGCCACCTGTCTGATCAAGAAAGTGCAACAGTGCCTGTACTTCCTAAGATGGTTGAAGAAGGCAAAGATATGTCCCAAGATCCTCACTAACTTTTACAGATGCACTACAGAAAGCACACTGACAGGTTGCATCACAGTGTGGTATGGCAACTGCAGTATTGCTGACCGCAAAGCCCTACAGCGGGAGGTGAAAACTGCCCAGTCCATCACTGGGGTTGCCCTCCCATCTATACAGGACATTTATGACAGAGGGTGCCTGAGGAAAGCTCTAAGCATCATCAAAGACCCCACACACCCCAGCTACAGACTGTATGACCCTCTACCATCTGGAAAACGGTACCGGAGCATTCGGGCCTGGAGTACCAGACTCCCAGCCTATTAAACTCCCAGCCTCTCTCACCTATGATCTGAAACTATGATGTTGTTTTGCACATTGTGCACCATTACCTTTTGTTGTTTTGCACACTGCCTGTTGCTTCTGTCTTTCTTTTATTACACAATTGTATTGTTTTTTGTACTACGTATCATCTGAGAGCTAGTGTAGCTAAATAGCATTTCATTATACCATATACCTGTATATGAGTATAATGACAATAAACTTGAACTTGAACCTGTGTTGAAAGAGATATCTCCCATTATCATCACACTTCCATCACTACACCTGTTGGTGTGAGCAAAGCACAATGCACAACAATGACTCCATTCACGTTATGTTCTGTCAGACCTATCCAGGATGAAATGGCATTCATCTGTGAACAAAACACTTTACCACACTCTCTGTCACCACCTCAGATGTTCTCTGGCTGACAGAAGACTTAGATTTTAGCTCTCAGCTGTCAACGTTACCCCTGAACATCCTCTGACCATGAAAATTATTTTCATTCACTGAGCGATCTAAAGCCATTTTGTTATTGCATTTCTATTATTGGAATTTCTCACACTGTGGCCACTGCAGTCTGAAAATGATCACTTCAATAGATCAGACAATTGTCACCACCTGCCTTCCAGGACATGGTCTTTCACTCACAAACCTGGGATCCTGGTTTTCTCAAAGTAGTCAGCTGATAGGTGAAACACAGTATCTCATTCTCTGGGCCTGTGAGAATTTTCTCACAGTCAATATTGTAAATAGTTACCAAACGATCATCATTATTCAGGTACATGTTCATATCTTTTTTTTCCTTGAGTAAAAATGATATCGTTAAAATTAGTTAAAATGATATACTTTTGAAAGACAATTTTAACTGAACTGAATTACAAACACTGAACACCTGACATTTCTATGAAATCACATGACTTAATCGCAGTGTTTTTATCCCAAGGAACAATACTAATCAAACTAATTAACAAATTTATCTGCTAACTCTATAAAATATAAATAACATCAGGTGTGTGCCCAATAAGCTACTGATTTAAGACTGTTGCTTTTTCATTGTGCATTTATAACTTTTGATGAAGGCGTGACAGAACCTGATCTTTTCTTAGGATAAATTGTAGCAAAGTATAAATAGAGCTTGAAACAAATCAGAAGCATTCACAATTTGAGATAACATTACAAAGTGCAGAGCTCATTAGAAACAAATACATATATTCATAGAAAACACTAACGTTTTCTCAATAGCAAATATGAAACAAGGACAAATTCACATTTTCATCATTTATCAGCACTACCTTTAGAGTTCTTTGTATATATATTTTTAGCATGTTAAATTTCAAACAGTACAACAACATATATAATTATCTCTTTTGTGTAAAATAAAAGAACATGTCAGATGAAATAAGCCAGTACCTAATAACCTGTCATTAACCACAATATTTCAAACTTTTCCATTACGAATGTGGATGTCTAATGTTTAGCTCTATCCCCTTATAATTTTGCATTTGAAAATCAACTCTCTTTGGTGCTTTGAAATTGAATATCTTTATTTTTTTGTCATAACAGCCAGCACAATTGGTTCATCAATTTTTTATGAATCCAAGTAAATGTATATTCATGCACTGGAATGAAAGGAAAATTACACAAAAGGATGCTGATATTTTGTGGCATCGTGTCGGTATAGTCTGCACCATAAGTGATACGGGAGGGAGGGTGAAGTGATACAGGAGTCTGGACAGAATCGATGAGAACTGCGTATCCGGAGGGCCATCTAGTCCCCTGAGGGGTCTTACATTCCTGTTTATTGCTGAAGAAAAGTCAATTCTCTCTTTCTCTGTCGCCCTGTCTTTGTCTCTTTCTCTTATATTGAAGTATTTCTACATCCTCTAAATCTCCAAGATGTATGAAAGGGAAGGTGAACAAGCACTGCATTGACCTTTGATATCCCACAGTAGCGCACTGAACCTGGTACACTGTTGTGGTGAACTATCTCATTGTCTAGATTCTTTTTCCATGATGGAATCATACACCAAAATACTCTACACAATGAGCTCTCAAAAGTCTATTTTTGGTTCTCCAAAATAATAATAATCTAAATGGAAATGGTGACAAAAAAACACTAAATATGTGTACACCTAAAATGTCTAACACAGGTAGATGAAAGAAAAACTGTTTAGGAATGTGGTTTTCATAATTCTATATCACAACCCTGCAATTACAACTATTGCAATTAGAGCTTTTGTACTGGTTTTGCCTCAAACCCCCGCCCCCAACCTGAAAAACAGAACACAGGCACACCAAGCCCAACTGCCTCCTTCATAACCACAAGCACCGCTATGATCGTGGACCACATTTGGGGACTATCCCATATTCTTGATGTTTGAAAGCAGAAGAGGCCATGTACAGTATATCCTGTGCCGTGAATACAGTATTTGCCCCCTTACTAATTTCATCTATTATTGCAATTTTTTTACACTGAATGTTTTCAGGTCTTCAAACAAAATCTAATATTAGATTAAGGGAACCTGATTGAAAAAATAACACTTTTTTTGCTGATTTCATTTATTTAATGAACAAAGTTATCTAATACCAACTGGTACTGTGTGAAAAAGTAATCAATTAAAGGGATAATTTAGAGTCAGCTGATTGAACACAGCCAGCCCTGCTCAATATAAACCGTATTTTGACCCTTACCATTGGAGTCAAGTTGCCAGCACAAAGATTCAACAAGCCCATTATGCCACCATCAAAGGAAATTCCTGAAGTGATCAGAAAAACAGTTGTTGATATCTATCAGTCTGGAAAGGGTTACAAAGCCATTTCTAAGGCTCTGGGACTCCACCAAACCACAGTGAGAGCCATAATCTCCAAATGGAGAACACCTGGAACAGTAGTGAATCTTCCCAATAGTGGACAGCCTGCAAAAATTTCTCCAAGGGAGCAGTGTAAAATCATCCAGGAAGTCACAAAGGTTCCTTAAAAAAACCCAAGCCTTTTGGGAGAATGTTCTATGGAAAAAAGTAGAACTTTTTGGATGACATGAGTCCCATTATGTCTGGCGTAAGCAAACACAGCATTCCACGGTAAAGAACATCATACCAACAGTCAAACATGGTGGAGGTACTGTGGGGGTGTGGGGATGCTTTGCTGCCTCAGGACCTGGACAACTTGCCATAATTAAAGGAACAATGAACTCTGCTCTGTATCAGAAAATTCTTGAGGAGAATGTCTGGTCATCCATCTGTGAGCTGAAGCTGAAGCGTAGTTGGGTCATGCGGCACGACAATGATCAAAACACAAAAGCAAGTCCACATCAGAATGACTGAAATTAAAGTTCTGGATTGGCCTAGTCAAAGTCCAGACCTAAATCCAATAGAGATGCTGTGGCAGGACCTGAAATGCACAGTTCATGCTCGAAAACCTACCAGTGTTTCTGAATTAAAGCAGTTCTGTGAGGAAGAGTGGGCTAAAATTCTTCCACAGCAATGTGAAAGAATGATAGGAAACATTTGGTTGCAGTCATTACAGCTAAAGGTGGTGCAACCAATTATTAAGTGCAATTACTTTTTCACACAGGGGATATGGGTGTTGGATAACTTTGTTTATTAAAAAAATGAAATAATAAAGTGTTATTTGTTCACTCAGGTTCCATTCATCTAATACTAGATTTTGTCTAAAGTTCTAAAAAAACATCCAGTGTGATAATAGAGGAATAATAGAGGAACTCAGGAAATACTTTTTCACTGCACTGTATAGCTCATATTTTCCACTTTCACCTAAAAACACGGTCTTTGCAAATCCTCATATTACAATGGATATTCTCAGTGTATCGCTTAAATGATACCAACTCACACAGTGATGAGCAAGATCATTCAAATTGTCCACACCAGTATTCATTAACCTTATACTTACATTTTTACTGGTAAAAGTTTTTTTTAATCTATACCCAGTAAGGATCTTAGTATCAACAACCTCCGGGGAACACAACATCAATAAACTAATTTTATCAACCAATAAACTTTCTACTTCTTGACTTATACATCAATAATTTGGCTGTAATGAAGTGTAATGAAGAACCTGTTAGTCAAGAATATCCAAAGAGGCTGCACTGAGAAATACTTCCTTTACAGAATGAAGATACTTATACTGCACAAGTATTTTCTTTTTTAATGGCTTACACTGGTGTCAAAATAAAAGGTTTTGCAGGATGTCTTCAGTGCCTATACCATAGCAATACAGAGTGTAGAGGGCAGAGTACTGACCATTACATGGTAGAGAAAGCTGACTGTAAGGCTTCTATGTTCAGTGCTTTTGACATGCATTACTCCTAAACAGTGTCTCCAGTGCATTCAATGTGGCTTTTTTTCCCTGTCTCTTATAGTAAAACCAATTCCTGCTGCTTACTGTATGATTTCATCCTTAGTTCAACATCTCTGAATTCAAAGAAGAAAAAAAACTTAACTCCACAAAGCATGCATTCATCGAAAAGATTTTTTTTTTAAAAAGGACTTTCTTAGAGTTTGAATGAAGGCAGCGAAGCAGAGTGAGGTGCTACACAAACGCAATGACTTGAAAGCAGGAAAGGGGGAGACAGCAGAGAGAGGAGCAGGGAGGATAACAATGGCAGGAAGAGGAGAAAGGGAGAGACTGAGCCAGAGAGATAAGAGAAAGTGTAGAGAGGGAGGCGAAGAACGTGGGCCGGAGTGAGAAAGAAAGAGAGAAAGAGGGAGGGGAGGGGTAGATAAAGCAAGGATGAAAAAAAGATGACAAAGATGGAAAGTGTGATTAGGACTGGGAGAGAGCCTGTGTGGCGGCACGTTCTCCTGCAGGAGCGCGATCAGATTGAGATGCTATCGGGGGCCACAGTGTCTTTGCAGCCAGATAGCTGCCATTCAAAGCTATTCCGATAAGGAGGGAGTATCGCTGGGCTGCTTATAAATGAACCTGCATGACTCACGTGTGCATTTTGTTCTGCCAGCCCTGGAGCTGGGGTGGAGGCTGGCTTTCTCCAGGAAAAAAAGACATCCACATGTCTGAGCCCAATGTCAAACATAATCTGGAGCTGATACAAAAATTAGACTTAAACCCAATTACTTTAGTATTATTGCCAAGGTAGGAATAGAAGAAAAGGCCAAGCCGATTGTTCCCTTGGTAAAGAGAAAACAGTTTCTACCTTCGTGTGTGTGTCAGCTGAATACTAATGCAGCCACACACCCCCAACAAAGGCCAGGATAGAGAAAGGTGGAAACACCGTCTTAGCTGTGCGTATTTCTTGATATCCTGGAACATGAAAGTCTCTTATCGAGTACCTGCAGAACCTGCAAATCAGGAACTCTAGCGGATATGATTTCCCATCTCAATGGGCCCCATAGGGCATTAAGATGCTAATAAGATGACAATGCTGTTTATTTTTCACAGTTTACCAAGGCCTTTGACCATTATTCCATATACACAAAAATGTTACGCTTTCTGCTGGAGTGAAAATTAAAAATAACACTCCATGAACAAATGTCACTCGTTCATTAATTAAAACCAAGGTTATAATTCATAGCACATTGGGGATTAGAGGTTTCCATTGCTAATGATAAGTTAACACAGATTTGTAAACTGAAGGTTAATTCTTTAGCTGGCTGTCAATTACAATAAACACTTCACATGTGCTGAATTTTATACTTTTTATGCTTTTGCTTCTGTATTACAACAATAATAACAACAACATCAAAAATGACAAATAACAGTTATTAAGTCCCCTTTTCGGACAAGTTTTGTAGTTTCTTCTTTAAAATATTACTTGATCAATGTATGAAAACCTCCAAAACAAATTTTGAGTAATGTATACAAAAATGATTTTCCAATAACCTGAACATTTCTATGATACCAACTTACCTGTAGAAGCATTTAGTACTGAAGGACATAGGAAATAGCACTGATAACTGTCTCGTTTTAATTAGGTACCCAAACCAAAAGTACTTACTCTTACAAAACACAACTCCTGCATCGAAAGCAAGAACTGCCTTAAAAGTTCTTTTGAGGTACTTAAAACCTTAGAAGGTTCTTTTAATTATTGGTCATCAACATAAACATTTTAAGTGCACTGCACAGTAGTTTCTCACAGCTACACACAAGCCATGTGACCAAAGTGGGAAGCTGTCCCATACTGTATTTCATCAGAGGAGACCCTGCAACTGCACCAGCAAAGCTTTCTTCTCCTACAGTCAAGGATTGCTGGACAGATATCACATAATCCTGAAAGCCATCTAGATGCTATTGTTTTACCAAAGTGTTTTATAGTAAGGTTGAAATCACTCTTTAATTGTGGACTTAATGGATGATTCTATAAAGTTACGGATCAATGCAAAGCATTCTGGGTTTACTAAATTCACTTAGGGTACTGATTAAAAATACATGCAACGTAAGAATGCAAATTATACCACGTGTGTTATTAATGGCTTATCACTATTTTCCATGAACGACCATTTTAAAATCAACTAAACACTATAAGTTGTTCGATAATAGTCATGAACCTTTGTGAAGGGAAAATTAAAAGTGACGTACTGTATCAAAACATTATACCTCATAAGAAAAACAAAGAACCAAAGAGACAAGCAAACATCTTTAAAATAAGATTCAAATAATTCTAAGATAAGATACTGTAACGTCTTGGATTGTATTAGTAAAACACACAGCTTCAAAGGTTCAAGTATGTAGTCCTACATAAACAAGATTTGTAAGGAAACACAATGTTCACAGCAGCTGCAGATGCATCCTCTTGCTTTTCTTCAGTGTTTCATAGTATCATACCAGAACTTGTACATCTTACTGAGATGTGGGTAGCCCACATGCAGCACAAACAGAATCTGGCATTATTAAGGATCACACCTAGCAGATAAAGGTTAATGAAATAAGATGGCATTTTATTTTTTATCTATTTAGTTAGGATTATCCTGGCAAGCAGCTCTGTGCTGTGGTGTTTGACCTTGCTGGCTGGTGAGCGTGTCTTTGCTATTGATTTTAATTACCCAACAGAAATTTACTGTGTGCTATCCCAGAGCTGCTTTACTGTTATTGGCCAAAGGAAACAGCTTGGTGTCTTCCTCTGGAGAGACTAAATGAAAAGGCTGCTGTCCTCTGTTTTATAGTGTATCTCTGCAGTTGCTTTTCCTAAGGGTTGCATGCAGTTGGTTTTATCTAAATGATGCTTCCGCCATGCCTCTCAGCTCTGGAAAGAGCTGCATTCTGGCAAGCATTTATCACAGCATGTGTTTGAAATCTACCCAGATGAAGATGTGTCATGAAACTGCTTCCTGGTTCCACAGAATGTAGATGGATGCTGCTGTGTGGTAGGTTTGGTTTCAGTCTTAGTTTAACATGACAATATGTCTCCAAAGAGCACCTCCATGAAATCTAGTACACAAATCAAACATTCTCCTTTGGTAAGATTTTCATTTGTTTGCTTCCTTCTGTTTTTGAATTCTAAGAGCAGACATACCCTCTGATTTGTTGTGCTTCATTTTGGTGTATTCTCCTCTGGCTTAGGTAAAATAGATAAAATTGGCAGCTTTCATAAAGTTGCTGGTTTTTCTATATTTCCAATTCAATTACCCATGGAGGTCATTATAATCACAAAAAGTTACACATCAAGACATATAGTTGTCTAGTACAGGGAATTACATTTATCAGATCTTTTTTTCTCATGTAAGATAAAGATAGCAGTATTTATAGTATGCATATATACTATGCTATCAATAGAAAAACTGTTTGCCGGTTTGCTCAGCATTTCCCCTGCCCAATCACTATTTCTTTCTAGACAAAAACCATATACAGTACTCTTTTAATCTGATTGAATGATAAAATATTAGATCACATAGTACTAAAGAAAATCGTCATGCAGCACTTAGAAAACCTAAAAAACCTACCAGGCAGTATTTTAGAACAATAAATTAAATGACATACAGTAAATACCCTTTTGACATTGAACTCATTCTCAGATGGGAATCTACTTTATTTCTGATAACTAATTGTTTGTCTTGGTCTAAATGTATTGCATTAGGGTAGAATTGCTGTATTTTGTATACAGTAGATTTATAAATGTCAAGTAGACTGTAATAGTGATACATCTTGGAATCTTACACTTTGGAACACAAGTCAAATGTACCAAAATGGCACGAAATAACAGCATATTTAAATCTAAGCTCTGACAGTAAAGCTCTAAACACAATATGCATGTGACTATTTTAAAACAAGATGATGTTCTAACCAGCATTCGGCAGCATTTGTGACCATATGGTACTGTAACAATACAATCTGAGTGGAAATGGAGCTTCCCTGGCAGAAAGATTTATATTTATGTTTAAGATTATACAGTACCAGTTGACTGCTAAGTAAATCCTTAAAAAAGAGGATGTGATGGCATCAGGGATGAAGCACATCAATGTTTAGGGTTTTTAATGTGTAATCAACATTAATCAAACAATCAATTCTGCTTTATTTCAGGCTTTCACTTTAACTTTAAAGGAAGTAGTAACATCCTTTTCAAACATGAAAGGAGTATGAGGCATTTATCTGCTATGTTCCACGCACAAACACACTTCCAAATTTGTCTGCTCTTTCATTTCATTTCTTTTTTAATATCTGACTTCATTAATGTGCTGATGGTACAGATATTCATAGCAACATTTTGTACCACAGAAAAATAAAAATAAGTGAAACCTATCAGTCAGACATTAACATATTTAAGGCATTCAAACCAGGGCAAATGTATGTTATGCATTTTTGCACCCTACTGTATGTTCCAAACAAACATCAAGCATCATTTTGAATACCTTGTTTTATTAAGACAATAGAAATGAGACCTTATAAAAATGCTATAAATACATCTAATCATTGATGACACAGAGGTTGTCTCTAAAGACACCAAGTCTTGGCTGCATTGCATGCTGGTAAATGGTTGTTCCTATACCGACACAGGGGGCTATAGCTTAAATTCCCTGCATAAATGCTTTGGGATATGGCCACATTAGAGATAAGTGCCTCATGAACAACAACACGCAGCCTCCTAGACCTTAAATCATGGGATCATTAGACCTGAAATCATAAACTCGAAGCCCCAGAGTAATTGCAGGAAATGTGCTCGGTTATATATTCCAGTTTAGTGTTTTTATGGCCCCTGCTTGCTTCATGAAATGAAGGCTGTAAGAATTTGAGTCCAGAGGACTGGTTGAGGTTTATGAGGTATGGTCACTGTGGTGAGAAACACACTTCATATTCCTCTCTATCTTTAATTTTTATCTGTGATCCAAAATATATCTCTTCAGAGTATACTAGGTCCTGATTTCTCTTAAACTGTTACACGGCATTCTAATTATTCCAGAAAAAAAAATATTTTCAGAAACTGTATTCATTGCCTTAAAAATTATTTAGCCTCTACAAATAATGTCACATTTTTGTGAATTACAAATAATAGACAAAAGCTTTTTAAAATTAACTCTTTTTTATACAAAACTGCAATGGCCGAACTTAACGTTACGCTGTTACTGTGAAACCGGTTGAATGTTAGAAACACCTGCGTTACTGATTGCATAATTATTCTGCTCTCCTAATTTGGTACATGGCAGAAGCACCTTTGGCAAAAATTACTGTTGTGAGTCTTTTTGTGTACGTCTATACCAGCATTGCAGAGTGAGATAGTGATTTTTCCTATTCCTTATGTTAAATTGGTCCAGTTCTTATAATTTCACTGGAGATTGTAATGTTCAGTTCTCACCATTACATTTCTATTGGTCAAAGTCAGTACTTTGGCTGAGCCACTTAAGGATATGCACTCTATTCTGTTAGATTACTGGCTTTGGCTTTGGCCTTGAGTTTCAGGTCATCCTCCTGCTGAAATGTGAATTTTTGACCCAGTTTTAGATTCTTGGTGGACTCAAGATAGTTTCCTAATGGATTCATCTGTATGTTATACTATACATTTTCCCCTTCCTGATAATCTTTCCTGACCCGATGATGAAAAACATCATAACATGATGCTTGACAGCTGGGTTGGTTTTGATTGACTTATGTGCTGCTTTGGGCTACTATCAGACATTAGCATGTCACGTGATTTGCCAAACCGCTTTATACCATACGGTGTCGTGAGAAGCCGTAGCCTACCTGGCAAGCAACGAGCGCAAGGCAGGGTTCACCCTGGACGGTGCGCCAGTCCATCACAGGGCAAGTACAAGCCAATCATACATGGGGACAATTTGGAGGCCATGGTAAAGGTTGAGGGGTAACTTTGGCCTGGATAACTCCCTATTCTTATAGAGAAATGCCCGGGGATCTTTAATGACCACTAAGAATCAGGACCTTGGTTTAACATCTCATCCGAAAGACGGCACCCACTACAGTATAGTGTCCCCGCCACTATACTGGGTCATTAGGACCCTCACAGACTGCAGGGTGGGTGCCCCTCGCTGGTCCCACTAACACCACTTCCAATCAGCAACCATAGCTTCCCAGGAGGTCTCCCATTCAGGTACTGAGCAGGCTCAACCCAGTTTAGCTTCAGTGGGCAGCCAGTTGAGAGCTGCAGGGTGATATGGCTGCTGACGGCATATCACATTATACTAAGACCAAAACATTAATTTTCTCTCTCAATCTGATATACTGTACATACATGTCTGTAGTATATCTCATCACTCATTCATACGGACTGTGATACTGTTAAGATACTGACTCCCATTTAATTCACAGGACTCTGATCAGCCACTGCTGGCGAAGCAGGAGCATCCCTAACCAGTTTCCTGCTTACACAGAGGCTCAGTGTGGATTGGTGGTCTGATTTGGGAAGTGTCTGGGTAGGTTGACACGCCACATTTTAATTATGTACTCAAAAAGCTAAGTAACTCTCTCTTGATCTGTGCCTCTGTACCACATCATCTCTGACTTGTTTCAAACCCTCCTTAATCTTCATGTTTGGTTTGTCTTATCACTTTGTGGTTCTTGGCTTACAATTCAGCATTTAACTTATGGAACATAAAGAGACAGATGCACTTCTATCATTTCTATCATTTTGACTACATACATAGTCTATTACACTTATTTAGTGACTTTACAAACTATTCTTTTGCATCTGAACTGATTTAGGATTACCACAGCAAAGGGGCTGAATACTTACGCAACTGTCAATCTTCTACATTTTGTTGAAAATGAACTTATTTAGATTATAACCAATTGTGAGCCTCTTCTGTTTGTCGTAAAGTCGTTAAAGTCGTAGTGTCAGGATTACAAGCTCAGAGTTCACAAAAACTGTAGAAACATTGCAGGGGGTAAATAAATACTTTTGAAGGGTACACTAGGAAAGCAGAGCTCTATTGCACTGAGTGAAGAACAAATTGAAGGCCTGAAAGCATTGTGCAGCCCTACATTACTTCTTTTGTACATTTCCTAGCAATTAGCTTTCAGGCATTTTACTGAAATAGTTAGGGGAATCCCAGGAACTGAGCTATGTAGAAATGACATGATGCTTCTTTAAAGCTGTTATAAACCAAAACCTTATTTTGGTTCTTAACACATACAGTACCACTATACCATCATAACATGAGGGTGGGGTAAATGTGTTAGAAGGGGTTTGAAACACTTCCTATGTTGAAAATATTGAAATCTGTAGTTTACATCTGCTATCAGAAATACTCTAGTATGGTATGGCAAGCTGCAGCACGCTTGTCACTTCTTTGTAGCACTTGGCTGAATTTATTCATGTCCCCTGTGAGGGTAGGGAATAGCCTGCAATGTGAAATGGGTTCATGCAGAGAGGTCAGTGGTAAAGCACGGAGACTTGTCAATGCATTTTATGAGTTAGCGCTCTGCAGCCTCTGTAACGAGCTGTGTGTGGGTTGTTCTTTCCAGCACACTGCGAGGCAGAGAGAGGGTTCTGTAAATCTGTTGCACAATGTTGTATAATAAAGAAATATTTTAAGAAACAGGTAAACATATGCACGATAGATATCTCCTCTCTGTTATTTAGGGGAAAGAAGAAATTTATGGTTTATGTGTGTGACTGATCCCACTGAGTCCAGGGGCATTGTTTCTTTTTCTTACTAATCGCCCCCTCACCCCCCAGGTTGTACAAAGAGAAACTAAAAACTTACTAAGTGACATCTATCTAAAATATGTCTTCCACAGTGGTACTGCAGGAGCTGTGAACTATACAATAGCTTTTTCAAAGTCAATTTTTCATTTCCATGTTGTGAGTATGAGTGATTTGCAAGTCATTATAATATGAGATGATGGAGCAGCAGTGTGGGAATCTTTTCAAGGGCCTAAAAGAAAACACAGCAATGTTCTAGAAATCTCTAAAACAAAGCTGCTCAATGTCAGAAAAGCAACATGACACCTTTAAGATTATAAGTCATAAGGAAAAGCCTTGATCACAGATGGGTTGAACTGTGGCGATGCTCAGACATTTTTCCCTGGGTGTCTGGAAACCTCATCCTTTGTGAGAGTTTATGGGGAAATGTGATAAAACAATACTATGCTTCACACTCAGAAAGACACGCACTACTGAAGGGAATGTAATACACATTGTTTTGTGACTTTTGTTATGTTAATCACACACTTCACTTGATTTGCAATTCACATTAACACAAAGAACAACCACAGCTCTTTTACTGGGTGTAGGATTTGCACCCAGGATTTGTAATTTAAAGAACTTCTTGGAAGAGATAACTTTTGGTTTAATCAATACATTTTTACTATTTTCATGTAAGACATTGCACACTGAGAAAGGCATCAGTAGTTGATATGACAGCTCTTCTCCTATCGCCAATCAAGGAGTATCTGATAACACAATGTAGCCGGCAATAGCTATAGTCACAAAATAAGATATCAATTGGAATGGAATGGGTTAAACAAAAATTACCAACCAAGTTACAATATATTACTACACCTCTTCTTATTTTTACAGTTACATCTCTTAAGAAACATGGAAACAGTTTCAAAGTGGAAATGAAAGGGAGATTCTATTAGGACTTTTCCTTTACACAAAGAGATGTGGAGGCCTAGAACAAACAAAACCTCCCAATTCGATAAAAGTAGGCCCTTGCAAAAAGAGACTGGAAAAGATTTGGGGTTTATCTAATTGGGCCAAATGGTTACATCATGTTTATAACCTTTCTTTTGCTTTTATATTATATTAAAGCACTCAGCTAATGAGAATGATTGAAAAAACATGCCAATAGATGCAGGAGGTCACCTATTAAACTCTGTTCAATCTTTTAACATTTGATTTGACATACTCATCAGTAATTGCATCTGTTCACTGTAACACATTCCTAGTTTCCCAACCAATTTAATGATGGAACTGACAGCATAGGTTGCCAGCCTACAATCTGAACAACTGGTGAATTCCCCACAGGATCGGTGATAAGAACAGGTTAGATGAATTCTGTTTTTCTTATACTTGGTGCACAAAACCAAATAATCTGACTTGTCATTTCAAGAAACCCAGGTGAAATCCTTGTAACCTGCAACTCCCTGAATACCCCAAACCTTCAGGAAGGTAATGCTAAATGATTCACAGTGTTACATCTAAATGTTTGTTTGGACAGCCTTCTAGAATGTAAACCTAAGTTTTATGGCAGACACATGGATTATTACATGTAGTGAATGATACAGAGTGCCTTGCCAAAGTATTCTACCTTTTCTCACGGTATTCTATTTTTTTAGCTAAAAATATTATAAACCAACTGCTTTTTACTTAATATTGTTACAGCTTTGGGTGACTGAGAAGTGTCTCTGTGACACTGGGAAGAATAAACAGTTCTAACCTCAAAGCAGAGAGGACTTTTGCTGAGGTCTGGGGGGTCCCCTTGAGCAGAAGCAATAGTAAAGTTTATCTTGGTATGCCTAGGCAAGTTGTGGATTAAAGATTAAACACAGTATAAGTTCACATCAAGAGGAGAGTAGCAGGAGAAGAGAAAGAAGCAGGAGGAAGAAGGGAGAGAGAAAAAAGACCAGGGAGAAGAGAGAGGAGTCCAGAGGAATTGGGACCTTAAGCTTGAGCCAGGTGAGAACTCCTACTTCTTGATCATCCGAATCAAACCTGACTGGAGCTAAGTATTTGAAACTTGTTAGAGAGAGCATGCTTTTCTGTGTTTTTAGGGAACTTGGGTTTCCTGGTACTCAGTTAGACACATCTTTCCGGATTAGGGTGTATATGGATAGGGATATAGGCTCCCATTTATTTTGTGGCATTAAAGAGAGAATTAGCTGTGGGTTACTTTTTATTTAGTTAGAATGCAGCTCATCTCTTGTGTGGCCTCTGTAGGCAAATTAAGAGTTTAGTGCTTTGTAGCAGTCTGGGGTTTTCTGGGTGACCAGAATGTTAGGCATCTGAAACGCCTTTTTTGTAAATACTGTATATAATGTAACTTTATGTGTTTTGTTTTGTGTTGTTGTCATTGTCTTAAAATATCTGTCCAGCCCCATTTGTAACAACATAATGTAACTTGTTATGTTGTATGTTTTGTGTCTTGTGTAGTTTATGGGAATATGTGTTTTAGCCAAGTGTGCCTTTCATAACCCCCCATTTGTAACAATATCATAATAGTTGAATCCACAAGCTGAAGACTTCTAAAGGTAAGATAAGTTATCGCCAATAGTCTAAATTAAAGTGAAAAATATAAAACATGTTGCATAAATATAGAGGTTTAAGATTCAGATATTGATCTTCATGTTTTGTGAAAGCACCATTAGCAACCATTATAGTCTCAAGTCTTTTTGAGTGAATCTTTACCAACTTTAGCAGGTTTTGCCCACTCCTTTAGCCACATTTGCTCAAGCTCTCAAAATGTCCAGATTCTCAATAGGATTCAAGTAAGGACATTCACCTTACATGACATCAGCATAATACATCAGTCTTGACTAACTTCCCAGTCCCTGCTGATGAGAAGCATAATTCTAATATACAGTAATGCTGCCACCACCAGTCTTGACAGTAGGGATGAAGTTGACTTACTATTGCATTATGTTGGGTTTATGTCAGATTTACCTCTTTGCATTTACACCAAAAGTTCCCATTTTGTCTTAACTGACTACTAAATCCTTTTTCCAAATCTGCCATTTACAGGAATTAAGATCTTTTATATCTTCTTTTACAGTTCCACATGAGCCCCTTTTTGTGAAGTCTCTACAGTATTGGGAACTCATTGCCATTTTCTCCCCCCTCTGTTGTTGAACTCTGGAAGTCTTTCAAAGTCACATTTGACCTTGTGGTGGCAACCTTAGCCAGTTTCCTCCTTGCCCAGCAGTTCCTTTCAGAGGGGACTTGTTTTATACCCATGCAGGAGTGAGAACAGCTCAAAAAACCAATTCACAAAGACAAAACCACTCAGTTTTTGAGATACAAACATTCTGAAACTTTGTAAAGTTGTACAGTTACTGTACAGTAGATAACCGTACAGTAACTGCACATTGTACAGTTTAAAAACTGCTTGGTCTTCATGGTAGTATCTTTGCTTGAAATGTACCACCTGACTACCAGACCTTACAGAGATAGTTGTATGTATTCTGAAATCACATGAATCATTATTATTGTACACAGATAGAGAATAAAAAAAAATTCTGTTGCTTGGAAAGTTAATCTGGATCACCTGAATTAATTTAGGTTTGCAAAGGTTAAGGCTTTGAATTGTTTTGCTGTCACAACTTTTCTATTTAACATTCAAATATCTAGTTATTTCTTTAATTTTATTTCTGGCTTTGAATGTGTGGATTAGGATGTGTTTATAACAAATATGAATTGCTATTTCAAGGGGTCCTGACTTCAAGCAGTGTCTATTTGTCTTAGGACCAGCACAGTGAAGTTAAATCATGTTATAAAAGACACTCATTGAGGATCTGAGTATATTTCACTCAGACCCCACCATCTGGGTGTGTGTATTCACAAACCAATCCAATTAGCCTAACTTTCTATCTGAGACTATGAGAAACCTGGGTTGAAGTAGTTCAGGTCGGTAGCTGCGTCAGCATGCGTAGGCAGCAAAGGAACAAGTAATAGGTTTATTCCATGCTGAAAAGAAAAGAAAGAAAACACAACGTTTCGGCTGTGGAGCCTTCTTCAGGAGCTACCTGCTCACACCTGAAGTCACACCTGAAGAAGGCTCCATGGTCGAAATGTTTTCTTTCTTCTCTTTTCAGCATGGAATAAACCTATTACTTGTTCATTTGAAACCTATGTTGGGTGACGTCTATTTGGACTATGTTCTCCCTGAGTTTGCACAGGTTTTTGCCCAATGCTCTAGTCTTTTTTTCCCATTTTCCATATACTAGGGTAAATGTTGGCTAGGGTAATAGGTGGTTCTAAATTGCGTGCGTGTGAACCCTATGAAGGACTTGTTTTCTATCCAGGATTTTATTGGCTTTGTGAAATTTTCAATGTTACAGGACCAAGATGCAGCTGGCAAAGTCATGGTTTGTTGTTTCCACTGACTTAGCATACTGTGATTGATTTTACATTTTAAATTGTCCTTCTTGATGTTTTCATGATCCACACTTGTATAATTCTGCTACTGAGACATGTGAGATACCTAAAAATCTTACAAAACAGAACAATTGGGACTAGATGATTATCACAGTTAGAGTTTCTGCTCACTGCAGGTGCAGCAGTAGGTGAGGTTACTGGTGGGCTGCTCCTTGCTGAGCCTCTATCTCATAGGTCAGAGAGCTAACAATATCACTGTCTGCCGTCTCCCCTCTCCCTCACTGTGCCACCATGATGAGTGTACTAGAGGTCCCACTGAGCTACTGGCGCCAGTGTAATTAGCCAAGAGCGAATGATTGTGGTGTTCCAGTCAGCGTGGCGCCATACCCCCCCATGGGGGACAGGGACAGGTGTTTGTTGGGCTAATCTGGCTAAGTGAATGATGTCAGCCAGAGAGCTTTCTGTAATGTGGTTGGGGGGGGGTTTACAAATAAACAGTGGTGCCACTATCTCCCAACACACTTAACGGGCACACTGTGACGAAACACCCTTTGAGAGTATAGTAACAGGTCACAGTAGAAAGATACAGCCAGAAATGTATCAGGAAGATGGATTAATGGAACTAAACTTATTTGGTTTTGGAAGAAGTTGCCTCCAGCCATAGGACAGAGATTTTCCAGACCCAGCAATGTAATTAAACACCCCGGTTAGTCACTACATGACTTCCACAGCACTCTGCTTTTAAATATCTGTTCTTATGTTCAAATAGTGACTATCCCTGGCAAGCCATTTAGCAGTAATAATAATGATAATAATAATAATAATAATAATATTTCAGGTGGGTAGCTGTGTCAGCATGCGTACGCTGCAAAGGGACACGTAATAGGTTTATTCCATGCTGAAAAAAAGAAGAAAGAAAACACAACATTTCGGAATATGTAGTGCCTGTCTTCTGTCTGGAAATCTCCACTCAAAGCACTTTACAGGTAATGGGGATTCCCCTCCACCACTACTAATGTGCAGCCCTACCTGAATGATGGAGGATGGTTAATAACTTGCTATATTTCAAAATGGGTCAAACGGATACATTTGGGCCAGATGATGCCACACATTGAATGTTCAGATCACACAAAAGCATAAGAAAGACTATAGAGGTGACATTCTGTACCATCCTCTTGTGTTGGTTGGTAGAAATTTCCATGTTCTGTTTTTCCCCAGGTTACAACCAAAACTCAGTTCAAAAACTAAATATCTTAAGTGCTATATTCTGATTATTTTTGTTGTTTAAATGAAGATTTGATGTACAAAACTAAAATTTTATTTAGTTAATAGTTTTGCAATAAAAGACTCCAATAACATCTGAAGCTGGAATAAATTCCATGCCCTGCTGCATACTGCATTGTAAAAAATATCCAAGTAAGCAATCAGAAATGAATATACCTATATATTTTTTACATCAGGAAATAAAATGAAAACAATCAGAAAAGCTGTGGATGGTGCAGCAAGTTTGTTTTTCAAACACAATTGAAAAAACAAAAACAAAAATGATGCTTATTCATTGGGATTCAACTGGTTTCATATAATAGTTTCAGATATTATATGAAAGTTCAAATCTATAACATAGTCTTGAACAGACTTTGAGCCAAATGGTCCACAAGGTCTTCTATATTGAATCAAATTAAACTTAGGGCACACCAAAACACACAAATGACACAAGCAACAATTACAGTATATATTATGCCAGAGTACAAATTTTCAATAACACTGATGGTGTGTTTAAAAAATCAAGCAAACTCTCAATCGACAGGCTATATAAGTTATCAGTGATAACGTGCAACAGAAATAAAATTGGAAAACACAGTTCAAAAATACAACTTTGCTGGTGTCATTTGCTAAGAGAAGGAATTGCTCTACCTGGAGTTTGACTTTTTTTGTTGCATACTGTACATTGTATACTTCAATACTTTTGGTAGTTTTACAAAAAAAATTACCCCAAATGTGTTTGCAGTCTACAAGGGAATATCAAAAGGAAGCATGAGATCAGGAGATGTGCTTTCATCAGTGCTGCAGGTACCCAGTTTGGACAAGCAGCTCTCCAGTCATGCCGAGATGAGGCAGAGATCTCAGGGATGAATTAATCACAGGGCTGGGCAGGGAGTCCCGGTGAGGGATGGCAGCCGAAGACAGCCTGGCGCCAGCCTGGCTCTCCCTTTCTTCCCTGAGGTTCAGGCACAGCCTGTCAGGGGAGAGGCCTGCACACTTAATTACAGAACAGCAGATGCATCAGCCTAATGTGGCCTGAGGCTGCATTTGCATGTATTAGGGGAGGTTTGCATGACATGACTCATAGAGGGACAGCACACTGGCACAGGGTACAGACCCAAGAGCACCTATGTATATTTCAGCCTGCTAGCCTCTGACTGCCTGTACAATGAGATACATTTGTTTCTAATAGGCTCAGTTGCTAGCACCATTTTTATATAGAGCACAATAATTAATGTTTAAATTCACCACACTCATAGTGTAATGAGTTAAGCTTTTAAAAGAGAAATTAGGGACATATGATATTTCGCACAGCTCTTGCCCTTGAAATAGAACAGAAGTGCAAAACTGTTTACCAAAAATGGACTTTGTTGTTAGTAATGCTTCAGGTTTTGTGAATTTCTGAATGAACTGAGAAAAAGTAACTTTCTAAATTTAGTGCATTTGTGAATATAAAAATACATTTCAAAGGCTGTATTTATTGAACAACCAAGGCCTGAGAGTCACAACGTGTGAGCTAACTGTAAGTTATCAACTCTAATAAATAATAAAAAATGACTTTTTGCTAACTGCTGTCTTCTGTCTGAATTGTGATTTATTTATTTTGGCCCTTCAGTCCAGACATCACCAATTTGAGTCTGTGCTGTTACTAGTCAACAGTGACTGTGCTTCCCTAAGGGGGTTTACACAATTAGCCGAGCCCCCCAGGATTGGGCTGTCTTTCAATAGAGACCCCTATGACGCACTGTACAGTATATGAGCATGCGGTGCTGGACCCCTGCCACTCCCCCCAGCAAACACTAAATCTTCATCAGGCACAGTGTGAGAACTGGCAGATGACTTTTGACAAGTTGCCACTTCGGAGAAAGCAATTAATTATTAAATTCCTTGCATTTATCAAAAGTTTTTTTTTTAATCTCAAAGGACCCCAAAGTGCTTTACTTATCGTATAGGAGGAGACCTACTTAATTCACCACTGAAGTGAAGTCCCCACACCATTCTCTGCCAACAACCCCACTATACAGCAGAGTAGGAGGAAAAGCTTTTACCACAGACTGCATTTGATCCGTCTCAGTTCTCAGTGAACCTCCTTCCTTAAGTTTTCAGGCACAGATTCAGGGAACAGGCCCCCATCACAGCAAGACTGCACTGTTTAACTATCAGCAAATCCACATTGGGATTGGGATTATATAAAAATATTTGCAGTTTCCAACTTTAAAAATGAGACAAGGATTCCGCTTTAGACACATAATAAAATTCTTTAGAAACTGCGCTAAAATCAGAATAACCCACCCTATGAAAAAATTCAAATTACAAAGATTTGTGGCAACTTTACGACACTGCATATTTGTTAATTTGATGAACCCAACAGACCTACCCTTAAACTCAAATAAATGGGAGTGTTCTCCACATGCTATAGAAGGCAGGATAAACCTCTCTCAAGAATCATCAAATAATGTGATATCAAACTGATGTTTTGTTAGTTACTTGGCTTTACTAAAACCAAGAGGTTATCACTTCTAGACTAGAAAATGTTACTATAAAAGTCCCATAACCCAACAAGATTACACTGTGTTTCTTATGGTAGGTGATAGTTTTAGTTTATTAATGCAAGTAACTCCCAAATAGTCAAGAGGTGTGAGGCATGCCAGCAAGAGGGAAATCAATCATCCAGAAAAGGCCCTATCCTTCCTTGCACTTTTGAATAATCCCTGAAATGGTGTCACTCACTTTCTTTTGCTTTCCAAAAACTATCTGCATGTATGTTTCAACACAAATTGTGCACTGCAGACAGGGAGAATCAAATGCAAACACATAACTGCAGCACATTGAAAGCACCACAGAAAAGCTCAGCAGTAATTAAGAGGCAATCACTTCAAACACGTTCAGAGAGAGGTCTCTCTCTCCCCCCTAAAGCAAGGTGACACATCTTGGTTTGCTCTCGTCTTTCCTTTCCATCTTGCCTTTCCTGCACTGAGCAGATTGAACTAAAGAGCGGTGTTCCTCCCCAAGGGCAGCTTGTCGATCTGTCAACATCTCAGCAAAGCCGGCTGGACTTACAGGCTCAATAACGAGGCATTAATCAGCCTGTGGAATTGTTCTAAAACATGGTGAATATTCCAGGAGAGTGAGGAGGCATGCCGAAGGCCAAGGTTTCATCATTAACAGTATGGGCTCTTCATTTGAACAACTGACAACCCCACACTTCAGAGAAAAACGTATGAGCTGACAACATCTCAAGCAATGTGTAATTTAAATCTGGTCCTTGACACCACATTGGTTCACTAAAGAGACATATGGACTGCTATAAAATGTATGTAAACACAAAGCTATTAATATAATCTTCACTGGACTAGTTTCACAACACAATTGATGTTTGTGTGTTATTTGGTTTTGGTCTGCCACAGGATGATAGGAATAAATCAAAGCATTCTTTTGGTTTCCTGCAGCTTTGATTAGTTTCTTGAAAACTTGGTAGTAACATGTTGTAAAATTTTGAAACAGTTATACATTTTCCAACTTGAAGGGCATAAAAGTATAAGACATAATGGTCAGAATGTGTAAAGAAGTAAAGAAAACCATTCTTTTGTTTTTGTTTCCCTTTTGAAGACAGTATAAGGACCATTACAATGATATAGCCCAACCCTTATACTAAAACTCTGCACTGACAATCCCCACTCTCTTAATAATGAAAGCAGAAAATAAAATCACCATCCTTTACTTCAGGTCTATTTATAATTAAAACTCTCTTGCAAAACAGATGAAAAACTACTCCTAGTACTGCCTTCACAATGGCTTGGACACTAACAAGCTTTCAGGTGTTCCTTGTGGAATGCCCTGTTAATTCTTTAGGCTTTGAATCCACACCAGTCACATAAACTGATGAATTATAAGGTGTACTGGACAATCTTAATAAAATACGATTATGGAAGAAAGAAAAGGTATAAATAATTGATTTGTAAAAAACGAATAACCTCCTCAAAAGAAAATGCAACAGAGGACATTTTTTCAGTTTTAATTTACTAGAAACATTCCTCATCGATCATCTCTCAGATCACATTTAGGATGGAAGAGCTCCTGTTGTTCACTCTCCTGCCTGTGGATTTGGGGTAGGGAGGACTTTGCTGTGGGAGCTCTTCCTGTGTTTCAGTGACTTACATCCTTGGTTTGGAAACTACAGGTTTCCGGGCTGGTCAGAGAGGGCTAAGCTGTGGGCTGTGGACTGCTAAACCTCTGCTGTATGAGGGCCAGGATTCAGTAAGGAAAAAAAAAATACCTGATGCCTATCTCAGTCCACTGTTTCTATATCTTGCAAGCTTGAACAGATTTATAGCCATAAATCAGGATAATGAAACTTGAGGGGTATAAAAGTGGAAAAATAATTACCTGTTGTTTCTAGTCTACAAGGCTATGGCAAAACATCCCCCTTTCCTGAACAATTGCAGAACAAAGTAAAGGGATTGAAACAAATCCAAATAATCTCAATATGTAGTCTCTGTATAAATATCTCTTGAGTTTTCTAAAATGAAAAGGTTAATTCCTTCAGGCATGCACTGCAAAATATAAAGGGACCATCTAGCCGCAGTTTGTACATATAGGCTAAGTTAAACTTCACTGTTTCTGAAAATGACTCCCATCAACACCAAGCATCCTTCTTGCTCTTTGTAGTAACAGAGTGGAAGGTGTAAGGAAGGCTCTTTAATTTCTGGGACCTGAGTGTCTGGCACAGCATCTTCTTATATTCCCTAGTCGGTCTGACCACATTTCCTCTGGCACTGAAGATGGCACCGGAGAGGAGGCTAATCTCTCCATTTGGTGCACACTTCCAGACTGGTGACTCCAGGTGCCAGGGGAAGCTGGGCACACAGGCTCCCAGACAGCAGATGCTGCCAATTAACTTTTCTGCTATAGCTGAGCAGCCAGAAGACTGCAGCACTTAGTGGTGTGGTGGAGTCAGTGGCATCAGATCAGAGATCAAGCTGCTTTCCATTACTGCTCACTTGTGCCTGAGTCCATTGTGTTCATCAGGGAGTGGTGACTAAGCATGTCTTAATCAGAGGAAGGAGCAGGTGCCTCCTCAGCCTCATCATAACACATCAGTTATTAAAATGTCCCATACAACACATTTCTTTAATGATACAGTTCTGCAATAATTTAAATGGGTAAATATAAATGTTATTTTGATGTATATTACAAAGCACGTTTCTAATTTTGCATATTTTGATGTATGAGAACAGTTGTTTTCTTTGAGTCTATGCTCATACACACATTTAGGGCACTTTTGAGCAAGTTTTTTTGAGCGGGTATTTTGAGTACATATTTCACATCTGGATTGTTTCCAATGACTGGAAGCCATTTTCATGTGTAAATGCTACAAATTAATCAAATTTACCCATATACATTTTGGAAAGCATTACTATCGGAATTATTACGTTGCACTTCATTTCATTAGCATAATGTAATAATAAAGAAATGAAATTTACTGGGTAAACAAATATAAAATAAAGAGTGCTTTTTAAGCTAGAAATTTAAGAAGAATTGTGTAACCTTGAAAATCAGTCCTTATCTAAACATCTCAATCTGCTGGAGAGGCAGGGTCTAGCCCAAAGCAAAGGAAGAAAAGCGGTTCCATTCTGTAGTCATTCCAGCTAAAAAATCCCCTCTTTCATCTCAACAAAAAGGCTCTATTTTCAAAGCATTGCGCTTCAGGAATGTACAGTATGCAGTTTTGTTTTTTTCTGAATGAGACAAAGTATCTTTAGGTTAAAAAAACAAGAGTCATAGCAGTGAAGAGTTCAGTTTAAGAGCCATTGAGTGAGCTGTTTCATAATACATCTATAAAATGTAGAAAGGCTGGCAAACTAAAATGCAGTAAGAGATTTGTTTTAGTGAAGTCATGCCTGAAAGACATGAACCAGTGTATATCCGACACCCCAAACACTCACACATAATGACACAGCATTAAATGAGATCTGTCAAACAGGCCAGTCGTCAGACTGATATGAGATACTCTGGAACATCTATGAACATAAGATCCTTTGAGAAGCTACCAGTAAGACTGGAAATTACAACGAAGCACAACACTAAGCAAACACATATTCTCACAGGATCGAGAGAGCCTTCCTGCTGGGCCTAAGGCTTAAAGTAAGGTCAGACAAAGAATTTATTTGATGAGCTCTGTCCTATAGGACATGAGCCAGACAGACTAAGGACAAAGCTAAATGGTAAAACTCCAGGAAATGTTACTCTTCAAACCTAGTATTTTACTCTGAATTATAGTAGCCTAAAAGAAAAGAACCATAGGCTATATGGAGTAAAATACAGAGCCAGTAGAATTTTTTTGTGACTAGCAAAGAGGTATTAAAAGCAAGGTTAGAATAAATAGAACTACAATGCTCTTCTTTTTAAGTTTTGTTCTGGGACATTTATTGTCAATCGTTAAATAGTAAAACAATACCATTTTACTTAGATATTCAGTGTTTGGCCACAAAATATATTGGGTATCTGAATTAAAGGACTGATTATCTGCTGTGCAAGCAAACATGCCCTTAGACAACAGGAGTCTATTGTTACATTTTAGAAAAGATTCTGAAGTATCTCGTAACCCTGTAAATTGAACAGATTATTCAGTTTACAAGGCATGCCTGAAGAAAGATCTTCAGAACTAGAAGCCAGCAATCTAACTTGATTCATTTGGATATGATTTCTACTGGCTGAAGAGTACTTATTGAAAACCTTTACATTTGTATCTTTATCTACTAACTTCTAGAGTAAATTTGACACTAAACTAAACACAAACTAGTTAACAAATATCTAAATCAGAGATTACAGGATTACAAGGTAGAATAGATGGACGGTAATAAAATAAAGGCAACGTGTCACAGCAAGGCATGAGGAGACATCTTCAAACAAAAGAGTACTGCAGTTGCCTGTAAGTGTACTAGAGAAAAGGACCATGTAATGACAGTGAAGTGTATAAAAGCTATATATCAGAGATAGGTTTGAAAGGTAATTCTTCAGCATAGACAGGCCAGCTTAATGTGTTCTGCCTGACTGACAAAGAGGCAATCCCTTTCTGCAACAGCACAACAACATGAGAATAGTTTATTTACTGTGGTCACCAGCTGTTCTTGAACTGGACTCCAACTAGCCATGGAGTCTGGCAGTGATTAATGACGAAAGGGAAAAGATGCAACAGCAGGAGTAAAATCTGAAAAAAAAATATAATGTCATGATAATGTTATTTTGACATTTATTTTGTAATTGAGCTTGATTCAACAGAAAGTTAAAGGTGCAAGTGTATTCATAACCTATTATCACACTTCAGAAGAGCAATGGAATCATTAACAAAGGCAATGTAGAGAAAGACAATGAAAACACAAATAGCTTAACCGAACACTGCCTTTCATGTTGTATAATAATTAACTGATATGACATTCTATTTTTATCATGATGGGTGTTGAACAAGTGCCATGCAAAACAGCCTTTTATGTTGTCAGATTGCTGTAAAAATAATGTGCTTCCTTTACCTGCAGCTGAATAACATTGATATTTCAGTAAATTAAACAGATCAAACTTCCAAATATACTGCCTGTGCTTTTAAAACATCTCTAAATTTAAAATATTTCTCAAGAGTAGGTTTCACAAGTTTAAGATGAAAATTAGTGTTGGAACCCTGTTGTCTGGCCAGCAGCTACATTATATCTCCCTGCAGCTCTCAACTGGCTACCCACTGAAGCTAAACTGGGTTGAGCCTGCTCAGTACATGGATGGGAGACCTCCTGGGAAGCTATGATTGCTGCTGGAAGTGGTGTTAGTGGGACCAGCAGGGGGTGCCCACCTTGCAGTCTGTGAGGGTCCTAATGACACAGTATAGTGGCGGGGACACTATACTGTAGTGGGTGCCATCTTTCAGATGAGACGTTAAACCGAGGTCCTGACTCTCAGTGGTCATTAAAGATCCCCGGACATTTCTCGATAAGAGTAGGGAGTTATCCCGGTGTCCGGGCCAAATTTCCCCCCCTCAGCCTTTACTGTGGCCTCCAAATTGTCCCCCTGTAGGAATGGCTTGCACTTGCCCTGTGATGGACTGGCGCGCCGTCCAGGGTGAACCCTGCCTTGCGCTCGTTGCTTGCCAGGTAGGCTCCGACTTCCTGTGACACTTTATGGTATAAAAGCGGTTTGGCAAATGACATGACACGTTTCTCAGTCCAAAATTGCTTTTAGAAAACAGGCTCCAGACATACAATCCCACAGAGGAACCTTTCAATGAGTTAACAGGTATACACCTTTTTTGATAACACCTGTCAAAAGTAAGAAAAAGTAGAAATTTTGTGTTATGCTTTTGGACCTCTCCTAGACTTCATGACTAGGAGGACAAAGAAAACTATAAAAATACCAAAACCTCTTTTGAAGTACAAAACATCTTTTGGAGTGTATTAAAATAAAACAATAAATTCAGTGTGCATTTATATATTTCTCTAATGACAGTAATTTCCCAATAAAGTGGTAATTATCCAGTATTATGAGCAGTGCTTGACTGATAAATTCTTGCCTTCAGAAAAAGTACAATTACTGCCAAAAACTTGCTTCACCACTCTCTTTTAATGTTTTACTATACCGATTGAATAACGTTTGTCATTTCACCTAGGTACAAAACTTAAACTGCATGTTGACATTATGCACAATTCACAAATTCCATATTACAAGAAAGACAGGGCCCTGTACAAAATTATTCCTTATTAGGAATCAAAACATTCACGAACTAAACAAGTTTTGCATAAAATTCCCACCAAAAAACAGGATTTTGAAACTATTCTAATTGAGTAAAACCTGCCTTCCAATAGTATTTCCTGTTGTTCTCTAATACAGAAATCTTGTACACTTACTTAATGGATTCCTAATGGAATCTGATGAATGGAAGATAGCAGGAAAAGCTTCTGGAATTCAGAATGAATTCTTATTTGGAACAGATCCAAAGTGAAAAGACTTTTTTTATTGGATTTTCAATTTGATTGGATTTTGTTACTGCTGCTCTTGAGATTTCTTTTTTCCTTTTTTTTCAGATTCACATTGGATTCATGCCACAGATTCACAGCAGCAATGATACACACTCCACGAAAGCTATGGCCCTGCAGGGTTCATAGGTAATCTAATCTCCTTAATGGAGAAAAAGGTGGAAACTGCTTTAATTTAGATTGGTCATAGAAGTAATTGACTCAGTAAAGTCATTAAAAGTTCATGGTGACCAAAAATGAAAAAAAAGAATATGTGGCTTTCAAGGACCAGTAATGAACATCCATCCATCCATTTTCTAACTGCTTTATCTGTAACAGGGTCACAGGAGAGCCAAAGCCTATCTGGGCATGCACTGGGTACAAGAGCACAAGGCAGGATGGGACGCCAGTCCATCACAGGGCACACACACATACAAACATGCACACATTCACAACAGGGCCAATTTTCCCAGGAGACAATTAACCTACACGTATGTCTTTGTATTGTGGGAGGAAACCCATGAGAACACCAAGAAAACATACAGTACAACCTCCAAGCAGATAATACCCCAGATCTGGATTTGAACCCAGTGCCCACAGGAATGCCCACTACTGGAGCTGGCCTGAACCAGAGTTGCTGCAAGACTGGCAACATTGAGTGGAGAGAAACAGAAAGCAAATAACCCTGTGAAGAGGATGTTTGATACTCACATTTATATTTAGTTGGACATGTTCAAGGGCTTTTGTTTATGACTTTTGATTAATATAACACCAAATAGAATGGGCAATTAATTCACCCTTTTACTGAAAAATTGAAGAACAGAATAATTTACTTACAGTATATTTAACCTGCCTCACCACAGCATGTAAACAGTGCCCAAGATGACACATATAAGCCACCAAGTCTGTCTGTTTCTTTACACATAATGGATTCAGGATGGCAGCAGCAGAAGCCAGAGTGCTTGAGTAAAAAATAGTTGTTTATTGGAGAACATCTAAATGTTTTTCAATTAAAAAAAACTTAAATGTTGTCACGTGTAGTGAAATCCTGGAAATCCTTTGAACAAAAGCAATGATATTACAGTCTTAAAGCAAGTGATTGATACTTAAACAGGGTCGTGTTGATGGGAGGATCTGGGTGCAGGGCAAATCACAGTGAGCAAGACCCCCCCCCCCCGCCATGACACACCTCTTTGGTTTCTATGGGTGTGAGGGGCCAAAGGAGACTCAGATCTTCAAACTGGAATATGTTTGGTAGCCCCCTGCATATTATATAGCCCTAAAACACTTTACACTAACAACAGGGAAACTACAGTCTATATTATTTTATATTATCATATTCATCACCAGTGTCCTCCTGATTTATATAGGAGTCACTCGTTGACTCTTTTCAAATGACAAACCTCTCAATGTCCATGTCCTCTCTCCTACTTCTCCTGAAATATACTTCCTAAATTTATAGATATCTCTGCTTGTGCTTGCCATTTTTTTTTCGGTAGCCCCTTTTTATCATATTTTTATCATATGTTTTTATCATGAATATGATAAAATAAACCACACACACCTCTGTGTGAGTGCAGGTATCCACTAAATACATTTTCTATGTGACACTAGACTCAACTTTTTCACTATGTTACATGTACTGTAAATAGAAAATGCTGATTGTAGAATTATGTAAACGATGTATAATTCTGTTTGATGCTTGCTAGTAATAATTGCCATCAAACTGGGGGCCCAGGAAGTGACACCCCAGTATATCACCATCTAGTGACAGCTCTGTACTTAACATGAGACAATCATGCAGGACTAAAGTAATCTTGAAATAGTTCAAGTAGGAAGCTGTGTCAGCAAGTTTAGGCTGTAAAAGAACAAGTAAACTTATTCCTTAACTTTATCTTGTCAGGCTGGTCCCTGCTGTTTACTTGTTCCTTAAGTTTATCTTATCATGCTCGCCCCTGCTGCTGCTGCTCTGTGTGGTGAGCTAGCACTGACATGACCACTGTTCTGTCACCTGTCACTCAGCACCAGTTGCCATGGACACCAAATTAACAGGAAACCTGGATTACCTGGAGGCAAATTACTACCTCGTCTACTTCAGGTAAGCCAGGATATTTAAGCCCAGACTCTGAGCCTTCTAAGTCTCGAAGTCTGGGCTGTTTGACGCACACTTTGTTCTCTACCTCGTCTCTCGGATCTCGGTTTACCTTAGTTTAAACCCTGGCTTGGTTATACCTCATCTCCCGGGCATTTTGTCTGTGCTCTGCTATAGCGTCTCTCCAGCTTTTACCCGCACCTGATGAGTCATGAACTTCAGCTGTGTACCAGCATGCTATACCACCATGCTGCCTGCACACACAGTTCTGCTGTGTCCCTGAGAGCGCCATGCCTGTTCAGCATCCCTGCAGCACTCTGCCTGCTCAGCTTCCCTGTCTACGCACAGCACTGTGCAATTTCCCAACTCAGTGTGCTGCTGCGCAGTTTCTCTGTCTTTCTGTTTCCCTGGTTCTCTGAGCTGTCTCACCCCAGAGTGTGGGTTCACCGCTGCTACACCCCAAAAAGCAGTGAGACCTGACACATTTTACTCTTGTGTCTGTTTAATGACTCACATGTTAACATCTGGCACATTTAATAATAAACCCTCATTCAATAGAAAAGCAAATTGATAATGCTCTTAAAAAGCTAAATGCTTCCATGCCTTTTGCATCCAAGCCTAAAAAGTATTCAAGATCGAGAATGGTATGACACCATTCCTTCAAAGTTATAAAAATTGAAAATTATAAAAAAATCAAATTAGACTCTGCAACATAAAAACATTCAACAGAAAGAACTGAAGCTAATAATTTGCATGATGATTTTCTAATGGTATTTTTTTATTATTGTGTTTTTTTTAATTAAATTTTATGTTACAATACACCTCCCCAGTCTGGAACTGTCAATTCATTGAAGACTCAGCACAAAAGAGAACGTGTAAACAGGCTTCTGTGGCTCACTCACCTGTAAAGCCACTTGTCATGTGGTGTCCTGCAAACTTTACAATACCTGACATGCGAGTCTGCATAGCTTCTCTCACTGACATCCCTACAACCCTGCAGGCTTCCAGGAGGTCACAGCAGTGTCTCTTTTATTAAAATACTGAGAGGACTTTGGCCAGCTAATCTCATCCCTATCACAGAACTGCACCACAACTTGAGGAGTCTTGGGTACAGTCTGCTAATAACACAGTCTCAGAGCTTAATCTGCACTGGTGAAACCTCATGTAGAATACTGTGTTCAATTTTGGTCACCGCGTTATAGAAGAGATACTGCTGCTCTGGAATTTGTCAAGAGAAAAGCAACCAGGTTCATTCCAGGGCTTAAGGGAACACTGACAGGCTGAAAGACTGAAGGAACTGAACCTTTTTAGTCTTAAACAGAGAAGATAACAAGGGGCCCTGTTCCAAGCATTCAAAATCCTCAAAGGCATCGACAAAGTCAGTCAGAATGAACAGTGAAATAAGAACCGAAGGACACAAGTGGAAACATGAAGGAGCGATCATGGGAGTATGAAACAAGCTACTCAGCCATGAAGTTGAAGTCAATACCTTGTTTTTTTAAGAAAAGTCTGGATAAGATCCTTGGATCAATTAACTATTAACTATTAAACAGGCTAGATGGGCCATCTTGCCTTTTCTTTTTTAACCTTCCTTTTTATCTTCCGTATTTAGGCTGATCGCTATTCCTGGCTGATCTCCTCAAAAGCCTCATTATGCTTCAGATACAATGGAGTGAGATTAGTACAATGTTTTAAACACACTAGAAAAGAATCTTGTTATCATTCACCACACAGAACACTACTAATGTCAACATAGCTGTACTGAGAATTCTCTCTGCAGACATCTTTTTAAGAATACCAAAAAAAGAGTGAAAATATTGCTTCCAGCTCATAATTAGAAAGGTTGATACCTCAATATGTGAAGGGACAGTGACTGCTTTAGTTGTTTCATACTTTTTTAAATATTATTAAGTTAATTGTGTTATTAAGTTGATTGTGCATATTTTGCACCCTTTATATTTTTTGTTCATATATATTACAATCAGGGAAGCAAATTTATAATGAATCAAATACTTCCACCATTTACAACCTAAACAAAAGACAATCTATTGTGCTAGGTAAGGACAGGTTAGTTTCATAATGTAGATCTGAACTGAAGAGCATCCTGCTCCTTTAAAAGGAATTTATTCAACTGTAAAACAGTCTTCTCTTGTTGCTGTTTGCTTTTATTTTAATTTCTCAGAAGAAGATTAAAACTAAAGTCTGCAGGCCAGTTTGTCACCGTTTGCCATTTCTCACAAGGAGAGGAGTGACAGATGAGCTGCCGCAGTGCACGTACAGGCCTTTATTGCAGATTGGAAAATCAGAAATTGTTCCATTATGCCACAAAGGTAAAACATTCAACATGATGGAGCCCAAGAATGTCATTTTCATATGCAAATTAAACATTTTTATTTATTTAATTCCTGTGCTTGACAGTGCACGTTGGGGCTGTGCAGCCTGTGAATCATAGAGCCCTCAGCTAGGAATCACGGAGACAGTCCTCCTAGATTGCTTCATTGGCATGCACAGCTATCATCAGTTTGTTTTACAAGGAATTCTGAAAGAACTGCACAACAAGAAAAAAAATAAATGTTTAGCTCTTTACATCTGCCTTTTCTTTTTCTTTTCACTGGAATTGAATCTGAATCTCTGAACTGAAATGCTGAGTCCTAGAGAGGGCAGGGCCTCTCCTTGTCTTATGTAATACACCGTCCCTTTAGAGAAGCAGACAGTCAAGCCGCTTCCCTCTGCTCCCTCTAAGCACTGAGACAGACCAAGTAGCATACATATCATGGTTTGTGACTCACAGTATGTCAATCATAACACAATAGAAGAGAAAGGTTACCAAAAACAGGAGGTCATTTGTCCCATCTAGCTCAATAGTCTGTTGTTAACTGATCCAAGGATCTCATCCATTCATTCCTTGGAAGAAGTCAGGGTATCGGCATATTAACTTCGATTGCATAGTTGAGTGGCTTGTTCCACACTCCCACAACCCTTTGTGTAAAAAAAAGTTCCTCATGGTATGAGTGTTAAATCTCCTTCCCTTTATTTTCCACTTGTTTCCTCTGGTTTGAGATTCAACTGATCCTGAAAAAAATCTGGTGCTTCCACATCTGGGGGGTTCTCCTCATTGGATCTCCTCATTTTTTCCACCATTTTAAATTGTATATACATAAATAAATAATTATAATAATAAATAAAATATGTGGTACAGGGCAGCACAGTAGTGCAGTGGTTAGCATTGCTGCCTCACAGCGGAGGAGGCCTGGGTTCAATTTTGGACTTGAGGTACTAGCTGCATGGAGTTTGTATGTTCTCTCTGTGTTTGTGTGTGCTTCCTCCTGGTGCCAACAGTTTCCTCCCACAGTCCAAAGACATACTAGTAGGCTAATTGGCTTCTTAACTGGCATCCTGTCCAGGGTGTACCCTGCCTTCAGCCCATTGCTTGACTTGATAGGCTCAGGCTCCCCCATGATCCTGAATTGGAAGGAGCAGTTAGAAAATGGATAGAGGGAATACATGGTACTTTTAACCTGTCAGTGTTAGGCATTCTTTTAAACCTCAGAATGTACCTAGTTGTGCTTCTCTTAACAGAGCAGAAATATCTTCTTTGTAAAGTGGCGTCACTGGTGTGTGCTCAATATTCTTGCTAACGCACAATTTTAACATGCCTGGATTTCAATTCCACACTTTCAACTGCACTGCCAATATGCCCTTTTAACTGCTTCCCCACATAATCTGCAGGAGGAAAAAACAATGCAAACTGCTACAAAGTCAGTTACAGTACTACTGTAAATGACCTGCACAATGCAATATTCATTATTGAACCAATGTGGAGACAAATGACTTACTACCTCAGAAAAAACAATAAAATAGATGATACTTAAAATACATGAAAATTAATAATAATAATAATTAATAATTGCTTACACTTATATAGCACTTTTCTGGACACTCCACTCAAAGCGCTTTACAGGTAATGAGGACTCCCCTCCACCACCACCAATGTGCAGTGACTTGGATGATGCGACGGCAGCCATAGTGCGCCAGAACGCTCACCACACACCAGCTATCAGTGGGGAGGAGAGCAGAGTAATGTAGCCAATTCATAGATGGGGATTATTAGGAGGCCATGATTGGTAAGGGCCAATGGGGAATTTTGGCCAGGACGCCGGGGTTACACCCCTACTCTGTAAAATGTTACAGAAAGATTGTGTGTGTTCTATAGGAAAGGGGAAATAGCATTATAGTTTTTTATATTGTAATAAACCAAAAATATAGTGCCTTTAGGTATATAATAAAAGTGTTAATTATTAATGAAGAGAGCCTCATTGCAATGCATTCACTCCTACACCAGTTACTTGCCACTGCTACCTCTTAGAATGATAAGGCCTTCAGGTCACTGGCCTTCTTCAATCAACCATTAAATACTTCCATATACACCTATTATCTGCAGCTTCAGGCAATATTAACTAAAGTTCATACGGTCTCAAAAAGAAATCAATACTAAAGACTTGCATGATTTGACTTAATTAGTGAGCGCTATGGGAGCTGAAAAAACAAAGTGACCTTTCTGTGGACTAGCATGCCCCAGTAAATACTTTCAAATAGGAAAGACTGCAAATGTGTGACATTTTAAAAACTGAAGCTCATAAATAAGGTTTATGTATGAAAAAAAAATTGTAATACAGTAATTTACTTGCAACAAAAACAATTAATGATAAAAAAACTCAGTAACTGTTCCACTAACCCACAGCACATCCTGGTTTTTTACACAACCACATTTAAACAAAAATGGACAATGAAAACACAGGTGATTATGCATTATGCTTTAGTGTACAAAAGTCAAACCTTTTAACATTATTTTCAGCATCCCAGTGAATGATGCTACATTCTGAAAATGTTAACACCTTAACTGAAATGTTAAAGTTTACTGTTAAACTGTTATTTAATTAAATTGAATGTTGAAAGGCATATACAAAGACACTTCATATACAGTAAGTTCGTCTTATTAAATTCCTTCAAATATAAGCCAAGAATAAGACTGTCAACTCATTTCCTTGTCCATATCTTTAGGAAGTGTGGAAATCTATTACCCTTTGCATATTGCACATTATTTTTGTCTTAAAATACCATTTTGAAGCATATCGAACAAACAGGATTAACATTTTTTTAAATAAATATGGTTCCAACACTAAATACATATTAAATTACAGTATATTTACAGTGCCCTGTGAAATTATTGGGACAAAAACATAAAATTGGCATTTCCCTGTTGTATACATGAGAAATTGAAATTCATATACAACAAATTATTTAAGTCAAAGTTCAAAAGATCATCTTTTATTTTTAGGATATATTTTGCAAACATACTTAATCATTTTTCAACCAAAGCATACAGTATGTTGTGTTCAGTCCCCCAAAACGTAGGTGACCATACAGTAGGTTGGAACACTTAACTTAAAGCAAATCACAGGAGTGAAAAAGTCAGTATTCTGTTGCAAATCCCTTGCTTGAATTAACTGCATCAAGCTTCCGTCCCACTGACATCACCAGACTCTTTGTTTCTTCACTTGAGATGCTTTGCCAGGCTTTAACTGCAGCCTCTTTAAGTTGTTGCTTGCTGGTTGGGCTTTCTGCCTTCTGTCTCTTTTTGAACAAATGCAATGCATGCTCATTTGGCTTCAGGTCTGGTGATTGACTTAAAATGTTTCACTTTCTCTGTCTGGTGAACTCCTGTGTTAAGCGTGCAGTATGTTTCGGGTCATCGTCCTGCTGCATAATGAACTGCCGCCCAATACGTCTGGTGCCACTTTTTATTATATTTGCAGACAAGATCTGTTTGTTTATCTCATCCTTCTGCTGTCATCTTCAGATACGTCATCAATAAAGACCACTGAGCCTGTTCCATGAGCCATGCTGCTCCCTCCACCATGCTTCACTGAGGAAGTGGTATGCTTAAGGTTATTAGCTGTTCCTGTTTTTCTCCACACTTTAGCCATTCCATCACTTTGATCATCTGTCTATAAACCCTTGTTCCAGAACTCTTGTGGCTCATCTTGGTATTTTTTGGCAAATTCCAGTCAAGCCTTTTTATTCTTGCTGCTGATGAGGGGCTTACACCTTAAAGCACAGTCTCTGAATTTTTCTTGGTGTGGTCTTCTGTGGATCGTGGTACTCAAGATTCGTAATCCCACACTCTGGAGATTATTTCTCATTTTACTAACAGTAATTCTGGGCTTTTTCTTTACACTTAGAAATATTTTTTGTACACCCTGTTTTCTTAAGAATATACCAGATTGTTGATTTTGCAATGCCAAAAGTCTTAATTTTTCTGATGGTCATTTTCTTTCCTGTCATTTTCAATATGGCCTTCACAGCTCTTTTATGTGTGTGAAATGTACGCAATGTGTAACAGCTGGGCAATTAGAAATACCTGTAAACATTTGTCCCAATATTTAGGCTCATCTAAAATGTGGTGAGTCGTATAACGGTAAATCATTTATCCATAAAAGTACCCATAGTTAAAAGGGGATATTAAGTGCTTTTGTCTCATATTTATCTTGTGATCTGAAATCCAAATTTCCTGAGCACACTTCTATAATAGGCTAATTTGGACTTTTGTACCAATACTTTTGGAGGGCACAGTATATAGGAGCGCCTGAGAAACTGAAAAAATGAAGATTTCATACATACATTTCATAATTTTCATACATGTAAAAAGCCCATAGGTCACTTTAGCAAAAACAACATAATACATACTAGAATATAATTACATATATGTAAGACCTACAGTATGTCATATAATGCTCTGGAATCAAACAGTAATAACAGGACAACATTTAGATGTATCCTCTAGGCTGATGCTTAAATCCAAAGTAATTTACAATCTCATCTAGTCAAGATGAAAAGGGTGAACAGTAGCGTACTGAAGAGCAGCAAAAAAAACAACTAAAAAAAAAGGCACAGTGTTAATTAAGTACTGAGATGCTGCAACTTGACTGAGGACTTGGAACACAGGAGTTAGCATTGGTTGACAATAGTCAAGTGTTATCTAAGAAAAATGATGGAATGCTTTGAAAAAGGATCCATCAAACAAAGTGATTTGGGTGCTTGAACAAAACCATGGGTAACTATGCTGCAGCCACAAACAAAAAGTGACAGGACAGAGTCAGCTCATGATCACATAAAAAGAAAAAACTCCAACATACTGACCAGTACCTTCCAATGGGATGTACCGCACAATGCCTTCATCTAGGAAAGGCAAACGCTTTTACTTGCACTTCTAACAAAACCGCTGCACGTGTCTTTCCTTGTGAGACACAGGTCTCCTGCCCTCAGACATATTAGCTCTTGCAGGAAATGAGACCAGTGCAGAACTGAAGATAAAAAAATGTCAGTGTTGGACCCCAGCAGCCTGCTGTCATCCTCGCGGATGTACTTTATTCTACTCCGACAGTTTTACTTCTTGTCACCAATCTTTCATTTCCTTTTAGGAACAAAGAACAAGACCCCCACAATTTCAGCAGAATGAATAATTCAAGACCCATCAATGTTTTATAAGGAAACATTGTTATTATTTTGAAGGTAGAAATAATGAAAATATAACTTATTTATTTCTCCTGCGGAGGTAGTAGGAGACTAAACTAGTGGAGAACTGGATCACAGATTACTGTTGCCAGGAGGGCTTCCCTACTGCCTACTCTTTAATACCATGGAAATCATTTAACACACTGCTAAGCTGCAGTAGGGTTGATCTTCATTAATACAGCCATGATGAGCAAAGTGTGAGTGAATTTTATCAAGCAAACAGATTCAATCATTCGTATAGCAGGGTCAAGGACTAATAATTACATTAATATAATATGACCTGTCACAACATGATTTTCAAAACTGTTAGTTAAAAGGGAATGCAGGACAGATTGAACATAGCATTATGTAATAGTATAAGACACATTTTTATATAGTTTTTGATATTAAACTCCTAAAGTATGTATGCACTGTAATACATAATTTAGGGATCTGAAGCATCCCCAGCTCTAGAGGTCTTGGAAAGTTGTTAAACTCAGCAGGACGACCCCTGAGGAGCACATGGTTGTCATCCACACTACATGAAGGTAAGGGCGTAATACGGTTTGATATATCTCATTGTGCAACAGTTCACCCTCCTGGGCTGCGAGGTCAGTTTTCTGGGGATTTTCTCTTGGCAATTGTCTCTCATTAAGATTCATGAGGAATACAGGACTGGCAACTTAATTTGTGCAGTCAAAATGGAAAACCATAATAGATACTGGACACATTAATATACAACATTTTAAAAAATAAAACAAAATGAGTGCGATTTTCTAGCATCCTGCGCCCCTTATAGAATTTAAGATAGGATCAACCCTTGATTCAGTTCTTCACTTGAAAGGGTTAATTCATTTGGGACTGGAAAAAGTGGATGACTTCCTAAAGGCAGCCTGCTTCTGGGCAGATCATTACAAATCAGCCACACTAACATCTGCTTCTAAAAAGTGTGCTATCTGGACACCTGGGCCTCAGTGCTACCAGAATGCAATCCATCCAACACAGCAGGTGCCCAATTCCCAGTCAGACAGACAGATAGAGCTTTAATAATGTGCACCTGAGCTCCATAGCTCAAACCTGGTGCCATGTTAGGAACAGCAGAGCCTGAGTGGGTAGTGTCCAGGGTGAGATAGCAGCTGAAACCATCAGTGTGCTTCTCACTCTTCTTCTTAGTAATAATCTTGCTGTTAAACTGCAAGAGAATTTCATTTTTCCTTGTCTAGTAATAACTGCTTGTAGTTAAGCTATGCACTTTCTGACTTTAATTTCATTTTTTATACACACAGATCCACAGTACCTATCTAAATAATCTAATAAACTGCAGCATCAGTTTAAAAGTCACTTAACCACGTACTCTACCACGTTGCTCTACCACACACACATGTTATAGTTTTTTAAAATCTTATCTTTAGCCATTTCATCTCTTACACTGGGAAACTTGGTGCTGTAAGACAATGAATAAAGCATTCAGCTGCAATGGCTGTAAGCAGATACAATTCCACTTACATTGCTCTAGCATCTCTGCAATGTACAGGTATGTACTGTATATACGATGCACAAAACAAAGTAATTCAACACAATATGAAAGCAGAAGATGGGATTAAAGCATTTGTACGATTTGACCATTGTGTTACACATGCATACTGTGTATACATTAAAATGCAACAAACGAACCAGACACATTTATTTTATTTTTAATTCCACTCAGAGTTTGTACATGCAAATTAAAGTCATTAAATGTGCTAATGGATCACGTACTTTTTTTTGCACATTTAAACACACACACACTCACCTACAGTACCACCAAATTAAGGACAACTAGTTTCCTCCTAGTTTTGCTGCTGAAAGTGTCTTAGTAGCCTGCAATTCCAAATCATAGTACAGATGTCAATAAAGATATCTAATAATATAAACATGCAACATAGAGATACTCCAAATTGTAGTCAAGGGATAAAAAAGTCATGAAGCATTGATGATGCTTCAGAACACTACTGCTTTTGTACACTGATCCTATAAGTTGGGAGGAAAGGGACATGAGCAGGTGCTCTGCATACAAGTACTCACTGTTTAATGCTAAAGGCCCACTGCTCAAGCTAGAGAGAACCCCGTTACTCTTAAATCTTGCCTATACACGGTCTACATGATGGTTATTAGGTACCAGCACAACTACTAAGCTTTCAACCAATGGTACTGCATCATTTTAAGGACCATTATCTTCAACTATGGTCCTAGTAAAAAATGAAAGCACTCTGCATCACACTTAGACTTGGATTTTGAGGGTCACAGGTCTTTGAGAATTACCTTTCACTATCATATTAACAACTCCCACAATCAGATAAATGATGAACCTTTTGGTAACATGTTGAAGGGTTTTTGTATAAGATGATGGCTTCATATTAGAAACATTTTTGACAACCACTTTAATCCACTGATTCACTTTACTGAGCAATTGAACAGCACGCGATATGCATGAAACACGAGAACTTTGTATAAATGTGATTCTTTGGAAACTACTAAGCCTTTTGTATGTGATGTTTTTTTGCATACATATTCATAGACTTATAGGCAGGAGTTCATTATCCATAATCATAAAATAATGAAAAATTAATGAAAAATGTAATTGAATCTTTCTCGTAAATGTGAAGTAGGCAATGGTTTGGGATTAGAGTATAGACTACAATATGAAAATGAGCTTCTAACTACAACAAGCAGTTCCAGTACAATTCTATGGCAAAGTCTATTGTTTAAGTTTCAATAAAGCTCAAGGTTATTGGTGACAAAGCATCAGTATCTTCCATTTTTACTCCACTACTTATAATACTCCTTTTCTTGTTGTTTTTTCTATTAATCTTTCAGTTTCCTCCATCCTTCACTAATGGTGCCAATCCACTGACTCATCATATTATACCATATGACTGATGCACCTAAATGTTGCTGTTTGACTGAAACACCTTTCTCTATAAAGATGCCAGTCGCTTGATGGAGCTCCGGGACTGTTAAAAACTTTACATCTCTCCCCACTTCTTTAAATGTGAACTGCACTGAAATCACAAATCGGGATAAATGTTTCATACCATACCACTGCATCACCCTTGAGACTGGGCATAATGCAACTTGATAGCCCTGCCCTTTCAAGTGCACAGCATGATCTTTATTTTCACTTTCTGTCAATCTTTTCTTTCGGACAAACTTTATCTGAATCCACAATTGGTTGATTTAGAAATCATTAGAAACCCAAAGCTGTATTAGAACTGAACACTCGCTTGTGCACAACTGCACTGGTACAGACATTCTGTCACACAGTGCAAGACTGTATCTTCTACAAGACTTGATCTACCTGGCTGATTTGGCTGATTTGTCCGTGTGATTAAGCTCTCCAGGTGTACCCTTTTAGCGTTATTATTTAAAGACCAGCTCCTCCAGTCCTCGGGGCTCATCATTAGGGTAAGATGTCGCGAGGCCCGCCCAGCACCAGGAAACCCTACGTCCGTCTCCTGAGGGCATAGGCCTCATCCCCGACACCTCCCGCTTCCTGAGCCCGGGGTCTGGAGGATCTCGCCCCGTCACCCTTGGACCTCCATGTTTTGTTTGTCCGTGTGCTCTCCCCTCCCGGGGATTTTAACTTTGTCGCGTCCCAGGATGGATTCCTTGTTGATGGACTCTCGGACTGTGCTTTGACCTGCCCTTGGACCCGTTTGGATTTGGATGCCGTTTTGTCTTCCCTGTACACTGTCTCACGGACTGTCACTATTATTTTGTGCACTATTAAACACCTGTGTGTTCCCTTTTACCATGCCTCCTGTTTTCTCCAGCTCTTACCGCATCGCATAGGGTCGTCTACAAGATCTGACACGGATTTCAGTCCGTGTTCGTGACAGCAATTCTGGTGAAGATCACAGCAGTCTTAAACTATACATTTAAACAAGCTGTGAAGGTGCAGTAAATCAAAAATACCAAATAAAAACATATCATTTTAATTGAGAATTACTACCAAACTAAGTCTCAATGAAGACTATTCTTTTACATACTGCATGAAAGTTAGATTATACACACATTTTACTAAACCTATATTATTACAGGCTGTTTCCTGTTTTTGTAGCACTGTAATAAATAAAAATCAAACTTTCAAAAAATAATTCTAGGGTTCCAGCTAGTTGTCAGCTTGCACAGTTCAGTCACCCCTGCAACATCATTTATGTAATCAAGAAGATGCAGAAATCTAACCAAACCTTACTGAAAAATATGTGGTAATTACAGAAAATTATACATATGTATTACAACTCAGCTTTATCAAAGACATCCACAAGTCATGATTTATTTATTGTGTTTACTGTGTGGACAGCTTCAGCCAAAATGACTTAGAGTTAATGGTGCAGTTACATTATTACCTGTTTATATCTGAAATACCCGATTAATATTTCCAAAGATCAATATTTGAGGGATGTTTTCAAAGATTCAAGGGGTGATATTAACAGTTAAATAATGGAAATTATTTGAGGCTTACATTTGCTTACAACACCACACGGCATTATTAGAATGACCTGGAAACATTGAGTATATACTGTATTTTACTACTGTCACTACTCTTTATACGACATAGGTTTTGTAATCCATGACTCAGATCAGTCTCAGCAGAGCTCCCTCATATCTAGAACCACAGTTTAAAAACAAGCTTATGTACTCTAATTACCAGCAGGGTGAACAGGAAATATATTTACAGTATGTCTGTGCCATTCACTTTTGCAAATCCTTTGCAAGCCTTGTAAAGATGTGGAAATATCCTTTACTTTCTTAATTAAATATTCAAATGACCTTCAGAATATATTATAGGGATCTAATCTTATGTAACAAAACAGACACCACTATGCAATAAATTCAACCACTTTAAGTGCAATTTAAGGCATCCAATTCTGTAAAGGTCAGCATGGCAAACCTTGATTTTTTGGTTGCTTTTAAGTAAAATATTGTATGCAAGCAAGTGAAGAAAAGGAAAAGAAAACTAAAGATCAAAGAAAGAATTGAATGCATAAAATGTATTGAGCAACACTTTTTTAAAAGGTGGTTTATGAGTACAAACATAACATTGTATACATACTTTTGCCAGTTGATTTGATTTGGTAAAAGAGTACCTTCCATTAAAGCTGTTACAGTAAGTGGCCTAAAAGCCTCTGCACATACTCTAAGGTATATGTATTTCATGTTTCCTTTCACTGAGACCTAACTTTATGACATCAGAGATCTCTGAAATAAATATCTCAATGAAACATCTCATAAATCTTGTTTGCTGCAGGTTCAATTTATTTAACCCTTTTAACCTGCCTGTATAATCAAATTTCACATACTTCATAGTCCTGGTGATACAGATAGTACAATAATTTGAATGATAGTAATCTGTATTTTTGCATCAAAACATCCCCACAGCTCACTGGTGTCTTTACATAAATGGACAGTCCTCTTTAATGTTACATAACATAGAGAACACAAGACTGGTTTTCGTAAATAATGCAGCAAATACTGTATATTATACAAGTAATAGGTTTATTCCATGTTGAAAAGAGAAGAAAACACAACGTTGTGTTTTCTTTCTTCTCTTTTCAGCATGGAATAAACCTATTACTTGTTCCTTTGCAGCCTATGCATGCTGACGCAGCTACCCACCTGAACTACTTCAAATATATTATACTACTGATAATCATTCCCTACATGTATATTTTCATTCCAATAGATCCCAAAGAGCTCCCCATTAAACTAAGAAATTTAACTTAACTTGTTTTGACACCTGTGAGCAGACGTAGTAACAAGCCAAACAAAATATTACTCCTTAGCTTGTGCGTAAAAACCAGGCAAGACAAATGACATTCACTCCAGGACGATGCCTTTAATCAAAGAGTGCGATAATTAATGCTCCACTCCATTGCCCAAACAAATATCTTTGTCAAGGTGCTTGTTGCTGTACAAGTCCTTCTCCTGTTCTCAAAGACATGATAACAAGCCATCTTAATTGCCTCCATGCCATATAGACTCTGCAAGCATTGGGTGCCAATTCATCCCCCTTTGAACAAGTACATAAAATATTTTATCACACTGGCGCTCCAGTAACTTTAATAAACTGAACGACCTTGTGGGATTGCGCGGGGGATAAATTAGGTATGTCTTCCCCACTGGCAGCAGCAAATGCAGCACAGGGGTCCTTATCTAGGCTCTACTTAATTATGTGCTTTAATTTTAACATTTTTAAAATGACCCCTCTCTATGAGGAGACAGGCTGCTTTAATTAAACAAATGAAAATAGCTCTATCTAACAATATCAAAGCACTCATTTGTCACGGTAATAGTTAAGGATGCTGATAGTGTTATCAAGAGACCGATACAGAATTTTACCACACACTGGAAGATCTGTCTTATCTATATATTAATATAATGATATATACTGTATATATTATTTGTGTCTGTAACAACTCATTAAATCATCAGACAACTTTTTATCAGATAAGACGGAGTTAGTTATTTTAATGCTTAACAATTAAATTGAGAATCGCGTTTTCGGCAATAGGAATGAGTGGCTGGAAGGAGAGAAGGAGGGATAAAGGAGGGTCTTACAATATGGATCTGTGATGCTTCACCTAGTTAAAGTCACAGCCACCCTCAAGTATGAATATCTCTTATTATTATCTTATTATTATTATTAGGTTAATATTAATCCACACTGCTGCTTGATCCTGTTAATATATTTGTGCATTATTCTGTTATTTTGCAGGTTCTTTTTATTCTATTTATATTCATTACTAGATCACTTACAGTGCTGTCATGAGCTGCATCACAACAAAGAACTGGCACGACAGAAGAATCATGGGCAGGGTGAAAACTGCAGTAAAAAAGTGGGCCTTGGTTTCTCAACCCACTGGAACTGGGCAGTGAAGGAAGAGCTATTTCTCAAGCGTTCAAGGCCTTTGGAGACTCTTTATCTGCCTAGGTCTGTCATGCATGTCTCCTCCGTTTCCAGACAGCCTCTGAAATAAAGAGTGTGGATGACAGAGCACCTGTCAGTTTCTGAGTGCCACATCCCAACACCTCTTTGTGAATCCTGTTGTGTGCACACGTGCATGTTGGAGAATATGCACAGGAATTTAAAACATTTTTGTAGTCCACAAAAAGTAAACAACAAACACTGAGGAACATGTATACTTGGGGACATCATTTATGGTTTTCTTTTATCTGCTTAAGTGAAAATGCTCTCCTTAAGGACTAGTCACTGAAAATCAATAGACCCTGTAAATGGTATTTATTTAAAAAAACAGCAAAAAAATCATCAATGCAGTATGCACCTAATAATTCACTGCACTGTGAAATTTTACATATAATACAAATATGTTAAAGATAGAAATACAGTAGTTTGCTGTGGTGTTTCAGCTAACAAATACAATACAAAAGGGTATTTTTGAGTGAAGCCTGATACATTTATACAAGGTATAGGTACTGTAGGTTAGATACCGTGGCAGAATTTGGCTTAAGAATAGTCACAGAAATGCACTTCTTTATAAAAAATCACTATATGAAAAACAAGAAAAAATGTGCAAAGGGCCAAGTTCAGCTTATTCAATTATGAAAAGCCAGGTAAACTTTTGAAGTATGGCGATATAATAACCATAACCACTGCTGTCTGAAGAGAGAAAATCTCCATCATCAGCAACGGAACCTCTGATTCAGTCGATACTGCAGCTCATGATGGATGTTTGCTCTAGGTCTGAGATTCATTTTTATTTCCAAAGATTTTTTTTGCTTAATGTTATTGATCGCTGTGATCAATGATAGCTGCAGTTGCAGTCTTGCATTTCATTAAAGTCAACGCAAGATTTATCTTAAAATATAAATGTACTGCATGTGTGAATGTCTGAGTGCACATTTTCTGATCATAAGTTCATTACAATAAGTAAATGTGTTACGGGTGCTGTCCCATATAACCAAGTATATCTGTATGTTTATTTCAATTAGAAAATGATTTCTCAGTCAGCATTAACATGTATTTAAACGTGTCTAGGCACCACGGACAATTAAAGATGGATAGAAATATTTATACAGTAGCTTACAACTTTCAGTTAACAATGCAAGAAATATCTCTGACTATCCCATGCATACACATCATGGCTTGCACATACAGGACATACAGCTTACAACTTGTGTACACAGTTGAGCATATGAAACTGACATACAGTATAGCTTGCCAGCTGCAAGCAAAGTCAAGTTTCCAGGACTGACAATTTGTTTGCTTTTGCAAAAGCTGAGCCGACAAAGCCACGCACAGCAACGTGCCAATGAATAGTTTCACACAGCCCTCCCGCTTTCATCTTCCATAGTGGCGGGGGCTTCGAAAGCAGTCAAAGTCATTTACACATCTCTGCTTATTTATATAAGTTATATAACATATTTTGCACAAGCGCTAACATTGAGATTTCCTGCAAGCTGCCTGACCAACTATAATGGGAAAGTTTCAGGAAAGACATTATCCCAGCAGGAGGGGAGAGGTCTATTACAGATTACTGCTGTTCGCTAATGTATATTAGCACTGAAACAATGGGAAGAAGGTTAAAGTGATTCCAGTATGTCAAAGAGAGAAGAAAGCAGGCCTGCAAAGGAGATATGGATTACACACTCATGCTCTATGCCCGACACGTTGCTTGTAAAGCAGAGTTTAACTGCTTACCCCCAACAATGTGTTGTAACATATAAAGCCTCCGATGGATTACAGCACAAAACTCTAACCGCAACTGAATTACTGCCTTGGACTTTCTATTTGAGGAAGCTCAAGAATCTATGCCACATGGATGTTTCACTCTAATGCTGCAGCTCAGAAATACAATTCATTTTCTGATCTGCACCTCAACAATGCAAATGACCTTTAAAGTCTTGATTTCCAGTACTGTTGATATTCCATTTCTAAAACTTCAGTAGGCTCTTCACGGTGATTCCCCCCCCCCCCCCCCCCGCTATGCTAAGAGATGGCTATCATATTTATCAGATCATATTTCTATGAGGTCACTCTATCTGTGACATCAAAATAATGATTTCAGATAAGGTTTCAAGACATCAGTTGGTTTTACAATGTTCCAGTAAACTGAATAGCAGGTCTTTCATACTTTCCTATGCAGTCCCCTCCTGGAGAAAACCCACAACTGGACAACAAAATATTTTTCAAGGGAGGCAAACTGTTGATATACTCTAACTAAAATCCAGAGCTTAAACTCCAAAATTAAAGGAGCAACATTCTTTTGAATGTAATTTGTAATGTGCCAGCATTTTTTTGTAAATATACTTTAGAATTGCGGCAGGAATATTTTAAACTGTTTAGAAAGGCACATTGGTTATAAGAGACCCAAAACTATTGCATACTATTTTATCTGACAGGTCCCTGGCATTCATTTACAGACATATGCATTTGTATGTTTATATATATGGCAGCAGATTGTACTTATGGATGGATAAATGCAAATGCATTGTTGCTTGAGAAAAAATATAATAATAAAGCCAGCATAAACTTTGCTCTCCCATTAAGAGTGCTCAGTCTTCTTGTACATTACTTGTGAACTTTGCAAGCATATTTTCACAGGGGTGCAGAAACTTGTGTCAAACCTGTGTGACAGAGACTATACAGAAAGCAAGCACTGGCCTCGCTGGAGAAGCTCTGGTAGCTTCCCAGATCTGTGCATCCCAGAGAGCGAGGAGTGCAACAATAATATCTTAGGTGCACTGGCTGGGGCTAGACAAACGAGACAGCCTGGCGCCGGTGATGTTAACTCCTGAGCTCAGCTATTCCCCTAATGAGGTCCTTCCAGAGACAGGCGGCTGGTTGTTAGCTGTCAGAAGTGCTTGTGGAATACCAGTGCCCTCGGGCTAGCATCTTGGAGCTCCCTCTACAGAGCCAGCTTTGGGTACTGGCGCTGACACGGAGACACAGAACACACAGGCAGGCAGGTCGGTTAGTTCACATGGCCTCTGATCTCTTTGACACACAAAAGGGCTTAGAACTAAAGAGGAAAAAGGAAACATTTCTTTGACCTTTCAGAAGGATCTGGGATCAAGACAGCCACTGCCACTGCAATGGAAAGCGGAGAGAAATTCAGCAAAATGTGTCAGCTGTGACTCCTATTAGTGCATAGTGACAAAAGCAAAACAAGCATTAACTTTGCACTTTCTGTTTTCTTCAAATATTCTAAACTTCTGTCAAAAGGGACAGGTGTGAGGCAGTTCTTTTAAAAAATATTTGTCAAAAAAATATAAAGATGCCACTTCCCTTCTGAATTTTTAACTTCACAATTTTTCTTTTTGCTCTACTAAAAACTTCTTGCGCTTCTTTTTTTTCACTATAGCATTACATTCACAGCTTTCCTGATTTTATAGCTAATTTACATTCTAGTTTACTATTCCAAGAAGTCCACACATATCAGAGGCAACACTGCAAACATTAGGAATACATTTAAGACAGCTTCATACTGTAGTTACCTGTACTTAATGCATTTCATTACTTATGATCTCCAAACCACAGCACCTATGTTAGTGGAACGAATGAAGTACAGTATACTTTTACACATGCCCCTGTGTGCATAAAATCATACTTTTCCATACATTGTGGTCTGCCACATAAAAGTAGCCAATTAATAAATATTAGGTTGTTTATATGTGAATTTCTACATGTACAAATGGATGGTAACCCAGCGATTGAAATAGCTTTTTTTCAAAGATTTTCTAAATGATTTAAATTTGAATATACCCATTGAGTTGTGAAATTATTGTGTTATTCATCCACAAGTTTATTCCAAACAAATCGTTACTTCAGATCCTGCAGTAGCTTTTAATCAATGAATTTGATCAATTAATAGTTGCGAATTGGGTGAGACTACAGAAAAGAATTGTGCATAACAAATACAGTGTATACAAAATACAGGAATATCAGTGCTTCCAAGACAATATACATTGCTTTTTTAAAAAAAGAAGATGCTCTGAACTTGCAGCTACTTGTGTAGTACAGGTCTTTATATTGTTAATACAGCTGGGGTACCAGTATAGTTTACCAGTCACTTCTGTTTTTTGGTGAAGAAAATCTACTGGTTAATCACTGTTATTCAACTATTAAAAACACAACACTTTCAGAACTCTCATAAGCTAAATATTCTTCTTGTCTGTCTTCTGTGCTTTAAAACTAATGATCAACAGTACAGTAAGAAGGAGGAAAGAGGGATTCACCAATACCTAAAACACTATTAAGGCTACCGCCCAAAAGTGTAAGTTTGATTTTCTGTCTCATCAAGGGATTGTGAGAAAGGAGTCTCTCAAATGAACTTGACTATGCCACCCCTCTAATCAACAACAACACTGTCTCTCCTCTTCATCTGATTAGCGGACAAATCCTCTTCCATTTCTAAATGGAGACATTAAACAACGACGCTGCTCAGAGTTTACAGATTCATGCCATGCAACTCTAATTTTCTTTTTTTTTTATAAGTTTTATTTATGAGCACGATGTTTGACAACGGTTTAATCTTAACCACTTTAGATATTCAAAAATGAAGCTGCAGTTAATTTTCTTTCCCAGCAGCAAATATTAAAAATTGAATGTCTAACAACATTGTTACAATATAAAACTGAAACTATAGTATAGTATATACACATGTACTGTATATAACTGCTGAAGTGCAATACTAAAATATGAATTGTATTTAACTGTATTGATAAAACACACCAGACGATGCAAACCATATGAATATAAACAGTAGTAGGTGAATATTTTTCTTGTGTGATTTGAGTTTTTTCCATAAATGTATACTATAATTGGGTAGATTGGGGTATTTTTTCTGTTGGAATTCAATGTATGTTTCAGTACATTACCAATTAATGTAGGAAATTGTAATTTTACTGCACTGCATTGACTTTGTGTGAGATCAGTTAACTATGACATATTCCATATTGAATATGACTTTTTGTAGACTACTTACAATGTTGTGTCATAAAATATCATTTCTGAGTCCAGAAAGATCAGTCCAACACTAACCTCAGGTTCCTTCTAAAAAAAGGCTTCTGGCAAGCACATCTGTGAGGTGTAATGCAGGAGCGAGCTGACAATGTGTACAACAATAACAGCGGTGAGTGAATAAGTGGATGTAGTGCAGCAGGCAATTTGATGCCCACTGTGATTCTGCCTTCTGTGTAGGACAGATCATTAGAGGCGTCATTAGGGACCGGTGCGCAGAGAGCGACAGGCCTGCTGTATTCTGCTCAAACACACTCCAGGAGCCCAGAGCTGGCATAATGGGTTAATTTGTATTTTCCTGATTGAGCGCTCCCTCTGAATTCAATGGCCCACTGATCGCTTTAATGGAGCCCGTCAAACACCACGTCCTTCAGCAAAGACATCAGCAAAAAGCGATCTTGCCAACTTAGCAGAGAAGGCAGCTGGTAAAAAAAAAAAAACATTCTTGAGAGCACAGCTAAATATCCTCAGAATCATTTCTGTCTCATCAGTCAAATACTTCATCTCCAGTTTGGGAGACAGCATGGCAATGCAGTGTGGGTAATAACCTAGCCATCAAAGGGGAAAAGGAGAATGAGAGACAATTAGTACGGGTACATGGGAAATTAGGCAAGACAGTTTTATTCAACTCTACTGGGATTTGATATGTCACTGTGGTTACTCCTCCTTTCTTTTCCAAGAATCAAATGAGTCTTTCAAAGCTCAATTCTTTTAAAGACCAAGGTAAAATGATTCTTGTGAAACTTGCTACCTGCAACAGCACATTGCTACCTTTGCACAAGACACTGCTTTCTCCACCATGCAATATTCCTCAGAGGTCTCCAATACATACAGTATATGAAGTAGGGGCAGTCTTGTTTAGCTTTTTCCAGCTTGATCAGTCTCCACGATAGCCTGACAACTGTTCTGAGATTGTCTGTTAAAACTGTTCTATTTTCTCCAGTATTTTCTAATGATAAAATGATCATTGTAACACAAGGTTAGCTTTCAACAATAAGCATTTCTCATAGAAAATTTTGTACTGGACTTCTAAATTAAGGCATTACATACAATAGTATCACAAAAAATAAGACTTCACCAGTAATTTGCTTTAAGATGTGGCTTTCTTTGCTTTATAAATAGTATTTGCAATACTTTCACACTTTTATAGTATAGTTTATAATATACTTTAGTAAACCAATCATTACAATGTCAGACACAGTCCACACTGGAGCTTCCAACATAATTTCACACTGTAATGTGTTTTATTTCAGCGGATATATCACACTGCATCAGCCTTCCGTATGCTGCAGGGCTGTTTCAAATCACAATGCATAATTGCGCTGAGTGGGTTGTGTTGATGAAGGGGGAATAGTGTAAAATAATTTTAACATTCCAGAAATTAACTGTTGAAGCACTTAAGATAAACAAGTGACTGTTTTTTGAAGAAGTTAATGTTCCTTAGATGGATTAAAAATAATATATTAAACTAATATTGTGAAGAAACAGCTTGTTTCTGAGGGCTCTAAAGATGTTTTGGCTCAAAATGCCAGAAGTGCTTCCTTGGCTCAGACAGTGTGGAATTAGAGAGAAAACCAAATGCTTACAGACATGCAATGAAGCAGGGGCACCCTGTCGAGACTCCTACTCCAGAAACCAGCCCTGCGCAGGGCTGCTCCCTATTTTTAGACTTTCCTGGGGTTGGTGAAAAGATGACGTGTGGGGTGCCTTCTGGCAGGAGCTGATGCCAAACTCTTACCACTAAAGACAGTGTATTTATATCCTCAAAGAAACATCCTTTACCTTCCTGCACAGATTTTGAATCATACAATTTCTTGTCCCAAGATCCCAAAGCCGGAGTGTCCCATGGTTGCTGACCTGGAAAAACCACTCTTACTTTGCTCCAATATAAGACTTGAATATCCTTGTCAGGCATCACTGACCACCCTATGATACAGTTATATGTAGACATTTGCTAGAGAAGTGCAAGCTATCCTCTTTGGCCAATTCCTCTCTGGCTATCCCTCGTCCTTAACAGAGGAACCCAAATCCCTCAGTTCCTTATATGGGTCAGCCAGTGACTGTGGAGCACCACACGCTGTCTCTTCGTCCTTACCGCAAACGTGCACAATACATATAAGATTTTGTTAAGGGCTGCACAAGGCTCTACTGCTCTTCAGGATCACATCCCTGATAAAGCACAGATCACACTTCTTCTTCTGCCTCTCCCTCACCAGTGTGATTAGCTTCTAGGCAAAGAGGTGAGCCACCTACAGATGACACTGTAGCTCCATTAGGAATTTGGGAGCAAGTATTGCTGATGGTCTGAGGTAGGTGACCCACCAAATACCAGGTCGATCAGACCTTTCACTGCACCTAAGGATTCCACCATGCTAGCACCATAAGATTTAGCAGCCAGTTTCAGTCACACTTATGCCTGAAGGTGACATACAGTATATGGTAAGGGTCAGCTGAATACCTCAAACAGTCTGTCTCAGCCTCTGAAAATCTTCCACTCTGCAGTTTCTATGCACAACACACAACATTGCCTCCCTCAACAACTGCAGGACCCTCAATTGCCAGTGACTCTACCCCGTACCCAGGACCCTCCAAAGGCAGTACAACACACCTTTACTCAGCCCACATGAGTCTCAGTGTGTAGTCAGGGCTTTCATCATCCTAAAGTGAGGAACTAGTTCTGATCACCATGGCCGCTCCTCTCCCTCCATGCTTTGTTCTCTGATGTGACAACACTCCTGGCAGCCACAACAATCGCCTCCTCTTGATGTTCTGTCTGGCCACAGGGACCACACTCATCCTCAGCATAGGGCCTCCAGTGCATCAAAATGCAATTACACTTTGTTCTAGCCCTGTGTTTGATGGTGAAATTGTACTCCTATAATGGCTTAAATTACCTGTCTACCTGTCTCACCAGACCTTCTTGTATTTGGTATCCAGCACAGACATGATCAGTGCAGAGCAGAAGTCACTTTCCATATACTGTAGATAAGCTCTAAAGTGTTTTAAAATAGTCGCAGTCACCAATAACCACAGTGGTGTTTTTGGCTTACTGAGTACCTTACAGTAGTAATCTACCACCTGCTCAACCTCTGGGCCTGCTGCCAATCCCCACATCTGTGCTATCAGAGTCCACTATTAAAGCATCCATGGCTTTGGGAAGGCCAGGATGGGGGACTGAGTCTGCTTTTTTCAGCTCCTCAAAGGCTTATTCACTCCCAGTTCACTCAAGAGCAGCCCCTTTGTCTGTGAGAAATATTTCATGAACCATCATCTCCTATTTCTAGACTTTCCTGGGCTTGGGGGAAAAGATGGCATGAGGGGTGCCTTCTGGCAGGAGCTGATGCCACTAGAGACAGTGCTTTTATATCCCAATAGATACATCCCTCATGCCATCTGCTACCAATCACGAAACATGCAATTTCCCCAGACCCAAAGTCTCATGGTCCCATAACTCCTGGCTGCTGTTATATACTGTATATTGTATTTCACACTGAAAATTAACAAGATCAAACAGCACTGTTTGTCAAATTCTAGAAGCATTCCCACTTTTATATATAACGCGTGAAATTCAGCAAAATATAATCCGAAAATGAGTTGGGAGATATGAGAGTTAGCACGCACAAGTAATAGCAATTTCAAACCCTAATTCTTTGAACTTTATTAGGCATATTTATATACTGATAGTGACATTGAACTCTAAGGTGATTGATGCTGGTTGGTAAGCTGGGTTACTGCTTTACCCGTTTTACAAAATGAAAGGATGGAAAAAACATTAACAATGTGAATGTAATTCAAGTGATTTAAAAAATGACTCAGATCTCAAAATGCACTTATGGATCTTGTGAGTCAAAGTCATTATTCAAAATTCACCAAAGCAATTGAAAGCAATAAAGAAAGACCATCAATCCAAGACACCGAATATTTAAAGACTCTAGAATGGTAATACTGGTGGGTGCCTCCAAATGCAGGCTAATATAGCTTTATTTTTAATTAACTCAAATGAGATAGCACCTGTCCCTTGGATTTTATAACAGTGGGAGAGACAACTAAGAAACAAATTAATGCAAGCCCACCAAATCTTCCGGAATAGAAATAGTTATGTGTCAAGTTAATTTAATCAAATAGCACTAAACGTGTGCACAAGGAAGCCCTAATGAAGATTCCTTTAACATATTTGCAGATAATCAAAGATATACTGTAACATTGTGCATCTCTGTATTTTGACTATTCATTAGTCTATCCATGTACAGTACATATCTTTCACTACTATCAAAAACATGCACCAGCTGTATACAAAAAATTGCTATGATGTTATAATACACTGGGTAGACCAGTATGGCCCATTTTATACATTTAAATACTCCAATTGTCAAATATGTTGGCATTGCTACTCAATCAGACAATAAACTTTTAGATTATGTAAATATCAAGTGAAAACACTAGGCATCTATTAACATATTCAATTTTAATATATTAATATTATAAATACTACTATATATTTTACATTTTATAAACACATAAAATATAAATCAACACTGAAAAATTCACTTTAGCAAATTATTGAATTAGTTTTATTCAACCATGCCATGGATTTTAATTAGGAACTCTACCTAATACATTGATAGAACATCTGATATTTGTACCTTGTACTGTGTGGCCTCATAAATAATGCAGTACGTTAACACCTGCAGCCTTCCAAATGAATACATGTGTGCATTCCTACGCATAGTGTATACTATATCCAACATCTGGATTTGCTGAATCATTGAAATGCCATTGTGGCTTCTGTGCAACAGGCAAATCCCAAACCTTAAAAAAAAAATATATATATATATCTAAAAATTGTTTGGTATTGTATGCATCATTCTGGACTTTTGTTTCCTTTCTTCACAGGGAGCAAAAGTGCAGTTAATGTCATAAGAAAGCTAGGCAATTTACTTTACAAGCCCCAAAACAAACAGACAGTAATAAAAAGAAAGCGATTGCTTTTTCATTTCATTTCCTCCGGGACATCTGTTAAAAAAAATGGAATACAATAATAAAGTTTAAGCAGGTTTTGTAGCTTTCCATTCCCTCTGCAATCCAACATGAGTGGTTGGGCCTCCCATTCTTACACATTTCAGTTGAGGACTACACAGATTGTAGCAATGCATGCTTCAGTACGATGCTGACAACAGATATTATATAATACTGCGTTTTATATATACTGTGTATAACAATGTGTTGCCAACTCAATATGATAGTTACACATGATATACTGTACTGTATACAGTATGTGTGTATACTACACACTATGTGAACAAATGTGACCCACCCTGCACTGATGTCTTAGTGTAATAAGGTTCTTTTTTGTTTATGATAAAACCTTACTAAAGATTTTTAATGTTAAATACATAGTTCTATGTGTTTCACATTGCAAAGATTGTTGAACGTCATTTCTTACACATCACAATGTAGTTTAAAGCAAAAGCTAGAGGTACTTCCAATGATGATAACCACATAAGTTAATTACACTACACAATTGCACTAATCTGATGTGAAACTATGGAGAGTCTCCTGAAAATACCTACTGATCTGCAAGATGAAGACCACTACCTTAGATTAGACTGCAGAAGTAAGCCTACAGCCCAGCAGATAATGTTACATCCAATAAATCATTTTCCATAAACCTAACATCCTTAACAACTGTCAAACTGTTACCGTAGAGCAATAAATGTGCACATTTCTAAATAAACTGTGGAAGAACAGGAAAGAGAGTAGAAATCCTTCTAAAATCACCAGAAATGCAAGCATTTGTATGTAATTAGCTAGGGTTCTGGTGCTCAGTGGTGAGGAAGCTGGTCACAGTTAGATGAAGAAGAGAAACTGAGCTCTGGTGTATGACTTAACTGCATTATTCCATCTGAAGAAAAAAATGTGTGCCCGAGAATAGATGTTTGAAAAGAACTGGCCATTACTTTTAATGATACAGAACAAATGCCCTTCCCTGAAGCATCTCAAAGCAGATTCTTCTTTTTCATTCTTTATCTAGCTATTCATAATCTGTAGCTCATACAAGTCTATGTTTGCTCTATCTATTTGTCTTGGTGTTCTTAAATGTGTGCCTATTTATCTGTTTCTTTGTGGGAGCGTCATTTATAAAGACAGCTTGTCAAGGCATCTCTTTATTAAATGTATTAAGGAAATACTTTCCGACTCATTACCCAATCCAGTGGTCTAAAATATAACTTGCATTCTTTGGAACCCTTGAGTGTGAAGCTGCTGCATCAATGCAAAACCATTAAAGAATATCATTTATATTGTACAAAGGCAGCTTGGAACTAGGAAAATGATTGTATACCCCAAAATATAGCAAGCAAAAAAATACATCATAGAAAGTCCAAATGCTATAAAAAATAGCTAAAATGACATTCCAAGAGGTCAACAGCCTGGTATTGTTTTCTGAAACCTTTCAGAAAATAACAGGTCTGGAGACAGAAACGCTGCTGTCAAAGATTTTGAAAAAAATGATCGAACAAAAACAGCAACCTAACATTTACAGTTTTGAGAACCAAAAGAGGACAAATCTTTCAAATATATACTATTGACTAGGATGAGTGAGAAAATGTGTAAAGACTTCACTTAACATACGTCTTCATCTTTGGCTTTTTTCATACTTAGTTTTTGTGATGCTGTTACTCTGATTTTACTTGTACAGAGTAGTGTGAAAGGAGTTTTCTATACATGTTCATTGTAGGGAAGACAGCTGTAGGGGATTCCATTACAACAGTAACTACTTTGCTTTATGGAAAAACAACCTGAGTCTTATAGTCTCTGATCTTTAACCTGACTCCTCAGCCCACAGTCATACAATATTCATGTTCCCTTTTCAAAACACCCCTGCTAGCACACGTTCATTCATTTGCCTTTTGTTTCATTAGCAGGGCCAGATGTTAGATGTTTACCGAATGGCTGTAGATTCTTGCCAACCCAAGTCTGATGGGACCAATCCATATTTAGATTAGCAATTTGCTCAGCATCATAATAACCTGCCCTGCACCAGGCTAAAATGTTCTGTGACTTGATTTAGCTGTTTGACATTCTATTGAGTTATTTAAAGAAACGAATGCAAGAAAAATGTGATTGTAATCAGTCTATTGAATTGGAGATTATCATGAGGAAAAAAAAATCAACCTTTTTTCCTTCTTTATGCAATCACCTCATCAGAGGTGAACTCCCTGGAGAACAAAGGCATGGAGCAAAGGAGCAGAGTAACACATGACTTGGGGAGGAGTTGAATGTGGCCATTGCTGACTTTCTTTTCCTGAATTGAGATTCTTTTTGGTAGTCAGAGGTGGGGGTGGGGGTTGGAGGTGGTGTGGACTCAGAGAATACTGTAGATAGCAAGTGATGTCAATCTGCTACTGCTTTAGAAAAGAGCCTGAGAGGGACAAGAGGGTGAAAATTTAAAGCAAGGATGTAAAGTGTATGATAGGCCCATAAACGGCATCTCACTCCCTGTTCATTTTCTTTTTGGGAGCTGCGAGTCAGCACTTGTACTCTATAGGTCAGTATCTGTGTTGCACCATCCAGTATTTATTGTAAGCATAATACATACATAATATGGCCTCTATCAGTGTTAACAAAACCATTTTTGTTGGCGCTCATGCGAGAATTTTCCAAATGCAAATGCAATTTAAATCTTTCAAAATTCAGTGAGTAAACTGCAAGGATAACATTCGCAAACATCACATTTTGAGCTCAGCGGGAGATACGCATCACGTGATAGTGTTAAATTCTACAGAAAGCAGACTTTAAAGGATGCGTTGACTCAATACACAGATGTTTCTGGGATCAATTAAAATTAAATATTTAGTCAACAACAAAACATGTTGTCTCCTTTAATGTCAAATGTCTAGTACTATTTAAGAGCATCTATTCATTCTCTGCCTCTCTTGCCTTTACACTTTAACAGGTTAAGTGATGCTTTTTATTCAAATTTCTTCATGCTTTTCAAATAATAGAAAACATTTAAGGTTACTGTAGTAGCAGATCTAACTGCAGACACCCTACTTTTATATTCTTAGGATGCTGCAAATGTTTCTGTAAAATGTTACACATTGCCAATAAAATCAAAATCTTAAATTAATAAAGTAAATAATTGTTTAGCTGGCTATACATGGAACAATCCTATTAATTTTATATTCATTTTATACAACAATAGCATGTTTATATGCAAAATAAACCTTCCAATATTGAAATTAACTCTGAGGTACACTAATATTTAATAAGATCATAAACTTATAACACAAAAGTGAGTGAAAGGACACTATCTGATATTGTAAAGCTGCGGTATGTTATCAGAAAGAAGATATGAGTTATAGAAAAAACAAATCTCTTTTCCCCTAGGCCTAGGAGTTATAAGCTTACTCCAATAGTGTCTAAGCATTTGTCTGTCAAATGTCTGTCATCTGTCACAGCATTAAATCTCATGTTAAGGGGTTTTTAAAGAGTAAAACTATAGTCAATACGCAAAAAATACAGCATGAAGCTTGACTGAATTTTTAAAAACATACTTTTCATATGTACCTTAAACTACATAACATTAGCATAAAAATAATTCATGTAAATGTTTGAGTTCTGAAATGAAGCTGATTTAAAAACTAAAGCTGATCTTTAAGAAATGTCAATATGTTGTTTTAAGGTTGGAGTCACAACAATCTGTAGTGTCAGTTTCATTATATGTTTGCAGTTTACAGTCATACATTTAAAATGAAACAGTGCAAACATCAGAGGAGCAAGTAAAGGTTTAAAAATAAGTAAAAGGGAAGAAAAGAAACATAACATTTCGACTTTGGAGCATTCTTCGGGTGTCTCCACAGCCGGAACATCGTGTTTCTTCTTCTCTTTTCAGCATGGAATATATGTATTTGTGTATGTATTTTTACTATATATATTGTATACTGGAAGTCAGTCTGGATAAGGCAACAACAATGGAAACGACAATCATAATTAAAAGCATGATGAGTGAAAAACAGCCAACAAAAATCAACATTATAAGGAAGTAAAATAACAACAATTCATTTACATTACTAGAAACAGCAAAAATCAGAAAAATGCAAAGATTTTATAGGTTCAGTAACCTGAACTATAAAAAATAAATAATTCTAAACTTTTTAACGAGGTAAATTCAGAATTCAGTTACCAAAATACTAAAATCAAATGTGTTAATGTAATACAACACTTAGAAAACAAATGTGATAGCAAAGACTCCCATAAAAAAGATTTCCTTTAAGAAGTAAATTGTGTATCATAAATTAGAATTTATCTGCAGAGGGTCTGGTCTATGGTCTAAGAAAAAAAGAGACTAAAATAGGCTTAATAAAGAAGCCCAAGTGGACTTAACCCACACAAAAAGTGAATACTGTCATACAGGGGGGGTACTCACCAATAAAACAATGGCTTACAATGGCCTTAGAACACACATACTGTACTGTACACCAAACACAGATAATCCATTTGCAACCTCAGGAGCAAGACCATGTCCTTAATCCCTTTGGTGGCCTGAACGTCAACTCAAAGCCTGATAAAATAACAAGGTGATCCAGCCAGTTTGCTTCTGTGCTGACAGAATTTTGGTGTGGATTTCAAGGCAGTGAAATCGAGAATGCTTTTCTTAAAAAGTAAGGGACATCACATTAGACATGTGCACATTCACATTGAATCAGATTCAACAGATTTAGCTGACCCCTCACGGAGCTAGAAAAGGCAGTTATCAGAAAGGTATAACTGTGAAGAGAAAAAGGGTTAGAATTAGAATTTAGAATAAGAATAAATTGGTTTTAAGGATTGCAAAGTGAATACACATGTTTCAAAGCATGTTTAGTACAGATTCACTGAATCATATCTATAATCATAATTCTGGACAAGTTCTGCTCTGCTTCCTGTGTTTTCTTACCAGCTGGAAACCAATATCAATGGATCAATCAGCATTCCTTAACATTTTTCCTTTCATTCATACATTTCCTTAATATGTATGTTGTACACAGCTATTACTGTATCTTAATAACTGTCTACATATAGGAAAATATTGCCTAAATGGTGTAATAGAGAAATTATTGTATGGATTTATTTTGCATCATGTTTTGCATGTTTGCATCATGTTTTTGATGTACTGTATAACCTTTTTATATATAAACTATAAACTTTATCAATTAAGCTCTGCCCTATTCCTTAACAGCCTGTTTTTCTAGAATTTGATGCTTTTTATAGGGATTTAATGTACAGTATCAAAAGAGTCACAATTCCCCAGTAGTTCTATTATGCCTATTTCCTCAAATCTACCCTACTTGTGAAAAAGAAATTAAATCAATAAGAGTATTTCCCTAGTAAGTGTGTTTGCAAATTGGGTAAGGAAGCAATTATTAATCATTTCTACCATACCAATTTCAGCTTCTATATTCTCCATAAAAACATTCCAATTTGTGTTTAGAAAGTTGAAATCTACCAGTAATATAAAACCCTTCGCACTTTTCTGAACACATTAAGCAGCATCCTGCTTCTACCCATGTCTCCTGAACTGTAGCATACACTTTGTGTTAGTCCTTGGAGCCTTTTAGTCCAGTTTAACCAACACAGATTCTAAACTGCTTGAATCTAAACTGCTTGCTGTTCCTCCAGTTCTCTAGCTTGCAGAAGTTACTGATATTTAGTCTCACTCCAGCACCTCTCCTACCCTGCCTGTCTTGCTGAAAAGATGTGTACCTATTAATTTTAGATTTGTCCCCAATATTGGCATCTAGACTTTTTGCAGTTATTACTATAAATTCCTGTTAATGCAGCAGCCTTGAGATCTTGGCTTTTATTCATTATGCTTCTAGCATTAAGATTTAATAATTTGGTTCAACTGTTTTTTAATGTTGTCCAGGTCTTGCTCCCCACTTCCCTAGTTTAAATATTCTTCTTGAAAAAATCCTTGTCTTTGCACCAATCTTTTTAGCCACAAGTTAAATGTCCATTTCACAGCCTATAATAAAATGTGATGCACTGCACGCTGGAAAACAGCAGATTGGTCAATACATTTCCTCATAGTTTGACAGCTCAAGACAGCTGGAGTCTCACAGGACTCAGAGACCCACCCACAGATGTGTAGAAGGTCCTACATCAACTTTATCTGGGGTTTTGTTTTAATTTAGTAAAGGGATGGAAGCAATCCGAGATCTCTTTGTAGATGGAAAACAATCCTAAATAAACAGACAGATATTTATATAGGGCATGACTAGGATTATCCATCAAAGTGTCTCAATCTCCAGTTTCATGATTTTATTGAACAGTGCTCATCAAAACCTACATTTAGATCAATTTAAAGAGTACAACTTTACAAAAAATAATTTTAGGACGCCTAAATATTAAGTGAAAAAGGGTAGGGTAGGAATTACCTAGCATATTTCATTTTCAATATATTATATTATTAAAATATTACTATTTTATATTATTAGTTTTATTCAAGTAATGCCATTGAAAGTCAGAACTATATTTTGTTATGGAATTGTTTCCCATGCAATTGGAGGAGTGTGTAAATATGTATATTTACAAACATACATATATATATTTAGGAGATATATATACCAGCAGTATAGCTAGGATGTTTGGAAAAGCTGTGTTCATTGATGTCTAAATGTAATAGCATGCCAAGTACAGTATATCATTATTTTACCAAGAAGCTGCACTACTGCAGATAATACATACTGTACATAGAATATGTCAACCATTTTAGATTTAAAGCACTGATTTCTCTGAGCACAGTTGCTGTCTTTAAATTACAGTTTTAAAGTTCCAAAATTTGATGTAGTAGTTTTAATATGTAAAAACATTCCAAACAATTACAACAGTTCAGTTCATTTTTCAATTATGCTGTACAAACACAAACAGGTCTATTTACAAAGGTGTTTTGAGCCCTAGAGTTCCTGTCATTGTTACCATAGTCCTCCATTTCCATCCAGCCTGTGGTCTTTGACAGCGCCTTTCTAAATTTAAACCACAGTAGACACAGGATTGTGTAATACAGTCTTAGAAATCCAGACAAAATATTATCACCGCAGATCAAGATATCTTGCAAACGTTTATCAAGTTGAACATGCCTCCAACTTTGCAAAGGACACACCCATTTACACTAGAGGCTAAAAAAAGCCCAAAATGGGAACTGTCCTTTCATAGCAAACACAGTATTCAATTTGGAGAACAACCATGAGATAAGAAGCCATGTATAATGTGATATTCGCTCTCTTCGCTTTAAGGCAATATGAGCAATTTTCTGTTCTTGACATTAAATTCTTCAAAATCTCTACAAACACTAAGATTACACTGGGTTCAGGGAGGACTGCAATGACGTGAGCAGAAACACACTACCTGAAATTGAAATCAGTTTTAATTCTCCCGCAAACATAAAATGTTCTAGGAACTCATTTACAGCTTGTATAGAGCCAGAAACTCTCTCTCTCGCCTTTCTCTTGTTCTTTATTGGGTGGTTATTAATCTATTTGTTACATTTTCTCCAACCATTTCTCAAACAATCTGCTTGGCTGTTCTCCTTCTTTTCATGAATGCTAATGAGCTCCCCATAATGGCAGAACCCTAAGGAGCATTCAGACTGCAGCTCCCAGTCCTTCATTTTTTCTTTGCCTTCCTTTCCAAATGCAATTCACAACACAATACAGTGGTGTATGAATGAATCCTCCTAGCTGGAATTTAGTCCGAAGGAAAATGAAGTGAGATGGCATTTTTATCTAATACATTTAATTCTGTAATTACTTTCTATTTCACAAAGACCAAGGACTGCTGGAATCCAGCTGCAATAAAGGGAAATGCTGTAGTACATGACCAGAACTTACAATGCACATTTAAGTATTCCAGCATCTTCTAATACTGTCACATTAAATTGATTTTTCTTTTCAAATTTTATCCCCGTCCATTTTCTGCATTGAACATGGAATGCATAATGGGATACTCGGTTTTCATGCACATTTTTTAAACCTGATTTTGTCTGCTTGCCATACCGAGGAACTCCCACTGCTTCAAAGCATCACCTATTGTATTGCTTTAATGTTAGACTGATTCAAAAAAGAAACAGCATACTTTTAAGGGATTTACAGTCTAGCCCCATTTTAAAAAAATGAAATGTTGGAGGGTTTAAAATGTGATACCAGGGAAGAAGAATATGTTTGAAATAAGCCTACATATCAACAATATTGTATCTGGCTTCAATCCAACCTGGAGATGAAAATAAGGATGATCATGAAATGGCATGTGAATGGAGAAGCATTAAAAAGCTGTGAGAACAGACTGTTTATAGGAAATTGGGAAAGTCAAAAACATAATAGAATTGCAAGAGGCATGCTACTAAGTGTATGTCAAGCCAGTTGCAGAGCAATACTGATGAGACAGCTTTGGATGTTTAACATTAATTTGGAGGAAGGGGAAAATGGATAGTAATAGGGACTTGTCATGTCTGACCAATATCAAATAGTGGTTAAAACAGTAAAACTTTCACAGTAGGGTGGCAGAATATCTATCCATCCCTTGAGGTCTGTTGACCCAATCCAGTTTACTTTCCTCCAAGAAGAACAAAGATGGACTGTTTCATTCAACCTTTAACATCTTTGATTTTTTGAAATCCTTTACAGGGGCGGATTGCACTGTTTGCATTTATCTATTTTATTCCTCTTGTTCTATTGGAATTTCTGCTGTCATTTCTACTGGGATTGCTAAGTGGCATAAAGTGAACTATAAAACAAGGGGACACATACTGAAAAAATAGAACAAACTATTCCTTTTGCTTTTTAAGTTATAAGTGTTAATACACAGTTCTCACACAGGACATGAAGTTACATGGCGAACCTTTGGCCATTCAGGCTACATACCGTACAGCAAATAAATTTCATTACTTTAGAATGCAAACAAGTGCACAACAAACCTAAAATACACCTAAGAATTAATATCTTAAGGACTGTTTCCAAAGACCTTGATTAGTCCTGGATTTGATTACCCAAATTACCACTTGGCATTCGAGGATTAGTTCTCATCAGGGTTCTGTGAAACTACTTAGTGTCTTAATGCTTACCAAATAATCTAGAGGCCGTTTACAATGAATATGACTGCTAAAATACGACAAGAAAAGAAAAAGGCACAACACCCAATTACAGGTTGCAAAGACATGCTTTATGCAGCATTGACTGAAAAAGGTTTTCTTTCAATATAGGTATTCTTTCAATACAGAGAGGAGAAAACAACTCATATTTTAGAAAATAACTAAGCAGAAATACATACGCATATCTACAGTGTATATAATCTTTCAGATCTCTGCGACCTGCGTGTTTTTTGCTGAGGTGTATTCCCTCAACAGCTGTATTTTATACTGACCGAGAACTTAAATGACTGTAATATGAGAATAAGAATACATTTATATGACGAACAACTTCAGAGCTTCTTTACTGCTACTTAATTTCATCACAGGCAGTTGAAGAAAAATGTAACAACTTTTGCATACCTGACACATTAAAAAGTAAACTCACAGACATGTCTCCCCATGGGTAAAGTTTACTGCAATTGCTTTGAAGTTTGACCATAATCAAACTGACCCAAGCAGTGGAGACAAAGTTTAAATCCTTCATTTAATAACATACTTGCTGGCAGGTAGAGTAATTGAATTTTAAAGCCATTCACAATAACTTTTTTTCTTTTGTTCATTCCCATTGTTTTCTCAGACTGGAGTTTCTACTTCTTATAGGTACTAAAAGCTAGCTTTCCCCTGTCCAATGTCCTTCCCACGTCACATAGATTAATCTATCTACCACTTACCACTTTTACTTTTTATTTTGATATGCCCAGACTTCTAAAAGCAGAAAATCTAGCTTTGGCCCTTTCCCTTAAGGTAGGGTCCCATTGACAAGTCTGACAATTTTTTAGGTTTGTCCATCTCTAATAGAGCCTTCTGCCCTCTTTGTGAGGCATAAATGAGGGGGATTGTGAGGAGTACCATTGATACCCAATGTGCTGGAATTAGGAATTGGCAGTTCAGGTGCACTGCTGTCATGAGGATTGAGTTAAACACATGTACGTATGTACAGATACTTTTAGTTGGAAAGTTAAGTGTTACAGGGCTAAAGCTCTTCATTCACTGAGCAGGACTTCTTTTCCCATGGGACCTTACCAGTCATGGCCTCCTAATAATTCACATCTACTGTATGATTTGGTGAGCGTAAAGGCGCACTGTGGCTGCCGTCGCATCATCCAGGTCGATATTATACATATTATGTAGGTGTACTATGTAGGGATTCCCCACTACCTGTAAAATGCTTTGAATGGAGTATCCATAAAAGCGCTATACAGTGTAAGAAATTATTATTATTGTTATTAATTTAATTAAATAATCAGCGTGGAGTTAGAAAAATAGGTCTTGCTTAGCTAATTTGTGATAGTTCACTGAACAAGCAACAGCAGTTAGGAATGCTGCCACTACTTAATGGATACTCAAAGAAAGCATTATATTGTATATTCATGATTTTAGACTAACAGCTCATTAATGGACAGAAAACAATACAATTAAGTAGTAAATGCATTTTTATTGTGTTTATGTACAGTAGGCACATTTTTGTCTTCAAAACAGTGTGGGAAAGCATCAAAAAGCTGAACAGGATGTTTGGTATACAGTTGAGAATGTCAAATATACATTTTATCCCATATTGATAATATTGTTCTGTAACAACCTAATTTATAATATTAAGCAGATTGGAGACCATCTTGACCAGGTTTAAAGAGGACTTTAAGGATTTGGACTTCTTCAGCACTAACAGTAAACCACAAACCAGAGGAAACAAGTTGAAACTATAAGGGCATCCATTTAGAATTAAAAACAGGAGGCACTTTCACAAAGTGTAGTGGGAGTCTGAAACAAGCCACTCACCCATACTGCTGAATGTTACACCCTGGCTGCTTTCAAGAAATAGATTATATCTACAGATCAATTAAATACTAACAACAAAAGAAGCAAGATAGGCTGAATGATCTCCTCTCATTTGTAAACTTTTCTGCTGCAAACTTTCCATATTCTAACATTTCAACCAGTAAGCATCCAAATTCTCTCTGTTTATCACAGCAGGATTAATTGCATGAGAATACAGCCTGATTATTAGGCTGCTTCCCACAGTGCAGTTTCTCTGTTGACTAGAGAGGAGTGGGATCTGGGTGTGTTTGTGTGTGCGTGAGTAGGGGAAGGGGGAGGCAATGACTGGAATGGAAAGGGGTTGATGGTTTATGAATCATGTCCGTTTGGAAACGAGCCGTTAGTCTGCCTTTATTGTTCAAATTAACAGAGCCAATCTTGTCCTGTTTGCCCTTAATTAACAAGCTTTCAATTCCCCTATTAATTAGCACAAGCTATTAGCTATTTTACATCACTCTTCATTTGTAGACAATTAAAAGCCCTATTATTAAAAGCATGCCACAAGTTTAATTGTGCAAGCAGCTCATCAGCGTACTAAGCAAATGGACTGCTGAGAAAAGGGGTTTCAGTAACCTTTCCTGTCTCAGCCCAAGATCTGAAGCCTCAACTCCTTCTCCTGTTGCGAGTCATCCAGCAGTAATAGGATTGTGCATAATTATGTCAGTGTTCTGGCACTTCTGAAACAACAGGCTGTAAAGTCACTATAAATATCGAGTTTATTAAATTTCAACAAATAACCCAACTCTTCTTATTTATTCATAAAACATACATACTGTATCGAGGCTCATCTGAGGACATCTAAGGTCTCAAATTTAATGTACTCTCTGCTGCTGTATTCCACATGCAAACGTCACTGGACCCATTTTTTCAGGTTTCAGTCCATGATTGTCTGAAGCACTACAGTATGTGTGGGACATCAATTCTAAGATGTGTTTTGAATGTGTGTAGTGATAGTGCCCAAAATTAAACAAAGCATTATTACATTTAGTCAGTTTTAGAGAAAACTCTCATTATGAAACATGCAATGTTAGATTCCTAAAGAAGCTCAAAAAAGTTTTGAATATAAGATTGCCCTTTTTGCTTCTTTACTGTAGTAATTCTAGAGCAGTAATACTATAAAAAACATGTGCTATGTTCTCCAAGGCCACACTCATTCTGTATCGTACAAGTTCACTCAGCTATGTAACAAACTATTAAAATAAGTATCATCACTGTACGATACTGCATAATGAGAATACACATTGGGAATGTTAAATCTGGTCAGTAACAGCATAGGGAAGTGTTTGGCTTTATGAATTAATTTTAATTTTTTTAAAAATTCTTAAGGAAAGTTATGCTAGCCTATACTTCAACACCATCCACCTTAGAAGAGACTGCATATACATCCTTTAGGATGAGGTCCTGTATTTTTTTTTCTTTTAATGTTCTATTAAAGACAGTTTCACATATCAGAACTCCTGCTTTACCCACATTTATCATCTATATCTTTATCTTTATGTTTTCCCCCAAATTTGATTTGTCTTCATTAGTTTTTCAGTTCATTCACTTGCATTTATTTTTTTTTATTTCTGAAGGTTGTTCAGAAGCTTTCAAGATCTGCTGACTGACAAAATTTCTCTCCCCTGTGTTATTTAGTCATTGAGCACTCAGATCTAATTACCACAAAGCTGTAGTAAATTCTACGCCTTAGCCGCCCTCGCAACTCAAATCCCTGCCCTTCCCAGAGGCTCACACTAGGAGGGATACACAGTTGATTCCAGTATTGCACAAATGTTTTTGAGAATAATTCATAAACCCCAAAACATATTTCAGGACATTACAGTGTGAAATTCTGTAACAACAACTGAGGTCTCCTTAACAAACATATGTCTAAGAGAAGGGAATCAATTATAAATTAATACTACTGGCAGGAATAATAATAATGTACTTTATTTTTTTAGGTTTTGAAAAAAAAACATTTTCCTTAAATAAGCAAATAGGAAATGTAAAAAAAAGACTAATCAGGCTAATGTATCCTTTTACATTACCAAAGCATCCCCATAAAAAATTAATATCTTCCTTCCCAATGTATTTAAAGACCAATGCAAGCCATTATACTGGATGGCCGTGCCAAATTTGATTTGAAAGATTCTTTCTTTATTTTCTGTCATTAGGATCAAACTCCTGAAAGCCTTACATCACAATGTAAACCTACTAGATGCCAACTATAACTTGTTCTTTTAATTGATGACGTTTTGATATTAAATTTTTCCCTCAGAAATGAACAAAGCCTCACTGACATGCTGTTCCTTCCAGAAACGATATTCCTTCCACTCCCAGGTCTGTCCTTACAATTCCTCATCCTGTCTGTGTACTATAGGAGTTCTGCAATGTCACAAAGTCAGTCTTTAAAAGTGCAAGACTCCCCTTCACAAACATCATCTATGGCATTGTAACTCCACCAGCTAGTTATGTATCTGATAACAGATCAATCATTAAAAGAGATATGAGTTAAAAAAGAAAATCTTTGGATTTGAGCACACAAAAACGTCAGTGATACTACAGTATTATAATCTGTGTAGAAAGTACTTGACATGAATATTGTCAAGAGATTATAAGTGAGAAGGGGCTGCATTAATCCAACTGTGAATGAAAACAAAGGATTTAGCCTGAAAATAATAATAATACCCGAGTCTTGAATCCAACACCTAGTCCAGAACCTGAGTTACAGAAACAGAATTGTTAAAGGATTCTTTCAGCCTTTCTTATACTAACAAAACCCTCAGGTATTACACTGTTGTTCAAGAGGGCAAGTAGGCCTGCTATAATCCATGGCTGATCCCATAATAAATTAATTTGAATCCAGTAATAAAAATAGATGTTATTTATAGGATAGCTAAGTGAGATGAACATGTAATACTGTTATATATCTATCAGAAAAAGTGCGAGTAGATTCTTTTTCAATAAATGTCTTTCAAAAGAGGCATCACGAAATGAATAAGCACTTAATAGAAGCCCTGTAATCACAGCCTGGCTTGTAAAGAGTGGGAAACTATTACTTACAAACAGCTGCTGTTCCTATGATTATCTGTCCCTATTGATCCAAGGATTATTACAGTACCAAAGTTATTTACTCATGGGGCTGCTGGTTCTGTCCTTTAGGAACATTATACCATCTTTGTGTGCTGCGGAGCCACGCTCTCTAGAGAGGAATCTGAACGGAATTCATTCTTCTCCATTTCAGAAGAATGTAGAAAACTAACCAAGATATATGTTCACAGAGTCCACAAATCCAAACAAGCTCTCGTAATGGATTATAAAATTGCAGATATCAATAATAAGGTGATGAAATTAGCCATGGTCAGTTACATGGTCAGTTACACTCAAAATAATAACATAATAACAATAACATTATAAAATATGACTGTTACATTGCTGTACATAATGGGGACTAGAATAAACAAATCATGTATTGCAATAAAGTTCACAAAATGCAATGACCACAGCAAATGTGCAATTACTACAGTATTAAAATGCAAGGCTTAATAGTACAGAGCAAGTGGAATAAAAGCAATATCACACAAGGCACAAATATTGCAATGACAACTCATATGATCTAAGCAAATGGGTCCTGAGGTATTGGAAGGTGATCAGACAGTTTGGAGGTGCAGCCAGCAGATGTGGGAGAACGAATGGCAGGACGTGACCAGCACAAGAGCAATCAGGCACTGGCGAGGGATGAAGGGAGCAAGATGTGCACTGGATATGAACAGAAAGCACAGAGCAAGTGATGAACGAGCAGAAGGGGGGGCTACATGGAAACAGCAGGCAGCAGAGGTGGAGGTGACGGATTTCTGGTTCCGATATAAAAAGTCACATCAAACCACTGGTTACGGCAACTTTATTGGCCTCCTTGAGGCCAGGGTCTAATACCTGCAGTGGCGGAGTTGAACTGTGTTCCAGGGAGGACACCAGAAGCAGCAAAATGACGAACCTCCAGTGCATCTCCCCTCTGTATTTGCAGCCTGCGCATACAGGGGCTTAACGAGAGAGGATAGCAGTGGGATGCGGCATGATTGACAGAGCAATTACCGCAAACACGGGCTCTGATGGAGCTGGAGACGTCTTGAAATAGAATTTCACTATTTTGTTGCATCAGTCAGTTACAGGCAGGATTTTGTACAAAAGCAAAATTGCTAGACTGACTCAAAGCAGAGCGGGGCAGCTTGTGAATCACTTTTGTATGTATTTTTCTCTCTCTGGCATTTTTTTTTTAAATAAAAAAGAACATTTACCCTTGTCCAAGGTTAGATTCTCCCAACTCTTGCAAAAGTTATTTTGTGACACACTGTTGTTGCAGAGTTTTTCTGCCCTAAGAAATAGTAAGCCTGTCCTTTCTGTTTACTTTTCTGTATCGCTTGCAGAAGCACATTTAGCCATTATTCATTGGGCAACATCACTACCTCATGTTCTGTTAGCAGCACACAAACATGCTGCTAAACCATAAAGCATATCATCTGGCAACTTGGTGTTTCTGTGTACTTTCACTTTCTCCTTTCATTTGAAAGTCCATGGTTTCAACAGATAAAAGATTCAGCCACAGGAAGGGGAAAAACATTTTAAGAAATAATTAGCAATAGTACAACTATAATCAGTGTTATAGTAAAGAATACTAAAGCTATTTCAATTAGTCCAATCTAAAGTGCAGGCAATCAAAACTAAGCGATAAATGTTTACTCTGTTCTTCAAGACCAATAAACAACATGAAACAATTCAATTAAAATTTCACATATTTTATACTTACACTCTTTAACTACCCTGAGTATGGAATCTGAAAAAATAGTTGATGTTGCCATGGCAAGTTATACAGTACATCATACAAGGGCATAGTTTGTACAAGCAAATTGACATTTGCTAGCATTGCTATTTCATTTTTGAATATGTAGCTTTTGGCCCCATTTGAAAGAAAATATTGGGTTTTTTTTATTAACTGAAGGATAATGTTATCCTTTACATTAAAACACTTTAAATAACATGTGGACCTAGTAAAGAGACATGCAGTTTCTTACTCCACAGAAAAAATAAGATAGCATTTTACCTGTTTATGTGCTTCAGTTATTTTTGTGAGGAAAAACATTTTTTTGGTGACTTTGGAAAGCAAGGTTAAAAAAAATATACAGGCCTTTAGGTTACTCTTTACTATTTATTCAAATTATACTTTCTCCCAGAAAGGTAACAAATTCAATAAAGCATAAATGTTTGTCTTTATATGTGATAAAAACCATGTCAAAACACAGTGTTCCCTGAGGTGTAAAGTTTGCCTTTTATCAACACTGAATATTTTATCTTTACAGAGTGGAACAAGCTCAACTGAAAAGCAGAAAAAACAAAAGAGGCACGTCTCAGAGTTTGCTCAGTTTTTATTATCTACATACATATAACTTTTCTAAGACGCACAGGCACTAAATCAATTGCCTCTTAAAATATCCTTATTTTTTCTTTGACCTGGAAGCCGCCAGTCACATCTGTCAATTGAGCTCTTCTGCTTACTCCCTACAGATACAGCATAATGTAATGCTATAAAAGCCCAGGACACAACGAGCAGAATTGCATTATCCACACTGATTTTTTAATTCATTTAGGAAAAGATGCTTAGCAATGCTTTACTCCATAAATCTAACAAATAAGCAAAAACAGCGGGCCTTGTTCACTCAGTGTACCACCCCAAAGGTCACTACTTTCTTACAGAACACTTCCAAAAGCTCTGGCCAGAAAGGAACACATGCAGGCCCAATTAAGTGGACATTTTTGTGGATATGAGAAATGGTTGTGGCTGTTAAATGCACAGTGGACAGCAGAGTGAAGGACTGGTTAGGGTTGTAGACATGTATAGTAAGAGGAAGGTTGTGGGTTCAAATTCTAATCGAGACACTGTAGTTGTAAAATATTGAGCTGTACAAATGGGTACAGATGTAAGTTGCTTTGGATAAAAGTGTCAGCCAGATAAATTATCCAACATAGGTTTTATGCCTAATCAATCCTTATTAAAGGAAGCTGGATCTGAGTCAAGATATTAGACTTCTTAGTGCCAGGACCAAGACCCAGTGGCATACATACAGCACAGAGTCAGACAAAATGTATTAGGTTTTGGATGGTGTATGTGATTGATGTAGAGATACAAGAGTATGCGTTTTTTGAAAGAGGATAGTTACAAAGGGCAAAGCAAGGGAACAAAAGGATATTTGCTAGATGGGATGAACAGCTTCCTCTAATTATAATCAAGACCCACTAAACAGAAGAACTTGGCAAGAAGTCGATCTATAGCATACAGTAGATGATCACATGTCTTTACTAACAGTTATGAGGAGCTTCCACTCTTTCACCTTCAGTTAAGTGATGCTGTAATGTGATGGCACTGTACCAAGTTTGTCCAGCCTTGAATCTCAATCCTTCTGGTTCACTATGAGATACACAATGTTACATGCCACTGCTTATCTTTGGGTAGATTTTTCATTGAAAAAGTCAATGTGCACTAGCGACACAAAAGCAACGTCACCCCCCATGCTGGATTTCCATTTATCACTTGGCTAACCTGGTTTCCGTAATTCAGTGTAAATACGGCACTCTATCTCCTCTAATTACTCAACCTCCAGGGCGCAGGATGGATCCCTGCACTTGGCAATGCACTCTAATCTGATTGCTGTCTCTCAGAAGGGAACATTATATAGCCCCTAGTATCAAATGGGAGCCCAAAGAATAACATTTACTGCAGACAGAGATAAAGCTTTCAACTTCGAGGTTAAAAGTGACTTAAACTGATAAATACAGCCAGAGCAATCTTTTCTATCCCTCTTCTCCTTTTTAATCCTTACATGTGTGTGTGGTTGGATTGGACAGTCAAAGCTCTTTGACAGTCAAAGCTCCACGTAGCTTGTTTACAAATTCAATTTTGCTTCTTCAACTTTCTCTTCCTCTACACTTGGATATTTACTTGGTAATAGCATGATAACTTTAGGCATCTTGGTAACTTGATCGATCACTCATTGTTATGTAGTTAACTTACTGTAACTATTGTCAGAACAAATTTACAGGATTTTTTCTTAAACAGGTTACAATTACAGTATATTCTGTAAGACTAAGGCTACTTAGAAATACTTTAGAATTATAGTATTGAGAGTGACCTAACATTTCACAAGAAGAAATCAGTAACTCTGTGAAAAACTACAGACCTACAGAACTACAGAAGCTACACCTTTCAAAAGAAAGGGTTGAACTGAACTGCATTTTGAATTCAGTTTCTCTACTGCAAGGCCATCTTGTGGATATACTGAATTAGGTATATCACTTTTGATATTTGGTATGATTTTAAAAGCCCACAAATACAGTACTGTTGTGATGATAAAATATGTGAAGCATGTTTAACTCTTAAATTATGCATCCAGTTCACAAGAAACAAAACTGTTTCAGGTTAGTCTAAATGAGTAAGAGCATTCAAGAGGACGTATAGAGGGAATACTCATGACATATTTACAATTATTTAAATGGTGAACATTTTTGAGAACACATTACTAGTACTGCAGATGGAGTCATTACATGTCATTTTTACACTTAATTTACAAAATGAGTTTTAGCAGATACTGAAACCCTTTTTTTTCCTTAGCAGGTTGTGATCAAATTAGTCAGACCCCAAGCACGCCTGATTTTCACAGACAGTAGTGAGGATGCCTGGCTTTCTTCTACTGCTTCATTAAAACACTTCTCATTTTTTTTGCAATGCCGTGCTGCAATTATCCACATAAAGCTGGGCCTGAGGCTCCTCACACCTCCGTAATTGCAACAGAAAGAAAGATCAGCGCTTGGCCCGCGGTTCCAAGATGCTCCAGGAGCATTTATCCTGAAAGCGCTGCCATTCCACGCTGTTTAAGTGGCGCCCTCGCGCTCTGCCGCCTCCTTTCATTCAGGGCTGGGGCTCAAAGCGAGCGTGGCAGGAGAGCACGCGGCTGTTTGATTAGCGATCCTGGCGAGACTGTTTGATGACAGCCAGTGACATTTGTAGGCAGGAGTATGCTCCGTTGGATCTCTCCGCTTCAGAAATGTTACAGGCTCATTTCCATGCAGGATGCTGCAGAAGGCCCTTTCCTTTGAAAAAGAGGGTCAGCACCAGATGTAACAGCAACATCCAAATACTGGCAGCAGAATCAAAGTGACAGACTCTGCTGTGCAGTTTGTTATTTTAGATATATATATATTTCATCATAAAACAAAGATTCTTTAAACACTACTTGTCGACACTTTTCCTCCCTGAAACCACGTTTGATTCTAAGCTTCAAAGAAGCAAAAAAAAAGATCACTATTGTGAACTAAGGGGTCTCACTGCTTCACTGAAATAGCATCCAGTCCAGAAAACTGACAGTAACTTACAGTACATGTTGACAATGCATTGGCAAGAACTTGAATATTATTTATCATTGAAAACATATTGGCAACAAACCGTTTCACAGCAGTATTTTTCAGTAGGCAAGAAACACACTGTATATAGCTAATTGTTGTTTCACTAGACTCTAAACACATTATATAAACATACAGGCAATTTAAAATGCCTATTAACTTGTGTTGAAAAAAACAAACAAAACTAAAATAAAGTTTACCGACTTTATTCAAAAATGACTGAGACAAAAAGTAAAATCAAATAGGATTGTTATAAAAATGTTGACCTTGAACAATATAGTTGGAAGCAATTTAAAGATACAAAGATTCAAGTCACAAATGATTGTAAGTTACACAAGTTCCACTTTTGGTATCAAGTATGAACGGTAAGGGATTCTATGTGGTTATTTAACCATCTTAGTACTATTATAAGAATAAACCAAAAAACATATGCATCTGCAGTACAGCTAATGCTCAAAATTATCCTCATTTTGTGTCAAGCAAGTCATTACACAATGTCTGTTATGATACAACCCCCAATTAGAATACTGCCTTTGAAAACTGATTATCTAAGTTGGTTTCATGGTATCTAAGTTGGGGTGTGCATTACCAAACTTCAGGTGTCCCCAGTGAAAAGTGCCAGGACAGAAAGCTTTAGAAAACAAATGCTGTCTACCCAGGCTTATTAACATTTTTAATATTTCTTTCTCTTTAGGTGTATGAAAATCAATTGTAGTCCTCTATTACTGTAATTTTTTGCTCCTTGCATTTACTGTATGTAGAGCGTTTTTCATTCCAAAGCATGTGAAACTTCTATATAGGAGGGGGCTCATTTCATCCACCAATGAAATGTGGTGTGTGATGCACAGCAGCCCAACTAAACAGTTGATTAGGTGATGAGAGGGGAAACAGGCTTCATTACTCTGCCCTCCTCCCCACTGATAGCTGATGTGTGGTGAGTGTTCTGGCGCACTATGGCTGCCGTCGCATCATCCAGGTGGATGCTGCACATTGGTGTTGGTGGAGGGGAGTCCCCATTACCTGTAAATCGCTTTGAGTGGAGTGTCCAGAAAAGCGCTATATAAGTGTAAGCAATAATAAAATTAATTAAATAAATCTAGGAGAAATTTGGGTACAGCGGGTTGTGATATCTAAAAAGGGAAAAAGGCTAAAAAACTAGGATTAATAGTTCCACTCTTACAAACAGTGTTGGTTAATGTTGGTTGTACTAACATTAAATGGTTTAACATTTAATCTGAAGAATGGCAACTCCTGCAGTAGTACAGCAGAGCGCACCCTGACGTTAGTGAAAAGATGCTGAGCAGAACGGTAGGACACTGCACTCAGGTACACATCAAAAGCATATGGCCCAATAAATGTGTGCTTGTGACTGCCATACCACATTAAGACATGGTGACTGAACAGAATGTGTTTCACATTCATTGCCGTACCTAATAACACATTTTGACCATTCCTGACACATATTATGGTGAAGAATTCCCCATGCAGAAAACTGGTTAGTACAAGCCACCTGTGTTATTTTCTTTTATTTTACACTCTGGGATTGGAAGTACAGTTTTCAGGATGATAATTCCAGTTTTATCAAGTGGTGGTAGATACGGGACATGTGAACTAAAATTGGTTTTGTGGGTGTCCATTCTCAATGTAAGGTCTGCTTCAGCTATAATAGAGAATTAGCTGTACGCCCTCTGTAAATTTAAACTTTAACACCCTTAAAACAGGTTCTTTCAGTTTTAATAACTATGAAAGTTCAGACAGGCATCTTGGCACCCTTATGGCAAAGTTTAACATTCTCCCTAGGCATTTTACATTCCATATGCCCTCCAGTTTCTGTGGTGTTCTTACAGCAATGCATTTTTTTCAACCATCCAGCATATTTATGTAAAACAATGAGTGGCAGATTGTGACTGCAGATCAAAGCTGAGGGTCACAGCTGTAACACAACAGTGGATAGAAATAATAGACAATGATGGAAGTGTACTTCTTTACACAAAGGATTGTGAGAAAACTGAGCAAGTTACCCAGTCTTGCTGTTGAAGCCAATTCTTTGGCTTCCTTCAAGAAAAGGCTGGAAAAGATCCTTGGATCAATTAACGTCTATCAACTAAATGGATGACCAAATGGCCTCGTCTTGTTTGTAACCTTTCTTATGTTCCTACTAGGAACAATTAAAGGTTAAATATTTGCACCCTACCTCAGTCAAAGAGATTCTCTGTCAGAGATTGCATACTGCAGAGTATTATGCTGTAGTTTTTCTTGAATATCGATGTACAGTCTAGGTAGTTCAGCTCTACATTATCAAAGTGGACTGGAACTCAATGGCGTTTAATCCCAAAGTGTATGTAGCATAAATGAGCAAGAATCATAGAAACTGTGCAACACTCTGAAATCAGCTGTGCTTCACAAGCATCTCTTTCTAATTGCGTTTTCTCGTTTGTCTATGGCCAGAGCCAGAACTCATCGGATGACTTGTGGCAGATAGACTGTGTTTCAGTTCCAGTCATGACAGATAAAAACTTTCCTAACCACACTAACCAGCCATTTTAATAAGCGGTTCTCTTATCTTATGGCCAATCAGCTCTGAGCTCAAATATCTCCACAGTGCACTGTCCAGGTGTGAAACTAAGATTGGATCCGTTTACAAAAGAAGTGGAAATGAAATCAACAACATAAAAGGTTTTACGCGATCTGTTCTGACGAAGTGTACAGATGCAACCATAGAATGTGCGACAAAACGCATGTCTGCGGAAAGCACACTGAGGTACAGTATACTACAGATCTGTCTCATACTGCCTTCAGCCCTTCATTGCTCAAAACAGACTGTTACTGTAGGTGCCACTTGTGTTGCGTAAGTTGTTACTGAAATGGTAGTTTTATTTGTTTTTCTTTTCTGAGTCTATTATTCATATTGTACCTCTTGAGAATATTACATATTTTTATGTTATGTACAGTAAACATACAGTATAAAATCCATAGCATGGCTACCATTTTAAAATTTAGCGTGGCTTTAACATGGCTGTACAGCCATGAATGCAGCCTGAATCGGAACCTGATTTTTTAATGTGCCAGGTTTCACAGGAATTATCAGAAAACAAGGAATTTCATAACTATAGTCACATGACTATAAAACTATCAATACAAATAAAATTGTTTGTATTGCAATTTGCTGTCATATTGTTAAGATAATGTATAAACTACTCTAAACATTTTAATAGCTTTCAATGTTACTTTAAATACATACAAGTAACAGCATCTAGACGAAGGGGGTGTACAACAACTGCTTTAATACTGTAGTTCAATATGGACATCTGTGAATATACTGTACATTGAATTCTTTAACATACAGCATGTGATACATTGAGAATGCAGTTTTTCTGTCCATGGATTTGACATTTAAAAACATATAGATTTAAAAACTACAGTACATGCTGTGCTTGGTGAAAGAAACACTTTCTGTTCCATTTGAAAGAGACCCTTTCAAAAGAAAGAAAAAAACTTAATATTATTTAAGAAATGTAAAATTATTAAATGGCATTCACTGGTCCTACCCAGGCCTTATTATGTTGACTACTAGCTCTGACGTGAGAAGACAAAGACAACAGATAATATTTTAAATCATTTTCTTGTGAGTGGCTTTAAAAAATGCGTATTTTTTTAATTTTACACAGTATCATGATACTGTATATATCATTGGGAGTTGTGGTAGCAACATGGTAACATCCTGTCTCAACAATGTACTTGTTCAATTTGATTAAATTGTTTGTTTCTAGCATGTACAGCCGAAACATTGTGTTTCTTTTCTTCTCTTTTCAGCATGGAATAAACCTTTACTTGCTCCTTTGCAGCCTACACATGCTGATACAGCTTCCTACTTGAACTACATCTAAGGTAGTACAATTAGCACAGGAAAGCATTAACAGGTTAAAAAAAACATTTAAAACTGTAACGGTTTTTAAATGATAACCACATGCACCTGCATCACTTTAATTAATTACTTTAACTACAGTACTTTAAGGATTCACAGTGCCACATGGCGGTTTTACACTGCTCTCCATGACACCAAAATGCCTTCCGTGGTATACCTACTGACTCTTCACACATTCTAGATGGCTGCATCTGTATTACAGTTAAGGGTAAAGATACAACAAAGCATTACTGTTGTTACATCATAGCCTATGGAAACTTCAATACCAGACTAAATGTGATAGCCTCCAGAATGATGCATGTCACTGCTTTTCCACATTAGCACAATTGTTTTCAGACATACTCATAGTCATCACTTCCCCCTCCCCTTATTTCACAAACGTCAATGTCTTGGAAATGCAACATCACCAGCAACATACTGTACAACAGGAACATCTGAGCCATAACATACTGTATAAACACTGAATTGTCAAGTCTGCAGGAAACTGAAAGAAAGTGGTGAGAAACAGATGACCTAAAGAATACAGGATGATTACTAGCTTTTTTTTTTCCTGATGACAAAATAAAAAGATTATACTCTGTGTGAACAATGTTAAAAATGGTCACCGAAAAGAAAAAGAAAGTGTGATTGGTACTGCAACACATTTCACTGCTGTTAAAAGAAATATTAAATAATCTTTTTAATACCACAAGAGTCCCTCTTAATGTTTTAGTGTTTTTCACATATTCAATTAGAAGAAACACAATAATCACCAAAACTTTGTATTATGGTGGTGTACACAATGTTTTACAGTGGTAGCAGCTCCTGGCCAGATAAGAACTTGAACATTTCTTACCATTTCGGCCGACTTGTAGACTTCACCACTGGAGACATTCCATCCCTGTACAGGCTCTTGGTCTTGCTAAAGTTAACAATATTGAAAATCACCCTCTGTAAAACAAGGAAAAAAGCATTATCAGTACCCTGCTATAAGTGTCACCCTGGAACTAAACAGACTTATAAAAATTATAGATTAATAAAATATTTGCCAAACTGATGGTGAAATGGAGAACCTTAAGTAATTTCAAGAAAGTAATGATTCACGGTAATTAAATTCTTAAAGGCTGCTAAGGTTGCACGGCTCTGTCAAAAAGTATTGTGCATAGGCAAGAAGCCAAGAAAGATGCGAATCATGGCTGCTTCAAATTCAAGATTTCTTGATAAACATCGTTATTATTACATTTGCTGTTGTTTTAATGCCAAGGTGTTTGACATTCTGAGATATTTACACAGTGCCGTGATAAACATTTACATTTTTTATATCATTGATAGGTACTAGGGTGGCATGGTGATATACAGTACAATGGTTTGCATTGCTGCTTCAGAGCACTAGGGCCCTGAGTTCAATTTGTGGGGTGCTACTGTATATTTGTGGAGTTCGTATGGTATGTTCACCCCATTTCCTGTCGAGAGCCGCAGATGCAGCCCTTTCCTCATGATTTAATTTGCCCACCACTGCTTTCCCCTTCTCTGTTTCTTCTTCCCTATTTCTGCCTTGGTTTGCGTTGCTTTTGTCTGTTACTACAGAGTGTAATGCAGAACCTTGTCGTTTTTATATTTGTGATTTCCCTCCAGGTAATCCAGTTTCCTGTCACAGTCCAAAGACCTATTGGTAGCTCGTCCTTCTACTGGGAAAATTGACACCCACGTGAGCGCGTGCATGTTTGGTGTGTGTGTGCCCTGTGATGGACTGGCGTCCCATCTAGGGCGTATCCTGCCTTGCGCCCATTGCTTGACAGGATAGGCTCCAGGCAACCCTGCATTGGATAACGATATTTAGAAAATGGATAGATGATGGTTACTTTTTTGTGCCTATAAACAAAATTCTATTGTGTTGGTATGATTACATAATATAGAAACTGTAAAAAAAAAGATACATCATGTTCAGAAGCCAACTTTAGGAGGTACTTTAGTTGTGAAGCATTCATAAAAGTCATGCTCTTTTCCCATTCCTGAGTTTCGGAAATCAAAACATGAACAAACAGCAGAAACAAAAGCTAAGAATGAATCTAGCTGTGCGTTTTATCTCTGAATCCACTTAAGTATCATGTCACGAAGGGCCAGGTCATACAGGATTTTTTTCCAGTAGGTGAAAGATTGACTTACTGTATACGGTACTTCTTTTTCCAAGTGCAAGTAAAGGCCACTTGTGTTGCCCTTCTGATATTGTCCTCAGAATTTCACCCCCCCTGTGGCTTATCCATTATGTGCAGGTAAATCTTGTTCCCTAATTAGCAGCTCATTAACCCTACACCTGTGAAAACTACAGACCTCAGCATGAATGCCATATCTTGACTAATTGATATTTTTGTTCACTCCATGCCTTCACTCCAGACAATGCAATCAGTTACATCCCACTACTTCAGCATTGTCAAACACCGTTTCTGGAAGGCTACAGAGTCTTCTGGCTTTCATTCCATTCCAGTTATTAATCACGCAATTGGTCTGACTATTTCATTAGACAATTTTAACATTCTGTACAAGTTTCCGACTGTTTTCAATGTGCAGTGACCACGAAACAAATACAGTACATTTCAAATCATTGAATTAAACAGGTCAACAGAAGAGCAACTTCTACATCAAAAATAGACAGTTTAAATGACAAGAAATACAAGGAAACATTTGTCGTTATTGGACAAATGTTGCAGCACATACAGTACATGTTTTAGAGGACTGCACAATGCCCGTTTTCTTCTCCATGCTATATTGGCATTCATCTCTAAGCAGTCATTGGAGAATTTCTCTACAAATTACTATTTGGAAGGCACATGATTTAAATGACAAAAACAGAATTATGTAGAACAGACACAATCTGATTCACAGTAAGTTAAAAATAGACAAATGAAGGTCACGTGTACTGTAACTTCCTTGTTCTTGCAGACAGGAACCTGTATGTTATTCCCGTCTTCCAGCTCCAAGCTCCTTCACATGACACTTTGCCCCCTGTTCCTTTTCCTTTTTTTTGCAAATATATCGCCCTTGTTGTTCAGCTAATTCACTCTGCACTGAAGCCATGTATGGGAGGTGAAATACTTGCATGTGAAAATCTATTCACTTTATCACACATGCAAAACTGTGCAGACAGTAGAGACCCCAGGAATATTTTTTCTCTAATGGACAGGGTTCTGGGTTGGCACAGTGGTGCAGTGGTTTAATATAGCTGCCTCGCAGTGTGGGGCCCTGGGTTCAGTTACAGATCTGGGGTGCTGTCTGTGTGAAATTTGTACATTCTCCCTGTGTTCGCATGAGTTTCCCCCAGGCGATCAGATTTTCTCCCACAGTCCAAAGACATGCTGGTAGGCTAATTGGCTTTTGGGGAAAATTCCCCCTGGTGAGAGTGTGTGCGTTTTTGAGTCTATGTGTGCCAAGGGATGGACTGGCGTGTTCCATCTGGGCTATAGCCCACACTGTGCCCATTGAGTTTGGGAATAAGATCTGGCCTCCGTCATGACCCTGTATTAGATAAAGTTGTTAGAAAATGAATGGATGGTGCAGGGAACTGGTTTAGAATGGCATTTTTTAGTGTATTGTAGGGATTTTAAAATGATGGTGAGCCCAGGTTGAAAACTGCATATCTCACTAGCTACTGATAGTTTTATTGGGTATTGTTAATCGAATCCTTCTCACTCACACTAGCACTGCAGTGGCAAGGAAGAAATTCAGATAGACATGTTAACACTTACAGAGGAATCAGAAATGTAAATGATTTGGCAAATTTAAATCTGAATTCAAAAATAAGCAGGCACCCCAAAGGCAATAATTAAACTTTATTTCAAAAGGTACGCATTTGCATCATACTTTCAAGAAGCAATTTAAAACTTAAAATAGTATCCAGCTTCTATGAAATGTTACGGTGACAGTTTCTTAACTTGGGCCTTCCAGAGAGAGACTTAAAACATTCTGGAATGAAGCCGGCCTACTGCATAATGATAAGAGAATCAGTTTCAACACAGAGGATGCACACAGGATAAAGAGAGAGAGAGATTTTTTTCTTCAAAAAAATTAACAACAAACACCTTTAGAAGGAACTTATCTCTAGATACAGAAATAACTGTTTCCCAAGAAATCTACTCTGAGCAGCTGTGCACTGTGAAGCAAACAAGCTATCAGCAGGTCAGAATACCTTTAAAGAAAGATCCATGCTTTCCAAGAAAGTATGAACCCTTTCCTCCTAGGATTCTGATTAGGATCGATTTATAAAAATATTACTAATCACCACCTAGTAAATGACTCCTATTTATAGGTAATATTAAATTATTGAATAAGGTGAGATGGTGGAGTAAACTATGTGATGCTGAAATCCTATTAATCCCCCTCTGCCCTCAATGTAGAGACAGGGATTGTAGCAGCCTGATTTAGACCCAGGTAAAATGACATTAAACTGATGTTAAGACTGGCAGCAGGCTCCTGTATTGAGGAGATAAGACCATTGCTGCTGGCATTTCAATTACACTTTACTGCCCTGGACATCTGTTGCCAGCCTACTTTCAGCTTTTCCTTAAGCAAAACACATCCTCATTCTCTCTCATTCAAGTCTTTTTTAGAAATTCACATTGTCTTATTTAGTTGTTAAGATTCATGCCTTTAATCTATTTGTTAAGCGTGTTTAACTCTGAATGGGTTATTCAACACAACACAACAGTAGGCTACAGCAGACTAGTGTCTTTATGATACACAGTGATTAATAATAGGTTTTATTCTGTATCCTCTTTGGATACAGATAACACAGCAGAGTAATGTTATATAACATGAAAGGAATTGAAAATGTAAGAAAGAAATATGTGCTTGCTATAGGAGAATGCTAAGTGACTGCTGCTAATGAGTATCCACAGTCTAAATTCAAGAAAGGGCACCATTTAAGGGTAATAAACACATATAAGTTCCCATTTGCTTGGGGTCTCAGAAGTGGTTCAACTAGTAAACCTGTTTGACGGAGCACAGTTTGAGCCCTACAATCCAGACATTGACAGCTCAATCCTGGTCAATGCCATTTGCTTACTGTCAACGGGATCCCTCATGCAGCGGCACATCGGCTACGCACTGCTGCAGCTGGTTTCCTCAGCTTACCAGTGCAACAGCATCTTGCGACTTTCTTGTGCTTTTGTTGTGCAAGCTTGCTTGTGGAGAGAGCTGCATCATCTCTCCAGTTGATATAATCCATGAAGGTGCGGCAAATGGCTATGACAGAACTCATTTTGGAAGGTCCTCAGACAATTTTTGGAGGGGCAAAAGAAGTAAATACCAATCTTGTCACAGGAGGAATTCTGAATCTTCAAAACAGCACCTACGTAAGGTCCTGAGGTTGATTGAACAACCTGTAACTTACTGAATGTTTGAGTGTTAACGAGCCATGAAATGCTTGACAACTAAAGCATTATTATTAAAGAAACAATAAATAATCTCTTTGCTATGATCTGCAAGTCATTCATGTTTAATATATCATAGCTAATGCAGCCCTATACTGATTTCAGTGCTGATTAGAGGAGAGGGGCTCCCCTTACTGACAACAACCCATGGTCCCAGATGCCTGTGAGGCTACATGGGGCATGGTGTCATGCACAGCTGAGAGAACCCTATATCTCACTCTGCATTCAGACCCGCATAGTGAAATGTACTTAAGGAATGCTACAATTGCCAGCTACAATTGGCTTGTGACAAAAGCAAGGCTTGAGCATGCGATTATAGAGCTCAGTCTGCACTTACTAAAGCCAGTTAGGAGGCCCTGTATGGTATTTTTAAGTCACTGCAGTGTTTTTGAGAAATGAAAACCTCATGAAGGAAAACAATATAACACCTTGAGTCTCTGCCATATTGGTAATACTATATGGATACGGATGAAGGTGGAGTGGAATAATCATCACATCTGGAATAAGTCGTTGAAGAAAGGCTGATAAATTTTCACATGACTCCAGCTGTACTGTATGGCCAATTCTTCAGCAAAAGAGAGCGGGAGGTCTGTAAGAAGTGAGAAAAGTGAGCCTGCCTGTTACACTCAGGACCAGCACTTAATTTGTTGGAACCAAGTGCAATTAATCACATTCATTGGAAATTAGGAATGCATATTGGGAGGGCTATTGACTTAGGGTAAATGGATGGGTTTTGAAGTCTTTTCAATTTTTACCATTATCAGTTTGCTTATTCACATATCTACTTTCTTCTTCCACTGTCTTTGAATTTGTATCAATGTTATCAGATATATTGTTCCCTCTTTACTCATCTGAACAAATAAAGTTAGAGTGGTCAGTCAAAGACCACTCCAATATGAATCAAGAAGGGTTCATAGGAAACCTCATATTCTTTTTGCTGTTTCTCTACTTCATTGCATCACCACAGTATCCTTCACTGGTTTTCTGGAATAAGCTACTGTATATGACGACCACATTCAGCGATCAGTAACGTTCTAAGCAAAATAGTACTGTATATACAAGTCTTGTTAAGAACCTGCTTATGTGCATATTTTCATATATACAGTTTATATGTATACCTTATATTGTACATATTTGCAGTTAAAACAATTTGCATCCTTGCCATTGCAATTAATATTTTGTTCAAATTTATGTAAAATGAGAAATGCTAAATAGATTTCTTCCCCATAATACATAATATGTTCTCCCAAAATCTGGCACTACAGTTTTCAGTGTTAAGGCTTTGACTAAATCATAACTTCAGCCAAGCCAATAATTACATTATTTAGGTATTAAAATGATTACAAACTAGACCTATACAACAGAAACTCATTCTCAAATACTAGGTCTGCAATTTTCAATTGGTGGCGAGTTTAAAGTTTTGATTTAATCCAAGCATAACTTCATGCGGCCCTATTTGCAAAGCAATAAGATAAAAATGATAGCCATGTTTTAGTTAAAGCTCTGCTTTAGAGCCTGTCAGTAAGATTAACAACTTAATACAAATTAATTCCAGTTCCTATTATGGTTATAGTCTGGTTATACTGCATTTTGAAAAAAAAAAACAACATACTACTAGGTTATAAATTGTAATGATTGAAAACACTCAGAAAAACAGAAAAGACACATTAAAATGTTCAGTAAATTTAACCTACTTTTAATTAGGTTACGGTTATTGCACATTTCTGCCCACTTCACTTAACGACAGTTCAGTTTTAATGCCTCTCAATGAGTAGTGTTGTTCAAAGAGAAAAATTGACTCCTTGTCTCTCAAAAAGTGCACACAGAGCGTGCATTTGTATATTCAATTAAGCTCTTTCAGTTAAAACTCCTGGTACAGTTTTTACACTTATTGTGTACTTTTACAGTCGGACTGTCAAAAGAGATATCATTTTTATGAAACCTGTCTAGCTTTCCTCAATCACAGTGTATCCAAAGAAGAAATATGAGGATTGCCCCTACTGTGCATACCGCATATAATATGAAGATGCAGCACAGGTACAGGCTATACTATTGAGGATTTGGGGAGACTTTTTTGTCAACTGACAGAACAGCACTTGTGATTGATCTTGCTATGAAAAGAAAAACAAAAAATTTAAATTGATTGATCAAAGTATTTAGTTTACAGGTACAAAAGGGAGAAAGAGAGAAAGAAGATTAGTGGTCAAGCCTTCCACAAAACTGTTTCTTATTACTTCCTCCCAGATGTGATCAACTCATGTTCTGACACAGCAATTGGGATTCCCTGATTATGAGCTGTTAATAGCTTTTATAATATCTTAACCTGAGATCTGCTACATCAGCTAGCCCTATATGTCAGCTATATGTCCCTCCTCATTACATTGAGACAGCCCCTACCCACACTTAGAGAACACATCTGTTCTCTCTGGCTTTCTCCTAACCATTTATCTTCCCTCACTGTGATATTCATTCTCAAATAATTGCTTGCATATGATTAGTGACAGTTTCTATCCTTAGTAAGCCAAGCAATGTCTTTTTGTATTGTAACCCTGTGCATAAAGCTTTAGCTAACTATAAGATTTCGACACTTCCTGCTGGTTCTTAGTATCTGAAAGGCTTTAAATGAAGTATTTGCTTGATGGTTTGCTATATTCAATCAACGTTTTTTTTCTGTTACCTACTGTATGACCATTTAGTGTATTTGTATGTTCTGTATATCTGGTGACACGTCTACTGTAGCATATTCAAAAACAAATTGTACATTGAACAAATTCAATTGTAATCTTGATTTTGGTTCTTAATATCTAATAATTCCCCACTCCATCATTATTCCTTATAAAACTGACAAATATATTCAAAACATTGAAATCACTCCCAGTCTAAACGAGCAGAAACTCTTATCAACCAAGAACCAGTGCTGTGAATCTGTTAGGACCAGTTACTCTGCTACAGTGTTCTCAGGATCTAGGGAATGAAAATCATCTAGTATCTGTTTCTCAACCTTCCAGTAAGACATCTAGTGTGGCCAAGTTAAGATAAGCTAGACAAAAGCCAACAATGCAAGGAGAAATAACTATATTATCCACTGTTTAAGAGTGGAAAAGCTTATTTAGACACGCATCGATCTGTAGTCCTTCGGGCTCTGGTGAAAGTAGAAGTGCTGCAATGAAATATTAAATAGAGCATTCTAAATTGAAAGGAAAGCAAGGCTCTTTATAATCAGGATTTTTAAAGTACTCAATTTGTATTTGTTTTGCATGAAGGACCACAATATTTGCATAATTAATATACCACATAGAAGATAGTGAGTGAGTCATTATGTAATGGAGCAAGTTTGTAAACCGCCTCTCTGAAGTGGCCTTATGCCCCCAGGATGGTTGGAAACACGCCTGTGTGCTGAATGCTCCTGACAGACAGGTGTAGGGAGGGCTCCTTTGGCTCTGGGAAGACACTTCACCTTCACTGCCTTCCTGTCTTGATTGTTAATGGCAGCTCTCCTGCTCCTCTCTGGCAGCCTTTGGTCAATTGATTGCTACTGTATAAAATACTGCAAACAGACAAACACAGATCTTGTGCTGACATGGGCTGACTCTGCAAAAGCAGGGGTCTTCACAGTCCTGCACAGGGACTCTCATACAGATGCTAAATCCCACCGGTGTCATTTTACACCCTCCACCCACACCACAACAGAATTCCAAGTTCTGGATAAATCTCAACTCACACACACTGACAACTCCATCACATACTGTACCTTATTCTCAAACGTTTAAGGTTTTATTAGTTTATGAAGTCCTAAGACAAACCAATAAACTGAAAGATTATGTTTCATCCAGGCATATTTTGGTCACAAATGCACATTAGGTAAATTGATATCTTTTTGCCCTGTGTGACATGGATCCCCTCATATCCCAATACAGTGATCAGGAAGGTGGACTCTCTTAGAAAAGTCTTGTGAGATCTGGTAAGCTGACATTTTGGTTCTCTCTATAATAATTAAAACTGCATCTGTATCAGCACTGCACAGAATGAATTCCTAAAATAAGAGAAAACTGACCTCAAGGCCCCCCTGACCACTTCCAACAATTCTAAATCACTTTTTCATGAGAATATTTTACATAAAGATGTAATAGAACAATAGATCACATACAGAGTGATAAAGCAAAGGAAAATATGAAAAAGTATTGAAATGTTATTGCCTCATATGACACTTTATTGTGTAATTCTTCATGCAAAGAGAAACAATCAATTCCATAATATTTTGCACTGTAGATTAGCAGTTCTATTCAGATCATTCATGTTAGTGGGACAGTTTGATGAGACAGTGGGAAGAATTGATATGATACCTATTCAAACAAGGGTCCAGATGTCAACGTGAGAACTGCAAAAGGCTAGATGGAAACCAGCATTTAGGCCTTTTGTGCACAAGAGGTCATAGGCAAGAGAGGGTAGTTGGACTACAACATTAATTCAACAGACTTTTAAGTGATTTACATAATTTACATCACATAAGCCTGTGTTCAGGATTTTTTTTTATCAAGCTAATCTTGGCAAGAGCCAAGTTCAGCAACTGAGCACTGGTTTGATCAGAGTTCTGCAGTGGAAAATATAGCAAGGGCCGAAGTGGCCTGCCCATCTTCAGACGCCTGTGCTCAGGAGGTCTCACAAGGACACCTGCGTTGTGAACAAGTGCTCTGTATCATTTTAATGCACAAACAAGCAGCAAACAAAGTATTAAAATTGTTTCAAAACCCTGGTATTTTCTAAGTCTTTAGACCATTAATGACAGTGACAGAAGTGGACATTATTTACAGTATTTCTTATAGTGACACAACATAAATTGCAAAGCATGCTAATAAGTCAAATTTCAATTCTTCATGCCAGGCCAACTTTGGACATTAGAATAAGATTTGTACAAATATATTTTTTAAATGAGATACCAAACAAGGAACTAACAGAATCAAGCTATGTTCTAAGTTTTAAAAACCTGCATCCAACATGAGAAACAAAGGTATCTGGAATCATGAGTACAGGTTCCATCACTAATATACTGTGTACTGTACAGTAGGTGAGGCAATACTTAGACTTGGCTGAATAATGGGGCTTTAGAAAGCTTTCACATACAGTATGTGAATTCAGTGACAATATGTATAATCAGTCTAAAGACTCCTTTGTTTAGTGAAACACTTCTGCATTTTGCATCCATCTCTTATTTCAAGCTAGAATCATGAGGTACAGTGCTTTAGGTTTAGGGTGTTTCACGAAAGGCAATTTATAACTCTATTGTATTGCACTGTAAGAGTTTAACGACTTTAATTAGGCGTTCCTGTTCAGTGACTGACAGTCAAGCACAATATCCTGAAGACAATTCATGGGGTCATACTCTGTGAGACAATAAGAAAGTCTGTTATGTAAAAGCATTTCATTACCACACTTAGATTCTTGAAGCTTCGAAGGAGAAGTTATGATGGAGTGTTTAAAAATTAAGGATGAAAAATTGGTGTGAAATTACCAATAATAACGTGAAATGGAGGTAGGCAGTTTTCTATGCACACGGTCAGCTCGCAGAACCGCTTGTAGCCTCAGATATGCGAAGATTCTGCTGCCTCCCATTAATTGACAGAGCGTTTCGACAGCTCCAAGGCAATAAGACATTGTGAATTCTTCAACGCATGAAAAATGCAGCAAGCTGTTTATTAGCCTGTGCTTCACTTCTCTGCTATTGAATTTAAGACGTATAAACCTACACAGACAAATCTGAATATATATACTGAACATGCATTGAACCTTTGAATACACATACTCTCAGACCCTTTTCCACACATATCTTTTCCCAATTCACACAAATAAAGAGCAGAGCAATGTACACTGACAGCCGTTGCTTTTATTATTCACCTTGGCAGGAGAAATACCCGTGCTCTAAATACAAAGTGCGATCTCTGGTCTCAAGAGGAGGACTGCCTTTTATTTTTTAAACCAGTGAATCATTTTAGAGCAGCAGCTTTGAACTACAGTATGATTTAAAAGGGCCCTGACTTCAACAGGTCCTTCCCTTCAGATAACTGATCTGTATAAATTGATAGCATACATGCAGAGCCTATATCCAGATGCAGCCGAATAGTGCACATATTAAAAATCAGTCCTGTCTTCCAGCGGCTCTTGCTTTAGACATCACAAAGTTAATTTGTTCAACCTAGCAGCTCTCTCCATCTCTCGCAACATTTTTGCTCAGGGTCCCCCGTCAAGCGATTCTGGAGCCGTGAAATTGTCAGGAATGATGGATGACTATCAACCTTCTGTTGTCTTCTTGCCCGCTCCTCAGAGATTTACAGGCTTGCTGACTGTAAGGCATGAAAACGAATCTCTATTTCTTTTTTTTCTTTCTGCCACTTTTACTTCTTGTTAAATACATAAAATGTATGGACTCTACACACATGTATACAAAGCTTATCTTTTTAATGGATAGTGTCCTCTGTCCTACTGTATGTTACTCACCGCCTTGCATTCCTATGTATTGTATCATATATAAAGGAAAGCATGTTGCATGTATTCTGTGCAACAACATTGCCCTGAAAGCAAAGTAGCACTATTTTCACTATTTTGCCTACTAACAAATCTGACTTTACTGACAACCGATTTTTTTATTGTGGTCCCAAACTCCCCCAACTTCAATATTCCCGTTATTAACCCAGTGCTTTTTTGATGCTATACTGTACTTAACATGTACAAACTTGTCTGTGTTTTCTAAGCATGTTACAGCATCAAAAAGCTAATAATGTTTTCAGAAAAGTAATTGTATTACCATTACTATTTTAGTGCATGTAATGATTGTTGGAAGGCATTATGTTAATGCAATTAAATGGATGTTACTATTCTTTCCATTCTAATTGAAGGCATTTTGCATTGCCTTCTTTTTAAGAGGCAAGTCTGTGTCTAAATGGTCCCTTTGGCCATGTAGACTTCAGAAAGGAAAATGAGATGCTGCTATGTTTCAGCTTAGGGTAATCTACATGTGTGGCATGGCCATAGAATCTTGTACTTAGTTCTCTCCTTCTTTTGTTAGAATGTGAGAACTCTAAGAAAGCAATCTGTCCAAAAGACAATGACAGTTCTGGTGAATGTTGTATACAATGTTCCAAAACACAGAATCTTTCTATTCTTCTGGAACTTGGTGATGAAACTGTGACAGAATTGCAACCAAATCAAACTAACAAAGAACTTGGCAACTCACTTTACATTACATACCACTGAATACGCCAGCAGTGCACTCCCCTTTTTGGAAATAAAAAGTTTGTAAAGGAAATGTGAGCGACGTTTCCTATCATTTTTAAGCCGTTCCACATTTTATGGTGAGCTTAATTAGACACGCTTCAGATATCATCTATACTCTGTGGCTCATTAAGTTTTAATTAAATCCTAAGAGGATCCAAGTTCTTTGGGAATCCCATTACTGTCCCAGAATATACTAATTTTTCATACAGGAGCACTGGCTCAGCGTGATTACATAAAAACCTACAGTACTTGCACTGTAAATAAATTTACACTGTGAATCAAAACCTGAGGTAAGCAATCACAGTTGTTTAGCACAAGTATTAACTCAAAAGCATCACCTTGCTGGCTTGCCACTATTTTCAACCACTGTAACATTAGATCCATTCATGCTCAGGAAATCTCTATTGAAGTAGTATTCACTAGACTATATAATGAGCAGTATACGTTTGGCCCTTCTGGTTTAGTTCTTAAGCATTCAAATCACACACACAATCCACTGTAGTCCTCAAGGCAATACATCATTACTCTTCTGTGACACTACATTTGGAACTTTGTACTGTAGATATACCCTTCACTTACAACTGCACAGGTATTCAGCTACAAAAATGATCAGAAAACTTCAAATCCCACCGATCTTTGGGAAAACAGAACACTATACTTCAGGGTGGCAGATGGACATCGGAGAAAGCCAATCTGGTCTCATGATTGGAGATTATTTGGGAGCATGCTGGCTTTAGCTAGCACTTTTTGATTCAGGGACTGGCAGTGTTTCAACAAAGACATGAGTAACTATGATGGTGACAGTAAATATGTTACTTTGTTTTCTCTATCTGCATTAATTACAATATGCCCTTTGGTCAAGTTTGACACCCTGCCAAAACCAGCAGGGCAAAATATGAGTCATTTTGTGATTAATAATGCATCACTGTCTAGAGGATAAGTGCCTACATCTGAGACTGAACCCAGGATTCTAGCTAAAAATAACATCGCTTGCAGAACATTCAGCGAACTTAAGCCGGCAGGTATTCTCTTATCTCTTAACTGTTCACACACACACTACATCATTTGAATATTTACATCTGAAAAAAATAAGAAAATGTTAGAATTTCTTTCAAGAGTTTAGAGCTTATAGTCTTTGACCCCAAAACTTCAACAGGAATGTGCTCATGACAGAAAGTCGGTAATAATCACATACGTTTGTTAATCATTATTTCATGGAATAATGTGCTAGGAAGTAGGTTTGAGTTTTGCCAACAAATAATGTGAGGGATGTTCAATATTCAATGCCAAGATCTCATGGGCAGCCCAAGCAGTAAATAAAAATGTATTTCCATCTCTCTGGCAAATGATTTCCTTGGTAATTGTGGACCCCACACATAACGACTTGTTTGAGAGAAAAGAACAAACCAGGGTCGACAGTTCCAACAACAAGGGTTCCAAGGACATCACAGTCCTGACAGCAGTGCTGCGTTAGCAGGAAGTGATGTCACAGGTCAAAAATTTTAATTCAGGATGATCCTCAGGGGACTTCAACCCTGTAGCCTTGCAGTATCAGCAGGGGCTGCTCAGAATGCTCAATGTTAGCAGCCTAGCACCTCTGAAGAATATCAATCTCACTCCTGCACACTCAAGACAACTATCAGGTAATGACCTCATTAATTAATCAGCAATGAGCAAGTGCTAGGCTCAGTTAACCCTTTCTTACACCTACCCGAGAAAATGAATTGGAAACAACCATGGTACACAGGAAAGACTCTATTGCCATCTGTTGCTGCAGGAATTCTCGTTTTGATTGAGAGGCTGTAAAAAGCTTTCTTCGCAACATGGATTCATCTATATGCACAGAGCATATTTCTCTGCAGGCCTTTAAGAGGGACTGTTAAAACATGGCATGTAGTTTATCATGGAGTCAGACAGTTTTGAGCTCTGAGGTGCATCTGCTCTTGTCAGACTGCTTGTCAATGCTAAAGGAAGGACAAAAATAAGGAATATGGCCATAGCATTTCACAAAGAAATTATTTAGGCTATAATTGGTGAAAGTGAGAATTGATGAATGGACAAATATCTGAAATAAAAAGGCGACAACTGTATTAATTTGGTACTGTAGCAGTACATCTAAAGCACTGCAAAACTATTTTTCACTAAGTTAGAGAGCCATTAAAAGTGCAACAAATACAACTGATTCCAATACTCATTTGCTGTATTTTTAATGCTTCTCAGAATACATCAATGTGAATTGTAATAAAAGTACTGTAAACAAGTTATTACTTTTGGGTTTTCTTTTTTATTTAGAGCAGACAAGGTCAGTAAACACTCTGAGACTGAAATAAGGGCAACGTCATATATGCTGTTTATTTATCATAAAATTATTACTTTAGTTTTTGTACGGGAATTTGTATTAAAGACATGTTTTGTCCTTTAAATACCAACACGGTAAACTGTTTCTCAAAGCTTTTTCCATCTTTCCCTCACTTTCAGTATGCAGCTCTCCATCTGAACAATTATTTAACTACGGATTTCTGAGCCCTTTGCTGGTGATATCACAAGCTCAGAGATCTGTCTGCTACAGTAAGTGGCACCACATCACTCCTTATCCGTTTCACGGTTCATTCTAGCTTTTACGACCTCCTCTGAGGCCATGTTCGAAATCAGTTTCACTATTTCAGAGCTCCCAGCTCCTTGCTGTATTTGTACAGTGGAATGATGTCTCGGATCACCTAGCTACTCAATGTAAAACCAACCTGCATCTCACACACACATCAGACACTTGTAATTCGGTGAAGAGGACTGTCCCTACTCAGGTTCCACCAGTTTGCCTCCAAACGCACTGGCCTTTACATGGGTTCGAGTAGTCTTCCCCTCTCACAATCTGTAAACAAACAAATATACTGTAGCAGTCAGCAGCATCTGCACACAAACATGCTAACTATAGCAGCCGTCTGCACTCCTAACGCTCAGCCAGGCCGTTCTTCCAGCCAGGGATTGGAAACTTCCTGTTGGTGGCATCTACTGTACATGACATCAAAGTGCAACGATCAACCAGTCTGCGTACAGCCACTAGTGCCTCTGCCTTGCGTAACCAGGCTGTATTAACCAGCAGCTGACAGTGCATCTCCTGTGCCTGGCCAGTCTGCAAACAGTAAAATTAACACAAAACAGTCATCTTGGAGCTACTGGCACATTTCCAGATCCATCAGTCTATGTTCTGCACACATGATACAGGGAGAAGTACAGGTAAAACCCTTCAGATGCTGCCAAAGCCAGCAGCTAGTCAGACTTCTCTGTCAATCTGTACTTTCCTTGTAGAGTGAGGGTCTTCCCAGAAAAACCCTGCTCTCTGAATGTCACCTACTCGTTTAACTGTTATATTTTCTCACAAGTATTACAGTAACATGTGTATGACATGACATGCAGCTCAGCCACCTTATAACTTCTACAGCCCTGCTCCTTTGGCAGGCCTCTAGAACAGGCTGTCATCAAAGTCCTGTGGATGGATGCCCTCCGGGTAACTAGGTCACTCTCAATCTCCTTCCATCTTAAAGCTGGAGCTTGTTTTGCTTCTTGGCTTACCATGCTACACAAGTCACACACGCAGCCACCAGCCCACTCCTGAATAAACAGCTGCTTACACATAGCGAGCCTGCTCGCGTACAATACCAGATCTGTGACCTCATACTGTAGCACTAACGCAGACAAACAGGAACGCCAGCACTACCACAGCTCCAGGCAGGCTGTTCTTGCTACAGTGCCTCTGCATGTCTTAGGCAAACACAACAATACAACCTCACAGCATACTGCTCACGAGAAAACGTTTTCCTGTCAGCTCTTTGTCTGAAGGGATGCAGGCGGCTTGTTTAAGTAATGCCGCTGGAAGGCCACTTTCAGCTGTTGCTCACCAAATTTCAGACTACCTACAGCTGTAGGCCCTTAAAAAGACAAGCGTCTCAAGAAGCAGCTCTGCTTCTCAGCATTTCATGCCTTAGGCAACCTCACAATAAACGCATATAATTACAGCACAAAGAGCCATAAACTGTGCTTTTTTATTGAATGGCTACTGGTTTTAATATAGATTTTAAACTTCAACAAAGAAAGATTCTAAGAAGGATAAAGATGTGCGATACACTATATAAACAATGTTTTGTGAAAACTTAAAAAGTCACTATGCAAAGACTCAACTGATGTTTGTTTTGGACGAGAGCTTCTCAGGCTTAATATGAGGCACACTGAGATATTGATAACATTTGTATATCCCACTAAGTCAAAAGTTATACATGCTGTTGCAGGTGCTCAGGCCATTCTTGGATACGAGAGCACTGAACCTCCTGCAGAGAAGTGTTGCTCTTCACTCTCTGCTATAACTGTCTGTGGCATATCTCAGCAATAACCAGTAAGGTTTAGATCAGCCAATTTCACTGGCAAACACATTCTCCTATTTGTTCCCTTTTCTATATTAGTTGTGATGATCATGCTCAATGATGGTTCAATAGAGGAAGCAATCATTATCATCCAGAAGTCGGGGATAATTATACTAAAATAAGGTCTCAAGTCTCAATATCAGAATAAGGACCTTATCTTGATGCATGGCTTCAATGGTGCCTATCTAGATGACTGTGATAAATCCTCCACATCTATTGTGTTCTGCAACTTCTTGTTTCAACAAATGGACTCCGTGTTCTTTCTTGACCTTCGCATGCTTGTCAGTATTAAATATGGGAAAAAAAAATATTTTTTATTGCACCAGTCATTATAACCTGCCAGGCACTACCCCTCGTCCATTTCAGGTCTGGGGAGGCTCATGGGATGCAATTAAAATCAGTCTGGAAATCTTTTAATCTTCACGGAAGTGTGCTAATGGTCTATATAGAAAATATATACTCTATACTACTGTATATTGATGATGACCTCTTAACTGAGCAACACTAAGGAAGGGATGCTGAAATTAACTGAAAGTTTTAATATGACAATCCTTTTTAAAGAATGAGGCACTTACACCATCATGTTTTTGTTTGACAATGTCTGTTTTTGCTAACAGGGTATACCATCTTTATTTACTGTATAGTATGTCCATGCATACCTATACTAATAGTCTTGTCTATTTATACATGTATTTGTAACTATTCAAAAATGCATTTTTTTACTCATGCTCCATTTTATATAGCTCAGATGATTTAACCACAGTGGAATCACAAGATTTCCATGCACATATGTGTAACACCCACATATTATACTATGACACCAACATCCTACTAACGGCTTTGTTATCAGTATTGTTTCTATTTGAAAGAAGTGAGTCATTCTGGATTTTTTTCTCATACAGCTAAAGTTAGATACGTCCCACAAATATTTGGCAAAATTACATAAATTCCTTGTATTCTGAATGCAACGTAATTATTTATACTGTATCTGTGTTATGACCACATCATTGTCCCAATACACATCCCCAAGATTCAACTCTTCCTATAACAGAATGTGTTAATCTTGCTCTGATTTTTCCTGAGTGTTTCAAATTCTCTCTGACAAGCAGATATTGCTCACATTCAATTAACCTGAAACTATATCATAAGCAAAATACTTAAGGAAATGATTGCGTATTCCCACAGAGAGAAGAACAGAACTTCCATTCCTTCTTTATTTCTTACTGGCATACATGACACTGATGTTCTCAAAACAGATGTAAAGATTAAGAGACTACCTAGTCATCTTCAAATGTAAGTCATTAATGAAATTAGTTTGTTATACATTTGGAAGATCCACAGGAAAGGTTTCTAAATATTTATCCCCTCCTGCCCCAGACATGTACTGTATGTTATCTCCTGTCAATATGGTACTTTCTCGAAATCACTTGATTGTTCATCAAAAACTTAAACTAATAAACTACAGTATACTTCTTAGGTTAACTGACCTATTCAAACAGCTGAAATTTTGCACCACGGAGCAATTATATACCTTCAAGGTAGGTGCATAGTATGCCTTTACATACTGTATAAGGGTGACATTACGGATACAAATAGTGGGAAAACTGAGCTGATGTTTTCCCCTTTAATGAGTAATTATCCTTGTCTGTGAGAGCATGTTCCCCATGTTCCATTGGCATGTCATTGCTCTATGGCCCATACACTACCTTTCATGATACAATTATTTGAATTGGCCCAGTAATGTTATAAACTCCTTGTAGTACAAAACATGTAAGACTAATGACAGAAGTGTGTAAGAGCCAAAGTGTTCCCTGAAATAAATGCCAGGTGTTCTTCCACAGTGAAACACACTTGCACAGTTTCCATTTTGAGTACTTTGCCTCTGTGAATGGGTGTAAACAAGTCAACTATAAACACAAGAAGAAAAAGGAGTCATGGACAGTGATGCAAGTGGAGCAACTATAAGAGTTCAAGTCTCAGGATTCTACCGTAGGTAAATATTGTATTTTCCTATTAATTACATTTTATTACTTTCACATATTAAACTATAACTCACATTTTTGCATTTGAAAGGGATTCTGCAGGTTACTGTATGATTAGTGTTACTTGGACCTTGGGAATGTAATACCCTATTTCCCACATATTTTATTTACCAGCCTCAGTTTTAAGGAATGTACAGTAACATCTAAGAAACCTGTTTTCTTCAACATACAACAGTATACATTGGTTCCCAATGCATTACCAGATCTTACATTTGACTGATGCATTATGATTTAGTAAATTCCCAAAAGAATATTAAATTTAAAGAACAAGCCTGTTTTCTTGGTCCTAGTTTATTTCTTTATTTTCTGAGAAATTGTAGGAAGACAGGAAGGTTTGCAGGTCAGGAAAATAAACGAATAGCTAAAGAAATGAACAATAGTGTCCAATTACAGCTCAGTGCCAAAATAAGGACTCAATGAAAGGGAGGATGTGCAGATTAATCCCTCCCACTAAGTTAAAGAACCTGTTTTTAAAATGTATCAACTGCCTATGCAGTTCCTCTCTCATCTTTAGGTGCTCCTGAAGTTTTCACAAACATGTACAAAACATGACTCAAGGTTTATATGGCTTCGAGAAAAAAAAAAAGAATAACTTAACTGTCCATATCACCTGGAAAACAGTCATCTGTCATTGAAGTCTACTATGTTAATCAGAAATTTCCTTAAAAATATCTAACATTTTAAGCTTTTGTTATTTAAAATATTTAATCATTTTTGCTCGGTTATCCCTTTTGCAGCCACTACTGAATATCGCTTATCTCCAATGTTAAAGACCAGCATCGCCCTGAAATGTCAGCTCTGTTTACAAGTAATCCTCATTTTCTTTGCAGTCTCTGATGAAACAAATTCACCAGGGCTGATTAGTCCTCTGCAGGCTCTTTGTGCAAAAAGGCAGTGGCAGGGCTCTGCGAAATGCCATGAAAGATGTGGAATTCAATCTGCTGTGGTTTTGGTCCAAAGACTCATCTTATGTATGAAGTTTCTACTATAGAAAATGTTACTGCATATGTCAAGTCAACCACACATGAATAGACAGATTCCATGTCATGACAGTGATTAGCCCCAGAGGTTTATGGGCTCAAGCCCCCAATGTAGACAATGAAGATACCTGTACAATGCAATTATATCTTGGAATATGGTACTTTACAAATGAGCTACCCTGTGATGGACTAGTGTCTCATCTATGGGCAGTCTTGTTAGATTAAAGGCTTGCAGAAGACCTAACCTTCAACATGTTCATTGTACATTTCTTCAGTACTGCTGTATTTTAGAAAGCTAATGATTGTTGGTAGTAGAAAAGACAAGTGACAGTAATCTCATAGCAAGACAGCTTAAAGCTTCAAGTTTATGTTTTGTATTTAAATGTTAGTACTGTTTCCACATTGAAGGGGTATGTAGAGTTTCTAAATCTGGAAAAATAATGGAGAGGTTTTAATCAATGCTATCTATAATCTGTTTGGTAAACATACAAATATCCAGGAAAAAAAGTAATATGAACCTACTGTATTTAGTAGTGTTTTTTGCTTATCCTCAATTTTGTATTATCAATTTTGTATTATTAAATGCTGATGTCCAGCATGTATTTATTAATATATCCGCCCCATTCACAGAGGCTTGCTCAATCAAATAAAGAATATAAATAAGGTGTGATTGATGGAATCCATCCCCACAGGACTAGAATTTTATAGACTTAGCATTGGTGAAATGGGAAAGAAGATAAATTCAGAGAGCTTCAGAAATTTATTTTAAACTACTGGATGAAATCAATAAAAATAGGGTTTAGAAAATTGCTAAGGAAAAGCTTAACAGCTACAAGTTGGAAATATATTAAAAGCATGGTGGCAAATGCAACACTGAGCATTAAGAATAAGATAAAATAAAGTCTTTCACAAGATCTCTACTGGATCATTGCCTATAAAGCAGGAACTTTATAAGACAAACCATCCAAAAGTGTTATCATTCACAACCACTTCTATAGTCCACAGTACTGACTGGTTTCATAAGCCTTTTTTATGATCTTGCTGTGGCAGTGGGTGAAACATGATATTGGGTATGATGTACAAATTGGAGGTTATTTGTTTAACTACTAACTTTGATTTCCATATGCTAGAAGAAATCATGGGTTCAGAAAAGATCATGTTCACTATAATATTCAAGCTCTAAAACTGTATCACTGCCTTTACTTACAGTAAGTTAGCCTTGTGCAGGTTTGGTACAATTAGATTATCTGTCAGGTAATCAATCGTATTGTGTCATGTGAACACTACACTGTATTTGTCAATGTATCACACAAGACATACTGTATTATGCTATTGTATGAATCTTGTATTATATATCCATTTTCTTATTTCCACATGTAAATTTAGAGGTATGCAAGGCTATTTATATTCCAAATGGTGACTATGGAGGATTCAGAGCGTTTGGTTACCAGATATACTGTATGCAGAAAGTCTAATTCAAAGCCACTGGCAACAAACTCCAATTTGTTGATACAGTCTTTTAAAGTTCATCAGGAATGGTCCTTGATGTGCTAGTTTGGCTTTATGTTATTACTATCTAACTGTATTGTAGGTTTCGATGCATCAAACAATAAATTCCTTTTGCCGTGAAAAAAAAACAAAAATACAAAAAAAAACCCACCTTCCAGAATTGGAACTCGGATATCAGGTTACAATATGTGGGTATCGAGAAAACAGACAAACTCAGCCATAAGGTACAAAACTAATGCTTTTATTCACAGTGTGATCAAATAACCACAAATGCATTTACTTCTGGCTAAGAGCTTCCACAAAACAAATTCAAAACTCTTCCAAAATTACAGAATTCAAAGCTCATAAAGCTCCATGTTCCTCGATACATGGTAGCATCCACAAAAGTAAATCTCACTCATTTCCATGGCTGGTCATCTGCCTCCCGCTAGCGTGTATCAGAGGATCTGCCTTATGTCACCAGACAGCTAGTAATGATTGACAGATAGTTGGAACTTTTTGTAAGACATATCTCCTAGTTTTTTAACTCTCACCTCACCAACTGCACTAGATGCCAAACAATGCCAGGCAGAAGTCTGAGAGAAACACTATTTTGGTTAAGACAATGTGATACCTTAACTTCAAATTGGCCAGAAACAATGAATGAATACACAGCAAATTCAAATCTCCACCAAAATCAAATCTCCTCCAAAATACTTTGATTTTCTCATCATCAACATCTTTTCAAAACTATTATTTTGGGTTATTTTTGCATATATATGTTCATATACTGTACAGACTAGCTGTAGTAACGGTGGTAGCTGCAGCTAACTTATCCAAAAGGCTGAACAAGCTCATCAGGAGAGCAAGCTCTGTCATTGGGTTTGACCTGGACTCCTTGGAGGTAGTGGCTGAGAGGAGAATGATGTCCAAACTAGAGGCCATCATGGACAACTTCTCCCATCCCCTCTATGACAGGCTTGCAGGAATGAAGAGCACGTTCAGCAATAGACTGATTCATCCACGGTGCGACAGGGAGCGCTACAGAAGGTCATTCTTGCCGTCTGCCATAAGACTGTACAATGCATCCACCTTGCGTCTTGGCAGAGGCAACATCGACAGTGACCTGTTTCTGGACTAAACGCATCTACACATCTACTGCTACATCTGTTCTCTTTCTTTTTCTTTTTCCCGTTTACAACCACTTTTTGTGCAATATATGCCAGGGACCTGTGCAATACATTTATATTTATATTTATATTTATATCTATAGTTACTCTGTGTTCTGTGTACTGTTCTGTTCTAGTTTGTTCTTGTGCATCCGGACTGTGAGTAACCTTGTATTGTATTGTATTGTATGTATTGTACCATTATTATATAATTCGTTACACTGTGGCTGTGTTGTGTGTGTTAAGCTGCTGTTGCACTGCAATTTCCCTCACGGGATCAATAAAGTATCTATCTATCTATCTATCTATCTATCTATCTATCCCTGAAAGCTGTTTAGACCTCTATTATTTGTGTATAATCTCACATGAGGTGCAATGTCTAATTAGCTGACTGGTGGAGGGTTAAGAGCCACATTCTCATTTTGGGATAATTAAGACTATTTGGGACACACAGTGGTAGATGGTTGGGGGCTTGTTGGTAAGGCAAGACTTATGTGTGAATGGAGAGGTTTTCTGAATGAAGTCTCCTTATGCTGTATTTTATTGCTGTACATTGTGATGTGCTCTGGCTTAAAGAGCCAGCTGATTAGAGGGAGCCTAGTAGAAACTGTACAAATTTACAGTATATTTCAGAGGGGTAAATCATAAGGGGTAAAACAAAAACAATATGTCACAGAATGTGGAAAACTGGCTCCTCTAAGGCTCTAAATACAAGAATTTTAGAACCTGTATTGCATAAACAGTGTACCGTAAAGATCTCAGCTGAAAAATTAATACAATTTGTTTCTTGCCAAAAGTGAGTTCAGGGCTCCTGAAATGTTTGTCCCCAAAAGATTATTCAATAGCTGAAGAAGGCAACTTCTTAGCTGAGCCCAGGGTAATTTCTATGGTCAAGGATGTCTTATCTCTTTAGGCTGAGATTTGCCAGATCACAGCTGGAAAAGATTTCTTTAAAAAAAAAAACACTAGCGTTTCTCTTAACTTAATAGCCCCAAAACCCCCAGGGTGACTTCGAACAGTTTTGGTCGATTTGGGATAGAATGACACTTTCCCAATATCTACTCTAGAATGTGTCTATGGGTTTCATTGCAAAACAAAATCAAGAACAGACAAGCACTGCATACAACAGCTTAAAGGGACAGTAGGCTGAATGTACTGTGTAGCATCCTGCATTCTACTGAACTCCCAGCACATTTACACCTAAACTGGACTGCACCTAATACCAGTTTAGTTGTTTCTTACACAGAAGTTTCAGAAGACCTCCAGAAACAGTTTCCACTAAAGCAAGAATATGTAGACAAATAATATTGTGATGATCATTTAGTACATAGTAATAACTAGTTTTATTACTACTAACAGGAATCTATTACTACTGCATTTTTGTCCTGTTGAAGTATACATCAGAATTTGATAAGAGATGTACAGTATCTCATACCCAACCATCAAGGTAGCATGGTTGAATAACATCTTGAAGAATCACAGGATGTAAATCAATCCCCTAAACACTGAACATCTTCAGATGTGTATTGGTTTCAAACACATTTACTAAAATCATTCAACTAGCATCCATCGGTTATTCACCAGCATTACCACTGAGCTTAAAAGACTGAAAATGTTTTTATTACATTTTTTTATTAAAATGAACTTTTGTTAGCGAAGAAAGCTTGCACTCTGTTCTTTTTGTTCTACCTTAGACACAAGAGAAAATCTAATTCAAATACCGGAGAAAATTCCAAAGAACAGAAACAAAGGATATCATTCTAGGAGATCAAATTAATGAGTCCACCACCTGCCACATCACAGACAGAAAAAAGAAAAAACACGTTCACAAGAAACAGGTCTTGTCTGGCAAGACGGTGGAGCAAAGATTCTTAGGCTTCCCATCTTTTAAAAAAGGAAACATAACAAAAACAAACAGGAACAAAAAATATTAAATCTATGAGAAAATGAAAAATCATGGCCTGCCGTTCATTTGAGCCTTTGTTGCCATAGATACAGGCAAGGTGTACCATTCTAAAATCTAATAAGCAGCTGTGGACTGTGTACCTGGCTGAATTAACAAAAGAACACAAAGACAGGAGAGTGTCAGATAGTAACAGCATGAAAAAGAAGTAAGGCCAGTCTACTTCAGCTAGATAGCTGATATATGTGGAATCCAAGTAACTGCAGCATTCAAATTCTGGAGGAATTGCCATATTGAGATTAACAAGGTCTAAACTAGAGACCTCTAAAAAAGATGTTTTTCAAGTAATGACAACTCTTTATATTAGTTGTCCCACCAAAGAGAGGAGCTGAAAATCCAGGAGCCCTCTTCCCCCTCTTCTCTCTCACACTGTGTGATCTACGTCTCAAATAATACAATAAAAAATTACTGCTATCATCCCTTTTGAACTTGAGAAGTAGATCTCCCAGTCCTTGCATATCGTATAAAGTGGGGCCGAGGGTGGAAGGGTTAAAATGCTATGCAAAGCTCTGGAGCAGTGGCAGTACTCCAGAGAACAGCACAGTCCTTGCAATTAGCAAACTGAAAAAGCTTTGTAATGTAATGTCGAATTTTTAATCAGTAAAATTTGAGCTTCAGAATGTAACAAAAGCAAACACTACAGGGTAGGTTGTCTCAAAAATACTGCAGCTTTTCTTCCTCATCCTGAAACGCTGATTTCCTCAAACATAAAGGTACTCTGCTTTGCACAGCATAGCAAGTTTTACAAACCAAACTCTGTAACTACAAAAAGAAAATGATCTTGAACAACGGTGAGCAGCTGCACAACATCAGGCATAAAACACTGACCAGTTAAGGCAAACTTTTTTATTCAATTGCACACTTTTCAATAATGTTTTTTTTTCTTCAAAACTAAATTTTAGACCTATAAACTGGCTCTTTTGAATGACTAATTTAATAAGTTATGCTTTTACGCCTTCATTCTAAGAATGGAGTAATACTCTGAGCACAAGAAGATTGGAGTGTAATTTTTCTATATAAAGGATATGCAACTCTGAATAAAATACTGGGGTGTTCCACTGCAACAATGAAAACCCACAGAACTAAAGTTACTAGCAAATATTAATTGCTGGGGCCTCTGTTCATTTGTAAATAATTCAAAGCTATTTAAAATTAGACTTTTACAATCTAATTTATTGCTGCAATACCTTAGTTATGGCAAAACCAGTCCATAAAATAGGCATAGCAACATTAATTTTCTCTCTTCGTTATGCTTAATATCAAGCAAAAAAATCATTGCATGTGGTTTTTCATTGACATAAAAATGAGACTCTAGGGAATGAAATTGACACTCTATCTGTAAACATACTGTGTGCCTTAATAATAAAAGTGGTAGAAAAACAAAGACAGAGCCTACTTTGGAAAACTGTAACACAGTAAAAAAATCCTTGGCTGTAATCACAAAGTACAAAGAGCACCATTCAACATAAATTTGACATGGAGCAATTTTGGAAAATTCCTGGGTGGCAACTATACGTAAAACATAATATGTCAGTCTTGGATTTTGTACATTATAATCAGGTGGTGTAACATTCCTCTACATTTCGCCATGTGCAAATCTGGTCACAAAACAACGGTGTTGCTTCAGAAGATCCAAATGCTTTGACAGGTTCCACGTGTTACCCGCCTATGAATTATTGTATTTAGCATGTGCCATTTACTGACTTAATGCAACGCTCCAAAGTGTCGAATACACTTGTCAGACCACTCTCTCCATGACGACAACCAAAACGACAGATAGTTCTAGAAATATAGGGAGATGAATAAAGATAAGCAAAACAGTTATTTTACTTACATTGGTTTTAAACGTCAAGATCTATCAAAAGATTAACCATTTAAATAACCGATTGGTTGGCATGGTGGTGCAGTAGTTTGCATTGCTGTATCTCAGTGCTGTGGCTGTAGGTTAAATTCCAGACCTGGGATGTCATCTATGTGAAGTTTGCATGTTCTTCCCATGTTTGGAGCACCCAGAGGAAATTAATGCTGTTTCATCCCACAGTCCAAAAACATACTGGTAGGCTTCCGGGGAAATTGACTCAAGTGTGAGTGTGCGTGTCTGTGTGTGCCTTGTGATATCTTATGCCCTTCGCTTGCTGGGATAGGCTCTGGCTCCCCTGTGACCTTGAATTGGAAGAAACACGTTTGAAAAGGGATGGATAGGAAATTTGATTTGCAGCAGATATGCGTTATTCCACGCTTCATATCCAAATATGGCTTCATTTGAATTCCGTTTTATCTTCAACAACATCAAGATAGCATTAACTAATTCAATCAGGTGAATTTGTCTGGTTGTTTCAAGGTCTAATTTCTAGGGAAAGTTGTTTTTAATAATAAATAGTTGTTTCGTAAAAAATAAAAAAAAACTTTCTATATTTCAAAAAGAAATATGACTATAATTTATTAGGTATGTGATTAATTTAGTTAGCTGCTGTTATATCCTTTAAAAGGAGCTTGAAATGTTACAATGTACAAGAAACCTTCCAAAAACTGATGCAAGCTTCAAGTAACACTGTTCCTTGCTTTATATGTTAGATGATGGGAGAGCAAGTTAGACGGCAAACAGCTGATATTTCTACAGTATTGCGAAGAAGGTGAAAAGGTCAATAAAAGATTAACAATGATGGGTCTCTAATGATGCTTAGATTTCTTTCCCAGTATGACAAGGATAGGCCTACTGTACAGTACCTGTATGTGACAGTTTGATGAAAGACAGCATATTTACCTCCTTATTTATGTGACAGCCTGCTGGGAAACAAAGGTATTCTGTGTTAACTAATTTATTTAGGAGTCAAATGTGAAGTAGATGAAGTGGGCAGGTCTGTTTGTTCTCCCAAGGTACAAATGACTGCCTGTGATCTCAAGCAAAGGCCAATAACTTGGTGACAAAAATCCGTGACTTTCTTGTCACTTGCTTCTTCCAGAAACATGCTTCAATTACATGTTCACAATTCTGCTTCTTCTATTAGTTAATATAAACTTTGTCTTTCCTCAGCCTGAGCAATGTTGTTGACATCTACTTTGGTTAACACCTAAGTGAAATATTCATTTAATTATTCTTTATATCCTCCATTGCAAAATTTAAAAATATTTAAAATAATTTTTACCTGTATTAGTAGTTCACGATACTGCCTTAATGAATTTTAACTTAACCCTGTTCTCTTTTAAACATTTATATTTATAAAGTGCTTTCCTTCACTGCATATTTTTCTTAACTGATTTATACTTAAAAAACACAATACATACACAATACATAGGATACATAGTTAAAAGTCTATAATTTAATCGTGGGATTATTATAGCAAAAATAAACAATGACTTTGTAACACTTCATTAGAAATGTTGCTGCTACAAAAAGATATTACTGCTCTGGAATAAGTCCAGAGAAAAGTGACCAAGAAATGACTGGACGCTTTTCATACTAATTAGCTGCAAATAAACAAAACAACCTACTGTGCTGTGCAACATTATTCATCTTCAAAATGCCCCATTTTGGTGAAATACAATTGATGTATACACATATTTAAGTAAAGATCTGTAATCCAAACTCAAATGTTAAACTGAATATGGGGCTCCATGTTCCAAATCAATCTATATCAATGAACTCAATTTTAGTTAACAAAGTAGTCAAATTTGCTGATGATACTTAAATAGGTGGAGTGCGTACCAAGCATAGAAAAAGTGCTTCTGAGCTGCAGGAAGGGACACACAAATGGGAAATGGGCTTTTATATGGATTCTTAAATGTTCTCTTAAAGACATTATAGGAAAAAAGTGTGGAATTTAAATTAAGTTATTCTTAATTTCTACAAAGCATCACTAAGGCTTCATCTATAGAATAGGTCACCATACCACACAAAAGAAATTGTAGCCTAAGAAAGATTTAAAACAAATGTCACGAGAATTATTCCTGGTTTTAGGAATTGCCATATCTGAGGCAACTAAATATCTTCTACAAAATCTTCAATGGAGCATTGATCCGTGTATACAAAATCTTAAGGGATATACTGTAGATACAGTAGGTTCAATCCAGGAGACCGTTTCACACTCAGTAGTGACACAGGGTCACTATTGTAAAGTTAAGGAGAATTCATTTAGGATGGAGAATAGGAAATACACCCCAACAGTAGTGGGAGTCAGCAACAGGTTGTTGAGGGCACCTTTAAGAAAACATTGGACAAATTTTCAGATTCACTAAACTACTAAACAAGCAAGATGGGACAAATCACCCTTTCGTATTTGCAGACCTTTCTTACTGTACGTTCACATTTTCTTATTTTTAAGACTGAAAGAAGTCGATTTGGGGGGGAAAATGCTGGTGGTATTACATACTATCTGTTGCTTAATGATTGACTTTAAACTATTTAAAGGGCTAAGTCACCTTCTAATGAAATTCCCAAATATGGGATAATGTACTGTAGGTCTTCTAATCTAACAAAAGTCTTCTCATCATCTACGTATGCTTCTTTCCCACTTCTTCCCTTGTTTCAAAAGCTTCTTAGTCTTCAGTGTTGATTTGAGTTGATCACTGTTAGATGCAGCCGGAAATTCAATACTGTATGTATCTGAGGGATCTTACAGAGAAAGACATACTCGCTCTGAAATCGAGTCAAACCAACTCTATTACACAAAGATAGAGATATTTACTGTATGCTAATGTTGTGACCTGTCAGACTGTTCTTTTGCACCAGAATTGAGGTTAAGGCTGCCATAGAAAAGGACTTATTCAACTGATAATTTCAAATGTAATTTATTTGCAAATGCTCAGCATTTGTCTTCATTAGTTAAGTGCAGATAGTATAAGAATGCCAAAAGAAGATGTAAACAAAATGTAGGAACTTTTCCAGGAGGAGAAAAACATTGTAAGGCACTGTACATAAGTAAACTGTACATATAAAAAAGAGTATGGAACTCTGAAAATGGAGAACCATACATATTTAACACATTGTTTACCACATAATTATTTAACGTCAACATAATCAACAGTTTATATTTACTGGTACACATTACGAAAGTATTTTCATGAGTAATTGTTGTCTTAAATTACATACATGTTTTTAATGTCTGAAAAACTAAAATGAAAGTTTGCAATTAAAAGTTAATCTGATTATATATATAATGTAAGAACGCATTCTCAAGAACCTAGTGTGGTTTATTTTAATAATACAGAGCTGAATTTCTACTCTCTTGCATTGCTGTGAAATCATTGGAAAGGCACAGAAAACTTACAATTCATTAACTTCATTAAATTCCAGACATTTTTAAGGATACGTGAATACAGATTGCATTTTATTTTGATGTGAATTTATTCAAAGAATATTTAATTTAAAATATTTAATTAAAATATTTAATTGAATTACTCAGCTCCTACAAATGTTACAATGATACTGTATATGTGCATTTGCAATATCCAGATGGAAATGCATTTCTACAGTATGTACTAGTTGCTCTTTAAATTAGCTTGAAAAATCACAGCTCTGTTTTATGTGAATGCACCCTAAGTACAATGTTATAAAAATGAAGTCACCCCACCCCTGATGCTCTGGAGAAAGGGGTTTTCAGGTTTCCATTGAGTGACACCACCTCAGCCAAGAGCAAACAAAAGCAATGAGAGGAAGAGCGCTGAGAGGACTTGAGCTTGATTAAATGGCCACTGAGTCGGAAAACAGCCATGATGTGATCCATGACCTAGCACCGAAATCTTTTAAAGAAAAGATGAAATGAAAACACCTTCAAAGGAACCTTTGGGACAGCACAAAGTTAAAAAAAAAAAAAGAAAAGAAATAGGTTTGGGGCCCAGAAAGCAGCCACTGTATCAACAAAAAAAAAAAACAGTAATGGCTCATGCACTGGCTCTACACAAGGCAAAAAACAAGATCACGATGAAGGACAATGGGAAGGCGCACCACCGAGGCCTTTACGGAATGACTTGTTTCATAAGGAAAGATGGATCAATAAAGCAGACCACTCAAGCTGCTTCTTAAGAGAACAGTTTCTGAACTGTGTCAGCCAAGACAAATCCAGAACCGGGGTGTCAACAAACACAAACGTTCAATGCAATGAACCTGCCAATCTGTTTAATGAAAAGATTAAATCAAATTTTTGACCCATCCAGATAAGACAGAGTTCAAGAGCAGCTTTGACAGAGGTTTTGTTATTTTACCTAATAAATAGCCAACATGATTCGCTGGCTTTGGAATCTGTGATTGGCGGGTACGTCACAAAGTTTTGATTCAATCGGTGATTTAGTTACGGACGCAGTTACTTTATCTGTACTTCCATATGTCTTCTAACTGCTTCTTCCACTTCGGGCTCGCCAGAAGCTATCTGGGCAAGAGACAAGCGCAAGGCAGGGATGGAAACATCGCAGGACAGAAGCAGTCACGCACTCACTCACACCTAGGGCCAATTTTCCCAGAAGTCAATTAACCTACAAGTATGTTTTTGGACTACTGAAGTACTTGGAGGAACATGGGAAGAACATGCAAAGTCCTCACAGATGACACCCCAGGTCCATGATTGAACCCAGGGCCCCAGCAAGGTTAGGCAGCAATTCCACCCACCGCTCCACCGTGCCATCCTCATCTGTACTTCTCAATTTGTAATAACTTTCCCGCATACAATGTTCATTTACCTCAGAGCAGGATAAGACCATGACAAGAGAGGGAAACCAGTAATAGTGTTCAAGCTAATTTGCATAATCATGGCATCATTGTGACATCACAGCCCGACAAAAGAATCCTTGAATATCTCAGAAACAACTCACTCTCTCTCACCCTATCAGGCAGTTCAACTGTGTGCCTTGTGAGTCGTTGTTTATAGTGTTTGTAGGTAAGAAAGCTTCACAACTTTATCTCATTCTAGTAGGTATCCTAGTATATAGGGTGGCACAAGGAAGTGGGTAAGACTTTGGATTCAGGACTGGCAGAATGTGGTGCAGGTTTTATGGTGTGGTGAAAAAGTAAGTATACCCCCTTAGGATTTTATGACTGATTATGATTTTATAACCTATTTGGCCTTCACTTAGCCCTCAACAAGTCCTAACGGTAGATAAAACTAACATCACTTGTCGAATAAAAAACAACAATTTTACTATGTGATTATTTATTAAAAATAATAGCAGTCAGAATTCAATATATTTGTGTGAAAAACTAAGCACACCACTCAGTAACTTGTGGTTAGCAACAATAACCTGAATTTTACTTTTTTTTTTGGCAAATACTGTTATTGTACCTCGAGCAATGAGCAATATCTCCAGTCGTCTACCCGGCTGTCTAGTGGGGACCAGTGTTGCTGAGGGATACTGCAAGAGACCAGTGTCCCTTCCAGGGGGGAGTAATGCGTTCTCTGGTCTGTACAGATACAGGGACGAGCTCTGAGCCTCTGTGGCTCTGGTATGGCCTTTACCTTTTTAACTCTAGTACACTGATGATCTGTGGGTGATGTAGTGTTATACCATCTTCATATTAAAAATAAAATCAGTTCATATTTAAAATCATCACATAACTGTCACATGCAATTTGCACCTTTGTGACCGATTTCTGTAATTCTTTGCCCTTCCTTGCAATGGTAAAACCTATTAGATGAAGTGTTACTGCATGCAGAGAGACCAGCTGACATTTTTATTAGTTTGTCATTAATTTCAAGATCAAAGTTCCGCGATCAAGTTTAAACTTGGATTTTTGAAAACACTAATAAATATTTAGAACATAAGCCAAAAAAAAGTCAAGAAGCGTTTTCTACAACGACACATCTATCAACTACAATAGGCTATAACTGCAGTACAGCTATATTGTAAACAATAATAATAATAATAGCTAAAACAAGTTTTCTGGTACTGGTTTTATTTAACAGCTAAGAACTATTTAGTACTGTATGTAAAACTACCATATAGAAACAAGATACTAACAAAACAACAAGAGTTATTGTTTGTTTCATTCTGGTCTGGTAACAAAGGAGACTTGTTATATTAAATCATATTTCTGCAATTTTACCTCAGGAAAAAGACAACAATACTAATTCAAATACTCTTTGAAGTTTAAGATGCTTTCCCTTGATAGGAAAATCTTAAAAGGGATTTTTCATTTCCAATCTAGACATTGAACATTGGAGACCTTTTTGTTTCTGCAACATCACGGGGCAATTTACCACAAAGCATGCCTACCTGTACTCTTGCACCGTGAAACCAACACACCAGCTACCAGTGGTGGGGGGGAGAAGAGAGTGAAGAAGCCAATTCATCGACTGGGATTATTAGGAGGCCAGGATTGGGAAGGGCTCATGGGAAATTTGGCCAGGACACTGGGGTAACAGCCCTACTCTTTTCATGAAATGCCAAGGAACTTTTAATGACCACAGAGAGTCAGGACCACTCTTTGCCATCACTATACTGGGGCATTAGGATCCACACAGACCACAGGGTGAGAATGTCCCACTGGCTCCACTAACACCACTTTCAGCTGCAACCTAATTTTTTCCCGGGAGGTCTCTCATTCAGGTACTGACCAGGTTCACACCTGCTTAGCTTCAGTGGGCTGCCAGTTGTGAGTTGCGGGGTAATATGGCTGCTGGCTAGATTCTTAGCTTTTTTTTCCTAAAATGTATATATGCAAATGATTATTTTCAACATCATTTTGTTTAATTTACATGTTTATAGAAACTAAAATGACCATAGATTTGTACAATATTATATTCAGGTATGCACATTTTATTACACCATCATAATGTCTAACAATGGAAAAAAACAACACTGTGATACATGCAAAATGTTTCATGACTTGAAGCATAAAAATAAATAAATAAATAAATAAATAAATAAATAAATAAAAAAAAATTGATAAGTCTTGTAAGTGCTTTAAACTCTTTCTATAAATACAGTGCACTCTGTATGTATTTAGATAGATAGATAATACTTTATTAATCCCGTAGGGAAATTGATGATGATGGTCATCATCAATTGGTCAGTGACACAATTTTTGTGGTTTTGGCTCTGTACTCCAGCACATTGGATTTGAAACGAAACAATGAATAAGAGGTTAAAGTGTGGAATGTCAGTTTTAATTCGATGGTATTCACATCTATATTGGGTGAACCATATACGAATATATACACAGCCCTTTTTATACATAAACGCCCCATTTCAGGGCAATCTTAAATAAATACAACTTAAATAAAGTTGTCATGTTTAGTACCTGGTTGCAAATCCTTTGCAATCTATGACAGCATGAAGTCTGCGACCCAAAGACATCACCAGACGTAGGGTATCTTTCCTAGTGAAGCTCTGCCAGGCCTGCAATGCAGCCATTTTCAATTACTGCTTGTTTCAGGGGCTTTTTGTCTTCAGTCTTGTCTTCAGTGACTGAAATGCATACTCAATGGGATTCATGCCAGGTGATTGGCTTGGCCAGTCAAGAACATTCCACGTTTTGGCCCTAAAAACTCCATAGTTGCTTTAGCAGTATGTTTGGGGTCATTGTCCTGTTGCAAAGTGAAGCGCCATCCAATGAGTCTTGAAGCATTTAGTTGGATCTGAGCAGATAACAGGCTTCTGTACACTCCAGAATAAACTCCAATAAAGACAAGTGAGCCAGTTCCACTGGCAGCCATACATGCCCAAGCCATGACACTTCCTCCACCATGTTTCACAGATGAGGTGGTATACTTTAGATCATGAGCAGTTCCTTTTTTTGCCATACTTTCCTCTTTCCATCACTCTGGTACAGGTTAATCTTCATCTCATCTGTCCATAAGACTTTGTCCCAGAACTCTACAGGCTTTTTATGTACTTTTTAAGCAAACTGTAACCTGGCCTTTCTGTGGCCTTTCTTACCAGTGGTTTGCATCTTGTGGTGAACCCTCTGAGGTTATGCTGCTGTATTCTTCTCTTTATGGTAGTCTTTGACACATCTATGCCTACATCCTGGAGAGTTTTCTTAATCTGATCAACAGTTGAAATGGAGTTTTTCTTCATGATTGAAAGGATTCTTCGGTCATCCACTACTGTAGTCTACCAGGTCGTTTGCTATTGCTAAGCTCACCAGTGCATTCTTGCTTCTTAACAACGTACCAAACAGTTGATTTTGACACATTTAATGTTTTGGCTATGTCTCTGATTGATCTATTCTGATTGTTCAGCTTCATGATGGCCCGCTTTACTGGCATTGACACGTCTTTGGTCCTCATGTTGAGAGGCAACAGCAACAGACTACAGATGCAAATGCCACATCTAGAGTCAACTCGAGACCTTTTGTTAGCTCTCTTGTGCATGAACTAACGATGCAGTGACACACAGCTGGCCACGAAACAACTTTTGGTCCCCTAAAATGGGAGGACTATGTATAAAAAGGGCTGTGATTCCAACAGTACAGTATATGGTTCACCCTATATAGACGTAAATACCCTTGAATTAAAACTGACATTCTGCAGGAATAGGAATAGGAATCAGAATCAACAAAGGAATGTAAACCTATATTGGCCTCCCGATAATTTAATTTTCAATAATGTTTTGTGGTTTTACTCTTGCTATATTAAAATATAAGGTTAGAAAAATATAGATAGAAAACAGAATCTTGCTAAATAACATCAAAGTAATGAAGTTGTTACAAAGAATGTTCCTTCCATTTGGCAATTTCTCACATTCTTTCTCATTTAAACTTGCTGTGGAGACTGTTTATGTTCCAGTGCACGTTAACATTTCAAAAGAACAACAGTATTTCATTCCCCAAGATAGCTGTGCATAATCAAAGCATCTAAACTAAGTGACTTGGGGCATTTTCAGGGAAGAAAATCTTAACCACAAGGCATTCTACATGCTACAAATGGAACATAAAAAATCTCTATTGTTCATGACTCTCACATTACTGTATCCTTCCAATCAGCACCAATCACTGTCTTTCTTATCCTAATCACAGAGAAATGACTGCAACCCAAAGAGCAGTTGTTGCTCCAAAGACTGAAAGCAAAGACTCAGAGATCTAAAGAACTGTGGGGATCCAAATCACACCTCTATGAAGTCTTGATTAACATGATTTTACAAAATCAAGCATGTGGTGCATGAAACAAAATCCACAATACGAGGCAGGAAAGACTGAAGAAGAATGTGAAGATTTCAAAGCAAAAAAAAGGTTGTACTGCCAAAGATTAGAATTCCAGTATTTACAGTATTAGGCTCGCTTAAAAATGACCACCTTCAAAGTTCATAGTTTAAACAATTATAACAATAACTATAATCCAAACTAGGAGCTATAATTTTGTGGTATTTCAAGGACTAAATGGTGGCAGAAATATTATAACAGTATTCATTTTATGCTATTTGCAACAGTGTAGAAAAAACAGAATTAGAAAAAAATAGGAAATGCTAAATATTCAAATCAAAACATTTAAGGAATTGTCCTGTTTTCTAAACTAATAAATATATGTGACACCCATAACAAGAAAAAGGGGTCTAATTAAAAGAGGTTTTATTTCATTCCTTCTTGCAGCAAATTCTACCCACTCCATGACTCAGCTAGAAGCTGGGGGAGTCCGCAATTTATGGTAAATATCCTCAGGACTCTTCATAAGAAGATAATAATAATTTATTTTTGTTAATTACCCTGCAAATTATAGTCTGTAAATATACCTTTGGCCCATAGCTCCAGTAGGGGCTGTATGTGAATCCACACTTCCAGCCAGCAGTGGATAAGTGGAGTGCATCATGAATTAACGTTATAACAGTGGAGAAAGGGTTGAGGGATGGATACATTCTCATGACTGGGTAGTAAAATGGGAAGCACATGATAGAGAGAAAAGAACTGGCGTGCGGGGCCTTTGACACAGAAACTGGCTTCAGCAGGTTCTGTTCTGAAATTGCCATCAGGTGACAAAGTGTGAAAAAAACTTGAGCCCTTGACAGGAGGAGGAGATCAGGATTCTAATGTTCTGCATTCAGGCACAAAAAGGAGTCACTGCTGGCAACTTTAGACCATAGGGCTGTTGTCTTTATCTGCTGCTTGCTAAATTATTTCTTCCTGAAGGGTAGCTTTTAATTCAGAAAGAAAAAAAATAAATAAAATTTCATGTTGACCATCAAAGCAACTCCCTGATTTGACTCTCATGAGCTGCAATCATCTATGTTCAACTGGTTTAACTGTAAATATAGTGGTAGTAAACGTTAAGAGTAACATAAAGAAAATGCAAGTGAAATAGACTGGAAGCTCATTTTAATGTAGCATCCATTATGCCAAGTACCATTCTGAGATAAAAATACTGCATAGAAAGAGTACACAAATTCAAATTCAAAAGTATATGTTTGCAGTTTTCACTTCAAAGAATGCAGGGTTTTGGTTTTGGCAGGCCAAGTGGATTGGAGCTAGAAAGGGTACAGCAGTTAAAGGCTTTAACTCTGAGAACACTTAAAATGACTTCATGGAACAACAAAATAATCTGTTTGTGATCTTAAACAGCAATCAGGAACATGCAGAACAAGTAGCACATGAAGGTAGAAAGACCTTTGCTGAAAAAGGTCTTTCAGACATAATTCCAAAACAATATCAATACTAACATACAGTACCAGTTATGGTGTCATATTAGATGTTTATCAAATTCTATCATAAGATACAAAATAGATTGTACATTTCCATGTGCATTTTCTCCAATCAGTGCGTCATTTATTCAAATTACATGGCTCAAAAAAAAGATAAAAACTATTTTTCTTTGCGAGTTTGATTAATACTCTATAACATGAAGATAAATACCACAGGATATGGCTTACATAACATAATTCAATGAATGGTGATACAGTAGTCACTTATTTCCTTGTGCAGTTTGATTCTGTGATTGACTACAATCTTATGCCACAACTACTGTACATAAGAGCATATATTGTCCTGGTGAGACATTTATAATAATTTTCAGGGTCCTGGAGACTGACAAAATGTCTTTAGAGAGACATACCAAGTAAGGGCAGGACACACAAGCACAGAGGACAGTCTCATTTCATCGAGCTTCTTGTTTTCACACTCAGTAGACATACAGTATACTGTACCAACATTAAAAACCTGAGTGTTATCTCCTAATCCCAAAGAAAACCCATGACCAAGCTATTGCTTTTAGGTTAAAAAAACGTCCTATCAGTAAATCATTCTCTAGTGAAAGAGAAAAACTGTACAGTGGACTCCGGAATTACTGGCTCCCCTTGATATGAGGAAAAAAGTCGTAATAAAATAAACCATATAGATAATGACAGATATTTAATACTCATGTTAGGGAAATAATGTTTTTTTTTAAAAAAAAACATTTTCTCATTTCAAGGTTCAGTTGTAAGCAAGTAATGCCTTGTAATTACCTGAAAAACATAGGTGCCAAAATTACTGGTACCCTTCAAGATCCCTTCAAATACAATCAAACACTTCTTAAAAAATAATATATTTATACTTGTTTGAGTTCAATTTTGTGTTAAGGAACTCATGCGTGTGCTTTAGTGACTTCCTGGTTCCCTAGGGTATAAAAATAATGAAACACACACAGAAAAACCTTTTGTCATCCATCAGCATGGGGAAGGTCAAAGAACTAACAACAGAAACGAGGCGAACAATTGTTGATCTTCACAAAGCAAATAGTGGGTACAAAAAATAAGTAAAACCTTAAAAATACCAATATCGACTGTCAGAAAAAATAATTTTAAAATTCAACACCACCTGGCAAGTGGTTAATTTGCCAGGAAGAGGACATAAGCCCATCTTGTCCCCACACACAGTGAGAAGGCTGGTGAGGGTGGCAAAGAGAAATCCAAAGGTTTGGTTAAAGAAAGACAAGGATTGGTTGCATCAAGGGGTCATCCTGTCTCAAAAACGACTATTAGATGACACCTCCATGCCAACAAGCTATTTGGAAGGGTTGCCAGAAGAAAGCCCCTTCTGTTGCGCAGGAACAAACTGAAGCGCCTGGAGTTTGCCAAACAGTATTGGCACTTTGAATGGGAGCGGGTACTGTGGTCAGATGAGACCAAAATTGAACTTTTCAGCCATAGTCTTCACAAATATGCTTGGCGTAAGAAGAAGGATGCATATACTAAAAAGAGCATCATACTGTTCTTACTGTAAAATATGGTGGGGGGTTTTCAATGCTCTGGGGCTGCTTTGCTGCCAGTGGTCCTGGGGCCCTTGTTAAGATGGATGACATCATGAATTTTCATACTGTAAGTACCAGGATATTTTGGCCAAAAACCTGGTTGCCTCTGCCAGGAGACTACGTCTTGGCCAAAGATGAATCTTTCAATATCACAATGATCAGACACACACTTCAAAATCAACAAAGAAACGGTTTACAGAAAAGAAAATCAGCATGTTGCCATGGCCATTTCAGTCCCCTGACTTGAACCCTGTTGAAAACCTGTGGTCTGAGCTGAAGAGGGCTGTCCATAAGCGCACACCTACAAACCTCAAGGATCTGGAAAGTTTCTGCATGAAGGAATGGTCTAGGATCTCTCTCAATGTGTTTGCCAACCTGATAAAGCATTACAGGAAAAAACTTACTGCCATTATCCTTGCCAAGGGAGGCTCCACCAAGTACAAAAAGCAGGGTTGGCAATAATTGTGTTTAATTTATTTGGGGAAAACAAATTATAATGTAATAGTTTTTTGTCTTGGTTGATTCCATTGCATAATTCATTCAGGATAATTAATTCTTTATGTTGGAAATATATTTCTGTGCTTAATAACCTCATTATTTGTTTGATACTTCTTTTTTTCTTCATATTTATCAAGGGGTGCCAATAATTCCAGAGTCCACTGTAGTTAAACACCCTGAAAGACAGGGTAATTGAAAACTGCTACAGTACCTACTTTAACTCACTCCAAACTAAAGGAAATGGAGCTCTGGAGAACCAAACTGAAAGTAAAAGAACTGCAAGTCCCAGGAAGCTCAGGGTCTCTAGAAGAAAAAGAGCAATCAAGACAATCTGTCATGTCTGGGAAACACCTGCCTCCAGTACAGAAGGAGAAGATGCATGAGGAAAGTAATACTAGTCAAAACAAAAACCTGGATTGGAAAACAGATGCGAGAAATAATAAAGAAAAAGGTGCTATCCCCCTTTATTAATATTGTAGTTTTTCTAAAAATCACCTATTGTTGACACAAATACAGCCACATTTGTTACAAGGTGTTACAGTAGATCTATATTGTGATAAACTGGGGAGATATTAACACAGAAAGAAGAAATTATTTTATCATTAGATAGGTTACATTAAAAGGAAAGACAGTGAGACTGGAAGGGACAGGGGCCAGAATTGTCCTATGAGCTAAGAGTAAGTACAGTATCTGATGAATAATTATTTCAGCACTACAGCAAGATGTCAAAATATAGTTTAGAGGTGGTGAGAGAAAATATGGTAGTGGACGTTATACTAAGGTCCACTGTTATGGCACAAGAACATGGGCGTCTGTTAAGTGCCACTTCTTAAATTTCTCTGAGAGTTGCATTCCATGGCGTCCGAGTTGCGTTATATTAGAAATGACACTAGGTGAAGCAAAGTGCAGCTTTGACTGTGTGGCTAGGCTTCAGGAATCTGTCAGCCACGTTTTGAAATGGCCTAAATTTTTGTGATGCCAAGAGTTGCCTTGAGTTAGAGAAGTCTAGGTAGGATTTTATAAATGCAGGCATTATATTGGCATCCTTCCCATCAAAGCAATGTTTACAATTATTGATATCACTCCAAAGCTAGCGTCAAGTGTCAGGTTTATGTTTGGGATTACCAGATGGGCCAATTTTTTTTTACTTAATCTACAGTAGGTGTTCTTATCAATTTAAGGTGCAAACTGAAGGACAACTCAGAGACAAGACTGACACCCAACATCTTCATCCCCTCAGGATATCAGGAGTTTTTACTAAATGTAACCTTAAAGGGATGATATTTTATTTACTCCCATTTGGATAAAATTAAGTATCTATTTTCAACCAATCTAATTCTATATACAGTAGCATTTATCACTGAAATTCAGATATAACTTCTACAGTATAAGAGCTGTTACTGCCATGAATGAAATTATACATACAGTATTTGTTTGTATTTTCAAAGTACTGTAAATGTGAGAATCAGGATTGTGTTAGTTGATATTATCAGTAAAAGGTAGAATGTACAGTACCTCTCAATGGAAAGACATTGTAGCATTTACATAATGCTGGAGAACATGAGAATGTACATTACCAGCATACATACTGTATATGATTTAATGCCTTATCACAAAAGTCAACATAAGGCTGCAGTGATTTTTAGCACCATTACATCATCTTCTGTATTAAATGATACAGAAACTCTACATGTAGCTTCATATAAGATGCCACTTTCCAGAATCTCTTTAAGAGTTCATTACATACTGGCAACAAGGACGTCTCTGCTCTGCCTAGAGCAAAACAGAAAGAAATATCACCACTGAACAACACATTAAGTTCTTTAGGAGCAGAGGTGAAAATAAGCCAGGTAGTCACCTGGTACTGACAAGGTCATGTTTCATTTCAACTCATCATTACTCTTTAGATTGCACAACTGTATCACTTTCAATTTTTTAGTTTTATTCTGGATCCAATTACAAGTGTTACTGAGGTTTAAGCAAACCCATCTTTCCAAGCAGTAGCTTGGAGCTGAATGCAGTCAGGGCAGATCAGTAACAGTTGGGAGGTGTCACAGAATCAGCAATGAAATCACGAGGAGTTAAAAACCAGTGGTGTCCACTTATCATATCCAATAGTTGATTCATTGTTTGTCATCATAGCTCAAATACAGTATACATTTTGGAAAATAAATAAGGAAATAAGTTTCCTTTAAGTTCACCTTATGATGAAAGTGGAGGGGAAGGAAAATAATAAAAGTAGCAGTAAATTCTAACTGAAGTAAAAGGTATCAGATGCAATGATGGTAAACGTCTAGGTGGTGAAATGAAAATGGTTTCTAGGTGAAAGGATTATTTCACTGAGGTGTTGACTAAGGAAACAATTGGCAACAAGCCTCAGGCAATAGAAGGATGTTCTTTATTAAAAAGTATTAGCATAGAAGAGGCAGAAATGTTTCAGGTACTAGAAGGGATAAAGATAAATAATCTGGGCCTGATGGTATCTTACCAATTTTACTGAAGGAGACAAGATGTTATTTAGAATTCATTGATACAAACTCTTCCAACAGTCACTCAAGACAAGGATAGTACCCAAGCACAGGAGAATTGCTAATGTATTACCCATCTATAAGAAGGGTGACAAAACTGTCCAAAGTAATTATAAACTACTAAGCCAGGCATTTATTACATGTAAGGTTATGAAAACAGGATCACCTCTAGTACTATTAACAGGCAACATGGATTTAGAAAAGGTAGATTTTGCCTAACACATTTTTTCAAGCTTTTTGAAGAAGGAACAAAGAAAACACGTTATCATATATTTAGATTTTCAGAAGGCTTTGATAACATTTCCAGTAAAAGATTAATTCTTAAGTTACAGAGGGATGGCATTCAGGGAAACATCTGCATTTGGATTAAGAAAAGCATAGACTTGATGATAAGGAGTGAACACTCACTTTGGGGTGATACTAAAAGTGGAGTACCTCAGGGATCAGGGAGGATTATCTAACACTAAAGAGGCAGAAAATGAAAGTTGAAGAGATGTATAAAAAAACACCTGGCAGATGACATTTAATGTAGACAAATGTAGGGCTTTGCGTGCAGGTAGTAAAAATATAAACTGTAAATACAAAATGGGAAACACTGAACTACAACACTAAAAAGAGTGTTTTAAGTTGACATGTAACCACTAGATGGAGAGGGAAACAATAAAAAAGGCAACCAAAATATAAGTCTATATAGTATAAAAGAATATTGTGAAAACGTTTGGTCACTACATTACAAAAAGATAGTGCTGCTCTATAGAAGAGCAATCGGATATATTCCAGGACTTAAAGGAACATCCTAAACTGACAGGCTAAAAGAACTGAACCTTCTTAAACCGAAAAGGCTACAAGGGGACCTGACATAAGTATTTAAAATACTCAAAGACATTGAGAAAAATCAATGCATTAGACTTCTTCATAATGAACAGTGAAATACAAACCATGGGCTAGCGGGAGTTTGAAACAGGCCACCCATTCATGTGGTTGGATGAGATCCTTCTATCATTAAGCTACTAACTACCAAACAGGACACCATAGGCTGAGTGACCTCCTGACACCTTTCTTGTGTTCTTAATATACCAATAAGGAATGAAAAATTTTCACCCCTGTTTTTGAAGAGGTCTCATTTTAGATATTTTTAAATCTAAGGAAAGTGTACCTGATATTAAAGAGGCAAGGGCTGCATAATGGCACAGTGGTTAGCATTGTTGCCTCACAGCACTGGGGTCCTGGATGCAACTCCTGGGGATGTTCTCTGCATGCAAATTGCACAGTATGTTCACCCTGTTTTCAAGCTTGTTTCCTCCAGCTACTGTGGTTGTCACGACCACATCTGAATCTTCCCGCAAATGCCAGCGTATTAACTAATCATCCAATCGCACTTCTCACCCATCACCGCAACTTCTGCCTCCCTGCATACTTAAGCGCTCACTACTATCGTCTCAGCGCTCAGTACTGGTTTAGCCAGTGGAGCTCCTGTTCCTCACTTTCCGAGAAACTCCTGACTGAACGCAGTTATTTTGATCCTCCGGTTTCCTGACCTGTGACCAAAACTTGACGACGATTCTTGATCCCCAATTTGGCTAAGTACACCTGGCTTTTTCTCCATGTCCATTTCCCTTCTCTATGCGCTTTTTACGCATAGGGTCCATCATATCTTATTTTTTTGGCTTCAGAGCCCAACAGTGGTTTCTTCCCACAGTCCAAAAACACACAGTAGTGGTACAGTACAGTAGGTTAATTGGCTTCTGCGACAATTGGCTCTGGTGTGAGTGTGCCTCTGTTTGTGTCTGTGTGTGCCCTGCAATGGACTAGGGTCCCATCCAGGGTGTATCCGGCCTTGTGCCTGTTGCTTGCCAGGATAGGTTCTGGCTCCTTGTGCCCCTGAATTGGATAAAGTTGTTAGAAAATGGATAGATTAAGGAAGTATGTTGAAACAGCAGATAAAAACATTAATAGCTATAATATATATTTATAGTTATATATATAAGAGTATATTCATAAAATAGTACCCTTACTTAACTGAAGTTATAAGCTGAAGTTTTGGAGGGATAACAATGACAAGTCAATCACATACAGCTGTTGCTAATGACCACCATTACTGAAATTAGCTACAGTATACAATATATCACAGAATATAACTCAAACACCTCCCTTTATAATTGTCTCAAGTTTCTCTCCAACAACCCATCTCCATCTTGCAGCTACCCCTTGGTTCCCTGTTCTCTGAATGGGGTATGAGCCCTCTTGTATTATGGACAGGAGGCTACCCTGTACAAGCGGGTTAAGCCACACATACAATATCTCATCAAATATTTCAAACACCCACAAAGCATTTAATTCTTGGATGTTGTTGTCCATAGTGAGATGTACAAGCATATTTTCAGAGAAAAAGATAAAGATGTTTACTAAGACAAAAGGTACTGTATGAGTAGTGAAAATGAGTAACAGAACCTCTACACTTCAGTCCTTGGTATTGTTTACCATTTCTAAGCACCTGCCAGGTAGCTGAAATGCAACAGTTCAGTGTCCACTTATTATGGAGCACTTGCCCCTTAACACAATTTCAATTTGCTGTAAAAGCTGTAAAGCATCTTGGAATGTAGAGAAGCTAGACTCCTCAGCCCCACAAGTTGCCAGCTGAAATCAGCCATTTCTAAAGGGGTTTGGGAGGATTACACATCAGACAGCCTTGGAAGCAAGAGTGCAGCTGCTATGCAGGGAAGAGTGGCCAGAGATTCACTCCTCAGGACAGGAGCAATAATTCAGCCGGTTTATCTGTGGAGACGGGGGTGAAGTGCTCGTGCTACTAGGCCAAGGTTACCCCTCTAGCTAATTGACCAGCACTGTTTTAATGCGCTCTGAAATGAGCTACTCTCGTTACCCTAATAGGGTGGAATTAATCTAATGGCAGCTACCGATGGTGAGGTCTGCCATTTCCCAACTACATCGATTTGACATGAGTAACGAGCCCACCTGGCCTGGAATTCTGAAACCAAGTGCCCCCCTCCTCCCCCGGATTTTGTAGAGGCTGCACAAGGAAAGGTGACTTTCATGGAACAGGAGAGGGCTGACACCAGCAATCCTCAGCTTAAGGAGGCTGCACTGAGTGCCTCTCTATATAGCTGTGTATATTTTTATATAGACGGGGCACATAATGGGTCTGAGCGAGATATCATTATCTCTGTGAGTCAGGAGAGACTAATCTTCCTCGTCTTGCTTTATTGAGTTAGATAAATATAATATCTCACTCATATCCATTATCTATTCTATTTATACAACAGCTCTTAATGCATTTTGTTCTTTTTTGCATGGTTTTGAACTATTTTTACACTCTCCCAGAGTGTCAGCATTAGTTTGTTGATGCATCTTTGCTTCTGAACAGATTGCATTAGTTTTTTTCTAGTCCTACATAAGGTGTTTACACTATATATTACGAACTGTTTAATGTCTAGATTACACTTTTTGTTTCAACATTAACATACAAATTACAAGCGATAAGATATAAGGACACTGCGTTTTATTTAGTTTTCACTAGCTAGAAAGGGATTGTACTGTCTTATTGTTTTGAAGCATGATACCAAGAAAAATTACACCAAATATACAAAACACAAGGTAGTGTTAGGTTGGGCAAAATTGCCTGTTTAGGTTTTGACAAAGACAAAGCTACCTTCATAATTCACAAAAGAAGCGATGGTTGCACAGTTGTTGTTTAAGAAAAAATTGATTAGTTATGTACTGCTGGATTAGTTATGTAGCGTAAAGAAATGTTACCCAAACACAGAGCTAAACTGAAAAAATAACATTTTGCATAGTATGGTATATAAGTGTTATGAAAGCATAGGCTCAAAAATATATAGTATATAACCATGTGGATAACAGGAATGGCAAAATGTCTATATCTACAGTTATATAACCACAGTTACTGTATATCTACTGTACAGTATATCATTTCAGAAGCATGCATTATACAGTAGATGGTGATTGTAAACGTTTAGTTTTCAGTTTAAAACAGAAAACTTCCACAGAAAATAAAAAAATGTCAGGTAACATCTTCATAAACTTTTATATAGTCACACTTTTTGTGTATTTTCTTATCATCTGCTTTGTTACAACTTAGATATTTTTAGATTTTTTTATGTTTCTAACAGCAGCGATTGCCTGCTTTTGAATATTGTTTTCTCTCCATGATTTACCAGTGGTCCTGGGGAGATACCTATTAAATGTTTTTTTTTTCCTTGTGAGGTGATAGTGTCTCTCTCACTGTCCCTCAGGGTAACACTGTGCCATGTTAAGATCAAAGAAGGAAGGTCTTGGTATGGCCTGGCATTCGACAAAAATCATGTTACCAATGTGGCATGCTTTCACAAATATCACAGAACACTGTCAACATGATGCTACAGCATCAGGGAAATGACATCTTCAACTTGTTGAACTAAAAGATTGGTCTTATTTGCCATAAATTTCAGGATTGTTGATGGTGGCTTTCATCACTCACAAACTGAATTTTAAAAGGTGGTTAGGTTCCAAGATACTGAAGTGGCAGAATTCTTTTGTAAAGCACCCCATTAAATAATTTAATATCAATTAACAAAGAAGACTTATTTGTTTCAGCCATTTTGTTTCATTTCCCAGTGGAATTTAAAAACCAAAGAGAAACAGACCTCTAAACAGTATATCATACTTTCTTATAACAAAGCATTTCACAAGTTGTTAATATTGTAATTTAAAACCCATTTTCATCCAAACACCTTGCACTTACTAAAGTCCATTTTACAATGGCTACTTACGACAATCACCTATTTTTTAACTACTGTATGTAAGGGATTTTTAAAAATATTTTTTACCTTGTGAAAAATGTGTCAAGTTCAATAATGAAGGCAATGCTCATGATCTGAGACAAACCACTGAATCCAATGGATTGGATTTGTGTAAACCAGAATCTCCCAAAATACCGCGATGAGCACATTATGAAGCAACAACAGTCATGGATAAAAATGAGAAAAGCTTAGTTTATTTCAAGATGCTACAAACCATACATGAAATATGTTCTAAGCTCCATGGTTTGCAACTACACAAATATTGAGTAAAATATTTTGTATTTTTGGTCTGGATAAACTAAAGTAGAACAGATCTGCAAACCTTTATTCATTATTTACAAAATGACAACAAAATAATGCACACAATTGCCACAATTGACATTATATTGTTGTCAACAATGTATAATCCTAGTTTTAATAGTATCTTTCTGCTTACAGGATCTTCACATAAAACCCCCATATGAACTACATGTGCTTATCATGTTAATTGCAGTTTTTAATGAAAAAGCTCACATGTAGTAGTCAATCAGAAATTAATTTCACAACAACTAAATAATATACATTTTGCATAAATGCATTTAACAGTGGTGCTAAATGCAGGTATAATTTCACCTTGAAAGACAAGATATGCTGATTTTTGTAAAGTTATATTATCTCAGATCATCGCATTCCCACATCAAAGAGCACACCTTTCAGCGAGACAATTTTCCTGTCTGCACTGTAACACACAAAGCCATTCTATACAGATTAGCCTTCTTCCGAATCTTAGAGAGACAATTTAGGATTTGCATGACAAGTACCCATCTTGAGTAACCTTGAAGACTGCGCTCCAAGGGAGTGAAGACAGGAAGCCGTGTTTCACTTTCGCATTGACAGGTAGGAAATAGATCTGCCAGGAATGACAGCAATTGGTGACCCACCCATCACAGGGAGCGCCTTCACATTCTGCTGCTACAGGATCCTTCAGCTCCACTACAGAGCTGTCCAAACATGGCAGGAGCAGCTAATGGATTTCAAGACAGCATCTCCCTGGTATGTGCCACTTGTTTCAGTGTTTGGGTGGGCAGAATGCGTTTTTGTGTGGAATAATGAAAGCGGAATGCTGTATGCCACATCCAGGCCTACTTTATTTTTAAGCCTGTTGACGGGCCATAATGGCATGAGTTGGATTAACCTGTATGGGTGATTTCTCTACCACTGTGGGAAAATGTCCTTCATACAAAGGGCAAGTATTCTGTTTCAAAGTCTGGCACATTCTGGTCAATGAAGATACACTCAAGTCTTCATGCTTCCATACCATGTAGTCGTTTTTAGAGGCTCAAATGCAGCTTAGCTAAAACATTTTGATTTCATGCGCCTTTATTATCTTCACAAACAGTATAATTGTTGCAGTTGCAACCAATATATTACGATTGCTATTACAGCACTGAAAACAAAGCTGAAATTAAATCAGCAGCATTTGAATGAAAGTATTTCTATAGATCCACCTCGCAAACTTAAGTGGTAACTAGAAAATGGGAAAGAAATTCAAAAATGTTCTATTTTTTAGCGTGACTGTCAAAGGAAGCAATGCTTGGGATAGAAAGCAGGTCATTACTGTGTGCCATTTGTTAAATTTTCTTTCGCCCAAATAATGACAGGTCTATTTCTCTCCCGCAAAAGAGTGCCAAGCCTAGTCGAGGATGCCTAATTACCCTGCATTGTGTGGAACAATAAAGCCACTGATAAGCTGCGCTACTTAGAGACAGGCAGGGAAGCACTCAGCTTCTCGCCTGACTATGGGCTGCAGAAAAAGGGTCCCTTCCGCCTTTGCGGCAGACACTAATGATACTCGCTCAAATGAGTAATGTCTTCATTGGTGAAACATTAATGATTTTTCTAGCCAGGGTTAATGGACATGTCAAACACAGAAAATGAGTTGTTTGAAAGTAAATTACTATAATCTATATTTAGTAGACTCTGCCTTTTCCCCCAAAACCGAGCACTCCCGGAGATCGGTCCCCATGCTATTTTGCTCCTACCATTAATTTTATTTATTTATGTTTTTAATTTTTAATCTCCTACATTGCTGATAAACGTCTTTTAGTACAAAGACCACGATAAGGCAGAGTGAAACCATTTTGACGGTAATACTTTAAATATTTATCGGAATATTGAACCAGTTGCTTTTCTGTTCACTACAATAATTATTTAAAATACATTAACTCTTGGCATGATGAGTTTAACAGAGAGTTAGATGCAAAAACAAAGGCACTTCTGTATGCTTATGTGTGGAGCTCTCTTAGTTTAAAACCAAATGGATGTATTACTGACATGTTTCTTTTTTGGTCATGCTAACCATAGGCTTTCAAAGCTATTGCTTAACAGACTTCTCTGTCTGCATCTGGTAAACAACAAAGGAAGTACAGCATATTAATTCAAACAGAGCTCATTTTGTGTAAAGGTGTAAAGTTCAGCTGATGTAAAGGTCTTATTAATTCTAGCAACCAAATAAACTAAATGGACGGAATATCCTCCCCTCGTTTGTGACATCTTTTATATTCTCAGTAGTCATACCCACACTTGAAAAATTGTCCACAGATAATTACCAGAGAAGACAAATTTGAGGAGTGTAGAGTAGATCTTTTTGAAGAAGACATACAATAGTAAGAACTTTGGCAATTTTCTCCCTAGGCATGTGAACATGTGAGTTATTTTTTAAAACCAAGGCAAGAATATCATCAATATCAAAGCATCTAAATCACACCTGGTACAGTAAACTTATTAAATGGTTATGAGTTTGTCATAAATTCTGTAAGCCAATGCAGTGAATAGCAGGGTCTACGAATGGTTAAAATCTCAAAAACTGTTAAAACGGAGGTCTACTGCCAGACATTGATAAACAAATTAACAAGCAAATAGTCTACATACATGATTGACTGACTTTAATTTCATTTAGAACATAAAATGGATAACCCTAAGGCATTTGTGAGTTTCACTCATTGATGCCTGTCATCTCTTGTTTCAAAGTCTTTTGCACCAGACAAAAACTTGCTCCACATTTTATAGATTTTTCTCTTTGCAAACAGTTAGGATGCACGGATATTTCCGTGACCTTGTCATATCAGCCAAGTACAGTATACTGGGCCAGAAGGCAAGCTTAAGGTTCCATAACTATTTTTGTTTACTCTGAGTTATGATGGTCACTGAGCAACGTTTTGAACCAGCATGTACAATGGGCAAGCCGGGCTCTTTTGTTTATACCAGAGACCAGCTCTGTTAAGGAGGTCGGCACTGTTCTCAGATGAGTGATTGGAGATCCCCAGAGAATTAATACAACAGAGTAGAGGCTGAAGACTCGGAGCAAAGTGACGGGCTAAAAAAAGAAGATATAAACCTTCTCTACCTTCCATCATAATGGGGAATGTACGATCTCTTGCCAACAAAATGGAGGAGCTAACGATGCTGACGAGGAGCCAGTGGGAATATCGTGAGTCCTGTATTACTGTATGTGCTTCACGGAGACTTGGTTGAATGAACTGGTTCCCGATGCTAACGCCTCAATAGAGGGTTTTCAGATGGTGTGTGGATCGGAAAATCAAGGAGAGCGGTAAAAAGTAAGGAGAAGGGCTGGCGGTGTTTGTGAATAATAGATGGTGTAAATCTGCTAACATTACTCTAAAAGAACAGCTATGCACCCCGGACATTGAGCTACTAGCAGTAAGCCTGTGGCCATACTACCTACCTAGGGAGTTCTTGCATGTTATTGTTGTGTTGGTGTATACCCCGCCCTCTGCCGACGCAGCCTCAGCGTGTGACGTCATACACACTGTTATAGCTGGACTACAGACTTGTCATCCACAAGCCCTGTTCCTGATAACTGGTGACTTTAATCATGTTTCGCTCTCCCCTATTCTGCCTACTTTTAGTCAGTTTGTTAAATGCCCTACTAGAGACAATAAGACTTTGGACTTGCTGTATGCTAATGTCAAAGATGCGTACAGCTCCTCATCACTCCCCCCCCTTGGCAGATCACCACAACCTTGTTCATCTCCTATCTCTGTACAAGCCTTTTGTCCTACGGTAACCAGTGACCACCAAGACAGTGTGGAGATGGTCAGCTGAGGCCAATGATGCACTGAGGGACTAATTTGAAACAACAGACTGGGGGGTACTCTGTGAGCCTTATGGAGATGATATTGATGGTCTTACCCACTGCATCACAGACTACATAAACGTCTGTGTTGACAGTGCAATGCCCACCAGGAAAGTGTGCTGCTTCTCCAATAATAGACCCTGGGTCACCAGTAATCTGAAGGCCATCCTAAATAGGAAAAAGAGGGCTTTTTGGGCAGGTGACAAGGAGAAGCTGAAAGCGAGTGCAGAAAGAGCTGAAGGTGAGAGTTAGGGAGAGCATGGTGGCTTATGGGAGGAAAATGGAGGACAGGCTGATGGAGAACAATGTGAGAGAAGTGTGGAATGGCATGAGGAAGATCTCCGGATACAAGCTGTCTGGCGGCCAACAGAGTGAGGGAGGCCTGGAGAGGGCCAATGAGCTGAATCTTTTAATAATTATTATTATCTTGCCTGATGCCAATACCCAAAAAGAGGCACCCTAAAGAGCCAACTCTCACCTGGAGAAGACAGGGAGCATTGTAAGAGTTATGTTCTTTGATTTCTCCAGCACCTTTAACACCATCCACCCCCTTCACTGAGAGATAAGCTCTCTGAGATAATACTCTGAGGCTCTGCTATGATTCTGCAATTGTAGGGTGCATTAGTGAGGGGAGGGAAGAGGAATATAGGAGCCTGATTACTAGCTTTCTGGAGTGGTATCATCTTAACCATCTTCAGTTCAGCAAGACTAAGGAAATATTCATGGAATTTCAGAGGAATAAGTCTCAGTTGACCCCTGTTTCCATCCAGTGTGAGGACATAGAGGTGGTGCAGTCCTACAAATACCTAGGGGTATATCTGGATGATAGGCTGGGGTGGACTGTTAACACAGATGCCCTGCATAGGAAAGATCAGAGCCAACTCTATATTCTTAGGAGGCTCAGGTCCTTTGGTGTATGTGGAACACTGCTATGCATTTTTTTATGAATCAGTGGTGGCAGCGACCATCTTCTATGCTGTTGTGTGCTGGGGCAGAAGCATCATGACAAGAGATGTAAACAGACTCAATAAACACATCAAGAAGGCTGGCTCTGTTTGGGGGCTGAGCCTTGACCCCTTGGAGGTGGTGGCGGAGAGGAGAATGGTAGCCAAGCTCATGGCCATCATGAACAACACCTCTCATCCACTACATTAGACTGTTATTAGACAGCGGAGCACTTTTAGTAACAGACTGCTCCAGCTACGATGTCCAAGGGAATGTTTTCGTAGGTCCTACCTCCCAGGGGCTGTCAGGGTGTATAACACTGCCCTAGGCAAAGCCTGTTAGCCCTTCTTTTGTTGCACTCATGTACTTTTGGACATTGCATTGATATACTTGTTTTAATGTGGTACTTTCAATTTGTACATATCTGTACTGTATCTATGCCCATTTTGCACATCTTTTATTGTTTTACACTGACTAGCATATTTTGCACACATCTATTTTGCTAACTCTATTTATTTTATTTTGTATTCTATATACTTATTTAATTACTTCTACTGTATCTCGATGTCTGTCTTGTTCGATGTCTGTCTTGTCTTTTTTGTGCTGGGCTGCTAGATAAAGTCTTATCTAATCTAATATTTCACCTGGACAGGTAACATTTCATAGTACACAAAATACCTGTATATGTCTTCTGCACCATCCATTCTCTTGCTATGCAATGCCATACTGAGAGACCCACAAGAACAAGTGTTAATTCCTAAATTTCCTAAAGTATTATAATAGGCACAAACGTACATAGTTTCTCTGCCATTGAAAATCTTGCAAAGAAGAATAAAAATTGACAGAGATGCAGAGTGACAGAGGGAGTGTCTGAGTGACTGAGCATGAGAGTTTGTTTGTGCGGTAGTGTTAAACACATACAGTATGACAGATCCACAAGTTCCTTCAGCTCTGCAGGATCCTCAAATGATAGACCCCATTCAACACCAGGAGATGGCACAGACACAGGCGTCCTGGCCTATTCCTGGAAAACTATAATTAAAAGTTCAAAGTCATAGAGAGTCAAATGTAAGAGGAAAAAAATGAGCTTGCTGGCATTCAGTAACAACATTAAAGTATCATTTGTATGCAGTGGTGAGCTGAAAGAAGAGCACTATAATGCACTTATGCATGTTTTGTTTTGTAAAGGACATCACTGTAAAACTGAGGCAGACATTATGGAGCTCAAATAATACATGTTAAAGTTTATAAGCCTAAACAAACACTGAAATGCACTCAGTCTCATCAATCATAAGATAAAAAACAGCTGTGAATGATGGCATCAAACCACTTTCAGTCAACACCTTTCAGACCTTGAATGTGTTCATGGGTAGTACATGCCCTGATTTCAATAACCTCTAGAGACCAGACTGAAATACATTTGTATATACTGTAAAATCAGTGCCCTGGCTTTTCATTAAATATACATGCACTAAGCAAGGTAGCCACTCTAATATACCTCTGCGAGAGAGTTTGGGTTTGGAGGCAAAAATGTTAAATACAGGTGGTGAAAGGATGTAGTGAATGCTTGGTTACTAAAGCGTGTACTGTATGTGTGGCGGTAGGAACAGCCAGGGGACCCTGCCCAGTGGAGAAATGGGAATAAGATGCAATTGAGCACTCTATATAAAATACAACTGTAAATGAAGGCTACAGATTTTAGAAATGTGCTGGAGTATTAAAGAGGAAGCCATGCAAAAAAATAATAACAAATTCATGCTGCGTGGAGTGGCTGAGGACTGTCAAAACAGCATATACAGTACAGTAGAAAGCAGTGTCTAACATGGTTCAGTGTGAGTGCCAGTAGTAGGAGCCAGAGACAAGAGGATAGCAAAGGCAAATTACATTTTTTTACTCACACAATATAAACTTTGTGTATATTATCTGTTGCCCCAGATAAGGATGAGTGCTAAGTTATTATTGCTAATTATAAATTAACTAACTAAAAGGATTCATTATAATGATTATAACTGGATACTGATATTTAAGCTGACAAACTGTATAAAATCAGCTGCAGGTTATGGTTATTCTAATCCTTATGATATTATTATTATTAATATTAAAATTAATATTACTATAAAAAATTGGACTATTATAACTTTGTAAAAATCAGAATTAAAAAAATAATCCGCTTGTTTGTCTTATTCATAAGAGTAAATAAAACATGTCTGAAGACCCTAAGATGATGTGACAGTAAGTTTATTATATTTATTATAGCCAGGTCTGGATCATCATAAAAGAACCCTATAGCAGTTACTATAGAGTTATGTTACCAGTTCAACCAAAATAAAATATTAAAAAAAAAACGATAAGGGTTTCTGCATATTGAAGCACTGATCCTATCATTGAAAGAAAGACAGGACTACACTCAGGATTAGGGACTACTGTACGACATGCACACATAAACATATAAAGAAAAGCTAGCACCTCCTTGTTAAATGAGAAAAAGTGCTGGGAAATATTTTAGACCTTGACAGAGAAGACAGTGCTTCAATAGCAAAATAGACTTAGAACTGATTGCGAGGGTGATCTCCTAGAATTTTTAATTTCCTTTTTGAAAACATTAAAATAGAGTTCATAATGTATTTGAGCTATAGTACATAGAGTAGTTTTGGAAAGTGGAGAGATTGGTCTGATGAAGAGAACACAGACATAACGAAAGAGTAATTCCTTTAACAACAGCTTCACTTACTGGGAATGCTGGGTGCCCTAGACATTGCATACAGGGAACTTGACAAATTGCCATTTTAAATTGTATGAATTTTGTATTCTGTTACATGGTGAAAGTGTACTGTAGTTGTAATTGTACGTTTTGCTGGAAAAAGCAAGTATTTTTGGTAGAAATGTTAATAGATACTACAATGTCTTGTAAATAGAAACTTTGGTAATAATAAAAAAGTTTAAAGTTCTAAAACAAAAAAAACCATGAAAAGAATAACAAATTTAAGAACAACAAATTGTTCAAAACAAGAAATAAGGAAATCCAGTTATATTATAAATAGTGCCTGTAGACAATGGACAAATGATGTGGAGCTGCCACAGAGGGCACCACTGATGCTCATAAGTTCAATTACAACAGTATTGATATATGTACAGGCCTCAGCTTCCACTGTCTACCTGAACAGTGGTAACTCAAGAGTGAATGTGATCAGGAAATGCGCAGCGGTAGAATGTTACAGTATCCCTGTGTCTGCTCTGCACTATTTGTAAGTCTTCAGGATGCTAAGTTGCCTAGTTGAGTTACTGCCTGTATACACATACTCAAGGCTGATTCAAGCCATATCTGTGTATCTCCTTTTAGTCCACTCTCATGTCCTTGAAAGCCAGGAGTCTCTGCAATAAAAACAAACTCAAGTGCTTTGCGCAAGTGCAACACAATGGGAACAGGAGGCATCTGCATGAAACCAGGGATTCCAATCCCTGCAGTACCTGAGATGCTGTAGGCTGATGTGGATTGTAGGGAACGATCACCCATATTGAAACACCTGGTTTTAAAGGGACCACCAAGATAATGTCTAGCTCTGTTAGCTCTAGAGGCAGCAAGAGGAAGCGGAATAAAACAGACCTGTTTTGTTTGAATCTTGAATTTAGTTATTAAGAAGGGTCTGTGAATATAAGGCGATAAAGTGCATCTCGTGGCCTGAGCTAATGAGCTGATTCAGAGATGATTTCGTTGTGGACAAACAGCGCTCACAAAACTGTAAAAGACGTAAATCTTCTGCAGCAATGTAGAACATGACGGACAGGCTGCAAATACAAGAGTTTCACCTAAGCCACTCTCCAGAACAGTTCCAGTACAAACATTATCACAATGGCAGCAACTCTGAATTTGACAGGAGCAAGATTAAATGGGCATGCATTGCCTGCTTTGAAAAGACAGCTGTAGCCTACAAAGACCCACACAAAAACAGCACTGATTTCTTTCCTGCAAGTCAAGAGTCTTGGCAGAAGAGCTTAGCAAGCTCCATATGTTTAACCTGAGTGGACTGTGGTCTGGGCATTCAGCCTGCAGTGAAATGGAGTCTTGGTTAGACCTGAGTGATGTAGATTCGTTCTCAGTAATGAAAAGCTTGCGGACTCTTTCTGTGTGCATTTCAGATGAGATATACATATCAGCATAGTGATATACATTATACAATGCAGCTACTCTTTAACCCTTTAGATGGATAAGTGTGAAATATTACAGAATGAAAAGCACAATGTTAAAATGATCATTCTGTCAATGATAGCTGCTTAAAAAGGTTGACATAAAAACAAGGAGAAGTGCAACAGCATTACTCTGGTGTTTTGTGTTGGAATTCCAGCAGGGAGAGGGTTAAGGACACCCTTTCTGCTGTGTTGTTCACAGTGTCTGCACGAAACAGTGCCACAGCTCCAGGAGCCCTCTCTCCAGAGCTTTTCCGAGGCTGGTTATTCACAAGCTGCCAAAATCGATCAAGCTGCTCCGCTGCCTGATGGAATAGAAAGACTTCAAGCATGCAAACGATGCTAAAATGCGAGTTAAAAAAAAAAGCCTTAAATAGTGATTTCAGACAACATGACAGAAAGTGTCTTACATAAGCAAAACAGACCACTACTTCCAGGAATACAGAGCCTGGCAGTTTACCCAAGAATACAGCCCCCTCCGATAAAAAACAGCCACACATACAGAGGGATACTATTGTATTAATACTGCAGTAAATACTGTTTTAATTTGGCTAATAACTTTTTTTCCCTTTTAATTAATTAACTCTCCAGTTGGAAAGGTGACCTGTTTGCTAATTAGCTGGAACGTGTTTCTGTTTGTATATTCCATGCAGATTTAAATATATTAATACCCCCTTTGATCACCCTGATGGATTTCAGTAGTATGGAGCCAGTTTTCTTTTTCAAGGAAAGATGCGTCCTCATCTCCATCTGTCCCAAAGAACAATCACAGCAGAACAGAAGAAAACATAAAAACGTACTTCATTTTTTTTTTTCACCCTAGTAATAAATTTAACAGCTGAGAAGGTGACCTGCCTGCTCCACCATAAAGAGGAGAATATAGCAGTGGCAACTTAGTGCCGCTGCTGTTTCAGCAGAATCTGAGCAGCTCTTTACCTCCAGAGACAAAGTGTCTGGGGAGCCCAAGGGCGAGCGATCAGCTGTCACATCTTCCAACAGCCATGCCTATTTCCACTACCCAAATCACGCTTTAAATACATCAGAAACATTTTAGGATACAGGCTCATGTTTTTTTATATGTACCAACAGCCGCTCACACAAATCGGTACCTTCACATGAAACAATTCCTTTGGGGGGAAACCAGGAATTAAATTAACATGTTGCTCAGTGGGAAGGTTTTTGACAGGCTTCACACAGTACTGAGTTTAGTACCTGTGTTTCTGTATAGATATATACACATTTTTTATGCTGTGTTATGGAAACACAGCTTTAGGGAAGAATTTAAGTTATGCAGTCCTGTGAACTTGAAGAGTTCAGATTGTTCCATTTCCACTTTTAGCGTTCCGATAGTATGTTATATATCAAGCGGACAATTTATATTCAGACACTATAACAGTGTGTGGGCAGCAGCAAGCTAGTGATCATTTCACTGAGCTTTACTGCTATAAGTATAATGCCATTTTCTCATTTTATTTAATTCAAGTTGCAATCGTGGCAGAATCCTTCAAGAGTCTTTCCAAACTGTTTCCCACCAGTACACTGTTTGACTGATCTTGACACCACCCCCAAGTGCAACTCAAATTCCAGCTACAGTACATGTAGTGTTTGTACGCAAGACCGTACGCAGGGACCGAGAACACTGCCCAGGTCTTCAGGCACTTTACAGTGAAGGGAGGGAGGAAGAAAATGAGATACTGAAAAAATACTCATAAAAACATAAAAAAAAAATAAAAACACAATGATGCGAGGTTTTACAAGAATCTTCAAGATGTTAAATTAAGACCTTTCTTGCTTTTCTTTAGTATACAGTAGATGTGAAACACTTTACATGTTTTGCATATGACTATATTTTGCATATGACTATATAAGGCAAGAATATTTAAAAAATAGACTTTCAAGAATTTGCTTCTGAAAGTACTCTAATTACTCCTGCAGTGCAGTTGGAATTTTTCCCTCAGGTCTTTGGGTGGCTTTATGATATTAGGAATCAAACCCTGAGATAAATGGTATTAAGCACTGAGCTGTATTTACTAAGCTTTACCAGACCCAGAGAGGGTTCTTGACAATGTTCATGTGTTTCTATTTGAAACTAAGGGAATGGACTGTAATTCTGTTCTCTCTATGTGAAGGCTGCATAATAATTTAATTAATAAATATCTTACGTGTGCCAAAAAGCATTCTTCAATAAAATAAGGACACAGATTGTTTTTTTCAGGTTTTGTACTCTTCTTTTTCCAGAAAACTTTGTAGTTTTCCCTTTGATCTCCACAGTGTAACAGATTTCACTGGGTGGTTTTGACATATATTAATTTATGCCTATTGCTCTCAGGGGCCTATAATACATCTGGAGACCTTGTGCCATAAGGGTGTAATGCTACCGCTGTCAATCTTGTTTCTGTGCTATATTGTAAAATAAAAGTAATCAGAGATACAGTTCACAGACTTTCTGTAAAATGTAAGAATCAGGACCAAGAATGACATAATTTTCAAATACTAAAAGAGGATGAGGCTGATCTGACATCACTTCTAGTCAATATTCTCACTGGACTTTCAACTGCATCTGCTTGTCTCTGCAGTACTTTGTGACCAACCTGAAAAAGCATACTGTAGCTAATACCATTTCCCAGAACCACCTGCCTTTATTCACTTCCCGTCGGGAAGCAGATTTAACTACAGATCATTACTGGATGGCCAAGAAGAAGTAAGTCAGAGGATATGACTAGGCCTGTTTTTCGGTTTCAGGACAAGCCTCCCACGTCAAGGTCAGCTGCCTGTGCCAGGAAGCAAACAAAAGCAGCGGGGCAGTTCAATGCTATAATCAAATAGGAAGGTCGGTTTCATAGGAGATGTAATTTCAGAAGACCAAAAACAGCAGCTAAAATGTTTCTGATCACATTATCCAGCCATCACAAAATGGAATTTCTCTACTTTAACTGCAGCAGAGGTCCATTACAAATTACTTAAGCACTGCAGACCAGTGACTCAATAGGAACAAAAAATCAATATGTATAAGAAATAATTGCACCCACCTCTTTCTACTCACATTCCTTCCTTAATAAAGTAAAGATGTGACATTAATCATTCTAAGATTTCTCTGCTCCATAAGATAATTAACATGGTATAGTGGGGGGAGGGGGGGGATAATATTTGATGCAGTGATTTTAGGGCAAGTTTGACAAGCTATGTGTAAACTGTTCAAGGCAGCAGAGCAGGTAGATACTGTGCATCAGTCAGAAGTACTCGGTATGTTGCTTCTCTGAGAACACGTTCAGGAAAGTGGAAACGGTTAAGTTTCTCCCAAGCATGGTTTGCTCCCACACATGGCAGCACTCATATGTTATGACTGCAGTTGTTATACATTGTGACTTACACATAATTACAAGATTTACCAAAACTATGGAAAATGGAAAACAATACTAAAATAAGCAGTTCGAATCTGCAAGATCTAAGAATAGGCATTATTTTCCATTACAAAGAGTTACCAGTTTTCTTATAGAGGAAGGTTTATAATAAAAAAAACATTGTGCAGTACGCACAGAAGATCAAAAAGTAACATTCGTTAAACTTTAAACAACAACAGTTAAAAAACCTGTAAGTGACAATTCTGCTCAAATAAAAAAAAAAAACTTGATTGATACTGTTTACTATCAATGAACATAGAATACTGCTATTTATATGCTTTTATTATATATATTTGTTTTATCTTGCTTTCCATTTTTGAAGCATTTTGGGCATTTTTTACACAAGAACATGTATTTAAAATATTATCATCATCTCACAAAAGGATCTCAGTTTAACTTCATAAATCCTGGAAGCTACTGCCAAGCAGATTCCTTTACATAAAAATATAACACAAAAAAAACACCTTGTTTGAGCTATCATAACAAAACGTGGTGTTTGATATGAACAGAATATCATTTTTTGATTCAATTTTCATTCACTAATACAGATGAAACTTAATTATACCAAAATTACTACCTTTATTACATCTTTTTTTTGTATCTCACAAAATCAAATGTTTTTTCATGTTGATGTGCAGAATAACCCATGATCAGACACCTGATGGCTGATGTTCAGTGACTGGAGTCATGCATTCTGGTCTATCTGTATCTGGTCTATACTGTTTCTAACTGGTTGCTCTCATATTTGACTGTCAGGTAGCACTTTGTTTTCCTTGGCCTTTGAGTGATTTTGATTTGGACAAGTCAATTATAGTGTGCCAGAGGGTCCATTGTTTTTATTATTTATATGCTTCCTCTCAGTATGATTACATGCAAACTGGGATCTGCATAAGACTGAAACTGAAGACCCAGTCTGCATGATAGATTTACACTAAAACCTCCTGCCCCCCGATCCCTTGACCTCCTGCCTCCGTCACTAATCTCTTGTCTGGATGACATCAAGCCCTGGCTGACATCAAACTCCCTGGAGATATATACTGAAAAAACAGTCATTTTACTGGTGGGCAGCAATTGGAAAAGCTGGAGAGCTTCACAGAAATTGTGGATGGATTCCTCATTCACACGTCAGCTGTAGTCAGGAATCTTGGAGTCACAGTTGATCCTGTCCTGGCTTTTGAGCCCCATGTGAAAAATTGGATTAAGAGCTTTTCTTTTTCACCTTAGAAATATTGCCCTCATTAGGCAAGTTCTATCAATGTCCAATGCTGAGTGATGATTCACACGTTTATAATATCATGATCTAAGTGACTATTTAATCTATGGGCTCCCCAATGCTTCTCTCCATTAAGTTGTCCAAACTCTGAAGGACCATGAAACCAACCAACTGTGGAATCCAACTGCAGCTAGACTTCTATCTCACACCAGACCTTGGCAGTATACCACTCCTAAACTTAGTAGTCGCCGGTCCATTGTTATGGAATGCCCTTCATCTGACTATTCAAGAGACAAATTCTTTGGCTTTTTTCAAATCTAAACTCAAAACTCTCCTTGTTACTAGGGCATATGTCTGACTGCCCTACAGTTTATTCTGTATGTTCTGTTTTTTTCTTTTTTGTTAGCATTTTATTGTATTTTTTGTCCTTTTCTGTCTTTTATCACTGGGTTTTTAAAGGTGTTTTATAATTAAAAGTTATTCATAAAGATAAAAAATATTATTGCTGTTTATTATATAATATTTATTATTTATACGATAGAATTTGTATTTTAAAACATTAAATAAAAAACATTAAACTTACATAAAACAAGGTTTTTTTTAAAGAACGTACAGTAAGTATCAAATTGTCTTATAAAAAATAAACACTGCTTCATATTTACCAAGTCACTAACTGCTTGCTGATGGACTAAAGGCTTGAAAAAATATGCATTTTATTTATTGCTATCTTGTTGGTTTTCATTTAGCAATCAGTCCATGTTCCAGTTTGCTTCCTTCAGACATGAGGATTTGCATTTCTGAGATCCCTTAACACCAACACAGTTTCCCAGCTGCCGAAGGGGTTAAGGCCAGGTGTGCAAACATCAGTCTCTGCCAGTTCCATCTGATTTCATTCGGCTCAGGCGGAACAAATAGGCAGTTGGGAGGACACATGAAGCTGCAAGCTTGCAGCCACCAAACTGCAGCATCTGCCACTTCATTAGCTCTCAAGTTAGAGAAGCATTGCCGGAGCCCAGGCTGACAGAGAATGAAGAAATAGCCACCTGAAGTCAAACACAGCCAGCGCTCCATTTGTCACTGGGAACAGCCTGATGGAGGCTGCATGAAGAGTCTGGGAGCAGAAGAGGGATCAGGTGTGCCCATGTGGCAGCATGGAGCTCTGAGGCTGAGTGACTGGAGTACAAGACCTGACTCTTTGATGTTTGAGGCAAAACTGTCTGCACTAGTTTTGAAAACAGACTCACTTTACTGCCTCTACATACTTCTCAGAGGCCAAAACATCCATAAATGTGTAGGTATGAAGTGGAATTTTATTTGCTTTGAGTATCTTAGAGCATACCAAACACACACAATGAGATTCCTTTGACAGTTGCCTTAATGTACACAGTTACCTCCCTAAAGGGACTGTTTTCTTTCGGTCTCAGGATATCCGTCAGCCTATAGGCCCAGAGCTCTCTGTTGGATCTCTATATCAGAGCAACATACTGTAGATATCTTATTTAGAGAATAACCTGTGTGCTTCTGAGATATGGATAAATACTATACAGTATAATAATAATAGTACAATTTTATGAGCACTTTTCAAGAATCCAAAGTACAGTACAACAACATACAGAATACAATGCATAACACAAAAAAAAGTGAAAGAAAGTACAAAGCACAGCAAAAGGACTTTACTCTTCAAAGTCAAAATACTAAATCGCACTGTCAAATCTTTAGTAATTGCGTTTTCAAAATGTTAACAGTCACAATCTCTAATGGACCATGGACCTCGCCTTCCATATTTAGGATAACTGATGCAAGGAGAACATGAAGAAAACAAGTAGGAAAACAGATCAGGAAAAAATCCTTTTCAGGATTCTTTTCTTGGTTTCTTATTAGGATATAATTATGGCTACTCTGTTTTGCACAATAGCTGCCAGTCTATGACATTTAAAAAGTCACAAAAGTGTTAAAGCATAATAATGTATTGAAATGATCACAAACATATTTGTAAAATTTGCACATTAAATTTGAAGACAAAATGTAGGTTAAAAATTGTGTTTAAGTGAAAGAAAAGGCACAATGAGATGATATACTTCATTATGTCACCTAAAAACACTAAATATAATTCAAATAATAATACTTGATATACTCAGGCTGGTCCGGGAATGAGTCGCACTGTCATGCAAACTCAAACAATAAATTACATTCTGTTAGAATTACTGAAGGAGAACAAAGCCTTTCCAGCTTAATTCAGAAATCGGACGGGCTCAGTGTGTTCTCATTAGCCATAAGCTCAAATTTCATGCTTTGCTCATGCTGCTCATGCAAGCAGGGTCTGCACAATTTCATAAATTTCAAAAAGAAAAAGGTAAAGCAGTAAAGAAACAGCAAGAGACAGCATTGACTGAGTTACACTGCTTTTTGTAAACAGCTAAACACTTTCTGTCCATGCATCTATCAACAGAAAACATGCACTGCCCATCTGATGCCAGGGCTACACTACACTGGACTTCCATATTGAAAGGAAATGTGCAGGAGAATCAAACACAGTCTGTTACTGCTGAAGTCTTGACAGTAGGAAGAATTTTACCGTTTCATCTCATACAGTATTTCAACATAACACTTTTGGGAAAAAACAAATGTATTCAAACACACTTAAACAGTTCCAGGTTTACTGCCAATAAGTAATTAATTTAATTGGATTCCTGGTTTTCCATGTCTCCTACCACACAGCTCAGAGAACCCCTAAAAGATACAACACGTTGGAGTTTTGAAGCAAAAAAAAAACAGTTTTATTAATAGCAAAGGGGTGATATGGAATATAGTATGTATTTGCTTTCTGTAATGTAGAGACACCAGTCCAAATGAATTTAATTCATCTTCTGTTTTAATCAATGCTAAATCAGAGCTATGATTTATAGAGCAACAATAATAGCATTACTATTATTGCTGGGATTTTTTTAGAGCATCTTTAGTCTGTAGCAACAATCCATAATAATCAGATCCGAGATCACCGTGCAGGTGTGCTGAATCCTTATCTATGAACTGCATGCTGCCTATACTCTTCAAAGAAATGAAAACCACAGTACAGCAGTGCTTTCTGTGATCCATCTGGGACAGCACTGCAAGGTGACGGATGGCCAGAGAAGGGCACCACTCGAAGGTTAGTGTACAATCTGAGACACAGCCTCAGATAATAGACTATCGGATTAAATATCAGGCAGAGTTCCAATGAAGGGCTTCAGATCATGTCATAATGCATCATCCTCAAGCCTTTCGCAAAGTAATCAGGAGCACTAAAGCACATTCTTCTGTCTCTCCAATCCATTTCTTTAACAGCACACTCACTTCAATGAAAGATCTTGGATTTTCACTTTTGAAGAGAAAATAAAAAACGATTCTGGGAAGTAAGAGTGGGAGAAAAAAAACCCAGAAATCATAGGAGACTTGCTACAGAGAATCTTGAAATAGCTCTGCAGAGCAAAGCCTAAAATACATCACCCCTACTTGACTTTTATACCACAACACAGCTTTTTTTGTCTGTCGAAAATGATCTTTTGCAAATCTTAAAACTGGTAATTTTGTATAATTGCTGCCATTAAAAAAAAAATCCATTGGCTTTACTCAAATATATCTCTTCAGATCAATTAGTTCTCAGAAGGTGTGAGAATGTGTTAGATGTGACATTTTTTACTTAATTAGTGCAATCATTTTGACTAAAGTACAATAGTGCTGATTACATCCTGGAAACAGAGATGAATTATAATCAAGCTGAAGATTTTTCCCCTGTATGTTCTTATCCCAATATAGCATCTCCTAAATCCTTCTAAATATTTGACCAACCTTTCAGCTCCTTTCTCAAGCTATTGCTTTCAATGAAGACAATTCTAAGAAGACATAAAAGCAAAGGTAATGTGTGAAAATGCTAAGATTAGCAATAAAAATGAAATATTTAAAGCAATACCCATGGCTGGTTGCTCATTTGATGTTGTTGATAACAAAGGGAAAATATGCTGATGAGCTTGGGTGAGATCTTTCCTAGAATTGTGGAAAAGCACCTGGGGCCATTTTTAGGAACTTTGCTGATAAAGGTGGATGCAACGCATTCTATAACAGTCATCAAAACTACCTACTGTATATACAGGCTTTTATGATCAGCAAAAACACTGATCAATTATCAGACACATTTAAACCGTGACTTTATAAAACTATTTTATCCCCACCCAAACAGCCTTGCTTTACTGTATTAGCTAAGGTTGCTGTATTGTAATTGGATCTGCCTTTAAATACTGAATCATTCCTGATCTAATCTTGGGGCTACCTCCAACCTTGTAGATGCAAGACTTTAAGCAGGCTGTTCTTATTTAACCCACTTGAACTCTGTCACTTCAGCGCAAAAGGTGTTTTGAACGACAGGCTTTCATAAAGACCTTGACTTTTCTTCCTGGGTCAGGGAGCAGGCCAGTTCTACAGGGAGAAAGCTTTGCCAGAGAAAGAGGGAGAGAGGCATGCGGCTGACAGCACTAGCAATCAGTTCATTCCTCTTGCACCTTCCCTTTGTTGTAAATAAAACATTATTTCAGATGTTCAATTAAGATAAGTACCCTTAATTTAAGACCTCAGTCAGTGTGCGACTATCATTACTCAGCCGAGTGCCGAGGCCGTGCTTCAGCTCCCAGACAATTACTCAGGGTCCCCAGCAAGCCAAGGAAATTGCAGTCAATTTCTGCTGTGTTCATTTGCTTAACAGGAATGAACCGGGGATTGGAAAGAAGCACAATTGCCGAGCAAAAGGAAGATAGAGGGTTGTTTCTGCCACAACATGAACTCTGTGTATAAACTACCAGGTTAAAGTTATGTGTGCTTAAGTAAAACGACTCGTGCCAGATCCTGACCCCAATGATTTTTGTGTTTCAATAGTCACATCTGTCCTTTGCGTATAGCTTTTAGGCCCTGAGCTGATAGAGAGCTGTAAGAGTATGCTGTATGGTGTATTTAATGATTTTCTGATGATTTTTGACACAGGGTCATTTAATATTCTTTTCCTTTAGGACTTAGGTGCTTTTGATATTGGGTCATATACCGTAGTACTGTATATAGATCTTAAATTCAGATTATGATACAGTCAATCACACTATCCTACTGGTGGTCATAAAAAAACAACTAAGGATGATACTTTCCTTGGTTTAGTTTATATTTGCTCAGAAGGGGCCAATTTGTAAATCACGGATGTTTCAAATCAGATGTTGTCCCACTTACTCAGGGTGTTCCACAGGGTTCTGTGCAGTGCTTTACTATTTAGCATTTATATGTTACTTCTGGGTCAAATTACTTGGCAACATGGACTTGGATTTCACATGCAAATCTCATGTAAGATTTGTTTGTAGACCACATCAGACTCTAGTACTGTGATTTCTGCACTTTGCAGGTGCCTGGCAGTAGCTAAAGTTTGATAAGATTGAGTTCATCCTCATTGACTCCCAACATCAGCTTCACAAAGTTTCTGGCATCAATGACATTGGTGACTGTGCTGATATTAAACTTTTCACAGAAGTTAGAAAGCCATATGCTCCTTTTATCACTCCATTGTGTTTTAAAATTAAGGAATGTTACAAAGGCTATCTTTTTCCATCTTTGTGACATTATTCAGTCAAAGCTCACGCTCTGTCTGTTTGATGCTAAAATACTGATTTTATCACAATGTCTTATTTACTGGGGCATCTACTGAGGTACTAAGAAGGCCTCAGCATGTGCAAAATTTTGCAGTTCATGCTAACTAAAAGTACACTACATTAGCATAATATTAATCCTATGTAAGCTATACTGGCAAACTGTGAAATTTAGAATGGACCATAAGATTCTTACACACAAATCACCAAATGATAAACTCCAGGTTATCTTTACAGATCTTTATATTTTTACATTGATTGTTGTCTAACACTTAATCTACTGCACCCTATCTATGGAACTCATGGCCAAAATCCTTTAGACTCTCCATAAAGGATGACAATTTTAAGACCTAACCAGCTGATATACGTTTTATTGTATAATGTTTTTAGTTTTACTCTTGGCTTTTCTGGGTTGATTTACAGTATTTTCTTGTTTTGTATCTGTTATGGGTATGGTATTATAAATCCACTGCTGTACTTTTGTAGAGTCAAGTATCTGGAAAAGCACTTATAAATAGAAAGCATTGTCATTGGTGATATTCTTTTAAACCACAGAAACAGGACACTCTGTGCAATACTGACTGCATTTGGTTTGCTAAGAATAACTAAAAATGCATTGCAATTATAACAAAAATGCAATGAACTAATTTCTCAGAGCTAATTTGGGTCTAATATTTTTAGGAAATTTGTGTACAGTGTTTACCTCATTGTGCTTTGCAGAGCTGGGTGCATCATGTTAAAAGATGTGGAGACAACAAATGAACAAGCTCATTATGAACTCAGTGCAGCTTAGAGTTTGAGCTGATTTGAAATTCAGAAGCAGTTATGATTTAAATGACTCAATTCTGACAAATGTTTTGTAATGTGGCATTCATTAAGGCACAGAAAAATCACTACATTAGTGCATTCTAATTATAAAAACACTTGGAAATCATATCCAACCAACTTTGTAATAAAAAGTATTAAACTAATATGGAGAATATTGTATTGCAGTAGGTCTTTACTGAAAATGCTATAACAGAATCTGAGATAGCAAGCTTTTTTACACGAAAAGGCAATTTATGTAAGCCAAGGAAATAAATTTACATTTTCATTAAGCCACAGAGCACTGCTGTTAAGGTATCTAAACACACTTTTGAAATTCTGAAATAACTAAGACATTATATCTTTTTCTATTAGAATTTCAAGAACCATCTGTTTAAAATAAATAGTGAATCACCAGTAGTGCTTTAAATATATGTTTTAAAGGTGGGGTATTGAGAATTGTATCAGGCTGAAAGAAAAAAGATGCTCACCAGAAATCCCAGATAAGAACTTCAAAGGATTCTCTTCACTTTAAAAAAAAGACTCAGGAATGTAAGTTGTAATACTTTCCTTAAACAAGAAGAAAACAAGCCCTAGTTCAGGTCTCGTGCCAATTCAGTAATTGAACTTCCCTGTGGGGATTTGGGCCTGACAAGTGTTTCTGTCTTTCAGCCTGTTGGAGTCTGAGAGGAAGCACATACTTCCTCAGACTCCTAAAACCATTTCACCTTGCAGATTCACCTGAAAAGTTACAAAAGGATTCATTTGAAAAGAAAAATCCTTTTATCAATATCAGCTCAAGCGGAAATTAAATTCATTTCTACTACACAAGGAACAAATATTCACAAATACCAACAAACTAAAATGATAGAAATAAATACCAAAATACAAATATTTGGAAATTTAAAATCTGGTTATTTGAAACAAATTATATTTGTTTCAATATTAGGCAATGGCAAAAGTTACCTTTCAAAGGGAGTCTTAATTCAAACAGGTCTATGATTTACTGTCACTTGCACCCACTCGCCCCAAAACAAAGTCTGAACAGGGGGAACGTGCCTAGAAGCAAAATCACTTTATGTATTTCAATTTCCACGCTTATCAGAAACAATCACAAACATGTTAACATGAATGATAGGTACTTCACACCTCACCAGTCCAATTTTACATGGAAATCTCAGGCAGTTTTCACACCTTACTGAGCTTTCTAAACATAAACCATGATTATATCTACTGTGTTAGAAGAATGAAGTCTGATTTTTATCCGTTTCACAGGAAAGTCTCTAAAATTGATTTATCAATATTTATTTTCATGTTCTGGACTGCAATAGAAAATGTTGTAATAGTCAGAGTTAATTGGGTAATCATATTAAAAATAATAATTTACTCCTGCATTCTGGTCCCAGGCAGACTACAAAACTATAATATATCTAGGATAAACTGGATCTGTACTGTATCTGTCAGAGGTCTACTGACTTCACTGATCAGTCTCAGAATCTCAATCAATCAATCCAATCAATTTAAGAAGATCTGTCTTGAGGTATAAAAAGAAGAAGAAACTAAACGTACATACAGTACCAAAACCTTTTAAAGTGCAGAAACCAAAATCTTTAAAAAGGTTTTCTCTCTGGTTGCTACAGGAAAACCACATTCTGTGTTCTGATGTAGAGCAACAAGTCCTTTTTCTCTGATGCGCATTTTGCTCAGATACATTTACTGTATGTATTATTATAAAACGATTTCTCCTAGTAACATGAACAAAAATAACTTTCGCCTACATTTTCTTGCCTAAGTCTCTTTGCAATCCCATCTAACCCACCCTAAAAAGAAAAGCAGGATGTGTCAATTATTTGTAATGTGTTTCTCAAGGTCTGTATAGGGTCTGCAAGAGTTATCAAGTTGGCAATTAAGCACAAACCATGTGAAAGCATTGATCATAAGTGTTGATGAATGACAGTGGGCTTTTCTCTTGATGCAGGCTAAACAAGATATGTTGACAGCAACATGCACCGCTGACATAATGAAAAGTGCAAATAGTTGGAGTCTTGACAATCTAAGCAAAGTTAGTGTGTAATACTTTTCAGATGTGCGAAGAAAAACTGGATACACTTACAGTGATTACAAAACTGTTCAAATCTACAAAGCAATTGTTTTAGAAAAGGGTAATACATTCCCTTTGGTTAAGTCAATGACTTTGAGAACCGTAAATTTCAGTGATTTTTAGATTCTCAACACATTGGATTGGTCCTGATAAATTCCTAAACACATTTAGGCCATGGGTGATGATGGTCAAATTAAAGAGTCAGTATCTGACTCCTCTTGGTGTGTCCTAATGAAGTGAAAAAAACTGTCCTCAACCAAGATGAAGATGTGCTAAACCCCCTGTCATCAGGACTATCTTAACAACCAATCCACAGTTACGCACTAGGGGGGCAGGTCAGGGACTGCAGGGGAGGACCATGTATCTCTGATAAAAGCAGTTTTCCTGCATGTCATTTAAAACTTCCACACCAAAGCAATAGTTAAAGCCACAGAGTTTCATTACAAGCCACTTAATCTCACAGCTTTCAGAGTCAGCACACCCTCTTCCCAAAGCGCTTCCTCTGATTGAAGGTTGAGAGGGGTGTGGGCAAACAGCTTTGTGGAATAGAACCTGGCAATAACTGAGTATTGAGCTGTAAAAAGGGTTTTAACAGCACCATGGGTTCATATTACATTAGAAACAAACAAACAATGGCAATTGCTGATAATGGAGCCATTAGAACCAATTTCAGCCTTTTAAAAGGCATAAAGGAAGAGGCTGTCTGAGCAATCTTTCCATGTAATAGCCTTCTCTGAAAACATTTTTTTTCCTTTTCACCCTCACTTTCATCTCCTGTTTTTTTCTTCTTTTTATCTGAAAGGTCACCCCTTTAAGTATGCAAGCTTGTTTCCAAGCAGCCTGAGAGAGCATGCTGGGTGTATGTTTGATACAGAGGCTAAAGCCAACGAGCTGGTGCCAGAAAGCTCTTCAATATGTCTTCAAATTCCGTTCCCCTCTTGCAGGGTGGGTGATGACTCTGCATGCTCCCGCAGATGCATAAATAGTATAAATATGATGAAGCAAATGAGATTTAAATTTGCTGTTGTAGGTTGTTGGGGAGGTGCTGTGCTGGAGTAATTATTCCTGATCTGCTGAAGGGGATGTGGTGGATGTCACTCCGGGGGACAGGTCCAGGCTCAGTCACAGATGGGTGCCCGGCTGGAAGACAGTGCAGAGTAGAGGCAGCAGGCAAGCTGAGGGGCTCCTCTCACAATGCACAGCTGCTGCTCCCATCCCACGTCTCCTCAGCACTCCCAGCGCCACACTCTCACGCAGCCCTCAGCAGCCCAGCTCCCTGCCGCCTGACAAAAACACAAGGGCTGTCTGGCTGGTCACACCTGCCAGCAGGAACCTGTGTACAGCCAAGAAAATGCTGATAGTTTCAGGCTCAGGATGGGCTGTTGAATGAATGGCTATGGATATGGATTCAGGCACATTCTATTTAATTGTAAAGCCCGTATCACGGCTGTTTATACCTGCCGTAGTCCTGGAGAGCCCTAATCCAGTCTTGTAGAACATTTCAAATCACAATCACAAGATTGGAAAGCTAGTGATGAATTCTGCAGGTAATTTGTTTAATTAAGACATGGTTGGTCCTTGTTGTTTAGAGGGTATTCAGATTTGTGTTGAAAATTATCTGTAAATTAAGACAATACAAGCTTAACACATCATAACTAAATTGTTTCCAGAAGTGACAACCTAGTGGTAATCGAAAATGCTGAGTTTCTCCAAGGCCTTGACTGAGACTGCGAGACTTTTCTTGAGTTTAAGAAATTCAGATCCAGATGACCCAAGAAAGGCCAGTTGTGGCACAAACGTTACAGCAAGCTTATTACTTCCAATATTTTGGGAAACCAGAAGTTACAATGATTTTTCTTTTCAAAAGCATGTAGCTCAAACTTGATTTTAGTGGAAAACAGACATTTTTATCTTATATTTATCTTAGTAAAACAAGAGGAACTGCTAATAATTGAGAAAATGTGGACTGGGAGATGCCAGCAACTGCTACTATAGTCTGAAAAGAGCCAGAAGCAAGATAATGGGTAGATAATCAGGCACCAGGTAATTGTTTAGATCATCATCAATTTCCCATTGGCCCTTACCAATAATGGTTTCCTAATAATCCCCATCTATGAGCTAGCATAATCACTCTGTTCTCCTCCCCACTGACTGCTGGTGTGTGGTGGTACTGGCACACTATGGCACATTGGTGGTGTAAAGCGCTTTGAGAGGAGTGTCCAGTAAAGTGCTATATTAGTGTAAGGACGATAAATGGGAATATGTTCTTATGAGAATGTCCTCCACAAAACGTGTTTAACTCCAAAACAATAGGAGCCTTTAACTTCCTGCTGTAGGAAGTTACAAAAACATCACACCACATGTAATGTAAACTGTTGTGTCAGGTTTCACTATTGATTGTATCGATATTCTAATACTGAAACAGAGACTTGTGAAAGAACAGACAGATAAACATCAATAAATCTGTTTTAGAAATATAAGGGCCTAATACCTTCAGATATGAAGACTTTAATCAACTATATCTCAATATGTTTTTAATGCTTTTAAGTTCAATCGCAAAGCTACTGGCAAGCCAGTATTGTAATGGACTGCAAAATGCACCTGAAGGGGGCAGTGGTCCGTGTTGGAGGAAGGATATTTATGCAGGAGAAGAATGATGCTGAACTCAGGGAAGACGGTGTGAGAGTGTGAGGCAGAAAGAGCAAGTAAGCAGGCAAGCACACAAGGCAGGAAGGTGAGAGGTCTGAACACTGGAGAAAGGTATCGTAGTCAGGCAGTCCAATTAAGCACGGAGACTAAACAACCCAGACGGAAATCCAGGAATCAGGGCTTGCAAACAAGCAGAGGGTCATGCAGAGTTTGCCCACTGGGGAAAATCCACACAAGCACGGTAGAGACTAACACCAGGTTACTGAGCCAAGGCTAGGACCGAGCACTGCAATACCCTCCCTGTAATAAGGTAAGTACCATTAAATTGCAGGCCGGTGGTATTGATGAACTTGCTTGGTGGCTGTGATGGGGGTCACCCATGAACTGAATTTAAGGATGAACAGGTGGTAGAAATTAGCAAATCCCAGGAAACTATGAACTTGTTTCAGAAGGTGGGAGTAGGCCAGTGTTGTACCACCGAGACCATCTGGAGGATTTGGGAGGAGATATGGAATCCCAGTAACGTTACCTGAGACATTTGGAACTTGCACGTCTCCAGTTCTGCATACAGACGGTGATGGCCGAACTGGGTCAGGACCTACTTGACATGGTGAATGTGTTTGGTCATGGAACTGGAGAAGATCAGGATGCCATCTATGTAGACAACCATGAATCAAATAATCCTGGAACGCATTGCTCACAAAGTGTTGGAAGATGGCAGGGTCATTGTAGAGGCCAAAGGACATCACATTTTTTATGGTCTGTGCTGGTGTTAAAAGCTGTCTTCCACTCATCCCCTCCTCCAATCCACACCAAGTTGTAAGCCCCCTTCATATGAATTTTAGAAAATAAAAAAATGGAACGGCATACCAGTTCTTGACAGTGATTCTATTCAGATCATGATAGTCGATATACTGAATAGTCTTAAGAAGCCATCTTTCTTCTCAACAAAGAACTTCAAATGGGAGAAGAAGATGGAAAAATAAATCCTGGTTCCAGATTTTCTTCAATATATTATTGCATGATCTGATCCTCTGGAGGAAAGAGAGTGTACATAGCCTTTAGGAAGAGGGGTGTCTGGGAGTCATATGAGAGATGAGGTGGCAGGTCTTCAGCCCTGACCTTGCAAAATACGTCAGTAAACTTGTGGTATTTGGCTGGAAGTTGACTGAGTGATGCTGAACTCAGGGAAGATGATGTGAGACTGCAAGGCAAGCAGGAGTAAGTAGGCAGGCAGTCAGGAAAGCACTCAAAGCAGGCAGGTGAGAGGTCCAAGCACTGGAGAAAGGTATCTACACAAGCATGGAAGAGACAAACACCAGGTCACAGAGCCAAGGCTAAGACCACGTGCTGGAATGTTGGCGAAGAGGGAACACCTTCCTGGTAATGAGGTAAGTGCCATTTAATTACGGGCAGGCAGACTGGACAACCTGTCTGACTATGTTGTCATGGGAAGAGGCAGATTGGATGGTGGATTGGTAACTGGTGTAACGGGAGCTGGAAATGGCTTTAGAAATTACAAGCACTGTATACTCTGAGAGGTGATTTCCAGTTACCTTTTGAGTAAACAGGAATTTACAAGTATCTGCAAAAAAAACTATCATACATACTGTACAGGTATTTGAAAAATGTGAATGATGATAATTATTACTGCGGAACAACAAGATCAATTCGCTCTGTCTATCGGAATAGATACTGCGCCCTCCAAAATTATTGGGACAGCAAAGTCAAAACTTACTTTTATCATTAAACAATTTTTATTTGATATTAAATGGTTTGGAATGATAAGTACAATATTGTAGACATTTTATTTTTGGATAACTCCATGCTTACATTTGACTATTCAATATTAGAATAAAAACATTTTGTTATCAACCCAGTGATTTCAAATGACCATAAGTACTGGGACACATTCACTTTGAATAAATGTCCAAATATATCAAATATACCAAGGCTCACATATCCCTTTGAAACAATAACTGCATAAATTATGCAACCCACTGATCTCACCAAACTCACTGGGTATACGGACTTAAGTTATCTCCTACATAAGCACACTAAATGTTTCGGTAAACGTCAGAATTCATTCTGTTGCTGCCATAATTAATTCATCATCAACAAGAGCTTCAGGGGTGCCCACGCATGCCCAGGCCACAGAATTTCCTGCGCCATGATTCAGACATTCAGAAGTGTCTGAAAGTCAGAAGTGAATAAAAGATGAGCATGTTGTGATCTAGAACAAAGTTTTTTTCGGGACATATAAGAGCGAGATAAAAATTTTACTGAAGTGATGGAGAGATTAAAGCGTGGAGACAGAACGAACTACAGATGTTCCAAAAAACACCAGCTCATCTGGGAAGTAATGTCATGGCCAGGGAATATTTGTTTCTGTCACCGTTCTTTGGCAGTTCAGACAATCCTGTAATTTGTATTAGAATTATCACAAACAGACACTTAACAACCCACCAAAAGATGAATTCCAATGATAAAAAGTCTATTTTTCAAGCATTCTTTTTTTGTCAGGTAGTAGTTTTCCAAAGTGACATGCTTTGAAGACAAGATACTTTAAAAGTGTCCAAAGTTTGGTTTAGGATTTAGCTCATAGCAGAAAACTGCTTCATTGTTCCCACAAAGCAGTGTTTTACAGAAATCAACACATTTACCCTTCTTCCTGTTCCCTGTTTCTCACTTCTGATATTTCTCTGACTCTTATCTCCTGCTAATTAGCACCACAGTTAATGAGAAGTCACGTACAAGGCAGCTAATACCAAACAAATTTTTCTCTAAATTTTCCACAACAAACCTTACTAATGTATTATCTTCCACAAAAATTAAAAACTGAAAAAAAATAATTAACATGGATTTTCCTTATTAAATCCAATTGGAAGCTCATCCAGTATGGATTATTTTTTAATTAATCTTTTTTTTATATGAAAAGGCTATTCTGAAAAATATGCGTCATGTAGATACAATATCTGCAGAAATCCATCAGTGTCAGCACCTGATTTTGTTTATCACAGTCAAGGGAAAATCTGCCCCTAAACGTCTGGCAAAGGTTAAAAATGAAAAGCAGTTGGTGGCAGATTCATCAGTGTTGGATGGACATGGAGGTTTTTTTTATTTATTTTTATTCGATGCAAGTGGTTGCATGTTGCTTTGAAGAAGGCACCATGGCGTGCGCTGTGACAGTGATAGAGCTAGCTCTGGCTTGACTCCAATCTTGTGAGTGGCAGGGTCTCTTGCAGTCTGTCACTGCGCCTGTCAATGCCAGGCTTCTCACTTGTTTAAGATTTTCCTTAAACGATAGAGTTTCTTCACAAAGCCTTGTGTTCACGTTCAGTGTTTTTTGTTTTACTCAGTATCCTAAAAGCAACAAAGTATTTTCCAAAACTCATGAAATTAGCTGAGCTGAAACTCTGATTCTCTGAAAGTTTCCCTGAAATGCTGAGTTAACTACTAATATAAATCCTATTCTGTAGAGGTTAAATGCTTGATTTAAATAATCGGGGTGAACAATGTTCTGTTAACAACATACAGTACCTCTCCCCCTTTCCAGCCGGTCTATGGCTTAGTAGTTTTAGTATGGACTGTAGAATTTCATTTTAAAATTATATTTAATTTGAATGAATTTAAAAAACATCTTTTTAATGAAAACAAATATAAATTACAAATCACTTTTTAACCTAATTTCTAAACATTCGGTTTCACCTGCTTTCTGAACAAATGTTGAATAAAACAGTGATCCTAATAAAGGTGATATCTCACCTTCTCCAAGAAACTATAAAAAACTCATGTTTCACTCACTTCACTAGATTTAACATTCTATATACTTGCGTACTGTTTCACATTCTGAAGCTTGGTTTTGGATGATTTACAGTATAAATCATCGGCTGCCAACATCACTTCAGTCTTGCTACTACAGCACTAATCCCCACTGTATCTCTGACCATTGTGGCATTACGCGGGAGCGTGTCCAGTGTGGACGCGGAGCCTGGGTAGAAGGCTGACGCCTCGCCTTTGTAGTCCCAGCTGTCCTGGCTTCTAGATGATGAGCCACAGCTGGGCAGGTCCTACAGTATAAAGGCACACTGGACACCCCCTGAAGGGACGAGCAGGGACACCCCGAGAAGGGGGAGTTTTACACCGACAGTCCCGGAGGGGATCACACCCACATAAGGTGTTCTTTTTCTTTTCTTTTTTTTGCCTGTCCTGCTGTACAGTACCACCGGGGCAGACTGTTCCTTTCCCATTTTTTTATTTTTGGCCTTACGCGCCCTGCTCTACCAGACTGGACCTCGTTAAATAGGGAAAGTCCAGTCTGGCTGCTGCTGTGTCGCCGCCTCCCCCACCATACTGTCACACCACAGTCTAGCCAGTGAATGCTTGGTGATACTAATTTCAATTATAACCAAAACTGTTTTGGATGAACCCTCTAACATCTTTATATTTCTAAGTATGCCATCCAAATTTGTTAAAAGGTAGACTTAGTGGAGAACTACTAAACTAACTAAAAGATACTGTATGTTTTACTAGGGTTTACTACTTTGTAAATACTTCAATGTTTAAGCGCTTTCCTTTCCTTTAAGTGGGACAAAATATCAAAGAGAACATGGTTTACAAAGAACTGAAATATCTGTTTTCAGTAATACTGTATAAAGAAACAACAGCACACCAACTTGCATTCTCACCATTTGGTTGTACAGACTACTTTAGTTTTTCTGTTGTTTGCATAGTTTAACAGTGAATGGAATCAGGAAATTACGCACAAGAGAGGTTTCAGTTCAGACTGGAGTTCAGTCAGTGGTGTGTAGTATTGGTTTTGCACCTTTAAGAAACAAAAAACAAATCAGAATGTGAAAATGTACAGAACTCAGGAATTAAAAGTAAATAAGAAAGCTAATATTGTTAGTGAAAACATTTAGAAATGCTTAGAAAAGTGGCTGCAGGACGTTTAGTTGTCTAAGAATACATAAAAGAAAAGTGAGAGGGAACTAACTTATGTGTCAGTATTTAAGCTATATAAGCATGCAGCAACTCCTGAGAAAGACAAATCACAAATCTGATTGTCAATTTGGTCTAACTTGAGGAAGGTTAAGTACAAGGCAAGTTGTTCAAGATCATTACTCCCTAAATTCATTTGAAGTTGCAGCAAGTCTGTTTTTTTAAGGTCCCCATTACATTAACTGGCAAATCTAATTGTTATCCTAGCGAAGAAAACATCTTTAATTTGCCCCAAACTAGCTGAATCTAAGTCCATCTTATGTCATTCAATGATCATTGCCCAAATGCTCAATTGTTCTGATTGTTTTTAAAAAAACGTTTATTTTGCCTCAGTCATCCCTTTCCAGAAAACACATGAACAGAACAGCAAATACAAGAACAAATATGGAGATGGGAGTGAAACAATAATGCCATCTGGATATTATCTGGTGGTGCCATTGTTGTCTCATCTCAGTCTCTCCAGCTCACTTTAATTTCCTTTTGAAGGCAGCATTATTAAAAGATGAGGTTAAGGAGCAACCCAATGCAATAACCATTCCTGCCAATGTAAGCCTACTATTATACTTAAGGAACAAAAAGCCAATGAAATAGACCCCAAGCATATTATCTCTTATGTAATATCATTATTGTATTGGTATCAGAGGCTGCTGTAGGAAAGTGTGTGCATCAGGATAGTTTTTACTGTTATTGCCATCATGAAATTGCTGAGTAAATTTTTCATTTCCCTACAACAGTGAATTAGCCCCACCCCAGCTGGTTTCGGAGCTTAATCTATATGAAAATTAAGAAAATTAATACTGTCATAATTACCAAATCATATGTGAGCTCAGTCACATCAAAACCAATAGAACCTACGGACTGTGCTGATCAGATCTGTGGATCACTGCCCTAAAGTAATGTCTGGCATGTTGTGTGTCACAATTGTCTGTACCTTACCACAGTCAGAATGTCACACCTTGAGATGTCTCAAAAGGGTAGGCTGAGATGTCTGCTCTTTTTGAGGAAGCATTAGAGATCCGTTAAAGGTACTTCAGTTACATAATCCATCTAAGAAGATGTATTTTTTTAGTTTTCCTGAGCCAAAGGACCCAACCATAAAGAGTATCACTAAGGATCTGCAGAAAATACAGTATGTGACATACAGCTGCCAAGTAATGAAAATCTGAAGTACAGTAAAAAAAAAATCCCCTTAAAACTTGTGGCATCTTACCTACTGCCATCATACTTCCAAGTGCTATCAGAGTGTTCTGAATAATGGCAGTGCTGAACTCACCACATTTAAATTGAAAATCCCACAAAGGATCACATTTTTCGTTCCCTTGGCACAAAACAAGTTGACACAAGTCACTTCAATATGCTTCTAACTTTTTTATATTCAATTTTTTTTAAGTAGCGTTTTCCAAACATTGTTGACATCATATTTTAAGTGCTGTTACCTTCAAATGTTTAGAACCTATGCCTGGAAAAAGTTGTCTTTTTAGCATTATTTACATGTATCCTAGACTGCAGCAATAAACTGACATGACAGCTTACTGTTTTCTTAAGTGATGAATTTACCATGATTCATCTAGCACACTTTATAAAATATTCACTTTCCTTTTTTTAGAACAGCGAATACCATGGTAGGATTTAAAAGTGATATTTGAAAGCTGCCTGCCATATTAGAGTTCAGAGCTGAAACAGCATGTGTTGGAAAGCCCACCTTCTGGTCCGAAATTTCAATGACTTTAATCATAAGCGCATGCTGTTTCTATTATTAAAGCATTGTTAAAGCACAAGCTTCTTACAGTGGATTGTCAAGTACTTTCATGAATCATATTTTGTTATCTGTCACCTTTTCCCTGCCTGATCTGTGAGTCATGGAAGGACCCCTGTTCATTTTGTCATTCTTGTTAAACCACAAACAAGCTAGATATTCAATTTAGATAAGTACTCACAAAAACTCTTTTACATTTAAAGTCAAACAATAGCATTTTTATAATGCCAGAGAGCAAATGCAAAGCATAATGAATCACCCCTTAGATACCATACAAGATGAAATTCGAATTCCATATCAGCAGGAATATTGTCCTATACAGGGTAAGGACCATATCCCTGCTTCAATACTTTAATATTTGTATAAATTACATTCAATTTCCATGTCTCCAGTATATTGTCTTTTGACAGAGAGGTTTCTAACATTCCATTATTGGAGATGTTATCCGTTTTCCACCTTTCTTCATTGTAACATTAACAACAGCAATAATAATTAGCCAGTCAAATTGAACTTTTCTTGCCATTATAATGAAATGACATAGAGATTGTGAATGAAAAATGTGTTAGCTTTATTCGTATGACAAAAGAAAATGTTGAATACCTATTAAATGTAGGCTACCTATAATGCTGAATTACTGTTGTAAACTTTTGGCCAAAATGTCAAACAATTTACCTTACTGTGCAAGATAAAGTTATCTAATACTTAATGAACTGCATGATTTTGTGCTTCCTTTCCCAGCAATTGACCATGACTCTAAAACTCTGGGAATTATGATTTGCTAGGATTGCTGGAATACATCTGACTAACTTGTTTCTTTTCTTTTATTTCACTACAGCTCAGTATTCCCATTTAACTTGTAATCATCTCGCTTGACCACAATCGCAAACTCCACGAGTGACTCAGGATCGAAGTTGCAAGTTCTCAGACAGTCAATGAAGCAAATCAGTGCATATTGCTGGGGAAGTGGATCCAAGAAGCCGAGATCAATTTTGACCTAATCCCTGGGTGTTTTGGAGAAAGAATTTTAGGTGAACCCACTGAGAGCCTTATCTCACCTTCAAAAAGTCTTAAAAAATGTTGATGACACACAGTTGGGAATGTGTACATTAGAATGCCATAATTACTTTTGCAAAAAATATATTTTTTTGAGGGTTTTGGATTTAAGCCATATGGCTGATACAGCATTGAAGTCAGTGTTGACTTAAGAAATAATAATAAGAGCAGAATGTTAAAATTCACATTTTATACATGTAAAACAATGTTCATTAAAACCATAGTAAACATAAAACATCCGACTGCACAATAAAGATGTCTAATATGGGCATCAGTGGAGAAATTTGCATTTGATTCTTTTTGTTTTCTTTTAAAGCTTTTAAGCAGAGGCTTTAAGCAGCATGTTTTACACCCGTTATAGTATTGTTCATACTTTTCTTTTTATTAAAAAGTAAGAGCAAAAACTTTAATATCACATAAAGCGTTTACTCTTTATGTGATACAAAGACAAAAGAAGATGACAAAGAGAAGCAGTCATGCTGTGCAATAATAAATCTGAGCTGAGAAGGAAACGAGTTAATCGTTGAGTCTCTTCTATTGAAGGTAAAACTGTCACAATACTCTATTGAGCGGAGAGTTTGTGAAGGGATGCTAAACTAATAAAAAATGCTGCGTACTCGAGATATTTTGTTTGATATATTTTGGCACTTATTGCCTTCATCAGTGTTGCAAAAGATAGAAGTATCTTCTGTTCTACTGTCTGTCTTCTCAGCCTTGCAAGGAATGAAGTCTGACTGACAGGACTTGGAATTGCATCAAAAGCACGAGCCAAGCTGGCTGTTTGCATAAAAGTGTGACTGTTAGAATGCTCTTGAAAGCAAGGCAGAGAATCTCAATGTGCAAGGAAAATGCATTTTTAAGGCCTACTGAAACTCACAAAGAAACACAAAGCACTGATATCTGTTAAGCGCATGCATCATTTACTTAGCTTTTTGTAGCCTGTATTCACTTTCAAAGCAGATAGAGCTAACATTTTCAAGTCTGTATTACCCCATTTTAAGTGAAAGACCTATCTTCGCGGTGATATATGTTGGCTGCCACTTCTGTGTACTTCAGCAGTTTTGTGAATTTATTCATTCAATATTTTATCTTACAAACGAAAAATTATTTGAGTTCTCAGAACTGAATCTTGACAATTTAGAACACATTAGGTATATATTACATATATATTTAAAATGTCAGAATTGTCCACATTGAAACTCTGTATTGCTTTATACAGTATGTACCTTATACAGTACACTCTTTCTGCTGGCTGTAATACTGGTTTTGATCCTAGTGATTTGCTTAGCTGGTCCACAAGTAAGCTGTGAAGCTCCAGTCAGAAACACATCTGTATGTGACCCATAGTCAAGACAAAAACTGATGGGGATATTGATTTTCATCCCTGCATTTGCATGTAAAGGGTTACATTTAATTGAACAAGCACAATGGCCTTTTCCTGTATATTACTGTTATAATTTGTGTAATAAGTGAGAGTTATTGCTGGAGTGAGAAAGGAACTATACTGTTGCATGTTACATGGAATTCTACATTATGAAACACATGGATCTACAGTACTATAACAAATATATACTGATGGAAAAAAGAAACACAACATTTTCTGAAATGAGAATACTATAGCTATAGCTTATGTACTTTCACAAAACCTTGTCAATTTGTTTTAAGCCCTCTGACCAGCAATACAGCTTGTGCAGTAAGGCATTGCAACTAATCACACGTAAGCTCGTTAGGTGCACTTTTACCCAACGAGGTTCAGGTGGAACAATGCCTGAATAAGCCGCTCCACTGTGTCCTGACTGCAGAGAAGGTTTCAGCAGACCGGCAAGACAGATGACTGTCCAAGATCCAGTCGCCCTCGAGTGACCACACCAGAGCAGGACCGACACATCAGATTGCTCCATCCAAGAGATCATTTCAGATATGCCACCCGCACTGCTGCTGAAACCACCAGCAGACACAATGCCTGGAATTCTGTCTCTTTCTTTTTACTTGAGCCTGCCTTTGTATCCTTTTTAACTTAAAAAAAATGAAAATAAATTTTAAAAAATCAGTAAGAGAGCCACACCGGTATTATCTGTGCATAGGACTGTTTAGTTCACAAAAAAAGAGAAAATTGTCATGTTGTGGAAGTTTGTGTGTTTTCTTTTATTTGTATGAGAGAGAGGTTAAAGAGAAAAAAGCTTCGGTTTACTGTCTGGCTTGGGCCAGACAGAGGCTGCGATGGACTCATCAGCAGTGGCATCAGGTCCTCTTCACGGATGAGTCACTCTTCAGCCTGTTCCACGCAGACGGGAGGGCCAGAGTGTGGAGGAGGAGGTGTTGCGGTTCTTTTTTCCATCAGTATACATTGGAATTATGATTTAGTAAAACTATAAAATTTAGTAATTTGATACACGTTTATAATTTTGGCTTGAAGATAAATAAAATTTAATTGTGTCATTTTTTATTTTCGTCCATTTCTGTCTGTTGTTTATTTTTTTGTTGCTATGTCAAACCACTCGTCCATTATCTGAAGCAAAAAGTGCAGTGAACAAAAACATAATGCCTTCCTGCTTTTATCATGATGTTAATACTGAAATAATATTTTGTTCACCTGGAAGAGGTTTTATTGAACCGAATGTATGGTATAATTGATGGGTTCAGATACCAACAGATAAGCAACAGCTTCATTCTACCAACTCAGAATTAACCATGCTGATTTCTTTAATAAGACTAAGTCAGGTATTCACTACTGCAGTGAATCCAGAGCAGTAGGTTTCCACATTCCCCTGAGGCTCAGAAAACACTCACATATTCTAATTCTTGTATGCATAAACCATGAAGAAATGTAGGAATGGTTCCAAAATAGCTTAGTTGGTGCAGGCCTAAAAATTGTTAAGACAACTTTAACTGAAATAAGGATCGAAACCTTTTCAAGATATTTTCTACTCAAAAGTTGTGAGTTCTTAAGTTACTTGAAATTTTTAAATTGTAAAAAGGTACCTCCAACCAGAGGTTTTAATCAAACTGGAACACTTAAAGAGTTCAAATGAATTGTATTATTAAGTCAATTAAGGATCCAATTATGTAACTGAGAATTCAGCTGGATCAAAACCCAGCAGGCATGTAGGTCCCCAGAGACAGCACTGGGGACCCCTGCTGTAATGTTGTCTAATGACTAACAGCACAGACAGTCGTATCAGAGGAGCGCATGCACAGATCATTCACCCCATGCTTAAGAGGGGTAACTAGAAGTAAGCTGATTCAAGATTCCAAATTGGGTTAACATAAAAAAATGACAATCCCTCACAGAAAAAATCAGAAATCCAAATAAAAAGAAACATTTCCTCATATTATCATGAAATTAGTAAAAACACTTCACTTAAATGTCTGAGAATTTAAGCTTTACTCAATTTATTATTACATAAAGTAGAATTAAGAATTAATGTCCCTGAGTGGGTGGTCTATATAGACCTAGAGCTCTAAAAAGTCTTTTGTAAAATTACAAACCATTACCAATTAATAAAAGCCAGCAAAAAATACCTGAACGTGTTCCTCAGTTAACAGGATTACCTGTCTTAATTAAGAATGACTGTTGTCTGTAAAACAATGAATAAGAAATTAAAAAATACAAAGATTATTTACACTCAATCCAAACCTTTAGGCAGGCAGGAAGCAAACACTTTTTTAATAACCCACGCTCAGAGACAAAAACAAGACACGCCAGAGTTCAATGTTCCAGATTTTACTGTCAAGTCCTAAGGCCCTGAAAAAACTTGAATCTCTGTGTTGGGGGAACTGAAAGAGAGTGTCTTTTTAATATGAAGAGACAGGTCCCACATTGGCCCCGATAAAGGGTTTTGCAAAAAATAAAGAGTTTGCAGCGCTCTGAGTAGATCTGTTATGATGTATTTGGATGTGAAACCTAATGTGAGATGGTGCATTACTATTTCAGCCATTGGAGGCATATATTTTCCAATGTTCGTGCTTTTTGCTAGCCTTTGAATCCAAGCACAAGGCAGTCAATAACTGGCGATGATGAGCCCTTCTGTCACTGCTGAGAATAAACCTGTACAGTACATTACTCAGAACGTCATATTTACTCACATCAATTAGGAAACATTTTTTTCTTGTCCTGCATTATTTCGGAAATATCAAATAAATACTGATGCAATTTTCTTAAATATAGATGTAAATTGCATTTCTAGAAAAATGGAGAGGATATAGAATGCTTACATACAGTATAGACCAAAATGTCCGTATAATTTTACTTCTGCCATTTAATATTTCACCATTCGGCTTACTTTAAAAGTCAAATGCAAATAGAAATCAATGCGCACACTGTATGTATTCCAAATAAATGTTGACCATTCTACTTCAGGAACAGCAGTAGCAGCAGTGGCAGTAATATTAAAAGGGGGGTGTTTTGTCATTTATAGAGGAAAGTGACTAAAAGCTGGAGGAAACGAAAGAATTAAGCTCTATAACTGATCCAGTACTCCTAAGGCTCTCGGTAACTAAGAGAGAGCCGTCTGTCTTAATTCAGCAGAAAGGACAGCTGTCACAATAAATAGCAGCAGGAAGTGAGAATGCAGGCAGGGTTAGGACTTGTGGCCATGTTCTGGGAGGGAGCAGTCAAGACTAGAGGCTAACCAGGCATGCATACCTCAGGACTCTGTCTACCACAAAACTGCCTGGCTGGGGATTCACTGTCAGTGATGCTGACTTCGTTCTGATTAATCGGAGAGGCAGAGAAGATATAAACTCAGCCTTCCTTACACAGCCCTGGTGACAAATGTTTCTTTCTCTGTCTTAATCAGTGTCATGATGAAGTAGAAACTGAAAGTTTATTCAATGGTCCCCAAAGCAATAGGTCTTTAGGGTGGCAGATTTTAAACCTCTAGCTGTTTTCAGCATTTTACTAGGATTTGAGTGACTTGTACACTTCTTCAAAATATGCCAGAAAAGCTCACAATGGTGACTTTGAGGTGACTATGATCAAGTAAAGATCCAAGATAGAGATTTATCTTAAATCTAATGTCAGCAGGGCTGGTCATACAGTTCTCAACACAAGCAAGATGAGTGCAAGACTGCAAAGGCTTCTCATCTGGCATAGAGAGCAAGCTGATGTTGTGATAAGATGCCAAAGCCTTCAAAACTTTGATGCAGAATGTTATTTTTCCCCTGATGCCTCAATGGTAGTAGGAAGATATTTGGTGGATATTTAACAAATTCTCAGCTCAACATAGTTCCCCGTTAATAGGGATTTTCCATTTCTGTGCAACCTAGTAATAAAATCTACTTGAGCATCATTCTGACTGAGTTGATATTTACCCTCTCAGTTCACAATTGATGCATTTACTGTACTTAATCTTCTGTTACATTGGGTCTCAGCAAATTAACCTTTCTGTAAATTGTTTTGTTTAGCTTTAGATCAAATTCTACTTTGGCCTTTTTTTTAATGGACTTTCCTAAAAACCACCAAGAACATCACAAGATTTGGCGCAACATGACTTCTCGCGAGACAATCCTATTTAAGCTGCTTTTCTTTTCACACATGCACACATCGACATGCAATAGCAGTGTAATTTTTCAATAGAGCAACACAGAGCTGAAGAGCAAACTAAAGTGCAAGTTGTATTTCTTCAGAACTTCAGAGATGCACGACTAATGTATCAAAGTACAGTGCCACCTTGCATGAAATTAACAATGTTTATCATATACAGTAAAACTGAACACCACTGGTTTCCCAGTCTTTGTCTCATATTTCCCAATATCTGTCCTTTGTCATAAAGCATTACTGCTGACTATATACTAAATACTACATCAATCAAAAAGCAAATCTGGGGGAGGCTTAGACCAATGTGTTCAAAGTTGTGGTTCTAGTTTCCTGAGTAGAAGGTCAGAGGTTTAAATTTGCCAAACAAATTTGCTGAGTGACTCCAATATGTATTTATGACAATATTCTTCTCACCTGTTTTTTTTTCCTTCTTCAACTCTATACAGGTACAGTATATCCTGAAACTTACAATACACAATTTGTACCTGTGCTGTGCATTTCCAGCTCTGAAAGGAGGAGCTTGAAACTTTTTTACTATCAAGTGTCATCCTGTTTTAGTATTAGAAAATATTTCAAAATACAACGGATGAACTCCCCTTGTAGTCACATACCAACATATACTCATTCTCCAGGGTCCAACTCCAAAGGTGTCAATGTCAAAACCTAGCACGGCTGGTTGTGTTTTTGAATGTTTCTCCACTAAATGCCAAACAGGTCCTCTAAAAAGAAGCAATAAATCATGAGTTGTTACCAATTGAAGGCACTGGGCTTCAGTATGCAAGCACAACGCCAGCCTGCTCCCGAGGCAATGCGAGATGAACAGTATACAAGGAATCAAATCACCTGCATTCAAATGAATATGAAATGTGTAAATAGATTAATACTGTGTAAAGCGGCTGATGCCATGGATTACTATGCTGCATAAATACCTCAACGACAGCAGGCTCTGAATCCATCACTGAACAAGGTGACTGATAAAATGGCCTTGTAAATGGAACACAATGTGGGCGACACAGCAATAAAGCATGATGGGCTGGCAAGAACTGAAGGACAGTAAGGCACAACAGCCCAGCACTTTGAGACTAGGAACCAGCAAGCTGAGCAGCCTAATAGTGATACCTTATGAAGACAAAATGGCTTAAAAGGAAAATGACTGATGGTTGGCTGACCACCTATGAGGCAATGTGGACTCAAGTTTAATGACAAGTGACTGATAGTGAAAAATAATTGTTTTGGTACTGTTCTTTCTTAGAAAGGTTGAATGAGCTTTTCTAGTCAAAAGGAATGTACCTGTAGAAGTGCCAATCACCATGACAAAATGTCCATGTAGAGGACAACAAGTACAGTAGACCAATTGCTTTTCTGCAATGTTCAACTTCTATATGCAGTATGTACTGTAAGTCACTGGGATATCAGTTGGGTTTTTTTTAATAAAGTGTAACAATAAAAAATACAATTTTTTTCATTCTTTCAACACTCCAAAGATACTAGAAATATGATATGCTCATGAAATGTTGTTTCTAGATGGTAACACAAACGCACCCTGAGATTTTAAGCATTGATTATGAGAAGAAAATATACAGTACACTAATCCTCAACAATATAAAACAAAACATGAAGAAATTAAAAAAATGTGCCACTTGTTTGTCTCTGCCAGTTCTGGGCAGCAGCAGTGAGATTTAGGGCCCTTCTTTTTTTTCTAATGAGGTACAGTACATGAAAATGTACAAATAAGCAACAAGTGTTACCTTTCAGCTAATATTGTACATCACTGGAATGTTCTGAGGGTAGTTGGTCTAAGAATATAAGTTTTTCTTGTTTTTTTATGTTTAAATAGTTTTATTTTATTGAGGTATGAGTGAGAAATAAGAGTGTTTCAGAGGTTTTTTTAAACTTGTATATACAGTATATGTAAGTTTATATCTCATAGATTGGCTTTAGAATACTAACAGGCAGTAGACCAAAGAAAGTAATTGTTTAAAAATGTCCTTAATTATCTTGTGCTCCATACATACTTACTGTGGTAAACATATGGGTAAATATTTCATTATTGAATATATGCACTTATTGTGATGATTAACTACAATATGATCTTTAAAAGAGGTTTTGTTACAGGTAGTTATAAATTATTCAGAGAACTGCATGACTCATGGAAGCTGGAGTATTACTGAGGATTTGTGTGCCAAAAACCATGCAGTATTGGATCCTCTCTTAGAAACAATTTTCATCTTAATGTATATTTTAATGATTTTTTTTTCCTAGGAAAAATAGAAAAGGGTGGAATGTATCTTTAAATGGAATTATGATTTCCAATAACTTCAGTTTTGTCTGTTTGTTGTCAGTTTGTAACATGGTACATATCCTTTTTGACACCAATCCATTGCCCACCCACAATTTCTAAACATCTGTCTTTTAACATCCCCCTTTTCTTCAAGTTGAGAAGAGTGCAGATAAAGCCTAGCATGTCTTATTTATTAAGCTGACTCTTACAGGTCTGCAGTAGTTTGTTGAATAAAGGAACATCCAAACACATTGGATTAAATATCGATTACACATTTCATTTGGAAAGGATTAGTGTGGACTTAAATCTACTCAATTATAATTTAAAGAAGACAAATCCAAACTGTTTTTTTTTCCATTTGAAATGACAAACAAAGCAGTCAGCAGACATTTGCAAAAATAAATTCTTATGGGGTTGCTTTTTGTTAGACTGAAAACATTTTTTTTTAATTCTTTTCATCATGAAAACAGAAAAGGAAAAAAATGTGAAGTAGAAATATAAAACTGTTTCAGGTCCAGCCAGAGTACTGTGATTTAACACACATAAGTGAAGAATATGAAAATATAATCTAACAGCAGCAGGAAATGAAATAAGATCCAGTGCCTTGACACACTGCAGTTCATCAACTTCTGAGAAATTTTTTACATCTGCACTGCTAACAGGGCCCAGAGCAACATCTTTCAAGCAGAACATACATTACTACAGACACAGCCTCGTGCAAGGGGATCTTAGGCCAACACGTCTGCAGACACTCAGTAATTCCACAGTGGGATCTTTAAGCAAGCTCATAGAAAAATTAACCCTCAGGGTTTATTCCCGAAAGAATCAGCAACATAATGGAAATCTGAGAAAGCCTTTTCCAAAGTGAGTCGTTAATAAAAAAACAAACGTCACCATTCATACTTCAAGCAAAGAAATAAGCTTTTATAAAGCGCATTTCATTTTTACAGCCCTATAGTTATTAATACTTTAAAAATACTTATTTTAAAAAAAGCTGAAGTTGATCCCTGTGCTTTGTGGCTGATAATATAATTAGGGAAGAAATAATTATCTTATCAGCACCTTCTTGCAGCCTGTTGTAGCAGCAGAGCTGATGTGTCTATGATTACTGCTGTCTCCTTTAATTCGCAGTGAACACTACGAGGCGGGAGGGTAATTACCGGGCAGAGGGGAAGGGGGTGGGTTTCCATGCTTGGTGCTTAACTGCTTAATGCTTGGGAGAGGGATGGAGCACCATGTACATGCTCACTGGAGAAGGGAGCGCAGCATGTACAGTATATTAAGGAATTCTAGGTATTCTTAATACAGAATACAGGGGTTAACACAGGGGTTTCCAATCCTGGTATTGGGGACCTACCCACCTTCTGGATTTTGTAGCTCCTGAGGACTCCTTTAAATAACTAAACCACTAATAGAATTAATCATACATGTAGGTGCAATTTGAAAACTGCAACTTTTTTAATTGGTTTCAATACCTAAACAAGCAAGAAGTTGCATTTTTACTACTGCATTTCTTAAGTAACTTAAAACCAAGCAACTCATTGGTTCACCTAAGAATTCATTTAAGTGAAGAGAACAGATGCATAGTGTGGGTCCCCAGAATGAGCATTAGAACTGAGTAACTGGAACTCCTGTATTCATACATCATGGAGTTCAGAGATAAAGGGAATGTGGTATATGAGTTTCACATCTGAAGCCCATGATCTGTAACAGTTGAATCTTACTGAAAAGACCATTCTATTGCCTATAATACCCAAACATTGTCGTCTCAAGGTGTTCCAGCATCTCACAGTCAGGGAAGGCTCTCTTTCTGGTGCACTGTGTGATAGCAAGATATAGGGCATGCCTGTTAATTAGCAATTAATGCAGTTTAATGAAGTGATGCATTTTCTCTGCTGATTACCATACATAATAGAAAAAAGTCTACAGTATTTCAATTTCTACAATAGTTCTGAAAATTATGTATTGGTTTCATGAATTGCTTGTTAGGGGCAAGCTTTGAATTCTGAATTTTTTAGAAAGATCTTAATGAAGCCTTTTTTCCTCAAAAGAAGCTATACTATGTTTCTTAGCAAAATAATATAAAAACTTACAGAATCCCATGTATGATAAATACAGAATTTTAACTAATTTTCATTGGCCTACCCTTAGTTATTTGAGTTACAGAGTCCCACTCTGTAAGCAGTAATTTGACAGCACTTCCTGCGTATCCTTGCCTATCGTATCCTTTTTAAATTTTTCACTGACAAATAATTTAAGGCTAAGGTCTTAAATTCTGTCCAATTCAACTTCTCAAACTGATGCCAGAAACAGGTTTTTGGGATTGTATTTAGAAAACCAACTCAACTCCATTCACTCACTGTGCTAGACTTAAACAGAATGCTGCACAGGACACTTGAAACTGTGTATTGTTTTCTTTTTGTGAGCGTGTGTATGTTTTATCAGCCTGTCTCAGAGGGTCGGGGCTCTTGCAGAAAGCAGCGTTAAAAGTGAGCAGCTTGTCTCGTCGGAATTCCCCATCTTGTAGGAATCTCATTAACTGCAAACCTTGGCAGAATGGAAACTGTAGAAGAAGACATGAGAGTGGGAGCAGGAGTATTTGTTGAATGTTTAACAATGACAAGCTAGAAAAAAAAAGTGCTTGAATAATTTCAGCACTGGATTACCATTTTGCTTTTCTAAACCAGCACTAGAAAAATAATCCCATTGATATCTACAGGGAAAAATGTAGACTGGACTGCTAAGTATAGCATATATTTTCTAAATATTAAAAAGCAGGAATAATCAAATTCGCAGATTGAAGTAGCAAAGACTACAGTAGCAAATAATGTTATTTTTTTACACTGTGACACCATCTGGCCACCGCTTTATGGGTGATTTAGGCAGATCCACAAAAGACTGAAACACCTGTCACAGCCTGTTGAGAAAACTTTTTGCACATTTTTCCCCTTTACACATGCGCTCTCCTCTGTGGTCTTCAAACGCCCACTCATCAGGGTATCTACGGGTGCTTTATTGATTCTCATGCTCACTCTGTCCAAACTTGTAAACTATTATAAGGAGTTCTGAGCCCTCGCATCGCGGACTCTCAGGTTTACAGTCCCGTGCTTGTGTCACATCGTCCACGGTGTTCTTAAGTATCTCATTCATGCCTTGGTTCTTCAATGACCTTTGAGATCACCTTGAGGTTCTATCACATTACTGAGCCCTTCGCCTGCAGATTACCCAGGCTCAGTGAATCTAACACCTCTGGTTCTCTCAATAGTACTAACCCTTTCGACGAGTAGCAGTGGAATCTCCCTCAACTTGGTCATTCCCCTTTGGCCAGTCCCACTCTACCAACTTCTTTATCTTACCAGTGGGCTGACATAGCAATGACTGAGGCTGCTACTTTCACCTTCACCTTCAGACTTCACCATGACATCTCTTCTGCTTCTAGGAGCCTCCCTGCTCAAAGTCAGCACTCACAACCTCTAGGCTAGGCTGTACACTAACAGCTGCCAGCACACCTCTCTCACGTGCTCACCCCCCACTGCTTTTACTCATAACTCACACTTATAACATGCAACTGATCTTGTGCCCCAGACTGACACTTTGCAAGAGGTTCATAGCTAGACAGACCCTTCCACCACTCTGCACTTAGAGACTGACTCTCAGGCTGTTTTTCTGCAGGGAAGTACAAAATCAACAATTATAAAACCACCCACAGCTGTTGCTGATACTGTATATTCCAGAGTTCCTACAGCTGTGGTCACTTAACAACAGACACCACCTGATGAGAGCTCCACCTTCCTGATTACCGCATCCTTTATTTTGTCACAACATATTAAGAAAATAGCATTATAGAAACTATTAAAAAAGAGTGGAAACAAAATCATGATGGGCAAGAAGATAAAGTTATTAAATAAAGCTTCAACTCTAGGACCACACATCTCAATCACTTACAACAGTGATTTACAGCATGCCAGGTAATACTGTCAAACAGTTTTTTGTGGGTCTACTGATTATAAACTCATAAATGTAATACCTCTGAGTCTATAGTACTTGCAAGACTGACTAATGCAAGGAATGATTACTAATTCTACCTACTAATTCTAAAAGTACCTTGATAGATCAAAAGAGCTACAGTATATACTGTACCTGTTCTGGGTCAGCCTCTTTCAACCTAGTAGATGAACTGAATAACCTCAGGCTTACAACATGCTGTACAGACTGCAACTGCAATGTATGACTGCTTCTAGACAAAGACCACAATAACAACACTTATCCTCACCTGGTGAAACGTGTGGTTGTGGTGGGGGACATTCATTTCATAATGAATCTGCTACTGGGAGCAATGATGCATTATCTCCAAAAACACTGGTCTCCTGGTAGAGATATTTAAGACACATCTGCCTGCCTATGGGTGCCTATTGCACTTGCATAGTCCAAGTCCAAGTCATATCCATAAAGAATACTGAAGGACTATCTGGATAGCAAGATAACAGTTAAAGTACTATTAGCAAAATATAAAGACAGACAGGATTAAAATATAGTTGATTGTACTAGAAACAACAGTGTTAAGACTGTGGGGCTGTGAGGCAGGAATACGTAAGGCAGTGGTATTGTATGATCTTTAACAGCGTACGATACAGTATATTCAACACACTGTCACAGACTTGTAGATGTGCACAATGAAAATGTTTTGAATTTTGTGACTTATTTTAATTTTTTTGTACATCATAAACTCAGCAACCTGAGCTGTACCATTTGTGATAAAGGTGAAAGTGCAATTTATTGAGTATACTAACGCATTGAAACAAAATTTACAGTTAATCTCCTCTATATTACAAATATTCAACATTGTCACTTATAGAGGCAAATGATTGGTGGACACAGATACTCTCAAACAAGTAGGACTGAAACAAAATTACCTTATCATAAGAAAATAACTCTCCCTGCTCTTCTAAAAATGTATTAATCTTGAAGAATTAAGTAAAAAGGAAACTGTTTTCAGGAAAAACAAATACAATTTTAGCTTAAGATGTAACTGTGGATATTCTTGAGCTGGTATGAAAATTATACCAAAGAATTAATTTGATTTTTCTTTTAAAAGGCTAGAGATAGTATAAAAATTACATTGACAGCATGCAGCACAAAGTAGAATATTTACTGTAAGGCTTTTGCAGCAATGAAACCTCATTGTTAATTAGCAAGTACTGAGTTTCTTTTAGCTTCGTGGACAGCCCCTATTCAATAACAGCAGAGAGGCTGAGAAGAAGGCCGTTAAACCAATGTTGTAGCTCGATAAAGGCAATGTTTTCCCTTTCATACAAAAGGATTATTGAGAACCCAGTCGATAGTAAGCAGATTAGGCTGAGCTTTATGTTGCCAGACACCATAGGAAGAAAAATCAAGTGTAATCCTACAATGCACAACGCCTCCTGCCAAAGCATTGCGTACATGCAGAAACATAGGCACTCATATAAAAATGCCCGTTTTATGTCTGACATGCATAATACCTCACTGCAAAATTCACCTAGAATGCCACCAGATCACAAGAAGACTCAAAGGTAAGTTGGATTTTAAAGCACCAAGATTCAAGTGCACCAACTTAAAAGCAAATACTTTTCAAGGGAATGTTTACCACAGTAGTCTAATATTAGTAAACATATCGGAAAATGTATTATTTAAAAATGATATGTACACATTCGTTTCAGATGAATGTGCTTTACATTCCCAGAATTAAAGTATTTACATTGGATATACTTTTTAAATTAATATTAATTAATGTTTAAATTAATATTAAGCTGGTGTACCTGGGTTTATGTCCCAAGCACTTAAGGGTTTATGTCCCAACTTTTAAGATCTGTACTTGCATCCTGTTGGTGGTCTTAAACATTAAGAAAGTTGAACCAAAATACAGTGAGCACTACAGGTCAAGAGCTGTCTCTGGCTCTGAAGTGACACAAAAGGGTTTTGCTGTCCTTATCCTCAGGTTGTCTGTAGAGATTTTAAAGCACTGTACATCCACCCTGGAGATTACTGTATGTATGCTGGCATAGGTATGCACAACATTAGTTACTCAATATTTGAACAAGAGATTTAAAGATTGAATGTAGTTCAGAACATTCATCGCCCATGAGACAAGCAGTTGGCTCAACTGCTAAGCACGTTTCAGACTTTTAACTATTGAGGAGGGATTTCAATTCTGATTAAATGATGTAATCAAATACATCCAAAAACTTTTTCTCCCATATGTAAAAAGACAAAACATAGATAGCTGGATTCTAGGTGTAATTAACTAATGGAAAACCATTCAATTATTCCTCACCTCATTATATGAAGATTCAAAATAGCTTGATTCAATTTAAATGTATGTTTCAGAGGAACACACAAAATATGAAAACCTAATAAGTTTTAAAAATTTTTCTATTCTTGATCCAATTCAGATACAACAGCTGCACAAGATATACAGTGCGGTCCGTAAGTATTTGGACAGTGACACAAGTTTTGTTGTTTTGTCTCTGTACTCCAGCACATTGGATTTGAAATGAAACAATGACTATGAAGTTAATGTGCAGAATGTCGGCTTTAATTCGAGGGTATTTATGTCTATATTAGGTGAACCATATAGGAATCACATAGTCACATATAATACATACTGTAGTCCTCCCATTTTAGGGGACCAAAAGTATTTGGACATTTGGCTGCTCAGTTGTTTCTTGGCCAGCTATGTGTCGTTGCATTATTAGTTCATGCACAAGAGAGCTAACAAAAGGTCTCGAGTTGATTCTAGATGTGGCATTTGCATCGGGTCTGTTGCTGCTGTCTTTCAACATGAGGACCAAAGAAGTGTCAATGCCAGTAAAGCGGCATGCCAGGATGAATTCTGAAGTGTACAGAAGCATCTTATCTGCTCAGATCCAACCTAATGCCTCAAAACTCATTGGATGGCGCTTCACCTTGCAGCAGGACAATGACCCCAAACATACAGCTAAAGCAACTATGGAGTTTCTCAGGGCCAAAAAGTGGAATGTTCTTGACTGGCCAAGTCAATCACCCGAATTGAAATCCATCGAGCATGTATTTCACTAAAGAGAAAACTGAAAGTAAAAAGCCCCTGAAACAAGCAGGAACTGAAAATGGCTGCATTACAGGCCTGGCAGAGCTTCACCAGGAAAGATACCCAACGTCTGGTGATGTTTATGGGTTGCAGACTTCAGGCAGTCGTGGATTGCAAGGATTTGCAACCAAGTACTAAACATGACAAATTTTATTTAAGATTATGTTAATGTATGCAATTACTTTTGGTCCCCTGAAATGGGGAGGACTATGCATAAAGAGGGCTGTAATTCCAATATGGTTCACCCAATATAGATGTAAATACTCTCAATTAAAGCTGACACTCTGCACTTTAACCTCATAGTCATTGTTTCATTTCAAATCCAATGTACTGGAGTACAGAGCCAAAACCACAAAAATACTTACGGACTGCACTATATGTGCAGTATTTTAATAAGCATGTTGTAATGGTAGAAGATTTGTAGATTAGGTTTTATTGTTAGGCATGAGCATGAAAATGCAGCAATGTCAATGGAAATCACAGCTGCTACGTGTAACAGGGAGTATACATGGAGACATTTGCTATTTCTCCCGAGTACCTGCTTATATTCAACTAAAATTCATGGATCTCCTCAAATCCATTGGTATCAATCTTCTTAAATCCACAGGTATCAAGATATCAAGATGGGTACCAACTACCGCATTGCAATTTTTATTTCTGATGCCTTCAGCCTTATGGAGTGCATGTTTCATTTGCTTTTTTTAAAACAAATTGATGGGACTTTGGCATGGCAGTTAGCCTCACAGCGCTTGGGTGCCTGGATCGATTGTGGCCTAGGGCACCTTCAGTGTAGATTTTGTACACTCTCAATGTGGCAGTGCAGGTTTTCACAAGGTACTTTGGTTTCTTTCCATAATCCAAAAACATTCTGTCTAGATCAACTGGCGTATCTAGTGTAAACTGTCCTATGTGTGTGTCTTAGAGTGAATTAGTGTCTTGTCCAAATTAGGCTTCATCTTTATAGCGATGGTATACTGTATCAGACTAAGCAATTACTGAAAAACATGAATAAGATTACTGTACTAAGAAGTTTCTAATGTTAAAATCCTATTCTAGTTGATGACAACGGGAATATCTGTGATAATGGGAGTGTTTAATTATCCAAACATAAACTGAGAGAGCCCAATGAAAAAAAGTTATTATTTTTTAACAGTCAATAAATTCACCAACATTAGGCATAGCTTGTCTTTAGCCATAATGTTCTAAAACAATCAGAAGAGAATTAATGAGCCTGGGGTAACTAAATTAAATGGGGTAACATCTGTGTAATCAAGCATCAGAAAATAGTAAAAGGCAATATTTTCTGGAAACCTGAGCTACTAATCTTGATAATTGCACCAAGGACCTAAGAGTTGTGAGGCTAACTGTGGAGCCACCATGCCCCACGTTTTAATACATCACACTGTATAACTTTAGAAGATTTGGGGGTATCAGTACTAAGCCTCACTCGAGGTAAACAGGTAAAGGGGCCATGGTAAGTGCATTAGTTCTATCACACAGAAGTTAGTTTAAAAGACGCTATTCTAGGTCTGCAAGATACACTAAATCCATCTCAATACTTAAAAAAGACAAGGGTAATGAAGAGAAAGAATTTAATTAAGAAAGAGCAGCAGTATCGGATATAAAAAAGGACTTTAAAGAAGGTAAATGGTTGGATATAAAGCTAGAGTATGTAATCTCATAAAATGAATGAAATTAGACCTTCTGAAAGACAGTATAAAACATGTTTTACACATCTAAGGCAGAACCTAAAGGGCAAATCTGCTTTATTTCATTTTTCAGAAACAAAAAAACAATGTTAGGTCAGAACTGTAGAGGGAATTGTGTAACTAATGATCTGGAATTTGCTGACACATTAAATGAATACCAGACAGAAATCTTTACTGACAAGAGTGTGCTTCAGAATTAACTCTAAACACACGATGTGAAGTAACATGTTTTCATGTCACCTCAACTTGCATCATAAATAGCATTCATGTCAGCCTTATCGAAACTCTGTATAAAAAGCTATAGTCAATCACCATGATGCACAGTAATTTAACTTTGCTGTTTTAAGTGCTGTGACTAAAAAAAATAAAGAGTACAGTATATCCCAGGTCTCAGTTAGATAGTCGACCAGTAAGCAAGTCATTCTTCTTTTAAAATTGAAACCATATACAATATACAGTACCATTTTAATAACTTTAGCAGTAGTTCATATCTCTTTAATCAATAGTTTCTTAAGTAGCTTAAAGCTAGTCTTATTGCTATATTTCCATGTGCCTGAGGACTGAGCTATCCAGATCACATTATAATATGGTGACAGGAATCTCTGAGCAAATTACCTAGGCAGCTTTAATAGCAGAGAAAAACTGCAATTGCCATTTTCTCAGTTTCACAACAGTGAGGCTAAGCCCTTGGCTTGATTACAAGAATGTCTTTCCACCAATCTTAAATTTCAGGAATTTATTAAAATGACCCCAAGTAACAACACCATTAAGCTTATAAACCTACAACAGAACATACTCTAGTATTTTCCAGTGTAGTCTGAATATATTTGACTATGTTAATTTAGTGGTGAAAATTATTATCAGGTTTAATATGTAACTTAATGGTTGAAGTATTTGGATAAGCTCCTGTTCAGATTAAATTGACCCTTGCATCCAAAAAGCTTGAACTTTCTGTTCTACCACTTTATTTTAGATGAATATTTTGTCTCCGGTGAATAAATCTTTTTTGGAAACCATGGTATCGAGGAGATATTCTCCAGCAAGAGACTGGAGAATGTATCTGTGAAAACCATAATATACTGCTTTCCCCGTTTGTCTTTCTCATGATGCAATTTTGAGAATTAACCCAAAGACATGAAACAGTTTTTTTTTTTCCTATGCAATAAACCTATTCTCAATGCATGTGAACCTGTTATATGTTTTTTTTCTTCCAAGGTACAGCTCTATGGATATGGAAGTAGTACAAAATGCGAATGAACCTATCAGTAACTGCTTATCTCTCTCATGCAGTTGGCAAAGCGCACAAACCAGGGGCATTATAGAACTCCAGGTCACCCCCCAACAGAAATCCAGGCCAAGCTTGAAAATAACCCCCTAAAGGGCACTGCTGTCAAACTGGTGATGGTAAAGGTCCCACCTTTAGGGGGTCAATTATAGCTTAACAAAGCAAGCCGCAAATATGGTTTCTGCTGCCTGTCTGCTGTAAATGGCTGTAACATCAAGTGATGATTATAGACTACATTATAAGCATGGACCTTCTGAGAGTCAAAAAAAAAAAGAGATTTGACATAGCATTTATGTTTGATAAGTCATTTGTGATCCATTTTCCCTGTCGGCACATTCTTTTTTTCTCAGACAGAATATCTTAGCTTAGACCTAAGTGTGGCTGCTGGAAACAAGGTACAGTATGTGCTATCAAAACAGTAAAATGCACACCTTAAAGGGGACTGGTGCCGTGAAAAAAAAGAGATCTTAAGAGGATTAGCTGGACTTCAACTGTAAACACTGGAAATTCAAAAAGAGCATTTACTTTTTTGGGCTGTGATTCAAAACATTGATTCACTGATTTAATTATAATAAAATACAACAGAAAATCATGACTGACTTCGCTCTCCGCGGATTATAGTAGAGGAGAGCACATTGATTGTGCATCGTTCAGCCTTCACTGTTGTAATAATGGTGCAGTGCAGTAATGCTTTAAACAACTGAAACTGAGAGAGACAAAATCAGAAAATAAAAATTAATTTTACAGTTACAGATAAAAATAAAAACCCAGGGCCTCAAAATTGCAAAGGCTACAGTTCAGTGCACAAGTTGGGCCCTGGAGTCCAGGACTTGTAATTTACATCCAATTTTATTTTACTGGCTATGACCAGGGTTTTCTAATTGAAATTTCACAAGTACTACCTCTTTGAATGGGATTGTACAGAAATATCTAAGAGATCTGAATCACCTCCCCTCCCCAAATGCTTTGATTAGGCCATTTATACTGTATGTTCCCATTAAAAGAAAAATGGTTTTAAATAAAATACATCCATTTCCTTTATCCAATACAGGGCTGCAAGACAGCTGAAGGCTATCCCAGCAAACGATAGGCGCATGGCAGATTCCACCCTGGATGGGACACAAGACCTTGACAGAGTACACACAGACACAAACACATCCACACCAGGGTCGAATTTTTCCAGAAGCCAATAGACCTACTGTACCACAATGTCTTTGGGTCGTGGGAGAAAACCGGAGAAGCCAGAGGAAACCCATGCAAACACAGAGATAACATCCTAACTCCTCGCTGATAGCACCCAGGTATTGAAACCAAACAAAATACTGCTTGCAAATAATTGTGTTACGTAAAAGAATTAAATTATAAAAGTAACATATCCTTCTTTGGCAGGACTAGATTTTAGAAGAAAGACACAGTTTTAGTTGGAACAGAATGAAAAAATTGTGTGTGACCTAAAAATGGGGGCACACCTTTGTCCTCCAAACGTCAGAATAGTTTTTGATTTGCCTGATATATTATATGTGGATATAAAATATTTTCATTGACATTGATAACATTGGTTGTAGCAGTAAAGAAGTGTGATACCCTGCATGATAAAATCATTTAGATTTTTTTAGATCTTTTTATTTGATACTTTTTGTAAATACTGTAGCAGGGAAAGGAGTAAAAAATGCATGAATGACCTTCCCATTGAAAGACTGAAAGAATGAATGACATTTTCCTGGAAACCTAAGAATTCAGTCACACACTAAGGCATAAAAAGGACAAATCCAGCAACACATGAAAGAATATGGAACACTCAATCCTGTGAATTTACTGTTAGGAATCTGTAAAGAAAAGGCAAATTCAATAAAGATGGTTCAGAACAGCAGTCTTAGGACCACAGAACTATGGTTTCAAGAGGCGAAAAATTCAATACATAGGGCTAAGTACTGGGGATCTGTGAGAGTCAACAAATCCAATACAGAAAGCTCAGTGCACAAAATCTCACCACCAGCAAATTCAATTTACAGAAGCCAGTCTTGGAAATTATTAACTGCAACATGTTACATGAAGAGAATTCTACGGTAAGGACTCAGGCATGCCAATTTACTAAGAATTAATGGTGGCATTTGAATTCTGGTGATACTGAAACCAATAACCTGTATACACAGATCTGAAGAGCTAAAAATGTCAAATCATAGAACCCATTAACAAGACAGGAAAAGTATAGGGGAACGTGACTAAGAAATCTCTAAAACAGGCCAAGTTGACTACACTCAGCACTGCAGGGATGCAGGATTTTGGAATCTGCAAATTCAGTGCACAGTATTAACTGATGGGTTAAACCACGCCAAACAGAAACGACTGGGAATTAGCCAAGTCCATCATATGCAACAGAAAAAAGGGGGGTAGGGGGCTGTAAAGAGCTGATTTATTTTGTGAATATCTGTAAAGAACCTTCCATCTGGCAGAGCGCAAAACCATCAACGTTGTAATTAAAATGCAATTACCACCTTTCTCTCCTCCCCCAGCTCAGTATAATCCCAGGAAAGCCATTCCATCTGTGTCACATGCTGCATGCCATCTTCTCTTTACCTCCTGAACACTTCTGCTTTTCTGCACTAGTGTCTGGCAGCAATAAAGCCAGCTTCAGTATCATTTCTCCAGCCTCAAAAATGTTACTCTCGTCTTGTTCTAGTGACACTGCGGAATTGTGGATCAATCATTCAGCACAATTTAAATGGTCTTCATCCGCAACGTAAACAATTCTGTTTCACGGATTGCAGTGAAAAGAATGAATTCAAATGAGATTTAGAGGCCCAGAATTCCTTACTAAGGGATTGTCAACTTAAAACCAATACCCAACTTAGCTTTTAATCAATAAAACTCTTCCATATTTAAATGTATTCAGTATTTAAAAATAAACACTTTAAAAATACAGCTTCAATTTAAACCTGCTTGTAGAAAGTAATTTGCATGAAACAGAAAACAACTGGTAGCACTTTACGTGTTTCCAGGGAAGATCATAGAAACTTTCAAAGCACAATCGTGTACTATGTTTCACAGCTATTTCTGTTTTCTTTGATAAATGTAAGGTGAGTTACTCCAGGGATTATGTAATGCTCTAGAATATAGAAGAAAATAAAAAATATATACACAGTGGAAACCTCATCAAGAAACATTATTACAAATAAAATGTTTATTAGATAATAATAAGTATATAGGAATACTCTGGAAAAAAAATGTCAGTGTTGACTAATTAGACACTTAAGTGACAGCAACAAAGGACAGTAAAAGATTAAAATTGTGATATCTGCAGTTTGTTATTAGCACATTTATTAGACCCACATGCTTCCTGCCTTCCAACTAAAGTCTTTGCTTTTTTTGTAAAATCCATTATGACTGAAGCTCCAAAGGCATTGGTTTGCAAACCCCAAGTACATTGCCAATTCTATTTCACCCTCTTACATATGGGCATGTGTTACAATGGTTGTCCATTTATAAGCTTGAAGCATTAAGCTCCCACATAAATAAGAGAGTATTTGATGAAACCTTGACCTTTCCAATGCAGTCTGTTTTTTAGGACAGTCTTTCACAGCCAAGACAATTTTGCAAAAATGCTTACAGGTGAGGAGGGATAAAGCCAATTCCAGGTTTTTGCTAGGGTGTGCAGACCAGGCATCTGACTTCAAGCCCCCAAATCTCATTCCATGAACATATCCCCTTCAGTGGTGGCTGAACTCAGCTCTATTTATGCTAAAAAGCCTGGCCAGATAAGAAAATGGTTCAAGCTCACAATCTCAAAGCAGACAGAGCTTTGCTGACAAGAAAAAAAAAAGAAAAAGAAAACATTGAGCTGTCCCCCTGATATAAAACCTTAATTACTTCTGACTAAATCTGTAATTAAAATACATCAAGGCAGCAGATTTACCTGCATGTGTGGGAGACTGTGCTGGGACCCTAGTGACTGTCACAGATAAATCACTTCTAGATGCAGTTACACAGCGAAGAGAGAGAGAGAGAGAAAGTAGAAGGGAGGAGATTTGGGAGAGTCAGAGTCAAATTGAAAAAGCTAGGCCTGAATGTCTATTTCTAATTTCTGTTCACCTAAAACAACTTGCTGATAAGGGAAATCGCTCATTATTATATTACGGATTTACTGTATATTTATTCCAATTTTCGGTTTTCTGATGTTTTCTGCTGGGTTTTTTTTCTACTCAGGTTTTAATATGATCTTAACTGATGAAAGGTGATCAACAAGGGTAAACTCTAATTTAAAGCCAACAAACCCTCCTTAATACTTTAAGTCTAATGGAATCATTAAAACATGGCGATCTTCCATCTTCTGCTGTGACCTTTATTTTTAGAAAAGAAATGAAACTGCCCTAAACAATTCCCCCTCTTGGAGTTGGTAAAAAGGAAGGTCAGTGGGTTTGTGGCTACCCTTTCTCTCTTTTTAAGACCTCATTTTGACTAGTAAATGTGTTTCTTTTTCTGTATATCACCATGTGTAGGGTGAAGTAAATGCTGTGACACTGTGTCCAAGCCATGCCCTTTCTTGGAATTGTGTCTCAATCTATTTCTTAAAACACCATGGATTTTGTAACCCGTGCACTGCTCTCACGCATAAAAACAGAGTGCACCACATATTAAGCTGGCTAAGTCAATTTAGAATCTCACTCACCTGATTTCTGAATCAGAAACCAGGGAATCTGCTTTACTGCCATGACTGTGTAGCTTGTTTCAGACTCCTACAACCCTTTAAGAACACGAGGCACTTCTTTACACAAACAGCTGAGGGAAGTCTGGAACAAGCCACCTACTGTAGCTGTGCTGTTATAGTCAATACAATGTTTTCCTTCTAGAATCAGCTGAACGAGAATCTCAGATCAATTACTTACTAGCAAGAATCTGAGCTAGATTTGATAAAGAGCCTCATCTTATTTGTAACATGTCTTACATTCTTTTGTTCCAAGTTATACAGGGTTTACCTATTAAATTCTGCAAAGAAATGGCAGAACATGCATTTACCCCTATTGATGTTATACTCATTCAGGGTGGTGTGTTTATGTTTATGTTTTGGTATAGCGGTTTTGTTAAAGAACTGTGATTACTGGAAACAGTAATAGTAATAATCTCAACTGATCAACAACAGGAGAAGCAACAGAAGAGGCACTGAGAGTGGAAGGCAGAGACTGAAAGTGTCTGATGAAAGATATCAGGATATCTTCTACCAGACTTTTCTTTTAGCACTTTTTGCTGCTGTAAAGGCAGTGAAGGGGAATGAAAAATAGGAGCTGACTAGAGCCACTGGGGTTAGACACAATTGTTGTTGCAGGAAAGGACATTATTAGAAATGGTTTGGTTCCCAGGGTGTCCTGCTGGTTGGCTTCAGCGTCTAAAGTAATGGTGATTTCGTCCCAGGCCTTTCATATTTCACAGTAAGGAGGCACACTGGGAGTGCTTTGGTCCCTACCTCTAAAAATGGAAGAGTTTACAAAGTTATAGAATTTACAGTGTGCACTCTATGGAAGGAAAATTCAAGGCAAAAGTAGAAATGTTAGTACTGTAGCATCAACAGACAAACAAATAATGTTCATCATTCCAAAAGAGATGTCAATTACAGAAAATAATGTACTGTGGCAGATACATTTATAGTAGAAATTTGAGTGTTGCTTCTCAATGAGTTGTGAAATAATGAGTGCATGCTACGAAAATTTTCAAAATAAGCCATGTCCACATACGAATGAGACATAAAAAGATGCAGTTGAATTGAGACATCTAGATTTAACCATCTACTGGCAGGCCTATATTAAACTGGATGCCTTCTACATCCTTATAGGATTTTTCTGCCCGCATGGATTATGTTAGCAAATAAACATGACTGTGTGTGTAGCATGTATGATAAATGTATCCAAAGGCTGAGTGACATCAATAAACCAGTAAGTGATATATTGCTGACTGTCCTGAAAGCTGCTTCTGTTCTTATAATCCATGGAAACTCCATGTTCAAGATTCTAACTTCTGATTTTAAAACTGCAGCTATTTAATATCCTTGTAAAGGGAAAGTAATCCCATTAGATTAGTTTTCACACATATAATAGGCATCACACTGGTATTTTAGTTTCCATTTTAAAGCTCAGGTCCACAAGAGTAAATTTATCAGCCATCTACACCATTTTAGTCAACATCTGTACTCCAAAGTTCTAATGAAAGAAATTCCAGCCTTCTATAAAACAAACTACTAAGTGAAGTCGTAGGAGCAGCAGAAGAAGATATTTTTCCAATGACAACACAAAAATATTGCCAAAAACAAATGTAGTTTCCATAGAGGATTTTTAAGCAGAAAGCTTTGCCAATTTTTTTTTGTTGAACAATTTTAGTAATTTCCCAAAAAGACATGTTACAGCAGAGTATATTTATAAAAGAATAACATATTGTAAGGTCACCTGAAAAAAGCAGGGTGAATTCTGAATATATTTGGCTGATCTAACAATCCAGAAAATGTAGAAGGATAAGGAAAAGGAGAATCTCATCTAATGCCACTACTCCCCTGCATGAAAAAAAAGTAAAAGTTGTGAACAAATAGCAGCTGACATTCATAAAGTATATGAACAAAGAGAAGCATGCTCCTTAAGTCCTCTCTTCTTGATTTCAAATCCCCCAGCATACATCTTTTTCTCCTGCTCCGGTTAATAGGGAAGGCTCTATTGATTTCCATGACATTGGATTATCCTGGGTAATAACAGTGAACAACCACTCAGGTTTGATTACTTGCCTCCATTGATTGGTAAGAGAAAGTTGTGCAGTATGATTTTTAATAAAAGTATGGCTGGGCCCCCTGTTTGTATAACAAGTAGACCTGGTGATTGAGCTCCCTCTAGGACCAATCAGCTGCTGACCTTATTGGAATGTCAGATAGAATAAGATGAGTGAAAGGGGTAAAAAAAAAAAGCTTCTGAAATTGTAACCGGTACGAATTAAGAGGCTGATGCCCAGCGTGTTTCCTCCAATAGCTCAATAATTCAAGACTGACTGAAAACTAAAAAAAAAAGAGGAAGGGAAAAAAAAGAAATAGTCAAGCCTAAGCCTGGAGTAACCAATCTATCTACAGCGCTTGCTTCAGATTCACATCCCCCATCAATCAATATGAGCTGCTGTACAGGCAGACAGAAAAATCAGTTTCCTCAGTCCCAAGACTTCATTACAAGGGAGGTAAAACTTCAGAAAATGAGTTTATTCTATTGAACATCACCCTCTTTAATCACAGCAAATACTGTCCTGTGAAGGAACTTTCCAAAAGGAAAACCTGTCCAGCATGTAGAACACTAAATATAATGTAAGGGTTGAATTAATTACCTAGCACTATTAGTGATTATTGTTATTAACTTTGTTAATTTATTGGGTTGCAATATTTTCAAAAAGATTGACAAATTATAATTTGTTATATACAGTATAGGTTTTGGTAAACATTTTTACAACTGGGTTTACCAAACCAAGCAGGATAAAATATCTTACTCAAGGTATGGCTACTTATTACTCCTTGAACCACAGTATGGGCCCACAGCCCTTATTTCAGGTCAGGAGTCCAGAGTCCTAACCAGCCCACCTTGATAAATTATAGCTCTGGATATGATTAAATAAAAAAAAAAACATACTGTACTTTACTTGTTTACCTGGTGTCACATAGCAGTTGCAATAGGCATAAACAGGGTGGCATGAATCACAGGCACTGCAAAGTATTCAAGTGTATACATAAGGGATTTCTTGCACTACAACATGTGGGAAATAAAACTGTTAATGAAAATATTAAAATGACCACTACTAAAATATAAACTGTATGGGCGAGCGAATGTCAAAACAAAAACCAAATAACTTTCTGTAAGTGTTAATTATTCAGAATGTAGCCATATACAGTAGGAGTCTAATATTGACTAAATCTGTGTCTGAAGAATCAGATAAGATACAACGTGTCTTTTATAAAGAAATTATGCATATGAAATGATTTGCTTATATAAACCACTTCCTAGTCATTGGTATTCTATGAAGGATATTTGGCATAAAAACACACTTCTGCCTGACTGTAAATGTAAACTTCTGGAATTTACACTTGTAATATTGCTGTCCAGTTAAATGTGTACAGTTGCTATGTTAATAAAAACAAATTTAGGAATGTTTCAGTGGCTGCTCCTTAAATGCTGAAAAAAACTAATATTTTGTGATTAAATGTATTCATTTTTATTACTTGTTTTTTAAGGATATTCTAGGCCCCTTTGAAAATGCCATACAATATATCCCTAATTTCTTTATTGTGCTAAACCTACATTCTATTTTTATTAGTTGAGCTTTAGTTTATTTACAAAGTTACTACAAGGTTGCTATTATTACTTTATTAGTAATTACTACTACTACTTAGAACACTTGCAATCATATTTCAAACTGAAAAAAACAATATTCACATTGCCAGTCTTACAGCATTTTATAGGCAAGACTTACTGTCCAAGAAAGAGTACATCTTACTCTAAATTATTCTGTATCTGTTCTTTGAGTGGTTTTGAACAGAAGGTTTCAGGATTTTTCTATTTCAGTATCTATCTGTTTTATCAGAACAACTTTTTATTCCAGAACAAAGCACCTCATTCTGCTTATGAACAACTTAGGTAGTGGTAGGTTTAAAAGTAATACTAAACTTGTCCTATATTGATGTTATTTTCAGTACAATGAAGCTTGCTCTATCCCTCAGGCTCTTCTTGCTGAGAATTTGTATTTTGTACTTTTAAACAATCTGCATCACTACCAGTGCTGGCACAGGTAGAATTCTCTCAGTTGTGGAGATATACAGTATTTGACACTGCACATAAACCATTCAAAATATTTCTGCTGGAAAATATGCATCTCCAAATTTCAAACTCTAGTTGAACAATTTCTAGCACCCTCTGGTACTGCCAACGTAACCACGCCTTCACACTATACAGTGGTGACAGTTGCTATACACATGCTGACAATCTCCTCTGACTGTTGTAACACTAATGTTCCTCTCAAAAAATATCCGCAATATTTAAATTAGCTGTATTTGCAGTCCATTGCACTAACGTTTTTTTCCTTGTTTATTGATAGGCTTAGTCTGCTTCATGACTTAATCTTGTGTATTGTCAAATAATACTCTGCTCGAGCTGTATCTCTCAGCTTTGTCCCCTAAAAGCCTAAATAAATTATGTGTTCTGTGAAATATCATCAATGCTTTGTCATTTTTCATATAAGCAAAGTTGTCCTACAATAATCTGCGAAGCAAAGATTATTTACAAAATTATAGAACATTCAGATCACTTCATTAGGCAGGAAAACAAATTGCAAGATTGTGTCAGTCCCTGTTTTAATCAGTCTTGATCAGGAATCACCCTGCATGGGGCACTAGCCCTTAAAGGGTTGCTCCCAGTGGTGCTTGTTTCTACAGCTGGGTGCACTGGAGCAACTGGGTAAAGAACCTTGATGAATTGTACAACAGCAGGGACTCAAACGCACAACCCACCAGCTGGATATCCAGACTGAAACTCTGTGCCAGTGGTTGTCTGCCCTTGCTTTCAAGTTACTTTCAAGTGAGCTTTTATTTACTGCCCTTGAATATACCTTTAAGTGAACTTCTTGCTTGATTAGATCTACAGAATGTAACCTGTTTCTACACTCCTGCTTTGGTTTCAAAAAGACTCTGCTACAAAAGTGTTGTTGCTTTTTAAGTGAGCAAAAAGAACCTTCGTTATTCTCTCCTCAATTTGCTTATGAAGTTAATAGCATTCCTTGAGGCCTTGTTTTTGTCCAAATGAAGAAGAAGGAGATACATTTTTCTGTGTATCTGTGAACCACTGCACTACTGTATGTTGTCCCAGAATCAAAGCTCTCTTTCTATTCAGCAGCAAACATTTCTTAGTGACACTAATGACATTAGTGTCTTGACAATGTCTTTCTCAACGATTCAATGACATATACTGCATTTTCTTGAACAGAAAGTTTAAATGTACAGTATCTATATTATCATAATTACTCTGTGTTATTAAAATTGAGATTCTATGTTTGTGAAAATGTTCCATATTTTAGACACATTTGTTTTAGTGTTTATAACTACCGTATATGTTACATGCGATATTACATATTATATTTACTAGCTCAGCTGTCACCTAATGAAGGCTCCATGGCCGAAACGCTGTGTTTTCTTTCTTCTCTTTTCAGCATGGAATACACTTATTACTTATTATGTTTACCATACTACAATGTTTTTCTAGTATCATACATGCAAGACTGTATGTTGAATGTACTGTGTGTTTTTGGAGCAATGTCCTGGGTGACATTTTTTTTTTTCATTTTACAACTTGGGTGCATTTATGGTACAAAATGTCCTAGGACCTCTTATAAACCTTTAAAACCATATGGTAGATTAATGTGGATGCTATAGTTGGCCAGGAATTAGAGGTATTGATGTAACAGCTGGATCCAGATATTCAATATTCCACATTATACAAATGTTATCCCCCAATACTGCTGTGCAATGTCTTGAGGAAAATGCATCAACTTTATGATCTCCATAAATGCTGAGGTACAAAGTAGAAATTAGGTATCCGACTGAGAGTATGTTGTTTTTGAGATTATACTTATTGACATGATAATGGAGTTCTGTAATAAATATGTAATCATACTGTATAAAAACTAGCCTTAGATGGATGTCCAAAACCACTATTGCAACAATATCTAAAAAACAATAAGTTTGATTTTGTCTCCTGTTCCACTTAAATCACTCTTGCTAATGGGTTGCTTCTGGAATTGCGCCTGATAGGAAAAATACAGCTTGGGACTTGGAAAGCAGACAGTAGGATGCATCGGTATAGGAGACTCAGTCCTTTGAGTTTGGAATTCCATTTGCAGCATTTCAATGTCATTTTCAGATAGTCTTATGGTGTACAGAGACATATTCTATAATGTGCATAATTATTACAAGAGATTTTAGCAGGGATTTGCATCAGTGTGTGAGCTGCAAAAACACTGGTTTCACACACCGGAAAAGGGCTCTACGAAGAAAACATTGTATTTTTTCTATTTTTAACTTTTCACTGTGAAATTAACATCTGCTTGTTCTTATTATTAGTTGTTGCATGGAGAGTGTGAAGGAATGACTGAAGTACGATATGCACACGGACTCCAAAACATTACCTAGACACCAAAGTTGTCTTTCTAATGCAAACAGCTTGAGCCTTCGGTGACTGAGGATGTGAAATCTAAAAGGCATTATAATGCTGTTCCACGTAGTTTTATCTGGTTCCCTATGGCATAAACCCAAATAAATGTCAACAGTAACCCCTTTCCACTTTCTGTCTTTCATCTTCATTTTAATTTAAGGCTATTTATTGAGGTGAACACATCACTTTTTATCAGTCAATGTGCGAGTGAAGCAGACAGTGAATGAGCACTGCTTTAAGAAAACAACACATGTTAAGGTGCCAAATAACATTCCCATTTGTCAAGATTCTACAGCAACTTTTCCTCACACATTTCTCCTTAAACAAAGACAGGTCCTGGCTTGCTCCATTTAAAACTCAATATGTTTCTGAGTATGTTCTGATTAATAACAGTCTTGACTTTATATGACTTTTATTTTTATGATAATTTCAAGTCGCCAATTATTTTTCATTTCAACCAAGCGTATTTTGGAAAAGCCACCTGGTATGCAGTGCCAATAGTGTACACCCCCCTTGGACTTTTTTTCACAGTTTATTGTGTTACAGAATGGAACCATGATGTATTTAACTGATAATTTTTGCCACTCATCAACACACAAGTATTCTATAATGTCAACGTGAAAAACAAATCCAGACATTTTACTAAATTAATTAAAAATAAAAAACAGAAAATATCTCAGCTCACTACTATTACCCTTATTAAGAGCATTAAGACTTGATGCACATTTACCCAAAAAGCTAATTTATTAGAAATTTTCACCATTTTTCAAATCGCCAGTCCCACAGTGTCTACAGCAGAGATAGCACTGATTGGAAGAACTATATGTCTACAGTAGCTCTCAGATGCTTCACCGTTACCTGGCCAGCCAAGGACACCCTGGCTGACTGAAATCCACAGAGTCCTAGCACATGTAATAATGTAATAATAATATTAATAATAAGAAGAAGAAGAAGAAGAAGAATGTTGCTTTATTAGCCCTATACAATTTCTTGCATTAGGAATTCATTTTTCGCCTACCCCAGCTTGCTCTCCATGAGACACAGACAAACAGACAGGGAGGGAAGCTTGGGGTCAGAGTGCAGGGTCAGCCATTGTACAGCGCCCCTGGAGCAGTTGGGGTTAAGGGCCTTGCTCAGGGCCCAACGGAGTAGGATTCCTCTGCTGGCTGCAGGATTTGAACCAGCAACCTTCCAGTCACAGGCGCAGATCCTTAGCCACAGAGTCACCTACTTTTTTGTTGTAGAAAAGTAGGAAACATACTTCTGAGTACATAATACTGATAGTGATCAATAATGATTTATTGGAGTGGAATAACCACAGTTCTTTAGGCAAAACTATTAAGCTATACACCAGAAATCCACAGCTGTCTTATGTCATAGCACAGGCACAGTCCAGCAATCTCTAGACCTCAGGTCTCAACTCTGATCTCTGCACTCAGAACTAGTGGCCTCACTACTGTATCCACACTGGAGTCCGGAGTACTAGTCCTAAGTCAAATAAAAAAATCATATTCAGGGCTGTAGCTGTTCATTCCGTAAATTCTGTAATTGAACCTATTCAGCACAGACAGGGCTGGGATCATACCTCTAACCATGGGCCCTGCTTTTATAATTTAAGGCTTAATGGATTTTACCTTCGGCTACTTGAATAGAAAGAGATGAGACTGAACATAAACTCCCCCTTAAAAAAACATCCAAAGGTAAAGCAGAAAATTATAGTATTTTTCCTAACCTGAAAAGAAATAAAGTTAGCTGAGGCTTTATCTGCATGAAATGGCCACAAGCTAAGACTGCCACATTGATTTGTTTACAACGTATGGGTGGAAATGCCAGACTGGCTCTCAGCTTTCAAACCAGCCAGAGTATTGAATAATCAATGGATTTTTTTTTCCTTTGTTAGAAAAAGCCATGCCAGGTTCTGTAGCACTGCAAATAAATACGAGCATTTTAATGAAACATCACAGTTTCAAGAACCTTGTGCTCCGGTTCACCACCAAAAGCTATCTGAGCTTTTAAAACACAGAGTAAGAATCAAACATAATAAATGAGGTTAGAAGTGTCTGGATGGAATACCTTCTAAGATAATCTAAATGCATTTATGTATGCTGTATGCACATAACACACAGTTATCTCACATCAAATTAAGTACATAAACAGATTTGTACGTCCTGAGCTAATTAAGGATTATTGAAAAATCTTTCTATGCTGGTCTGCCACTTTAAACACATTTGTTCCCTGTTCCCTCTACAAAAAAACCTACAGCATTAAATAACGTTAAGATGCACAAGACTAAATTTATTACGCCTTTTGTTTGCTAAACAAAAACTGTTTTTAGTCAAATCTAACTGTAACAACAATAATGTAAACTAAGTGTAATCATACACTATAATTGTCTATGACAGTAGAAAATATGGAAATGTTGTGTTTCTAGATTAACAAATTGTTTTCTAGAAATTACATGGATTGGTGTGACCAGGCTGGTTTCTCATTCATTCTTAAATATTGCAAATAATTATTATAGTTATAGCTTATAGCTCCCAAAAAATTACTGACACTCACACATGCATTATTAAAAAAAGGCTGTAACCATTACAGTATAAGGAAATCATTGTAAAATTGAAATTACTACTGGAGATGGCCGTAAACTGTATCTGTGTAACAGGCAACTGAAAGGAAAAAGAAACAAATATTGAGAACAATGTCTTGCCTAAAAGGTATTATTCTACAAAAATATATATAGAATATAACCAATTAGTCTCTTTATCAAAATCAAACCAATTTCTTTTAAATTCTTCTGAAAACATATTTAGAGTGTGTTTAACTCACAGACAATATGTATATACCTATTTTATAAAAGTAAAAACTACATACAGTATTTCTGGAAAGAGCAATGTAGGTGATTGGTTCATGGATGAAAAGAAGGCCAAAGTTTCTTTTCTTGCCAACTGTCACACTGCATAAAATAATAAAACCATTTGTAAAAACTGTAGATTTTATCATATAACATAACTAATTTTATTATAGAAAGAAGAATTGGCAAAAGTAAGAGGTTTATACTTAAAATTATAATTAAATTTTAATTGCGTTGGAAAGTGTAAATGGTTTGATTTACATGTTAACAAATATTTATTAGTGATATGTTAACATTACTTATTACTAGTATATTTGTTTTTTTGGCCCTGTAATTTACTCTGGTTTTCAATATACAAATGTTGTGCTCAAACAAAATCATCTTTCCATAGATTAAACATTAATTATAAATTAATAATATTAATAATATAGCATTCTTTTAAAACTTCTGAGCACTAATATGAGGATATAGTACATGAAGACTGAAGAGCTTGCAAAGAGGAAGATCTATATAATCAGATCAAACAGTCAATAAATGAATAAGCCTGATAGAAAGAGTGTGTTTTAATCATGGGTCCCAGAGGTAAAAGGCAGACAGAGTGATAGAGACATTGATTTAATTGGGTCTGACTTGCTTCTCCTCCTACTCCACAGTCCATCTGCACACAATCCCAGATCTACAATATGCATCCAAACCATCAACCTGCACTCTGAGAAATAAATCTTGTGCTTGTTGTTCATCTGTCTGCAGAAGAACATCTGGCTAAGTTTTGCAGACCCCAACCTAGTGCCAACCTGCCTAATAGCCTATGGTGTAAATTATAAAAAGAAAATGTACCTGCTTAATTGTTAATAGTGCCATCTGGATAATGGCAATTTCAGAGAAAGATTTCTACCTGGTCATCTGGGATTTTTCACTCTACCCCACAGAAGAGCAGCAGAGTATAACGAAAAGAGAAACTGTTTTTCATTTTTAATGAAGTTTCTTGTTTTCCTATACAGCTCAACTCGTATGAACTCTTATGAACAAAGTAAACGTAAAGAAGGCACTCTTTAGTCTTCATTTCTCTGCAGAGCCATCTAGGGAACTTGGAGACTCATCCTGTCTCTCTTGGTTACATGTTTTTAACAAATACTTTTTATTAGTTTGTTAGTTTTCTTTTGTAAGGATGGCAATCCAGTGCTTATCAGCAAGATTCCCGGGTTGTGATTATTTTAAAAACAATAAAAAGTCATAGTCTGAAGTGCAGAAATAATACATATACTGTCCATATAATGCAAAGACAAAGATTAGATACAATTTTTATTCCAAGAGGATTCTTCTAATCAGGTTCCTGGAAAACTAAGGAAGTCTTATTGCATAGGGTCTATATAAAGAGCAGAGAAAGTGTTTTCACTGAAAATCATGCATACTGAGATACTGTACTGTACATACAGTACTGTATGAAAATAATAAGTGAAGAATGACATATTAAGAAGAATATTTCTAAATGATGTAATGAATCAATATTGTCAGGGGTAGGTAATTCTTATTGCCAGGCACATGGGACACTGTGTGTGACAGATTTTACCTGTCACAAAAGCTTACTGTGTTATCAGTGTTATAAATGAAAATCAATTCTGTGCCTTTATGTAAAATCAATTAAAAATACTCTCTGTTAGGTAAAATATAAGGTATAAATAGAGTAAGATTCCCATATATACAGTCCCTGTCAGTAAAGCCCCACCTCCAGTATCATTTATAGAGATAATCAAGTATTACAAATAATCTCTGTATCCATGGCGTACCCACCCTCTTAATTGAAATTGCAGTCACTGCAGTGAAGCGTCCCAATGAGCTGAAACAAATGTGTTTTGATTTGTTATCATTTGTGAGGAAAGGGTTAAAGAAATAAGCACAATGCTAACGGCACCTTGACAAATGGAGAGCAGAGTTTATGAACCATGAAATGAACACTCCAGCAACTGAGGGAACGCTTCGGCGTGATGGTCAGCAACAAAGTGCCTGCACACCCCAGTGCCTGGCCGATGTCATTAAGAAGGTAAGGAGAGGCCCAGCAGCTCAGCTAGGGATATTACAGCAGATTTCAGAGCAAACGGAAAATACGACTCCAAACACAACTTTGGATGACCTTTAAATGTTTGGCCGTAAGTGATGGAACATGTGGTAAAGATTTGAAAACTATGTATTCATCAAATAAAATACACTTTAAGTAATGTATAAGTATACTATGATAACAGCAGGATTTTAAAAGTTACAAATTTAAATGTTTTTTTTTCCATTTTGATTAGATATATATAGGATAATTTTAAATCACACAATTCAGCTGCAACAAGAAACCAGAAAAAAAATGGATTCCAGACTTTCAATTTTTTTTTTAACCAGTTTTCAGGATGACATTCTGGGAGAGTGAAAAGAAATTGATCTTTTATTTGTCTACTGTCTTTACTGTTCACTAAACTTTACCCTGTAATAAGATACCTATCCAAGGCATAAATCCTTACAACAAAGATATGATATCAAGAAGATTTCAAGAAGATAAGGTTTTATAATTGCTTTTTATGAATTATAAGGACATTTTGACAATGCATGCTTTGAACTGCCCCAGTTTCTGACATATAGTGGGGAGAGAGTTAAGATCGACAGTTTGCAGACAGCCAAACAGAAGAAAAGAAAGCAGCTTATCTAAATTTGCAACAAGGCAGAACACTGCCCCCACCTCGTGATTCATGTTAGGTTAAAGACAGATGCCAATCATAAGCAGCATGAACAGCCTGTCTTTGAACTGTTGAATAACATGCCTGAACTATAGTCTGTTTCAGAATATTATCAGAGGGACAACACTCTTCATCTTCTTTACAACATGCCTCTGTGTTTGAATGCATTCATGTTCCTGTCATAAACAGAAACTCAACATACTGTATATTTTTTTATGAGTGCAGATTTCAATTTTGATTGCTGTCCTGCTGCACTATAGCTATTAAACTGTAAACAAGCCATTAAATATTCAGCTTGCCTGTGAGCCCCAGGCGTGGACCTTTATTTAACAAAATTCAGAAAGATGAAAAAGAAATTGAGCTATGGGCCCTACAGGCACGTCTGCTTAGGTTAATTCAGTTTGTGTTGATGACTGTAGTACCTGTTTCTGTGACAATGACTTAAAAAATGGAAACTCAATTAAAAAAGCCAACCTCTTTACAGGACTTTTTTTTCCTTTAAAAAAGGTACACTAATTAATTTTCCTTACAATTTGTAAACTTGATTTTTTTTAAATATAAATGCAAGCTCCCTTTATTTGACGAGCCTTTCATTAAAGACTGAAACTTTCTCTGTATTAATTATACTGCAATTACTATACACAGCATCAATAGCACAGTGTTTATTGATAAATGCTGATCTTCCAGTTCTTAAAAAGGTTTGTGGTATTCCATATCTTCTCCTATTTTTAGAGATCTCAGTAACACCTAAGACAGGCTTGTTTCTCAAACAGCAGTCTTAGTTAGGTCCCATTAATATGTGGAAGCACTGTTAAGCCCTGCAGGACAGAGTCAGAAATAAACCCGCCTGCCCAATGGAAGTTTCTGAGGTGTGACAAGGTGAATAAACTGCAGACGACTGTATTTGCATAACCCAAGGATCAGAGACAGGTACCCTGCCAAGATCTGCATCTCAGAAAACCTGAGACTTGAACAGGTCATGTCTAAGATGAGTGTCACACCTGGCACGTCATGCAATGTGCCACTCTTGACTACGGACAACAGGGAAAATTCTTCATGTTCCGAAAGTGCAGTGAACCAGTCAGTCTGTCTTCATCTACTGTATTTCATTTTCACTCAACCAGTTCTATGTATGTACCTATTTTCTGTTCAACAGTCAGAGTTTCCTAAGAAAAATGAAATATGTATAACATCAGCATGCCCTGTGGTGTAAGATTTTGTAGCCTGAATAAGGCAGATTTCACTTACCTCAAGCAAGATGGTAGATGGACATGTATACTGTATTTCAGGCAGCTGAAATATATTTTGTATATGACAAGCTAAGTTTAAGTAGGTCTTGTTGTAAGGAAGCCTACTGTCAAAAAAAGCAATTGCTGCCAGCAAAGACGTCTTTTATAACCATTCATATCACCGTAACACTGAAGCATTTAAGTAAGTACAGTACAAATTCGGGTACTGATTTTAAAACAGTGTCATTGTAATGGGTGTACAATACAGCAAAAACACTGCATCCTGTTGAATAGAGCAGCCACTGAAAAAAGTCTATCCCTTCTCATTGAATCAGTGATTGCAGGCAGGGGAAGAAAATGAAGTATAAAATCATTCTAAATTACGGATTTGTCACACCACAAGAATTCAACCTACTTTTGTATGTTGTATTAGGGTTCCTCTTACTGATTAATTCAGTGAAACATTCCTCTACCTCATTAGATACCAAACTTTTACTCTTTTGTCTTTGAAGTGTGGTTTTCCGCTCCTATTTCTCCCCTTTTTGGCCGCCAGACTTCAAACACACTTGCTTCTTAAGTGCGCAGAACAATGTTTACAATGCCAACCGCCCACCACAACAGTCTTCTGGGACCAGTTTTTTGATGGCAGTGATACCCTGACGAGGTTTGATGTTGGCAAACAGCACCGCAATTTTAAGAGGAAAGATCTATTTAACTGTCCAACTAATATTGTGTACATTCATTATCTTCAACAAGAATAACTCGCTGAAATCCCACTGAAATGGAAATGTTGAGCGACGAGAAAACAAAAAGTAAGCAAAAAACCTTGCATGAATAAATGTTTTGCAAAAGCTCAACATACATAAACATTATTACATGTAAACATGGATTGATCACAATTAAGAATGAGATTAAATGTCTGCATATTAATAGGTAAAAACACTGAATGTAAAACAAACTCAACAAATATCTAGTTTTACTTAAAAACTAATCAAATACATTTTAACTAATGTATGATAATGAACTAGCATTATTCATTCTTGTGGGGTTTTTCAGTGATTGTATAATTAAGAGTACTTAAACTCTAGACAAATAAACAAGTGAATAAGACAATAGAAATCTGAAACAGGTACTGTTCAGTGGTCATAAAATCAAAAGTAGCCTTTTCTTTCTCCTGAGTTTGGTAAGGTTTATATGAAGATTATAATTACAATCACTGTAAATTAATTTCCACAAAAAAAAACCTCAAAAGAAATAATTTATCAATATTTCAACTGTATAACCAGCTATATCCACCGCTGGTCATGTTAATACTTGTCAACCACTGAACCAGTCATAGGAGGTACAATATTCTAAATATAATAAACACTTCAGTTGTTGGTATTTCCAAGAAAATGCAAAAACAATTTTATTATTTATTCAAGCTCATAAAAATAATGACTCCCAATAGTAAAACTGCTTCATCTGCCTACTTCACCGTGGAGGCAAATGGTTAACAGTAATCAGCCTCCAGTCTAGCCTTGCATGGAAACTGTATTTTATAATGGTTCCATTAGAATCAGAAAGCAATGTAAGGGTTATGGCTGAGGGATCATGACACCAGTTTTTCAGGCACTGTGCTTTGGACTGACGTTTCAGGAGATTGGGAATCCTGGTTTCAAGCCACTTCCCCACATCAAAACAAGTTTGATTTTTGTGACATTTCCAGGAGACTTGGCAAATGCAGCCAATTAAATACAAGGGATGAGTAATGCAATTTCTCTACACAGCTAAAAGAACAGCTTTAGGGAAACCAAAGTGGTGTAGTGTCAGAGCAAATACCTTAATTGATGGTCTTCAAAGTAATTTTATGAAGTGATATTAGTGAAAAGGACTTGGCAAAAAGTAGCATTTTCTGCCTCTTCAGTTTCCTTAGTGTATTTAAGACAACACATCCCACAAGCATCAATTTTTCGAAAACAATGATATCTGTTCTATGTTACTGACATTACGACCTGTGATGTTAATACCCACATTATTTATTATTAGAACAAAATCATCTCGATGCAAATACCGTTATAAAAATGCAAATTGGGCTACAGGTAAAAAGAAGAAGAAGGAAGGACAGAGAAAAGAAGCGACTGGAAAGCTGCGGTGCCATGGTTGGGAACCGTCTAACTTATGGATCGGGTGTTACATTACAGTTTGGTATTGGTACTGTCCTGAAAAAGGAATCTGAAGTTTTAATTTTGGAAAACAGATGTATTTTTTATCTCACGTGTAGTGCCACACAAATCTTTTGATTAGAACCAGCAAACCCTTTAAACTTTTGAGCACTACAAATGTGTTATTCCACCGTTATAAGTAACCTCCTCTTAAAGTTCCTTGGGGCTCACTGGAATCCCTACTTTTAAAACATATCCACCTATCAGATCTAATCTAAACTGCAGCAGCAACTAAAAGACTCCAGGATTCAGTACACCCATCATGGTATAAATCTCCAGTTGTGCTTCAGTTTTTTTATGTTATGTAATCAACATATGAAGAAAATGCATTTTAATTTTTATGTGAAATGAGCTTATATGCCAATGCACATTCAAAATAATCTGTTCTCACACTATTAACATGGAATATGTGTAACTATCAATATTTATTAACATTATCAATTTCATTCTAAGAGACATTGTATTTGTAAAGCATATTAACTGCTGTTGTGTGTGTCCCCTGAGATGAACTGGCATCCCATCCAAGGTGTAATGCTGATTTACTTCCTGTGCTTAAAGCATGGGCTTTGGGTTACTGTGACCCATAGGGATTTCTGATAAGGAATGCATGGATACATGTGTAGTTATGCCATTTCTTTGAAGGTTATACCTTTAAATATCTAACTTATTTTATCAGTAAGCATAACATTTTTCTGACGGTAAAATCTGTGGAACACTAAATCATCAGATTTCTACCACAAACAAATAAAAGGGTGACTATTAGAAGAACTTTGTGACATTTATAACAACAATAGTGAAGCTGCTTAGTGGTTACTGTACTGTAGGTGCGCTTTATGCTTTAGTAATGGCATTAAGGTGAATGTCACATTTCCTGAATGAGATCATTTTAATGTTATTAACTTCAAAAAGTTATTCTGTGGGTTATATAATATATATTTAGAACTTTGGATTCAAGGTAACTGTAACTTACCACAGAAGAATATGTAGCACTGTCAATAAAGGTGAATTAACATTTTATAAAATTGTGACGTGCTACAGTATGTCGTTAAAGAAAGTATATAAACTACTACAAAGCTATTCAATTTATAATCATCACGCTGTTTTGTCTTTAGGGACAGAATCAAAACCCAATTGGAAACATCAGCAGATCACATGCATGAAAACACTAAGGCTAAATGCTAAGTCAAAGGGCGGGAAGAGATCAGTGAGCAAGGAAGATCAGTACACAGCATAAAGGTGTTCTTATAAAAGACATTCTTTGCAGATGTTCCTGAGCCTAGTATATGCCAGGAATTAGAGCTAGAATATGGAGAAGCCTTTTAGCAGTAAGCTCATGACAGATGAGGAGCCACAGCATACAAGTCTGTAACTCTGTGGAGCTCCACCTTCAGCTGCTGGTGTAGCAGCAGCAGCTGCTCCAGACAGTATTTAATTCATCTACAGTGGCGAGATCTTAGTGTGAGGCCTTTGGTAATGTTGTTGTTGTTGCTAGAAACACCACAGCCTGAAAGAAAGAGGATAATGAGGTTATTTTCCAAGATCTATATGAACACATGGAGTGACGAGTAATTGACTTGTATTGATTATTACAATTTTTAAACAAAAAGCCTTTGCAACACCAGAGACATGGATTCAGTAACTTTCTCATTTTTGGGGGGCACCAACAATGATCTGACCAGTTTCAACATCATTTAAATCAATGCTACAATGTGGAGTATATACAACTGTATTCCTTAGTTGGTTGGTCATTTCTTGAGACATTGCAATACACAATGCAGCTACTAACATAACATGTTCCACTTTAAAGGTAAGAGTGTACTGGACTCATACACCTAAAACACCTGCCACCATACAGCTAAAATACTGTAAAATACATTGCTTTCAATATAGCGTGTGCTCATAAAAAGCCGGTAATTAAATATTGGTGATTCCTGGTCACATTGGCAGGGAGGCATTGGGTTCATAAAGCCATTAAGGCCTCATGCATCACTGTCATCATGTACAAGGTCTTCCATCACCTTCATCCCAAACAAGCTATTGTACCCAAATCCACCCTACTCAGATAACTCTTTTACCAAAGGATTGTAGTAACCCTTTTCCTTTCTATGAACCAGCCACTGTCTCATCAACCAATCTACCAATCTTTTATGTACCACAGCACCTTTCACAACTGTTTTCTACAGAGCAATTCATAGATTTGTCCACTGTTACCTTTTAGTGGAGAGATGCCCCAGCAATCAGAAAAACAGAATAAAAATAGAAGCTATTTGGTAAAGTGGTAAAGAAGCAACTGGTATAAACAACCTTTGCTCTTATACAATCAGAATATATTTACTTTCTTCAAAATATAGCTCGTGTCTGGTTGGAATACTGACACAAATATTCTCCAGTACAATATGCAGTGGTTTGAAACCTAATATCTCAAAACTAAGTTAAAAATCATACATTGGCATCATATCTCCTCAGCATAAGAGAATACTGTAGTTGCCATTGGATGCACAAAAAGTAGATGGTTTCTTCTTTTGTCATTATTGTGTACTTTGTTTGCTGTGTGTTCTATGCTGTACCTGTGTCAAAAGGAGATTCTCTATAGCTGTTTCTGGTTACATTTCAATTGAAGAAGCATCGTATGTTACATTGTTTAATGCCCGGCTATCAGTATCACATTCAGCTCTATAAGCTGTTTTTGTTTCTTTTCCTGCATTGTTTTTTAATGACAAAAATAAAATCAGGAGAAAGCAGCATGGAATTACACATATTGTATCTGAAATGGCAAAAGCAGCTGGCATGGAAGAAGCAGCTACTGTACCTACAGTAAATCATCAATGAACATTGTTATACCCCCAAAAAGTCTAAAATTAATTTTAGAAGTCAAGGATGGCTCACAATAAAACAATTATTTTTTCAGCATTTGCTTTAGGTCTGATTAAATTTAAATCTAGATGTAAAAAATGTAAGACATATTCCAAAATATACGATATATACTTCAAACGATCTTAGTAGAAGGATGGAAATTGTACCCATAAACCCTTTTATGTGTACAATATGTTAGCAAGGTCCTTCAGATATTCCTTAATTAGTTATAGTTATAAGACAAATTATAATCTAGTTTAATGAAAGACCTATCACCTACACCTAAGAGCTAAGAGGTAACCATCTTAACTAATTTCAGTTGTAGTATCAATTCTTTTATGAAAACTTCACTTGTTTAATGGTTTATGCTACAGAAAGTGTAATAGATATTGGGGGTGAACAAAATAATTGAAACACCAAGCAGTATATGAATATTTATTTAATAAGGGATGCTCTTTGCCTTCAGAACAGCTTAAATCTTAAAAGTGTTAAACTGTTTCAAGTGGGATATTCAACCATTCTTCAAGATGGAAAACCTCTAGTTTTTTGAGAGATGAAGGTGGTGGAAATCTACACCAAAAATGGTTTCATTCCTTCGCTGGTAGTAATTCTACCAAACAGAGTAACAATCAAGATGGCTGCCCATATCATTACAAGGTCCACCACTATGTTAAACAGCAGGGAATAAGCACTGAAGGGTGAAGGCTCCCTTTGGTTTCTCCAGACACAAATCCTTCCAGATGTGGGGAAAAAGACTAAAAGACAACTCATCAGACTATATTACTTTCTTTCACTGCTCAGATGTCCAGGTTTTGTTTTAGTACGCCAGGTTATGCTTTGCTGTGCATGTGACTTACAGTAGTTACAGGTGGTCTCTGAACGGCAGCGCTACAATAAATATTAGCCATATAGTTATTGTTGAGTCTGGGTCATGGAGGTGTAAATTCAGTTCTGCAGTAATTTAGGAGCCTGTTGTTTTGTCTTTTTTAACAACTACTCATGTTAAGTGTCCATCTATCACTGTAGGTGTGCTTTGTCTTGCAACCACTGTTCCTTTTTGATGCAGTTTTCTCTTGTTTGGCCTATACTGTCATTTTTTTTTTATTCTGTTCTCCTTGACACATTAAATACATTTGCAATTTCTGTGACTGATGCACCTGCAATTTGGGCATGGATTACAGTATGTGGCTTGTTTCAAAATCTGTTATCTCATGCTATTTTTGAAACCCACATATGAAAGTGTTGATTTTAAGACATCTCCTATTGGTAATTAGTATTGAAATCAATATGACACATGTTTAGAATCGTTTTTAATTTGACTTATTAAATCAAAATGCAAGTTCTTTTTCATTTGGTGTTTCCATGATTTTGTTCACTCCCTGTACATACAGTATATACACAGATCAATATAATTATTTTTTTAATTCAAAACACTTAAAACGTAAATTCTGAGTTACCAGCAAGTGTCAATGAACAAAACAGTTAGAAATAAGAAAAATACTCTGAAATAGCACAGAAAATATTCCTTTGCCAGTTCACAGCTGTCTGTGGGGACTCATTCCGTCTTTTTACAGAAGCTCATTCAGATAGAATTCTGCTGCAAAATGTGCTAAAAGATACCTTCCCAGTGGACAGCTAGCATTCCTTAAATGTGTCATGTCTAAACGTATAATTTAATTCTATCTCGTGGGTGGTGGGCTTTTGTTGTTTTTTTTTAAATGAAAGAAGGGGGGGGTATACAGTACAAGTCATCATCTGACCAGGACGCTCAAGGGCTTGCACAAACACTAGAAACTGCTTTCACTCAAGGAGCAATCACTTAATGAGAAAGACAAACAATGGCTGCTTATTCTGCACACACAATAGCTCTGAACCTGAGCCATACACTTCTCATACAGTTTTAAGGTTGTCACTGAGGAAGATTGGTAAGATGAATTAACTACTTATTTTACATGAACTTCAGATATCTGGTTAACTGGTCCATTGTATCATAAAATACATATTCAAATAAATGGAAAATGTATTATTTCTAAAATAGATATTTCCTTCAGAAGTAAAAATAGTATAAACATGTACAGTATTACAAATGACTAAATTCTGTGAGCGCTATAATTAACACAGCTGCAACAACAGCAAGAAATTTATAGCCTCTTTTAACAATACCTTCCATTGAAAGTCAACTCGATAGCATGGAACTGCACCCACAGCAGCAAATATGACCAGTGCCTAAAAATGTTATCGTGTGCCTGAAACATACTATTTTCTCTGTCATAATTATTTTAAATTCACCAAAACAACTTGGAACTTGGAATTCATTTTCATTTTGATTTCATTCAGACTAAAGGATAAAGGTCGAAATACTGAGGACTTCAGATTTGCATGGCATCTTTCCTGAATTTTATCCGATTTTCTGGCCTTAATTAGGCACCCGTTTGCTTGAAATTATAGACACTCCCATTTATGAAAGCTCATCTTGGAGGGGTGTTAATATTGTTGTTATTATAATTTGTTTTTAAAACTTTGATTTGATCCAAAGCCAAGCCAAATGCTAAGGTGCTATTACATGCTGTAGATGACCAAAATGGTACAGCACAATTGACAGGTCTTTAAAGGTCCTCTTGTGTCTGCCAACATTCAAGCGTCCTACATACTGTATTCTTACACATGCCTATGTACCTTGCCTTCCATTGTGCCAGTCTTGGCAAGGCTTTTCAACATCACAAGCTGGAAGTCGGATATTTAGCCCATTGTATATCAAATGTATTTTGAATCAGATTTCATTAACATGGTTAACTTTTTATAAGCCAACTGTTCATCTGTGTGTTAACAGAGGCATGTGACAGAACTGTCATTCTTGCTCCTCCTCTACTGACCACCAGTTCATGCTGTCCGTTGTTCTACTAGCTCTATCCTTATTTCTGTGAACTGTACTTGAAATGGCACGTACAGTACAGTAGAGTGCCTCACTAAAGTATTAAACCCTTCCTGTGGTGTTCCATTTTGTGAAATTACAAAATGATGCGTATGCATTTTATAAACTATATATTTTATTTAAAAGACTCAAGATGTCAAAGAGTAAGATAACTTACAGTTAATGTTAGTAAAAACTAAAGAGAAAAAAATGAAATACATTGATTGCGTAAGTATTGAGACATGTGACACAATATTTGATGGAAGAGCTTTTGGCCACAATGTCAGCAAAAGGTCTTTTTTGGTTGTTTCACCAACTTTGTACACTGTCTTGGTGCAATTTTTACCTATTCTTCTTGACAGATGCTCTTAAGGTCTCTCGAGTTACTTGGGGAGCGCTTATGGACAGCAGTTTTTAAGTCTTTCCAGAGGTTCTCAATTGGACTCAAGTCAGGACTTTGACTGGATCCCTCAAGGACATTAATTTCCATATATTTTTAAACCACAGCAGTTTAGATTTTGTCTTGTTCTTTGGATCATTCTCTTGTTGATAAGCGAATTTTTGTGTGTTCCTTTTAAGAAATTCAGATTCATTTGAATTTATGTAACCAACTATGACTTGGTGTTTGGTGGAAAGACTCCCAAAATCCAGAATACACAGCCTCAGTAAATTTTCTTATTTTCCACAGTCATAAACCCCTCGCAGCCCCCTTGTGCTGCATCTTATTAAAATGGTAAAGGGACCCAATAAATATTTTTAATAAGGATGGTCCCTGATTGTTTCGGGGATTTGGATATTCAATACTAGCAACCAGGCTCATTTTTATTTTTTTACCTGCAACTAAATTTCAACTGAATAACTACTTGCACACCATCTTCAACACATCATCCCTCTAGTGACAAGGCTGTCTACACACTGAATGCATTTTGTAAGCTTTCATCACTATCAAAAAATCTTCATTCTTCCTCATCATTAACATTCTTTCACGAACAGCAACTAATATAATTGATAATCCTACTCTATACAATCAATAAAAATGCAAATAAATCTAACTTTAAAATAAAGTTCTTTGTGCCAGTTATCTCCCTCAGCATGTATGGCTAGTTAACTGGCGATTTAATTTCACAGTAGAAGGTTGTGTTATTTAATATCAGGAAAACTGATTACTTGTGATTAAACTAAGGTGTATTTCCCTGTTACTGTTTCACTATCTAATATACGTAATTTAATGTTCCCCAAAAATTTAGTTATCTTAGATATGTTGAGTACACAAAGCTCACTGGTGATAATTATAAACACTGCTGTATGCAAAAATAAATTAATTAAACAAAGTCAATTGTGGTTTGAGATTCATTAATCAAAGTGGTGCATGTTGTTCTGGATTTTCTAAAAGTGATGCTTTTTTCTGTGGATTATTATTTTCCTGTGGATTGGGAATCTTAATTTGAAACACGTGAATGCTATGTACTCTATGTTACCCCCTCAGTTTGTTTTCTACACAACTGATTTCTTATTCATCTGATGTTTGAACATTTTATTGCTTTTCAAATTGGCGCTAGTGCTCCAGTTGTGTACAGTATATTAATGCAATTCTATGAATACAAATGTTTTTAATGTGATATGGTATCAAGAAAGTAGACTGTACAATTAAATAGTAAAAATGAATTTTAATGGGCTTTAAACATCTAATAGTAGCAGCCCTACTAGTGACATCAGTCGTCTGCTTCCCTAATACTCCATCCTGCTACAGCATACAGTACAGTACATACCACTCCTATCTGTAAGGGTACTATGAGCTACACTGTATTCTACAGCAGGTCTCTTTCAGCCAGAGCACAGCTCAAATCACCCTGGGTTCACAGCTTCCTTGCTTTCTCAAGCACATCTCCGCTTAATATCATGGCAGCATGGTGGAAAACTTCAGATAATTTAGCAGTAGAAAGAGCAATATTGCCATGACGCAGGTAGCAACAGGCTCAGCTGTGCTCCTTCACAGTCGCAACAAATGGATTTAAATCTCTGATGAATAATCAGGGGTCAGAGCCAGAGCCTGAAGGAAGACAAGAAGAAAAAAGACAAGACCCTGGATCAATACAGTGTGACTCTGTTCTTTCTCAATATGTGTGTGTGTGTGAATCTGTACACACGCACTGGCAGGGGAGCCTGTTCTGGGGGGAAGTCATGAAAAATTCATGCAGGATGCAGCCAAGCCATCTACAGGAGGAAGAAAATAAAGCGGCGATGAGAAATCCCCCTGGGGCGCTCGGCAGCACTTAATCGGCTGCACCGTGAATAAGTGCTGCTTTGTTTCATTGACATCCTGCCTCACTGGATCTACCTGCCTCTGTGACGGGGAGAATACACATTGTCAAGGCCTTGGCTTTGATTTATAGAAACACAGAGTTCAGTCTGCACAGACCAAATCTGCTACCTGTAGATAAATCTTGCATGGACAGACACCCATCACAGGCAAATCTCCTAAGGCCCAGTAAACATTTCTCCTCCTGCAAAGCTCTACTGTGATTGTAACGGTTCGCATTGCCTTAACTGCCCAAACATACTGTTTGAATTACATGGTTAAATTATTTTCTACTAATTTATTGTTCTGAAAAGAAGACAATAGGACAACAGTGAAAACTGTACTGCTCTGGATGGATGTTATTCAGGTAAAGAATACTATAATTTTCCCAGTTTCATATGTGTCAGGTAATTCTGGTCCATCCAAAATAACTACAGTATTTAGTAAAACACACTGTAGTCCAAAACATCTTTTATTGCAGCACTGTTAAAATGAGGCTCCAGGCCACATACTGTACATTGTGAATAGCTTTTGTAGTATTTTTCTTACAGTATGTTCCCTTCTAAAACAAAGGTTTCCTGATTTAGGGGAGTTATTTCAGATTTACCATTAACACAAGTTCTAATTTACCACCTTAGAATACCCTAAGTAGGCTCAATGCATAATAAAAATGGTACAAGACTCGACTGTTGCTAAACTTTATTTCTACACTATACAGCCTTTCAAACCTTTACAGACGTTTCCAGTGGTTTGTACCCATTGGTAATAACTGTCAGTTTCTGTTTCAGTGAGGTGTTTAAATTCACACTAACACTGCTACAATACATTTTATTATTTTGAGCTTTGAGGTCTGTCTCAACTGTACTCCCTTTTAAAAACAAAACTTGTTGTGATGTGTGTACTGTATGTATAAAAAAGAAGCAAAGAGGAAAAGAGTTGCCCATTTTTAAAGAAACTTAAACATTACAGGGTAAACAATAACACTCCCACTACAGTGTAGCTGATCCATTTCAGAGACTGCATGCTATAGGCTATTGCAAAGATGAAGCAGAAAATCAATATGCTGTACTGTATTTGATGTTAGTTTAACATCATACAGTGCATCTGCCTATTGAAATGTACTCAAAATCTGATTCCAATATATAATACAGTACCTTTTACTACATCTGGTACTGGATGATTAAGCCTATAAAGTATAAAATGGCTCAAATTGTTAAACAAAAGGAGCCTTTGTCTGCATCAGAGCAATAATATTGATCATTTTCATTGTTGACAATAAAAAATTTGTTATAAATAGGAGAAGTGAACACATCATCGGTGTTTGCAAGAGTTATGTTGAAAATGAAAATAGTGATTCTCACATGCTGGGTTTATTAATATACAGTAAGCAGACACAGTATTCAGCCCTGACTCCCATACCCCCGGCACCTTCTCCTTCAGCTGCCCCTTTCCTGTGGCAGGGGATCCAGGGGTCCAAATTCCTAGCTCGCAGTCTCTCGCACGTTTCTAGGCAAATTGTCAAATGTTTATGACAGCATACAGTGAAAACAACAATATTGCCTTTAGTTAACAACATTAGCTGTGAATACAGATTGACAGCAACTCTCACTGCAGCCTCGGCATCAAATAATACAAAGCAAATAGCATTCAATATAGCAAGACATCCTGGGAATTACAGATTCAAAAACAATTTTAGAGTAATAAGTGAAAGCCACTGAATAGAATGAAAATGCAAATGTGTGGAGGACTACGATACGTTTCAAAACAAGCAAAATCTTTGCCTAGGTTTTTAAAACGTCTTGTTTTTTTTGTGTCTGCAATCAGAGAACATTAAGAAGAAATCTGCTACTGGAACAGCTTGTAATATTTTGATTTTTTTATCTTGTAAAATAAGATTTTATTTGAAGCAGAAGCTCTAGCTAAGATGTTAATGCTAATATAAAACATTGTATTTGTCTGTCATCATAGAGCAGAGAGATGGGTGGCACATCAGCCCAGACACTGGTCTGTCTCTCTAAGCTCAGTCCTAGTTGGCAGTCATTCAGTTCTGGGGAGCTGAATAAGGTGATTGCTAAGGCAATGTAAACATTCAGAACAAATGTCTTCGTTTGCATTTTATAGAAAAGTAAAGAAAGCATAATGTTTACTGGTGCATAAAATAACTCTTCAAACTGTTTAACACAGAAATCCCCCCCTGAATAAGAGATTGTATACAGTGCATATACAGTATATAAGACCTTTGTTAATGATTGAAGGCCATTTATGCATTTGGCATTTTGGTAGTTAACAGCTAATTGATTCAAGGATTTCATCCAGCCATTCCTTGAAAGAAGGTATCAGCTCCAACACATTGCTGGGTAGCATGGTCAACATTCCCCCAAAAAGCTTTAAAGAAATGCCTCCTGTTCTCAGTTTCAAATATACAGTATGTGTATGTAGTTTCCGTGTGTGTCCCCTGCTCTCAGGTCCCCTCATAATCTTCTGTTTAACACAAAAAGTTTCAGTTCATTCTGCCTGTCAGTGTAAATCCCCTTAAGCCCTAGAATGGTTGCTCCTCTCTGGACTGAATCCAGATCAGCATGTTCACAGATATGTAAAAGAAAACACATGCATACAAAAACAGTTTCTTAACAAAATCCTTTCTTGCAAAACCAAAGAGGTTTTACACGGGGAAGGAAAAAAACATGCAAGCAATGAAGCTCATTTTCTGAAATCACAACATGAAATGTAATAATTATCACCAACAAGACCAATCAAAAACCTAATATAATACCGAAATATTCAAGTGCAATAGCTATCACAAAGATATAGAGAAAGCAGTGGACCAAAAGGTGCTAAGAAGATCATTAGAAATGTAGGAGTTGATATGTATTACAGAATTACACATAAACACAAGGATATTGTCTGAATTAATCTACCTCTAGTCCAGCAGTTGTCCTCTATAGAGCTGCCTAGATTTGTCCAAAAGTCATAATATCTGGAGACCAACGGGTTACTGCAAAAGGCTGAGTCTTTTTATGCACAGGAGAGAAAGGCTGCACAGACCCTTTAAACAATAGCCTAATTACAACATTTATAACCCAGAATCTGGAATTGAATTTAGCCAACTTAAGGCTGTGCTGGCATGAAAAGACTATTTGATTAGAACAGCAGTTGTTTCATTTGCAGCACAGCAGATTGCAGAGCATCTCTATCCGGTACGCAATCTGTATTCATTACATTTGTAAAGGATGATCCATGTCCTGACTCTGCACAGATAATTTCATGCAGATGCACACTGCTCCACATGCCCCCTGTGTTTCCCTTACACCAACAGCACAGCACTGCTGTTTGTGCAATTTCAGACTTTTAGGGAGTCTGAAACCTTCAAGGCACCCTACCTCCTTTATCAGAAAATATCTTAAAGATTCAACATCAAAAGTTAAAAAATCTTATTAAGAAAGATCAATGTGCCAAACTGAATACAATACGCCTGCATGAAGTTTTTTTGCAGAGCCACATGGATAATATTTCCATAAAAATTCAGGATTACTGAAAAGGAACCAATGTCACCGACTGTAGTCTTTACTGCTTTTGCTGCAGTGGTCTCTGCTAAGAAAATGAAAAATACGACTTGCAACAGATGTTGATCTAACAGAAAATAAACCACATGAACATGAGTGTACATTAAAATAAATGAGGTATTGTCTGCCCATCCATCCACTTTCTAATAGCTTCTGCCAATTCAGGGTCGCAGGGGAGCCAGAGGCAGTCCCTGAAAGAAACGGGTTCAAGGCGGGGTACACGATGGATCGGACACCAGTCCACTGCAGGGCACACACAGACCCAAACATTTATATAAGGACCAATTATCCAAGAAGTCAATTAACATACCAGTATGTTTTTGGACCCTGGGAGGAAATCAGAGCACTAAGAGGTAACCCATGAGAACAAGGAGAGAACATACAAACTCCACACAGATAGCACCCCAGGCCTGGAATTGAACCCTGAGCCCCAGCACTGCGAGGCAGCAATACTAACCACCTTGCCACCTACAAATAAGGTACTGTATTGTCTTCCACAAAAATAGTTTTGATCTGCTCAAACAGTTCACATGGTGATGTTCCAAAAGCAGAGACCCTTGCATCCTTTAAGAAAATGTATCCTTTCAATAACATTGACGTAAAACCTTTACTGTGACATGTACAGTACGTGACTGCATGTACAGTAGTTGGTAGTCCAAAAGGTCTTTTGTAGTTCTGGACTTTAAAGCCTTCAAAACAATAGAAATCTAAGTACAATACACAGTATTTATACATAAACATATGCATTGTTTTTTTAATAGCAAGCTGCACTTCCATTAACTAGGCCTACTGCACATTAACATTAAGACACCATAAGAGTTTTCACTCACTGCTGTTGCAGCACAGGAATGAAAAGAGGTCCTTCAGTCTGCAATGTATCTGCTAGCAGGCTTTGGTAGTCTGCACTGAACCATTCAATTGCTCTGTAGATGTAGCTCGTGAACAAGAATGCTACATTATGAATATAACAAGTAATTAGAGGAACGGGTAGATGCTAATTTAATCATTTAAAAAATTCCCTATGTGGTTAGTAGCACATGTTAAATAATCTAGGCACTTTATTCACAGTTTTAGCCTTTTTGTGTAATACTAAACTGTTGAGCTGTTGCTTCTTTATCCCCATGTGGAAGATATATCCTGTATGTAATAGAATGCCTGTTTGAACAGAAACATTTTTCTTAATTACTCACAAATCGCAACATGCAGATCAGCATATATAAAAAACAAGTACCCTGTTTTTAAGACTTTCTGAAATGTACAGTTTGATAGAAATCATGGTGTCTTTTACTGAGACATAAACTGAATATACAGTAGTAGTCCTGACTAAAACTGCATTTATTTATCAGTCAAGGCTGTAGTCAAAGTGGTAACTTATGGCTCTTGATTTTGTATCATGATACACTACTCTTTTATCACACAATGTAGCCATAAATATCACCAGGCAGAAATTTCTGCCTCTCATGGAAGGTGAAAAAGACAGCTATTTGTAAAATTGTATTCCCCCAGGTCACCGTTTTCATTGCTGAACATGAAAAGATGTCAACTTGTTTGATTCTTTCATGTGAGAAACTTCTGCCGTCTTGCCAGGATGCCACTTACAGTGAGATTCTGAATGGGTATTTTTCCTAATTAAATTAGTAAAACTGAGATTAGAATGCTGAAGTGTGTGCTTATTCCACAAATGGAAATTACTCTGAATGAGTCAGAGCTTCACTGAAGTAGGCAGCAGCACTGCCAGCTGTGTGGCCGCGGAGCTCCTAGAGATGCTGATCTGAACTGAGTGCTCCAGGGGTTTCAAAATGAGACACAAATAGCTAGATACACAAAAACAAATTAATGTTGAGCATATGTGCAGCAATCCCACCTTTATTTAAACTTTTCATGACTTTCATTTTTCAGTATCATATTTGATACTATACTTTTAAAAGATAAAACAGCCAAGATTCTGATGTGCAATCGGCACTCCCTAATGCACTATGCTAAGAAAAGAAAAGTATGGAGGTGTATCACTGTCATATAGGCTTTTATTAAAACTACTTTGACAATGGGATGCTGAGTACATGCCTTAATTTCTTTCTCACATATAACAAATATGACTATGAATTAATTTTCAGATGCTCTTCATCCACAGAGAAACCTGTCCTTCATTATGTGTGTTTTTATTGCATAACACCAATGCATATTTTCAAAGTATTTGAAGAGTTCATCAAAAACTGTATCAAAAACACTACTGCCTATATGAATCAGTTTTCACAGAAATACTAAAACACAATCTAGGGTTAGCAATATATTTTAAATGAATTTTAAGTAACAGTTTGAAATTGGAATTCTCTCTCTAGTAATAAAAACTAACATATAATGTAAGGTCTCAGTAAACTAAGAAACTTTGTAAAACTAGTTTTAAAAAAGAAACTCTTCTCCAGATACTGTAAATATACAGTATAAGCTGCAGAAAGAAGCGTGATTTTTTTAACTGATATGCAAAAAATAAATTTACTAAAAACATCCACTGCCTTCTTTGAAGATGAAATTTAAAAACACTTTAGGAGCATACTCAGAAATAAAGATGGCAGATCATTCTTCACATGACTGGAATGATTTTGTTTAATGCCAAATACTAGAAATCATGTATAAAGCAATTCCCATATGAAGCCCACTAAATCATGTTTCCAGAACACAAGGCAGAAAAAGAGCAATGCTTTGTACCCTTTGTGAATTTTCTAGACAAAAGAGGTGGGGCTGGCAGATGAGGGTAACATTGAGGGAAGACCTGACAAACTCTGGCTAAGCCTTTAATCCAGGCACTAAGTGCTGTAAGCCCACTTCTGTGTCACAGAGCACTCAGTGCAGCCTCCCTAGTACAACTGCTACACACCAAGGATGACTTCACTCATCCACCACTATCCTTTGGGGGGTGGCAGGGTCCAGCGGTTTTCCTCGATCCCACAGCAGTAAGGGGATTTAACAGTCTGAGAAATGCACTCAAGAACTGGGCTTCCCATTCAAAAGTGCCAGGTCACACCTGCCTACAGTACAGAAATGAATCCTGTTCTGCACAATTCGAGGATCATGGTAGCAGTTTTGGTCAACATCCTACAGCACAACAAGTTGTTTGTTAGTTAAGCTTCATTTGTATTTGCAGAGCAGGAAAAAACAAAGTGACGGGGATCACTGTCACCCACAGGAAACCGACATGCAGCACATCTGCTGTGCTGCGGTCAAATCTGAGGCTCCCAGTGCACTGTCCAGTCTGGGACTCAATCTTCGTACACACTGGTAAAGACACCTGCATGTTTACATCCTTACATGACTTCAAAACAATATCTTTGAAAACAGCACTGCTTAGGCTGGTACAGTAAATGGTTCACAAACAGCAAATACATTATATACATTCCTCAACCCAAGGTACAAATCATGATGAAAATAAATTAATTGCTGAGCTCTTCTATTTTTCTAACATTCTTTTCATATCGTACTGTCTTGTATTCTACAGTAAATGCAAAAGCACACCCTCCTGTGCATGCCCTGGCCCTCTCAAATGCCTAAGCCTCCTCCGATTATGCAAGAGGTGTCTGGTCAGTTTTTTTCCCTGTGCAATGCTATTAAAATTACTGTATAATATTTTCAGAGCTTTTTAAGCAAGGCATTATCCAATATGTAACCCTTTCTGTTATATGATGTTTTTGTTACTACAGTATTTCACTGGTGGTGTGAATATATCTAGAGGGCACTGTACATGAACTATGCAAAATGTAATAGTGCAATAAATATCTTCTCTCTATACGTACACAATATATTGCATAGTGGTGTGTAGCATTACTTAGGGAAACGCATTATTTGATTTCAACAAAAAAAACACCTGAGGCAGTTCTGTTAATAGAGTCACTGCAAACACTTTTTTATTTCCCTCAAATATTTTAAATTTGCTATAGTATATAGATTTATAAATTCGCATATCATAATTAACCATATGATAGGAATATATGAATTTTAGTAGCTAAAGGGCAGTTATTTTATTGCTTCCTAGTCTTCCCTGTGGATTTCTTTGCAATGATATCTAGAAGATGTCGTCCATATCATCTGTGGTCAAATAGAAAAGTTTGTAATGACTGCAGTGTTTGTAATGTATACTCCAGCTGGTAAAAGGTGGACTGCACTAAAGCGATTTGTGACAATCTATCATGGCATTTGCTTGCAAACTGCCATGTCCAAACTATTTCTCTTGCAACCTTAGTCCCCACACAATGAGCCCTGTCCATTCCCATAGAGGAGCAGACTGCAGTTCATTTTTAGGTTCATTTCAGTAAACCTCAATACCTTCCTCAGGTCTTGTTACAGATCATTTTAGGCAATGACAACTGTCATACTGTGCCATTCACTGAAGTGCTAACTGTTAATAAAGACAACAGTTTGCCCTGCACACTATGGCACACTACAGACTGAAAGTTCATTACCTTACTTAAAGCATATTAATGACAGGAACTGCTACCACACCTCATGAAAAACAGAAAACAATCAAATCATGTTTTGCACGTGATGTTTACCACATAAGTCGACAAAAATAAAACAAACTAGTTTAGATTCTCTATGTCAAAAATCTTGATTCTAGAAAAAATCTGAGCTGTAAACATAAAACAGAAAGGCTTAATGGAACACCTGCCCTGGCCCTATATATAGAATTGTTCAAGTAGGAGTGAGGTTAATATTTTATAGTATTTTTCTTAACTTTAAGCCAGGCAGTAGCATGCTTTTGCACTGTGCCCACCACATTATTAACCCAAAATGCCAAAGAATTTGCTTGAGGCACTTTTGGAATTGTATATACATTGTATTTACAGAAAGCAGTAAAGGACAGCAGGCACATGTTAAGTGTGATCTAATTGGCTTTCCAGCTTTGCTCTTCAAAAATGTGCTGCTTTTTTGTCAGGTTTGTCCTTACAGAAGAGGGACACGTATACTGTTATGCAAAGCTGTGACTGTCCCGTGGGTGAAATCACATTCCCACCCATGCTACAAAAAAGGAACTACAATATTTATCTCTTGACTTGCAGAGGGTAAAATGCACGCTGCCATACCCCAAGACAACAAGTCTCTGAGACTTGTGAACTGTTGTTCAAATTATATTAAAATATACAGGGTTTCTAAAGGCAGGTAGAGAGAACAGCAACTGTGTTACCTATTACATTTGACAAATGATACCACGGGCAGTGAAGTTCCTGAGGGATGCGCACATGTTTTCTTCTGATGTTGTGATTTAGTTTCTATTCTCCTATAAATAAAACACACTGTGGGTCTAAGGAAGACGCACACGAATGTGTGCCTTTTTGTTTCTCTGACCTGTCTCTTTTGGTTTTGTCTTCCTCGCTTTGGTAGATTTCTAAGAAGAAGATGCAAAGGTTTCTTTGTTCCACTGACCAAGTGTTTGCTTGCTTTCAAAGGCTGTACAGTATATTCTCTTGAACCTGCTGATTCTAGCATGGCAATCTGGAGACTGAGTCTTCCGCTCACCAGTAAATGCCTGCATGACTAGAGGTTTACAATATATCTATTTACTTAGATCTTTGCATTTCTATAAGTCATATAATTAACAACCCTGTCCGCTCAATTGTTTAGCCCCTTTCACAGTTCATTCTCCAAACAATCACGTACACCATGTATTATATAATAATTTGTTCTATAATTCATATAAAGGTTATGTTGTAAAGGAACAAGTAATAAGTTTACTTATTACCTGTTCCTTTACACAACGTTTACACAAAACACAAAACACAACGTTTCGGCTGTGGAGCCTTCTTTGGGTGTCACCCTCATACCCAAAGAAGGCTCCACAGCCAAAACGTTGTGTTTTCTTTCTTCTCTTTTCAGCATGGAATAAACCTATTACTTGTTCCTTTGCAGCCTGAGCATGCTGACGCAGCTACCCACCTGAACTACAGTATACTGTATGTTTTTGGGGTTACTTCCTCTCATTTACTTAGCATTGTAGTAAGAATGCAAGCACACAACACAGTCATGTCCCTTTGCAACACCTCACCCTGAAGTTTTCTAAATCTCTCAATTACTAATGCTACAGGGTCCTCGTTGGGCCTGAGAGATTACATGAGTAGCCTGGTTTCTCCAGTCCTCTGAGAAAGATTGCTTAAAACTAAAAAAACAGTGATACATGGAAAAAACATATTATGCTATTACTCTCTACACCATACAATTACACAGTCATGTCACTGATTCACACGTAATTAATGGCTAACTGTAACAACACATCTGCCATTCCAACCACAGGGCAGTATAATCACTCTCCTTAGTTTAAGGAGACTGCTGTTCTCCCATCCCCTAGCATCAAACACTACTGCTGTAACTGCCCCCATCCCTGCAATGAAACATTACTAACCAGCACTGTCCACGCTGGAAGGGAAAAAAAAAAGACATCCGCCCGTCATAACAACTCCATGGCACAGCCAATTTCCACAAAGCCTTTAAGCTGATTGAGGCTGACCGAATCTGTTTCACCGGCTTACATTCCTTCAAAATGGCCATCTCAGTTCCAATATCACGGGGTTTTACTGTTTCCAATTTCCCTGTTCGAGACTGAGAGCTGGCAGGCTTAGAGGGATAAAACACTCCAGCCGAGTGCCCTGCAAACGCACTGATATCTCTATAGTACAGGCCAGAGATCGCTTTATTTATTTATTTTTTTCTTTTATTCTTTATTTTTATTTTCAGGAATGCAAGAACAGCCCCATGTCTCACAGTCCCTCCCCCAAGCTTCCCACCACCACTCGGTCCCTCCACTCCTCCTTCAGAAGTAGATTAAATTCACACTGGTTCTCATTTTAAAAGGAAATTGGATTGATAGAAAAAAGATTAAGGGGAGGGCAGGGTGGTGGGAGCAGGCAACCAGCAGCAGCTCTGAGCTAACAGTGAGAATGTTTCTCCCTTACCACCTGTGTTTTTTTTTCCGTCCTTCTTTTCGCCGCAACAGCAAATATCCTGTTAATGCAGGACGCTTGGCCGTATCTCCCCCTGAAATCGATAAGGCTCTTTGCGAAGTGCTCCCATTCATCTCATGGCCATAAAATTTGATTACCGCTGACTACAGCACTGCGGGGAGATGGGCCGATAGAGTCAGGCGGCAGGAGACAGCGTCCCACACTTTTATCCCAGCTTTTTTTAGCCCTAACAAGAGCCGTGAGAGGTTGTGTATAAAGACATTACCCAGTGGGAATACAGACACCATGCTGGCAGACTGCTTCCTGCCTTTTTACTTAATAAACTTCTCTCCATTAAACCAAAATGACAGTCTTGATTAAGCTCCACTCGGTGTTAATAAAACAAAACAAATGCCCTGGCTCTGCTTCGAAGGCCAATAGGCATGCCTTCTATTTCACCAGGCCTACATTGCACACGATGATTTGTCTTTCCTTTATCATACACTCCTCACGTGCAAGTGGACACGTCGTAGCCCTGACAGCAGGATATACAGGAATAAGACAACAGCTGCACCAACTTAAATTGTTAAAATGTTAAGGTCTCAACTACTGTTCACACAAGCATGTCCTGTTTAAACAGGCAATGCAGGTAAACTCAGCTTTTATTTAGAATTATTGAATTATATCATTATATTGACTTCCAATGTGGAATATACAAGTGTTTTCAGATCTGAAGGTGGACATCTGCAGAGCTGTTCGTCATCTAACCTTTTCATAGACTTTACAGCACCTGATGGGAGACCTAGTGCCAACTGTCTTGTACTGATGTCACTGTGGTCCTGCAGGTGCCTCACAACTCACAGGACTCTCTCTCTGGCCTTAAAGCCAGAAGAACCATGGACAGTTTATCCAAACCATATCCTGGCAATGCTCAGCTAGTTGTGCATCACCACATGGGGAGTCGCAGTCACAGCCAGCCTGTGACATGAGCCAGGCTTGAACTAGCGGTGTCTGAGCCATACAGCTGAACCTGCGCTCCAAAATGAGTGACTTGATTGGCCGAGCCACTTGGAAACCCCCAATGTAATTCATTTTATACCATAAAACAATCACTAATCTTTGTTTAAATAGCACATGTTAGATTTTGCAAATTACAAAAAATAGCTGTTCCATAAAAATAGGCCAGGGATATAACATGAAGTAAGTCTCCTGAGCTGAACAAATTATTTTACAATATTAAAGAAATCCCCTCCGACCCCTGAGAATACACTGCCTTATGCAGGGCAGTCTCCTGCACTGGAGATGTTTGACACAGGAACATCATCTTTGCTTTTGGAGTAACTATAGATGTCCTTTTTGGATTGCTTTATTCATCATTCGTCTGAATCCAGGATATTGCTGCAAAAGCAACCCCAATTACAGCTTTGAAAGCTTTTGTTTTGTTTGATATAACCTTCTTTTATTAGAAAACTGTAATTATTAAGAAATTGTTCAAACCAGTTGTCTCAAAGAACAACAATGAAAAAAAATGAAATAGTCGTTTCAAAGGATCTAATCATGAGATATCTGATTTTATTTCATCTGAAGGAGCATAGGGAGTCATCGTCTGAAGCAAAATAATCTCTTCACTTGGGATCCTTACAATATTCTTTTAACTTTCCTGCACAAACCTCAGTTCTTTTTTTGTTTTGTACAGTGGCTTACCACCATGTCATTTCATAAAAATGTTTAAAGATTACATAAAGAAAAGGAAACAGTCAAAGAAAAGATCTTACCCTCTGGAGATCGTGATGTGACAGGACATCTAATCTTTATTTCAATTCACTCATGCATTGGACTTTGAAATGACTAAAACACTGACATGAGAATGCTGAGGCATTCTGCAAGTAATGGCCTAGTGACAGGAGTAGCGTGTGTGTCCTGGCACTCACCTGGGTCTCCCGCACGTTCTCTACGGTGAAGTTGAACCAAACTCTGAAGCGGGGATTGCACGTGTCAGGCCGGATAAACAGGTCAAACTCAAACTCGCTAATGTAATCCACACGGCCCAGGTTTCCTGCCGACAACACAAAGCAACAGGTCAGTCAGAGCCTAGGATAGGCAGCAATTTCCCTAGAACATGTTCTAAAACTGCAATTACTGTAATAGGTTAAGGAGACAAGTAAAAGGGTATTTCTAATTGAAAGTCGTTTCAGAAACAAACAACAGAAAAAGTATATTACAAAATTAGTACCAAAAAAATACAAAACCTCTCCTGGTGCACCCTTTTGACATTTATTCTTCCCAGTGAAAGAGAAAGGTAAGGTCTTCAAGTTTAAAACTTTAAAAATGTTGAATTAAAGAAAACTAAGAAAGAATTAAGGAGACGTTTAATTAAATACTATCAGTTAAAACTGGAAACAGAATGTAATCCATAAAAAATGCACAAATGCCACAAAATATGTAAAAACAGCAATGCCACAAAAAGCACAGACAGTACACAGTAACCACAGTAACTAATTCTTTGAATTCACTGACCTTGATCTTTCACTTTTCACCTGACTTCCTAGTGTAATTTATGGACAAGCTGGATTCTGTCCTGATTATGTTTTAATATATATTGAATATATAAGTATAACAAAAGAAACAGTACAAAGAAAAACTTCAGACTTGGGGAATTTGTCCCATTGGGCTAATTAAAATTCAAGTTGCAAAATACAGTCCATTGTTGTTTTTTTCCATATTCAGCATACAGAGGCAAAGAAACGGATGGATAAGCCACCTTGTCAGTCCCTCATTGCGGCTGTTCCCTGCAGGCAAAGTAAAGTCAGTAGGTGGGAGAGCAATGAGAATTGGCTACTACTCGGATGATGAACAGACAACTAACAATCACTTTAAATTGCAAACATCACTCATATCAATGAAGCATACCCCTTGGCTACTTTGCTATCCCACAGAAATAACCCAGTCTACTCTCGTTATATGTTGAAATGAGACAACTTGTGTCATTTTGATAAGGGTGTACCTCAATGCACACCCTAGAGAAAAAGCCATCACTTGTCACAGGAAGGGTGCATTCTGCGTTCGCAGTAGAGACAGCTGAACAAACGGATTAATTAACCAGAGTATCTTGCTGTGGATGAGAATACAGAGACAGCTTCCCTTGGATCTCAGAGAGTTAAACTTGCATCCCAAGCCAGCAGGAGGTCTGTCATGACTGAGAGACTGTGCTGCTCTGCTCTCTCCCTTCTATCAGCAAGCTCATGTGGTGTGAAAAAGTGTGTGGAATGGCCAGCCAGGTGCCAGGTAGCACAGAGCTAATTATTGACAGATGGGGTAACCACCACACTGTCAGAGCAGATCGCTCTCCTTCTGCCATCTAAAAGGCTAATCCATAAGCTCCCCGCAAACCTTTATCAAGTCTTAACTCTTGTCTGGCTGGCTGTGCCCATAGCCTTTTACCAGAGTCCTAGATTTCTCTCAGCATTATTTGGCTCCCATAATCCAGACAACGGCAGGACAGTTTCAAAGATGCATACAATGGCCAGTTTTTAAACATGGCTACCTTAAGGGCACGAATATCCTTCACAAGTAGGAGAGTTTCAAATTTTTAAACCAACACATCTGATTGACATGCCAAAGCTTAAAATTAGAAATGCTGTCTCTTTAAAAACTGGTCGGGAGAGCAGCTCTAGCCTCGGGGCAGCACACTGGCAGTCATTTCAAGGAGCTTCTAGATGTCTTCATCCCCCCTCAATGAGACCATTCCTGGTGGAATTTATTTTCCCTACACTTTATTTTAAACTCATATATTATAACATGTGTGTGTATTCCATTACAGATATTTCTGTATTTATATTTCTGACACTGCTGGCAGCTGCCCTGTCGCACTAATGAGTTCTGGCATATCACTCTAACACATTGGTTGCAAAATGGAATGCTTTCCATAGGAAATGAAGATTGGCTCCTTACTTCACAGAACTTGATTATAATCATCACATTCAACCTGGTGGCTGATGCTCTACAATGAATATAGGGAAATGAAAATACAGACAGAATATAGGATTGGCCATGAGCTATGGGCCACGCAGTTTTAGAGATCTGGCACAGTCAATCGGTTAGCAGGATAACTACCACAATACAGTATATATCTCCAACCCAAAAGAACATGGAGAGTTTAAACAGTTTGTCGGTGATATTCTTTGTACCTCTGCTTTTGAAAAATTGCAGGCTTTTACTTGGGTTGTTTGCTCTTTCGCTGTTGTACTTATTTTATTTCTTTGTATCCTATTTTTTGCGTTCTAGGGGAAGTCATGTAAGTGACATAACTGAAGGTATGTGACAGCAGTTGTCTCAGGAAGGAAAACAAAAGATGTGCTGCCATTTCGGGTTGCCGCACGACACATTCTAAACTTGGTCACGACTGACAGGTAAAATACTTGCATGTTATGCAGTAAAAGCATATGGCTACACATGGTGTTTAAACAGAATAAAGGGAAACATGCTTTAAAGCAAAGAGACATCTGTTTTTTAGGACTGTGTTGAAATAATTTATTTAAAACTCATTCAATACAGACAGACACAGAAGTGATAATACACAGGGCTACATACTGTAAGTGCTATCCAAAGCCATTCACAATAGATAAAGGCTTTTAAAGATGAATTAGCAGAAACAAGCACAGCTGCAGTCAGGACACTGAGAATATGTGATCCACAGCTGTTAAGACCAGATGTATAATCTATCAGTGCTGATACCTGGAAGTTATCAGTATAATGTAAGTTTGGTATATAAGTTTTGTCACCTTCTGTAATTATATGATAGGGCTTGCAATATTGTATTTTTTTAATAAATGTGTTTGACATAGCACTTCTTGCTGTGAAGCAGTCAGACAAGCACATAATAGGACATTGATTTCAGCTTTAATTTCATGGCTGTGCCATTTGGATTGAAACAGTGTGTCCCTACAATCAATCCCATGAAGTATTTAACCAGCAGCTCAGGAAGATGAGTCTAAAGACTCTTAATTGCTTATATTTCAGAGCACTGAAGAATAAATACTTTTGAGGGTAAACACATTTCAGGAAACTTAAATTCATAGAAAAGGGACCTTTGTATACTAATAGGTATCCTCCAAATAGAAAACGCTACAAATGTGACCAAGATAATAACATTATAATGATTACATGACAATTATTACCAAACTTGTCTCTGTTTTTCTGTACCACTTATAGCTACAACCACACCTGGATAGTGTGAGTAAATGCTTTGTGATATCATACTGAACATTTGTAGTAAACTTAGGCTAAACAAAGTATGGTAAGTACAGTATATGCACATACAAGCAATTTCTTAACAAATTTAAATCAAGTTTAAAATGCATTCTGTTTAAGACAGTTCTCCAAAGAACTAGCTTATAATATTTTGTAAAGACATTTTCTTTCAATTGTTTGAAGTCTTGGGTGATTAGTCGGTGCTTCCATTACTGCAGTGTTTACCCAAATTCCTAAGTACTATCGATGGTTTGTTACTTTGTATCCTACATATCCTTTTGATGTACAGTACACCTTTTCATATGAGCACAAACTGCATTTTAAATTTTGTTAAAATTGAGGCTTATGAAATACGCCACTCTGACATAATGGATTTAAGCAAAAACTGCATCACTGCTCTGAAGGCTTAACCTCAATAAGATTTTAGTAAATTATGCATTTTTGAATTAATCTATAATAGATATTTGTGGAATGCTGTGTACTCCATTCATTTTGCTGTATTATTCAATAATGGAACTTTCAAAGCTTTTGTATATGAAGCTAATATAATAATTTTACCACAATATTTGATAATACACTATAGCCTTTGAGATTACTCTAGGGCATTTTTGTAGATCTGTAATACAATTGCCTCCAAACTACTAGGTACCTCTTTATTAGATATCAGCATTAGGTAACATAACACATAGGTAAGTGCATGTGATGTAGTTCTTGGAACTCCCTCAAAAATAATTTTTCCTTTCAGCTTGCAAGTTTAGGTAAAATGTAGTTGTTATCTGCTATTATTGTGATCAGTTGTTTAGCTATCAGTGGACAAAATGCTATCTTACTTGACTATAATTGAGAGAAAGCTGAAGGAAGGATTTCAAAGAGAATACTTCAACTCCGTAAAGGCTGGTAACTCTACAATCTCTCACATTTAAAGGCACAGAGGCTTAATAAAATGAGATTTTACTTCAACTCCCAATATACTGGTGCTCACCAAGAATACAGTATCTTCAAAATGAAATCTAAGCATTTCATATTATATAGTGGTTAAATATTCAATTATACATAAAAACATTCAAAAAATACTAAAAATAAAAATACAAAAGTATCACATTACAGTCTGCAAAACTTTCATATTTACTTTTTAAAACATTAAGAGGGCACTAAAGTGGAAACAGGAATCCACATTACCATTGCTGCACTGTTTCAAAATACTGTACTTGAGAAAGAAAAAAACACATACAGTACTGTATGTGTTGCATGCTTCTGCTTTGTTATACAATATGTCAAGAAAAAAATGAATGATGTGATTCACTTAGGAACGTAGATTTATGCAGTGCCTTCAGAAAGTATTCAATTCCCCCGAACAATTACAGATGTGTAATAATCAGACTTTTTAATGCTTTGAAATTATTTTTTCCCTTGACTTCACCGTCTTAATATTTATGGAGGGCACTATCCATAATCCATTGAAATTCTTCATATATAATATAAATCTATATTCAACAGATTTGTGGTACAGCCACCAGAACCACCTTTACCTATGATACTGTCTAGGAAGATCATACAGTAGGTAAAGTTCTAATTCTTTACTGTTCTGGTACAGTATGTACTGTACTGAATAACAAAAGTTAGCAAATCTGGCAACCAACCTACTTAATGCACTTAATTGTAGGTATCCATAGTAGAAATACAGATGTTTCCTCAATGTTTTGAATCCTGAAAGAATTACTGTAACAATATATGCTTACTGTACCTCATAAGCTTGAAATGCTAGTACAGTACAATACTTCTTCCTTTACTGTGCATTTATTCCACATTTATCACCATGCATTCATGATAAATGCAATGAGTATTGTGTAGCAAAACATACAGTACATTATAGCAGCTATATGAATTAAACCATAACATAATGTAGCCCTATCTTTGTTTCCAGTCTCCTCAAAGATGAGGATATATGAGCCTCTATGCTGTGCGTGTCCTTGGACCACAAATAAGCAAGTGCAACCATTGCAAGGTGGATCAAGGAGAAGCCCAATGTGAGCGAAAAGTACAACAGCTGAATTGAGATTGGAATGGGGCTCGTCAACCTCTCTCCAAGCAGCAATGCTATCTCCTGGGACCTGTAGCTACAGATTTCCTCAACAGAGCCTTCACTTTTTATGTGCAATATTAATCATCAAGCATAAAAAATGATATGCAGGACTCAGGAAATTAGTTTTCAACAAATAAATTTAAAAATTCATCCAATGGAGGGAAGGTTTTGCAGCTTTGGGGATACAGATGATAGCTCCACTGGTGCTGCTGTGATTTTACACTTTGTCAACAGAATTATGACTTAAGGCTCTGTGTGGATCTCATTTGCATCTTTGTGAAGTTCATTTCCCCTTATTCTTAATTCGCTTCAGAAAAAAGGCTGCAAATTCAATCCACAGAGTAGGCGGCTTGATGGTCTAAAATATTTTTTAATGTGGTTATCCCCATTACTGTAAAAAAGTGACTGCATGTGGTTTAAATCAATTTTCGCTTGTTTGCATGAAGAATATTGTTTCTTGTTTATTATGTGGGTGTTGTTATATTCCACTTGCCTTTATTATTCCCTCCAGCCCTTCTGTTCAGTCAGCATTTACTCCTGCTATACCTGCAGACAGCTCTAAATGCATTTATAGCATACGCAGGGAGAAATTGTTTGTATTGTGTAGACAAGGTACAGTATATAATTTCAGCACAACATGTTTTGTGTCCATGAAAATCAAATTATTAAAAATGCAGAGGAGAGTCTACACAGTGCAGAGAAGTTAAGTTCATGACATAATCCAAGGAAGCTTGTCACATTCTGAAACAAATAGCATCATACCAATGTGAATACCAGACAACCGCTTTATTAATAGTCTGGGACTATTACATTTGGTACTACAGAATAAAGTATAATGGGTTAGACACCAGTATAAACAGAGCTTGTGACTGTCTGACATTACACACAACTTCCTCCAAACCTCACTGCACAGCAGAAAACCACTTGTTGCAGCACTAAGTAAAATAAGTACTGTACCTGCCATTAGTGTTGCTCAAATTTAAATACTTGTATCTTTGAGGGAAATAAAATGTTTTAAAAGAAAAAAGCAAAAAAAAATAATGATCTATCATTAAAAAAGATCACTTATAACTTATGCATCACATTATTGAGTCATAGCAGCAGCCAGTCTCCCACAACACCTTTCAAAAGTTGCCCTGACAAACCTCCCCTGATTGTACAAGCTGAAGCTGGGAGACAGTATCATAGGTAAAGGTGGTTCTGGTGGCTGTACCACAACAAATCTATTGAATATAGATTTAATTATATATGAAGAATTTCTATGGATTAAAAGGCAATATGAATAGTGCCCTCCATAAGTATTGAGACAGTGAAGTCAAAATTGCTGTTTTTGCTCACATAATTCAGATTTGAGATGAAAAGGTGAATATAAGTCAAAAGTCACCTTTATTTCTGTGTATTTCTGTGCTTAAATGTTATACTGTTTCAGGTAAATAGCATTTCCTGTGTTCCCCCATTTCAGGTGAACATAAGTATTGGGACAATTGGCTGCCAGGTGGCTCTTATGGGTTAGGTGTTCCCTGTTACATTGATTGTTGCATTAATCAACCAACATGATGACTATAGAATTGTATATGAAAGTAAAGCAAGCAATTTGTATGCTGAAGAGAAAAGAAGAATTCAATCCGAACTATAGTTCAGAAACTGAGCATAGCAAAATCAACAATTTGGAATATCTTGAAAAAGAAAGAAACCAATGGTGTACTTAGTAATCGGCAATGGCTAACAACTGCATTTAATAATAGAAAAATTATCAGAGCTGTGAAGAACAACTGCCACTGAAATCACCAACAACCTCCACAGGGGTAAAGGTAACTATATACTGTTCGCAGAAGACTTTGACAGCAGAATTATGAAGGCTACAGTGAAAGATGCAAACCTCTCTTCAGCACCAAAAATAGAAAGTCCAGATTATAATTTGCTAAAAAGCACAGAGATGAGCCAGCAGAGTTCTCGAACAAAGTGTTATGGACAGACGAGACAAAGATAAACCTCTACCAAAGTCATGGCAAGGTGAAAATGTGGAGAAAAGAACAAACTGTAGATGATCCAAAGCAGACCACTTTATCTGGGAAACATGGTGAAGATAGTGTCATGTCTTGGGCTTGCATGACCACCTTTGGAAATGGCTGACTCATCTTTATTGATGATGATGCCAGACGTTTATAAAAATATCTTGTCAGACTGGCGCTTATGATGCAGCAAGACAATGACCCAAAACGTACTGCCAATGGAAGGAGTTCATCAGGGGAAAAAGAGGAAATTCTTAGACTTAGACTAATAGACAGGTCAATTTAATGATTTAAATCCAAGTGAGCATGCTTTTCACTTTCTGAAAAGGAGTCTAAAGTCAGAAACCCCTGAAAACAAACAGTTACTGAAAATGGCTGCAGCAAAGGCTTGGTAAAGCATCTCAAAATAAGAAACCAAGAGCTTGGTGATGTCAATGGGTTGCAGGCTTCATTCTGTTATAGTGTGCAAAGGATTTGCAACCAAATACTAAGTTCTATACTTTTTTAAATTTACTTTAAGCTAATTTATTGCAAAATGCCTATTCTCACTTAGAAATGGAGGATGGAACACAAAAAGTGGTATAATTATAAAAAGTTAAAGCATATATGCACAGAAACAAAAGGTGACGTTCTGTACTTTTGTCTCGCATTCATTTCTTTCATCTTCATTCGAATTGCTTGAGTATATTGGAAAAATAGCAATTTGGACTTCACCATCCTAGTACTTATGGAAGGCACTGTATTACCTATTATGCAGTCTTTCAGATTGTTTCTTGACTTTTGCATATTCAAGGAATATGTTAATGGCTAATCCACAATCCTGTTGAACTAGTGTGCTTTTCCCAGGCCAAATTAGTTACCACTATTTTTTCAGACAGCCTTGTACAATCAAGCAAGTTAAGACTGGCACAGAACTAGAAAAACATGACTTAAAGAAACTTGACTCAAGACAAATTTAATTTAATGTACTACCAATACTTTTTCACATAACAATGTTTTTTTATTTTAAATGTATATAATTCATTTTAAATGTGTTGTGCATGTTTCACTACTCATTAATTTGACAACTTGGGAGATTTTCAAACTTCAGAAAAAATAAAGCTAATATTACATTTCTGTTACATCCAGGTTTAACCCCTCTAAATTAAACATATTGCTGCACAGAATACAGTATATGCATCACATAAATGTTTAGAACAGAGGGATCACTAACATTCCCAAATATTGTCAGTGTCTGTAATATCACTAATTTCCACCTGTATAAAAAATAGCACATTAAAGACTTAGGAACAAGTAATAGGTTTATTCCATGCTGAAAAAAGAAGAAAGAAAACACAACTTTTCGGCCGTGGAGCCTTCTTCAGGTGTGAGCTTTTTTTTATGTCGGAAAGGGTAATCTGTTTTTTGAGTGAGAAAATGGTAGAAAGCATTAGTTTCCTAGAAAATTGTTTTAGAAGTCTCTGAGTACTACTCTGGGTGGTATCGGAGTCAAAATAAAAGGCATTAAATTTCAGGCGAAATCCTTTAGGGATAATTTTATGTTGACGACATCTGTAAAGGAATAGAAGGTGGTTAGAAAACCTGGTCTTGGAACAGATCGCTGTGAAGAGACTGAATGCTGGTTTAGTGAGAGAAGGGGGAAAGTGGCCCAGGGAAGAAGAGAAGAAATGATGAAGAGATCTTGACAAAGATTTGGAGGAAGGCATAGTGGGTCGCAGCACGTGTAGGCTTTAGTAGTTCAGGTGGGTAGCTGCGTCAGCATGCATAGGCTGCAAATGAACAAGTAATAGGTTTATTCCATGCTGAAAAGAGAAGAAAGAAAACACAATGTTTTGGCCGTGAAGCCTTCTTCAGGTGTGCTCACATCAGAAAATGATTAAACAAACAACAAGACCCAATGAAAGAAAAGTACAATGAACTACAAGTACAAAAGTTAGAAAGAATCTGAGGAAGGCCAAGAGAGATAGAAAGGAATCTTGCAATGGAGGCTAAAACAAACAAGTCCTTTCAGTATTACAATAGTATATACAATTACAATATTACAATAGGAAAAGAATGATTAGGGATGAATTCAAATGTATCATAGATAATGATGGTAAACTTCTATCTAGACGATTACAGATTACAGATTTGGCTGATGTACCAAATGAGTATTTCACTAAGGTACTCACTAAGGAAGAAGTCAACAACATGCCTCAGGCAGCAGGAGGAAGTTCTTTATTAAACGGTATTATCATAGAAGAAGCAGAAGCATTTCAGGTACTAAAAGTTCTCAAGATAAATAAATCATCAGGACCTGATGTTATCTTTACAGCCATACTCAAGGAAACAAGAAACATTATTCAGAAACCATTGATGTAACTGTCCCAACAGTCAAGACAACTACATGGATTATAAAATTGCTGTGCAGTTTCCATCCATATGAAGAGTGACAAAACTGACCCTAGTAATTATAGACCAATAAGTCTCAATTGAATGAAGGACACACACAGAACATATGATAGAGTATATCTATATTTTCAGAAGACCTTACATAAAGTTAATCTTCTATGGAGAATTTACAAATTACAGGTGATTGGCATTCAGGAAAACGAGTGCATTTGAATTTGAAATTGGTTAATAAAGAGAAAACAGTATACTGTATATAAAGAGTGTCTGTTCAAATTGGGGTGGTGTAATTAGTTTACTACCACAGGAGTACTGTACCACATTATATCATTGATCTACATTCTTGTATAGTCTGAAAACTAGTCAAGTTTGCAGTGGATACTAAGTTAGAACTATTTGTGAACATTTATAAAATTCAGAAACAGGCAAACTCCTGGCTGATGACAGTCACCCTAGAGAAGTGTAGGGTTTTGTATACAGGTTATAAAATATGTAAGTATTGTTACAGTGGGTGAGTCAATAGCTAAATTTTAAAATCATAAACCCCAGGTTTAAGGATTTTGCCAAAATATATACTCACGCACAGTTAGAGGCACAGTTTTTTTTTTAATTCTCTGGCACAGCTGATGTGAAAAGAGTAATAATTCAGGCACACTGGTTTAAACAAAAAAGTCCATACACACACCACACTACAGTACATACAACATAACCATACCATACACAAGTTTTCCTATGTACATTGCACGTTTACGAGACAAGGTATTTCAGACACAACCCAGAAAACCTCAGACTGCTACCAAGTATTTATATCTTAATGCCTAGAAAGACCAGAAAAAGAATAAGCTGCCTTCTAAACTAAATAAAATACAACCTACGATTAAATCTCTCCCTGACTTGGATGTCACAAAATAAACAGGCCTATCTCCCTATTCTAAAATGCACCCACTAAGCAGGAGAGGCTGCATTCAACCGGGGGATACTTCACACTGGAATTCCAAGTTCCCCAAAAGCTACAGAATAGCAAGCTCTTTTAGCAAGGCTCAAAAACTTAGCTCCAATCGAGTCTTTTCAGATGATCTCAAATAAGGACCTCTCTCCAGGCACACGCTTTAAGCTCGGTCTCCCTCTTCTTGTGATTTCTCCTGTCCCCCTCTCTCTTGTGGTCTGTTCTCCTCCTTTCTGTGTCTTGATCTGATCTAATATTTGGACTGTTTTTGGAGTGTTGATTGACACTTAGTATTTAAAGTGCCAGAACTTAATAAACTAAGGTAAATCAAAAGATAAACTTAATGATTGAATTGATCACAGAATCTGCACCCCCTACACCTCAGCAAACATCCCCTTTGCTTTGAAGCTGGAAATGTTTACACTGCCAGGTGTTGCAAACAAAATGTGAAACAAAGTTAGAAGAAGCTACTCTTGGGTGTTCATGTTGACCCTTTGTTTACATCCTTTAGACTATTGTGCCAAATGTTTAGAATTCAAATCAATTAATGTTTTGTTTAAACTGTATAATACACTCTTTAGGCTTCATGGGGAATATTATGTACAATTTTGTTTACCACAATAGAAAACTATAATCCAAAGAATAGCAACCAGATACATTCCAGGATTTAAAGGACCTTATCACACTGACAGGCTGAAGGAGCTGATCTTTTTTAGTCCTGAACAGAGAGGACTAGAGGAAAATATCTGATACAGGTATTCAAAATCCTCAAAGGCACTGACAAGATCAATGTGGTGGACATCTTCAGAATGAACAGTGAAACACAGACCAGGGGGCACCAACAGAAACTCCAAAGAAGTGAATTGAAAACCGAGAACAGCAGGCACCTCTTTACTCAAAGGGTTGTGGGAGCCTGGAACAAGGTGCCTAGTCATATGGTTGAAGCTGATTTTTTGGCTTCCTTCAAGAAACAGCTACTGTAAATAAGCTACTATCAGATGGGCCAGATGTACTCTTATGTAACATTTGTTATGTTGTGACGAGTTATGGCAATATGTTTTGTAATACTGTACAGTACATAGTTAATGTAGGTCTGTGCATAAACTACAAAATATGATTTATCTATATAAATTAGACAAAATAGGTGCTAATAAATTTATAATCCCCTAACATTTTAAGCAAAATAAGGCTCAATTAAGGGTCTCCCATTACAATTATTGTGAACTATATAAGAAGCATTTCTTTTTACATTTCACCCTTAAGTCAGCAATCAATATATTTAGATTTGTTAAAAAACACTTAAATAATAAAAGCACAAAAACTGATGAAGAAAATTACATAGAAAAATAACTACTTACTATAGAAATCTACTGTACTTACTACAGTATACCTACTATTTTAACACGACCACTTGCTCAAATATTAATGGCTGCATGAAAGCGCCTAAAGGACCAATGTGATTCGCAGCCCACAATACTGGCACCAGTAAAAGCTGGCAAATTAAAAGGTACAGATACCCTTATATTACGGATATAAAAATAAAACCGTAAGCAATACTGTTCCTTAACATTTGGTTATAGGTCACAACAATACATTTGCATTGGGGTTTGCTAAATTACAGTATATATCAATTTCATTCTTGCACAGCTTTTTGTTAAAAACCTCAAGACAGTATATTGGTACCATTCACAAAACAATGTAAAAGTATGTCCAGTACTGCAATCTTAGCCTTTATCGAATTCTGAAGGTTTAACAGTTTGGTTTTACAAAACAATGTTTAGTGCCTGATTTTTATTTATTTTTTAAGTTATTGCTTTATTAGCTTTGGTACAGTGGATACTTGAGTAAGCAAATGCCAGTCTGCTTCAATTTCATGGTGTCTGCTTACAAGTTAATAAAGTGAAAGGCAGTAAAGAGAAAAAAAGGCAACATCTTTGAGTATGATAACAGTAGGTTTTTTGTTCTTGAATGTCTTTTTTTCTCTCCTAATGCAACAAAATAATCTTTCCTGCAGAGAGTTTAAAGATAAAAAAACAGAGGGAGCTGTAGGGCCCTAGACAAGCCTGAGGCTGAGAAGGTCAATGGGACTGCTAAGAAGGACTGTTATCATCTTCGTAACAAGTTATCGGGGAGCTTGCAGCCCTGGTTATTTACAGTTATTGCTCCCTCTGGATGCACACTTCAGCGCTTGGGGCTGATTGCTCTGTAATGAGTTCAGGAACAGAGAGAGAAAGAGAGAGAAACAGGGAGAGGAACAGAGTAGTAATCTTAATGGAACAATAGTTCAACAACAAAAACATTGAAAAGAGACATACCTGTAAGATAGAAAAGTAACTATGTGACCAATGCTCATTTATTTATTCACTGTTATCTCCCTCATATCAATGTGCCTCTATTATTTTGAATCTCTAGCAAAAGTGTAGGATGATGGCTATTATTCACTGTTGAACTTTGTGCCAAATAGATACCCATGTGCACACACACAACAGGTCAGACAATGTCTCATGCCAGCTCCAGTTGATGGAGCACACTGCAGACTTCCACCCAGGGGGTCAGAGTTCATTAAACCTCCTTCCAGTGAGGCCCTCTGCTTCATTCCATGCAGCTGTCTGTTATTGTCTGTTAAGCGGATCCAGGCATGTTTAGGGTTAGGCAAAGTGATAAAGGGAACGAAGTCTGAAGTGCAGCCAAAGCGAAGGGTGTCAGCAAATCCACTGAGGAAAGAGGCTCTGCAGTCAGGAGCCACGCTGAGGAAATCTCTCATTGTGAAGCAGCTTTTCAATCTGGGGAATTACACAAAGTGCCGCTACTGTCACTGCACTGCCAGCTTTACAAAAAAAAACACTCTTCTGAAAAACATTCGAAAGCCTTGGCAGCATATCAGTTTTTACAAGCGCTCTGGCAACCGGTACGCAAGCATGGTGCAATTACTTAAGCGAAATTAAGCAACAGAGCAATAAATACATATAACAAAGTCAAATCATCAATAGAAAAGAAAAAAAAAACAAAAAGCAAATCCCTCCCTAGACATTATAATCCCTGTTAAATTTATTAAGTGTGAAACTCAAATGCATCCTTTGACATATTAATTTAGTCAAACAAAATCTTTTATTCAAAAAGCACTAGGGGCCATTTTGGCAATGAAGTCTTAATCACTGCAGGACGTTCTAGACCCAGCAGGGGTTGCTAAGAGCATCGAACAGACAGAATATTCTTCAAAGGGCAGCCACGAAGATTCTTTCTCATTATAAAGCAAGTTCCCAATCAGCCTCTAAAATTCACAATTTACACTCATTCCTGGGCTGTGGTTTAGGAGCTGAAGACCCCTGGGGTCCCTTGGAGGCATTCCAGGAGTCACTAGAAAAATGCTTGAAAGATTTCAATCCAGAAGAATAGTATATATACTGTAGCTAGACAGTTATTATACAATCAGTCTTTGTGCTATTTTACAAGCTTTATTGTGAATTGTTTCACTGCTAGAAAACTGCATAATTCCATCATTATGAGCATAATATTTTGTACAGTATATGCTTCTGTTTGCTTTATTTCATTGTGTTTTTAGAATCAGGTTACGTGAAAAAAGTCACCTTTACCAAAAAAAAGTTGAGGACTATCTGTCTTTGGGCCGTAAAAGCAGAGAAAGAGCAAAAATTCATCAAGGAAAATTAATTTTAATACTATTTTAATACAATCAAGAATTTCCTGCATACACAACAAACTTTATTGACCATTTGAAATCTTCAATGACTTTATTTAATTAATTTGAAATCTTTATAGCCCTAGATATGGAAGAGAAGGCCTCTCCATGCGAGTCGTACAAGGTAACTGCAAAAAGAATTTAAGCACGATATTCAAAGCTTTTTGAACTGATAAAATATCTACTTTACTTCTTCTAAAATAAAATAAAACATTTTCTAAAGGTATTTAGGGAGGCACAGAGGTAGTTAAGAATTTATCCAGGAGCACAATGTGACAGGAGGTGCCATCTTTCAGATGAGACAATAATCCAAGGTCCTGGATGACTTGCTCATCGAAGATCCTAGGAGAGAGTTAGTAAGAGTACTTTTGTTAACATCAGTGTCCTGGCTAAAATTCTCTCTGGGCTTGCACAATATTCAGTAGTTGCCCTCAAGTTGCCCTTAATTCAACTGGTGAAACAATGTCTTATGTTTCTACTCAATCTACTGTATAGTGGTACTGTTGGCACAGAATGGCTGCTACACTGCCACATTTTAGGATCCTTTGGGATGAAATATGCTACATAAATAAAATAACTTTCTATTAGCTCCACTACCTCACAGCTGTAGCATCTGAGGTTGAATTCCAGCCATCTGCACCTACAAGTACATTGGTATTTTTCTGTACTCCATACTATCCTGAATTTTCACTAGATGATACAGCTCCCTCCCACCTCCCAAAGACTTGTGCAGTATATTAGAGTTGACTACTCTAAATTATCCCCCCGAGTACAGCACACCTTAAATGTACTCTGGTGTTTTCAAAAAGTTGTAAAAGATTAATCTCAAGCAAAAAACTGACAATCATTTTTCTTGTCTTAAGGCACACTGACTTCAATTAAGAGTATTATATCATGCTTCTGTTAACCTCTACCCTTATTACATTCAAACTTTTTTCTTCACATATGATTGTTCTGTCCTTTGTGGATACTGTTAAGACTGGCTTACAGGTTGTCTTTAATAGAACTACAGTATCTCTGCCAATAACCTTGTCTGAATGAAGCAACAATTGGTCATTACTGGTGACTCAAAACCATTGGCAAAAGCATTTGTTGAGCAGATTTACAGAAGCCTGTTTCTGTTTTACTGGTGAGCCCAGCTGTCTCATTCAAATCCCCCAACAGGCAACATTTTTCCAGCCAGGGAAAATATATTTTCTGTTTTCAAATAAGCATGCATTTTAAAATAGCAGACTTAATGTATCTGTTTTCAATTACTTAGTATTTCTCACTTCTTCCCTCAGAATGCTGCAATGCAGTTATCTGTTTCAAAAGGAAACGCATTTATATTGTAGTTTGTTTTTTTCAGGTTTTGCATGTCATGTTTAAAAAACATATTCTGCTCGTAAGAATGTGCTTTCAAACAAAACCTGACACCTCAATGGACTTCATCTCAGGAATGTAGTTTAAATAAATCAACAAAATAAACAAATGCATCTTAAAAACATGAACTGGTGGAGCGTTACAGATTCATGCCATTTTCCAACTGCACCTCTTTGCTGAAAATGAAAAACGACACGCCTGCCTTGAAACTGTGTTTATAGCGTCAGAATTGCTTCGAAATGAATTACTCCATCATTGGAGCTGTGTGCACACACCACTTTAGCGCAACTGAGGCTTGTTGCAGTCATTTTCACTTACAGCACCTTTTTATCACTCATAGAATGGAAAAGGGGGCTCAGCAGTGGTACTGACACAGACCCTAAGGACTGAAACACTGAAGCTCCTGTAATTGCCCACCTATCTTCCTCTGAGGCTGAGCGAGAGGGACATCTGATCACAAGCACGGACATCCAAGGACATTCATCACATGAGGCAGGAGGGGGTGGGAGAGAGGGAGGGCCAGGGAAACGGTAATGAGGAACAGACAGGAGAGGCTCAGAGACAGAATAAGAGAAAGAAGGGATGAGGGATGGGGGTGGCTACATCTATGACCTTTAATCTGCTATTTCTTTACCTCTAAAATAATCCGTAATACTAAATTTTCTTGTGGCTTCTCTAGCCCACAAAAGGCCAGAGGGCTTTAGGGTCTCACCAGCAAGACACTACAATGCACTCCACAGATAGACACGCAGAGTAATTGTTTATGAAAAATCTCAATGGGTGGCTCAAGAAAAAGCAGCACATGAGTGGCAGTGGTTTGCAATGTACCCACAAACACTCGATGCACTAGAAGTCTATACCTCCTACATAAGCAGCAGTAATAATAATACCATGGGCTTCTTTCTGATCTACAGTATTTGTATTGTTTCAAAGCACCACTAAAAGTCATTTATAACTTTATAAACTTTTTATAAATTTACATGCCTACGTAGGGTATAAATTCCTAGCAGTTAAAGTAAACTATGGGCAAAGCACAAAGTACAGAAAATAACTAAGACTCCTTGTCTTTGTAATATAACCACGCACATCACTATACTGCAAGTCAGTGGAACATATGGTATCAAAACCAAGTCAAAATGTCATGGTTATGCAAGGCCACACTCAGTGTCACTTGCTTTCCTGACAAAAGTGTTTTTTAGAGATGATCCCAAGCTAACTCCGTCTCTAATCTCCAATCAGTGGGATAGTTTGTTCTCCAAACTATGGCCACATTTCATTAATTTTCTACGTATTGTCCAGCTCTCTGCACAGAAGATATATACTGTAGGTGAGTTCAACTCTCTAACTGTGGTAATCTAAAAATGAACAGCATTCTTTCTGTCTTTATGATGTTAAAAAAGCTGTGAACAGTCCATGTAATTAGCTGTTTTTAAACCCGATTAATTACAACTAACCTGGTGTGTAGAAGTAACATTTCTTTGGTATATCAAGCATTAGAAATGTATCTTTTTAAGAAGGGCGTTGAAATACCCATTTGATATTTTCAGAATGTAAGATAAACATTTATTAGCATTTAGGAAAGCAATCAGTTGGGACTATTATTATGCATATATGTATCTCAGCTATCTCCTATTAATGCTTGAAATATTAAGATGTTTGTACTATTTATGAGAAAAAGTGGCACAAACTGGAGCCTGGCTCCAGTGTTTTTCAGATTAGACATAACCAAGTGAGGCGGGGAAAATGTTATACAGGATTAGTTCTTATTTCATTTCATGAGCTTTTGCTCATTCTAGATATCGCCTACCCTGCCACACTCTAGTGAGACACAAACAATAATAGAAAGTTCTGTAGTTATCTTATTATGGCCTAGATTTACAAACTTTACAATTTACAAAAGCAGCCCTGTGCAAACTTTGAGGTCTTTTTCTTTGGAGAAAAGTGGAAAAAAGAAATAATAGAACTCATCATATTACTACTACACTATACTGTATTCTATACTGTATGTTGCATTCTGTAACATTTCAAAACTTTTTGCATGACGCTCTAATAATGTAGGAAAATATAACAAATTGTAAAAAAAAATCTATATAAAGCTTCTCACCAGGTTACATGATGCATATAATACCGATTTTGATTTCGAGACTTACAGCAGTTTATGTTTTCGTGCCCAGGGTTCCCTTGAAGAAGTCTTAGCAGAACTTATTTCATGCCATGCCAATAAAACATTATTAAACTTGGTATCAGGAAAGTCATGAAGGAAATAAAAGTGACATGGAGTCAAATACACTGAAAAAGTATCAGAGTAAAAAAGATACAATAATAAGAAAATATAAACTATTTGGCTATAAATGGCCAAGAAATGGGATAAATCAGAAGGAATAGCCTGGCCTACTCCAGCTTGACAGCCCAGATTTATCTCCATATTCTCTAGTCCACTAAAAAAACAAAGCCATTTACTTTTTTGGGCAACAAAGCTGCTTCAGCACCAAGGACAAGTCATGAAGACGGAGAGCTTTACAAAACTGAGGCTGCTCACTCATTACATCTTACCCATCTGGAATGTAACCATGGGCACAACAGTTTCCTCCTGTGGAAAACTCATTTTCTTTCTGCTAGAGATCTGATAATGCAAGAATGTTGACAACAGCACATGAAGGATTTTAGAAGGCTGTCTGTTTCTTACCTAATAAACTGTTCAGCAAAGAGGAAAAGCTTTGTTCCACACATAACATAAATACATAAAAAATAAATCTAATCAAAATGTACTTATTTTCCTTTGCAACATGACAATGTATGCAACACCTATGGACTTTCACACACATACACACATTTAGTGGTGTGCATCCAGAAATAATGTCCAGAGAAAACAGAGAAAAACAAGTCACAGATGAGACTACCCAAGTTCATTAGCAAATATGGAGAGTTGTCGTCGGTTTTAATTAAAATAATTTTAGGGCTTTATTTCGAAAGATGTCATGAAATAAAATGTACGTAGGTGTCTGTCATTTGACTTAGCCAAGCCATGAAAAATCAAATGAATCCCATAATTAAGGCCTATACACAAAAATAAATACCCTAGAAGTCTACAGTATCTTCCTCCTACTGTACATTTTAACATACTGTATCAGTGAGTATACAGATTTTAAAGATATCAAATAAACTTAAAGAATTATCAAACACGGACTTGAAGTACACAGCAAAAGAGGATTTTACTCCTTATCATAACGTAGGACATCATTTCAATTTTGTATTAAATCCATTCTGCATCATAGCTTTGTTTGTAGTTAGATTGTAAATAGCAATACTCCTCAGGAATCTTCTAATGTTAAGATGCAAGCACAAAACTCTGCATGTACTAGCATACTACTGTATATGCCTACGCAAGACTGACAAGGTTTTAAAACTGTCTTTGTTTGCTTCATGTCTTCTACAACTTACTAAGCAAAATTATGGATATTCCCAACAACAAAAAGTAGATGGACATATAAGGAGTATCTTATCATACAATGTGTTAAGAGTATCAAAAATTCATCTGAATGTTTCACTTTCAGGATTCCTAAATAGGGAGTTTTAGGAAAGAATGGATTTGTTAGTTAATTACATTATGACCACCGTGATCACATGATTGTAAACAATCAGGTACTGTAATTATACCAGGTTTCTAGTATCATTGATACCAGTGATTCAATTAGAGCATAGTCCAATCTCAGATTTATTGCACAAGAGATAGAGCACAGTCCAAAGGAGGACAGATTTTTGTTAAACAGGTAATTTTACAAAGTTAATTTTAAACAAAAAAGAACATAGGTTGGAACAACTGGGATAAAACTGTCACTTCAGATAATTGTTACAAGTCTCAAGAGTAGGCAAATGATAAAAATAAATAAATATCACAGCAAAAATTAAACATTTTATAAAAAATAAAGCCTTTACTGTTTTCTACCTACAACTAAAAAAAGTTTAATTAGAGAATTTTTGCTTTGAATTTTTCTTTAACTAGCAGCTGGCTTCAAAAATGTTATTTATAGATACTAATTTATATTTGGTTTTTATCATCTTTCTTTCTTGAAAAAAAGCAGCAGGTCCTTGATGTGAGGGGCAGTTAAATTGCGCTGTTGGATGAACTTCCTTCAGAAGCCACTTGAACTGAAGATTCAGGCTTGATTGTTAAAGCTCTCCCCACTTTAATCAATAAAGACTGAACTGTCTTGATTCATGTGTGCTCAAGTGTACATAAATATCTTCAGACAAGCTCAGATGCCTTTCCAATCTTTTTTTTCCCCTAATTTTTGCTTTGCCACTAACTATAATCATTCATTAAGTAGATGATCTCTGTAATTGCCACATGAAGACTTCTATGGTACGATAAGGCAAAATGGATTCAGAGAAAGGCACAGGATAGAGCAATTAAATCTTCATCAGCAACAAATGGCAACTAACTTCCTGGCAGTGTTTGTCATCATTAGTGGTCTTTTGCGTAGCCTTTTCACATTCCTCTATGGAATTACTTTGCCCAGGGAGTGCAAAAAACAATTGTTGTATACCTTAATGTACCCCATAAATTAAGGGGAGAAGCAAGGAAATATGAGAAGACTACTTCACATGCCCATGCCACCCCATTTTTTGTAACTAGAGTGGCTATGCTGCTCCAGAAATCAGGCATTACACCTTTGTTAACAAAACAAAAATGTTGCTGTGCAAATTAAATAGCACTGAAATGTTGTTTACTATTCCTGCCACCAATGAGACAAAGTGAACAGACTGTTAGTTACAGTACTAATATAATCTGAGGATTTACAAGTGAGTGTGATTTTTTAAATCAAGTGGCAGTAACAATATACTGTATATTAACAATTTTCCAAACATAAAAACATTTTAGTTTATTCTCCTATTGTGTTTTGGAATCATATCTATGTTTTAATCACACTTACATCTGATCATACTTCTGGTCATTGAAATAGATGGCAAAAATATTGAACGAATAATTGGTATTCGTGCTTGCTGTGTATGGCAATTAAAAACCAATATGTATCGTAGCAAAGGTGTGATACAATTCTAATTATACTATACTGTATTCTAATTAAATTACTTCATTTTAAGGGCAAATTGAAAACCTGTCCTGTTTCACACAGATTATAGAAACAATTGGTTGATGTTGGATTGGATTAAGGTTATGATTATACTGTATAGAATTTGTGTGTGGGATAAGACTGCTAGTACTGCTAGTACTCACATCCTGTTTTCCCACCAATTTGGTAACACTTTAGCAGTTACCCAAGACATTTTATAGCATTGACATTAAATTGTCAATTAACAAAACATTTACAAGAACAATCTGAGTTTTGTTAATATGCTGATAATCATTAGCAGAGATATGTTACTATAAGTTTCTGACCTTTTTAATATATTGTATTTTGTTAAATTGTTTAACTTCTAAAAACTCTGTTAATTTATTATAGGTTATAAATAGAACATATATTTGCAACACAAAATCTAAAATATTGCTCCCAGTTTCTGGCTCTCAGTTTAAAGAGTGTCATTGAATACCTAGCTGACTCTTAAATCTGTCACTAAAGGACATCAAGGCTTTTTAAAGCGAGACTTTTTTCATTCAAACCTTAGGTTCACTAGTCCTCATATACTCCTCATTTAACTGTCTATGTAATATAAAAATATGGGGTTTTGAACATAATTCTCAACTGATTTGTATATGATCAGCTCCATGTACAAGGACAGCATGTGTTTTCATATTAAATTGTTTTTAGTTTTTATGTTTGTGTTGTGGCTCCAAGTGTCATCTTGACAGTCCAAAACTGTACAGGCTGATTGTTCTTGATGACATCCAAATGTGACTATCAGCCTCAAGAGAAACCATACATACACCCATTCTCATTTGAAAACAGCTATTAAAATGCAGATTCTTTTAACTGTGTGTGAGAAGCAATGATGAAAGTGAATACTGACAAAGAGACAAAACTGTTATGTACAAGTATTATGCGATGGAATACAGGAACAACATAAAAAGGACTATTTCATTTGCATATGCCTTCACAGCTAAGCTGAACCTTATCCTGGATATTCATTTAACAGCATCTGCCAATATTGTTTCTCTCAGTGCAGTCCAAAACAATTCTTCCAGTTTGTGTGAAAAGAAAAAGTAACAGTTGATTGTCATGTCATTTGCCGAACCGCTTTTATGCTGTACCATTCAGAGTTGCGGGAAGCCAGAGCCTACCCAGCAAACAAGAGTGCAAGGCAGGGTACACCCTAGACGGGGCGCCAGTCCATCGCAGGGCACGTGCAAGCCAGTCATACATGGGGACAATTTGGAGGCCACAGTAAAGGCTACGGGGGGGGAATTTGGCCCGGACACCAGGATAACTCCCTACTCTTATCGAGAAACGCCCAGGGATCTTTAATGACCACAGTTGATTGTGCCTTAGCTATATACAGTCAACAATGTAGCCTTCGAACAATAAGAAAAATAAAAAAATATATAAGAATTGAATTCAAAACTTAAATATGCATGTTTCTTTCTGTTTTTTTTTATCTTTTGTTGGGTCCGAATAACTAAAATGGCAAAAGCTATCCTAATCCAGCCATTTTGAAAGATACTGTAGCTGCTACACTATAGTCCAGGGACAACTGAAAGGTGCCATTATATAGCAATCTGGTCCAGCAGAAGCCAACTTGTATTTTTGCTTCACCTAAAGTACTCGTCTCCTCCAATGTGTCCTTGCCACATTCCTCCACTTGTGGCCAAATACAGCCGAGGAGATATTACCGCTCACATGAGCACACTTAATACATTTATTTGTTCAGTGCATTGAGCCACTGTGTCAGCTCTTTGCATAAATACCTTGAAAAACAAACACGATGACTGTACTGTGTCACTTGATAGGCAGCAGAACTTCCCCCAGCAATGCAGAGATGAGTGCAGCGGCCGCTGCTGCATGAACACGGCGATTGTGAGCAGGGAAGTAAAAGCGTGGAGGTAACATGGTTGATGGAGTGTGAAGGAAATGGTATCCTACGGAAACAGGCGCTGCAGGAGCAGACAACTTATCTGCATAGCAAACAAAAATACTCATACACACACCTAGGCTCCGTGAGTGAGGCAGCACTGTTTAGACAAGATAAATCACTTCTGAGTCTTGACAGAAGGCAGCTTTTTTTTTCCATTGGCTTTCTTCATTTTTTTTTAAACGAATGCCCTCTGTACACCCACCAGCGACTAGGCAATGTGAATGCAAATGTAATAAGGCAGATATAGATTATATTTATCAAAGGCAGCTGAGGAAGTAGTAAAGCTATGGTATTTCCAAACACTGTGAACTTTTTTCATGTTCAGACCTTTTCCAATATAGAGTAGTGCTACAATCTGGCAGACAGCTTCCCTGTTAGCAAAACATAAGAAGCTGAACCACCACTAATTCCATTCGATTTTAAAAATCAATATTTATGACATCATAAAGGATATTACTATAATTATTATTTTAATGTGTCTGAAGCTTTTAGAAAAGTCCAATATGTGATGTAACTTTACAGCACAGTAATTACAGTATGAATCTGTTTAAAATACATTTATATATGTATTTATATTTGTATGTATGTACACGATGGACCTTATTCATAAACACTTTGTATAAAAGCTAAATCCATATAAGAACCACAAGTTTTTTAATCATGAAGAAGGTTGTCCCCAATGCTGGCTTCTACAATGGAAATCATTTGCACAGATTTGTGCCTCTAACTTACAGTTACATGTGTAACTTAAGCACAAGTCTGTCATGTTGCACTTGAAGATGTGTGATTTGTGTGTATAAAGACACCATACATATGGACCAAGAACTATACACAACAGGGAGGTATAGGAGAGGCAAATGCATGCAGAAGCAATTTGACGTTAGAAATTGAATTAAAACATGTTCAGATCTTCTGAATCTGCAGACTAAAAGCCAGGACTTAAAGGATACAGAATTGTAGTTAGTAGATGAAGTAGCTGTCCACTCTTGTATCAGTACTTTGACGGAGACAGTGACATACATATTTAAGGTTCTGGACCCTTCTTCTTCCTCTCTCATTTAAAAACAGGACCTTTCCCTGTGTGCAAGGAGTGCTTTCATGTACAGATAACTACTCATGCAACATGGCAGCTATTTCTAAGAAGCATCTCATCACACTGGCTTTTCATTCATGCAAAAGAGTATGCATATTAGATGTGTCAAACAGTTATAAAATTTTGGGGGAATATCATGTGCACATCACTAACCTCCTCACTTCTGTCTTTCCATATCATTTGCATTCATCGGCAGATGTTTAGCATATTCTGCACATGGAAACCTAGACATCTTCAAACTTTTAGTCATGTTTACAGATACGTGTATATCTTTCAGATGGCGCTAATTTTGGTTTCATCAGCTTCATCACATTATGCTCCCCTTATATTTGGCTTAGTTTCACCTAAATATATCATACATTTTTGGGAATGATGCCCTATGACACTGTGTTCTCAGACAAGATTCATTCTGCCTTAGGTTATGTGCTACAGTATGTGTAAGGCATTTGTAATAGCCCAAAAATGCAGTACAGTACATATAGGAAATCTGAAATCTTGTACAGTCTGTGCCAGTTATTAACAGCATGACCAATTCCCTTTAGACTTCACAGTTCCCAATGACTATTATGGAAGTCCATGAAGAATGCCAAGAGTGGAAACCAATCGAGGCAGACCCCAAACTGAGATGGACACAGTGAACAACAAAAAATCACGCTGAAAGTAAACAAGGCATCTGGTCACAGATCCATCCCTGTGGTGGTGGTGATGAAACATAAGATATTGCACGGCCATGGATTTCGAGGTTGAACCTCTAAAAAGAAACACGAACATGCACATTGTGAGGGCTGCAGTGGCGTCAAAACCTATCAAACAAATACTGGGCCTCAATCAGCCATATGACCTCAACCGAACAGAAATGCAATATGAACTGAGGAAACCAGTTTACAATACATGCAAAAATCATCCCACCTAGAGGAGCTGGAGAGGAGGGATGGTCAAAAAGTCTAGTTTTTAAAATCAACAATCACCACACGACACTGCAGGTACAATAGTTGATTTGCAGATTGAATTAAAGAACATTCTTGAACCCTGTGAGTCATGTACTGTACCATGCCAGTCTCTTTCACATGAAAACACCAGGCATTGAATATCTTATGTAGGTATTCCTGACTGCATCATGTGAGCCATGTGGGACTTTCAATTTTTCATTTCAGCAAAATTGCACAAATTTTAAAAAAACGCTACAGTCAAAACATAGAATAATAATTAAACATAAATCCATCCAATGTTTATCTTTTATTTTGGGATGATGTATCGAAATGTTTCTTAAGGCAAATGCATACATTCTGCATGAATATACACATTTATAAATAATGGAATTTACTAGAAAGCAAAATATTTTTGATGCACTCCATGATGCACTGCTGTAACAATGGACAGGTGTAATGCGCAGGCAAACAGACAGCAAAGACTTTCTGCAAAACTTTCCAATATAATAAGAAGAAACACACAATTTTTTACTCCAGATTTGTATTAACTTAAAATTGGAGCCAATATTTTGACTAATAACTCTAACTCTTGACAAGCCTAAAGAGAGATTTACTGTATGGAGAAAGTTTTGTGTTATTTTCTTAATAAAATTTTTTGTACATCTCCTTTTTGATTGTTCAACCTTTTTCAAATCAAACTGCAGATTTACATGTTAATACTTTCAATAAATGACAGCAGTAACATCTTCTACAGTATGTCTACAGCCATGATTTCTAGGATTGATGATGTATGATCAATCAATTTGTCAACTGTCCATCATATTTATCCACACCCTCTAGATTTGTTTATACCTTGCCAAACAGCATATTTGACAAAAGAAAATATTCTAGGAATAAATTATTAATATTACTGATACACTCAAATGTAAGAATTATTGACTAGTTTACAGACTATTATTTATGAACATCTTCAAAAGAGGCCACATTTAAATAGTAAAAAGAGTTTTTTTTAAATGTTCTGCAAGTATTGCATGTCATTACAGTGGGCTTTATAAGCTGTGAGAAGGAACTGAACTCCATGTAGACCTGCGATTTCCATACTGGAGGGTTTGAGTGTGTTTCAGGGAGGGTGAGAGGCCATGACAGAAAACAATTTTTAATTTCTCGATCATTTAACTTTTGCATGTCAGAATTGCTAAGCCAAATGATAATAACATGGATTTTAATACAGTTGGGTATTACTAAATAAACTTCAGCCAAGCAGCACATTGGCTCAATGCTAGCTAGCAGTGCTGCCTCACACCCGTTGTTTGCCCGGAGAGGCTCTGGCTCCCCCAAGACCCTGCATTGGATAAACAGATGAAGGGATCAATTTTACTCTTGAGTCATTAAGTGAAGGAGCTCAGGGGGCAGTTGTAAACAGCACAGTCATGTTTGTACTAGTGACACAAATCGTAAGTGGAAAACTTTGTTTCAGACCATAACTGGAACAAATATTCAGAAAGACAATGATCCAAAGCACAAGGCCAGAGATACACTGCTGTTGTTTAAGACCATGAGTGAGCGACTCAAAGTCCTCACAGGAGTCCTTTTGATAATCTGAACAAAGAATTGAAAACTGTTCATTTGAGAGAGTTTACGAGTAAATCTGCCAAGAAGAATAGGCAAACACTGCACCAAGCTAGTGTGAAAAGTTGGTAAACATACCCAGAAATTTTGCAACTGTAATTGCTGCAAAAAGTGCTTCCTTTTGTTTTTTGCCAACATTTACTGTAATGTATCTAACCCTTAGAAGTCTTCAGTTTAAGTTTTGAAAAAAAGATGAAGTATGAATGCATCATTTTATAATTTCACTAAACAGGACACCGCAGGAAGGGTCTAAATGGTTTTACAAGGCACTGTATCTCGCAAAATACAATTTTCAACACATATTCCAGAATCCCACAGATTTCTGCACAATCCCACAAGGCTTTACTCTGCTTGCTCTCTATCTTTATCCAAAGAAACAAAGATCTGAAGTTGAAAAGAGAAGAAAGAAAACACAACGTTTCGGCTGTGGAGCCTTCTTAGGGTATCACCTGAAGAAGGCTCCACAGCCGAAACATTGTTTTTTCTTTCTTCTCTTTTCAGCATGGAATAAACCTATTACTTGTTCCTTTGCAGCCTACACATGCTGACGTAGGACTGAGAAGAAAAGGGGAAATCCAGATTGGTGTGCCAGCAGCTACAGTATATAACCCTGCAACTCATATCTGGCAACCCACTGAACCTAAGCAAGTGTAAGCCTAGCTAGTACCTGGATGGGAAACCTCCTGGGGAAAAATGAAGGTTGCTGATGGAAGAGGTGGGGACACAATACTGTAAAAAAGATGCTATCCTTAGAGTGAGACAAAAAACCAAGGTCCTAACTCTCTACAGTCATTATAAATCCCGGGGTGTTTCTCCAAAAGATTATGGGTGGTGGAGGGGTGTTCCCATTACCTGTAATGTGCTTTGAGTGGAGTGTCCAGAAGTATAAAGATCATTATTGTATCCTCATGTGTTTAAGAGCTAAGACTTCACCAATGGGTGTTCTCACAGATCATCTGGCTGGAATAGATTATTAGCAAGTTAAATACAAACCTAAACTAAAATTACAAAACACTACTGGCAAAATACACAAGAGAGGATAAAAAAAGAAAATTCAGGTTTCACAAAACACATAGATGAGAGACAAGGTTTTACTGGAGAACTACTGGATAATAATCAGTGTAACACATTAAGACATTTGCAATGGAGTGGTTAACTGTCCAGGTTAACAGTCCTGCCTTGCAACCAATGCTTTTGGGATAGGTTCTTATAAGGAGTAAGAAACATTCTGACAATGGCTGGATAGGTGAATGGATGCTCAGACCATTTAATTAATAAGTCAACAGCAGTTCAGAACCTTTACCTCCAGATGACCATGTGACTAATCCTCATACCTCATTTGATCGTGCATTCATATTGAAAATATCAAAAGAGAATTATGCCAAAAGCACAGATTTTCAGCAATTCTAAATTATTGCTTGGAAAAGTACACATCACAAACCACTGTTAAAGTTACTTGATTTAATAAATACTATACTATGTAAAGTTTTGTGCATGAAAACAGATTTAGTCCCAGTAACAAGATTTAAACATAACAATGTAAACAAGTGAAGACGTTCATAGACCTGACAGTAAACTCTATTTGAAATGTTTAGAAAATATCAGCATTTTTGAGTATTTAAATATATTTAAATAGGATTTAAATATAAACTCAGATTAAATTCAATAGAAAGAGAAACAAACTATAAACAAGTTTATAACCACTCTTGAAGTTACAGTAAGTACCATAGAAATCATTATAATTTATTTTTTATCATTAATAAATATGATTTACTGTAACATTTTAATATTCCTACTGAATATAAGGTCACTGGAGGTATTTAGGCTAAGTTTCCAACAGGAGATTATATATTTTGCACATTACTAAAATAACATTGCACTTGTGTGTAAGACAAAATATTCATTACACTTGTAGACATAATTACTGCAATTATAATAATGTGTAGTTGCATTCAAATAAACAGTACTATGTTCTGTTTATCTAGTACCTGACAGTAGTATGGCTAAATTCCATTTTTCAGAATTTGTTGTGGCCTATTACATTAGATTTCTGTGTTCAAGTATAGACTTCTACTTTTTACTTTTGTAAAATGCTTTTTTTCTTATTTTAATCTGTAAAACAGTAACAAGATAGGGAAAGAGATACAGCAGCATTAAAATTAAAATTCACAACTTGATATGCTTTTAAAAGAGTCTACATCTTTTTAAATACAAAGAAGACTCTTGGTAGTTTAGAAATGGAAATTGACATCTGAAAACAAATTTCAGGACACATACAGTACAGTAAATACCCATAAATACTAATGGAAATTATTTTTCTCATTTAATAAACAAAACATCAACCAAAAAAACTTCACAGAGCTATAAACTTTGAGGACCATAGCACTGCTAATTATAATCATATTAGATGGCATTTGCATATGAGGAGCTATGTACAGTAAATGAACATACTGCTCACTGTGGCACTAAACCTGCAGAACCATCAATGTAGTTGTAATGACGCCTCGAGGAAATATTCATTATGTTTCTGTATGATCAAACTCTGCATAATGGAGGTCATTTTCATAAGTTCTAGAATAAAAAGTTTTTTTTTTTCAGTTAACTCAGAAACCTGTGGGTTGGAATGCTTATGAAAGGATATACTACTGACCCAATTCGCATATAGCCGACAACGAATTGAATTAGTTATTATATCTAATTTAAATGTAAATTAGATTTTTTATACCTTGTGTAAACAGCTCACATAACTATAGTCTGTTTTAATGCACCTATTACAATATATTACCCTAGATACATGAAGGTGTTAGATGTCAACTTTTTCCTCTGGGATTTCAACTCCTCACATAAATATGAAAATGTCGACAGCCATCCTCAAAATAGCAATTGTGTTGACAGCACAAATGCTGCCATGTGATATCACTGCGCTGTTGATGCAATTAAATAAATCAGCTTATATTCCTGCAAATCTGGCAATAAATTATTTTTGCAGTGAAAAGAACAACAATATGTTTTACTGAAGTGCAATTCTATTAAAACATTGCTTAGTCAGGGCCTTTTAATCATTATATCTTCACAAAAGGGTTGTTTTCATTGAGTGTACTGCTAAGGACAGGAAATCTATTAAAGCTAGTTGTTTTTGGTTTGTGCATAGTAGCTTACTGAAAAACATCCAAGAGTATCGCACATTTAATAGACAGTTTTAAAAAACAGATATTAAAAAGAGTTTATTTACTTAATGTATTTTTTATATATCCCCTGGTTCAAGATTATACAGTGCCCTCCAAAAGTGCTGGGAGAAGAGTTCAAATTAGCCCATTATACTGTAGCTGTATGCTCAGGAAATGTGGATTTCAAATCACAAGATGAATATGAGACAAAAGCAGGGAATATCCCATTTTACCTATGGGTACTTTAATTCAAACACAAATTACCGTTATACAACTGCGGTACTTTCTTTGTTCAATCCTCCACATTTTAGATGTGTGTAAGTATTGGGACAAACATGTTTACAGGTATTTCTGATTGCCCAGGTGCCACACATTACATACAGATCCAGCCATTCAAAATGTGCGAGGTACGCATTTTGGTAAAAAGTTTCCAAGTAATCACGGGTGAATGAATCAAATTAATGCAGATGTTTACAAAGAAAGTGTACTACTGTGATAATTTGAGCTATATGAATATAATTATATCTTTATTAATTTCTTTAGATATGAGATTCCATATTATATTCCCTATTAATCAAATTCTAAAAAGTATGTGTGTCTTTTACTACGATATACAGTAGATCACAAGTATTCATAGAAAATGTTAAAACAAGTATATAAACTTAATATAGTGAGAAGGAGCATGTAAAACCTTTTCCAAAATAACCACAGTATGTAACCGAATGAAAGACTTTGATGTTTAAAATATTTATGAATAAAGTGGAATACTCGTGTGTGTTTTTAATTTAAACTACCAATACCAGCCATATACAGTTTACATAATATATGTTCCTAAATTATTATCGTTTATGACCTTCAGACACGTTATGCTTTTTATGCTCAGCTACTAAAATTTTCCTTTAGTTGTAAAATTCCATATTAATATTCAATATTAAGTGGACTTTAACGTGAACAGTACAGAGATTAAATGAAGCAATCATTTCACTAACAACGAATGCACCACGAGTGCCGCCTGTCGGTCATTTTGGCCAGCCAATCACGTACTGCAGTATAACGCATGAACTGTAGATAATTTTGAGCGGTACGGGGTTGTACCATGTATTTTGAATGGCTACATCTGTATAAATAAAACACATAAAAGGGCTGTGGAGGTCTAGGTATGGATGAGGTCTTCTGAAACTGCTTCTGAATTAGCAGGCAAAAACCAACATGAAGACCAGAGAACTCACTATGACAGAAAAGAAGGCCATATTGAAAATGAGAGGAGAGAAAATTTGTAAGACTGTTGGCATTGGAAAATCAACAATCTGGAATGTTCTTAAGAAAAGGGAAACAACTGGAGGAGTCAACAACAGACTGAGAACAGGGCTTCCAAAAAATACATTTGGATCACAGAAAAATATTTCTAACTATAAACAAAACCCCCAAAATTACTGTGATTGAAATCATAACTTATCTCCAGAGAGTGTGTGTGTGTGTATGGGGGGAGGGAATCTCAAGTACCATAATCCGCAGAAGACTTCACCAAGAAAAACTCAGAGGCTGAAGTGCAAGTTCCTCGTCAGCAGCAAGAACAGAAGGGCTTGACTTGAATTTGCAAAAAAATACCAAGATGAGCCACAGGAGTTCTGGAACAAGGGTTTATAGACAGATGATCAAAGTGATGGAAAGGCTCAAGTGTGGAGAAAAACAGGAACAGCTAATAACCATAGGCATACCACTTCCTCAGTAAAGCATGGTGAAGGAAGTATCATGGCTTGGGCATGTACTGTATGGCTGCTTCCAGAACAGGCTCAATGGTCTTTATTGATGACATAACTGAAGATGGCAGCAGTAGGATGAGTTCAGAGAAATACAAACAGATCTTGTCTCCAGATGTTAGAAAAAAACAAAGCATCTCAAGTGAAGAAACAGTCTGTTGATGTCAATGGCAAGAAAGCTTGACGCAATTATTGCAAGCAAGGGATTTGCAACAAAAGTTACAGTAAGTAACTCAATACTTATGGTCACCAAATCACCAAAATCTGGGGGGACTGAACACAACATATAGTATGTTTTTGTTGAAAAATGATTAATTGTGTTTGCAAAATATATAATAAAAATAAAAAGGTGACCTGCTGAATTCTGTATTAGAATAATTCTTCTTTAGGTGAATTTCAATTTCTTGTGTATGCAACAGGAAAACACCAATTTTAGGTTTTTGTCCCAATACTTTTGGAGGGCACTGTATATCTTAACTGGAAGTGTGATAAATAAATAATGTAACACCTACAGTGTATTTTAGAAAGTCACAAACCTTTCACTAAAGGAAAGGAACATGGCTCTTAAACACAGCTTTTTTTATTTTGTTGGTGAATTCTCATGTTTATGTGTATTCTAATTCCATCAGCATTTAAGAAACATGTATACAGGTTCTAATTGCCTGGGTTTTTCTGCAGTTTTTGGCAACTCCAGCTTGTTTCTCCTTTCTTGTGAGAATGAAACATAGCACATCAAGATCAAATCTGTTCCTCACACTATACTGTAGAAACATGACACAACTATAAAAAGGGTCCACATCATTTTTGTCATGCTGAAACACTTACAGTAACTAATAACAACACAGGTTTTGTCTGTGGCACTTACTGCAATAGAGATCCTGTGAGTCCCCAACATAAGATTGTGGTAGAAACATCTCAAACACAGCAGTACTCAGAACCTGTGTATATTACATACTGTAATATTCTGTATGCCACAAAGCTCTGATTACTCCTGTGCCCTGGAAGGGCTGAAACACTTTCACTTGATCTTCATTTGTCAGACTTGGTTTCATCAGTGTATAGTTATACAGCAGTAGATATGTGCCTGTGAACAAGAACATGTGTAGGTACTGATACCTGAGGGACCTGTGGGAGATGAAGGCATCTGCAAAAACTCTATAGTCTTCTACTGAAAAGCACCCATTCTCTTTCACAGTGGTAGAGGTGTGAAGGCATGGACTGTATGTCAAACAGCTTTAGCTTCAGCTTTAGCTTTAGCAAAGCAGATGCCTATAGTACATACATTGATTTAATAGTTTCAGACAGAACATGGGAATTAGAATCTGTATTTTACAATCACGGATTAAGATACACTTTTGCACTATTCAGTTTTGCTAGAACTGCTTTTCTCTGTCAGAATGCTTACATCAAAAAGAACCAAGTATCTTGTGTCAATAACTGACAGCGATTGTCTCTGACCACTATTTCTTTCACATTCACTATAACTGTCATATTTATAGAAACATAAGTTCCCACATGATAGATGTATTTAGAAACTGTGACCCAGACTAAGTCAAAGTTTAACTCCACTTGTCCACCTGTCAATCTGGGACATACAGTAGCCAGTCCTGGATGACACATTCTGAGGAATGAGGCTTCTGAAAAGCAAAATGTTGCCATCAAGTAAATGGTCTGTAATTTGTGACTAGCACATGGGTCATAATTATGATTTATACCAGGCCTAAAATGGTATATATTTCATTTATACAATACGGCTATGTACCTAACAACCACTAAAAAATACCATTAATCTTTTTTGTAAAGTGATCAGTCATTGATGTGCCAAGATTAGGATGAGAAATAATTATGATATAGCTTCAAACTCTTCCACCCACTCCTAAACAGATGTTTATTTGTACTAATTTTGTGACATATAAGGTCTAAAAGAAAAAAGATTAGAAAATGGTAAATGAAAAAATGATACACTGATACACTGAAAACTGTGAATACGAGTGGGCTTTTTATTTTTTAATGTAAAATTAGTGATAACATTCACAATTATTACTTGTATAGAGGGCTGTTGAGCAACTCAAACAATACATGCATTTACATGAAGCACAGGCTGAGCTGTATAGATGATATCAATGATTTGAACCTGGACTATAACATCACCTGGAAGCAATTGTAGTGATCTGATGGTTTGAATTTACCATAACATTTAGAAATTAGGACAGAAAACTTAGGGATTACTGTATGGACATAGGAACCAATCAATCAGAATTGTAGCAAAATACTGTACACACATATACAATTTATATTAATACAATAATAAAATGTTCAAAATAAACAATACAAGACTAAGATATATATGAATCAACATACAGTACCATGACACAAATGGCTGATCAGTTACTCAGGGATTACATAACACATTTAACAAAACAAGACCAAAAAACACTGACTGTGGCTAATCTAATAATAGAATCAGTCTCATACAATCATTTCAACACTCATATGCTTGAAAGTCAAGCAAATAGTTTTGATACTTTCCTACCCTAATCTTTAAATACTTGTTAATACTGTACTTGTTTGAAATAAAGTTTCATTTTCAAGGGCTATAATGTGAACACTGGAACTGACACAGGGAGAAACTTAAGTGTGCTCACCCGTATTTTATACCTGCTTCTCTGAATATTCCATGATATTCAGTTGTGTCAAAAAAAGCCTAACTCTATTATTTCATTGATCAGGCAAAGTTACAAAATGTGGGAACCTAGCACAGAACTTCTCTTGTTACAGAGGAAGTATCGGGCAGAATTCTGGTTTATGCAGAGTCTCTCAGACCAGCAGTGACTTTCAGCTCAAAGTCAAGTTGCCAGGTGTTTAGAAAGACTCGCAAATTGCAGTGTTTTTAAAGTCACGTCGTCATGTGTGGCGACTGGTCATGACGTCACATGGAGACGCCGCTACAGCTGATGACAGGTTCATCGTTGGTGGATCACTAAGCCCCTGTCATAGCCATGTCCATAAATTTATGATGAGTGACCTCCATCTGGGGTTCAGGTCCAAATATGTTTAGCTCTTGGAGAGTGGGTACTTCATCACTGAAGGTGTCATGATGAGTCCAATTTCTGAGGTTCCGGTTTGTATTAAGTAGTGGTTAGAAATTGGATGGGTGAACGGATAAGTCTAAACTTAATAATAGCCTTGTTGCTACGGGTACGGGATCAGCATTCCTCGAGAAGCCGCACAAAACTAAATGAACACTGCCAGTGTTAGGTTCAGCAAGGTAATCCCTATTTACTGAATAACAGGATTTCATGGGACATACTGTTGTTAGTCAGAGCTATGTCACTCGCCCGAAGAATGCTCATTTAGGACACTGTGAAGCCTGCAGGATGTAAAATAGTAAATGGCTCGTTAGCATGCATGATGGAGGAAAGTGCCTGGTCCTGATATCCCCTGTGTTGGTGCAAGGGTCCAGTCAAAATGTAATGTTAACTAAATATCGTCAAATCTAAATTGTGGTTGTTTAGTATAAAAAGTGACAATTCTAAATAAAAAAGTAAGAGAAATGCTGCAAAATATAAGCCCAGGCTTTAAGGCTGACAGATTTGAGATTTTCAATTAAACTTTCACTTGTGAGTCTCAAAAGTGGGAACGGCAGTGACTGCAAGGACTAAGGTGCAGATTCTTATACAGAAACAGAACAAATTGCCAAAACAATGTGAAAACGTTTCTTGATTTTATCTTTAATACTACCATTACTGTGTGCTATCAAATGGATATTTGAAATGTGCTGTTTCCCACCACAGTCTTATGGGTTTCTCGCTTTTTATTTATTTTTCTTGCATGTGTGTGAAGTAGAATCATTAATCTTGATGCTAATAGTGTGATATTTTCTCCGTAAACCGTTATTTTGATGAATTAGTTGAAGCGTATTAGAATTGATCAAGGGAACTTTCAGTTTACAGACAGATTTTATACTGCTTAACTGATTGAATTTTGCTGTAAAATAAATCAAGGATTTCTTCGGGGCTATGTGGGAATAGTTCAGCGCTCCAGTCAGTGTACTATATTCTTCTGCACTGGTTATTTTTTTCTACAATCAAAATCTGAAGGTTAAAGGGGGTGGCAAAGTTTACTGGGCATTAATAAACTCTCCTACACTTACAGCTTGGTCTATTTAATAATATGCTGATTTCCAAGGCTTGCACTTTTTCGTTATTGAATTATATTTCTTTCATAAACACAGTGAAAACTTACAGAAACTCCTAAATACATTGATACCGATGTCTAATGTACAATACTGATGCAAAAAATATTTTAGATGCAACTAATGAAAATATTTAGTATTTATCATATGTACCACATACTGTACATACACCCAGATTCATTCATACAGAATGATTTAGGGATTGGTTATTGTGATCTTCTTAAAAAAATTCTAAAGATCATGCATTGAAATTGTGAAGCTGCCGCAAAGAGCAAAGTTATATTTTCCCCCAAAATAACATTTCCAGAAAACACAGGGGTCACATTTATTGAAAACTTTAAGTATCCACCAACAAATATACAATATCTACAGAACTACTGTACATAGACGTTTACAAAGGTTTTCTGTTTCTCTGGGATATCAGGTAAAAGAATGTTACACATGTACACTCTGCAGCAGCATATACTACAGTAGGCCATCATAGCTAAGGTCAGAGTGCTCTCCAAAACTTGCAGGCCAATGGTCACTGACCTCCACAAGCTGGGGGGTGGCTTTGAAATAATCTACAAAACCTGAAACTACTACTTCCCTCAGCTGTGCCCGTTATAAGGAAATTGCAGGTATAGTAGCAACTACACAAGGAAAGGGACACAGATGGTTTGGTAGGCAACTGTAAATCCAGAGGCAACAACTGAATATCGCCAACATATACTGGCATCAAAATGTCAAAAACAACCATTCAGTATCATCTGCATGAATGCGGCAGTCATGACAGGATTGAACTCCAACATGTTTCAGGATATTTTGGCCAAGAAACTGAGGCATGGACATTCCAGCATGATGGTGATCCATTTGTAAATCCAAATTGACAAATAAATGGTTAACTGTACAATAGTACAAGTGTAGAGGAACAGAATAAATGTTCTTGACTGGTCATCTCAATCTCCAGATCTTAGCCCTATCACCCTTTTGTTTTTTGAACAGAAACAAACCATATTTTGACACATTAGTCCAAGGCAAGAAAACATTACCCTGGGATTTTTCCCACTCTGCTGGCAGCTTTCTCAACAGAGACAGTTAATAAATGATTTACTGTATGTACAAATGCAAACACTGAAAAGATAGGGATGTTGGAAATAAATTAATCCCACATTTAAATGTCCCTCTGTCCAGCACTGTCACTGTCATAAAAGCAACATTGCACAATCAACAGGATATTCTTTAAGATTGATCTCTGAATGTTTATAAAAGATAGCAGTAGTAATTCAAATGAGGAAAGGTGTGATATAACGGTCTATCCTGTAATACTATACTGCATGATGTAATGATCTATTCTGTGAAAAAAATACTGAAGAGATCATAGAAAAGTGTCTAAGAAACACATATTTCTGACATATGTCTAGTTAAGATATTGACTAAAGCAATGATACAGCTTTTATCATTTAAACCTCAGTTCTTTAGCTGAAAAGAAATATTTTAAGTCAAGAGATCTCATTTTGACAGACTACCACATGCACTCAGTCAAGATATATTAGTCATGAAAGCAACTCCGTATACATTATGCTTTGCTTGCTTCCAAGGTAAATGCCAAGCTTAGCAGGCTAGCCTCATGTACAATCAGCAATTTCCCTTCCACTTTTAAAAATGATTGTGATACTGTATCTCTACAAAAGAGAAACTTTCATCAAGCACTTTTCTAAACACGCTGACTTTGGTTCAGTGTATACTTTGTAGTATATCGATATCTGTACATAAAAAATAAATAAATGCTGGGGTATAACAAAGTCCTTTTGGATTCCGATTTCTGGGCCTTAGTAATTAACAGGTGATTTATTTTCTTTCACCGCAGAAAAATTCACCATTTTAAATTGCAACCACTGTAATCTCTAAGATCTACTGCCTTTCTCCAGATGGTCTAGGACACCCTCTCCCAAGATACCTCATCCTGTAACTCATCACTCTTGCATTATTTCTAAATGCTACATCTAAATGGAAATTATTTAGTCAGGAACATTTTTACAGAACTTCCTATTACCAGAGATCTCATAAAGTAGTATTTGTTACAATAACATCAGGTATTAAATCCATTTAAACAGTGTCAGTATTTAATTATTGGATCATGAGAACATTCAAATTGAGATACTCCATGTGGTTCCAGTACATAAATGACTGGGTCTACAGTAATACTGCACTCAGGCTGAAAATCATCAATAAAATGTCTACATCAAGCATTCACAGTCAAAGCCAAAGCTCAAAAATCAGAAGCAATCTGAAATAAAATCTTTCGCTGCCATTTCATAAGAGCCACAACAGCCTTTAACTGGTTAATCATTTAGCTGCTGTTGCTTTGCTGAAACAGCAACAGGACATTAATTTGACATTAGCGCAGTAACATCAATTTCCCTCTGTTTCCAACTTCAGTAATGCATTTACTGGAAAGAGATTAATATCAATTCCATAAATCATTCACAAGAATTTCCGGACCTAGAGACATCGGGGTAATGTCATATATGTTAGCTGATCTCAGACTGTGCGTGCAACGCCCATTAATCAATGTCTGAGGTCTTCAGAGCATGTCATCTGGAAAAACAGGAAAACTTAGAAAAATCTATCTTCTCATTATTTATTTATATTTAGGTTCTTACTGTTAATATATAGGATACATGTATCCTATACAATTTATGTTATGAATCAATAGGGTTCTTCATATGATACACTTAAAAATATAACTTTCAATATTTAACTCTCTTTGCTAAACTGTAAACCATTACCAATAATTGAAAAATGGAAATACGGTTAAAAACCCTTGTTGATAGCAGGATAGCCCCAAATATATATGAATTTCCTAAAATATTGAAAATATCCTCAGACCAGTTCCCAGCTTCACCACCTCCTAAATGTTTAATCTGTCTATATTTATTATTGAGATTTTATCTCTGTATCATTTCAACAACATTGCTCTCTCCAGCAGGAAAGACTTTGTGGAAGTAGTCAGAAATATACTCTTAATGAAAATGGTGTAATTTAAGGTATGGACATAAAAAGCTTAGACACTTCTATCCCTATTACGAGATTATTAAAGCAATACTGAATGGCTTGAAATGATATTGGATTGGAAGGTATTCTTATACTGGAAGAATTACGTCTCAGCATGATGTATTTTGTACAGAGCTATAACCAGAACATATACATCAAGTGTCATCTTGAAGTTTTCTTTATTACCTGTTGTTTCATGACACATTTGAAACAAAAACAACTCTGAATCACCTAGAATGCAGCCCATGGTCTATTGACGATACACATACTGTGTACTACTTCTGACATCAGTGACCGAAACCAACATCAGGCAGTGGTAAATATCTTCACCTAACCAAGAGGCAATTTACCAAGAGACGTCTAATCTTATGAGTAATCGATCAGAAAGAAAAGTACGCTGAATCAAATGATCATCAGATCCTAGTCAATTTGCTGTCAATGATAATTACAACCCTTCCAGCCAGATAGATTGCTTTGAGGTCATTGACCCAACACTGCAAACTCTAAAACTCAATGCTGAAGGTCTCCAAGCAAGGTTAATTATCTGCAAAATGCCAGATATTACAGGGCACTTGCTTGTCACCTGACACCTGACCGCAGCATCACACAGACATAACTGTACCAAACTGCAGTTCAGAATGTATTGTGTCACTGTAAGCGTATGCTCCAAAACATCTTCTTAAATTCACACAGCCAATCTTAAAAATATGTCCTCTCTCAATAGCTTCCTGTCAAATCCCCACAAAATGTGCTTTCCTATAGAAAAAGAAGCAGAGTGTCATCATTCTGCTCAGCTCAAGAGTGGTAGATATTTTAGGCAATGCATTTTACAGTAGGGTTGTTGGAGATTTACTGTAGGTCTTGGTTTGTGGGGATTGTGTATGATATCAAAAATGTGAAAGATTAAATTTATGAATATTGGATATTGATACCTATAGGTTTATGAGACTGCTTTTTGTCTCGGTCATTCTTGTTCCTACATTGGTGTTAAAGTGTGTCCACAGTTGCTGAAAAGTGTAAATGCATTGACTAGATGGAAACATCTTTAGTGGTTTGAGAGGCAGTGTGGAATTAAGGAGATGTTTTGGAGCACACAATTATGTTATAATAATGAAATATTCCAAACCGTAAAGAAACAAGTAAAAAGTTTATTCCATGCTGAAAAGAGAAGAAAGGCTCCACAGCCAAAATGTTGTGTTTCCTTTCTTCTCTTTTCAGCATGGAAAAAACCTTTAACTTGTTCCTATGCAGCCTACGCATGCTGACTCAGCTACAGTACCTACTACCCACTTAAACTATTCCAAACTGTAGTTTGGTATAGTTGTTTTCTTCACCTGTATATTTATTGTACCTGTATATAGTATATTTAGCTTAGATAAAAATGAAAGATTCATATGCCCTTCTGTGCATATTTCACTCTAGCAGAGGACAATCCAAATCAAGTTTCAACTTTCACTATCTGTTTTTTAACCTAAGGTTATAATTTTATGTTTCACTTTGTTTAAGCGTAACAAGGTACAGATGAAAAATCAAATTCTGCCACATTAAACTGCTCATTTGCAGCTAAGAAGTACCAAAGGATATACTTAACCAAGGTTTCTTGGGGAGAATTGTAATTAATATTTTATTATCCTAATGTGATTCTCCAACATGGGCAGAATGGTTACCAGGATAGGCTCCGCCCTCCCACTGACCCTGTATCAAGCAGTCAGAAAATGGGTGGATGGATTCTAATAATACCCCTGCTTAGTAGAGTGTTTGACAATTAATAAAACATCTCAGTAAGATTTTGATTTAAATCACTGGCATTATAAATTCTTTTCCTAGCTCTCAGGAAACATGCTTCATGGTACTTTAAGCAGTTTCCAATACTGGCACCACACCACATTTTTCACTGTATGTTTCTTCTTTTCTACTGTTCTGTCTTGAAAAGGGAGTACAGACTCATCTGATAAACTTTCAGCATTATGCAAACAATTCTTCTTCTGTACTAGCACATTCAGAGGTGAAATTAGAAAGAAAAATAAAACCGCCCTCATAATTAAAAAGAAAATTAAGTTTTTTTTTTGGCCTTTTTAGAATTCACCCATAAAATTGACAAAATCAGCAGGGTACTATATGTATGCTTATTTTTAATAGAAATATAATTAAAACGTCTATGCAGGGCTAATGTTTAGCAACTTTCATTACAACTTTCATTACTAAAACTTACTGCAGAGAGAGTGACACAGTTTTGCAGAATGTTTAAAGCCCAAACAGCTAGAAGTGAGAAAGTCATTACAGGTGATACTTCATAAAGGGAGCAGAGCACTGATTTGACTTGTCAGGCAGCCCAAGTTCAATTGCAGGCCACTTCTGACTTTGTGAATATGAAGAACTGATATTTTTCTGATAAAGAACTGCATAGATCTTTGCTGATAGGAAAGACAAAATGAGAGACAAGAAAGAAATGGTGGCTGTTAAAATGGTCTCCAGTGGGGATGCTTTACTATAGCCAGAACCTCCATCTGTTGATTACTCACTTTTCGCTTGCAGCGTTTGTCAATATCAATGTATGCTTTTCACACACAAGGATTTGTTCCAGCAGGATTGGAAAGCAAAGTGGTTGCTTTTTTTTGGTAATAATATTTTCAAATTAGTTAGGATGAGTTTATTGCTCTTATATTTCATGAAGCCACTCATAGTGTACACAAGTCATACAAGGTGGTAGTGATACAGGACATTTTCAGAAGGTAATGAGTTTGTACCATTTGTAGATAAGATTTTATTGTCCCCTGAGGGAATTTTTTATGGAAACCCAGCACTCCTGTACATTTAAATAGAAAGCAAAGAAAAAAAAAGAAGAAAAGAAAAACATTGCACATTATTCTATTGCACATGTATAGTACAACACATAACAACATGTAACATTTATCACAAAACATTACAATCATTACAATATTGTAACATTACAATCAGGTCATCTTTATGATGTATCATTACAGAATACTACGTAGTGTTCTTTCAATACCCAACACCACCACATAGTCAATGTTATGTATGCTACTCTGTTCTAACACGTACAATGTTCACAGAGCCTGAACAAATGTGGAGCAGGTGAACAAAATCTATTGTATTTGTTTAGATACATTATAGCTGCATTCACCATCTGAAAAAAGCCCACTTCCCTGGCTTTCTTAAGCATATTCAACAAAATATAATTTGAATTCTACTAATAGTTTAATTTTAATTTAACATTTTAATTTAAAATACAGCTTTTAAAAACTAAACTATAATGATGATTCATATTGTAAATAATCATTCTACATCCATATACATATCTGGTAAGGTATCAAAGTATATTCCAAGTCTTCGCATAACGAAAACTTTAAATTAAAGTAAGGAAAACGAAATGTAAGGGGATACGTCATTAAAGTGCTGTGATGATAAATAAAGTAATCCAGATCATAATCTTTTATAAAAAGAAAGCAGGCTAGAGCCACATATATTACTTTCAAATCAGACTTGAAAGTTCTTTTAAACTTCCGAGATTTGAAATACAAAATTGTTAATATCCTGAAGTGAAGATTATCTTGATCAAAAAACTGTTCTCTAGTGTTCTATCTTTTAATCTTCGGCATTCCTAAATTTGATTAATTGCTAGGATTAATATTAGTTTTTAAATAATACAGCATTGTTTTTTATGTTGGATTACTCATGTTTACAGATTCATCTTCTTTGAATGTGTTCCGTACTTATTATCAGTAAGACTTTGCTAAGAGCTGCTCAAAATACTGAAAGCAGGATATACACTGTACAAACAGGGCAGCATAGTGGTGCAGTGGTTAGCATTACCACCTCACAGCACTAGGGCCCTGGGTTAATTTCACAGCCTGCTATCTGTGGAGTTTGTACTGTATGTTCTCCACTTGTGCTCTGGTTTCCTCCCACAGCCCGAAGACATACTGTTAGATAAATTGGGTTCTGGGAAAATTGGCTCTAGTGTGAGCGTGTGCATCTGTGTCTGTCTGTGCACTGCGATGGACTGGCATCCCACCCAGGGTGTATGCAGCCTTGTACCCTTTGCCTGCCTGGATAGGCTCCGGCAACCCCACTACCCTACAGTATATTGAATAAAGTGATTAAAAAATAGAAGGACAGATGGACAGACAGAAAATCTTTGAATTCAATCAAAAATTTAAAAAAAGAATACAAGTTTATTTTATATTTTAAGCCTGTGAATCTTTTGATGATGGACAACTAAAACTATGATAATATAAAGCAGTCTATATGGTAAAACTTAATGTAATGCAAAGTAATACAAGTAATACAAGACCCTCATCCTAATTGCTCCGCAAAGCAACACTGATCAACTGTCACTCTACTCCAAAGCGTCTCCTGAACTGCCCATTTGACCTTGCTCCAGAAGACCACTACTTTTTCATTACTGCTCCATTTATTTTGCCAATAACTGCTAAACAAAAACCGTTTGCAAAAGCAATTGTCAAAATATTAACTTGGTCTAATTATAGTTTTCAACTGGAAGACTAAAAAGGTAACAGAGCAGTTGTTCAAATAAAGTATTTTACTTCTGTATTGGTTGATAATCAGCCATTAAAAGCCACAGTGAAAGCCACAATAAGCTATCTCAGGTTCTCTCGATGAATATAACAATACTGTGTTTTCTTACAGTAGAGTCCTACTGTAGGAATAGGTTTTATACAGTATATCTTTTTAATTGATATCTGGTTTAACATTCTCTTAATGTTCCACTCGCATGCATACATGTACAGTACATGTACTGTATGATATCCATTATAATAAAGAAGGATTAGAGGTCTTAGAATTCTATATGAATTATATTTCCAGTGTTTTAAAACGGCACTGAAGACTTCCAAATAGTATAACAAGCGATTCTTTTTTCTTTCTTAAGCAACACAAACGCAAAGCTACGAATATAATGAAAGTACTGTAAGATGAACACAGTATCTACGCTATTGTGACAGGCCTGGCTGACAAAGAATCCTATCAGACTTTGAATTTCTTATAAACCGTTCTCAAATGGATAACTTCTCCAACATGCCACGGTACATCCAAGACGAAACAAAATAAACACAGCATTCAGATATGAGGAAAAAAAAAAACAACTCTGCCCAAAAAGTGATGAATGACTTGTCTGTCATATCACCCAGCATCGTTCTAAACATTAAAGTGAAGGAGGAATGTGAATAGCAAAGGACTTTATAAATGCTGCTTAAAAACCTGCATTTTAGCATGACTCATTTGTTCAGTGAGCTGGTATGGTGCACCCCAGCGTTCTTTTTTATGATCATGATGCCACTCACCGCATTGCCTAAAGACGAGACGACATGATGAAAATCACATTGCATTGTTGCTATTTTATTCTAAACATAGGCATGAATTCCCAGCCCAACGGGCACAGGGACGTACTTCAGTTTCTCAACCTATGACTCACCGCTCTCGAAGCAGGCGTCAAAGATGAGGTGGCCTTTCCTGGGTAGGCCCGTGTGTCCAAGCGGGGTGACCAGCAGCTTATTCACGTTGCCCACTAGGGAGTCCTCACCTCCAGTTTCACTACCTGAGAACGAAACAGGCACTTTTTACACTCCAGCTCCTAAAATACAAAATACAACCAATGGCCAGACAATAACCGAGGTTACTTTTTCACTTTTTCACAAACTGATATCTTGCTCCCTTACTTACTGTAGGTACAGTATATGCATGTTCTGTCTTTATTAGTTTCTACCTATTTCCTAAGAGTAACACTGTATTTTGGATCCACTATGAAAAACCACAGAAATCTTCCGATTTCACAAGCCCTTGACCTTGCATTCTTCCTACTGGAAATTTGCTACATTCTGCAAAATAAACGACTGAATGCCAAAGTAGTGTTTCACATTCAATTTTATTTTAAAATCAGTTTCAGAAGAAAATTGGGTCTTAGATTCACCTTCAAAATCTACATTTTTGTCAATTCATTCGATTAGGTTTCTTGTTTAAATTGAATCACTGATAATAATCCAGGGTTCTCCAGGAAGCTGCTGTGTTCATGAATACTAAACCATCATTAACTGGGTCAGAAGTCTCATCTCAACATTTTTCTTTCAATTCTTAATCATGCAAAACGAGTCTTTATCAGCATTAGACATGATCAAATTCTTCTCATATAGTAAATATTCAAGTTTCTAAAAGAGATACTTTATCTAAGACAGCTTCAGTACATACTGTTGTATTCCCATCACAGTTTGTTCATGCGGTTTCAGAATAATCCATGTTATTTTAGCGCTAGTCTTTCTCTTTTCAGAAAGATGTCAGTTTAGCAGTATTTTACAACTGTATAAAGATTTCAATTCGAGTGAAATTTGGTCTCCCTTTTCTCTGGGTGATCATGCACTTTTAATAAGAGAAAAGGACCAGTGAATTAAACATGTCCTAAATACTATTACTTTAAGCATTCTAGACTGATTCCAAAGTGATCGGCGTCAATTAGAAAGCAAGACTGCAGGAGAAAAAGAACAGATCTCTTGCTCTCCAACCCAGGTATGCAAATTCTGTATTTTATTTAATGTTCACGTTCTATTTAACAAAAATAGCAAGATGAAATGCAAAAGACATGCCCAGAGAGCTGAAAGCGTGATCATGGTACCACAAGGCCAACAGCTCAAGTCCCAGTTGTGCTGAATGGACAGTTGTGACTGAACAGGCATCACTTGTGGCCAGACTGAAAAAGAGCAAGATGTGTCTCATTCACTTTGGCTCACTATTCTGCCAATGCATCCACTAATTAGGTCCACTGGGTAAAAACAGGACTTTTTCCTGGTAAAAACCAGAAGATGTCCATTGATCCCTAGTCCTCGAGGCCTCAGGAAGTAGCAGGTTTATTGTATTTATGAAACTGGAAAGAGACTACTTTCAAAGTCCCCTGTGAAATAATTTTCTTATAATAAGTACATGAATAAATCACTGATTTCAATGAATAATTCTAATTATGAAGTACAATCAGTGAACCTTTGTTATTGTGACTTTCATCCAAATCACACACTGCGCTGTCCATACTCTGTGCTGTTCATCTAGAAAACAAAACACTACTCCAAAACAAAAAAAAAACAGCAAATTTCTGACCTGGTTCCTATATTCTCAGGTATCACAATTTCCTCTCTTCAAGAGCCTGGCAGCTGTCTCTCTGCAGAGTTGAAAACAACAGCACTTCACCTCTCTCACGCAGCTAAGGAGGGTCCCTGAGTCACAATCACAAGACCTACTTGCCACTAAGACCGTGGCAGGTGTCTCAGTGTGTTAAGCGAGAGAGCCTCTGTTCTTAAAACTGGCAGGTCATTGAGGAACTCTTCAACTGCACTCATTGTTAAGGCCCAGAAAGAATTCCCTTGGTCCAAGTTGCTTTGTAGGAAAACTGTACTTAACAACAGTCACTGGAGGTCTTTCATATAAGAGTAGCACTTAAGACATGTAGTGCAAGATTCGTAATGTAGTGGAAAGGATGTACTGTGCTTCCCATCCCTGGCAGGCAAATGTCAACCAAGGAAATATCCCATTTTCCATTTAAACAAGCCCTTCAGGAAAAAAGCTAATAACCCTTTCATTCCTCCAATGTACTGTATTTCTAAAAACAAATTTAGAAATTTGGGGACAAAGATGTCAACCATTTCAATGTGTTTTCTGAAATAAGAGGCAATTCTTTATTAAAGCTTCTGTATCTTTAGTCACTTTATACAACAAGCTTGACAAATAAGCACCGAATGAGGGAAGCAATGGTCATTTCATTTTAGGGTTTCAGATACATTAATTCCAATCTTTGAAACCTTTAGCAATCCTTTAAAAATCCCTTTGACTCAATTCTCTATAAACAATCATAAACATACTGTATATATGTATCAGTATATCTGGAAAGTTTAAGATAATTAATTTTCCGTTGAATCATGATGATTTTGCTCTTCATTCAACTTCTTTCTTATTATTATTTCTATCAGAAAAGATCATGGCCACATTAACACGTAGTAATCCTAATGAGTATATATGGAAGCATATAAACAAATTGAAAGAGTACTGTTAATGAATTTTCGCATGTAGTCAAATATTTAACTTTAATAAAAGGCTCTGTGTCTAAAACACCAGGCATTTTTTATTTTAAAGAGATGCCTAGAGGAAAAACTACTGCTAAATCAGGCTCACATTTGCGCAAGTAATTTTCATTGTTGCAAAAACACAAATGCTTAGAAGTACTGTACCATTTCCTGATTACAAACGCATAAGAGAAGATGTGGCTGCACTGACAGATTAATTTCACAGTCTCCAGACTCAATGCTCAGATCGCAAAGGTTCAAATGCTGATTTATGAATTTCAGGATTTGTCTTTTTCTTAACAGAGTCTTATTAAATCCTAGCTGATACTCCTCCAACTATTGTTTATCTTTCAATTAATTGTCATATTTTATGATTACATTACCCAAGAAAAATTAATACAAGAAGGCTACTTGGTGTTTACCCTGTACATATCATTTGACATACACAATGGAGGCAGCTTTTGTGTTTGGATATGGATTGAATCTGTACATAGAGTGAGGTTAGGGCGAGAAGCTGTGTCAGTGTGTGACCTGCAAATGAACAGGTAAGGGTTAATTCCAAGCTGAAAGTAAAAAGAAAGAAAAAAAGCTCAGGTAGGAAGAATACACCTGAAGTGACTCCACTGCCAAAACAATGTTTCTCCTTTTTTGCTTTTCAGCATGGAATTTACCTTTCTTTATTTCTTAAATACGCATAAGCATACTGTATATCTAGTCCAATACAACAGTAGGACTATTCTTAATGGCAGAACAAAACTGTTTTAACAAATATGAACAAATCACTTTTACAGTATAATGTTATTAGAAATATTAACATTACATGTTGTTAAACACATCTATACAGTAGATCAGAATAACTGGAGTTACTGATATACACATACATTATTGCTCAGGCTAAAAACATACTTGAGGTTTCTGATTCCTTATTCATTATATACCATTTCTACTGCTGGTAAAGGCTACATCATCTCCCTGTACTTTTTTGTATGTTGTGCTTCTCCATCTGGTTTTATGCTTTCTGGAGCTATGTTTTTGAAGTCATTCATTTCTACTATTGACAGGTGGTGGTAAGACTGTACTTTTATCTTCTGGAACATTTCAATAAATTACATTGTGCGAAGTATTGATACAAGAGACCTGTCACAAGCCGAAAAGCCCACTCATTTAATTTGACTGATATTCTCATGTTTACCGTAAACAAAACGACATCTAGCCGAGTCCCATTAATTTGAAGAAGCTGTAAAAATGGATGAATGTTCCAATATGAGGAAAATATTCAAATCTGAAGCACTGTAAATACAAGGGAGATACAGCTAGGCAGCTATATCATAGTAAAATAATGCTATGAAAACTACAAAAAATAAAAATAATATTAATAAGTATTATTGCCCACACTATGATGAAAACATCTCCTAACTGTACATAAAGATAGTAAAGAATTACATTTTTCTTCCACAGATAAAAAATCCTATGTATACTGCAAAAGTACAAGTTGTTTTAATGATAGTTAAATCACAACCAATTGCTAACGCAAAACATGCATTTTGCCGTCAAACAACAAACACAGCATTCAAACAAAAGAGAAGCTGTTATTCAAAATAGTACAATATCTGTAACAAAAATAAACTGAGTTCTAGTTTTACTACCGCACACCCAGACAGGCCAAAACGATACTTGGAAAAAAATAGCATAGTCGGAAAGTTGGCTTACCAAAACCTTGAAATTCTAAAATGTGTGCATTAAAAATAAGCATTTGATTAATTAAAAAAATACGAAACATAGCGTCGGCATTCTGATATTTTAACTACACTATTTGGTTGTTTCATCCAGACCTCAAAGCAATTGCAGTCGAAAGAACGCGAGTAATGCACTACTCCCGAGTTTAGTTACATCTGACTGCTGACTTCATGTACTGTATGTCAAGAAAAGGGAACCAGGAAAAAGCTGACTGTTTAATTCAAGCAAATTTCATCACAACCCTAGAGCACTTTTTGACCTTGAAAACTGGCACTGCGTGTGTCACAGATACTGTAGGAATATAAACTATCAGTCCAGAATACCTTGCACGGGTGCAAGTGGGTGTGTGGTGGGGGGTGACAGAGAGCACAACGACTCTGAATTAAATGAGGACCGTCACCTGCAAAACATACTGCCATAAAACACGGGGACCAACGCACCTAATGCCAAATTCATATATACATACATAGGTATTTCACATGCATATTTAGCTACCTTATTTAATTGATATGTTCGTTTTTAATGTGTATCTTCTACGGGTAAGTGATTGTTTTGGAAGGGAATACACTGTAATGGTTGTTCACAAGACCACACTGTCACATTGTGGTTGCATTAGCGTTTTCCTCGGATTCATGCAGTTAACCCGCACCAAAGCGTCCGGGTGTCATTTTTATGCTTCCGTGCGCCTTTACTGTCCTCGCAAAGCCGCAGTAAAGTTAAAATTTCATTGAATCTACACACCAGTATCGGGGTCCCTGACGGTATCCTCCATCTTCCTTTCCATCTTGCAAACAGACACGCGACGCTGCCTGCGCGTTGCCACAGTAACGCTGCGTGACCAGGAGGGGGAGAGGGAGCGCACCGCCCAGACGCCTCTATGCATAGAAACCGTGCGGCAAGGTGCGAGTAGGTGGAGCTTTGAAACGCAACATGCATGGGGTGTCTGCTGACCCTTTTGCAATAGCGCAGTCCAGATGTTGTAGGTGTATAGAGGAATATCCTACTTTACCGAATATAATCGTATTATTCGTATTAATCGTATTATTATCTTTTTATTAACGACATACGTGTGAAAAACCGAAGCAACGGCTGGATTTTATTAGTCCAGTCGGAAAAGTAACAGATCGAAAGCTTTGGGTGAATATTATTATCGGTTTGTATTTTTTAAGGAGAAACCAAATAAACCTAGTCGATTGTAATTACTATCCGGTTAGTAAAATACAATGTAGGAGCAGTAGATTTCCCGGATCAAATCCTATTTTGTGCGAAATAATTAAAGGTACTCGTAGTTGTTAACATGGATTTGGCTTTTTGAGGGAGATTTCTGGAAACTGGTTTTCCTTTTCCGAACGTGAACGACAATGATTACCATCACCCAGGAGACTGGAATAAAATAAAACTGATTTTCATAGGCCAACGTTTTCTTTTTTTCAGTCAAGCACAATTTATGAAAACAAGTAAGAGAGAATATTTTAAATAACTAGTGTCTTTTTAAAAAATGACAAAAAAGTCCGACAGGTTTGCTAAAAAAAAAAAGTGGTGCTACCAGTCAGGGAGAGCTACAACTACAAGTGTTCTTCTACTACAAGGTTTGCACATCAACAGTGGAGCGTGGGGAGCAGACATCAAGCAGTTAGGTCAGGACCTGTGCCACGCAGTCCTTGGTATTGACATGTGCCTGAGCAGTTTACCTTTGAGGGATCGATACCACGTGGACTGCTGGGACTTTAAGAAAAATAAAAGAATATTTCGAAAAGCAGATGGCAGAACACATTTCCACTGGGAGACAATACAGCAAACCTTGTTTTACAGTAATAATCATGTTATTTATACAACTGTTTACAAGAACATATTGGTAAGCATCAGTTAGATTTTGGTGTTCGTGAAATTTATTGTAAAGACTGTGAGACTGGTCTAAATTGTCTTGGAATACAATAAAGAGCTGAGTTGCACGTACTGTGCATCACTCTACAATATTTTATCGGTAATCTGAAATTTGCAAGTTTGGTGAAACTGCTAACCAAGTCGAAAAGTTGAATTTAGCAGATTATTAGGTAAATGCGGTGTCCAGCTAAGTGAGGGCTCAGGTGGAGTCCCAAGTAACTAGTACGGTACAGTATACTGTCTGTAGCAAGCAGTGGCAGTTGACATGACTACAGAGATAAATTCTGAATAGCTTCTTAGAAAGGATGTGTTGAAACACCTGAGGCTAGTCTTAGAAAAGACATACAATTATTTTAGGTCTGCATAGACTCAATATTCTTCATTCAAATTATTCAGCAATCTAAAACAGAAATCTGAAACATAACGGTAATTTCATCTGGATGTGATGAAGGCATGTATTATTTCCTCAATATCCTGCAGAGTGAGAAAGTGTCCTAGTTTAGCTGTGTTCCCTCATTATTTTTGTCTTCCATATTAACATTGTTGATTTTTAACATGGTGTACCGATATTTTATCATCATTTAGTTTTGGCACTTGTAGTCTGGATTTTTTTTTTCCTGCAGTAGTTTAAATCTCAGTAATGTCTACAGTGAGCCAAGAGGTTCATTACAGCTTATGACAGAAATGTGAAAGATCGTTCCTATCAGCTTCCTCGCTGAGAAAGTGCGAAGTGCCAGATTCTGCTGTTGGCAACAGACCGACTCAAAGATCTTGGCTCGGTGAAGTTCAAGACTGTGAGGGCCTGAGGGTCTGACCTTTTAAACAGAGCTTGATCCATCTGGCACTGGAACAGAGATTCTGTTCCCTCAAATAAATTCAGCAAAGGTTTGTTGTTTTTTTTTCTCTTTCACAGACTGTTGAGTGAGGTGTGGTGTCTGCACTGAAGTGACTCCACTGACAAAACAATGTTTCTCCTTTTTTGCTTTTCAGCGTTGAATTTACCTTTCTTTATTTCTTAAATACACATAAGCATATATCTAGTCCAATACAACAGTAGGACTATTCTTAATGGCAGAACAAAACTGTTTTAACAAATATTAGCAAATCACTTTTACAGTATATTGTTATTAGAAACATTAACATTACCTGTTGTTAAACACATCTATACAGTAGATCAGAATAACTGGGGTTACTGATATACACATACAGTACTGTACATTATTGCTCAGGCTAAAAACATACTTGAGGTTTCTGACTCCTTATTCATTATATACCATTTCTACTGCTGGTAAAGGCTACATCATCTCCCTGTACGTTTTTGTATGTTGTGCTTCTCCATCTGGTTTTATGCTTTCTGGAGCTACACTTCAGAAGGATGCCTTTAACTGCTTTATCTGTGTTGGACACTGCCCTGGAAATCAGTTTGTTTCTTCAGGGAAGAAAGTATAATTATTTTTGCTTATATTTACATGTCACATGTACCCCTTTATTGTTAAAATCAGACGATTGTAAAACATATTCAGACAAACCCTGAAGTCTAACCTCAACTGGCAGCCTAGACTTATATGATTTGTGGTTAAAAGAAGGTGACTAGCTTTGTCATCCGTTCTTCTGTAAATCTAAGGTGAATACAAGTACAGTGCAAGCGTTGATGTACAATACTGGCTCCAAGTGTAAATTAAGTTTAAATCTAACCAGTGTTTCTAACATTAAAATCAACCAGATGTGGCTGCATTACCTGAAGTTATGCTGGTTAGCTCTAAGTAATCTATATTTTAAAATGATAACATACATATGACATTCTACTTTCCAATGAAGACTTTGTCAAAACCACTATTTTCAGTACTCTGCTCCAGAAAAGTTACTGGTATTTTGTTTTTCTAAAAAGATACCAATAGACTCTAAAGTGAGCTTATGAGCTCAATATGTTATCAATGCTAGAGTCTACAGTAGATGCTAGACTGGACAAGCAATCTTAAGCTTTTAGACTACACTAAATATGGGAGCTTTAAGTCTGCTATATAGTGGCATTATTGTCCTATCATTTCTTAATTTTTACAATTTCAGACCGAACGTGATCACCATGGTTGTATGTTTCTTGATTTAGGTTTCATTCTAAGCATCAAGAAAAAGACTTTTCAATGGTAATTAGCTGAAGTGATTTAGGTCCCTCTGACAAATATAACCAGCTCCTAAAGTTTACCTGGACTATCATATCATACCGTTTGTAGTGATCTCAAGTCAGGTTCAAGGAGGATGAACAATTCAAATAGACCTTGTATTTCATTTAAATGAAAAATAAAGATGTCTTATTGCAAGACTCCTTGCAATTGCTAGAAAGGAGATTACAGTACTGCAATAACAGAGGTTTAATTTCAGAGCCCCTTTCCTCCCATTCAGCTCTGAGGCCAGTTCGTTCTTTGCAGCAGTGCTTAACACAACAAATGAAGGCAGTTTAAAGAGATAATCATACTGAATATGCTCTCCAGAATAAACTGCAAGTCAGATGTAAAACAGCAGGGATACTCAGATGGAATATAAACCTCTTTCTTCAGAAAGGTGAATGTTACAATAGATGTGTCTCAATTATCTGCAACCTAATTAAGTGAATTCCAGGACAATCCAGACATATGTCAGAGGGCCCATCCAAGCACATCCCCATTCACTTGCGATTAGGGATGCACCTGATTATCTAAATGAAATGAATAGCCATATGACATAGAAACAAAAGCAGCTGCATATACATTTTCTTGATGATAATTTTCAGGTTATAAGGTTCAGGATCCAGGAGCAGATGACTGAAAACAGGAGGGGGCCCTCTTTAATAAGACAGAATTGGCACATATTTTTGAACAGATTTCATAGTATGGTGCTTGAACAGCCAGGACGGCGTGATTATTTGCTAAATGATGAGGTATTGTAATGTAGATGGGCAATGCTTCCTTAAAATTGAAAATTGAATAGCTGTCCTTGCCGGTATGTCATTCCTAACCTTGACGAATTAACTGCTGCTCAGGGGGTAAAGCACTGTTTGAACCAAGTGACATCAATAAGATTAGATGAGCTTTTTCTTCTTTGCAGTTCAGTGTTTTTCTTTTTCCAGTTGTTTTTTTTAGTTTCAATACTGTATTTTATTTGCCATAATGCAATGTCTTACTATTTTTCTTTCACAGATCCCTGCTATACTAAAGTTAAGAACAATATATAGTTTTCTTCTGGCATGTCCATGTACAGTACGTACTGTACATGATAGAAATATTAGTCTTATGCATTAGCATCCTTGTCTAGCCTTGCCTGATACACATTAAGCCAAATTCCAATATACTGCGGTGTGCTCCATTCCACGCTCGTTTGTTGCAAACGTGTTGTCTGTGCATCAAGGTTTCTTGTTTAAGACCAGCTCATTATTCAATTACTCACTTATTGCCTGTCTTATTGGTTGTGTTGTGTGTACGTTTGTGTTGCAGTGAATACAAAGATATGCAGTGAAGAAGAAAAACAAAGAACAATGCAGTATCAGAAGCTATGGTAACTAAACTGTTGGCTTACAATTCACTTGCTTGAATAGCAAGTAGTCTGACAAGAGTTCAATGAAAGGTGCTTGTGATTAGGCCTTCTGTAATGGAGTGGGTGGTGTAAACCAGTACATTGCAGGTAATAACAGTTTACATGTTCATGGTGACTAATGGATAATTGAAGGAAATAATACACAGATAGCTTTTGGTGAACTCACCAGTTCATAAATAAACGCCCAAGAGATTTTCAGCTGATCTGACCTGTATAAATTTAACACCTATGTAATATACTGTACCATTTGCCTAACTTTCTACTTTTTCTTTGTCTTTTTCTTTAGACTGTTTTTTTCATGTAATTTCGAGGGCCACTAACCTATGAGCTACAGTAGTGCTGTCAAGCAAACTACAAGAGCATCTCCCTAAAAACATGCTCTTATTTCTTAATCTCAGAACTAAGAAAATAAATAGATAGGGAAAAAAGTCCCATGTGCTGCTCTCTGTTGCTCACATTGGCAATGTTTGTGCTTCAGGTGGCATGGTGGTGCAATGGTTAGCATTGCTGCCTCACAGCACTGTGTCTCTGGGTCCAATTCCCAGGCTTGTATCTGTGTGGAGTTTGTATGTTCTCCCTATATTCACATGGGTTTCCTCATGGACTTCCAATTTCCTCCCACACTCATACTAGTGGGTTAATTAGCTTCTGGGAAAACTGGCGCTGGGCTTTGTGTCTGTGTGTGCCCTGAGGTGGAATAGAATCCTGTTGAGAGTGAATCCTGCCTTGCGCCCATTGCTTGCCTGGATAGGCACCAGCTCCTCATCCATCCAGGTACTGACCAGGCTCACACCTGCTTACCTTCAGTGGGTTACCAGCTATGAGTTGCAGAGTGATATGGCTGCTGCCCTGTGAACCCAGAGCAAAACTATATACATAACAGACAAAATCTGGATCAGGTCACATAATGGAATCTGTTTATCTCTCATAGGATCTTCTGTCTCTATGAAAAAAAGATGCTCAAAGTTGAAGGAGCCATTTTAAACTGAGTCCCAGCAGTATTTAAAGAATCACATCACAAAAAACCACATATCAGCAACAATGTGGGCACTAGAAGATATGAAACTATTGTGGGTTAGTATTTTTAATATCGTCTCTGTTAGATAAAAAATACATTAAACACTTGAAAGCCGGGGTCTTCAGACCATTCCCCCACCTGAAACTTTGTTTTCAAATGTTTCCTTATGAAATCCACTAATTACGGAACACTCACTTACATTGAGTCTTGACATGTTCTCTACAGAATATGATTGTTCTACAAATAAATATATTAATGACTTGGAAAACAATATAGTCCTTTCCGTGATCCTCAGATTTTAATTGTTCCATATGAGAATGTTTTTTTTTTTCTGTACAGGCTTAGTCCACACTAAATTCCCTGTTGTGCACCACCTGAATGTGAAACAACAAGAATGGTCTAAACAGTTTTCTCATTACACAGAGACTCTTAATAGATTTTTTTTTTACTTAATTGATTTTTCATTTGTTTGTCTTTTATCATTCCTTGGAATAGTTCACAAAATAGATAGCACATGAGCTATAGCCCTCCCTTTATGGTTTCCTAAAAATTCAAGCATGAGACTTGATGCTAACCTACCAAATGCAACACCCCCCCCAAACAAAATGATCATATCCTGACCAATCTTGTTTCTCAAGACAGAGCTACTACCATTACAGCTACAAATTCAATAACAAAACTATGATTTTTCAAAGGCATTTTTCCTCATGGAACACCAAAAATGAAGTATTGACAAGACTGAAGAGTAGTGGTTAAGGGTCTGGATGTCTATAGGAAGGTTCTGGGTTCGAATCCCTAGTGGAATTCTACTGATGTACCCCCTTGAGCAAGGTACGTTACTCAAAACGCTCAGCAAAATGCCCTGCTGTTTAAATATGTACAAATGTGAGTCACTTTGGATAAAAGCATCACCTAAATTAATAATTAAAGTGCCTGTGGTGTTTCAGGAGACCATACATACACGGGGTTGCTTGTAAAGGAGTGAGCCTGATAAAACAAGCCACACGCAAGATGACAGCTGCTGTCTTCTGGATTATACTCGCTCTAAAACACCAGCCACTACATGCTGGTTAACTTTGTTTCCTTTTTATTGAATTTTCTTTCAAGCTGGTCATCACAGATCTCCAGATTCCACAAATAAAACTGTGCCAGTTTTTTTTTTAACATCAGCACTTGTGAGGACTCTTAACACAGCTTCATTGGCTCACTTTTGATCCAGTTTTCTCCATCATCAAAAGCTTGATGATAACGTGTTGCTTATTTTTTGCTGTCTTCAGCAATGGTAATGGTTTACCTCTAAAAGGCAGAGGACAAGTAAGAAACAGTGCAGACTAGATTTTTGTGATGTGAATCACTCATAAGTGATTATATTCAGCATGGACTCTAAGCACCTATAACAGCCATAGATTCTAGTGTTTATTTCCACAGTGTGACTGTACAGGACTATTAGCCGTCTGAACATAAGTGGCCTCCAGTGTTAGTATACATTAAGCTTCTTGAACCACCACTGTTAGTACAAACATGAGACATTTTTTATTTCATTTTTATATACAGGGCCAAAAAGGCAAAGAATACAATCTTTACTTAAAAAAAAAACTACAAGGAAACCCTTTTTAGTGGGGACATGTTGGGACTTCCCAAAATGATCATAACAGAGAGCAGAAATTGCTGTCAGTTCATCCAAGTGAGTAACAGGTGACAAGGGACTAGTAGGAAGCCATTGTGGGTCACCATGGCTACCGGATTTAGGTAGCCAGTAGAGCTAAACGCAGGTCAGCAAAGTAGCAGACTGACTGACTGGCACCAAAATCACACAACCACCCCAGAATTCAGCCATCTAAGGGACAGATGCAAATTTCTGTTAAGTAATGCTTCAATGAACCAAGTTGGATGATAATGGTTCAATGAGGAACAGGTCAAGTGCTGGCAGGGAAAGTAGTTTTCCTAAACCTTTTACCTCTTAATGGTTTGAGCTCATACCTGGCTTGATTTTTTTTGTTGTTTTTTGAGTAAAGAGATTTGTGCGCACAATTATTGACTCCATTTAGTCCAGGCACATTTTATAGGTAGTGTGTCTTTTGGTCTTTGGTTTGAAGTGCCGAATGAGAAAAGCTACAGAGAAGGGGTTTTAAAGTTATTTCCTCCTGCCAGTTTTTTTCACAATTCAATGCAGCACTCAGCATCAGTAACAGCCACGGACTTCAAGTCTGGAGCCACAGAGGGGGTGATTATTATTTGAAATGATAATCCATAGAAAATCCAAGAGTATTTACTCATCAGGTGATTTTTTTTTCAGCTAGCTTGAAATTTATATAACCTGAGGAAAATAAATATTTAATTTGTAGGTTTGAATTCCAGTCATACAGTACAGTATATGCATTGGCAGTCCTGACAGGAAATTAAGTAAAATAGTCCAATTTGACTTACTGCCCCATCTACAGCAGGAATAAAGATTTATATAATAATACCAAATTGGTTTGGGTGAATAAAATTATACCAGTGATCACCAAAAGTTTGTCCTGCTGAATGACTGACTTGAAACTCAGCTAAAACAAAATCCTAAAATATGCTGCTTGTTCATGTGTTAGAGAAAAACAATACAGGACTATTAGACTTGATATTGATCGCAGAATATTGCAAATTCCTACAGCCGAAACATTCTTTAGGTAATGCAGCTAAAAATATAACCAAAGATGAACTTCTGAGGCAGCACTAAGACTTTGTAGAAATTGAAGGATGTAATAAACGTAAAATAAGGAATCAATTTTTATAAACTGTAGCTGAGTTTTCTATTTGTGATATGTTACTGCATTTGAAAATAAATTTGGTTATTTCTTTGCTGCATTATTTCATAATTATTCCCAGAGCCATTCTAATGAGTTTGAAATCAGGCTTGAAGTCAGGCCTTGCAAGCATCTGACAAATAGGGGCCTGTGGGCAGAATTGCTGCGGATAGCCATATTGATCAGCTAATATTTCTCTTTATCTGTTGATGATCAGCTCTTTAAAATCCTGGGCTGCAAATGTACAGTCTGAGGTAACTGATGTAAAAGTCCATGGAAAAAACGGAGCACTCTTTTGTAGCAAAGTTTTGTTTCCCTTTTTTCAATTTACACATTGGTCTTACTTTTAATGCACCTGAAATTAATCGCTTTTAAAACCTATACGTGTTTGATGTTTTTTCAGCACTTGTTTTCATGGTACTGTACATCTAATGCTGAAGAGTCCACCTTCGTCTGTCGTCATTGATCTTTGCCTAACTGGAAAAGCTGTACGTAGGACATTAAGGAGGGGCTCACACACCATTCACAATCCAACCATTCAAGAATTCAGAGCAGCAACAGATATTTTAGAACTTCTGGATCTGTGGAGGAGGGTGACGAGCACAGCTCATTATTTTGTACTAGTCCAGTCAAAGATACAAAAGGATGTGGGAAGAGTGAAGTGCAGAGTACACTAAAAATACCAATTGGTATATTCTCTGAATGAGTATACTGTGAAAAGTTTTGTGCATGCTTTTCCGTAAAAAACTTAAAACAGAGGTAAAATACCTGTGACACTTTCTAACACTCTTGAAAAGACTTATTTTGACTTGAAAAAATGAAAAATGGGAAGGATTATTTCTCTCTGAAATAATACTCAGAGATACTCTGCACAATATATGGAAGGGTTAACATGTACTGTATGTTTACATAACATGTTGGACATATGGTGTAATTATTTTACAAAAAATGATTCCAGATGTTTTGGACAAATGTTTTTAATTTAAATTTCAATTGTTTGTAGTTCAATCTCCTCTAGAAACTAGGTACTGTAGGAAGATTTCGCTCATCATTCTACAACTCTTGTTCATGACTCAGATGCTTGACAGATACGTTTCAGCAATGCCCCGTCACTCTCAGCTACCGTAATTGTCTTTAAAAGAATATTTCACACTTCTGTGTTGTAGGTGTTTAGGCTTTGTTACATTCTTTTTCCTCAGATTTGAAGCAAAACCCTGGATTTGGATGATTTAAGCAATCCTTACAGGGTACAGAAAGAATAATAAATCACTTACTGTACAGTATGATGGAAGCAGTATCAACCATCCTATTTCGAGCAAGTCTCTGATACACTCTACATCTTACACGTTTGTATGACAAATCTTTCATTCCTTTCATTTTGCTGGCTTCTTTGTGTTTTCATTTTAAAAAAGAATAAACAGGCACAAAATAAGTCAACGGAAAAGAAACACTGTTCCTTTTTTTAAGTTTTGTCTTTGGGGCTGCCAATACCAGGGTTATTGTTTGTTGTGGTTTCTTCCTCTTCTTCAGACTAATGTTACAGATATAACATCAGATATAATATTACAAGAAAATACATTTAAAATAGTATCTGTGCATTACAGGCCTCTTTGGTAAACCAATACAAAACAAATCTCATTGAAAATGATTGCATTAAAAACATACATTACGGTGAAGATCAGAAACTATGTTCGAGTGACATCTGAAATCTACTCTTCAAAATAATATCATATCCAACACAGTACAGACAGAGTTCACTCTGGCAGGTTCCAATGTAAATATTTGTGCTAATTATCAACTTGTAGAGTAATTGTATTTTTATTGTATTGTAGACTACACTGGATTTTTATTCTACTGTAGACAAACATATCATATAAACTCAGATTATTTCGATTTTTCGTTACTAAGAACCCATTATTGTGGAATGTTTGGGAATTAAAGGAACTGTGCATTCTTCAGTAAACAGCTTGAAAGAAATTACTGGCACGCACTTCAGCCTCTTTGGATAAATGTTTTCTTTGTATTTCAAATGGTAGGACTTCATGACATAACACTCTCAATATAACGATAACTATGTCCACCAACTCCAGATTAAATTTTCTTTAGAGTGGCTGCTGACACGACTCTTCATCCTGAAGCTTCAACTCCAATGATCAATATAGTATGCAGTGTTTTACAGTAACTTTAATACTGTCCAATTACTGTACAGTAGGTGACAATGGAAGTGTCTCTAAGAATCTGGAGACAATGAGTAACACCTACAGGTACAGTAGCTAGTATTAACATTCCTACTTCCTAAAGCTTCAAACTAAAGGATGTTCACTTAGTTGTGCTGGTTTTGAGACACCCTGATCAAAAGGATCTTCTAGTTTACCGCAATGAAATTCTGGGTAAATGATTAAGTCAAAATCAAAAGAGTAAACAAAACTGTAGGATTAAAGACAGAGAGAGAACAAAACAGAAGAGAGGAGACAGGAGGACAGAACACAAAGCATGTGCCAGTGGAGAGGTCCTTGTTCAGATCATCCATATAGACCAGATTGGAGCCAAGTACAGTGGAGTCGCGATTATCTGACCTTCGCTTATCCAACATTCCGTTTTATCCGACATAGCCAGTCACCATAGTTTACAGTATGTGCGCGTGCATGATATTTTGCCCAATCCAATGCTCTCCATGTGTCACGCACTGCTGTTGACGTAGCTTCGCTTGCTGATTTTGCACTCGGGATTATGATTTTTTCTATTGTATTTTTGAAGCGGCACTAGCTTACGTTGAACATGCTATTGATCTCATGTTCTCATGTTAATAAGACGCTGGCGAGACCTTGCTGCAAGGAAGAGAAGTACATCTGGGAAACAGATTCTAATCACTATTTTTTTTAAATAATAACTAACAATAATTCTTTACTCTGTTATTTTAGTCTTACAGTAGATTAATAAACCAGATTTCATACTTATACTGCACTTCCACTAATCTATGATTTGTCTACTCAGTTTCCACATTATCTGACATTTTCAATTATCCAACATACAGGTACTATCGGTCCCGTTTAGGCTGGATAATCGCGACTCTACTGTATTTGAACCTTGCTAAGAGAGATTGTTATTCTGTGTTTTTTAAGGAACTCTGATTTCCCGAGTGAAGAATCCCTCAATTAAAAACAGCCTCCCCTTACTAGTGAGTGAATTTTAGAATAGGGATATACAGTACATTCCCATTTATTTTGTGGCATCTAGATTTGCAGAAAGAGAGAAAAGGTACAGTAGCTTCTTATTCTGGCCTTTGTAGGCATTATGCATTTGAATACTTAGTAACACTCTGGGGTTTTTCTGTGTGGGTAGGATGTTAGGCTTCTGGAATGCCTTGTCTGTAAACTTGTAAATAGAGTAACGTATGTTGTATGTTTACATTATGTGTATATTAGTGTGTTTGACTGTCATTGTTATGAAACATTTGTTAACACACTGTGCCTGAATTATTGCTCTGTTTTTGCAAAGCTGTGCCAGAGAACAAAGAAATCAAGTGGCTCTAACTATACTAACCACTCAGGAATATTCTTGGCAAAGTCCTCCAAGCTGGGGGTAATGATTATTTTATTTAATGATTTATCTACTTGGTCAATTTCCTGATTTTCTCAATTTTCGTAACCCCCCATTTGTAGCAATATTAATAGTATTTTAGTTTTTTTAATGAGTTAAACTGAATTACAGTAGGTTTCCTTCACATATTACAAAAATTGGGTTGACTAAAAGGATCGTTTGCTATTTAATGGAATTGGTAGATGTTGCCCGTCAAACCCCTAAATGGCCTGTAATCATGCTTGTCTGCTTTTTAAAAAATGACATGAGTGTCCAGCAATATACAATGGTCAATTAATTTTTACAAGCAAGTAACAAGCAGCTCACATTGATGGTCTGCTGTCACTCTTTAACATATTCTCTAACAAAAGGGCAACACCCCTGTTGGGCACATGACATCAAACATAAGATACAACTGATTAGTTACCGTACATAAGGGTGATAAAGTAACTGGCCATGGAAATTGGCCTCTGGATAAATCAATTTTTTACAATGCATCTGATGCTGTGGTTTTTACACTAGATTAATGTTAGAATTGTAAATGTCCTCATCAAATAAATACATCGTTCAGATGATGAAGGTGTAATTGCTGATGCATTAGTCATCTATATATGATATTTAAGATGTTTACCAGTGATAAAACAGACAACATACCTCCATCTATATAAACCCTAGAGTATGAGTATTTAGCATTAATATGGAATAGTAGGCACAAAGGTTGAAGGATTTTCTCATTTGTTTCATTGGTGCTTAATAATTTAATTAATAATGCATTTAAGCAGGGAAAATAACAGCCAATATTTCGACATCCTTTTCTATCCTTACAACTGTTGTAAATAGGAAATATATTGCTGTTTTTTCTGTTAAGTGAAAATAGTTTTATTGATTGTACATCTTTCCACTCTCCTCACTGACTCAGTAAGGTACAGTACTAAGTGACCCAAGGCCTAGATCTGAACAAAATTTAGACCCTGCCAATTGGAAGGTACAAATCCTATACGTAAAGACAAAACCTCTTTTGTGTAGAAGTCAGAGGCCTTATGAAAAAAAATAACATGAAAATACTGGGATTAATATTTGCAAATGGCAGATAGCTCAAAGTTTTGTTTGTTGTTTTGAGTCTTAGCAGGGAACTCTTTTTCTCAGTTTCATGTACTAGGCTTACCCAGATTTCTGATAAACTATGTGGAATTATTTTAGAAACATATACAGTAAAATATGGACCATTTTTGCCATGATCTAATCAGATTTCAGTTCTAGTGTTTTGATTACAGTGATGCAATGATTCTCAGTCCTGCCAAAACAGCTACCGGGTTTATAACCATATGATATGTTAACTACAGTTTATTAGCAGACACATTGCCATTCTTAAATGAGTTTTGGATTGAAAGTGTCCATCAACTGATTAACATTGTCCATTTCACATCAGAGTTAGGCAATTATAAGTTGTCCTAGTGTTTTACTGTACGTACAGTAGGTATTTAACATCATAACTGTATTGCTTTCATTACACTGTAGGCTAGAATAGCTGTTTTAATTATCAGTATTTATCAACCTGGCAAGGATGTGCATTGCACAGGAATTGCACTGCAGGTGGAACAAATAACATGTTTTATCTGAAAATGCTGAAGCACCTTGGTACCTTGAACCTTAATGGTTCAAGTCAGTTTTACCAGATTAATGAATGTCTTGTATATGTGTTTTTCTTTCAACTGTCACCAACATTTTAATGTCATTGAATTACAATGAGTAGCTCTTAACACTAATGATAGTACAGTGGCGGAGTTTTATCATAACCTCTTCAATATTTAGGGCTTTTAACTGTGCAACTGCATTTCTGTAATAATTAGCAAGTATGTATTAGATCATTGAAACTTAAAGAACTGCATATTGATCAGAATGCATCACAGAGTAAATAAGGAAAAAAGATGACCTGCTAATGGAATTATAGCAATCTGTTGGAGTGTTAGAGTGTGCTGTAAGATGATGGCAGTAAAAGCAGTTTAAGAACCATAAGCAAAATCTTACTACAAGTACTGATGGTTAAAACATAATGAAGTGTGGCTAGGCATGATTAAATCAAGGTAAGGCATAGTATAGGGAGGTTTAGTAAAGCACAATACAAACCACGCAAATCAAATGAATGATACATCAATACAGTTGTGAATGTTCTGTCCACATACTGTACACTATAGTAAACTGGTGGACCCATGCAGGAAATGATGAAGGATTTAGTACAGAGGAGGAGGGATATGCTGTGATCTTACATACCAGACAGCCTGACAGCAACGCTGCTGCTGCCCAATCAGTCCTGCTTAAGGTCTGATTTAAAAGGTTGCTTTCTGAAAATACATAAGAGCTTACTTGTGTGAAAGATATTAGAACACAGGTGTTTGTTTCAGTGTTATTATGATCATGGTGCCGTTTCTGCATACAGGCTACAGACTAGCAAGAACAATGCTGTGCTGAATATGCTGTAACATTCTTTAATGGACATAAAGCACACTCTAGAGGTTTTCAAAATCATGTTAAAGCACCACCTGGAGAGCTGGGACACGTTAAATTGGTCCAGTATAAAGAAGTTCATAAATACCTGTAAATACATCTTGTTTATTTGGGGTTTTTTAGACAATAACAATGAAATTTGATTAATTAGGGAAAAACAAGGTAATGGAGGTGGAGGTAATTTGTGCTGTCATGTAATCCCTTCTAATATACTTTACCTTGAAATGGTACAGCTTCATGCAGTATACTCCATATTCATTTCCCACGTGGGCCGTCCTTTGTTAATGTTCATCATGTTTCCTAAGATTGACTGTGGATTTCCTTCAGCTTTTTACTGCCTAATTCTGGGGTGATATGGGAAGCAAAAGAAAGCAATCTGGTGCAATAGTAAATATTTCAACAATCATTTCATGTAAAAGCACAATGTCTTTACTTATTAAAACAGGATAGTGTGCATTGGAAATCACTGACCAAGAAGAATCAACCACTAATTATTGTGATCTTTAGCAATATAAGATTTTGATGAGGCTCAGATTTAACGATTGGTGGGTCCATACAAAAACAGTGGTTTTACTCAAGAGGCACCCGTTTCTCTACCCACATTAGGTTCATGGCAGTTTTCAATGCTACACTCTGTTATGCAGGCCCCTGAAAAGTGCAATACGCTGTCTCTAGAGCTGGGCATTCCCATCTCAAAAGCCAACAATAGAAAACCAGATAGTAGCTCTTGTCTAGTACTGTAGGTCACTACTTTATCAATACACCACAGAATTTATCATGTCTCTGATGCACAGCCTAAAACACAAAGTTTTGATTGCAGTTTGCCACAGTTACTATCTGTAACTAAATCTCTTTGCTGTATTACCTCTGGGGACAATGCAGTCTTGCCTTAAGCAGTTTAAGTAGAGGAATGCAGCTGTTCTATGGTCTGTCAATGACAGTAGTAAATTGGTGGACATCTTGCAGAGGGTAGAGTGCCAGCATCAAAATTGAGGAAAACCTTTATTATTATTATTATTATTATTATTATTATTATTATTATTATTATTATTATTATTATTGGCCCTCTGGAAGGCACCAAGTAACGTAATTTTACCTTATAATACCTTGGTACCATCATCTTTAAAGTCCTATGCTATACTGATCAACAGCTCATCCTTCAGACAGCCAGGAAATTAGATGTACCACCAAGGCAGCAAAAGTTTCACCCTGGTGAAGAAATTATTTCTTTAGAAACAAGTGCAGAGCTTCCTGTTCTACTGAACCAAGGTTATCCACAACTGTGAATCTCATATATTTAACACATTAAACAGAAGGATCTGTCCTGAAAATGTCCAGATTGTAGACTGCACTTTTGCTTTATTGCTGAATACAAGAATTGGATATGTTTCTCTTTTGCTCTTTCTGTTGTGGAAACAGTATTTTGGTTCTCAATGATGCTTAACAAGTTCTGCGTGTCATCTTCCACTGACATGTTTATGCACTTTTGATCCATTTCTGGACTACATACAGGCTGCTGCTCCATCTATGGAGATGTGTAAATCTCCCATTTTAGAGAGAATTCCACCAGTGTTGCTAGTGGTGTGGGATCAGGTTGGGTCTTTAAGACTAAAATCTATTTTGTATTACAACTTGGCTCTTTTTATAAAGATTAAACATCAGCTGTAATTTCAGTTTAAAATAGACTATTACATTCTAATGGGTCTGTACATGTTAACACAAATAAACTCAAATAGAAAGTTATTTCTAAAGGGAGAGACACTTTGTGTACTGTACTGTACTTCCTGTCTGTGATTTTTCTGAATGTGCTATTGGATGTACAGTAACTGTGCTACTAAGGCTTGATTATACCTTCTCCGTGATAACTCCTAAGTTACTAATTCCAAGACACAATTTCGTGTGCAGGTCTAACTAAAGCCAAAGTCCATTTAACAAGGCTAGACTGAAATAACCTTCCTTCCTGCTTAGTTGCACTCAATTACAGATTTGTTTTTGGTAAAAATATATTGCTAATGCAGAACTCTTTTAGAATGGTCAGATACCTTTTCTCATCTTCAGAACTTGTTTGATTAGTCCTCTTTCGCCCTTTTCTGTGCTTGCGTGATTTTTCTTTCTCCATTTTTAAATTTATGATTCATGGTATTTTGTTGTGTTTGAAAACAAAAAACATTGTTAAAAACTCATCACTTAGACACTATTCAAATATGGGTCATCTCTCTGTCTTAGAGATAATGAGAAATACCATGTTTTAATATGTGTTTTAGTTTTCCGTGAGGAAAACGTTTTTTTCCAATAGTATGACAGGTACTGTATGTCAGTGAGTATCAGAGCTCCCCGTGAGCCGTCCATCAGAGACTCCACGTCAGCTCTGATACTCACTGACATACTGTACCTGCCAGTGAGGGTTCGACTCTCCTGAGTCGACCTGGACTATTTACTGATTAAACCTTATATACTGTAGGAAGATGGGCTTCACACGGGTGACACTAGTTCCCTAGTAACCTCATGCCTATGTGATCTTAACGCAGTCTTCAGTGTATGTGGAGTGTCTTACCTGGGCAGATCCAGATCCAGTTGTCCTGTTGTATTTGTTGAGATCTGACTCTGAGCTTATTGCTGTTTCCAGAGCATTAAGTGGCCTAAGAGTACATGACTCCCCTCTGAAAGGACCACCAGTTCCTTGCATGGCTATCCCCAGCAGTGCCACTACCAATGCATTTAGCGGGGTAGACTGGAGAAATTGGGGTAGAGTAACTTACTCAAACATACAATGGCTGTGTCTTGAGAATGGATTTGAACCCCCAGCCTTCCAGTTAGGAGTCCATGACTTTAACCACTACTCTCCACTTCTCTACATTTTGGTACTTATGTTTTAAAAATAAAACTTCTGCTCATTCTATTTATATATAATTATATACTGGAAGACAGAGTGAAAAAGTGGCTTTAAAGTGTCATTTATACACCTACTCATAGATGCTGATGGAAATGCTGAATGTATACACAAGTGGCCTCAACAAGCATCTACTGTATGTACTCTATTTCTAAATTCCTATCAGAAATTCTGTAGCAATACTTTTAAAATAAGAAAAGTCAAAAAAAGCATTTAAAAATAATTCCACATCAGTTTTAAAAAACCCAAACCCCAAATGTAAATTGATTTTTTGGCATTTGCTTGAGGTCATCTCCACTATACACACAGTGGGTTCAGTAAATTTGAGGAATGCCATTTCTGTCTGAATTAATTTTATTTACCTCCCACATAAAAGCAGGAGAGAGAGATATTAAAATAAGAGGCTATTCCTTTATTTGTTGTCATTCTGTTTTTCTGAGTCTGGCTCTGCAGTAAATTACACCGAATCAGCCCTTGAGCTGTTGAAGAATCCAAACTGTCGGTACAATTAGGAAACTTTGGAATGTGAGGAGGTCCTTTGTGCACAGGCTTGCCAGTCACGCACATTAAACTGGGACACCAACCCCACCTCAAAAGGAGCTGTCGCTACCAACAAGTGCAGTGTATTTCCGCCAGGATTGTAACAACAAAGTTACAAAGGGACTCCCATGACTTGAATACAGCATACAAGCCCTTATGTTTCCTTTGAATTAGGTGTCTGCCTTATGATAGACCCTCTGTAATCTGTCATCTTAAATGAGCTAACTGGAGAGCACATCCATCTATCCATTTTCTAACTACTTTTTACAATACAGGGTCATTGGGAAGCCTTAGTCTATCCTGGATAACAATGGGTGCCAGACAGGATACACCCTGGGAGGGACACCAGTTCACTGCAAAGCACAGTCAGACAGAAACACGCACATACTCACACCAGAACCAATTTTCCCATATGTTAATCAATTAACCTATCAGAATGTCGTTGGATTCTGGAAGGAAATCAGAACAGCCAGAGAAAATACACATGAACACAAGCTGTACATACAAACTCCATACAGGCGGCACCCCAGGAATTGAACCCAGGGCTCCAGCGTAAATTATACAGTATCTCATGATTTAAAAAAAAAAACAGCTTCTACATTGGAAGTGCACCAACCCACCTTAATGGTAGTGGATCCACTGAGAGGCTACTGAGTACTACTTTTGCTGCTCCACTCATCTTGCTCTCTATTGTGAAACTGGTAGGGCATGATAGATACACATAAGAAAGCATAAAAGCACAAGGTAGTTTAAGAAGTTGTCTAAAAGCCCAGCAACCATAATAGATTATATTCTTTTGTAAACTGGGAGTAAAGCCACGTGGTTTTCACAATCTGAAAAGAGTGTTTTGTTTCCCTTTAGTCACTTCTCAAAGCCTGAGATGAATTGTCAAGCTCTTAGGTGGCCTTTGCAGTTTAGGCTAATTGTTGCTGTGCACCATTTCAAACAGATGAGTAGAATGAAACATCAGTCATGTTCTGATAACAAAGCCATGAACGGACAGCCTAAAGTAAAAGATGTCAATACTTAAGACATCACCATGGACACTGTAACAAGTTTAACCTTTTCAGATTCGTTCATAAAAGACAAATGGGTTTCTCCTGTTTGTGTAACCTGTGCAGTCTTTCATTATGTCTTGGTGCTTCCAGAGCTACTATGGGCAGTATGAGATTAAATTTAAGAGGCAACTGAAACCCTTTGAGCCAGTTGGAGATTTTAATTAATGAGCAAAGAGACTTCATAATTGCATATGTTCATTATCTTTATTCCATAACAGGGTCCTTTTTTTAATCTATTAATGTTAGATGCTTGTCACCGGGGCGGATGAATGTAACCATATAAAACGCTTGATTATGCAGTTTTAATGGAATGATTGGGATTCAGACGCTTAAAATTAATGGCATGGCGTCACGTATCCTATTTAAACAGTCCATATTGTAATGAGATTATTTATGTAATAAATTAATAAGCTGCTTATGGCTTCACAGGGTCATGATTTATAACGTTCCCACCCCTTCACAGCCCCCAGTTTAGCAGCTAAAATGTAGATGTGAGATGGAGCTGAGTGAGGGGTTGTGGCATTGTCTAACAGGTTCAAAACCAGTAGGAAACTAGCATTCCCCTGATGCCTATCCTATTCTTCCGGCAAAGCTCAATTACCCTATACTGAATCACAATGCTGCTTCACCTTTTACCTGGGCTCCATGTAGCCAGAAGGGCTTCCTTAGCTATTTTTTTTACTGGAGGGCTGATCACATCACACATCAAATAACTTTATTAGCCATATACAATTTCTTGCATTAGGAATGCATCTTTTCACATATCCCAGCTTGCTCTCCATGAGACACATGACACAGACAGGGAGAGAAACTTGGTCAGAGCACAGGGTCAGCCATTGTACAGCACCCCTGGAACAGTTGGGGTTAAGGGCCTTGCACAGGAGCCCAACGGAGTAGGATTCCTTTGTCAGCTGTGGGATTTGAGCCGACAACCTTCTAGCCACAGACGCAGATCCTTAGCTACAGAGCCACCATTTGCCCCAGGATCTTATACATCTCAATGGCAACTTTGCAGTCTTAAATTTTCAAATATAACATCGAATTTAATAATAAATAAAGGCTGGGTGACATAAACTAACGTGTTTCCATGTCGTGCAGATAAACAAGGGTTTCTCTTAAAAGAAAGGATCGAAATTTGGTGTTTGGTGTTTCAGTGTTCCTTCACCCCCCTCCTCCTGCCTCCCAGCTTTTCCAGTCTGGGAGTGTCAGCACTAAAGGCATCATTGCAGCTTGCATTCATATTACATCCAAGAGGACTGCAGTTTATTTTCCATTTTCTAGCTTCTCTGTTTGTCTTCTCCCTCCATCGCTCATAAGTTATACTTACTCTAGATGCTCCATCGTAATTCACTGGGCTTTGACACTCTGAGGTCATTTTTTCAGCTTCTGTGTGACCTTGATGACCTTGATGGCTAGGGTCGCTGTGAAATGAGAAGGCAATGTGCAAGCCCCTAGTGACACAGTGGAGCCACCAAAATTCAAATAGGTTTCCACTTTCTCCCTACCAGTGAGACTGCATTAAAAAAATCTGTGATCTCATGAATCACCTCACCCCCCCCCCCCCTACACACACATACATCAGTCCTTGGTGGTGGAAACCAGAGATGAATACTGGGAAAGGACAGCTGAGACCCCTCCATGTGCATTACACCCCCCCGCCCCGCATGTGACTCGAGGGTCTATCTAGCAGATCTACTGTAGGTAGTTAAGTCAGATGCAGCAGACTCCACACTAGGACCAATATGCATGTATCAGTAACAAATAAGAAGCTTGCTGGGTTCATAAAAGCAAGTTGATTTCAGCCTGGAAGCATGTGTGCATGGGTATGTGTGTGATTTGCCACATGCCCTGCTGTAAAGCGCAAGGAGAGTCAAAACGAAGGAAGAGCCAGACAGATGTGCCGTGGCTGTCATTAGTTAGCAGAGACTACCCACCTTGTGGTAACACAGTGAACTGTAACTGCCGGGTAAAGAGAGGGAGAGAGAAGGAATGAGAAAGGGAGAGAGAGAGAGGAGAGAGAGAGGGAGGGAGTTTAAACTAAGAGCTATGTTTTGGGACAAGCTAATCTGCCAGAGAGCTGTGTAAGGATCGGAGCACATTGTGTGTGAGAGTGTGCGGGGGAAAGATAAGGGAGCAGTCCTACGAGCCCGGCTGCTTGTTTTAATGTGCTGACTCCGGGGAGATAAAGAAAAAATATTGACTCTCCAGTTGTGTGCCGAGACCCCGGGCACAAGCTCCAGAACTGACAGAGGTGTGCAAAGGCGAAAGGGGGGGAAAAAAAAAACAAACCAAGAAAACAATAAAGGATCTTTCTTTTTAATTTCAGTTTTTTGGTCCTTTTTTTTTTGTTCCGTGGGACTGCCTCCCATTTCTGCAAGAGAGACAAAGAGAGGGGGGGGGGACAGCAAAAAGAAAGGAAAACAAAAGCCTTGGCAACAAGATGTTTGAGATCAGCCGAACACTGAATGCCGCCTTGTTGAGCAATGAGGTAAAGCAATGGATTTGATTTTTCTTTCTCAGGCTCTCTAATTCCAGGATTTGGGGAATATTGGCTGCCTGTCCTTTCTTTTTGGTGTGTGTGTGTGCATGTGTGATTTTTGGAGGGCAGGAGCAGGAAGTGCAGAGGGGGAGGTAAATTTATGGAAATATTGGGGGGGGGGGGAGGCTGTAAAGAGACATCCTGGCAGGGCTGCTCAGCTGGTGGATGGAGGTTAATAAGTTGGGACCGGGGTACTTCGTTTTCTGCCCCTGCTTGCTCGTGGTGAAGTGAGTGGAGAGGCAAGGAGCTGGCTGTTTTTGGTGTGATGACTGGTTTTCGCGATTCTTTCTGAGCAGGCGGCTGTTAATGCCAAGGATGCATGAGGAATAGTCCATCTGGGGCTCAGAGTGTGTGAACAAGCACGCGCGCGCGAGTGTGTGTGTGTCTGCATGCACTCCAAGGGTTGCGTGCCTGGATGTGTGTGTTCGCTCTCTCTCCCTGTCTCGATCTCTCCTTCTTTTCTCTCTCCCTGTGCTTTACCATTCCATCCATCCTTCTCTGTCTCTGTCTGTGTGTGAACGAGGAGCCTCTTTCACAACCCCACAAGATGATGAGGTACCCACAGCACTTGGGACTAGCCCCTACTGAAAGCACCTTACCTGAGATGAGATCGCTGCTTTATCCCAGGGAAATCCCAAGCAGCCAGCCTGGGGGCAGGTCACTATTGGTAAGAAGAGAGGTGGGGGACTTGGAGGAGGGGGAGGGAGACACAGGTGAAGTTGGGGAGAATTAGTCAGTTCACTTGGAGTGAAAGGAGTTAGCAGTTTGTTAGGAATGAAGCGCTGTGATGCTTTGCTTGCATACTTTGTCCGCGCACTTGTCAATGGGTTAAACTGTCCATAAAAAAGAGAAAGAGCAGGGGGAGGGGGAATTGTGCAGTTTCAATCCCATTGGGGTTTGCTTCTCTGCTGTGTGACCTTGGGCAAGTCCTAGCACTTCCGTATCTGTCAGTCCAATAGTGGTTAGCACAGCGCGTTTGGGAGGAGGCGGAGGATCTCTGACAAGACTTGTAGTGGTCCATCTGGGAAGTGCGGCTCTTCAGTGTATTGCATAGAGGGCCTGGGGTCGGGGGGATGGCATGGATGACCGAGAGGAAGAGGGCCTGTAACAGTCAGGATTGATCTGTATCATTTTTAAGGGCCCAGATGTTTTGCGTACTGTCAGAGCTGTTTGAGATCAAGCAAGCTGGCAAGGATAAGGGAACTAATGATTTTGGTCAGGGAGTTTCAAACAGAGACAGAACAGAAAAGTTTTACAGCCTTCCAAAAACCAAATGAAAGAATCTTCAGACATGAAAGAGAAAATAAGAGAAATTCTTTTGTCCCAGTGATATTTCGTTCTCCACACTTATAGCAGGTTGAAGGCAAGGAAAAATTAAAGACCAGGTGGAGCGGAGGAAAAGAGGGGTGGCTTGGAATTATTTGATCTGAGTTTCTTTCTTTTTTGGTGTGTGTTTTCTTACTGCCTGGTTATATCTGCTAGTGATGTTTGAAAAAAAAAACAGGAGACACTGGGAAACCCGTTCTGGAAACAGTCAGAGAAAATTCCCCTGCCTGCCACATGAAATCTACACAAGACAGGGGGCGTTTGATCTGTCATGGTTTCTCATTCTGGTGGCAGCTTCTCCTTAAAGCAGACTGAGCATCCAAACTTGGAGCGCACTGCTGCACTGAGGCGGGGAAGTCCGGGGCTGAAGCAGAGAATTGCAGAGCAGGGGCTAGTAGTGTCCACCCTGGTGGTTCAGCCTGTCAACAGTGACAGCCAGCGCGCTTTCCTATTGCTTTCTCTTCCCCTTTCACAGCTGGAGCTAAATCTACACTCATAGGAAGAGCACAGTTAAACACCAGATTCTTTACAGTCAAAAATATAAGAACATTTCGCACTTGACGAAAAATTGTCACCCCTTGGTGCTCATACGGCTTTAAGATACTGTAGGTGTTCCCTCTTCTTATCCAAATTTTCTTACTACTCATTCAATGTGTTTTTGTTTGTGTTTCTTCCAGAAATATGTTTTTTCTGGAGAGGACGCATACAGTTGTGTGTCAGGACATTTCAGTTAAAATGTTAAAAGTTAAAAGTCCACAAAATACAACACTTTAACTGATAGCTGCCTTCGCAGGGTTGTGATTTACTGAGCGGGAGTCGTCGAGATTTTGCTGCCTGTATCAGCACAAATGTCCTTTTCTTTTTCCTTCAATCTGCAGTGTTTACGCACAAAGGAGAAAAACACTCAAAGAAACAGAAGCGGATAAATGGTTCTTGTGATTTTGTCTCTGGTATCACAGATTGGATTGTGTTTCCTCTTTTCAGAAAGAAACTGTTGGAAAACTTGTAACAGGCTTGACTAAGGCAATTTGTTCAGTACTAAGACTAAAGGTAATGCACTTGATGTTCTAACAGTAGCAGAAAAGATGGGACTATTCTTATTTTATAGTGAGAATGAGAACAAGTTGGTCATTAGAATTTGATTTCATATCTGAGAGATTCGAGCATTAAGTCAGCAATGGCACATATACAGTATTTGTTTTAATGGCGTATAAAGACAGACAGCAGGATCAGGCAGCCTAAAACTATATGGAATTTTACAACATTACCAGACCCAGGGATACACTGGGTCTAATTATACTCTGCTCTTTAGATCTAAGAAATATATTTAATAATAGACAGGGTTTTAGTTTTTTTTTCATTCCTAAATTTAAGATGAAGGAAATCTATTCTCATTTCTTTACCTTCAGCAGCAAGAGACCCTAAACAGGACTTTGAAAAGGAGCTGAGATATTCTAATTAGGTAATTAGCTAATGAATGGATTCATTCTTTCATTCATATTTGATACAGGTTACAGGGAGTTTGACTGTCCAGGGAGATCAGATAATATGAATATTAAAAAGGTTGGCCCTGTGGTGACAGGGAGGAAGACAAAAGGTTTCAGTGTGAGAATATTTTTAAAATTCCAATTTATTTAATTGATTCAACCTCGTTTTTTTTTTTAAATCTTACCTGCCTCTCTTTTTATGAATCTGATAATAAATCAAAAGGTTTGGTTCCAGGCTGGACATTGTTATAATACTAGCTTACAGTTTTTAAAATTAAGTGATACAGTATTTCTACAGCTCTGTTTCCTGTCCTTTCCCGTTCCTTAAAAGCCATGCGAGGGGCAATGTCTTTGGTTGCACTCCTACTGCGTGTTGATGAGAGGAGGACAGTATTTTCAAATTCAATAACTTTTGTCAAAAATGTAGTATGTAATAGATAGGGGATACAAATAAAATCCTTTATATTTCTGCTTTAAAAAACATCGAAATGTTGTTTGTGATAGGTGGCATTTTACCTTTGTTAATTGAACTGAAATGAATGTATGTGTGGCGAAAGAGGTGCCATCTTCTATGGATTATCTGAAGAGGCTTCAGATTGTAGGGCATGCTGTATACAGTAGCAGCAGTCTGTTCTTTTGCCAGTTTTCAGGTGAGTCTGCCAGAGAACATTGTGTTTGAAATGGTGTCCAATCACACCAAAAGGAATTTAATAAGCTCCCTCACACATCACAGTATAAGATAAAACTGGTATGGTATAATGATTTATGTTGTGAGCTGTACAGCTAGGAAGATAGTGGGCATAAGGAAGCACAACGTTTTCGGTCTGTGGTCTGTAGCGCAGAAGTGTGAAGGAAAGATGTTTTTAACAGTAAGAATGGATCCTGCCTTTTTAAACCACTTAAAAATTGCCATTGCAAACGAGACACGGCTTTTACGGTACCTGAACGAATCACTATGAAAACAATGTTTAATTTTTTATACAAGTGCATTTAAACAATGCTACCTAGGCGTGTAATATATGGCGTCAATCTTACCTCTATATTTTAAAAGAAAAAAAATCAGTGTCAGCTATTACAGAAAGCTTTCTATAACAGAGAAATCATGCTTTTTTTTAGGTTTTAAAAGTGATTCAGTTCATGGCAAATTTACATTAGAAAATAATAATACAGCTGTTCGTGGTCTGCTCATTTCTGCTATTGCCTCATCAAGGAGACTCAATCAGGATTTTTTGACATTTTCAATTATAGATCAATGAACCCCATTGTAGGAAGGCTGCTGTTTTCCCTTTCCACACAAATATAAACAGCTGCTGTTTTTGTTCAGTTTTTTTTTTCCTCCATAGGCAAGTGATTGAGAGTTTTTCCTTGCAATGTTTGAACGGAGCAACTAATCTGCTGTACCAGTGATGAAAACAAACTGAAGCAGTCGTGTGGAGTGGAAAACGTCTTCCGATTTGCATATTGCTATGGGCGCCACACATATTGCAGGGGTCAGTTCTGTTTCTGAACATTGATTAGCTCCATCCATCTGGCTTCTCTCTAGTTTCCTCCATCCTTGATTGCAATGTTTCTGTAGTTAACTTACCCGGGAAATGATTCCAATTACACTCCCCCAGCCCTGCCTAACTACTTATCGAACAGGTGCGGGAAGAGCAGCTATGGTGTAGTAGTGATTTAGAGCAGAAGAAAGAGTTATAGCAACAGTTAATCTTTTAAATATTCATGGAGTATTGTGCAGTAGACAGGTGTTGGTTAGTATTCCCTAAACGAAAGAAAATGTGCTCAGAAATAGCTTTTGTTGGGTATTTTCTGCAGTGCTGTGTGACAGTATTTTTCAGTGTATGAGAATGTACCTTGGTTTTATTTGAAGTACTATTAATAAAAATGACAACTCGTGCTTTGCACACAAATCTGAAGTCGGCTGTCATTAGGCACTAGCAGGCCCTGAGTTTCCTTTTGCTGTCAATTGATTTGCCTCTAGAGACCACATTCCCTCGGGATAAGCACATTTCTCAACCCTGTGCCTTTGTCATTCTCGTCCCCATGTTTGTCTGTGCCAAATAATGTCAATAGTGTGTCCCTAGCAGTGTTTGGCACAGTATGTTTTTTTACCTTTTCCAAATCCTCGCTATTGACTGGGCCAAACAGAATTTTGACCCAGCTACCATGAGTCCAAACGCACACAGAAAGCCACCATAATGTAATAGGTTTACAGTCCGCGATTGGTAGCTCATCTGACATTTTGATTTGGCCCTGGCCGTGGTATCTGTTCCATCTCAAATGGCCATAATTCTTTTTTTACTTTGATTCTGAAAAGGCCAACGTGTTTGTCAGTTGTCCTAAAGCGTGTTCATCTATTTGTGTGGGCTGTCAATGCCCAGTAGAATCTTGCAGAAAACAAGTCGCAATGGGAAACAATTGTTATAAGAAGAGTTCGATTTGGGCAACTTTTAGGGCTATTATTTGCCCAGCAGGCAATTACATGATGACTGATGTTACAATCAACAACACATAATCATTATGTCTAAAGTGGCTAGCATCTGCATCTTCATGCAGATTTGTTGCAGCTTTGTTACAGATTCGTGGCAGCTTTGTTACATTGAGTTGCTGGTGAAATGTAATAGCAGTACCAATGGAATTTCAATTTTCAATTTTTCAGTTGGATACTATTATTGCCCAATACTATCAAAAAGAAGGAGGCTCAGCGGTCCAGTGACTAGCATTGCTGTTTCGCAGTCCTGGGTTCAATTCCTAGGATACTATCTGCAGGGAGTTTGCATGTTCTCCATGGTTTTGATTGGGTTTCATCCAGGTAAAAGGTAAAATGGCTTCTGGGAAAAATGGCCCTGGTGTGATTGTGTACGTGTTTGTGTCTGTGTTTGCCCTGGGATGGACTGGTGTCTCGTCCAGGTTGTAACGGGATGGGTTCTGGGCCACTGTAACTCTGACATGGATAAACAATTATTGAAAGTGATGTGATGATGTGTGTAGCATAAAGATGTCTATCTTTGCATAAAAGGCAACTTTGGGTATCTACTTCTAAAGCTATCATACTGTTTTGTATAAGAAAAGTCAATATAACGGCTCCCAAAATAAAAAAAATATATATTTATTTTCTGAGTTACCCTACAGTGACACGATGCATCCATAAAGCACTATTTAAACGCCAACTAGATTAACCTTGGACATGCACATCATACTAACCTAACATTCATCCTGAATGAAGTGCTGTAATTATGTTCTATCTTTCAAATTGAAAATAAACTCATTTTTCTATTGTAGTTTTGAAACCTTGAATACTTTTGACATCTGTAATGTTCTGAATGAGTGGTGTCTTTTTTGAGGATAAAAGGACACAAAAATGCTATCAATCTTGAAGGTCAGCCTGGGATCCTCATTGATACAATTTTAAGAGTAGGGTAAATGGTATCTACTTGATTTACAAGTGCCTATAACTTAAAACATTTTCAGATGAATACCCTAACCAAAGTGCAAAACAATGAAGTTCATTTTTGTTTACAGTTACAGTATTTAAGTTAGTCGTGCATTTGCTGAACTATTATGTATTTCTGTGTGTCTATTTAGTTTGATTCCCTTTTTTGTGATTTTGATTCATCATGAACACACAAAAATGTATTATTTTTTATTCATTTGCCACCCCCTTCTCACATTGAATTCATCACCACAAATTAGATTTTTGTAAATATGTGTCAATGTAATTTCAGAATCAGTGAAAAATCATTTCTGTCTGAAAGTTCTGACAGGCTTCTTATCTTTTTAATACCATCTGCCAATTTACACCACATTCCAGTACGGGTAAGAAAGACCTGTGTTTTAATGAAATGTTGAATATTTAAGTTAAATAATTGGAGAACAATGTTGTTCAACTTTGTTATGTTTGTAAAAAGAAACACACAATCTATTCAAAAGTATGGTCATAATAGAGTGTGCATGAGATATTAAGCCATGGTGTGTGTCTTTAACTTCACAGTTACAGGAAACTGTTTTGGTTCTGTGTGCGTTTGTAATGACTGCATTTGTGGATTCAGATTCTGGCTGAGCCAATTTTAAGAATGTTAACATGTTTAAATAAGCAGCAATATGCATATACATACTGTATACAGGAAGGTAGTTTGAAATGTTTTGAGCCTCCTGTAAATACTGTATGATATAATACAAAATCACACACCTAGGGATTCCTACTATTGCAGTAGTTTTGACAGGTAGGCTGTAATAGGTGTTGAAAATCGGAAGTCAAACATTGCTCCATTATCAAATTTCTGACAGTACAGAGCACTTTCAACAGGGGTTCAGAAATTTCCTTCAGCTCAGATCCCTGCACTATTTGTTGAGTTCACTATTTATCACTATTTGTTGACAGCAACCTGTTTTTTACATTTATTTTCAGCATTGACACAAGTTGTTTTCATACACATTCTCTCCTCCCAGACACCCCAGGCAGTTCTGTTTATAAATATTGTCCCAGGTTTTCACAATATACAGTATAAATAAAATGAACTAACACTCTTCCCGTATGAGTGTTCTGTGTGTATCACAACAACAGGCAGTTGTATTTATAAATATTGCCCCCCCCCCATCATGTTTTTAAAATAAAAGTAATAAAATGAACTAGAATAAAAAGAACTCAGATTCAGATCAAAATAAACATTTTTCCTGAATGTGTTCAGTGTGTTACAATAACAGGCAATTATGTTAATAAATATTGTCCGCGTTTTTCACAATACATGATAAAATAGACTAGGATTCAAAACAAAATGAACTGACACCCTTCTGGTTCAGTTTACACATTGAAAATCTGTACTGTCCTTGTACTAAATTTATAAACACCCCCGTTATTAATGCACTTGTGTGTGAGTGTTAACCTGTGGTTTCTGCTCAGCACTAACTGTGGAGAGTAATACAAGGGGATCCTAAAAATGCCTGAGGCTGGATGACATGCATTTGGCATTGAACAGCTCTGCTAGTAAGAAGCCTGAAATCTGAATGCTGTATGCTGAAAGCTATAGTCATCGTTTTTCGGGCGTTCATAGACGATCAAACAAATGATTTGGATCCAACAAATGATCCAAATGGTCATGCATTGTACTGTAACATTTACCTTCTTTACGGGAGAGATGTGTGGTGTTCTGTGGATCTCAGGTTCCTTATTTCTGCATTCTGCATTATTTTGTAAGCAGAGCACAGTGGAGCTCTGGGTGACCTGTGGTCTTTTGTTGTTGTGTTTCACCGATTAGAGTTGGGATCATCTGGCATTGAGAATAGGCTCGAGGTCAGTGGCCCAGCGCAGGCCGAGTGCCTGGTGCAGAAGGATGCTTTGGAAACAGCTGAGCTAGCATCCCACTGGGGTCAGAGCTTGAGAAGCGCAGGTGTTTCATGCCTAAAAGAGTCCTAGTCTGTGAGCCATTGCCATTGCCAGCTCTTTATGCAGAGGACCTGTGCAGGTGGCCTTTTCTTTAGACACACTTACAAAGGGCCTTAAGGGCCTTTGTTGCTGTGTTTTCTTTTTTGGATTAATCAATCATAAGTGTGTATTTAACACTGATTGTAGCATTCAGAAATAATTGAATAAACCATGCAGCACTCTAGTGTAGTGTGTGTTTAATTCCTTTTACTGTGCTTGATTGAAATCTTCTGCCAGACTATCTCTGCTTTGTGAATGCATGTATGGGAACAAGTAATAGGTTTATTCCATGCTGAAAAGAGAAGAAAGAAAACACAACGTTTCGGCCGTGGAGCCTTCTTCAGGTGTGAGCCTGTATGACTGGGTAACTGTCAGAGGTTTCTTTAAGGCAGTTCTAGATTGCACTATCCATCCACCCATTTTCTAACTGCTTTATCCAATTCAGGGTGGCGGGGGAGCCAGAGCCTATCCCAGTGAGCAGGGGGTGCAAGGCGGGGAACACCATAGATGAAACACCCAGTCCATTAAAAGGGCACACACAGACACACAGACACACACACACAGACACACATCAGGGCTGGTTTATTACGAAGCCCTGCAGCATGTCTTTGGACTGTGGGTGGAAACCGGAGCACCCGGAGGAAACCCATCCAAACATGGGGAAATCATACAGTCCAGACTTCACGCAGATAGCAGCCCAGGTCCAGAACTGAACCCAGGGCCCCAGTCCTGTGAGGCAGAATGCTAACCACTGTGGTAGCTTTCCTCAAATAATCATGAAATATTGTGTTTCAAGTCAAGGAGTTACAGTAGTTGTTGATGGTTTCTTGCTCCTGATCCAGAAATATCAGCATTTTGCCTGCAGAGAAATGAAACATAATGAATCCTGAGTGAACGACAAAAGCAGTCACCTCTATCACAAACCATGCATGTCTCTGTAACAGGACAGTCAGGCTGTGACTGTGGCTTGATGTTTCCTTTTAAATATCTGGGCTTAACACTAGCATCTGCAAGCTATATAGACTGCGAAACATCTTTTCGAATTCTTCCCACATTCATATTGTACCGCTTGAGGACCATCACCTCCAATTTCCTAATATTGTTCTAGTTTACTTTGACCTACTGTATTAAAAATAAAATAAATGTTCTAAGTACCTCAGCTGCAGTTTTTTAACAAAAGGTAAAATGTCAAATCTGGGCAACTGTATTCTAAAACCTTAGCTAAAACAGGAGTATCTTTCATGCTGTGAGTATACAGTATCTTTATAAACAATTTCATGAATACAGCACTAATTAACTGTTAATTCTGCTTACTATTTGTTTGTAGAAGAAAAAGAGGTTTGTATTCTACATTCGCTGGGTAGGGTATTTATACTTTTGGTGTGATCTGCAATCACTAGCAGCTCTCTTTTAGAATAGTTTGTTCTAAGAAACATTGTTACATAGCTAATTAATGTCGACTTTGTCAGACTACAATTTTCTGATTGGCATCACATTTCACTGACGTGCTCAAATAAATTATATAATTGTTGCTAAACAAGGGAAACACATCTGGGAGCATCAGGAGTTAACTGTTTTAATTTCAAACAGCTAATTAAAAAAGGAGGGTACATCCCCTATATCAGTTTTTGTTGTTTTCGTTTACGCCTGTTTCCCATTAACAATAAAGACACATTCATTTTGAAGTGGAGACTGAAGCCATTGTTTGCTTAGTTTTTGTTATTGTATAATTTCAATTTGGGATTTTTTATGGCTGTTAACATTTCAATTAAAAATTGAAAGAATTCTGTTGATTTTATGAATGCCTAAGAGCGAGATTTTCTCTGCTCTATGTAACTATTGTAATTAGTGTCTTTGTTAATTAGCACAGAAATGCGCAAGGGTACTGAGGGGTGTACCATTAGCTTATTACAGACTTTTTTCATCGTTCCCTCATGACTGTGGTCCTGCTATACGAACTCGTCATCAAAATGCTAAATGCACAGGAATTGACAGCTCTTCCAGCCCTGTCTTTATCAGGGTGTTTGCCATCCCTCTACAGCAGCAGCTACGGTAAAACCCAGAGAATGCTGTAAGCAAGTTAATGTGGTGAAGTAAGGATGTTTTTCTTCTTCAGCATACTTTATTTTAAAGATTATAAAGCCCGCTACAGCTGCTGTCTATAGGCCGTGCACTCATTTCACTAGCCAACAGAGACTGGGATTCTCGAAATGGTGATACACGATGAAAACCATGAGGAAGGTTACAAGCGAGAGGAGTCCAATGGGCCTGTCAACCATTTGGTTGTTGATTTGCTAAGTGAACCAAAGATCTCATCCAGCTGTTTCTTGGAGGAAGCCAGGGTATTGGCTTCAACAACGTGGCAGGGTAGTGTGTTCCATACCCCAGCATCCCTGCATAGCTCAATGCCTTGGAAAAGGGAGTTAGGATTAGTCAGCCAGAACTGTCTTGGCTCTTGGCAAAACAACAGCTGAGCTACCACAGCTTTTGGTTGCCCGTGGCTTACGGTGGTGTCACTGATAGATGGTTCACACCTCCAAACAGCTCTTAGCATCCTGTAATGCACCCTGAGCTTGCAATGTGTTGAAAAAATTATTGAGAGGGCCTTCGGCCTTTCTTCATTCTCCCAGTTGAGCACGGGAGTCACCCTCAGCTGAGATAAAACCAGTGTTTCAAAAACTAGGTGTTTATGTAACAAGAAGTAAGAATTTGGACAACAGGAGGAAGTGGCATTACTGTATCTTTTGAGGGCCGCTTGAGGGCCGCTTTTTATTCAGTTGCAAGTAAAAGACCTGTCAGCATCTCCTGTTGTTGGGAGAATCCTGCAGACTAGAGACTTATTTTCCTTAGCCTGCTGTCTGCAAAGTAAAGAATGTTCAATTGTAAAGTGAAGGCTGAGCTCCAGCAAATTGAAGAGAGTTAAGAAGCGCTCTATTAGTAATACGCATAAACCATTTAGAAAAAGCATATGGTTTCCGATTGCAGTGAAAACTGTTACCATAAATAAATGATAATTGCTTGGTAGATATAGCAGGTATATGCATCTGAAGAAGACCACAGAGGCATGCCCAGCTCCTCTCTTCGCAACTGCAAGAATCCCAGTCCCTGTGATTTCACGGCATTAATGATTCATCTGCTCTAACAGCAACATTAAGGTTTAAATGCCTCACCACACAGTCTGCCAGGAACATCAATGGCAGCTACTGAAACAGTCCCCTTTTTTTAAAAAAAAAATGTATTTGTGTATGATAATTATTCCTTTAGGCATTCAGGCTTGTCTCTGAACAAAGTGCACAGGCAACACTGAAGCCAGCATGGGACGAATCGTTTCCTAGAGGGGCCTCCATTCCGGGCTTTGTAATCCACATGACACAGACCTCCGCAGGCAGGGAAACCCTTTCCAGCCCAGCTGCAAGGGAGTATGCAAAGTTGTTTGGTTAGGATGTGTTCCGGTAGCCCTCTCGGGCTAGGAGCCTGAACCCAAGCTATGATCTTTGACATTTTCCCTGAGATCACACCTGCCCGCAGTGAGTGCTCACAGTAAGGCACACCTTGTAGGAAATACCTCTGAAACAGGAGGTGTAGCAAATGGAAATCTCTCCCAATGAATACACATGAAAGTCGGCTGTTTAGCATCCTTAAGAACAGCATGTATACTTCTGAACAGCAAGCTGTTTGTGGAAAATTATCTTTGCAACAGTACAGCTTTGCTAAATAAGGATGAGTTGACCTATATATACAGTAAGGATTTTTTTTTCTGTAGTGCAATGTTTCTCTGAACAGAGTCTGCTATATTGAGATTAGGATGCTGTTTACAGTTCTTATCACCACATTACAGAAAATATTTCTCTCCCTAAGAGATCAAGAAAGAGCCACTGGACTAACTCCTTGTTTAAAAGGCACTGCATATGGCACAGTTTAAAGGAACTTAATCTCATCTATTTAAATCTAAGGAGATTGAGGAGACTTGATAGATGTATTCAAAAATCCTGAAAGTTATTCAAATTTAATCCAATGGACTATTTAAGCATCAGCAATAAAAGTAGGACTTTTGGCTCATAGATGTAAATTAAGAGGTAGTGTGTATAGGAACAATATGGAGCACTTCTTTACACAAAGAATTGGGGTGTCTGAAGCCATTTTAGTTGGATGAGATCCTGTGATCAGTTAGATATAATTAATCTAGTAGGCACTATCTGTCAAATGGCTGCTTCTTATCTGTTGTCTTTCTTACATTCTTCTGTTTAACCAAAAAAAAAATACTTTTGCTCTTTTCCATAACTATGTAGCCTCCTGCTAGATGTAAATCATTAACACAACTTAGCTACTCTGTACAGGAAAGTGTGAGAGGATACTAAATCTGTATATTTGTTTCTGCTGTAATAATTGTACATGTACAGTATATGGAAAAATGTGCCATTTTTCAATCAGCGCACAGGTTGTTACTGAAGAACTAATGGCGTATTTTGTTAATGAACTGGGCTTTAAAATGAAATAAGATCACATCACTCTGCTGGATTTTCACATTATAGCATTTTTAACAGAAAATAGAGTCAGTGGAATAGGCAAACACTGTTTTTGGGTCCAATTCACAAACACTATTTTTTTAATGAAAATAAAATATTTTTTGAGGGAGCTGCAGCTACTGCAAAACTTCAATGACAGGCACATTCAGGTAAAAGTTTTTTTTTCATATAAAACTTTATGTTTAATTTAAATTGGCTTTTATGGGTATGTTTCTTATTCCTTTTAGAAACTGTAATGGGGTTAACCTAGAGCCTAGACCTCTATTAAAACATATTGCAGTGCTCAAGCATAGCTTTGCTTCAAATGTAACCGATTAACCTGAAAGAATTGAAACCTTAAGCAACACGGTCTTAACAGTTCTAGTGACTTAATCAGAATGCATGTCCCAGTTCTTCTTTGGTGGAGCAGGTCCTTTTGCAGATTATAGTATATCCTGTCTTCATACCCATTATATATGAGCCTTTGATGGGTTTGTGCCACTGACGTGTTGGATGAGAACATTTGTATTATTTTAAATTCTGACTTAATCCGGTTTTCAACCAATTTGTCGTTTATACTCAGTGCTTCAGCAGTGCCATGAGGGATATAATTCTTGAACAAAAATGTACATATGAGGTTTCTTTTGCACACCTTCAGGAAACGTGATTTGATAGAGCAATTACACACAGGGTAAATAAAAAATCAGTGGGTGTTTCATATATTGTGCAAAACAGGCTAAAGAACGTGATGTTAAGGGAACAGATTTGATGGTCAAGTGACTGGAAAGAAGCACTTTACTAGCTCATTCGACTGGAAGCATAGATTAGCTTTTAACCAAAATTGCCTCCTGAAACCGTGAAAATCTAATTTTATGTCTCAAATAGGAGAATGATGGTCTAGAGAAAAACATAGGAAATCTGGAAGTGACAATGCTAAACCTTTTGAAGGCATTGTATCTGAAAAGTGGGTGAACTTGAACGAACAGACCAATGTTGAGGTACAAATGCATATGACAAGAGACAGGAGTCCGTAGAAATAATCTTGGAACACCACAACACTGCTGTTCCGGCAAGAATGTGTTCTTAAACATATCAAATTATGTTTTTAATGCACATTTGGCATAAAATCTTTGTTTTAAAATTTATGTTCTGAGATAGAAAGTGCAGGATATGTATTTTTAATTACTTGAATATTGACTTGGTGCAGGTACTTAGTTGTTTTTTTTCTATTTAAAATCCACACTACAGAAAATTCGAAGAAAATGAGAAACTGTTGCTGTAAGCAGTATATGTTCTGATATCAGTAAAAGAGCCTGGATCTTGGCAGGGTTTGTTGACTAGACATTTCCCATTTACAGAGTGTTCTTAGATAATTTCAGAAATATCAATGAAATGGAACAAAAGCAAAAAAGAACAGCTGCAGTGAAAGGCATTTGGCCAAAAAAAAAGACTCCCCCCGTGAAGCTTCTAATACAATACAATGGTGAAGAGACCTGTAGATGTGCCACTTCCTAGATCTGATTCAGCACTTCCCCCCCTCTCATCTCCTGCCTTTATCCCAGCTGTCACTGGCTAGTTAAGTGAGCCTAGCAAAGGGACTTAGACAAATGCATCCAGCTATGGTTCCTTTGCCACTCCTTCACGTTATTTTCTTAAATGAGCTTTGAAAATCGAATTTACTTGCATACACCAGGCATTGATTTGTCACGTGACAGTTGTTAGAGACGTTCCTTAATAAAACCTTTAAGTTTTCTTGTTGGTCTTTGCTTGCTTTTTTATATGTATGAGTTGCGCACTCATCTCATCTCCATCTGAACCCTGTCACAATCACACTCCAGTGTGGGGGTCACACAGTTCTTCCTCCAACAGAGGAGAGCTCTGCTGCACCAACATGCTCTGAAGAATTAATAGAGTTTAATGCTAGAAGATGGCAGCCTTTTATGTGTAAATGTTTCTAGAAGTGAAACACTCTCAGACACTGATTTACTTCTTTATGTCCATCAAACCTGAGAACCTTAACTTGCACTACACCCCATTCTTACAGGATGAAGTGTGGCCTTTGTCTTGTGTGTGTGCACCAAACGTGCAACTTCGATTACTGCATAATTCTGTGGCACATCCATTCAGGTTTGAAGGTGAATCACTGAGATCCTTCTCAAACACATAAGTTGGTGCCTCTCAGTCAATGATGTGATGTTGCTCGGGAAATTCCCAGTCACAGTCACCAATTCACAATCTAGACTCAGACCCACAGTGTTTAGACCACAGGACTCAACCAAGTTTCCTCTTCTAAAGGAGAGAGTTCTTATGATGTAAATTCTTATGCCTAAAAAGCCAGGTACTCATAGACAGGTATGCTTAAGATTTAGCAAGCTGAAGGGAGAGGATAAGTGGCAGAGGAATGCACTGTAAACAGGGCTCTAATCTTACAGTATGTGCCTCCCCTCATGGAGCCTGACTTTTTAAGCACATCGATGTCAGGCCCAAATTCAGAAGATGGAACATCCATTCCTCACACACCAGCACTTCACACTTGTATCCGATCAAAGCCGGGGACACAGGCGTTTTGCCATTCTTTTAATGAAGTCGCAAAAAAAATCACACTGGGTTACTGGTTCAAATCTGAATCTGCAGTTATGACTGTAGGTGCCACTCATACACATAACCCTGAGCTAGCCTAACAGGATGATTATAATGTATTTAACAAGGACCTGCTTTTTTACAGCACAAAGACAGTCTGCCTGTGTGTGACATCAGCAATGCCAATGAGTGGTGAGTATGATATGATATTAGGCATCAGAGAGCAAGGGCTGATACAGTGTTTTACCCAGGATGCTTCCTCCTATTATTCCCGCATAATTACTCAGACAAATACAGTACTATCAGACCAATGCAAGAAAATATTCCTTAATGAGTCATCACTGCTTTGCTCATTTGTGTCCATTTTTTTAATTAGTGTCCGCATTATTCCCCAGAGATGATTTTATCCAGCCTGTTGTTTCTAGTCTTCATTGGTGATTGACTGCACAAAGTTTGTTAACTTGTGACAAAACACTTTGGTTGTAGACAACAAACCTGAGCTGCTACCCTGTTACTTGTGCTCTTGAATGTGCTGATTTGGATAGAATTGTTTCTATCCTAAGCGATGATTTTTTTAGTTCTTTTAGGATAGTTTTGATTTTCACAATGAATTTGAAATCATGTGAAAGCTTTCTGCTGGAACAAAAAAACAAACAAACAAATGAAGTGCTTTCACAGAGCTGGTCAGATTAGTTCTGGAGTTTTTACTGTTTTCTGTTCTCTGTATTCTAATGCATAATCAGGATTGAAATTAAAAGTCGACACATTTAAACTGTCAATTTTCAGTTTGTTTTTTTCTAACTTGCCACTTTTCTTACTATAAAATAAGAATTATAGTTACTAACAACCAATGAGATTTTAATTTAAAACCTATTGTCACGTGCAACGCTTTCATGAATCAAATGTATTTTGTAATTACCTTAATTTTGCACTACAAGTGTATTATTTAGGAAAGGAGAAAGCAGTGCATATCAGCACACAGACTTTCCATCTGCCCTGACACATGCAACAAATCCCAGAAGAAAAGAATCAGACAATGAAGGTTTTGGTTTCTCTTTTACAACAGCCCTTCACCATGGAAATTCACTGATTAAGGAGGAATGGCAGAAATAAACTGGGCCACTTAGAGATAAGTTGTTTTATAATGACATATAATTTTCTGGAATAAGGCCTTCTCTCATACCCTTTTCCATTTTTTGGGCCTTTATAAAAAAGTTGCTATGGTGAAGACGCAGAGTAATTTTGTGGATGTCTATAGTTTGCTTTTCTGTACCACTTCTGTAATGGTTGTGTAAAGCTACATTATTTCTCATGCTTTTACTAACTTAAAACTGCTTTATTGCACGTTACTATGCTTGAAAAATATATATGTATCGTAAACTTTTATGGGGGTTGCATGAAGTTTTGCCGCCTTCTCAAGAACAGACCTAGATTTCTAAAACTTCTTAAACAGCATTTAAAGTAATCCAGGTTTTCATACAGAAGGGTCATCGTGCATGTCAATACCTGACATTTCTAATGTAGTTAGAGATATACTAATACTTTACTAACATGACTCACTTTAGTGTGAACATCAAATCAGAAAGGCACTCTGTTAATTTTATTGTATTTAGACAGTGAAGCTTTCTTTTTTTCTCAGAAGAGAGAAAACTGTCCACTTTGCTCTGCAGATAGATCTTATGTTGCAGAGTGTGGATTTCCTGGGTTACTTGCAAGCGTGTCGGATCTCAAATCCAAATAATAATGTCTTTGTGAAGAAGGCATGGGTTAGTAAAGCTGACATACGTATTTGATGAATGTAATGCTCCCTCATTCCGAAGGCATCATGAAGTATTCATGATTTGCAGAGGAGGTATTTTAAAATGGCGACAGGGACATGAATTCAAATGGCTTTGATTCTTTTAAAAATAAAAGAAAAATTCCACTCAAAAAACCCATGTACTGCAGCATGCCCTCTTAAGCACACAAAGTAATGAAAGGGTTGATCCAGAGGTTGTGATATGAATCAAAGTCATTCAATGACTGGCCTCTTTTTCTTTTGCCTGCACCCCCCTCCCGCACAAAAATTGAAGATGAAAATGTCTTTGTCACACATTTTTCTAGATGAATCGAAGAAAGAGAAAGACATTCACATAACACTCCATCCATCCATTTTCTAATCCGCGTATCCAGTGCAGGACTGTGGGAGAAATCAGATCCTAACCTGGCAAGAAATGGGCGCAAGACAGGAGACCCCCTGGACAGGATGCCAGTCTATCGCAGGGCACACATATACAGACACAAGACACACAGACTCATACAGGGCCAGATTTCCCAGAAGCCAATTCACCTACCAGTATGACTTTGAACTGTGGGAGTTAACCAGAACACCTGGAGGAAACACTCATGAACATGGGGAAAACATACAAGCTCCACACACATAGCATCCCAGGAATTGAACCCAGGGCTCCAATACTACAAAGCAGCAATTCTAACCACTGCACCACCATGCCTACTGTTTCACTTCATAATGCTACAGCAAATTAGATTCAACTGTCTACACGTATTTGGGCTTCCAACTTCAGTTTACACCAAACACATTTTGTCTCCCCGATAGTTTTCTCCAGACTGTCCAAAAAGTTCAATCTGAAGTTAAAAGAAGTTCAACATTAAGGGCTCATTGAATGATTTCACTTTAAATTATGAAAACAATTAGCTACTTGTGAAATAGTTAAGCACTAAAAGTCAAACAAAAAGGGTCCAGAAACTTTACAATAGTCATCAAGACAAGATCTATTAATTAACCTTATCCTAAGGTATGGAATGTGTTCGGTTTTTGTTGTGCATTTATCAACCTGGAGGAAAATGAAGGGGAAATACGTTACTAAGGAAACCTTTGCTGCACTGTGAGAACAGGCTTGAACTCCCCCGATAGCAGGGGACCTCAGACCCCAACATGGTCAGCGCTCATCATACAGTATGTTATACAGAATCTACTTAGAACATGCAGAGAAGCTCTCTTTGATTTTCAACACAGCTCAAATATGGCTTGCTCTATCAAGGCAACACTTAATACTTTGTGTGTTTTGTCTCCAATTTACCTGACACATATTATCTTGGCTTTCCCTTTACTTTGTCTATTTAGCTGTGCACTGCATTTTTTTATATGTCATACAGTAGCTGTGGTCAAGTGGGGGTTTGAAATTGCTCTGCAGGATCTTAAATTATATTGTCTTCTCTTCTTTTAATTATGATTAGATTTTTCTCCTCCTGAATATCACGCTGTAGTTGTAGTTGAACAACTTCAATAATAAATCCACTTGGAAAACCTGTACTTTACCAAGGAGTAAAATATGAAGCCGATAGGGAGTATTAACTGGGGGTGACTGAGAATCATACTTTTGTGATTTCCCAAACTCTACTTTGTTCAACTGCATGAGGGCTAAATAAGTCCGGTATATCCTGTAGATATGGTCAGTAGTCCAATGGTATGAAAAAGACATTTCAATAGACAGATGTACCTTACTGTATGCATGTTTAACAAACCTGTCATTGGCGAATATGGAAGATGATTTACCTTCATATTATTTTTGAAGGAGTTTCGATTTCATCTTACACAACAATCCAGTGTTAAGAATTTTTTTTCTGCACTGCTAAGATCAAATTGAATACTGTTGATCATGTAAACAACGTTTTTTTTTGTCAATGAGGTTTTGATATTCTGTAACTTAATAATGCATTTGAAACTCTGTATGCTTTCTAAATTATAGAAAGTTATTGGTTTAAAGAGCAGGATAGAACAGTTGCAAACAGCCAGCACTTCAGACTAACCCTTCGCTGATTGGACACCTAAAATCATTAACACTAAATATCGCACGCTCATTCAAACATATCATTTTGAAAGTGTGATGGATAATGATAGGGATGAAGTGATGGGGACACTATACTGTAATAAAAGCTGCCATTGTTTGGATGAGATGTAAAATCAAGGTCATTAAAAATCCTAGGGCATTTTTCAGAAAGGGCTGGGGTGCAACCCTGATGTCATGGCCAAATTTCCCCCTGGCCTTTACCAATCATGGCCTCCTAATAATAACCATCTAGGAATTGTCTTTCTCACCCTGTTCTCCTCCTCATTTACCTGATGTGTGGTGAGTGTCCTGGTGCACTTTGGCTGCAATCGCATCACCAGGTGGAAGCTATTCATTGGTGGTGGTGGAGGGGAGTTCCTAATATCTGTAAAGTGCTTTGAGTGGAGTGTCCAGAAACGCACTATATAAGTATAAGGTAGTAGTAGTAACTTAAAATGAATACTTATTAACTACTACAGGAATATTGTTTGTGTAAAAACGTGTCAAGCAATCCATCATAAAGTATTACACTGCCTGATGGTCAATACAGATATAGGTAATGGCAACATTTTAGAGTTTTATATATGTGGTAAACACTTTGGAATCTGAAATCTTGGGTGCCAGGAGCATATTAATCAATATGTTATCTAATGAAGATTGCTTCTATCAATCCATTTCAGCCCACCTTCACCCTTCACTCACTGCTGTGTGTGAGTAAGACTTAAGTTTGAAGACTTATGGTTAAGAATGAGGGCTGTCTGTGTAACTGGTACTTTTGAAAATGGAAGGGGTTGCGAGTAATGGAGAGCTCTTTAGAGTTCATTCTCTGGGAGGTAGGTAGCAATCCAGTAGAGATCTGGAGAACATTCACACAGTGGTTTCAATGGGCATAGGAAAACATCGCTTTGTCCTTTTTATTTCGGTTTCCTCTCCTCTGCAAAGCTGGCCATTCTTGAGCAAGTCCATTTATCTGCAGCATGTGGGAGCCATATGGAAGTGCATTTAAACCCAAAAAACAAGAGGCCACTCTTTACGCAAAGGGTTGTGGGAGCTGGATGAGATCCTCACACCATTTGACTACTAACTCCCAAACAGGCTGGATGGGCTAAATCGCCTCCTCTCATTTGTAGTCCTTTTTATGTTCTTATGTTTCATAAGTTAGGAAAGCCACAAATCCTGCAAAAAGAATCCACCCGCACTGCTCTAATGCTCAACGCAACATCCAGCCGACTAAAGGGAATGAGAGCAAAGGGATACGATTGCAAATTCCTACTTCACTAATCTGGGGGGTTTCAGAATCAGCCTGTTGACTAAACAGTCTAGAGGTCAGAATAATTAGCCAGATTTTCTCCTTCAAATTGCCAGGCTTTTGTGGATGTAAGCGGCAGAAAAACGCTGTGCCGCCGGGCTGCTTTAATTAGGGATAAACTGTGTTGGATCAGCAGCACTCAACTAACAAAGGGTGGCAGCGAGAGAGAGAGAGAGAGAGCGCCCAGCCGCTGTCTGTCACCGTCTTCACAGGAACACAAACAACAGGGACAAGGGAGGCTGTGCCACAGTGCAGTTAAATCAGCAGTCTTAACAGCGGCAAGATCACATACTGTATGCATCCCTCTCTCCTGCTAGCTGTGCCCCACGAGGAAGAGCTGGCCATCCACACATGGGAAAGAGGCAAACGCCATTTTTTCTTTTTAATGTTGACCATGTTGTCCAACCCAGATAGGGGTCACACCCTGGAGACATGTTTTGGATTGGATGAAGTTCCAGTATTCATTGCTTTACAGAACAAGACAGAAATGAGTCTGCATTATTTATGCTTGTGGGCTGTTTTCCCTTGTTTACTGAACTTGTATGAAAGCCATCAATTTAAACTTGAATCGTAATATAATTCAGAAATGAATAGATACCTGGCTTGTGCTCCAGCCTTTACTGTAGGTTTTCTTCAAGTGTGAAAGTGAGCACGGGTTATATGAGGAGTCTGACTATATAGATCCTTCTATTCAATTTCTAACTGTTTCCTCCAATTCATGATCTTGGGGGAGCTTATTTTGGCAAGCAATGGGCACAAGGCAAGATACAGCCTGGATGAGACGCCAGTCCATCACAGGGCACACACAGTCACAAACACAGACACACACACACACAAATAACAGGGTCAATTTTCCCAGAAGCCAGTTAAAGTACCAGTATGTCTGATGAAACTCACACAAACACAGGGGGGACATACAAACTCCACACAGATAGCATCCCAGGTCCAGAATTGAACACCAGTGCTGCAAGGCACATCTGTTGTGCCAGCATGCCAATACCATATACATTGAATATAAGCAATACAACTTGAAGCATGTGAGGAGCAGGTACAACACTATGATTTCCAGTGTTGTTTTTGTGGTAAGGAAAGTGCAACTGCACTAGAACAAGCACAAAAAACATGTGGTGGCGTGTCTTTTTAAGTCATGCGTATGATTCCACTTGTTTGTACCAGGGCTAAAGAAATAATGTAGGAAAGCTGGGCAGTTGTACTTTTTTTAAAGTGTCAGGCTTCTGTTTTTTTAATATAGACTGGATTAAAAATAAATAATAATAATAACCATTACATAATATTTGAATAAATCTGCTCTCTATTCATAATTCTGGTATTAATTTCACGATCACAGGGGTGTTGAGGAAAAGCTTAACAAATCCACTGTCTTTGGGGTTGTTCATTTAAATTTGGCAAGGCCGCCTACTTTAAAATTGTTCTGTGATTCGCATCTTCTCCTAGTACTTTGCGTTTTGTCCAAAGATACTCCCTTCAGAAAGTCAGTGGAGCTGTGTTACTTTTCTTCCTTTCAGGTACATTTCCATCCCACACTCTACCTCAAAGCATACAGGGGAAAATGGAAACAGAAGTACTGGTAGATCTTGTGTGAGTGTTGTTGCAGTACTTAATGGAAGGACTGGGTTGTAGATAGGGGATGACTAAAGAACAGGAGAGAGATTGTATGGTCTTGGGAAAATAAAACGCATGATCAGTTTTGTTCCATTTATAAATAATGTCCTGCGAAAAATGCTAATGGGGATATTTATCTGTTGAATATTAATGCAGAATATCCCTTGACAAAACAGAGGAGGATTTAAACTGAGCATTATACGTCTTTACAGCTGGGTGCCGAGACATCCTGTAAGTAGAGCAAAAAAAAGAAAAGGAAAATCTGAAGATTTTGCCAGGATTTAAACCAGCTCAGCCACAGAAGCTGACCCCTCTTTCATGTAAAAGTTAAGATCCTTCTTGTGTTTTTAGTCTATCTTTGCATCTTAAGTAGAAAATTAGTCTTGCAGGCTGAGATAGCTTTTTTTCCTCTGTTGTGCATTTGTTGTGCACTTCTTCCTCGCTGCTTGAGAACAGTTTACGGCAGTGATTCAGGAAGCATCTTTTAACCAACTTGCAGCAAACAACAATAAATAAATAAATGTCCTCCAGAGAAAATGTTTCTCTACAATCCCTTCGATGTAGTTCAAAGGAGGTGGTCTCATCTCCTTCTGCAGACTTCTTCAGACAAACAGCAGGCTGCCCAAACTTGCTGCTTGTTTGAGTTTTTTTTTTAAATTTCACTTTAGCTCAAGCTTAAATAGAGCTGATTGAAAGCGTTTTCTGTACAAGAACCTCACGGGAAGCAAAACGGCAAAATCTACAAGCTCAGCATCTGCATAGAGCCAGCAAAAGTGAGTTGAAGCCATTGCCACATGCTTGGTGAGCCTTTGAAATTTTCGTTTGGGTTGATCAGCATCTCTGTGAAAACTACTCTCGATGTGTGTAGCGTACGGTTGAGTTTTTTCTTGATCTCAGTTTTTCCATTGCTCTTTGTTTGGTCCAGCTTTTTTAACCCTGCAATTTAATTATTTGCAGCAATTCCACATGCAAGGAGTCTGAGCCATTCCGTTCTCTTTGTTATGATGCACTTTGTATTCCCTCTGTATATATGCGTTGTAATGATCTGCCATGCCTCTATAAGAGGGTTTTGCATGGAGAGAGCAGTTTTTTTTAAGCACAAGTATTTGAATAAAGTACCCTGTCATATTAACATGATCATCACAGAAGTATTAGAATTCCCTAGTTTCCCTGTGCAAGTACAATAAATGTCCCCCTCCTGCACAGTAGTGTGCATCATGGCTTGCAAGGGCTGATTCCCGGCTCCAGATGTCTGCACTAGCTTGTGGCTGGTGGTGTTCTGATTGTATTGTCCCTGCATCAAGGGTGCCTGTGTTAATATGGCAGGGATTTGTGTATATGACATTACCTGGCTTCAAGCTGTGTGGGACAACCAAATTTTGCATATCCATGATCGTCAGATTTGCATTACATTTCATGTCTGTTTTCATTTAGTCTCACCTTCAGCTGTTGCAAATGTGGCTTTAAAAGTCAAAAGAGGACAACTGCTCATGAGTCCATGTGACACCCATTGGAAAAATCCTGTCACTCTGAATTGACAGTAAAAGGATATCATAAATTCAGCATCATCTGCCAACTTGGATGTTTATCAATGCAATGTATCACCGAAAGGATTGCTCATAAAGAGATCAAGGCTAAATAATGGGGTAAGAAGGAATCAGAGGTCATAGCCAGAAGTCCAGAGTTAATTTCTCCTCCTAGAAAAACAGCAAAAGACATTTTGAGGTCTTTTGCATTGGAAGAAGCTACTCAATAAAACTCTTCCAATTAATATTAGCAGACAAGTTGGTCTGCATCTAAATATGGTCACCTTCAGGTGAACCCACAGAAAAACTACTCTATAAAAGTCTATTTGTTATTTTAATTTATTACAGTACTGTATACCAAACTGGAGGTTTAGAAAACCTCAAAGAGCTTGCCTAAAAGTTCTTCATGGTCCTATGCAGTGATTCTTTGATGAGACTTCTTCTGGATACACAGATCAGTACAACCAAGGTTTAACAGTCATTATAATCAGTAGACTGACTGTCCAAAGGCTGTAATTGGTGCATTGTTACATTTCAAAGCTCACTGTAAAAAATACTTAAACCCCGAATCATTCCAATCAGTCTCTGTACGTGTAGTCCATTTACATATTTTGATTGCTAGAGTATTCCATATTTTCCTTGATTGTTCTTTTCCCATGTTTTTTATTGAGTAATTGTTTAATGTGTCTCTTATACATTGGAAACCATGTTTACAATCAATAAAAATGGGCAAAACATCTATTATTGTTAAGTATAAAAAGAACTGTAACGACATAGAACAAAATCAATGATAATTCTTTAGTATTTAGTGTATTTTATGTCATATTTCTAAAATGTCTCCCTTCTTAAATAATATAGAAATATATTTAGGTTTGATCCCTATTTGTGCATACTGTATTTAAAAAATGTTACGACCGAAAAATTGTTTATTTTTTTCAAGCACAACCTTTAAAATCCTCCAGTGTTAAAGATTTTCTAAATTACGCATTTCAGAAACTAGGTTATGTGGTATTTTACAGAAAGGCGATTTGAAGCACCCAGATTGTTTTACCTGCAGCTTACCTATTAAAATTTCAAAAGGTCAAATCTATCAGTATTAAAGCACCCTGCATTTTTATTATTCACACATCATTCCTGTGGCCTGATGTTATTTTCTGCCACACTCAATAGTGCTGTAAAATGTGCTAATAAAAACAGGAGCAAGAAAGAATATTAAGTTCATTCAACCAGAAAGTCACAAATGTACAGTGTATTTTCTCCCCTTTAACTCTCAGCTCTATCTTTAACTATTGCCTGAAATCAGTTTCTTCATCAGAGAAAAATGGCTTGTGAAATTAAGCTGCAGCAGAACAACACTGTCACTGCAGAATTTAATTTTTAGGCACTCCAGTGCAATCATCTTTCCTTTCCATTATAATATATGGTGCACCAGTATAACAGAGCCAGCCAGCGTTCATTAACCTAGATGACACTAAAAATTCCTGCGCTTTGTCTCCTGGAAAAAAAAAAAACAGATTAAATATTGTATTATTTTTTTCTTAATTAAAAGTCGCCAAGCTCATTTTATTTCCTGTTGAAATATCGGAGCTTTGTTTGTTTTTAATTGAGAGTGCCAAGGCTTGTGGCAAATGAGATCTGAGAGGTTTTAGTGCTCATTAATATTTCAAGCACATTGTTTGAAAAGCTTTAGTACTCAATAAGGTGCAAAGGGAATGAGTTGGAGTGCAGAGAGTGGAGTACTTCAAAGCTGGCTAATGTTTAGGATAGTTTTTTTTTTCCAGAGGTGTGGAGGACTTTGTCTCCAGAAAGGGGTGGTTTGCCTGGCCTAGTGACCATATATACATTTCTAGATTTCGGTGTTCATTAGAGCTTGCTTCAGAGTGCTATACTGCAGAGACTATTCGGGCTCATTAAGGCTCGGGTTAACAGTACTGGAGTGATAGAGAATATGGAGTGTGCTATAATATTTTCCACAAGCGCTTGTTAAACTGGAGTTTGTTGAACTCCAGCTAAGGTTAATGGACTAACTCGAGTTTCAGCAGCGACAAGTGTTTCCCCGTAATTGAAAAAAAAAAGAAAAATGCTTGGAAGTCTCTGCTTGGTTTCCTGTCACATATTCTGTCGGAGAAGGGTAACACGTAGGACTAAAAACACAGCAGAAAGCCTCAGGCTACTACTCAAAGAGCCCCCTATTTTTAGGAGAGCAGATGTTAGGGTCAGAGTCTAATCGGAAGTGTAGAATAAACAAATTAGTAGGAGTGCGATTTGGGGTTTAAAAGGCTTTTAATGAACTGAGACCCAACCTTATGTTAGCGAAATAATTTCCTGTCATGCAAAGAAGTTAAAATGTACCTCTAAAATGTCTCTAAGGTGGATCAGCCATACTGCTAATTGACATTCCAACCTCATACGTAGGGCAGTTTTGATAGAGTGAAGACGAACAAAAAAAAAGTGGAATTCAGTTTTGGAATTACACAATTGCAGTGTTTTCCAAATTTCAATTTCCAATAAAACGGTTTGAATTTCATTCCAATAGTCTTTTTTATGGGGGCCATCAATTTATCCCCAGGAAGTGCTTTTGAAATTAAAGTCACAACATAGTCATTCACCAGCACTGGCAACCACCTCTGTTGTTTACACAGCACAGACTGACACTGCAGTGAAGCTCCGGCCATAACTAAGAAGACAAAATGTCAGCACTGAAAATGGAAAGACGTAAAATAACTTTCTCAAACCAAGGTATGGTGACTACGACCTGTGCACGGCTTGACTCATGTTCAAAGAAAAGCAGCTTGCTGCCTGACCCACGAGGTTGTTCCCTGTGTGAAAACCCTGTTTTTACCCCAAACTGTGATTTACAAAAATGATCACCAGCTTTCGTCAGTCAGCTACACAGGAAAATAATTCACTTCAACAACGCGAACAACGCAGCACACAAATCATTCTTGTTATGACTGCTTTGCATTCAATTATAAAAAATACCTCACCACTCAGTACCATATACTCAGAATAGAGCTGTGTACTACCTATTGCTCTGCAAATGCTTGATATGAGGTTTCTGGACATGGTCACCTAAGACGTTCTCAGGGAAATAAAAAGCACTTGTCATTTCTACACAGATGCCAAAATGTTTATCTCCAAACTGCTGTGTGGTCTCTGCATCAACTCAGGTCTAGGTAATGCCTAGTAAATGTTGCAGTATCACCCACTAAGCCCAAGACCAGAAACAGGACAGTCAAAAGAATAAAAAAAACTTCGATTTCCATTCTGGTGCGAAAAATGTGGTTAATTATACTCCACTGAAGGTGGGTTTCATGCAGTCTCCTGGCAGGCCCTCTCAGGGACCAGCCACAGTGAATTAAATTCAAGTCTTAAGACTTTCTTGGTCGCTGCAGCTCCTTGTGCCAAAACCCACATTTGTCTGATCAGTGGAAACTCGAAAGTGCGCAATGTCAATGACATCTAAAAAAACAGTAAGATCAGCAAAGAGGCAGGCGGTGGTGATGGGGGGGTCCAGAATTTTTTCTCCCCTTTTAAATTTCTTTCAGGATCGAAAGTGAATTAAAAAAAAGCACAGCTCAATTCAGCTGCACGTCCCTGTTTTATATCCTGGGTTGCTAGTATTGATCCAACACTTTGGGGTAGCTCGCTTACAAGACGTTCATATATATATATATATGTGTGTTTTATTGAAGAAATAAAGCATGTCACAGGAAAGTTGAATTAAAATTAAATAACACAAACATCTTTTGGCATTGATTCCTACAAGATAATCCTCTGGGGAACCCCTGTGATAAATGCCATATTTCTGGACCATTTTCTTTTGAAATCCATCTTTTATTTTAAAGAAGAAAGCAAGACACCAGCAGCGCGGTTCTCCCCATTACACGAGTAGGCCCAATGCAGACATAATAGCAGGTTTTAAAAAAAAAGTGGCTCCCTAGCAATATCGTTGTGAAAGCAAATTGGAAAACCAAGACTGTGCATGTTGGAGCTGATGATAAATCCACACTGAAGGTGGGGGATATTTGCAATTCCCTTCCCACCCCTCCGGAAAAGATCTGAATTAGGTTTTTGTCAGTGGTGGGAGCTGAGAGGCTCTGTTTTAATTATTAATGCTTCTCTTGTGCAGCTATCAGAAGCAATAAGGTGGTTAAAACACAAGGACCAGACAGACAGGCACAGCAGGCGGTCCGAGAGGTCAGGCAGCAGGAGGAGGAAGTGTGACGCTCTCAGCAGAGACACCTTCATGCCAGCAGCAGCTAACGGAAGAGAAGCAAGTTGCGCAGCACTGTAGTCAGTTCCAGGTTTTACAATCTGTGCTCTTGCGCAAATGTCGGTTACCGCAAAGAGAGCAACAATATCGTGATACTTTATCTCTGCCTCTGGGACTGTCCAGCAATCTGATGTTATCTTGTACAAGAGCTTGCAGCTTGAAAAATCCAAGATGGATCAAACTGAACTGCACTGAGAGTCCTAAGTGCTTTTGATGACAATTGTGGCAACAAAAAAAACTGGAAACATATGTTCCTGATTTATGTGCAGGTTGTAAAGTTGTGCATTAACAAGAGCATTGCTTATTTATCACTACTGTGCATAATATAAAAGCAGGGAAATGCCTGCTTGGCATTGGAATGCCTTGATAATGGGTTATTTTATGGGCATGTGTTATAAATGCTCTATTACTGCTTTTTTGTATGGATTACAAATACGTCATCTAGACTCAAGGGTATAGTTTAGCATTATTGAGAGCTAACTGATCAGAATGTATTTTAAAACAGTTTCATTACATTGACCCTGAGAACTGATAATCCCAGATACCACATGTCTTCTGGAGATCAACACATTGCAACCAAACTTCTTCACTGGTGCTTTGAATTAGAAGCCCAGGAAAACCAATGCTTAAAAGCTCAGGAAAACTGATGTCTGAAAGACGTACAGTAACTCACAGGAAAGAATATAAAGTTCTCGTTGTATAAGATAATTTGAAGTTGCACTTTAGTCTGCATTTTTACCTTAATTATTTTTTTTTTAATTTTAAGATCTTTCATTAACCCTGCATTCTGTCTTCCCCTAATTTTGTACTTGTCTTATACAGAACCTAATTTCAAATATTGTTGTACTTAATATACAGCAGACATACGGCAATTTCATTCTTATAGCTGTACTGTGAAAGTAGTAATTGTAAATGTATAATATATAATATATTATAATTAGAAAGTAATTATTTAATTATTTAGTCATTAAAAAATTACAAAACTGAAGTTTCCCGGTGGCATGATGAATCATGAATCATAATGTAATTTGAGCGGATGCTGAGCTTTGTATGTTCAAAATGAAATAAGTACGGTAGTTCGTGCTACTATGAGCAAAGCATTGTCTATATACCTTTTACGTTACCCAACATTTCTCCCCAAGATTTCAAAATGTGCACTAAAAACCAAATTGGAACTGGGGCTAATTGTAAAACACCAAAGCTTTTTCAAATCAATTCTTTGGAAACATCCGTGTGTATAATGAAAAACTGGAATAGCAATGGCTTTCATACACTGTTTTATTGTAATTTACTTTTACATGAACATGAAGAAACCTGGGAATATGATCAATGCAATGCTAATGCATAATTGTACTGTGCAATAAAAAATCCAATATTTTTAACTGCAAGTGAACCTCTGGCTAAATTGTGTTTATATGCACCCCATTTGTATTACTATCCCAGTAAATGAGCTGCTTGCCAAATTATATTCCTTCATATAAATTAAGAGTTTATTAATTACTTTGGTGTGGTATGAAACCTGCTATGTAGTACTATTGATTTCTGTTGTTCTTTAAATGTGCACCTGAGATGTTGAATTATTCTTTGAAGATATAAATGAAGCTAAACTGGTTCATTTAAAAAGCCATCTTCTATCATTAGCTTTGAGCTTATATACTCCCTTTCTCAGCTGATAATGCCAAGAGAGTCATGCACCGATAGAAAATTCTTGCCATTTCCATTCTGTTCATGTAGGCAGCTTCCACAGAGCTTGATTTACATGTCCTTACAAAATTCAAGGTTTGGGTAACCTGGCTGTAACATTTCAGCTTCCTGTGTTATGAATTGGAATTTAAGCATTCAGAATAAAATAGTGTACAGGCTCCTGAAATCCCGGTAAGAGATGCTGTCCTGTAGGTCAGACGTTGGCAGGGAAGAACCAATGTCTGCCAAGGAAGTACAAAAGAGTGAAGTAAGTGGTGTGCGAGTGGCTGAGTGCTACCAGTGTGGAGTGGAGATGAACTGAGGTACAGTATTTTCACTGGCCAGGACTAGGAATCGATGTGAAACAACTCCGCAATGTTGCCATCTTTGTGATTTTGTCAGGACTTCTCATGGTTCCTGAACAACAAAGAGTTATCAAAGTAGCTAGTGGCATAATGTCTCCTAATAGTCACAGCAGATAAAAAGGGGAAGGAGCTGTCGTGTCGTATCATCATTTTAATGAGCTGCAAGGGTTTCCTGGTAAACTAAACGAAGCCTGACATGGCAGCCGCAACCTTAATTGCTGTCTGAGCAGCACTTCAGACTTGCGTTTCAACACCTACTGTATTATTTTTCAGTTCAGAACTGGCTGGTACTTTCCTCATAACTTAGCCCTCAAGACCCCACCCAAACACCTCCAGCCTGCAGTGGGCCTTCTGCAATGAAATTTCCATCAACTTACTGTATCTCATCATGTTTAAAAAGATGTGGTTGATGTTCCAGAAACAGAGGAGGATGTTTGGGTATCACAGTACATGTTGTAGGGTATACAGTATGTTGCAAACATGGTTGTCAATTAAAAAGGGGAACGGTAGTCTTCATATGTTACATAATTGCTACATATTAGAAGAGAATTCAGACTAGATTCATTAGTTCATTTGGACTTTCAGTTAAGTGGTGTAAGACAAACGATAGGAGCAATGAGAATTGAATGTATTCATCTTCCAGATTCTGACCTTAATCAAACCCAACTGCTTACCTAAATGTGATCATTTACCCTGTCCTTTTGAAAGACGTTAGCTAGATATTATTCAAAATGTCTTTTTAAGGGTCTCTGAAGCCTTCAGTAGAAACGTGACATAATGTCCCACACAGAAATGCCGTACTGTATGCAGTATCAATATGCTTTGGCTTCGGCTTTCTTAAAAAAACATTTTGTAGTTTTATCTGTATTGATTTTTTATCAAAACTAATACTGGTAATTATTAAAATTGGGAGCATGTCTGAAAAAAATATACCTTACACACCTAGTGGGTTTTAAATGTATTACTGCAACCTCACACCCCACCCACCTCACCTGCAAAAACATTAACGTCATTGTCTTTTATTATTACATGTTACTTTTATAACATCTCTTGTACTGGGAAACAATTCAGAATGCAGAATAATGTAGAAGAGACCTCCAAGAGCCTCTCTATTTTAAAGAAGCTGGATTTGTCATTTTAGTAGAGAAACATTTACGTGTTTGTCAATAATTTAAAACTGCGTTTTATGACGCTGTGTGTTGTGAATGCAAAATGAGACTTAAAAAAGAAGTCGAGCTAAGTAGTTGGTTAAGTGAGGGGACGCAATTTGGAGGGAGCAGTAAGACCTGTAAATCAGTCACTTTTTGACCTGTTTAAGACAAATGGGCTATAACTGGATCCCCCGAATAGTGGAATTATTGTGATCTGGTTAACTTCATGTTGTACTGTACAAAATATCGATAATGCAGTTCGTATTTTAAAAAAAAAGTCTTCATGGAATTTCAACGTGAATGACGGGGGAAATCAACACGTTGATGAAGAATAAAACGCAAAAAGAAAGAAAGCCAACAAACTGAAATATTCCAATACTTGTAACCGTAGCATCTCATATGAAGAAAAATAATCGGAAACAACAAAACGCTTACATCCCACAGAAGGAGACGTGAAACGATGCCAATTTAATAAGGTGTTCACACAAACCAAGTTGCTTTCTTAATTTGAACCACCTTTAGTTAGTGTACAGTACATGAATTACACTGTTGCATCTTAAAATGGATAACTGGTTTCGCTTTCTTATAAGGTCAATGCATAAAAGTGAAACCGACTTTCGTTAGCGTCGCAGCTCCCTTTCAGAAGGCAGCCACAGTACACGCTTGCCGTGTTGAAGCCAGTGCTGTTGAGAGACAATGCCAGCTCTGTGTAGTCGGTTACTCTTTGCCATAGAGCGCTTAACGTTTTAACACGAGCAGCTCCATCTCTCTCCGCGCGGAGAAAAGGCTCGTATTAATGCTGTCAACATTGCCTCGGCTAATACCAACGGTACCTGATGTTTAGATGCCCCATATGCATGCCTCCCCTCCCTTTCGCCATGCCTCCCCACCCTCCTCCCTTCACACACACACACCTCCCCCGTACCCTCTCCATACCAGCCAATCAGATTCTACACCAGACTGACAGATGGTCACATAAATGGGAGTAAAAAAAAACCCGAGGTGCTAGCACAAGCTAAGCAGTTTCAGTGAAGGTTCTTCCCTTTTGTTTTTTTTAATTTCCCCTCTACCCTTTCTTTCCAGCAGCCCTTGAATAAAGAGAGGAGAGCTTTTGCTCCCACCCACTGCTCAGCCTCCGACGAGAGGCACGCTCCGGCTCATATTCGTTCAGTCACTCACTCTCCTCCACCCGCTTGTCCTTGGAAATCTCACGGTCGGAGGACTGACTTTCCCCCCTGTCTTTTCCTTTCTTCCGTTCTCGAAAAAGCAGCCTTCTCGCAGTACCTCCTGTTACCTTTAGAATTTCGTTTTCAACCTTGTACAACAAGAATGGTCATGGTGAGTACGGATACCTCGTTTACAAAGTCTTGCCTTTCTTTAACCTTCAAAAAGTGTTCATTGATAAAAAAAAAACAACAACCCGATATCTATTTATATATATCACGATTTGGGTTAGATACCTACAAATTAAGCGTGCGGGGCGGATATCGCCTGTGTGTAGGAACGTTCCGGTAAAACTTGGGCAGGGTTTGTGCATGTGAATTTACCTATTCATCATTGTTTTTAACCGTTACGCAAACAGAGGTGTTTAAACGTGCAAGATAAATTGACTTGAATCTGTGGTGTTTCGGCTCGCTCGGTTGTAAGAGAGCTTGTCGCTGCGGTGCGAGTGACAGCAGTCCGCGTGCACAGGTGTCCGTGTTTCTCAGACTGCACGACAATAAAGGATGCTGAGGTGTAGGTGTGTAAAGACTTGATTGACCGAACAGAGATGTTGCATACAGCCGTACAACTCGACTTCTAAAGTGGGGTTTCTCTCTAAAAGGCATCTTGGTGGTGTTGACTAGTAGTGTGTGCATGAAACACGTTGAATTCTAAAGACTGAAAAAAAGAATACTGAATACTATTATTTTAATGTCGTTGTGTCAATAATGATAAATATAATGATTTTGTTTTTACTCATTAGGAATGATTTCATCTTTTAACACCGTCTTGTAATATTATTTTGTGTAGGCTACACAGTGTAGGTGTTACCATTATTTTTTTTTATTAGTTTTAACACTCATGTTTCTGGAAAAGTCCTGGAAAAAAAACTGGGTAACAGGTTGCTTTGTAAGACGGATTTTCAAATTAGGTATAAATGCTAAAATACACGAGCCACGTTTCTACTATTTAGAGCTGAAATTAAGAAGTGAACCTTTGCATAACGATCTCTTAGTTCCCGCTCTGTGCACCGTAAACTAACCCGTGAATGACGACAAGAAAAAAAAACGGAAACTAGTGTACCTTAAACATTATTTCCTCCTTGAATTAAGTATCAGGTTGCAATGGCAATATTTCCATAGCGTGTGCGTATACAGGGGTTTGTCTAGAAATTTACACATAGAGTCAGCCTGTTATTAGGAGCCCGTGGGTTCCTGTGCCGTACTGTAATTATCGGTCTATGCTACGCGCACATGTTAAGGCAAACAGCGGCAGAAAGGGATTGCGCGCTGCCCAGGAGCTTTTTGCGGGCGCCGCGTGCCAGGCTGACAGAGTGAAGGTGTTAATTTAAAAGAGAGGGACGGATGGGCGAGGGAACCAGTGAAATCGCTGCGCACTGCCTTTCCAAAGAGTAGGCAGCTCTGACCTCACAGAAAAAAAAAGGAGGAGACTGGAGTGGGTTGCAGCGCAGTGCTCATGCCGATGCCTTTGCATTGTCGCCGAGCCTCTCTGGAAGGAGGAATGTCTGCTTTTACAAACCGCCCTCTGTCTCCCAGTCAGTGAGAGGGCACCAGGGGGGAAATTCGCTTGAGGGAAGAAATCTACCTACCGCCAGTTCACAAATGGAGTGGAATGGGTTTAAAATGGTAAGGAAGTGCAGCCGTTGTTCTGCCCTTTCATCCGATTGCCTGCAGCCGCACTCTCCTCCTCTTCTGTTTAGCCGCTGTGTGATTTATTGGGATTCCGAGAATTGGCTGAATACTTCTTTTTTTTTTTCTCTAGTGCAGTGGAGTGTGGTGTGAGGGGGCTCGGGGGCAGGTGATGGAGAAGTCTAGGACGGACAGTCTTTTGAAATATAACACTGAGGAGCTGGTGTTGCAAAAGCCTGCTCTCTGTCTGGATTGTACTTGTCTTTGTTAAAATTCTTGCCTCAGATTCGCATATGCTGTAAATGTGTAAAGACAGATTGTCTTGTATAGGATATTAGTTGCATGTATGTATACCTTCTTGCAAGTCATGCATGTCTTTACATTAATTTTCCATTTTTTTTTAGATACGCGCACGCACAGATGTAAGTACACAGTGCATGGCCATTGCAGAAGCACATAGGCAGGTGCCTAAAGGTGTGATGCTGCTCAGAACAGTAGCTGTGTGTGCGTGTGAGTGCTTGTGTGTGTGCACGCGTGTCTCCCCTCTGTAAGCTGGTTTTAAGGAATCTCAGCACAGCGTCTACAGCCTCTGATACCAAGGGTGATGGACGCTTCTGTTCAGCATGCGAGATGCGTTTTTCCCTAATGTTCCTTTTTTCTGGAGATTACTGCTTATTGTTAGCAATGGGCTTACAATTGTAGCTTCCCACGACTGTCAGTGCCGGTAGGGAGGTATTGCGAAGTAGAGACTTGAGTTTAACTCATCAGGCTTAAGGGAAAGAGTCCAAGACTGGTCTTAGGAACTTCACAGCAAGAACGTTGTTTTTTTTATCTTAAATCGAAAATAAGTCTTTCCCCACTGTGATGTTTTCCCAGCTTCTAAAGGTTTGAACTTTCCTTTAACCGTAGCATCACTGTGGTTAATTCCACCATTAAGCCTGGACCTGGTCTTGGATGTGGATTCAAAATTGCAGGCGTTCTGAAGTAATCTGCGTATCAGATTTTAAAATGTTTCTTGGCACACCTCAGCTCTCTCAAAGGACTGTGTCTTTTTTTCTTCGAAGATCTGATCAGATCTCCATTGCGCTGGCCAACCCATTGGTCTTCCCCTTTCTGTTTCCGTTTGAAACTGCGGAATGATAGCGGCGCAGTACAAGTCAGACTAATAAAAGGGCTGTGGACGGGAGTCCACGCTTAGCGGTGTCCCATAGTGCTGCATCACGGGACAGGGCCCTGGCAGGCAGACGACAGATGACACGCAGTGTTTACAGTGCGGAACTGCAGACTCTCCTCACAAGCCACCCCTCTCTCTCTCTCCCATCTGCGGAGTCATCAGAAGTCTGCTCTGTTTGCTGTCAGAAGGTCTTTCCTCACACATGGCTCTCCAGCCACATCTGCAGCTGTGACAGCGTGCGGGGATACAGAAAGCGCTTCATGTTGACCTCCTGGGCAGTGGTATTTTAATGCTAATAATGGGGGGGGGGAGTGCTTGAGATGAACTGCAGTTCACCGCCGTGTTTCGGTTTTCTGAGAAAGGCGAGGAAGGCTCTGGGCACTGTTAAACAGGGCTGGCCGTGGTTATGTCGCTCGGAGGGCTTAGAACAGGGGAGAGTGATACAGGCTCTGCTGGTTTTGCACTTGTCTCTGCAGTGTGAGAAAGGGAAGGCGCTGGGTTCACGCAGGAGGGATGGGGATATGGGGGGGCCAGCCTGTGTTTAAGTCACTGACAGGGACAGAGAGAAAAAGAGGGGGAGACTGATTTACAGTAGACAGATGCGAGGGTCAGCACTGTCTTCTCTCTGTGCCAGGAGCTGAAAAAGCATGATCTTCCAGGAACCCTCCCTGAGCGTCTTCAAAAGAAAAAAATCCACTGGTGTAAAGAGACCAAGCCCATAGCATGTCTCTCAGTACAGCTGACAAGTAGATGGATGTATTAGGACAGCCACAAAATACAGCATAGGAATGTGGCAGTGTGCTGTAAAAAAAGATACATATTCTATAAAAGAGATGATCGAATCTTGCTGTAGCTTCAAACCAGCCTTCTATAAGAAGCCTTACAAGCCCATTGCAGAATCATTTGCCCAAAATGTGTAGCCATGGTGTATTGTGGCTTTTGTTTCTAAATTTTGGGACTGGCCAAAGTAATATAGTTATCTTTTTTTCCAAGTCATTTTTATACAGTATGTGGACACATTTTTATTTCCAATATTTATTTTATTGGTTCACTATTATTGTTTTCAGTACATGTAGCCTGATGCCATCTGGTAGACAATCATGTGAGTAATTGGACGTACAACATTAGCTGAGTCCAGTTTTGTAATCACCCTTGTTGCAGAGGTGATATTCCGAACATAATGTTGCTGTATAATAACCAACTCGCCCGGAGATAAAAAAAAAATAGCGTGTTTCGTAATGACTGGAGATGACACATTGAAAGGAGATGACTGGAGATAAAACGTTCTGTTTTATTGTCATCTTAAACTCCACTCTACTGGTTTTCTTTTAATAATATAAAAAAACTGTAGACACAACGCTGGAGGATGAAACTCAAATTCGGAGGAGTTTATTACCACATTAATCTGAGTTTATCTGCTGCTTTTGTTATTCACTCGTTTAGCTTTGCATTCAACTAGAGATCCGCTTGTGTTGAGTAAGGGGACAATTAGTGACAGGTGGATATATGCACAAACATGCCCAAAAGAGGAGATAGCTGAAGATAAACAGAGGAGTAAGACTGACCGAAGGAGACAGAGGGGCAGCAAGGCTGAAGAGCACATAGGTGTTAAAATAATCTCCAGCCTCCCAGTGCATGGCAGGGTTTTTGTATGAGGGTCCCTTGTAGGTTTTGACTTATATTAAGACTTTAAGCAATTGTTGTGAAATTAAAACATATTATCATGCATCGTGGTTAATACCACGAATACCGATTCCTAGGCGGTACTGAATTCCTTCTTCAGGTGTTATTAACCAGTAACTCAAGCCATGTTAATGTACTCCCGCTGATTAAAATTATGGATTTCAGATCGTCTCTCCATTGCCTCACCTAAAGATGGTGGCTGGCGTTACACAGGCATTTCTCACTGGGTTCCTGTGTGCCCATTCAGTACCTGTGTCGCAGCACTGTATCCTCGCAGACCGTGGATGCATTTTCAGAGCCTAATGTCACTGACGTGGCACCACAGACTAGTGCTGTGCTTCTGCGCCTGGTGACTGACTGATAGCTGCCAGAGGTGTTTGTTGTTTAATTGTCTTTTTTAATTAAGAAGTCGGGGAAAAAATATTCCAATAGACTGCTATAGGCAATCACATTAAACTCATCAGTTAAAAAACTACTGAAACACGTACTGTATTACACAAATTTACTGTATGGAGTGCCCAGGCTCTGTTGGAAAACCATCTAGTGGTTTTACCTTTAGTTAGTAAACCTTATTTTTTCTGGATTCTAGGTTTGAGAGTTCGTTTTCCTGAAGAGATTTACATTTATTTTATCCTTTTTGGTGCAGAGATGATCAATCATGTCAATCCATTTTATACTATATACAGTAAATGCTGCCTTGGTGTTAGTGTGAGACTCAATGCAGTTGTTAATAGTACATAGAATGACTATGAATTTATTGATTTAACTCCAAACCTCTTAGCGAGATAGAACATAATCTGCTTGTAAAGGTTTAATCGGGAAGGTAAAACATCAGCGTGATGCTAGTGTCTGAAGTAGGAAACAGAGTATGTGCTACAATATCACATTAGTGATATTATAATATTTAGAAGTACCTTTTAATTTATCTGCCACCTAGGATGACTCATTGTTCTGAAGATTTGAAGAACTGTCTGAGAAGGCCTTGCTGGCAAAACGTGTTTTAATATGTGTTTAATATAAAAATTTAACATGGTTGGTGTTTCCCTTGTGGAAAAACAGCAAGGCGACAACTTCCTAACATTGTTTATATGAAGCTTAGTTGCCATGCAGTTTCAGTAATTCATTAGCTTATAATTAGTCAGTTGGAATATTATATTCTATCATGTTACCGGTCCTGAAACAACCACTTTCCTACCTTAACTGAGGATGCCTGGTTGAATAACCTGCAAAATCCTTTGTATACTGTTGGTTTTTAATGGCTTTCCTCCGTATTATACCTAAATACAGTAAAAGGCATTTGGCTAAATTAGGGTTTACGAGCTAATGATATTTAGATAAGCCATTCTTACTCTTTTGTGTCTCTAGTAATGTGTATTTTTATTTCATTTTTTTGGGGAGAGAGGGGGCTAAATATACAAAACTATCACTGAACGTTTTAGCCAACATTTAATAGGCTTCCAGAGTGATTTTTCTTTTATCTTTTCAGAAAGCTGAAATGAACAGATTCTGCTGTGGGGGAAATACAGAGAAGTGTAACCAGCTTCCAAAAATGAAGGTCTAATTCTTTTGGCAGAAATTCAGAGAGTCACAAACAGAAGATAATCAGCTATAAATGGTTAGAATGGAGAACAAGCTTATATACAGAGGACAAGTTCTTGTCTTTCCACGGTGCTTTTCATTTGTGTTTTTTCAAAATGAAAAGAGATCCGTGGAGTAAAAATTGGGTGATGGATGAATTCTTCTCTTTGCCAGTGAGATTGTGAAAGTAGTCCGTCTTTTTTTTCTTTTTCCTCCTCTTTTTTTACCTCCCTCCTTTGTTTTAATATTCATACAGACATTTTTGGTTTGAGTGACAGTTTCTCCTGAGACTGTGCATATTCGCGTGCTCCTCTGATCTGCGTTTTGCATCCCAAGGAAAAAAAAAGCTGTCGTGTTGTGAGCACAGCTACACAGTATTGTGTTAAAGTAAGAGGAAAGTCGTCTAACGCGAATCATGTTGAAGGACGTTTCAAGGTCATTCATGTAAGAGGGTTTCATTCTTTGTTTTCACAATATCAGAGGCTTTAAACATTCTACGATTTGTAATGCAGGTAAATTAATTTTAGGTTAAACTCCATTTTAATCAGTTGCTCATCTCATGCTGATTTATTTAGATTGAAATGTATCAAAAATTACAATTTCCCAAGCAATACAAATAGAACAATTGTAAAGGCAGTTTTTTTTCTCTCTAAAACGGGTTGAATGTCAGTTTTTGTATTGTGAAAAGGCAGTGCTTTCTTTGCAAACAATCTGACTTTTTCAGTTTGGAGGATGAAGTAAACTACCAGTAGAAGAATGCTCACTTTCGACTAACTGAGGTGATGCAAGTGTTTGACCCTTTATTCACTTTAAAGGGCTGTAGTAGTATATAATTTAGACATTTGTGACTGCAACAAAAGAAATTTCTTGAAAATGAAAGCAGCCAAACATTGTCTTTTTCATTACCCTGTTTGGAACCTAACTTTGTGACTTGCTTTGTAGTAAGATATACATATGGTTTAAAACAAAGCAGTCAATCTTTTAAAATTGATTGTCACTATGGTGCACAATTTAAAACTAAAGAATGGTATTCATTAGATTAAGAAATGCTACGATCGGGAAACAGATAGACTGACCTTGTAACGGTAACTGCCTCAGACACTGCTCAGTCTTGTTGCTAACACAGAAATGCTAGACAAGCAGAATACGAACACACAGTTTATTTCAGTATCACCCATTGCGCTCAGTTGGATCTGAAAGACAATACAAAGCACACACGTCATTCTTCAGTGGGGAAATTCTCCACAATTTAATGGGCCAGGTGTTAATGCAGAACATAATGTTTTTAAGGTTAATTCCAAGAAAAGCAGTCTCAATTTTTACCTCAGATTCATTGTGTCAATGTCAAGATATGTGCCATAAAGTAAAATCACAGTTTATGACTACATGGTATCATTACCTACAGTATACTGTAGGTCCAGTTGCAGCTGAGAGAGACATTTTGCTTTTGGTTTCTGTTTTTGAAACACAATCAAGTGATAGATTTTTGCTTCGATAGAAAAGCAGTTTTTGAGTGGTGTTTCCATTCGGAAAGCCAACCTATGCATGCTTTCAAGTTTTCATCCTTATACATGCATTGTTTTTCAAAGCCACAAGAAGCCTCTGTTTTCAGTCAGAGCTAGACAGGTTTTAATTCTTTGGTATTATTTGATGTCAAGAAACAGGCTGTTCATAAAGATGTGTCGAGTAATGAGGTGGAAATTCTGGCGTAATGCAGAAATAGTTGAGAGATCGTGCAGCTATTTCCCAACCAAAAAATAAATGAAACTGCATACTGTACATCTTCGTATTCCTTAACGTTGTGAAGCTTCCTTTGCGGGTCTGTGACAGTGGGCTGCCCAGCCAAAAGCACAGACTGTACAGCTGTATAGATTTCAGAGAGAAAGAAGAGCTCTACCTTCCTGGTAGACATTTCTCCTCACCAAACAATGCAGAATGCCAAATTGTATTTGGCAATTTAATAAGGGACTGACCTTTCTAATGTTACCCGGTGCATAAAAAACGAAAAATCCAGCACTTTTCTATTGAATACAAAACTGAAAAACAGTTCTTTCAGATTACTGTTGTTTGTTGTATATACAGTACTATGCAAATCTGCCAGGTTCCACGTTGGCAACCTTTTATTTTCTTACACAGCTTTTGGGCAGGGTGTGTACCTAGTGGACTTGGCTTCTTTGCTTATTAATGAGACATTTTCTGTATTGCTGGGATTCAGACTATCTGGAAATATTAGCGTGCCCTTTTAAAAGAGCTGCTACTCACCCATAAACAAATTACATAACCATTTTAAACTGAAGTTGTCTAAAGAAGTCTCCCTTGGTGTAAATGGGCACCTATAGTTCTCTCTCTCTCTTTCCTAGCATTAATCCCGCATCAGCAGGGTCTGCTTGTCGGCACACCAGTCTCCATTTGGTTGTTTGAACCAAATCTTTGAGCTGACATTGCTATTAACTGCAACCGAGAAATACTCCAACCGGCGCGTCAGTCCGCCTGTCATCAGAGTGGGGGGGGGGGGGAGGAGGAGAACAAAGTAATGTAGCCACTTCATAGAGGGGGATTATTAGGAGGCATGGGAAATTTGGCCAGGACGCTGGGGTTACACCCCTACTCTTTTCGAGAAACACCCTGGGATTTTTAGTAACCACAGAGAGTCAGGACCTCGGTTTTACGTCTCATCCGAAGGACGGCACTTATTTACAGTGTAGTGTCCCCGTCACTATACTGGGGCATTAGGACCCACCTGGACTACAGGGTGAGCGCCCCCTGCTGGCCTCACTAACACCTCTTCCAGCAGCAACATAAGTTTTTCCCAGGAGGTCTCCCATCCAGGTACTGACCAGGTTCTGACCAGGCTCACACCTGCTTAGCTTCAGTGGGTTGCCAGTTGTGAGTTGCAGGGTGATATGGCTGCTGGCATAAAGGGGCACCTATAGTTCTTTTCTAGATTTTTATTTTGTGCTTTTTCTAATTATTTTTTGGGATTCTCCTGGTGTCCAAAATTAGAAACACATCTGAGATTGGTTGTGTTTAAAAAGTTTTTAAAGGCACTAAAATGACAATATTACAGTTGGTGGCTAAACCATTACAAATGAAAGCCAAAATAAACACAGTCCACTGCTATTGTGGTTTTGTCATATATGTATAGCAGTCTGGAAATATGTATTAAGAATAGTAAGAATAATTTGCATCCTACGACCCAGTGTAGAACTGGGAAATAATGGTGCAAGTAGCTGATATTTATGTGGTTCATTGTTAGAAAACAATGAAAATGTATATTACATTTCTTTAGATACTGTAAGTATCCACGTACGGATGTGTTTTTTTTATTATACTGTATATTGTCCATTAGAACACTTCAGTAATGGATGTGGTCTCACTGTAATGAAGACATATATTGAGCACAGTAAAACAACACTGTAAAATCCACAAATAACATTGGTGATGTTGTGGTCTTTATCCTGTGCATTTTATAGAGTCAAATATAAAATTAAATTTAAAAGCACCCACATTCTGCAATGTGTGACAAGGCGAGCAACCGCAATGAAACCTGCAATAGCAAGCATTTCATGGCAGTGTGAATACATGTGGCACAGTATCCAGTAGCAGTTGGGGAGAAAAAAATGTAGAAACATTTACATTCTAAGCAAGTCTTGTACTGAAAGGTGTACTTCTGAAACTATGATTGCATTTTATGGTGCTGCGCTTCGCTGTACAGCCTTCATTAGTGCATATGTCCGTATGCATTTTAGCCCCTGTGCGTTTGAAATCTCTTGTCCGGATGAGTGGAAATTGTCTTCCAATTTCTTTACACATTTCTAGTCTGCTTTGTACAGTTACGAAAGGATTTGTATTCATATATCAAAAACCTGACAAATATACCATTAACTCAGTTTCAGTTCCTGCTTTAGATTTTGTGTCTGGATTACAAATTATGCAAGTGCTTAGCCTGTGTATCTTACAACATGCATGATGTGCTGTTTGATTTCCTTTCGCATACTCGAAGGACAGCAATTGGTTTTCACTTATAAATCATTTGACACTAGCTAACCTTGCATGGGTGACTTTATGCTTTCAAACAGAGAAACATTCAGCAATCGGGTTGGTAAGCGCAGGGAACTGTTCCTGCAGGAAGATGCATTCGTTTTCTGGGAGCGAGTCTCCAGCACTCTGGAGCAGGGTCAGAGATAGAGTTAATCTAATTTACAGCTCTCATTCATTAATATGTCCGTATGTAGCTGTTGTCCACATGAAGCAATTCTTTTCCTGCTGTCTTGAAATGCATTAGAAGTTAGACAGCATGTATGCGTGAACAGTGTTTTGGAGGTGGAGGCCATGAATCCAAATTAGTTGCTCATGTTACAGTTAGAATACAATCTTTAGTATCAGCGGGAGCTACCCGACTGGCCACAAGACTGTTCTCACTACACCTTGTGTTGACAAAGTAAAATGCAGCTTTGAACTGGGAATTACTGCCTTTTAGGTACCCATCAGTTTGCTAAGCATGCATTGATTACTTAAAAAACCACTGACATTGCAGGCCTCTGGAATCAGCTTGAAAGCAGGCCTTTTCCCATCACAGTGGAAAGGAATAAACCTGGTCATGAAACAAAGCCACCTTTTTTAGACTAGAAATTTCCCAGCTCAGCTGCAAAAGAGGGCAGTCAAACTCCTGTTTCCGACTGCAGATGGGATTGATGGTGATTTGTGAGCTGGTGAGGGATCAGTAGGCAGAAGGCTGGTAGATTGAGCGGCAGGGGCTCTGCAGAATTGCACTCCTGGGGTAGGTGAGCTAATTCTCCAGGCTATTTTTTGTTGTCTGGAACAGACACAGGACTGTTACCTGTTCCACGCACCTCTTAGCCTTTGATGCAAATCATTCAGGCAATCTTAATAGACTCTCTGACGCTTGTGTGTTTGTGCATGTGCAGACCTAGCCTGACAGCAGGTGCCGAGGGACCAGAGCAGTAGGTAACCATCACAAGCACTTCCAGTTCAACTCATTGTGACCTGCAGCACGAGCTAAAAATCCACATGGGCTCCACGGCTTACCAGCTTTCAAAGACAGGATTCCTACAAGTGCACATACCGTATTCAGTTTTTTAATTAAAAGCACAGTTTATTTCAGAACCTCTTGAGGGAGATGGGATTCTCATTGCTAGGCTACAGACACTTTAGAGACTTTAACATGAATATAAGAATAGCTAGCGTCGTTCATCACTCCTACATAGTAAAGAGACTTTCAATAATTTTTCCAAGTTTTATTTATTGTTTGGAATCTATTTTCACCTAATGAAATGGAAAATAAATGATTGATTTACATTTAAAATGGGTAGCTGAACACAAAGGGTTTAGTAATTTATGTAGATTCCAAATTCTTTTGTTTCATAGAACCAACTCATGCACAAAATACGCTCTCTCAGCCATCATCTTGCATAGTTGTAGAAAAGCCCTTCTAGAGGAAATCAAGCAATATATTTGTTATGAAGAACTATGGTTGCATTGTTTTACATTTACTGTATTTACAAAATAATCCAAATAGAATACCTTTTTTTCTTTATACATTTACTAATTAAAATTACTTTCACCCTATATTTTGACTGAATATTTTCACTGATGGATGTGCAGGTTTCCCATTGAACGAGATTGTTAAAAGTGTTCTGCAGGGGAACAGGTGGTGGAGCCAATTGTATTTACAGTATACTGCTTCGATCTGTCAATTCAGTGATCATTGACTCTGTATTTCATAAGTTACCAGTGTGATTGTTTCTAGGGCAAGAGTTACAAGCTAAGGACACCTTTACAATACATTCCAGTACACAGTGCTGGTACTACCATCTTCTTTCTGAAATGATTCTTGAAGACCAACTAATGATTCTGTACAGCAGAATAATCTGCAAGCCATGACATGCTCCATGTTAAGGCCATTGCAACATGAAGTAGGCTAAGTATATTGGTTGTTTTAAGGAGGATGAATTAACCCATTAGTTTTATCAGGTCACAGTTCCCAACATCAGTCCTTGAGAAAATCCTGAAGATTTTCTAGGTGTCACAGTTTAAGGCCGGAGCGAGAGCTCAATAGGTACAACTACCTGGTACAGTAAATTGGATTAATTCACTCTTCTCCACCACTCAGAAGCTGTTGCTGATTTAAAAAGATCTAGAAAATCTGCAGCATGGTGGACCTCATAAGGACGATAGAATTTGTAATGCGTACAGTACTTGATTGTTGATGGGTTTGTAAGGCATAAATGATATGAAAAGTACATCAGACTTCTCAAACTTTTCTTTTGTCTTTCTAGTTCATTAGATATATGATTGATTATTTCAGCTGGGGGTATTTCAAAACCAGTACATCACACTGCAAAACGAGGTCTTTAGATCATATCTAGTGGACAAAAGAAGTCTGAAAGAAATTATATAACATGCTCAATCTGGAATCCTTAATGCAGACTTTAAAGAAGAAAAAACTCCAGAACTGATTGGAAACTCTGGCCAAAGATACACTATTAATCTATCAAGGCATTTGCCTGAACTGAGGCAGGACACAAGGAATTGAACAATAAGTTAAACTTGTAGTACTTTCTAATGACTGGAAGCATCCCTGAAAGAGTGTTAAAGCAGTAATTTCATTAAAAATGCCTTTTTTTAGGTTAAGTCATTATGATTGCTATTAGAATATTTTAAATAGGCAATTTCCTACTCTGTACTTAGAACGAAAATGCATTCTTTCAACCCAGGCTAGTGTAATTGCTTAAAAAACCTTTACTAATGATACACTAAATCTAGCAACCACATATAGATTCAAAGAAAATACAAAATAGCACATCACATGTTACAAAGGTATTAAGAAATTCAATCCTTCCCTTGAAGTTGAAAATTAATTTTAAGATTTTGTTTTGTGGAAAAACGTACATGCATTACATGCAAAGCCATTCAAGATGGTTTCAGAACAAGGCAGAGTACAACAGAATATAAATCCACAAATTAGTTTTCCAAATGCCCCATTTACACACCAAAGTGAAGATTTTTAGAAGTACATGAGCTACAGAAAGGCCTGTGAGATTGTAGTGTCGTTGGTGCATTAGTCTCTGCTTGACCTCCAAGTATTGTGGGTCTGAAACATAGATGATGGTCAGGACAGTGTGTTTCATAGGAAGGATAAAGGTCATAGCAGTAAAGTCCATTTCAGTATCACTCGAAATATGAGGCTTTTGGCATTGATGTATCCTTTATCAGGGAGTTCTCATGTTTTCCCCCAAACAGCCATTCTTGTGATTCTGTGGGAAGCTGCAGTTGGGCGAGTGACTTTCATTGAGAGTACGCTCATCCTCTAATTGGCACTAACTCTCCTGTCAGGGGCTGTGGAGCCTGTAACATGCCAGATGTCCACATTCTCATCAGAGTGGGCACCAAAGACATTACCCAGTTTTAACAGAACTGGCGATTCCAAATCGGGCAGCTGTATGAAAAAATAGTTATACTACATTGAGCAAAACAAAATACCAATTAGTGCAGAGAGTAATATATAAAAGTAGTAATTCTATTTTTTTTAAAAGAGAGACCACCGTTATGAATAATGTATATTTAATATGACAAAAGTAACTTTCTGTTGCAAATATTTGTTTAGCTTTGCAATATGCAGGACATCATGTATTATTGACTAGGTTTTATTTTATTTTGGAGAATTATGGCATATCAGTTCAGATTCATAAGGGGGAAAACTATGTTTTACTTGAGTTGGATATACAGTATATGGCAATGCTGATGTGTGCGTATTTGTGTTTGTGTGTGCCCTGTGACGGACTGACTTCCAGAGGATGGGCTCCGGCTCCCCCCGTATTCGATAAAGCAGTTAGAAAATGGTTGGGTGGTTGGATATATTATAATGTAATTATATTCTGAAGTGGATGAAGCTTCACTTGGCCTTTTTTTTTCTCCTGCAGTGTAATTGAAGGAAAATACATTAGAAGAGTTCACTGCAATACTCTTCAAAAGAGCAAACAAGTACCAGTTAACAACGTGACTTAACAAATATGAAACCGAAGAAGTTCGCTGTAAACTTTAATTACATGTTCGGAATCTCCTACGCAGTTCTGCAGTCAAACAAGATGTAGGAAGGAATGGTCACCGTTCTGTTGAACGTGTACTGAGGATAAGGCCGTGGTACAAATCCAGTACACAGACTCTAGGGTTGCATGTAACAGAGCTGGTACATGCAAAACTTTGCATATATTTATACAACAGCCATTGAGCAATTGGCTGATGCTTATTGGAAGAATGAAGAAAACCTTTCACTATGTTTTTTGCTACATGAATCATACTGGCATTTGACAGTCAAGATGCTTGCAGGTTTTCAAGCCTCTATTGGTGTTACCCAATGTGCAAGGGCAGACCTGTTGTACACATTGCAGTTAACCATGTTATTGTCTCATATTATCTCATACAGGAGGGTCTTTTCCATTTTGCTATTGAGTCACAAGAGCGTCTTAATGGCCCTTGGCCAGTCTTTTCTGACATGAAATGAGTGAGAAACCTGCTCATTCCAGACCATTTTTTTAAATACTTATTTAAATCCGGCAACATTACTATACCACCAGATGAGAACTGCAATTAAAGAAAAACTTGTCTTTCTACAAGGGCCTTGTATCTCAAGCAGCAGTCACAGAGGCACAAGTGAAGAGAACATTCTAACTTATTCTAAGGTACTATATTCTGTTCCCCTTTGAAACATTGCAGATCTTTTTTTTATGATGCATAGCAAATGGCCTTCTGCCTGCTCTGCCACATTATCCCCCTATTTGTCACTTTGAAGAAACAGAATTCCATTACATTGGATATCATGCCTACCTTAAGGCCAGCACAGGAATCCCTACACAATTTAGCACATTGTGCAGTAATTGAAAGTGCTGTGTGATTCGTAGTCCCCTTCAGCCTCCTATAGTGTGCTTTGTTCTTTGCAGCAAAATCACTGTAATGAGGTTTCTGTGCCCATTCAAAACAAGAGTCTGCTGAGGCTGCTGTTACATTCCAGTGCTTTCTTGATGTGTGCGCTAGCACTGCCTTAAATTAGTTTTGTTCTAGAAATGAATGGGAAAAAAACATACTGAAGAGAACACCTGGAACAATTAGAAATCATTCACTAGGTACAATAGAATTTCTGCTGCATACAAAATCCTTCCATGACTAGCTCTTGAAACGTAGCCCTGATACCATTTATTTCTAAGTCACTTGACAACCTAAAGCAGCTGCTGTTTGTTTCACTGGCGGAACATGCGCTTTTCTGGGGCGGTGTTGCACACTGTGCTACACACTGTTTCAGCGGAAATTTTTTTTTTTACTTTGTGTGTGTCCACAACCCTTAGTTGAGTATTGGTCTGCATTATGGGAACATCCACTGGCAGTCATTTGGGTATATTTCTCAGTTTTTTAGTTCTCTATGTCATGCAGTAGGATGTGTTTCTGGTCAGAGTTGGATCTTTAAATGTTTGTGGCTTAAAGAATGCTTCACCATGAGACCAAGGAGAACTGTCTGTGTTACCTAGCAGAAAGCGAATGCCCATGTTCACAGTTTTTTTTATAAAGTTCAGTTGGTATACTGTAGAAGATAGCATTGTCACCTTATACCTTATATCCTCTAAAAAGTCCTGGTTTTCGTTAGCTCTTAATATTAAAAACCGAATGGTGTCCTAACCGAATAACAATGCAGTTATGAATACCTTTTCAAAATGTTTAAACAGAAAGTCTCACTCCCTTTGTTTCTTTTCCTCAGAGCACATTTCAGGTATCTTCATGTAGTTCTATGCACCCCAGTTACCTGTGGAATTTGAAGGTGCAGTTGTGTTGGAGAAAAAAATTCAGCCAGGAGAAGTACTGTAAATTCAATGTAGGATAAAGAGGGCTGCAGTCGTTCATTTAGTAATGCAGGACATGAAAGACTCGGATGTGAAAAGGCAGAGGAGGTCCAGGGTCACCTAAGGCGGATATCATTTCTCTAAGGTCCGTTCACTGCAAACTGACCCCAGCATCACAATTCCACTTAGAGCCCTTTGACCTCAGAGAGCGTATGAAGATTAGAACAAAAGCGCCATGAGAAAAAACAAAATATTGATCCTGTAAAATGTGGCTCTGTATAGAAAAGTGAGCAAAGTTAAATGAAAAATTGCTTACATACCAAAATATTTATTATGCAGTGTCGCAGTCCGTTTGTGAAGCAGGCACCTTTATCGATCGTCCTGGAAATGACCGAGATTGCGATGGGCTGAGATTACGTTAATGATTGATTTGCTGAGGCTCCTATCGGACTTGCACGATATGGATAAAACTGGGATGTTCTGATGCAGGGAAAGCAAAATAAAAATCAATGGATAGGAGAAAAAAAATTTGGACCAGGTAAATGGTACTTAAATGAACTATTTCTCAATTCCCGTTGGTTTTTCATAACCGATTTTAACATGTGACTAGGCAAAGACAAGATATTTTTTGAGTGGCAGGTGATTTTGCCCATGCATTGATTCGTGGAAAAGGAGAATTGGTCAAATTTCTCATCTTGTAAAACCAAAGGAATTTCCCAAAAGGACTGTTAACTATCAAAACAGCTACATAACTAGAAATGTTTTTCCATCTTTTAAATCCACAGGAGTTCTGTCTCATACTGAAAGGCTCAATGCAAATGCCAAGCTCAGGTCTCTTACAAGGTAAAAATAAATCAATTATACAGCATCCACTGCTGATTCTTTTCCTGTGATATAAAAGTTCCCATTTTGTCTTTTACAACAAGGATGGGAAGAAATTATATTCCTTTAGGAGATTTGTCATGTTGTTTTTCATACCAAACAATATATAGCCAAACTGATTACTACTTTAATCACCTTGGTCACCTTGGTCAACAGAATGACAGTGTTTTATATTTATTTCAATCTCAATATAAAGGGAACTAGTAGAGATTCATTTTACTCATAAAGGTAAAAAGACAAATATTGAAATATAAATATTAAAAGGCTATAGTGTTTTTGATGCAATTAAATTACTACGGCAAGACGTATTACAAGCTAGTGACCTTGGATGTGTTTTTTGGTTTGTCTATTTAAGTTTGCTGAATTTAAAATAAAATATGCTCCTGGCATTTTAGCAATTACCAAAAACAGATTCGTTATCTACAGCAATAATTTGGTAAGCCTCTAAAATGTACTCTGTCAACGTATTATAATTATAAGAATAAGAGAATATTCAAAGTATTTACAATGCTATACTTCTAAGATGATTTATTTAGAAAGACTTCTAGACAGAGGATAATAGAAGTGACAGGCTACCTGGTATTACACTTGGTGCTCATGGCACCAAAGCAAGGCTTAAGTAGATTAACTCCTAAAACTCTGTGGATGAGTCCCTGCAGGTGATGAGGGAAGATGGGTATTAAAGCATCACATATTGCTGTTTCTTGTCCACAAGGGTGTGCAGTAATGGGCATGTTTAATGAGAACCAAAAGCGAAGCAAAACAATGAAATTCTGTTGTGGTGTTTGAATAAATGTTCTCGGTGACCTCTGTCGTGTGTCAGGCGTTGGCAGTTAGTTCTGATGCTGTGGTGTCCTGCTGCACTGCAATGTCACAGCGCGAGCTGGAGCGCTGTCAGTGGAAATTGATCGCCTTCGCTTGTTTTGACTGCGGGCTTTGTAGCAGTACACCTGTGACTTAAGAACACCTCTAGAGAGAGATAGGGCTGTTTAAGGATGTAAACCTGAGAGCTGTAATGGCAGTAGTCAGCCTAGTCATGGTTCTGGTTATCTGCTTTCTAGCCTAGATCAGACAGGAGGGAAATTGTGAAAGTTTAGCAGTGCTGTAGTGCTGCAATTCATCACAACCCGTGGCCAGATATGGAAGAGAAGGTGTTAACTAAGAACATAAAGAAGGTTACAAATGAGAAGAGGCTTTTAGCCCCTCTAGTCTTTTTGGTAGTGAGCAGTTAATTGATCCAAGAATCACATCCAGCCGTCTCTTGAAAGAAGCCAGGGTATTGGTTTCAACAACATGGCATGGAAGGGTGTTCCGTACTGTCACGACAATTTAGGTAAATTTCCCATTGTTCTTGATTTTCAATTATCAGTGTAAATATGAATAGTGCTTCCTGTCTGGAAAACATTTAGCACAATTGTAAATGCGGTTGAGAAAGCAGACTACGCCTTTGGAATTTTTCCTCAGAAAGTATTGTATATTCAGACTCTTCTTCTGTCAGTCCCTGTGAATACTGGATCTCATGTGAGAGTATTTGATTTGACACACAGCTGTTTTGTTTTACTTGTATCAGGCTCACTTTGACATTGCTGTACCTGCTACAAGAATCCTCCATACAGACAACCAATACTGGTCAGCTGAGTGGTTTCACCCGTTATCATCTTAGACTTACAGCTGCGGTTGCCAGAGTGACAGAAAGTGCCGGAACCTCGGCAGTGCTGGCTGATGTGCGACCAGTCATCAAGATGCTTTCACAATATTAAACAGTTTATGAACCATCCTGTGCAACATTGTGTATAAATATTAAACTCACTTGTACTACACAGCCACATGTATGGTAATTTAAATTTAGTTATGTGATAGGCAGTACTGTTAAATTCCTATTTTTCTCTTGTTTATCTAAGTAACATTACTCTCTGTTTCAACAGTACATTGTTTACAATGCATTTTTTCCTACATAATGGAACACATTCATGTTTCCCAAATATCTAAGAGCACATTGTAAGACCTCTTTTCATGTTACTGTCTTCTGCCTCTGTTGACACGAGGGTCTTGTGAGCTCACAACAGTTTTTATTTCTCTTATTTTTCTTTTCCTTGAGACCTGTCATATTATAGAAAGTGACATCTGGATGAGTAGAAAGCAGATTAATTAACATTTAGAGTATTCAGCAAAAATTAGCTCTTGGTTCTGGAACATTCTATGGAGATGAGATTATATGCTGCAGCAGTGAAGCCTCTAGCCAGCATGACGATGGTAGAAAATCTGGCCTACGTAAATTCTTTCTTGGTTGGCATTAAACTCAATTTCCTGAGCCACCCTCCACCCCCGTGTCTTTCTTGAGAAAGTGATTATCTTTGTGAGACTTCCTGGTTAAATAGAGGTAAATAAAATTGTTTAGCTCTGAGGGACTGCAAACACAACTATAAAGGTAGCATCTACAGTATACTTCCATAGCAGCTGCTATAGAGAAATTCATATTTTAGGAAAACTAAACAAAATTCATAGGACAGGTGAATCCGGGAAAAAATGTAGGAGTTATAATTTTCCATTGGAAGGTACCTAAAGTTTTAACAGTGTATTTTTTTGGTCTGATATTGGGAAATAAGCAGATATTTTGCCTGTCTTTACACACAAAGACCGACACAGGACATTTTTCAGCAGCTGTTTGTAGTGAAGATGTGCTGCAGTGTAGGGAGCCAAAGATTCTGCAGAGTTGGTTAATATGATCTTGTTGACATTCTCATCGATAGCAGCTTCAGCACTGCTAGAGGTTGGTTAGAAATAAAAGTATTATGCGCAAAATTTGTTGCATTAACTACACTAGTTTGCAAGTGTTAAATATGTCAGGAAAAATATAACAGTTTATGATCAAATTCACTTCCTTAAGAAATCTGCTTGTAATTAGCACATATCTGTATATCAGTGTATTGTCCATACAAAGTCACGAGATTAAAACCACTGTCTATTGCAATTATGTAACGTTTCCACATACAGTACTTGTGATCTGAGATTCTTGTGTGAATGATGTGTGTACGTGTTTTCAGACTCTAATTGACACCTAGTAGTTTGAGCTTCATAGCTCATTTAATAAAACTGCCTAACCTTTGCATGTATATGTCTATACATAGTACTTTGCAACTGCTTGGGTTATTTTCAGTGTTATGAATTTAAAGGGATTTTTTTCTAACATGTTATCGATATATTAATAATAAGGTAGTTATTATGCAAAGTTGGAAACGATGTCCTAGAGTGCTTTGCATGACGTTTTTATGACATTTCTTCAGTAGTTCTAGAAAATCATAAACTCTTTTATTGCATTATGTAACATATGTAAAGAATTTGCTAATTTATTTATCTTGAATGTGAATTATTTTAAAATGTTTAAAAATATATGTATATATAAAATATATATATACGCAAGCATTAAAAGCTTATTTGTCATTGAAATAACCCAAGTGTTTGAAGAATACTAGTATATATAATACTAGTATATATATACTACTAGTATATATATACTACTAGTATATATACACACATAAATTCTTTTTTTTACATGCAGTATCTTTTCCCTGTCTCTACCATCCTATCATCTCTGCATCCATTTTATTCTAAGCTTGTTAATATACTTTAAAGGAAATTCTATGTTAATGAGCATGCTTGATTTTTCACTTATTCAGACCCCTTAAACAGAGTTCATACTCCTTGCTGCAAACTACTTCTGCTTCAGTGACCACAATTCATCCTCAATTAACCAGCATATTTTACCCTTTCCAGCTATGTCTGATAAGAGCGAGTTACTTACAGGGGAGACAATTTGCCAAAGAGCATGAGCTCTCCTGCTTTCCCACCACACACCCTCCCAAGGCAGCAAGTTCCTTACAGTACATACTGTATATTGAGCAATGAATTGAATCAGGCTCTGGCCCAGTTACAGATGTAAAGAGCTTGTAATGGGTTATGAAGCAACTAACACAGGACGATTGATAAGATATACTGGGCTAAATGATGAAAATGCATCTTAAAATTTCAAATGGCAAGAAAACAGAACAAATAAGAAGGCTCATTTCATGTGAAGTTCGTCACCAGAATTCTCAACCTGCTTTGATTTTGATTAAATTTCCCATGGTCAAAGTGTAAATATTTGGCATAAGGGCTCCTGTTCAGCTGCAATAGTCCTTCAATATTTGACCCATTTTGGACCCCACTCACTAAAATCAAAGGAGATCTAGTCAAACATGGCCTTTTTTTGATTGATGTCATTTATATTGGATCACACATGCTTTAACCCCCTGGTGGTAGTACAAAGTAGATTGAAGCAAGCCAGTGAAAATGAAGAATGATTTGTCAATGTTTGCACATTTCTGTTTTTTTCTGTGTTTGCTTCCCAGTCATTTTTTTTCTTTTAATTTTGTAAGCTCAAGTGTTCAGTAAAACAATACTCCTGAGGCTTAAAATGGCCTTGGACATAAAAGGAAGCCCTGAACTGCTGGTATCACATCCCTGCTGACACTGAGCTGGGGGTGAATTTTGCACCAGTGAAATACAGACATTTCTTATTGAAAGTAGGGCCATTACAGAGACATGTGACTGGAAATGATTTAATGTCCTGTCCTATCTAGGAATGATTTATAGGGTCTTAGAATGACTTCCATTTGATATATTTTTGACACTTCTGGCTTAGTTCTGTCTTAATTCCTTGATATACATAATGCCTCCCAAACTGGGATTTTCCAAGCGGGAAGACTAGGCACTTGCCTAGTTGTCCCCCCTGAAATTATAGTTGGAGCTGGAGTTAAAAAATAAAACAGTGGGTTTCATCTACAGAGGTCACTTAAAACTTATCTCACTCACTGAAACCCATTACGAATCATTTTATCTCCAGAGGGAAAATAAAAAAGCAACTGGCAACATTGTTTGGAACAGGTTATTAAGCAGTATCTGAGGTGAACTCTGTATGTAATGTAACTGAAAGCCCCCAGGCCTGTTGTAGTGTGAGCAGGAGATGGAGAACAGCAGGGTCAGCTATCAGACGGAGGTTGTAGACTGTGTCATACCAGCTATCAGCCACCATGGATAGGAGGCCAGGCCGGGCTTGGCAGAGAGCTTAATGATCTCACATATCCATTTGACCCCACAGTACAGAGATGTTCATAATGTCGAAGAATAGCAAGGTGTTAGATTAGTCATAGCCTGGTAAAATGTAGATTTACATGACAAATCATCCTCTTTAAAATGTATGTGTACAATGTTCTTCACAAAGAAAATTGTGATATATAAGAGCCCCCGGTCTTCACTAATGCTAAAACAAGGGTGGTGTCTGGAAAGGAAAGGATGTGTTTCAATAACACAAACTCCCTATGCCATCCAAATGGTATACTGAAAAACTGGAATATTGGTTTGCCAATTGATACAATTGATTGTGCAGCTTTTGCACATCTCAACTAACAGTTAAAAAGAATCTGAATGACCCCCCCCCCCCCCCTTTCCAGTTGCTCAAATGATTCTTCCCTCTTTTGCTCTTGTTTTCCCGGATGCTCTTCAGTGCATTTCTCCAATTTCATTTGTCTCCAGAACAAAAGGTCACCCTAATGGTCTCACCTTTCTCCTAAATTGGCTGCTTTAGCTACGAGTACCACATCTGCAATTCATTCAGCATGCTCCTTTTCACCTCGGAGGTTTGTCGAAAACCTTGTTTACCTAACCCGGAGGGTCTGTTCTCACACGGTTCGCTCCGGTGGCTAACTGACATTTTGGCAATGTGAGGGAAACTGGAACAGCAAAACAAACAAACAAACAAACAAACAAAACAACTAGAAGATCCAAACCGAATTAGGACTGGCTCAAATCACAGGGCTGCCGCTTCTGTGTTGCTGAGTGGAACCGGAGTGACGCAGTGTGAGAAGAGGGTCATCGGTGGGTCTTGGCGTTATTGGTGACCGTGGGGTTTTGCTTGAAATAATGGCTAGCCCTTTAGAACGGCATGTTAAATCTTGACCTGAAACCTCCTAGGGATCGACAGAGACACAGTGGCGTCAGGCAGAGCTCCCACAGCTGCAGGGCTGGGCAGAGAAGGGAATGCTGACACAGCCAAAGATGGTAAGGAGACAGTCACAAATCGCCTTTTCAAACGCGGTGCTAAGCTTCCCTCTGATGTAGCCTGTTGCGGTGCTAGATCGTGCATTGATGCTGGAAGCGAAGACTAATGCTGGGTAGAACTGTGAGATCTCTGTCGTGTGAAAACATACAATTTGCTACATAAATGAGATGTTTTGGATTCAATTGTTTAGATGCTATTTTGCACGCTTAAGTAATGGCCAGCTATCTTGGAATCCAGTTCCATAATTTGCACCTGCTATGTACAGTTGTTCTGCCTAATTATTACCTGCTTGTAAAGATGTTTCTTTCTAAAGTGTGTTGGGCCTGTGAAGACTCTTAAATGAAGATAGCAGAACAAAACCTGAGACCGAATTGAATTAACTTCAGAAGGCTACTTTTTACACATATTTTATGTATCCAAAAATTTATCAGCATTCAGGAAACCCTTAGAAATGGAAAGTTCTGTGGACATAAATACACCATGAATCACACCTGAATTACACCCACTCCCTATGGATTCTCAACATCTCTGCATGGCTAACCCCTACCCAAATTGGAGAACTGCAGGCGAACTGCTTCTCTTCAGACTCCCACCTACAGACATTCTTGAAGGCAGTGTTTTTACACTGATACGGCTTCAACACATTTACTCAAGGATTTTTATTTTTAATGGTTTGGGCAATTATTTCCTGAGGCTCCAGGCCTTTACTCTCAAAGCCTTAATGAGCATACCATTTGTTTTAGTTTTAGTTCTCTATACATAAAAATACAGTAGGTTTTAATACGGAAACTGTCATGTTGCCAAAATTAATTAGTTATTTGTCATTAATTAGGCTATATCAGCCTGTTTTGTTTTACTTAAGAGGTGTCCGTGTATCTACATATACAGTATGTTGATGCAGGTAATGTTTGACTTTGTTGCAAAGCTGTTGCACAACTTTTGCACAATTTTTTAATTCCCAAGTAGACTCAAGTGAGTGAAACATAAATCCTCTTTTTAACACCTACGTTGTTTCCTACTAGATTTACATCATTAACCTTTCACTGTTATTTTTACACAAGTAATAAGCTCTCTTTCATCTGGAGCAAATGGTTATTTTACTTAAAATCTTTATTTAAAGAAAATATCAAATTAACTTGCAATGGGTAGGATTCATCTTTGAACTGCTTCAGCTAATATGTTTCCCAAGCAAGATGGATCCGGCGCATAGAGCCTAGACTCTTAACATTGTATATCTCAGGAATTGTAACAAAGTTAGACACCTCACAGACTAGATGTAGTCATATGGTGCTACTCTGATGTTTGAAATAGTATTCAGGCTTATGTCAAGCAGCCCATGATCAAAGTTAACAGTTTAAGCTGTTCACATTTTAAAGTACTTCAGACAGATTGGAAAAGTAATAAGGTTGCTTGTGATGTCAGTGCTACAAACTGACCAGGAGTTCATATGGATCAGGGTTCAACATATCATTACCTGGGCCTAGCAAAAAAGAATCAAGTCAGGATAGGGAGTCGAGAGCCTTCTATTGAAGGCTGTGTTTGACCTCAAATTGACACTGAAGCTTAGTCATGTGAATGCTGGCACTGTATTTAAGCAATAAATATAGCAAAGACAGAAACAAATGGTTTATCAATGGCAATGTTTTGTCTTCATCACTCAGATAGTGTTATATATATAATTTAAATATTTGTAATTTCCATTACTTTTAGGGGTGTATAGAGGACGTACAAAGGAAAAGGAATGGTTACCAGGGTCTGATTAATTTGGAAAAAGACACGGCAGTCTGCTTGAACTAATGGTGAAAGATGTGATCTTTCATTGAAACCTTAAGGCTGGTGTCCTGTTGAGTTTTGAGTGCTTTTTGATTGAAAAGCTCTGCAGGTATCATAAACACATTTCATAAATGAAAAAAAAACTCTTAATAAAATTTTAAAAAAACTTTCTCTTCAGGTGTCTTGTCCTTTCATAGATTGAAAGTCACTTCAGATTTTGACGCATTTTGAAAATATAACATAAAACACATTGGAAGTAGACTGAACTTCAAATTTAGAAATTGATATTTGAGTATCTATATTTAAGTATTTGCAGTGCCCTACTCACAAATAAACATGATATAATATTGAGGAACATTATTAACTACTTATTTAGCTAGTGCTTTTATCCAGAGCAACGTACAGTCACACCCATTAATACAGCTGGGTATTTTACTGGAGCAATTCAGGTGAAGAATCTAACTCAAAAGCATAGGAGCAGTGTCTCATGAAGGATTTGAACCCACAATCTTTCAGGTACATGTTAAGAAGCCTAACCACTGCTCTACACTACCACCTGCGTGTCTGCCTGGACCAGCTGTTTGCTAATGCAGTAATGTCTTCAAATGTTGTTTTTTCTTTGTGCCACTACAGTATGTGCATTGATGTTTTCTTGAAGCATTTTTTTGTCATTTTCACAAAGCTGATTTGAATATTCTGCTTAGAGTCTTTTGGGTGATATATTTTTAAAAAGCACATTAAGCAAAATTATGTCGTCTGTGACAGAATGCCAAAACCCATGTTAAATCTGTCAGTTCTCATATTTCTGTAATCTTCTGTGACTGGCTTTCCACAGATTTTATTGGCAATTTGTGAAAATAGAATTTAGAAGCTATTATCCAGTAATCCTAGCATCAGTTGTAGAATTCAACATATTGCACAGTCTATAATGTGAGTCCCTGTAACACTATTTTTAAGTTGAAGAACGGAACATTTGACAGATGAAAGGGGGTGTAGGCATTTCTTTATCACCTGCTGTAGTTTAGTCATTAGTTGATACACTTTGCTAATTAAATATCTGGGCATATTCTGAAAGACAGTCCTCTCTCAAATGAAGTATTTGATCACCAAGACGTATTACATCCCTGTCTTTTAACCGTTACTTGCTGGGATAGGCTCCAGCTCCCCCGTGACCCCCCGGGGGACCCCCCGTCCCCCGTGACCCTGAATTGAATGAAGCAGTTACAACATGATTTAATGGACACAATACATTTGCACCAACAGCCCATATGCTGTAGGTGTCCAGTGTTGATTATAGGCATACAAAGAATATATTGTATATATGACACAGGTTTATTTTTGTACCTCGGTTTTAAACCAACTACCTGCGTAAAAACAGATTCAGAGAGAATTATTGATATAGATTTATATGGTTGAATCTTTTTTATCCAATTGTTTCTCTCTTTATTAGAGGTATAAATCCAACCGATAAAGCTGACACGATGTCAAAACTGATTTCACAAAATGATATTTTCCAGTATTTGGAGATTCAATTATCAAAATTGTTAATAAGAGTTATTGCTATGAAATGGGAAACAACTTATCATTGAATAATGTAACGTTAGCACTTTATTTTTAGTAAATCGTTGTGAGGGTTTAAAGTTAGATAAAAAAACATTTAGGGATTTTTGTGCTTAACATATTTCACTTTCCATGAATGTAGAAAAGATGGTGACAATTTGGAGGGGAAAAAATCTTTTTTAGTTTCACTTATCATTAATCTCTTTATTAGATTTCACATAGTAAAGTTTGCAAAATATTTCTTTTGGCCAAATTATTTAAACATGATTTTTTAAACATGCTGACTGAATATGTTACAACTACTTTACATATTATTGTGAGCTCTAATTTTAGGCTTTCAGATTATTCTGAAAACTATGAGTTATTTCTTTGCAGTTATAACTTTTAATTAAGACTTAATGACGAGTTAACTGGCTTGAATATCACATAACAGGTTAGGGTTGCCAATATGATAACTTCTAATGTATTTAAATCCCTTGAATTTGCCATCCTGTTTTTTCATAATGGTGTAATCCAAATTTCAGTTTAACCTCCTATGTTCTACACAAATAAATGTGTTACCTCAGTTCTCTAAGTAAAACTCAAATCAAAATATGTTGGTATCAAACTGGCAGGGGATGAGGATAAGGGAACCTTATATATCTCTATATCTCTGCTGAAGATTTGAAAGACTGTGGAAGGTTCATTGACCTGATCAAATTATTGAAGAAACGTTCCTCATGTTTTCATATTCTTCTGGGCTTTGCATGAAATTTTCAAACCTTTCATGCTGTGGTGTTATCCCCTCACACACAGCCTTGGGCCCAATTAGATACCATCTACAAAACAGGCCAGAAGTGACTGAATGGCCTCTTCTCATTTGTAACTTTTATTATGTCCTGTTAGGCAGACAGGAACCTGAACAACAATGATGTAGTTAAAGAGTTTAAAACAACAGTGAGCAAAACCAGCACATCCGACACGCAACGCTTTAGCCGCACAGCTTCGATAAGTGGGTGATAGAAATTAGCATTCTGTAACGATGATTCAAATTATAAAATTAAACGCACATTTTATGCTAATGGGTGAATACATTTGGTGGCAGTCAGAATCTTAAAATAAGTGTTTGCTTGAAGATAAGCGCACCAGACTCTGACTTCTTCAGTTTCTTTCCCCAGGGGTGATCAGCTCTACTTCAAACACCTGCTCCTCAACCAGATTGCTAAACGAGCCGCAAACATTGTTCCACATGACAGCAAAGCCATGCTGAAGGGCTCTCATTGTTTCCCTGAATATTTCAAGAAAGGGCGACTTCGTATATCTGAAAAACTCTGTGTCCCAGAGGATTCAGATTTGACTATATCAAAAGTAGAGAAGATGTATTTTTTTCGGGGGGTTCATTAGTTTTGCTTCAGGGCTGGGGGCACTTTGGGTAAGCCGTACTTGTTTGCTGTTGGGGACAGCAGTTCCTCGTCAGTGGGTGCAAATAAAAATAGGCCACAATCCTGGTTCTTCAACCTCCTGGACTGAGTGGCCTCTCTTGTTCTCCTCCCAGATAATCAGCAACATGGAGCCTCAGGTCACAAATGGCCCGACGGCCACCACAGCCAACGGGCCCTCCAGCAACAGCCGGAGCTGCCCGTCCCCCATGCAGACTGGCAGCTCCACTGATGACAGCAAGACCAACCTTATCGTCAACTACCTGCCCCAGAACATGACCCAGGAAGAGTTCCGCAGCCTCTTCGGCAGCATCGGAGAGATTGAGTCCTGCAAGCTGGTCCGGGACAAGATCACAGGTAACTCAGTGAGGACAGAGTGGGGCTCGGGGGCTAAACTGAGACACCTGGATGGAAACTGAGCCCTGGCCTGTTTTTTGCTCATTGGCTTCCAAGTTTTTGTTGGACTGAGAAGAAACACTCATATGATTCAACATTTTTTTAAACATTCATACAGTTCCCTGTAATAAGTGTTTTGTTATTGCCCTATTGTTCAAGCAATTACAGAAAAGCAATCAAAAGCAAAGCAAAAGAGGTATTACATTTTCACTTTTTACTTAATTTATTCTTGCCTAATCCCTGTGAAATAAGTTTTTGTGAGGCAGAACTGGCTAGTGCTGGCAACGTGAGAGGGGCTTTACCGGGAGACAGTAATAAGATTTAAATATTTCTCATGTTTTCTCCGATTATTATATTATTTTTCTTTACCCTGAAGTTGCTTTTGCTGAAATAATGCAGGTTCACCAGTTGGAAAGCCATGCTGGATTTTCAAATCAAAAGAAGATGCAAAAGTAAGGAAAAGAGTCTGTCTCTGAAGTGACCTCAGGGTCTGATTTTTGATAAATGACCTGCTCCAAACTGTAGTTGTAGTCACTTTTGTTAGGCTAAACTTGAAGGAAAAGAAAGTGGATGCAGATTGAATTTCCTAGATTTGGGTTTGCTCATGATATCAATCAAAATGACTTTCTCGATTTTGCTGTGATCTTTTCATTATACTCTTTGTGAAAAGTAAAAACACAGTATGCTGCCTCATACTTACTTGACAGGTTGTGGCTATTGTGAGCCACAGTTAAATGCTCTTGCTTTGTGGCAATGAAAGGAATAAAAAACAATGTCTACCATACGCCTCTGATTTTTTACAAGATGGTATAGATATAAAAATTTCAGCTTTTTTGAGACACGTTTCTTAAATCCAGATTCATGAGATTGGTGAGCACATTCAGATCGCTGTGCAGAATCAATCAACTTACTTTGAAAAGTCTTTCATGTGGTAAAGAGCTGTGAGGCAGCCAAGCACGGAGACAGTGAAAAAATGCCCGAGCGGTTTACTGCACCCTGGTTGAAAGCAGCTGTTTGATTGGAATCAGTTCTCTCGCATTCTCTCTGGCCCTACACGGGCGGTGATGCGGCTGCCAGAATTCAGCTGGCCCAGAGATTCCTAGCTAGACAGAGAGCAGAGGTGTGTAAACTGCATTCTCCAGCTAATAATGCATCTGATCCAGGACTAGTGAGTGGGTGGCAAGCAGATAGATGGGGAGGCTATTCTGAGATAATACCAGATAATGGCTTACATTTTATATCCTACTTAGCGACACTTCTGCGCTTGATAATCTTATTTAAAAGGCCAGGCTAATGCAACAAAGAGTTTAGCAACAAAGGGAAAGCACTGAGCTAATGTACTGTATGTCTGGACGGCATCACCTCTTGAATACAGGACATACAGTAGGTGGAGATTAAGGGTCAAAGTTCAAGTGAAATGCCGAAGCCCAAGCTTTGAGCACCAAGACGAATGTTATCGCCTTTAATTTGTCAGCGCAGTTTTTTCAGGACTGCTCCGTTCTGCCTTTTGAATAGACTCCATAATTGCAAACTGGCAGATTTTTTCGATACTCTGGATGTTTCCGTCACACCCAGTGTAGCTTCAGCAACTGAACTTGGTGAAGATGAGTTTTCGATTTTTCGCCTAATCTCTTGTCAGAGTTGATGGATCTGAACCCATCAAGGGTGTCAGGAGCTTTCAAATTCATGCATTTCCACCAATTCCCATCGAGTTTAGCAGATAGTAGACTCCCTTACTTGCACTTGATCCTTTCCAAATCAGAGGCTACCATAATGTATGTGTTTAGTTATTCAGCTGATTAATCACAATTTGGCTTTACTTTTTTACATTTTTGCTGGTGTGATGTTGGAATTATCTCATAAATTCAAGTGTATCCTCACATACAGTATGTAATGATTGAGTGTAGGATTATGTTACTGTAGTTTACAGTATGTCTTCTTAATTAAACTCTTGAAATACACTGAAGATCGTTATTCATGTTTTTAAATACAATACACAGTTCAAAGAAATCCAGATAATAGATGCATTTCATTACACTGGCACAATGGCACCTGTACAGCAAGAGTGAAGTTATAATCATTATAAAATATTACTCAATATTTCTTCTGATGTTAACTCCCTTAAATCAACAATCAAATCAAGAATGTAACAGCAGTTGAGTATATCTCAATAGGCTGATCCAATACTAAAGACCAGAAGTTATACAGAATTTAGAATGAGCTGTTTCTGAAAGGTACTTTCATATAGTCAGTTCCTACGTAAACACATAGTCCCGGTGAAGCACCCTGATATGCTCCAGATGACGCACATCTTGAAAAGAAATATTTAAAGGAATATATTAAGGAAATGTAGGAACCATGGCCTTCACCACACACAAATGGAGCATTGGTTAGATGAAATCAGTTAGTATCCTCATTAACTGGTGACCTGGTCATCTAGTTTGGCTCTGACTAAATAATATGTGTGTGCTTAAAAGAACCCAACAAAGGAAAAGCTTGCCACATATCTGTGATTTGAACACATGGAGACGTCTCTGTATTTTTTCCCAAGTCTGAATGATATAAACACCTTTATACTACCATACAAAACAGCCCATATAAAACAAGTTATTTCAGTATACCCTGCTGTTGAACACTTGGTTATCTGATGAAATAGGTCCCAAAGGTCTATCAGGCATGCAGAAATGTATATATCAGTCTATTTCCTACTATAATATAGTCAATTCTATGTTCTAGCATACTAGTTGTAGTGAGATGTAGTGAAATGTGTGAAAACTCCATTTGTCATTTTGCAAGCATTCTACAAATGGTACATTTGTTAAAAATATGCACACTAACAATTGACAATAATGTTGAGACAAACTACAAATTGGAAATGTGTTCCTGTTTTCTCTGAAGGAATTAGTAGAGAAGGAAGGCTGTAATCACAGAATGAGTTTATACTTGGCAATTATTGCATGCAGCAAATTGGCTTATGTAACACAATGTCAGAGAGGTTGTTAATGTTTATGTACTCTTTCCGTTTTCTCATGAAAATGCCTCCTCCAAAACATCTTGGATTTCTCCATGAATTAAATTGTTTTCAGTAGCACCATCAGTTAATATTTGCTTGCAGTAACTGCTAACAAGAAAAACGGAGCCATTTGTATTAGCATTTTTGGAGTTTCAATTCAGAAGAATTGCCAACTTTTTGTCTTCTAAAATCATGGACTTGCTGGTTAGTTGGTATTAACATTATGTTGGATTGGCTGGAAACGGTTCCACCTTAAATCAATAATTGGCCATAAACTTATGATTCAGTGAATTGCTTTAGGCAAAAATCACATAGCTGGTACATACAGTAGCTGCAAAAGCTGAAAAAAATAATCCTGATCTCTGGGACTTCCATTATCTCCATGACATCCAGCAGTGCTTTGACCATCATTTTGTTGGGAGCCCAACAGAAAAAAATTAGTCAATAAAGGATAGAACATGGGAAACCAAAAAATATTGTAGTGTTACATATAAAAAATGTGCAAACATTTGGAGCAGTTTCTTTGTAGGTGATTTGTTCAGTCACCTGATTCAAGATCATTTGAGAGAGAAAAACAATTAGCAACATGTAGGTTTTAAGGATCACTCCCGGTTTCCGGTAATTAAACTATTCAAGCTCGATATATTGATCGAAAACTCACAGTCCAGTCTTTATAACTCATGATTTAAGAAGCTTTTAATATCTGCTGGATTGGGGCTGATCAGGATCAGGCAAGGATACCCCCGATTATCCATACAAGGTCTTCAGGCTGACATAATGTGCATGACTAATTTTTTTACATATTGGCTTGTTTGCATGTGCTGCATGGTGAATCTAAAGAAAGACAATTTCAGTCTCTGTATCTGTCTGACCAGTTAAAAGAAGGTTAGGTTGGCTAATACGGTATTAGGCTTCTAGGAACAGGAAAAGAAGTCACTGATTCTGAAAACCTTCACAGTACTGCATGCTAACCATTGAAGCCAATAA